>NC_089588.1:60261092-61509985 GCF_019320115.1 Miscanthus floridulus | reverse complement strand
CCAGAAGTATCTTATATGCAGACATGGAGAAGCCTAGATCTACCAAAGTACAAGCCATAGAGGTAGCACCGATAGGCCGGTACTTCCTCCCAACTCTTCCCTGACTCTCAATCTCACTATTTCTATTTACAAGACTAGATCCTATAGAGGACTAATCTTCTTTGATAGCTGGCTCTAATCCTGATGAGGAGGATATGAATTAAAGTTTTAGGATGGCCTTAGGGAGGAGGGTAGGGGTTGCTATATATAGGGGGAACCATCAATTTTGAGCCCTCGGATCAAACCGACTTGAAACAACGGCGTATATTTGATCTTTAAGGCGGTGGGAAACCAACGTACGAAGGAGAGACTGACATGTGGCCCTACTAGGCCAGCTAGCATATAGGTGGGGCCAGCCAGCTTGTCTTTGTGACAGGTGGGCCCCATCTTTAGTGGAGAGTCTTCTAGAGTGTTCTAGAGTCTACCCAAGCTAGTACCATAGTGGATAAACATGATTTAATCTGACGATTGGGTCCATCTTGATGGTTTTCTAGATAAACCCTGCTGAAAACATGAATATACCAAAACTCATGGAATTTGTCAATTTAAACCCCTAAACCTATCTTGGTGATCATTTTCTTGCATTTACACAAGTTATATTGACGGTTTTTTATGAGTGTTAACTACCATCAACAGTCCTAAAGTGTGTCATGGAAAAATGGCCCGATGGGCTATGCCGTAGGTTGTTCAATGTGCAACACACAAAGGAGGAGGCTGTGGCCTAGTGCTAGGAGTGGATGCGGCTCCTGACATCGGATCTACTTACCATCGATAGTGAAATGCACAATGGCCTCCAACTGATCCACGAAAGATATGAAATACCATAGGTAACTTAGTAACTTATTAGTGTATTTCTGTTCTGAATGCTTGCACCTGCATCAGGCATTGTAAATGTTAATCGTTGGCACAATGTGTATTACTCTTTTCTGAATGCACACGCGAGAAAAGTCCAAAACTATGTCATTGTAACGCACCGGACAATGACTGAATGCTTTCACCTGCGTTAGGCATTGTATAAATGTTAATCGTTGGCACAATGTGTACTACTCTTTTCTGAAGGCACACGCGAGAAAGTTTGATACTATGTGATTATAATGTACCGGACAATGACTGAATGCTTTCACCTACGTCAGGCATTGCATAAATGTTAATCATTGGCACAATGTGTACTACTATTTTCTGAATACACACATGAGAAAGTCTAATACTATGTGAATGTAACGTGCCGGACAATATCTATTACTCTTTTTCTGACTGCACCCACCGCAACATGTTGCTTGAAAATCCATAGCAATTAAATTTGTATTAAATTTGCACGAAAGTCGGAGAGCCCAGTGTGCCTGGTTTATAAATCTACGCGAGAGGTAAGAGTGAGGCAAGCGCTCTTCTCTGTCTTCCTATGGTACTCCTTTGCCTTCTCTCTAGCCTCGAGCGAGTCATGTCTTCGGCCAGAGTGATGGACCATAGGAAGCGCCCGGCAGAGAAGCCTCTAGAGGGGAGCGGGCCTCCACTGCGTCTTCACTCCCATTTGCGGTGACTTGGGTAAGGCAGTCTTGTTCTTAGTTACCGGAGTCATTTCGTTCTGATCTCCTTAATCTTTTTATGGCCATTTCTCACACTGCGACGCTAGAGGTCGGGCAGTTCTCCTATGCCGCCCGCTCTCCGGATGCATGCCCTGTAGAACCAAAGGGGTCTTCTCCCCCCGGCCGCTAGGAAGTCCACAAGCCCCTCCATAATTAGGATGCGGCTCATGACCCACGCTCTGACCCTAGGGGCGATGCTAGTCGGCTCACGCTTTGCCTCGACACCGTCCTAACTATCCTTGCCGCCTTAGAGTGGGAGACTACTGACACTCGGGCAGCAGCTATCGATGCTCAGACCAGGACAATCGGTAAGGTTTCCTTCATCGAGAAGCTCTGTCCAAATGTCCACGGCATTGTTTTGATGGTTTTTAGTGTTGTCAGTCCTAAAGGAGGAGTTATTCGCTCTTTGAGAGGTGGCCCTCATCGCCGTCAATTATGTGAATGTAGGGGGTCTCTTGCTTGAGGACCATCTATGGGCCATGCCAGCTCACGTTTGGACAGTGGCCCTTCATGGGGTGCGCCATGGGTCTGCCTTAGCCCTAGCTGTGGCGTAGCTTCATTTTGGCCATGATCTCCACCTACTTGAACCTGGCTTCCCTATTGGCACTGGTGAGGACGTGCAGGAGAAGCTCACTGGTGACTTTACCGGTGCCACAAAGGCCATCGTGGTGGCCACGCATGCAGGAGACATCGTCCTCACTGCCTTCTTTGAGCCGTAGATTATATATAGGGTCATTCCAATCTTAATGAAAGGTTAATTTGTTACTTTAATTCAAAGAGCAACTTATGTGCATTGCTTTGTCTTTCATGATGTTTGCTTCTTGTGCTTGGATGCGATCGGCCTGTGCTGCCGACATGCTCAGATGAGGTGATTAAGAGGTTGTTGACACCTATGGTGGCACACAGAGACAAAATCCACAAGCGCACGTGTATCAATGTAGTTTTCACCCGGAGTAGATGCTCACACCTATGGACTCACCCTCCCTCATCCTCCCGTATTCCAACACAAGGAAGTGTAAGGAGACTATCGGAACAAACCCCAAGCAAGCCTCACCACAAGAATGGAGGTTATCTAGCAGTAGCAACTATTTGTTAGTCGCCGGATTGCAGACAACATAGCGACACCCAAAATACCAGCAGAGGATGAGGCCGCTACAGCAATCTGAGATGATGACATCATGAATGGGGAAGGGCAAGAAGGACAAGGAGGGGTGTTCACCGGTGACACGGACGAAGTGGCGTTTGCCTTTCTAGGTGCAATAGAAGAATTCAACAACAATCTGGGGCAGCTCCTTTTGGTACTCGGTGTCCGAGATGAGGTGGTTCCAGCAGCGACCGACACACTTTTAGCTTCACGTGGAGCGGGCGATGAGGCGATGGAAGATGAGGACCAAGACATTGTCTGTTACGATGCCCACTCCATTTTGTTGGGGACCTCCTCCAGCTTGACAAGGATGTGCTGGAGTGGCAGACACACACTAATCAGATGGAAGCTTGCTTCCTTCTTACATGAGTGAAGAGGGGAATAAAAATCCAAGAAACATGAATAAGGAAAGTGCGAAAGCATTACTCTTGTGTTTTGATCTTGTAGCAGTGAGCTCGAGCGGGCACGATGATGAGTACCACCTTGGTCACCGGTGGATCTATGCAGGGCGGTGAGGCATACCGGTGCCACGGCATGGAGCACTAGATTGTTGGCGGTGATGGAGAATAGTAGCACTAAGGAGCAGGCAGACAGGGTGGGGAAGTGGTCTTTGTAAGCTAAAGTCAGGGCCGTGGCAATGCAAATTTGAGCGAAACTTCATAAATACGCGCGAGAGATTTGGGCAGGCTTGGAAATTGATGATAGCAGTGCCATCTTGACCGTCTGGAACTGGTGGTGAAGTCTGCCAGTGGTGGTGCTTGCGTATTACGAATATCACCTAACAACGGGCATGACATACGGTCACAAAATCTAAGGTGCTTGGGGGCTACCATCACACTACCGGTCGTAGAAGACCGCTTCCCCATCACACAAAATAAACATCACAGCAAAGATGAGGAAGATCCCAAAAAATACATAAGTTAATAACATTTCATATTTCATGTAAATAAAATATACATATTCTACGCTAAAAATTCAGTACATAAAATAAAATCCTACTACAAGACTAGCTTCAGCGGGATGCGGATGACCCTCCATCGGGCCTTCTACCAGGCTTGTAGTAGGGGCCCTTTCCCATGTGGCGCAAGGTCCGCTGTGTTAATTAAAATATATATAGTTAACTTCGATTGGTGACAGGAACTATGTAGTAACTTATAAAAAATTGAAAGAAGGTTGATTACCAAAACCATCATCACACAGAGTTATTATTTCTTTAGTACCTTCTCCTTGCGTGCTTCCTTGTCGACCATATTGGCTGCATGACGCTTCTCCCGGCAAGCCTTCACCGCCTAATCACCGCCGTAGTACCCAACTCCACCAAGCTCATGGTCGCGAGCCATGGCGTCGTTTCTCAGGATATACTTGGCCAAAGCACTATGCTCTGGCCCAGAGATCCCCTCGCCTGTGCGAGACTTCCCATTCATGTGCTGCAGCAACTCGCGAAGACTCATTGATGGCACTTTCTTGCCATGGCAAAAAGGACACACAAAGGTGCCCTCGCTGCGACCACGGAACCTAATGCCTCCATTAGAGAGGCCAAGTAGGATCTTGCTCTCCTTCTCTTCGAATTCAAACTCATCTAAATATGAGTTTTTGATCTCGGAGTCACTGTGGTCTGCCATACTTGCGGAGACAGTTGAAGAAACAAAGAGAAAGATCAACTTCAAAATTTTGCAAGTTTAGAGTGAGGAAAGCAACACACCACATACCCCCTTCTTATACGAGGCAATGGGGATGATTCACATGGCAACATCGACTTCCCTAGGCTCATATATTTTCAGTCGATTTGCCTTGCTGTGTACCCAACGCGTCCATTCAATGGCGCCCATTCGCTTGGCACCATTGAGTTCCCAAGGTGCGTATTTCACATCGCTTAGCTTGGGAGCGTACCCAAAGCATTCAAAAATATTCGAAACGCAACCGCCACAATGGTCATCAATTAGGAGTGTGATTCACACATAAGAACATGCCGTACCCAGCTGCGATGTTGTGGGCTACGCCGTCGAGATCACGTCCAATGTCCAAGATCTAGTGGCACAATGCACTGCGTGGCTGGACGATACTCTTTACCAAGAGATGATGGCAAATGGGAATATATAAGTCTCTAGTTTTTTCCTATCTTAATGATGTCCAATCCATCATCGACAATCAAGATCGTGATAGTGTAAAGCAGTTGTCTAGTTTTGATGTGGTGACTCCAATCTCCTCTTTGTGATTATTCTTCAGGAAGTAACATTGGTAGTCACAAGCGATTATTTTGGTGTTTAATGCCTTGCGTGACAATGTTGGTAGGTGTCTCTTTTTCTTATTTTCTATTTAATAATACAAACTAAAGGAAGAAAATAGCAAGAAGGGTTTGTATTTTTTTGAGGTTGTCTATCAACTTGCCCTTCTCTGACACTAACCATGATTTTAAATAGCGGGCTAAACTTAGTGACAACCTTTGCCTAAATAAAGCTATAGCAAGATATAGTTGAAGTTACATCATTTAACGGTTCTATAGAAAACATGTGAAAAATTTACCAGTATTTTAAAGAGCGAGCTATGACATTTAGGATTTGGCTTTAGCGGTAGCCTCTTCTAAAACCTATAAATAAATAGATAGAGACAAAGATGGTTAAGTTGTACATGGATATAAGTAATTTTACTTTCTGGTGAATCGCAAGTCCTCGACTTAGCATGGGTGCTCATATTTTTTTGGATTTATTCCTGGATTTAATGGCATAATGCAACCGCCACAATGGTCATCAATTAGGAAACTAATTTACTCTTTACATGAGAGAGTGAATTATTAGTTAGGTTTTGATTTTCTATATAAGTGTTATACTACAGTACTTTTCAATATAAGTGTTCTACTACAATACTCTGTAATTCAATATATAAGTGTTCTACTATGAATTAGTTAGGAAACTACTCAGTAATTCAATAGTGTTCTACTACAATACTCTTCGCGCTACTAACGCTAAATCACTGTATGAAATGACGACAGGAGTTGTCACACCACCAAGAATTGATGTCTAATTCCATATTCATCGCATAATAGAGTTCATCTGATCAAGTCTCGTGTCACATTTTTTGTGAGGGATTAAATTAAAAGCCAAGCTAAAGTCAGTACATGTGGCCACGTCCCTCTATTAAAAGCCAAGCAGAGAAGCCATTGGTGTTGAAATGTTATTGTAACACCACCGTAACGCATGTGTCCACCAAATAAATAATTCAATTTGCAAACAAAACAAAGATGGCACACTAGTTTAGCTGAAATAATGACAACATCCATCATTGAGGAAACTAACATGTCTATAGACAAGCAAACAATATTGGTCCATTTAAAATGCATGACAGAGAGATACATCAAATGCAGCTTTATTTATTGCTCTGCTAATGATTCCAAGAATGAGGGAACATAAGGAAGATAGAACGGTCTGCAGTTGAACTCTTTTTTAATGCTACGTCTAACATACCGAAAGACACGGGTAGGGATGACATGAACTCTTCTACGGTCCATGTAATAAGCGATGATTCTTTCATCCTCTTTAGCAAAGAAAATCATATTCCATTCTGGGTGAACTGTAATCACTGTGTACTCAGCAACCCAATCCACGAAACAAAATCTAATATTAATCCTTCCAAATAGGATCCACGTGCTGACCATATGCTTCAAGGTCCAATTATTAGTACCATAGTCTTCAAGGATCTAGATTGAAAGCTTGGAATCATTAGAACCCGCAATAGTACATATACATAGGTCACCCTGAGCTTGATGCATGGAGTGTTGAAGACCACTAGGCCTATCAATTTGCCTCCATGTGTTTCCCTCTATATCCACAGCAAATATCATAGAGTACTCCCCAGAGTGCTCCATAATATGCAGACAACCGTTAAGAAACCCACTTGGTTGTTTGTAAAATATCACATCAGTATCCTCGCCCCATTCAAATTCCTTATAGATCCATGTTGCAGTTTTAGATGAGTAGATCTCCACACCTACGCATAAACCATCGACATCCACATACTCAATCACATGAAAGTGCGAGGAGGCTGTTGGATCGAACCACAAGCAAGCCTCACCAATAGAATGGCCAACATCATGCATGCTAGGTGGTAGTATAGTAAACTTCTAGGTCATTAGATTGCAGACGACATAGCGGTATCCATTAGCCCTAAGCCACCAGCATAGGATGGGGCCATTGCAGCAATCTGAGATAGCTATATTGTCAGGATTGAAGGGCAAGAATTCGAAGGAGGGGGCATACCCTAGAGATCCTGGTGAAGTTTTGATTGTTGTTCCCACTATCGTAGAAGAAGCCGGCCATAGTCTAGGGCAGCAGCTAACGATTGTCGGAGATGAGGCGCTTCCAGGAGCGACAACCATATTTGCAGGAGAACAAGCAGTGGGCGGAGAGGTGGCAGAGGATCTCTAGAACAAGATCCCTTGTGAGGCTGGCCAGTGCATTCCTATTGTTGGGGGGGGGCGCCTCCATTTCGAAGAGCCTACGATCGTCATTGTGCAGTAGGATGAGAGCTTCCTTCGTAATGAGATCACTAAAGAGGAAAATAATCCGACAAAGATCCATCAATGAAGTGCGAAAGCATACTATTGGTATTTATTAACTTGTCACTTGTTTTAAGTAGCCACCTATTATATGCCTACATCTATTTGCATTATTTGTACTAGGTTGTCATCCCTAATGATGGTGCCAAAGATGCTTGTTGGTACTACTTAGCATTACTACTAGAATCATACTAAGTAGCTCTTTATTATTTCATGTGACTAGAAAGAATAATATATATATATATATATATGAATGAAAAGGAATCTGCAAGTGTATAGATAATATACCATTGTAGCACTTCACCTAAGAGTATTCCAGGTATCATTATTTATATTTTAACCATAGGGAAGGTCTAGCATGGACATGTATTGATAACATATAGTATTGATGGAGAAATAAACCATAACCAATATTCTACTCACAATAGGGGTAAGTCATAGGATAAGATACATATAAGATAAGTATTGATCAATGATAAATCACTCAGAGTACTCCTTTCTATGGCATTAGCATGGTTTAGTAGAATATTAGAGGAATAATTCCTAAGTCATTCTTAATTACAAGTCAAAGCTTACATTGATTAGTGCAATTACACCTAGTAGTCATGGCTAAGATCATCTTTATATCTACACATTAGGGATATTACTAAGGAAGATTAAGAACGGAGCTAGTTCTTCTTTCATGACCGGACCCTACATGCGCCTATATTCGGGGAGTGGACTACAAAGACTCAATGGGAGTGTCACATCTGCGATCTACCACATGACCCAGAATATAGGGTGTATCTATAGGTAAACAACGTATAAGCACCATGCTTACACAATGTCGACCACTCACCCCGTGCACAGCGGAGTGAGTGCTATACGAACTTATGCATGGATATAATGATAAACTAGCTATACTAAGCATATAATCAAAGTAGACGATGGACATTATAACAAAGAACATGAATAATATGAATACTAATATTGTCATAACAATTATAGCAAGCATATAGAAGTAATGGAGATACAAAAGAGAGGGGGTACAAACATTATACCAAACCACTCTCTTGACAAGATCAGAAATCCAAGTGAAGCCTGCTTGCCTCCCTCTAGACCTAGCCTAACTAGCTATGCCCTAAAATATGGTGGAGCTCTGAGGATGATTAGGATTTTTGTCTTCTCAAATGACTTATTGCTTCAGGGGGTGGCAGGGGCTGGTATATATAGGCCAAAGCGTCCATCGTGAGCCCTTGGATCAAACCGACTTAAAGGACGGTATAGATGCAACCTAGGAGGCGGTGGAGAACTGATATTACGACAGGGACTGACATGTGGGCCCTAGGGGGCCAGATGGCCTATAGGTGGGGCCGGACGGCCCCACCTGGTAGCCCCTCGGGCTCCACCTCGGTGTGGAGTCCTCTCGAGTCTTCTAGAACCTTCTGGTGTCTATTTCACTAGGGATAAGCGCAATGAATTCTGACATGTAGGTCCACCTTGATGGTTTTCTGAATAAACCATACAGAAAATACAGATTCACCAAAACTCATGGAATTTGTTAGTTAAAACCCCTGGACCTTTGTTGGTGATCATATTTATGCCCTTATACATGTTTCATTGATGGTTTATAATGGTTGTTAACTACCATCAACACATACCCTTGCCTTTGCATCTGGCGGCGGCACGGCATGATGCATGTAATGGTTCACACAAATTGCGAGAGGAATAATGCGCCGGCCATGCGAGAGGTGGCGGCGGCGTGGCGCGAGGGATGCAATCGAGAGAGGAACAATGCGCCAACCTTGAAGATGGAGAAGCGGAATGGTGATGCAACTATGTTGTGGGTAGTTCGGAAATGGGGAAATAACTCACACTAAATGTACTATCGCTAGTAGACCAAACGGTCATGTAGAGCCAGTGGCCAGAATGCCTATCTAGTCAGCTCGACGTTTCATGCGATGGAGAAAATACCACTATCGTATCTACTGTTAACCCATGGGTGCTAGAAGTTTCAACCACCAGTTTCCTTCATCAGGAGGCCTCGCTATGGGTACAACCGGCGGTGGCAGCATAAGATAGTCGCTTCTATTGCTATGGCAGTGAAAGTGGCGATAGTGATAAGTCAATCTATAGTAGTGAGTATTGTGGTCATGCCACGTGGACCAATAAAAATATGACACATGGTTCAATGAAGAAGTGACACATGACTCAACCACTACATGACACGTATGCTAATAGAAAACTGACATGTGAAACAACAGGGACCTAACACATTGTCCAGTAAGAACCTAAATCATGCAAGAACCAGAGATGGCCATGTTGTGCAATAAGAAGGTGACACATACCCGAACCATCTCCAATGCAACCGGCTATAGCATGTACATGTGGAAAAGCATCTCCAATGGAAGCACACGCCTTCATGGCTGCCCCCTGCCACACATGCCAAAGTAGTTTTATGATGATTAGTTTTTCGTCATAGATAAATCCACTTCTATGATAATTTTCTAGATTCGTCATAGAAGTTCAAGTATGACGCGACTTCAATGATGAACCAGTTTTTGTCATAAATTCATCATAAAACTAAAATTATGATGAATTTGGCTCCTTTTGTGATGAAAGTTGATCGTCATAGAAGTGGGTATTTCTAGTAGTGTGCTAGGCATTGCCAGAGCTACATAATCTGATAGTTGGCGCGCCAGGTAGCGGCCTTTACCATTTAGATTAACATTGTGTTTCAGATGGGAATCATCATCAACATCGACGACACTGTGGAGAAGATGCAGCCGGGTGAGAGGATCACCTTCGGCAACTTGGACTTCATTGCCGATTGGTTTGGGAACTTGCATCTAGGAGAACCCGAACCACCCATGGAGGAGAAGGAGCGGCCTCCCTCGATCTATGCATTCTTTGCTGGATTGGAGGAGGTTGTGGATGTTGGGCCCCGTGCCCTTCCCAGCACCTAAACAGCTATGGACGTGATGTCTTCACCGAGCTTGGCCGAGAGAGCGATCTTGAGGCCACCCTCCGACTCTAGGAAGATCCAAATTGGACTCCCTGATCAGATCTATAATCGCTACCCGATCACTTCCTTCTCGGTTTCCCTATCGGGCTAAGGAAAGCGGCGGTGACCTACTCAAGCTGGCTTCCACAAGCCCTGGCAAAACCCGACAAATCTCACACCAAGGAATTCCACGTCTGCGGTTCCGAATACTTCAGCGATTCGGTTGCCCAGTTCATCGGGATGGTCGTCAACGGCAATGAAGATATGGTTGACATACTGGAAGATTGGCAACACGTAGAGGATGAAGGGCTCAACTTTGATTTTGATCAGGATGAGTACAATCAGTTCCTCCTTGAAAATCTTGAATTATAGGAGGAACCACCCAAAGAGGAACCCGCCTTGCCCATGGAGCAACCTGAATGCTACATGAGCGTACAAGATCCCAAACCACCTCAGGAGGAACTCGAGAAGCTCAAGCTCAGCAGTCCTACCCCTCCATCAGGAGATGCTACCATCCTTGACCCAACCTATGAGACTAGCGATGAAGCATGCCTCTGCCTTCTTCACCAGAATGATCTCGAGGCAAAGAACAACCACCTTCATCAATAGCTCGACAAGTCTCCTAACACTTAGTAGATTCGGCCCTGAGAACCCACCCAATGGGTGGCTAGAACCTAGTTGACCACCCCTATGGGACTGTCAGGTTGCTTTAGTCAGCCGCTAGAGTCGATCAAATGATGCTCCCGATGACTCAGAAGCCACGGCCTAATTAGGAGACTCTCGAGGTGCGCCGCGAGCCCACGCCACATGGCTGATGGCAACACTCTTTAGGGATCAGGGGCCGTCCAACGAGAGGCCCTAGGGCACATCATCCCCCCCAACCCGATCTATGGTCGGCTAGGGAACAGTCATGATGCATGCCTATTGAGCAATGCGTGAAAACAGGAACACGACACTCGTGGCCCCGCGCAGCACTCAACTGACCCTGGGAAGTAGGCTCAGCCACCGATCAGACTCGGATATACTATCCTAAAGATTGTCCCAAACACCTGCAAGAAGCAGGCCTACCAGGACATGTTTGAGCGAATCATAAACAGTCCGTGTTAGATCCATGGCTTTGTCATAACCCACCTTGCTAAAGATTGCATCGCCCATCATCGGCGTGTTACTCTAGAAGCCCAAAGGTAGACAGAACTAGATGGGTACTCAGGAGATCATGATGATGACCATGACATCGATGCAGCTACTAGGAGCTCCATGCATATCTTCAGCAGTCCCCAAGCATACCAAGACCGATGGCTACAGAAGCTAACCCATAAACGGATCTATGCGACCACATTGGCCGCTCCGCTATACCTACGCTAGTCCGAACAGCCGATTGCCTATCATCGAACCGATCATTTGGATCAGGTGGTTGAGGCAGGATGATTCACTCTAGTGGTGACTACAGTCATCGAGAACGTGAGGGTCACAAAGATTCTCATGGACCGAGGCAGCGACATCAACATCCTTTACAAGGATGCCTTCGACAAGCCAAACATGGACATATGGAAGTTGCATGCATCATAGTCCTCTTTCCATGGCATCATTCCTAGGTGATGTGTCATGCCCCTAGGCATGATAGACCTCTCTGTGACATTGGGTGAAGCGGTACACTACTAGATGGACATGTTGTCCTTTAAAGTTGTCGACTTCCAGGGACCATATAGCCCCATATTCGAAAGACCATGCTACACCAAGTTCATGGCGGTCCCAAACTATGCCTACCTCAAGCTGAAGATGCTAGGACCGCATGGCGTGATTACGGTGTCGGGAAACTTCCAGAACGCCTATCAATGCAAGAGAGACACCATCGAGTATGCAGAGGCCAACAACCTTGACTCGAGGCTCCTAGCCTCCCCTGCTTAACACCAGGGAAAAAATCTTGTCGATGACTATTGGCATTTCTTAACGTCTATAGAAGTTAATCCGCAAGTGTACGGAATTATCGTTGTAGCTTTCACCTGGAAGTATTCAGGGTATCTTATATTCCACAAGGAATGGAGGTATTTCTTCTAGCTAATTCGTCCAAGGACAACATAGAGATAGCTGATAAGGGTAGAGAGGGATTCCTATGGCTAAGGGTCTAAGGATAGATAAACTCTACTTTCACTTACTTACTTTGGGCACCGGATTGCAACTGGTCTACCAGTCGATTCCAGTCTACGGCTCTATGTCGTACCCGAACATGGAGGATTACAAGGGACGGATAGGGCTGTCACCACCTTTCGCCTACCCCTTAACCAAAGGATACGAGGCAAATGAAGGTAGCCTCTAGCCTAGACACCATGTCTATGCTATCGACTACTACTCTAGTGTTGATCAAGGTTATCCGTCTTCATCAGGGCCCTCTACTAGAGTATCCATCACGGGGACAGACGATGAACCCACAAATAAGTAATAGTAAAGCTCAACTATGCAAAAGACTTTTATAACCAAAGGAACCATGAATATTTACTAAGATACCCGTTGACGTACAAAGTGTGTATCCATCGAGGTACAAGCAGGGGATGGTTACCGACAAGCCCGACACTTCTTCCCCGAACTCTCCCTCATATCTCTCCCTACTATTTTGCTAGAGCTAGCTAGGGCCTAAGCCCATGGAGTGGTGATGCTCTTGCTCTTGCTTTGCTCTTCCTCACTTGTGTGTTCAAATGAGGAGGAGGGAGCCTCCTTTTATAGGTGGAGAAGAGGGGGTCCTTGAAAAGTGGTTCCTCCCCTCATGGAAAGTGCAAACCCCCTTGTAGGTACGTTGAATCTACCCGACACCTTGTGAACCACCTTTGGAGAGATGGTATGAACCGACCTAGCAAGGTTGGGCTCGAGGCAGGCTAGCATGGTGCGAACAGTGCGTCCACACCCCTGTTGGGCCACCTTGAGTCCAACTTTGTCAGGGGTCTTCTTTGATCTTCTATAGTGGACCTGTGTTGGTGTTCTACGAAGATGAGATGGTTTTGTTGGAATTTGGCCTTGTTCTCCATTCCTTCGGGCCCTGATTCTACTAGTTGTGGGCCTCCCTTCTCTTTTGCTATGTATAGGATGGAAATGTGCTTTGCGTCATTGCGTATTCTTGGTCATATTTCCATGCTTTTCATATAAGTCATCCTGCAAAATATAATTCACCAAAACTAGTGGAACTTGTGAGTTATAAGCCCTAATTCTAAGTTTGGTAATCATGTGTATAGATTTTATGTGAGAATTGGTAGTTAGAAGTAGGAGTTAAGGACTGCCAACAACTCCCCCACACTTAGCCCTTTGCTCATCCTCGAGTAAAGTTAAGGACTACGATGGGTCATCTCCTTGATATGACATCTGCATACAAGATATTCCAAGCTTCACCTGCACTTATGAACTTTGAAGTGTCTACCACATTATCTTGGGTAATTGAATAATGGAACAACATGGATTCAAATCCTCTTGCATCTAGTAGCTTAGAAACTTGAGTTTTCATTTGATTTTGAAAATATAAACATAACTTAGCTCCTCAAATGATTCTCTCGGATCGCTCATATATGTGTTTATTTCCTTACCAAGGCATATCAAAGTGTTGCCTTCTTTCTTTCCTACTTCTAAAAAGCTTATATGTATCTTTGGGTAGGGAAAGATATGAAGGCATATTTACTCTGCATATTTTGTTGAGTCAAAGCTCGAATCCAAGGAAAAAGATGTCATACCCTTAGATCAAGAAGTGCAAGTGTATGGATAAAACATTTCTAAATCTATACTATACTCCTTTTGTATGAGTGATCTCTCTCTAGCTTTTTATTTTGAGACATGGCTATCATTTTTTTATGAGCCTTCATGTGCTCATCTTTTTTTCAATACCTTGGGACCTTCATGTGTCCCTATTATTTTATTTTTTTCTTTTTTTCTTGGACCTTCACGTGTCCATATTTTTTTCTTTTTCATACTTTTGCATAGCCCATGTCTCGTAAACCACATATTGAGAGACATCACTATCTTGTAAAACATGGAGTACTTTCCTAACAAACATTTTTTGTCTACTCCTAGTGTAGGAGCAGAGTTTTGGGTGGATGGAGGCATGTTTTAGAGTATTCCCAGTGTACGAATAGCTTAATATATGTCGCGTGTACGTGATGTTGATCTTGGGGGCATGATAACTTTCTCAACAAGGGTCAACAAGACTAGACAAAACTCAATACAAGAATAAGTAGCATAAATCTAGAGGTTTGGTTGGAACTAGGCCTTGTTCTCCATTCCTTCGGACCCTATTCTGCTGGTTGTGGGCCTCTCTTCTCTTTTGCTATGTGTAGGATGGAAATGTGCTTTGCGTGATTGCGTATTCTTGGTCATATTTCCATGCTTCTCATATAAGTCATCCTACAAAAGATAATTCACCAAAATTAGTAGAACTTATGAGTTATAAGCCCTAATTCTAAGTTTGATGACCATTTGTGTAGATTTTATGTGAGAATTGGTGGTTAGAAATAGGAGTTAAGGACCGCCAACAATGATTCCAGAAGAACGGCCCGCCGCCATCCTCGACCCATTGTCCTTAGCCCCGGCACCGGCTCCGACCCCCGCGGCCATCGTCTTCAAATCTTGAAATGGCAGCCGACGACTCACGGTTATGTTGGCCCTTTATTTTTCTAAATTTTAGTTATCATTTAAATCTTGCAAAGAACATTTATTTGTTACATGAATAAATCATGATCTCTCAAGTACCTTATAAAGAACCTCTCTAGGTTGCTCAGGGGCTAACCTTTGTAGTCACCATGTACGCTCTTATCCAACACGTTCATATGTTACACTAACTTATCAACGCGCTCGGGGGCTACTATGAAAACTACACGCACCGCCCACTCATACTTTCTTCTTGATCAATCAATGTCTCATAGGCCTTGAAATGGCATAAGTGACTTAACAAGACCATGTGTGGACTCGATCAGAGTATTTCATTTTGGTCGAATAATCCCTAGGTACTTGATCCGAAGCTTAGCCAGCATCAAATAATAAAGACAATGAGAGAAAGAGTACATAAAGTCAGGTGCAGCACAATACAAGACGTCCTCAAGCATCACCCGAATCCTCTGATGAGTCAGGCACAATTCCTTACACTATCACGGAGAGATCCACATCGTAGAATATGGCCTCAGAAGGCTCTATGGCTTGTTGTTGAATCCAACTATACAGCAAGGGATCCGTAACAACGGGTTTCCCCCTGATGGAGCCAATGTTTAGGTCAGTGTAGGTTGTCCCGACGATCACCAAAGCCATGTGTGCCTCGATGGATAAGCCGTACTGGGCAACTTCCTCCTGACACCTTGGGATCCCCCTCAGCTGGGAAGCCACCTCTGACGAAGAGGTAGGCCCTCCTAGCTGAGCATAGGCCACCTGGCAGGCAGTGTGGCCAGCCATGACTACACCCCTAAGCTCATCCTCAAGGGACAACCCTTGAGATACATACTTCGTCTCCATGGTCAAAAGAGTCCTTGCGTGCAGCCACTCAACCTCAGCAGCCATGGCCCCCAAGTTCACGTAATCAGACTTACACTCATCAAGCTCGTTCTTAAGGCGCCCTGCCTTAGCCGACTCTGCTGTTAACAGAAGTGTCAGTCGAAAACCCACATACAATCGTGACATGATTCATTGCTAGAAAGAACACACACCTTGGATTTGCTTACGAAGCTTCGCTCGCTTCTACCTCTCCCTCCAATACGCAGAGCTCGATGCATGAAGGGCAGCCTTCTCTCGAGATAACCCAACAATGGCTTCGGCAGCAGCTGAAATGGGGACAAAGGTTTTACAAACCTAATCAAACACACATGAGAAAGGTCTGGCAAAAGCCCTACCTCATCCTGATGGAGCTTTAGGACCGCAACCTCCTTCTCCAGCTCGGCTATTCGTGCCTTTGCCTCATCGTTTGGCTGAGAGAACCTCTCCCGGATGAATGCGGACTTGGTGGAAGAATTCTTTTGAAGATACTACAAGCATGACATGGCATAAGTCTTAGCTTCATTCAGAATGAATCATCCAAAGACTAGGGGGCTAGACCCATCAGGTCCACTGTGTGGCCCTAAGCATAGCCCAAGGGCAACGTCCACCCAGTGCGACCACCAAGCGAATGCTCGAGGGCTAGATCTCCCAACATGGATCATACCTCTAGAGTAGCACCAATGGAATCCATAGCCGAGATGCTCTTGGTCTTCATGGCGTCGACTAGGGCTTGCAGCGTAGCAAACAAACTATCTACGTGCTTTGCCATCCTGTCTAGCTCTCCGAAGCTGGAGACTAGACGATGCCGCTCCTCGACATCATCGAACAAGCTCTCGCCTTTAGCGCCAAAAACATGCAGCGACGGACCTCCCCCAGCTCGTTCAGTCTGAGACCCAAGAGAGACTAGGTGGACATCGTTGACGGTCATTAACATCAATCATAAATCATCAACATATCCTGCATATGTACTTAATTTCATCACCAAACATAGGAATAGGGGTTTAAACTAATGATTTCCATGAGCTTTGGTGAATATGTGAATGCAGGAGAATTTATTCAGAAAACAACCCCTAGGACCACTGTCATACTCTCCAAACAAGTAAACCGACATCAGAAAGAGATTCGGCTCGCAAAACCTATGGAAAACAACTCAAGACGGAGTTTAGAAGCTTTCACCGAAGGGTGGGGCCCACCTGTCATAGACCGGCTAGCCGGCCCCACTTGTAGGTCAGCCGGCCTATGGGTCCCACCAGTTAGCGTCTCCTTTCTATGTCGATTTCCAACACCTTTGAGAGTCCATCTCCGTTGTGGATCAAGGTTGGTTCATCCAATGGTGATCGATGGAGTTGATGCGGATCGATGACATGGTAGTGCCTTGCCCCCTACTCCATCTCCCCTATATATAGCAGCCCCTACCCCCACCCTGGAGACATAATGGAAACCCTAATTCATATCTCTCATTTAGATCAACACACACCAAGTGGATTAGGTCTAGAACTCTATAATGTAGTAGATTAGTAGCTCGGGAGTGAGGGTTGAGTTGGGCTCATGCTCAAGTTCTGGATATAGTCTTTGAGGCTCGCAAAGCCTTGTATCTTAACTTCTACATCTTGTAAGACTTATTATCAACTTATCATATTCCTATCTACATGGCTATGCTTACTTTGAATATATATCTTGCTTAGTTAAAGGTTATCAACACTTATGTGTGCGGGTTCATAGAGAACTTAGCTTGCTAGTTTACTAGTTAGGCTAAGTAGCTAAGCTTCATGTAAGCATGGTGCTTATACAATGCTCTACCTATGAGTATACACTATTCCCTAGTTGTGTGGTAGCAGCGGGAGGTGATAGCCCCGTCTATCCTTTGTAGTCCACACCGAATTGAGTAGGTTCTTAAATTGTAGGACCATAGTCGCGTCAGTAGAGTTATCTTTTGTGGATGCTCTACTGTCTAAGCGTCATCCCAAAGTGCACAAGAGTAGAGTTAGTCTTAACTATAGTTGACCATGTAATAAGAATGTCATAGGAACCTACCTCACATGTTACTCTCCCAAGTTGACTAGTTTACATTATCTTAGTGGTCTATCCCCTGAGTGTCATTATGCTTTATTCCTATTATTACATTCACCCCTGCTTTAGCTATGCTGGTATGTTGATTGGTAAATATTCCTCTATTACTCAGTAAGTCTTTACCCCATTGTTTCCCTATGGTAAAATATAAATAACGATACCTAGAATACTCCTGGTAAAATGCTACAATGGTATTCTATATGCTTGTGGAATCCTTCATATTCTATTTGCGTTAATAAATACCAACAGACATTGTCCACCTATGGAGGAGAGTCAACCCACAACAACCCCCTCTTGAGGCTGTCCTCTAGAAGAATTCCTAGGGACAACCCCGACGGGTCAAGCTCAGGAACCGGCTCAATGATAGGCTCTTTTCCTTAGGCACCCACAGCCCGAGCAGGTTTACCCTACACAGGCTCCGCCTAGATCACTGGAGAAACATCTTTCCGAGCATCCCCCAAAGGGCCTGTGTTGAGACTAGCCACAAAGTCAATAAGCATATTAGCGACCCAAATCTTCTCTAAAATACTCAAATCCTCACTCTCATTTGGGCGAACTCCTAGAGCTATGATCTTGCTAGCACTGTCTAGCACAATCGCCTCGGGCAACCTCTCAGTTGATAAGGTCTTTGACCGGGAGCTGCACCTGAAAAGCAAGCATCAGGAGCTCATTGCTCGGCAAAATCGTGAGATGAAGGAATTGAACTTCCATGATCTCATCACTAGGAACATCAAGTAATGCGGGCTTCTTTAGTCACCTACGCAAGGTCCTAGAACCTTGCTCGAGGGGGACGTACTCCACCTTCAGGCCAAAGTCACCAATGACTGAGACCATCCCAGCTGATGGCTTGTCATCGGTAGGCTTGGGCGACCCTAGAGCCCTCGGCACTGCAAATAACTCGTGATAAGCTGAATTAACATACACCAAGGCCACAACTGGCCGAAGATAACTGATGTACCTAGCACCACCGATGCCTACGCTCGGCATAGTCTCTTCTTCTTCCTCTTGGGGGATCCATTCCCCTTATTGGCGCTTGCAGACTTTGCTATAGTTCTGCGCCTCCTCGTTTATACGCTCGAACCCGATGCACTTCGATCGACATGGCTCGGGTGAGGAGCAAGGACAATCGCACTCAACACCTCTTGAAGTGTGGACATCTCACCATTACTGGTGAATACCCCCACACCATCAATTCTCCTCTCCTAGACCTTGTCCAAAGGGTCCCTGGAGCGGTACTTTCGGCAATACTGCAAAATGGAGTAAGTCACACGAGGAAATTAGGATAGGTTGTCAACTAATCATCAAATAACTGACACCCTACCGAGTTCTCGTCGCCTCTTGGCTTCAAGTTCAGGGACTCCACTAAATGGTCTTTGCCTATGAGCTAGGATTTCAGACCCAACACCTTATTGGTAACAACAAGCACCTGAAGCGCAGTCATCGGCTCGATGGGCTCCCCTGATGGACTCACAACATCGGAAGAGTCACACATCAGGGACACGCATTCCCTCAAGGGTTGGATCCACCTTCCAAAAAAGGCTGCCAGGCAAGCCTGACCGATAACCCCTCACCTCCGATGATAATCTTGTAGGTCACTCTTGAGTTTGTCTGCTTCTTCTAGTTCAGACTCAGGAACTTCTTCTTTCTCTGCCACTGGTAGAGAGGGGGGAGCTTGTGGGAAAAGGCTAGAGCTAAGCAGTCGTAAACATAAATCCACTTCTTCACTCAATTTGGGACATTGGAAGGGGATCGATGTGAAAGAATGGAGATTTGTCAGCCGCCTTGATCCAAAGGCTGCCAGTGACCTTTCGGTCTGACTGAGGAAGAACATCAACACAACGGCAGAACAACACCCAGCGGGGTTCAATCCCTACAAAGTCCTCACAATAGGAAATGAACATCACTGGAAACATGATCCCGTTTGGTGTCAGGTTATGTACTTGTGCATCATGGTATCAGAGGAGATCTCGGACGAACCAGTGGAGGGGCACCCCGAATCCATGACGAAAGAAGTCAACGAAGACTACGATCTTGCTGGAATCAGGGGCGGGTACGTCCTTGCCAAGGGCACACCGGTAACCCAAAAGTTCCCCTAGTGCCAAGAATCCCCCTACCACAAGATTCTTGATGTCCTCCTTCATCGCCGTCGATACCTCCCATGGAAAACTAGGGATAGGACTCCATCCCCCTTGCTCTTTGAGCTCATATCTTCTTCACCGACTAAACTAATGGTTTTGGTTTTCTTAGCCAGGGTCTTTCTCGATGCCATCACTGTGATTGCCTAGAGCGAGATCTAGATCTGACAACGTTTGCTAGGTCAAGGTAAGCAGAGGAGTGAGCACTACTACTTTTGTCAGTGGTGGCAAAGGGACGGACAGTCTCCACCCTCGACTACATAGAAGGGCGGCTAATACTAGTCAAAACCCTTATGGACCCTAGGCCCAAGGCCCAAAATTGATGGTGAAACCAGGTGGACCAACATTTGGGCCCCACCAAAGCCTAGCGTAGCCCACCAAAGTGGCAGGCGCAGTCGGTGATTTCGACCCAGAACTGTGAAAGTCGAACCCTGCCATCACTTGAGTGAGAGGGATGTTCGGGAGGGTCACCAGCCGATCCTAAAACCTCTGGCCTCAAGGCTACATAAATCTCTTGAATGTTCAAATAGGCTCAAAGTACGTTGTTTCAGCAGATGTGTGCCCCATTGTGGGAAACCAGAAAACTATTCAGCCCATGGCTGCAACCAAAGTATGAGTTCCTAGAATCTAAGAAAAGAGTTTCATGGCGTACCCTAGATGGTCAGGCTTTGTCTTGCCACTTCTAGATAGCAGGCAACCACCTATTCTATCCGTTATTAACTTGAAAGAATAGCATACGCTACAACCCTAGAAGTTTATGTGTTCGCTATTCACCCAAGTGATCCTTGAGCATTCGGGACCACTGGCTTCTAGAGCCACAAACGACAGCACTTGGTTGGAGTAAAATTTTAGATCGAGTCACCTACATAACCCGTAGTTATGCTAACTACCCATCAGGTCAGGAAGGGGGCCGTAAAAATGCAAGGCCGGTTTGACTGGACGAAGATCGTCAAAACACCCAATTTAATCAGGACACAGGTAGCAGTGTTCAAAATCAATAAAAGTCATTCTTTTCTGATTAAACTCTGTCACACCTTACATTACAAGATATGCAATAACCAAAATCTATCAAAAATTGCTACAGTTATGATAGCCTTGTTAGTGAAGGATCGACTACGCACCCAGCAATGGGCACCTCGTGAAGCGTAGAAGTCAGACAAAGGCACATGGTGACCTTCACCTCGCTTTCGAATCTTCATGAGTAGGGACAATGACTGGAAGACGCCTCGGGGAGTCCCACCTTATGGAGCTTCCTCTAAAATCCAAGAGGAGGAGGAGCCCCGAGAGGAGGACAGACCATGCCATCTTCTGCGATGTCGAGGAGGAGCAAACAACGTCAACCCGATGGCCTCAAGCCTCCAAATCGATACACAAGAGCTCCTAGGTCTAGATCTATAGGGCAAAATGTTTCCTAGTAACAGCAGGATGCCCTTTGCCCTCTAGGGTTTCCCATGGACATTCTGCCCAGTCGTCGTGCCCTCGATGGCTCAGGCGACCGATGGTATTGTTCCTCCCCATCTTCGTAGAACTTCCTCTAACACCTAAGGAGAGCAGCCACCACTAGGCCACCATGGAACCTGATCTTGAAAGCCTTCTCCCAGAGACGGCGCGACCACCGAAGAACGCCATGGACCATGGTACATGGGTTGAATTGCCACTCTCGCACTCCATCTAAGACTAGGGGATTTGGGGAGGAAAGGAGGGGTGACACTCAGTGGCCTCCCTACCCTCTACTTAAATAAGCGCCCCGAAGATGGTAGTGGGGGAGTTGGTGGTTGGCATTAAAGGCAGACTTAGGCATCGGGAGAGTTCCACAAAGTAAAAGCGTGGGGAACTAAACGGTTCGAGTCCCAGGCACCTCTATCTTTATCTTTCACAGGATTCGATGATGCGCAAACGATGCATTCAAACGAGCGGGAGACTCAGGAAGGCATTACTGCCAGCAAGTGTGAAACTCACAGTTGTCCCGATACTCGGGGCTACTCTGGTCGTATTCAAACATCTTGGCACCCAAGAGATGCTCATCGGGACCTATGGTACCCGAAAGCTACAGAGACCTTCAGCACCCGATGGATTGTATAGCTCTACGAGCCCGTCATTAAAATTTTGCGAGGGCTACTGTCAGAGATATGGGCCTAGGGTACCCTCACCGGTCATATATTTGGCCCATCAACCACGACTGAGGGGGAAGCCCGCAAGGACTAGGCACAACTACCAACTCAGAGATCATGATGTATCGAAGATATCTACCGCCATCGTAACCATGGTTGGATATAATTGACTGTTGTAAGAAACTCAAAATCCAATTTATACCACCGATCGCCCCCACTATAACCCTACCCCTCTGCCTATATAAAGAGGGGTAAGGACCCCACGATCGTCACGTCCTCCACGACACCATCCGCCATTCCAATCTACCTCATAGCTAGGAGCAACAGCCCCTGTAACCGAGCATAAGAATACAAGAAGAGTAGCCGCACCACTAGAGTAGGGTTTAGCATACTACCGCGCCCTAAACTAGTATAAATCCATGTGTTTCATGTGCTACCATCTGATCTATCTATGCGATCACGTTGCTAGCCATTGCTGGAGCTAAATAATCCGACATCAGGACTACATTTGCCATCCACTCCGAGTACTTGACTTCTCTGATGACATTTGCATCTTGCAATCTTTGCACTTCTGCCTTCGCCGCTCGGATCCTGTCTTCTGACATTTTCCTCTGCCGCTGCTTTTTTGGCTTCATTTTAGGGTTGATGTCAAGTGAGTGTTGTATAATATCTCTTTTGACTCCTTGCGAGTCGAAGGCTGACCAGGTGAAGACATCTTTGTTCTTGGCTAGAGTCTCTATGAGTTCTGCCTCTTCTTCATTCGAAAGGTTGCCTCTGATAGTGAATTTTCTATCCGGTACCGCATTCTCTAGTGGGATTGATTTCGTTTCTTCTTGATCTTTGAGGTCTATTTTGCCCTTCGGCATATCTAGAGGCTCCGGCGCACTGGTTTTGGCTGACTCAACAGAGTTGATGTTGCGCTGCGACTTGTAGATGGCTCTCTCTATGTTTCTTGCCTCCTTCTGACTACCGTGGATTGTGATGATGCCATGTAGGGCTGGCATTTTCATGCACAAGTAGCCCATGTGGATAGCTGCATTGAACTTGTTTGCAAACCCTCTGCCGAAGATGGCGTTGTATGGGTAGTAGAGACCTACTACGTCAAAGGTCACATATTATGTTCTTGCATTTTCCTGGCCTTCAAAGGACACTGGCAAACATATTTTTCCCAATGCATCAATTTTCTTTCCTCGAAAACCCATTAATGGTGAGTCCGAAGGCTTCAACTGTCTTCTGCTCAACTGCATGTAGTCAAAGACATTGACGAAGATGATATCTGTAGAACTTCCGTAGTCTATCAAAAGCCTGTTGATTTCCCAACCTGCTATATTGGCCTTGATTACCATGGCATCTGCATGGGTGTAGTCTTCCAATTGGAGATCTTGCTCTATGAACGTAATGGGTGTCTTTGACCAATCTGTACAGCGAACTGGACCGTGGACTGCTATGTTATTGACAAGCCTGAGATGATCTCTCTACTGCTTCTTTGTCTGGAAATTTAGTATCATGCCAATGGTGGGTAGCGGTGTATGTGGTGTTGACACCAAAATTTGACAAGCTTACCCAAGAAAGAAAGGAAGCGGCCCATGATGTCGAGAAGAAAATCTCCTAATCAAAAGATATTTGTGAATCGGCCATATGAAACATTATTTAATATATTTTGGAGATGCATGGCGTTTAGGAATTCTTCACGTGAAGATGACAAGCTAGAAGATTAAAAGGGAAGGAAATATGCATGTTCAGCTATTTGCACGAACGGTCAATTAATGTATTTGGCCACATTTAATCCTGTCCAGTTAATATATGGCTTACACGAAGGAAAAGGAAGATTATTTTATTTAGGATAAAACATGACGTCCAGGTGCAATTCAGCAATGGAAGAAGCAAAGACACCCACCATATACGTGCATGTGCAAGGCCGGCCAAATGTCATGTTTATATACGTATTTGGCAAAATAAATCACATGCATGCAGGATCAGATATTTTGAAAAAATAAGGAAGCCAGCCGGACTCCATGTGTATCACGTGCCAAGAGCGAAATTAGAGTTCATTGTCGAGTAAGATTTATTGTTTAATATATTTGGAAGCAGAAACACGATGTGCGAATGGAAGAAGAAAGCAAGAAGATTACAGAGACGTGTATGACATGATTACCAGATTTACATGCTCGGCTATTGGGGATACTTAGGTACATAGCCAAGATGTGATTAGCCGTATTTTATTCTTTTTTATCTCTAGTAGAGTTTGTATCGTATTAGGACTCTTATCTCTCATCGATCAACCAAATAAGTACTTTTACTTTTCGGCTCAGGCCACCCCTCAGGAGTAGGAGTAGAGTAGATTTCGACGAGTTCTTTGGGCAAGCAAGACTGCATCGGACGACCTGACCTTCGGCTTGTTTGTGAGTATCCGTCATGACTTGTATTATTACTTGTAAGACTGCAACAGACGACTAATATCTTGCAAGTCGCAGTATAAATTAGTTATCGATCTATATTGTTATTTGTAAGGCTGCAACAGACGACTGATCTCTTACAAATCGCGGTATAGACTAGTTATCGATTCGTATCAACCTTTACAAGGTTGTAACAGACGTCTGATCTCATGTAAATGTTGGTATTGACCAAAGTTATCGATATTGTGTTAAATAGTTTACTGTTTAATATAATATCACCAATTGCATGATCTAGATTGAGATTTGTTAGTCTATTATTTTGATCTATCATCTGCTGATTACCATCACAGTTGAATTCAATTCTTGGCGTTAGGTCTTGTTTTGATGACTAATCTATCTTGATCCTGATTGTACATGGTGGGTGTTTGAAGTCATGTTCTGTTAAGAGATAGATTCATTGGTCGCCAGTGTCCAGTATGATCCCGCTATCAGTGATGCATCAGACGACTCGATCTATTGATAGCGTATCAGATTGGACATTGTTGGTTGATAGATCTATCTATTAAGAAGAGTATGGCGTTAGTCGCCCGCTATGTCTCCATTGGCTGTTTAGCCGATGGCTTAAGCTTCCACACGTATAACATGCTTTCATGATTTCTTTGTGATATAAGTACATCTATCGACCGCTGGTCTCTAATTTAGGGTCCAACTGTCAATGCTGCATCAGACGATTCGACCTATTGACGGTACAATAGATTGGGTCTAGTTGTTTGTAGATTTATTTGTATTCAACGGATGAGTGATCGTATGCCGCATGGCACGACCACTGGAATCGGCTATATTAGCCAATACCCTTTTTTTTGAGGATATACTAGCTGTTTACAAGCTTTTACTTGTTTTTTATCTTGATTAAAAGCTAGTATGTCCATCACATGTATGCTTACACGCCTATCCATACACCTTTCGTATGTTTTCATGATCATCAGCTAAGTTAGATCCATGTAACCGAGTAAATAATAATTGCTGATATGCTTGTTCTATTTACATTACATCATGGACATGCTGGGTATCGACTCTTTAGTCGATAGCCTTATCTTGCTGACCACTTGGCCGTATATTTGGAACTGTCTGGACAAACACCAGCATGTTCCACCTTAAATTACTAATCAACTTTCTCTCCTTGTCAATTACAGGGTCAAATTAACTGGCACGCCCTCGGTCATGACCATCCGGTCCGGTGTCCATTCCTAAGCCCGGAGAGAGCTCGGGATCTGCTCCGCACAGTTTCTCTCGGCTTGCTTCATGTGATGGCAGAGGATGACTAGGTCACTTTTCACCATCCACATGTGGCTTTATGCTGGTTTTCTGGGTTAGGCTTGTTTTTAGGCGCGGCTAGTTGTGGTGGGGGTGGTGGCGGAGGTAGTGCTTCAAGTTGTCTGTTGTGAGCTTGAGCTGGCTGGTTTGTCCCTATGAATGTTATGTGCAGAGGCCTTGAGTTTATGTAGGTGAGGTTGGCTTCTGCGCGCTGGTTATTGGCCTACCCTTGCTGTTGGGTGTTTGGTCACCATGCAGGTAAGAAGTTAGGGTGGTATGTAGCTACTAAGGTGGATGGGGGGATTTGAGTTAAGACTTGGGTACATTGGGTAGTATGGCTGCTGAGGTCGTGCGGCGAAGGGATAGTTGACTTCTCTTGTGGGTTGTTGTGGCAGAGGCTGTGGGTTTGCTCTATTCTTTATCCTCGCTTGAGTTTTCTTTGCATCTGGGCAATCCCTGATGATGTGCCATTTGTTCTTTCCATGAAGGAAACAATAATGTCTTCGTTGCCATTGGTCCTAGTTCTTGTTCCACTTCTTCTCTTGATTGTATTTCTTGCCTTCATACTACTTTTGAGACGGCTTGTTTGGGGCTGCCTCCGGTGCCTACTTTCCTTGTTGGCTGCTCCCTTGCTGCTCTATATTGAGGACTTCATGATCTGGCCTTTGCTGAGGCTGCAACTGGCCTTGGCTTCTGTTGCCCCTTTTAGCATTCCTGCTGCTTTCTTGGTATTGGTTGTTCCGGTTATGCTCTTTTAGCCTTCTACGAAGTCGTTATTAGACCTGCAATATTTCTCAAACTCACTATACAGTTCCTCTATGGTCCTTGGCTTCTCCCAAGCTAGATGGGCTGCGAAGGCTCCCATGCGGATACCTTTGATTGCGGCTTCAATTGCCACATCCTCTGGAACATTTGGTGTCTTCACCTTCAGCTGGACGAACTTCTGAAAATAATCTTTTAAAGCCTCACCTTGATTTTGCCTGTACTGGAATAGGTCCATTGAAGTCAGGTATTCACTGGTGAACCCCTTGAAATTGGCTATGATTTTTTCATGGAGGTCTTCCCATGAATACACATAACTGGGCCCCCACATAGAATACCATGCCAATGCATCACCTTCTGCTGTAATAAAAAAGACTTGTTCAGGACAGTGTCGTTCCCACCTATGGAGGCTACCGCCACCTCGAAACTCAGATGAACTATCATGGATCTGATCTCTCGTTGAATTTGGGTAGGCTGATGGGTTTGTAGGAGGAGGGCCATGGTGAGTTTTGGATTCCTTCAGACAATGGTGATTTGGAGTCTATATTTCTGTGGGCTAGTTGATATGACCATGCCATCAAGCAAGATGTTACAACCTCCAAGTCAAGCTACACCAACTCAAGTCTCACCTACATCGACATTAACCCTAGTCATTGATGGACCGATTACACATAGTTGAGCAAAGAAGCTACAACAAGAGGCGAACGTGCTACTTTGTGAGATTCATTTTAACATTAATGAGAAATATATACTACCTAAGTCGTGTACATTGCTATTGCTTAGGTTCACCATGGAGGATGACAAGGACACACCAAGAGAGGATTACATAGAAGAGCCACGCTCAAGCCAGCCCAGCATGATAGAACCATCAAGAAGAATCAGTCATAATTTTTAATTTTAAAAAGCTATGAAGGCCCATGAGGACTTGTTGAAAAGCTTGTCAAGTCTAGTTTCAAGCCCAAGTGGTCTCAACTGATTTTGACTTTCCAATGTTGAGATACGACTGGATTAGTGAAGACTGGTTAGCAGGTCAACAGTTGCATGATGTTCAACTGCCTATGCAAAACTGTACCATTCTACATTATTTTGTGGTGCATGCCACACATTGTGTGAAAGCTTATCAAGTTAACTTTCCAATGCATCCAATGGCATGTCATTTCAAAATTCCAAGGTGGAGTTATTGCCAAAACACTGAAGACTGCGCAGAAGACCAACAGCCACGCGAGAACTCTCCAGAAATTCATTTCGTGGAACCCCTTTCACATAGTCTATCTTATCTTTTTCATTTCGTGTTTTCACCTCTCTAGGAGAGTTGTTCCTAGTATAAATACCCCATTGCCTCATAGCAATCTAAGACTTTTGACAATTAAAATACAGAAACCCCTTTGTTCAGCTGTGTGCGAACAAACCTTAAGAATGATCTCTACCCCTTTGCTCTTGTGATTTTCTTCGCGGGATTACAGAAGCGACGACTTCATCCACTCCTAATTGGTGCTCCTACTCCTTTGGAGGTATTCTCGATTGATTGTAGGTTGTATTGGTTGGTTCCTTGAGAGTGTGGTTGGGCGAATCCTCGATTCAGGTTGCCAGTTAAAGACAGTGGTTGGCTTCGAGTGTTATTTGTCAAGTTGCACTAGTTATCGCTGCTTGCAGCAAGTTATCTTGGCTTCTTTGAAGCTAGTTATCGGGTGTTCATCCTACATCGTGAAGATCGGTTCCCCATGACATATCATCTGGTATAAAGCATTCGTTACCATAGTAGGATTCTTTTCCCTTAGCTACATATATTTTGTTTCGTCCTATCCACCAAAAAGCCTAAAATTTTTTTGCTTTAGCCCTTTGTTTCAATCTATTATTTTAGTGAGTTTTGTTAAGTTTCAGTCCATTATAGTCTTTGTTTTAGTTGTTGATCATTATCCTTTGCGTGTCCTTTGAGCCTCTTTTATATATCTGAAAATTCCCACAAAAAAATCTATAGCCTATATCATCCTTCGTGTTAACTTTGATCCTATCAAGCTATAGTTACTGGTTGTGTTTTTGTTTCTATCATAAGTGTGCAAGTGTTATCTCTGGTCATTGTGTTAAGTTCTATAAAAAAAGTGTGTCAAAAAAAAGAAGAAAGAAAAGTGCAGAAAAAGAGAGTTGAGAAAAGTTGAGAAAGAAAAGCTGAAGATCAGCTTGTTTGAAGTGCACAATTGCTGAAAGTTTCACATCAAGTTGTGCAACCAGTTTGCTATTTGTGTTTGGTGCAAAATTTAGGTTGGGTCTTATCACAACACTTGCATCCCAATCATACTCCTTGTTTGCATCAACTCTAAAATTTCTTTGCGCGTGTGTGTGATCGATTTACATCTCATTCATATCTTGTGCTCAGCACTAGGCAGGAAACTTCTAGTTTTGATTGTTATTTAACTTTACAACAACTAGAATTCAGATTGCATTCCTTGTGTATCACTCTCCACCAAGTTCCACATAAAAGCCATCGTAATCGGTACTCAGGTCTTATATTCGCCTCGCCATCACTTTTGGTTACCACCACACACTTTGCTTTTCTGTACCCCATAGGGAATTCATAAGAGCTTCGATTGGTAAGAGATGTGAGATTGAGATAGCTACCAATTTTTTTCCATTCCACAAATACCTATTATTTGTATTTAGCTAACCTTACAGGAAGATGGGTGTAGTTGAGATAGAAGATTGTGTTACTATGGCACTATCACACCCCAAAATTTCTGATTTTGGGTTGTGCATAGAAAACACAAATTAAAATAAATGTTTCGATATTTGATAAAAAATTTCAAGTTTAGTTTAAGTTAGCATCAAATAGTTATAAGAAAAATGTGAGTCTTCAAACTTTTCTGAATTAATTTGACGGGCGTTTGGATGATGTGATGTTTGCTTATTGCTTCTTTGTGTGTTGAAAGTGAGCAAAGTCTTTAAAATGCGTTAGTAGGTCGATTTTCCTTCTCCGGCATGCCTTTATCTTTTTCTACAATCAAATTCTTTGTTTCTCGACTCAAGTTTTTGTTGGGAGTTTCCTAAAATCTTTTCTTTGTAACGCAAATCACTCCTCTTAGTTCCTCGTCCATCAATCAATCTCTACAAACCTCTCGGGAATTTTTCCAGCTTTTTCTAGAACTTGTTCCTACTTGTCTGTGAGCATAATTTAATTTTTAGATGCTCCAAATTATCTTATCATGGCCTCTAAATACTTTATTTGGGTTCCTCAAGTTCCATAATGTCTCTGGGAATTTTCCCCGAATTTTCAAAGCTTTCGAAGTATTTTTTGCGGCTTAAATAATAATTCTAGACTTTTCTATAATTATTTTATCCATGAAATTAATTAATTCCAAAAATAATAAATCTTTCATTTTTTCCAACGCTCAAAGCCCATATGCAATAATCCTAATAAATCCTAAAGGCCCACGCATTTATTTACTAATGGGCTTTAATGATTATTTAGGCCCATTAGTAAATGTGGAGGGTGCAACATCAATTAGTACCATATTGCTAGTTGATGTAGATGTGGGGAGTTTTTCTTCCTATATATATGTACCAACCCTTTGGGCAAAGCACACAAAAACTACCGTAAGGGGAGCCCCCTAGTTTGGGAAATCCCTCGTGTAGTAAATTAGATTTTTCTCCTCCTTCTCATGTTGTCGCCAGCCAACCCTAACAACGTCTCCGACGAGAACCGTCGCCATAAGGTAGATCTCTCTCAATGCTGTACTATCTTTCTTTTCATCAATCTATCAGCGGTTGACCATGTCCCCTTCTTTCTCTTTTCCGGTCACTTTTTCGGCAAACCTTCATAGAGCAACATCGTCGAGTGACTCCTGGACATCCCATGACCCTTCTCCTCAGCCAGCGTACCATTGTGCACTGCAATCGACCCTACCTCATCTTGGTCGAGTCTGGTCCTGCATGTGAGCCGGCCACGAAGGCTCAAGCAGGGCAATAGTCAGGCCATGGTCATGTGTGCAGCAGCTCTTGGTCAATCTCTCAAAATCCTTTTTCTTCTTTCTGTGGCTCGTAACAGCACTATCGATGTTGCCTGTTCCTCATCACCTCTCTACGTACATATACAATTTTTGTACATACATCTTGCCGTGACCTTCAGGCAATGGACGACCGGAGCTCCTGCCGTATGTGTAGCTCGGCCTGTGTAGCAGGCCGCTGATGCCCGCTCCTGCAGCTGGATGCTGAGCACCAATCGTATCATCACGTGTGGTGCTTGCATGGACGGAGAACTCATAGACATGGGGATCTTCATCGAGACGAACCCTGAATCCCTGTTTGAGCTGTGCTGCCATCTTCTGATCCTGCTCCTGCCGAGCCTGCCATGGTCGTCGTCCTATTTCTATTGCTGGTGAGCATCTGCATGTTCGAGTTCTTCTCCGTTTATTCTACATCCTAACAGCGGCGTTGACGTGTTACATACTTACATGCTAGTGATTTATAAACTAAATATTAATTTAATTAATATACATGCAACTAGTTTATTAATTAAAAGTAATCGAGGATTGTCATGTCGACCTTTTATAAATGAATATTAGATTGATTAATATCAAATTATATATGTTTTGATTATAATTTGTTAGGCTCAAACACAATCATATAAAAACATGTTTAGATGCTCTCATATCCTTTTCTTTTTGTAAAGTAAAAGTTTAACTTGATTAAATTATATGGCATTGTTTATAAATAAAATATGAGTAGTTTCAACTCGAGTTCTAAATTAAGTTATGTTTTGACTAATTTGCTCTTAATAATTTCTACATGGTTTTACTCAATTAAAATAAATGAAGCATGTAGGCTTCTCTTTTCTTTTTATAATATATATAAAACTCTCGATAGTCATTTCTTTTTAACAACAGTTCTATTATCAACGTTTCTTGTGATCTTGTGACTGTAGAATTAGCCCTCTTTTAGTACGTCGTTTTACCTTGTGTGGTGTATTGTTCTTAGTTGATTTTATTTGTTTGCTTGTATGCTGCATATGCGTGGTGCTTGCTATGAGTAGAACAAGAATCGTTTCTGAGCGATGAAGATCGGAAGGTGATAACCAGAAGCAAATTATGAGGAAGTTGAGCAAGCTTATAAGGCAAGTATAGCATGGGACCATCCTTGTTACCTATTCACCTTTAATCACTTAATTCATATTGCATGTGTCTACCTTGTTGCCAATAAGAATATCCTAGATATTTGATATCTTGTACCTTGACACCATGGGTGATTATGCATTGGGTAGTATGATGCTAGTGCTCAATTAAAGACCATGATCTTGTAACTTGACTAATGGTATATGCAATAAACATAAAAAGATGCTTTTTAGCAACATGGAACAGGGGTCTAGAGCATTGGGCTGTCTTATGGTACTCTAGCTTCCTTCCCCTAAGGACTTCTCTATAAGTGATCATCCGGGACTTACAGTACAGCTGTGGGGGCTATATGGCTCTGGCTTTAGCTCAGTATGAGGACCTTTTCTAGCTTGTTAATGGTTACCTTTATTGGCGTAAGAATGGCTTGACGAATCGGGTATAGTGCAGCCTCTGTCCCCTTATGTATAGGCTACGCGTCATTGTGCCATCGGGAAGGGGGCTCTACATCTGTTTGCTAAGTGAATCTAATGGCCCTAATTTGTTAGACGAACCTTTGAAAGGCTTCATAGTAAACCCTGTCGACCTTCCTTGGAAGTGGGTCAAGCGATTAGCTACCTCGGGCGAAAGGGTAAAACACGACTCTCAGAAGTGTACAACCTCTGTAGTGTGTAAAACTAGTATATCAGCCGTGCTCACGGTCACGAGCGGCCTTAGAACCCTTATGGAATAGATGATGAACACTAATGATATAGATGATGAAGATGCTCACTAATGGTTAATTGTCTATGCTATTCATTATTAATGTTTACCTGATCATGTGTTTATGGGCTTGTGATAAACTTGTTGCCACCCAATTGCTAAAAGATGACTCATTAAAAGCTAATCACAGTTAAACTAGTGTCAGCCTTTTGAGCCTCACGAACCCCATGTTATATTTATTGAGTACGACATGTACTTACGCTTGCTTTACTTTTTACATCTTTAGAAAAATCGTGGATGGGTACCAGATTGCTAGAGTTTGGAGGAATTAGGCTTGTGATCAACCAGTCAGTTGTCCCTATGGAGTTGGAGTCTTCACCCAAGGATCGGAGTTGTCTTTCCACTGTTTGCTATCTAAGGTTATATTCTCTATACTAAGTATGTTACATATTGAGCATTGTCTATTGATATTACCCTTATTTGTAGCTATATGTGATATTTGACTTTCTGGGCTCATATATGGTGTGTATCTGGTTTTGTTCTTAAAATCGGGTGCTACAAAGTGGTATTAGAGCAATGCTAACTATAGGACTCAAGCCTAGTAGAAACTGGTTGTTCTATGGTGTAGAATTTGCTACAAAACTACTTTTTTATCTCCTTGACTAGTTGAATTGATTATTTCTTGTCCTTGCCCTATTTTATTCTCTCCTTGATGCTTCCTTTGAGCTATTGCTTCTTATCTCCTTGATTTTTATTTCTTTGGTTTACTAAAGTTTTTTATCCCACCTTATTCAAATTTGCGATGGCCTTTCATCATAATCCACTCCTTAGGATGCCCGCCATTGCTATAGAAGCACGTGTAGTTTCGATGTTGTGATGCATGCTTGTCTTTATTTGGTGTGTTGCTTGTTTGTTATCCCTATCTTTGTTATCCAAAGAAAAGCCCTGAAGACTACACCAACACGAGGATATTCATATGGAATATTCTGAGTTTAGCAAAACTCTTGTTAAGTGGGGTAGCATCCTCTACAAAAGCATCGTTGACCTTTATCTTGCTATCCTGTGCAACTCCCAAATCCACTTTATCATGCAAATTCATTCCTTCATCTCATGAATCCCGAATCAAGGAAGTGTGGAGGCGTGAAGATCTTCTTTATCTTTCTCCCTAGTCTCTCCAAATCTCGGGACAAGATTCCTGTTAAGTGGAGTAGATTGTCACACCCCAAAATTTCTGATTTTGGGTTGTGCATAGAAAACACAAATTAAAATAAATGTTTTGATATTTGATAAAAATTATCAAGTTTAGTTTAAGTTAGCGTCAATTAGTTATAGGAAAAATGTGAATCTTCAAACTTTTCTGAATTAATTTGACGGGCGTTTGGATGATGTGATGTTTGCTTGTTGCTTCTTTGTGTGTTGAGAGTGAGCAAAGTCTTTAAAATATGTTAGTACGTCGATTTTCCTTCTGTGGCACGCCTTTATCTTTTTCTACAATCAAATTCTTTGTTTCTCGGCTCAAGTTTTTGTTGGGAGCTTCCTAAAATCTTTTCTTTGTAACACAAATCACTCCTTTTAGTTCCTCGTCCGTCAATCAATCTCTACAAACTTCTCAGGAATTTTTCTAGCTTTTTCTAGAACTTGTTCCTACTTGTCTATGAGCATAGTTTAAATTTGAGATGCTCCAAATTATCTTATCATAGGCTCCAAATACTTTATTTGGGTTCCTCATGTTCAATAATGTCTCTAGGATTTTTTCTCGAATTTTTAGACCTTTTGGAGTATTTTTTGAGGCTTAAATAATAATTCTAGACTTTATAGAACTATTTTATCTGAGAAATTAATTAATTGTGAAAATAATAAATCTCTCATTTTTTCCAACGCTCAAAGCCCATGTGCAATAATCCTAATAAATCCTAAAGGCCCATGCATTTATTTACTAATGGGTTTTAATGATTATTTAGGCCCATTGGTAAATGTGGAGGGTGCAACATCAATTGGTACCATATTGCTAGTTGATATAGATGTGGGGAGTTTTTTCTTTCTATATATATGTACCAACCCCTTGGGCAAAGCACACCAAAACTACCATAAGGGAAGCCCCTAGTTTGGGAAATCCCTCGTGTAGTAAATTAGATTTTTCTCCTCCTTCTCATGTCGCCGCCAGCCAACCCTGACGACATCTCCAGTGAGAACCGTCGCCACAAGCTAGATCTCTCTCAACACTATAGTATCTTTCTTTTCATCAATCCATCAGCGGTTGACTGTGTCCCATTCTTTCTCTTTTTCGGTCACTTTTTTGGCAAACCTTCATAGTGCAGCATCGTCGAGTGACTCCTGGACATCCCGCGACCCTTCTCCTAAGCCAGCGTACCATTGTGCACTACAATCGACCCTACCTCATCTTGGTCGAGTTCGGTCCTGCATGTGAGCCGGCCATGAAGGCTCAAGCAGGGCAGCAGTCAGGCCATGGTCATGTGTGCAGCAGCTCTTGGTCAATCTCTCAAAACCATTTTTCTTCTTTCTATGACTTGTAACAGCACTATCGATGTTGCCTGTTCCTCATCACCTCTCTACGTACATATACAGTTTCTGTACGTATGTCTTGCCATGACCTTCAGGCAACAGACGACCGGAGCTCCTGCCATATGTGTAGCTCGGCCTATGTAGCAGGCCGCTGACACCCGCTCCTATAGCTGGATGCTGAGCACCAATCGTATCATCACGTGCGTCGCTTGCATGGACAGACAACAATACAAATGAATGGATGATTCAACACAAGATGTGACTAGATGGATTAAGATGGCGAAGATAGCAAGGAAAGGCTTCGAGGTACTAAGCAAGGGTGAAGGGCAAGCGATGGCTTGGCGGCTGAAGAACCTAGCTAGGGTAAAGAAGGAAGTACTTGCATTTAGTTGGGGTACTAATCAAGCTATGATAGTCATGTCAATGTGAAGGATCAAATCACGATTAGAGTGTTTGATGGAAGTGACTTGATACATTTGGGATTATTCAAATTTGATGAATGGAATCAAGTCATGTGCTCAAGATGGCTATGCTCAAGTGAAAAGATCAATATCAACATGTTGGCACCCTTACTTGATGAAGATTGAAAGAGACGACATTAATTCAAAAGAGATCAACTCAAAAGGTTTAAATTCGTTATACTTTTAAATTTGAGTTAATAGGAATGCCGTACTATTAAGAGGGATGCATCATGTTGATAGATAATGTTTCATAAGTGCTCAAGCCAACCTATGTGAGTTTTGAGTGTTTGAGAGACAAAAAAGCTAATCTGTTTTTTGCTGGTCTGGCAATTGATACCGGACGTGTCCAGTATTTGCCCAGCAATGATAAAAGTGTTGTTCTCGGGTTGGTTCGTCAGGAGTTTCGATTTGAGTTGGAAGTCCAATGGTCAGGAGTTCCGACGTGTCGCACTTAACTAAGTTAGATGGTTCACTGTCCTGGTCATACCTGACGTGTCCGGTATGGACAACCAGAGGCCAACGGCTAGTTTTCAAATGCCTTGAGAGTCGGGAGTTCCAACATAAGCCAGGAGTTCCAACGGTCAAAAGTTCCAGCATGAGTCAGGAGTTCCGACACCTCACATACTTTAACTCAGTTACATGGTTTTCAAATATGCTGAGGGTCGGGAGTTCCGGTGATCGGGAGTTCTGGCTTTCATCGGGAGTTCCGACGCCTCACACTGACACTGTAACTTAGTTACCGTTGACGCAGTGTAAGTCATACCAGATGTGTTCGGTATGCTAGGGCAACGGCTATAAAGCAGCTAGTTTTTCCAAGGGGCTATAAATACCCCCAAGCCTCCACCTTTGGAGGCTGCTGATTCTGCTGGTTGCTATACACGTTTTTGAGCCTTGCCAACTCTCCCAAACCCTCTATTAGTGAGTGTGTAATTCAAATTGCCAAATCAATTAGTGGGTTGAGACAAATTCAAAAATAGAGCAATCCAAGCACTTGTGCATATTGTCAATCTTGTGATTTGCATTTGTTACTCTTGGACTCTTCGGTCCTAGATGGCTAGGCGTCGTCGGAGAGCACCCAAGAGATTGTGGTTGCCTCGAAAAGTTTATAACGGTCGGTTCCACTGCCTTGGAATCAACTAGTGGAAGGAGGAAAAGGAGTTGGGAAAGACTCCAGCTAGAGTGACCTTTGTGGTACCCTCTAGGGCTGACCTTAGCTGGGTCGCCCGCTGCCCCCACAACGGAGAGTAGGACTCAAACGAGTCTGAACTTTGGTAAAACAAATATTGTGTCTCAATTCACATTTCATTTGATATTTGTGTTGCTCCAGCTCTTGTGCAGGTTCTCTATGTATATCGTCATCTCTAGTAGGTGCCTGCAGTTTGGTTTGAAGATAGAAATCGAAAGGAGCAAGTTCGGGGATGATCTACAGAAATCGTGTATACCGGACATGTCCAGTATTCATACCGGACACGTCCGGTATTAGAGCTCAGGGCTGAATATTATTTGATCTTTGTTCTAACATTGTGTTGTAGGGTTGTACCTTCTAGATATATTCTTTATACCTTGTTTACTCTATGGCTAACTTGTGTGGGGTGGTATTACTCTTAATTTAGAGTTTCTATTTTGGAAACTCCATTTTCTAATTGTTTTCGCATTTAAAGGTGTTAATTTTCATAAATGCCTATTCACCCCCCTCTAGGCGGTATCCTAGGTCTTTTTCAATTGGTATTAGAGCGAGGTTCTCACCTAAAGCTTCACCACTGTGAGAAAAGGATGTCGACACCTATCGAGTTGGAGCCGGTGCTTCTCCAAAATGATGGTTCAAACTTTCTAGCTTGGTCAATTAATGTGCTCAATGCTTTTAGGGATATTAGTCCTCTTGTTGAGCATATTGTGGATGCAAGCATAACTCTTCCTATAGTTGATTGGAGCAACTACAAAAATTTGTCAAAAGAGGAAGAGATATGTGTGCAACTCAATGCTCAAGCTATTAATGTCATTTTGAGTACATTAAGTGTAGAGGTTCAAGATGAGGCAATCTTCAATGGACAACCACCTTCGGAGAGTGCTCATCTCATTTGGACTAGACTTTTTGATTTATACGGAAAATCCAAATGTGATGTTGCACTTGAGATCGAGTCAATGGAAAGTATGTCCATTGTGTCTTCATGCAGCGAAGAAGCCTCACAAGACCTCAAGAGTGCCGAGCCAGAGCAAGAAGTGCAAGCAGTGCATGACTTGTTGTTTGCCAGCACATACCGAACATGTCTAGTATGCCTACCGGACGTGTCTGGTATGGCCGAGGCAGCAGAATAGCAAGCAGTTGTTTGCAATGATGCTCAAGCCCGGTGGCGACCAAGTGATGAGTCAACCTCAGTATCTCATGGTACTCGTCACTTGTGTCTCATGGCCAAGAAAAGCAAGAAAAAGAGTAACAAGAAAGACCAAGAAAAGGAGAAAGCACAAGTAGATGATCAAGATGAGAGTGATGTTGAAGTTGAAGACAACTACAACCTTGATCATCTCAACCGCAAAGACAAGTTCATCATCATGAAGATAGTTGAAAAGAATGATGAGCTTGAAGAAGAGATTGAGAAGCAAGAGCAATCACTTCAAAAGCAAGAATTGTTTCTCATCTCCAAGATGGAAGAACTAAAGGCTCTAAGTGAAAGGTATGAAAAATTGTCAATTGAGCCTGCTTTAGTTACTAACTCCTCTTCTAGTGTTTCACAACTAGAGAAGGAAAACTTTGAGCTCAAGGAAAGGCTAGATGAACTATCAAGCAAGTATAATGTGCTACAAGCAAACTATGTTCATCTAAAGTGCTCTCATGAGGAAGTAGTAGAATCAAGCATCATGCTTGAGGTAGCTCATGAGGTTGTGATCACATCGATAAAATTTTCTCAACCTCTCACACATTCACTCACTAGTACACCATCTCAATTAAATATTTCTTGTATTAATGAGTGTGCTCCTCAAGCAAGCCAATCTTCGATTGAGCTAAATCTTATAGAAAACATAGAGCTCAAAGAAGAGGTGAAAAGGTTAAAGAAAGATGTGATTCGGTTGAAGGGTAGGGAGAAAGCACAACCTTCTCAAGATAACCGTGATAACATGGTGAAGAAGCTTGAGAAGGGTTCAAGCCTTGCTTCCTCCAAAGCCCAACAAAAGAATCACATTTCAAGTAAGGCCAACACAACCAAGAGCAAGAAACATGGAAAAAGGTTATGCTATGGTTGTGGATTATATGGACATGAGTGGGCAATGTGTCCACATAAGAGTTGGTCCGACAAGTGTGAAGTGGCCGAACAAAAGGCCTCAAACAAGTTGGCCAACCAAAAGAAAAGTGATGGACAAAGCACTTGTCTCATGAGCAAGAAATTAGGGCATCCTACCAAGAAATGCCCAATGTACAAAGAGAGGCAAGAAAGGAAGAACAAGTTACAACAAGAAGATGCTATGGATGCAATGAGATGGGCCACAAGATTGATAGATGTCCATATAGGCAAAACAAGCATAGAGCAAACAAAGGCCGCATATGCTATGCTTGTAGAAGAAAGGGGCATCTAAGCTACGAATGCCCAAATGGTAACGCTCCTAAGCCAAACACATTTGTTTATAATGATAAGCTTAGGAAGACCACAAATGGAGTTAGCACTAGCAAGGTGATGTGTTCACCACAAACTAGTGCTAAAGACATTTGGGTGCCTAAGCACTTGTTGACTAACCGAAAAGGACCCAACAAGAGTTGGGTACCAAAGTGTGCTTAGGTTAATGATGTAGGTACTTGGTGATGAGATGAAGGCTTCGGGGTGGTTGAGCAAGCAATTTGATAATATTCACTCAATCTATCAACCAATTCTTATCATAATCTCTTATATGGTTGACCCAAAGATAATTCAATGAATATATCATATATTTCTTCCTCACCATTGGTAACAAGTACCTAAACCTTATAGGATAGCCACCTTGTTCGTTTTGTGTTCAATATTTCACAAATAGCCATATTTGTGAAATATTGAAAGTGGCTAATTGAAAAGTATTTTATTTTGCCATATGATGCTTTTAATGGCTCTCTAGTGGAGCAATTTATTTGTTGAGATGCAGGGCATAAAATAAATACTATCGCTAAAATGAAGAATCACAAGCAGCGGGTTATTTGCTTCTGTCCTGCACCTATCGGACGTGTCCGGTATTACTATCGGACGTGTCTGGTATGGATAGGGACAGAAAGCAAGTGTTTCTATTCTACGTATTCCGGACGTGTCTGGTATACCTATCGGACATGTCCGGTATTAAAGGAACCAGAACACTAATAGAATTGCAACTGAGTCTTTGATCCATATATTTTCATATATCCTCAATTTACTCAGAAGCTTGTGGTTTACCAAATCTAAGTGAATTGTGAGCATCTCTTGAACTCAAATTTAAATATGGCAAATTATTTGGTTGTGGTTCAAAATAGAAAATTGACTCCCAAATTCTTAATAGAATGAAGTGTTAGTTGAAAGTCATTTAAATTACTTAAAGCACTTATTTAGGGGGAGCTCAGTTTCTATTTTGCACCTTATGGACTAACAAACTTATCTAGCATTCTTTGTAGTCCTTTGGATGAAAAATTGATTTAGTATCTAGGATGATTATTTGGCAACTAAGGTCAACATAGAGACTATCATGCTATATATCTTCTTGTGGGCTCAAGGCAAAGGTATGTCTTTACATACATGCATTGTAAGTGCATCTAAGGCCCTTTATATGTTAGAATGTGCATTTGTGTGACATAGAAGAGATGTTTTTCAAAACCCATAACTAGCATGTGTAGGTGGTGTGAATTTGAAAAACTATTTGAATCTTGGTCTTTGTGACCTAGCCTTATCATGTGATAATTATAGCTCTCCTTGATTGTTTGATTGGCTAATTACACATGACATGGCTTTCTTAAGTCCACAATCTACTATGTCTCACAATATCTCTCTCAAGTAATTACACCTTATTTGGATCAAGGACATACATGTTTTTGCATCAAGAAATGAAAGAGAAGGGCATTGGAATTAAGTAAATGAAATTTAGAAAAAGAACAGCCAGCCCGCAAAATACCGGACGTGTCCGGTATGAGCGAGATTATAAAAACAGCTGGTACCCCTTTGGCCAAGTTAGGTTTTTCATCTTCTAGCCAACCCAGCCGCCTCTCCTCAACCTTCATTGGTGATTTCAAGTTTCCACCGTGAAAAGGAAGAGAGGGAGATTGGATCAGAGGAGATTTGCATCAAGATCGAAGGCTTCGGGACTTGGATTTCCAATCGTATCTTCATTCACTCTCTCAAGGTACCCTAATCCTGGACCACATCCGATCTAAGCAATTAGGGCATGATTTTGAAATCCCTTCAGTAGAGATGCTACATTACCTGTCTAGAAGCAATGCCCAGAGTTTAGATTGGATTGGTTGAAGATAGAGCCAAGGACCCCGGTTAGGGTTGCTGTCCGCTCATACTAGACGTGTTCGGTATGCACACCGGACGTATCCGGTATGGGATAGCAGAGCAGATTTTGCTCCCTTGTTTCAATCTTCTTAGTGGTTGATTCTTAGGAATAAGTTTAATTGTCTATTGTGTTTTGTGAAACTTTTGACCTAGTTTAGTTGAGGTGATTACAAAGCATAGGACAATTATTCTTATTTCTATATATCAACTAAAATAAGCTATCGTTTGGGCATGTATCTAAAATTCCTTGCAAATCTTTGGATATAGGATAGCAGCTATGAGTGGAAGACAGGAGCCTAGGTCCAAGCATAGGCATGATCCAACTTTGGAGAAATACAAGAAGGCAAGACAAGAAATGCATCTCAGATATAGTCAGCAGGAGAAGGGGAGCAGCAGAGGACTCTCTAGGGCTACTAGAGGTGCTCCACAGTATAAAGAGGGAGACAGCAATTCTTCCTCTGACACAGATGTAACACCTCTGGTGTTTGACCTAATACTAAAATTTGACATGTCATCATGTGCATTGCAAAGCATTCATATAGTACAAAGTTTTGAATGCATTCACTAAATAAGGTTTATTTCATAATGTTGTTATTTCATGTGATGTGTTTCAAAAACCCTAAATACAGATCATGACCACAGGGGTTAAATTTCATGTGATCATGTGAGGTCATATGTCCTTTGACTCAAATAACCCTAATGGGCCATGTTACTGGTCAAAAATCAAAATCTAAGTAAAAGGAAGACAAATCAAATTTGAATTCACATTCAAATTATAAAAGTCCTTTTTTGCCCCTTTTAACTAATTCAAAATCCATGAGGAATTTGGGGTTGAGGCAAAAAGCAAAGTTGGAGATTATTTTATAAGGATCAACTTTGGTATTCAAAGTTTTTCAAGTTTACACACAAAATTGGGAGTAATTTTGGAATGATTCAAATCTTTAAATGTACCCCAAATGTGAAATTCAAAATGGAGGCAGAATTTGAAAATGTTTCTTAAACCAAAGTTGTAGTACTTGAAAAGTTGAGCAACTTTCATTTTTGGAGATTTTCATCTTCTTTAGAAAATTTCTGAGTAATTTGAGATATGAATGCAGTGGCAGTTCTGTAATTTTTTAAAAAAAATCGACCTACACCTCACTGCTTGCCGCCGGCGCCACGCGGAGTTCACCGCCGATCGGTTTTCACCGCTTTCACGCGCGGTGACACGCCGTTGTCACCGTAGCGAGTCCGCCCGTGCGTTGGCGACACCGGACGCCTCCTTCCGGGCTATAAATAGCCACCGTCGTCGCCGTCGCTCCCATTTCTTCCCTCTGCTCTGCTCCGCCACCACGTAGCTCCGCCGCTCGCCGTAGGTCTCGTCGAGCCGAATCTGTCGTTCCTAGCTACGTCAACGCGAGCGCTTTGGTCTTGTGCTCCTCCCCGACTTGCTTTCGTCGCTGATGTTGGCCAGAATCGCCCGGCGCAACCCGTCTTCCCCGTGACCGGTCGGAGCTCCACCGCGACTGCCTTCACCGTGGCCAGGCTACTCCAGGCCATCTCCGACTGCGCCAAGCACATCATCGTGATCACTGTGAGCTGCTGATCCTTTCTAAGCTTTTTGATTGATCTCAACCGCCCTTGTTTCACCGGCGTAACATCGCCGTGCCACCGCGTCCGCCATGGACGGCGTAAGCCTAGCTCCGTGTTGCAATTTACCTCCGAAATCCCACTGGTCGACGCGGCTAGTCCTTGTGATTGTTTTGGTACCAAGGTCGTCACAGTTGAGCTCACCATCGGTGAGCTAGCGCCGGTCAGCGCCGTCGCAGCCACGGTCAAATCCCGAGGTTAGGGATGACAGGTGGGGGCCGGCTGTCAGTGAGAGCGTGAGTGAGAATAGTGACTTTTATTAATTTCTGATTTTGAATAGTGCAGCAGTTTTGCAATTTTGTAGGAATTTATTTACACATCCAAAAATTCTGAAAATTTTTGTGTAGCTTTTGTACATGTTCTAGTATGATTTAAAAATTTGAAATTTGAAATTTAGTTAAATTTTGAATGTTCAAATATTCACTCCTTTAATTGAAAAATGCAATTTCCATGATTTTTGTAGGTCACTATATAACTCCAAAAATTATGAAATTTATTTTGGTACACTAATTTATCATGAGGAAGCTTACATAAAAATTTGAGCTTAATTGGACAAAGTTTATTTTATACCTAATATAGACTTAAGTATTTAATTAATTATTTATTTAATCAATGTTTAATCAATTAAGATTTGTTTGACTTTAGAATTGATTGTTGACCTTGGGTCATTAACTTATAATGATCCTTAGTACCTTAATTAGTTTTTGAACTAATATCTATGTTGTGATTAGTAAGTCTTAATGACATTTCATGTGATAACCAAGGTCATTAACAAGTTAACTCGTCGAAACCCTAAGTGTTTGATTAGTGTTGGATCTTGTTTTGGTCATGTTTTGTGACTAGTAGGGTTCCAAGATCCATTAGGTCAAGTCACATGTGTGGTTCTTAATGAAAGGGTTACAGGTTGGTTTTGTTGGCTTGCAACTGTACCGCGAAATCAAATCGGTTGCGGGTGTTTTTACATTTCATGTGCCGTGAAAGCATCATGTTTACATTATCATCATGTTAAAGCATATGTTATTATTTCGTGTAGAACCCGAGAACGAAACGATTCTAGTTGAGCAAGTTCTGGAAGAATCCCCGGTTGTCACGGGATTTGATAATTGTGGTACTAATCTGGAACCAGAAATCGTCAACGAAGGCAAGCCCCGGTTTATGCATTAAGCCATTTCCTTGTTTATTTTGAAAAGTTTATCACCTATGTTATTTATTGCATTAAGTTGTTTAATTCAAATGTTACCTACTTGATGCATTACCTACCTTGATAATTGTTTACCATCCTTGAAGATGTTTTTATTTACAAAGTCATAGAATGCTTAGTATGCTTTATGATAGACTTTCAAAGCAAAAGTTTTGGATACAATCCAAGATGGCATACTGGCCAAAGAAAGAAAGAATGTAGAATGAATTAGAGACTAGCCGGGTGACTTATCTTGAATGTTGGGTAATGTTACCGACTATGTCGCTTAAAGGCCACTCATTGTGGATCTTCTGAACGAGACACTTTGTAGTACTGGTCACATACTCCGGTAAGCCTACTTCGGCTAATCCAATACTAAGACGAATGCCCGCGCACTGGGAGTGGAGAGATGGCGGGAGTAGCGTGTACCCTCGTGGCTGGAATGTGGCCGGATTTGAGGTGTGCTGTGCTCTCGGGTGGCGTGGAGACGGCTTAGTATAGGAGGATCCGGTAGCGAGGTTGATATATGCAAGATTAAGTTCTACATATGTCGTGTGATAAGGAATCCCCAGCTGGGACTTGAATCAATTCGAATTGCCGGTGCTCCGCGGATATGGAGACTCGATTCATTACAGAAGCAATGTAGTACTGGTGAATTACTAAAATATGAGAATAAGAATGGAATGAGAAGGAATGGAATATGAGAAATGTACATTTAGTTTGAAATAATGATCAAAAGGTACTTAGTGGTAAAACTCGAAAATAGAATGAAGAATAGTAAGCTTTTGGCAAAGAACTTTTGAATCTTGCTACACCCTTACCTTGTCCCAAACCCCTGCATTTCTAAAGTCTTACACCCCGTTACGTCGGGTTAGTCTTGTTGAGTACTTTTGTACTCAGGGTTTGTTAACCCTTGTTGCAGGTGAGTCGCATGCGCAGGCTTGTTTTGGTCCCTGCTGCATGTCTGTGTTTGAAGTCAATGACGATGAGGAGTGATGAATGGCCTTTGGACAAGGCACTAGTTTGTTTGATAAATAAAGTTAATGTAATATTATCCCGCTACTATGGTTGTATAACACCTATGGTATTGTAACTTTGGAAACAACTGGTTTGTAATAATGTTATCTTAAGACTTCCGCTATCTTTTACTCTGGTATATATATTTGAATAAACTGTTGTAATCTGCAATGACTGTGATTGGGATCCTGTTTGAAAAGAGAAACGTGGATGATTCGGGTTTCCCGAGGACACCCGACAGACCTGTTGAGTTGTTGGGAACTCGTGTACGCTATTCGAGGTCTGTTAAGACAACGATAGGTGCATGTGGGCCCGATTCCTTAGGAGGTTCTGCCACAGCTGGTATCAGAGCAGTTCCCATCTAAGATCATTGTAGGTTACTTTGGAAAACCTTCAAAATGATTTGGATCAAGGAAAGTAAACATGATATTTTGAAAGTTCAATTTCTTTCTTCTTACCTTTGATCTAGACTCAATCCTGACTTATTTGAAAAGTTTGTGGCGGATAATATGATTAGGTTTGTCCTATGTAATATGAAAATCTAGTACTTATGATTATATTAATCTTTTGTACGTAGATTCGTAAGATCGATTCATGCATCATGCTTGAGCACATTGCATAATAATTCCCCTTAATAGTGGTTGGGTAAGTAATGTCAATCACATTCTTGCTAACCTCCGTTATCCTCAAGCTATTCTTATAGTCCTACCCTAAATTCTTCAGGCTATGGCAAAGACCAAGAAAACCGCACGCAAGTCCACCGGACCTCATGGAGTTCCGCATCACCAAATGGCACCAAGAAATCACGAGCTTGGTGAAGGAAGTTCCAAGAACCTAGGAGAGGAAGGATCTTCAAGCAACCCCGCCAACGTCGAGAACCTTAACAAGGAGCTCAACACTCTTCGTCGAGCTCATGCCAAAGACCAAGAAGAGCTGGCGGAAATGCAAAGGGGTATCATCATGACCATGGAGCTGCGGAATGAAGCCTGGACACGAGAAGATGCGGCCAATGAACGCGTCAATGAGTTGGAGTTCTACGTAGAGGACCTGGAGATGGACAATGCCATTCTACATGAGAATGTCCATATGCTATATGCTCAACTTCATCCTCCTCATGGGGATGGTGAAGTTACCGATGAAGAAATGATTGTAGCTCCAGGAGAAGTTGAGAATGAAGAAGAGGAGGAGGACCCTGAGGAGTTAGTGTACTTCTCAGATGAAGATGAGGTTTCGTCCGATACGGGCACGGATGTCGAAGACTGAAAGCTTGGAGTAGAAGTAGTTCCTTTACTGCTTTCCTAGAAAACCAGGGTTGTCTTGTGGGATACAAGACATGTAATATAAATAAGAACCCTTTGTAGTATGCAACCTTTTAAAAGCTTTCAATAAAGAATAATGTAAGTAAATGTGTTTCTCTAATAGATGCCTCGTCCTATCACCCGAACTGGTGCTAGTGGCTCGCATGATGATGATGAGTGCCCAAATCCTCCACCAATGCCCTCGACTATGGCAGATGCCATAGCTGCACTCGTCAACGCAACGGCAGAGAATGCCAGGCTGTTAAGGGAGTTGGCGCAGAACCAGCAAGCACCATACCCTAATCGTGGCCGTCGTAATAATGGAAACGACGAGTCAAGCTATGTGGATTTTACTGACACACGTCCGCCTGTGTTCTCAAAGGCAGACGAACCTTTAGAAGCTGATGATTGGCTTAGGACAATAGAGCAAAAGTTCGAGCTAATCCACTGTACTGAGGTTCAAAAACCAAGGTTTGCGGCACAGCAACTCCGAGGAGCTGCTGGTGCTTGGTGGGCAAATTTGGTAGCAGTACAGCCCATTGGTCACCAAATCAACTGGAGGGAGTTCAAGGATGCCTTCAGGGCACATTATATTCCGGACGGTGTGATGACCATGAAGCTGGAAGAGTTCTTGGCTCTTAAGCAAGGGGAGCACCCGGTGATGCATTATGTTGGGCGTTTCAACCACCTGTCTCAGTATGCTATTGAGTATGTGAATACGGACAGGAAGAAAAAGAATCATTTTCTTCGAGGCTTGAACACTAAACTTCAGACAATGATGGCAGCCTGTGGTAATGCAACTTACCATGAAACAATCAACATTGCTATCGCTTCGGAAGAAAATTTCCGCCGACACAAGGAGGCGAAGAAGAAGAAAATATTTGCTTCCGGATCATCAAGTGGCAAGCGTCAGAAGATAGTATACCATCCTCAGAATCATGGCCGTACGCCATTCCGCCCACAACAAGGCCAAAGCAGGCAACAAATCTTCATTCGCCCTGCAACTAATACACCTTATACTCATCAAACACCGCAGCAGCAGAGCAATGCAAATAATGCAAACCGCAATGCTACTCCCCAGAATCACAATTTTCCATGCTATAATTGTGGTAAACCCGGGCATTTTTCCCGAGAGTGTCCGTATCCTAGGAAGAACAATCCTGATGCACCCAAAGCCCCTGTTAATCAAGCTCAAAATTAGTACAAGGGCAATGCTCAGAACCATCAAAAGGGTCCGGCTGAGAAGAAAACTGGAAGGGTATTCTATACGCAAGTGGAATCTATTCCAGAAGGAGAACCAGTTATGATGGGTATGTTTCCCATTGCTAAGCATCCTGCAATTACCTTATTTGATTCTGGTGCATCCCATACATTCATCAATCGTACATTTGTCGTGAAGCATGGGATAGCTATTGGGGAAACAAAAGAACCCTATCATATACAGTCGCCTGGGGGACGAATCTGTACAAGGGAGGTAGTTCAGCATTTACCTATTGATTTGGGAGGATATGAGTTCCCTACCAATATGCTGATATTAAATGATCAAGATATAGATGTGATCCTTGGTATGAATTGGCTAACTCAACACGGGGCTATCATAGATGTCCTACATAGAACAATAAGGGTAAATGCACCTGACAGCAAAACCCAACTTCTTATCCAACTTCCTTTTCCTAAGAGTACAGTGGAGACAGTTTGTGCAACTATTGTTGAAGGAGCCGAGGAAATTTCAGTGGTATGTGAGTTTACGGATGTCTTTCCCGATGACTTGCCTGGTCTGCCACCAGACCGAGACGTAGAGTTCAGAATTGATCTAAAACCAGGGACAGCACCAGTGTCCAGAAGAGCATATAGGATGCCACCAAAAGAATTAGCAGAATTAAAAATGCAACTACAAGAGTTGTTAGACAAGGGTTTCATTCAACCCAGTTCATCACCTTGGGGATGTCCTGCTATTTTCGTGAAGAAGAAGGACCAAACCTTAAGGTTATGTGTTGACTATAGGCCATTAAATGAAGTCACCATCAAGAACAAATATCCCTTACCCCGAATCGATTTACTTTTTGATCAACTTGCGGGAGCTAAGGTATTCTCAAAGATAGACTTAAGATCAGGCTACCACCAGATTAAGATCAGACATGAAGATGTGCCAAAGACAGCGTTTACTACCCGATATGGACTATATGAGTATTTAGTCATGTCTTTTGGGCTGACCAATGCCCCGGCTCAGGGCTGACCAATGCCCCGGCTCATTTCATGTACCTGATAAACTCAGTTTTCATGCCTGAGTTGGATAAGTTTGTCGTGGTGTTTATTGATGACATTCTTATCTACTCTAAGAGCAAAGAGGAACATGCGGAACATCTCCGTATTGTTCTACAAAGATTAAGAGATCACCAACTATATGCCAAATTCAGCAAATGTGCATTTTGGTTGGAGGAAGTACAATTTCTGGGTCATGTGCTATCTGCTGAAGGTATAGCTGTTGATCCGAGCAAGGTAGAAGAAGTCCTTAATTGGAAAGCACCTACAACTGTTCATCAAGTTCGTAGCTTCCTGGGGTTGGCAGGGTATTACCGTCGGTTTATCCCTGACTTCTCCAGAATTGCGAAGCCAATTACTGGACTGTTGAAAAATCAAACAAAGTTTGTATGGTCAACCGAATGTGAAGAGGCCTTTCAGACATTGAAGAAGTTGTTGACAACTGCACCAGTATTAGCACAACCTGATATCGAGAGACCATTTGATATCTATTGTGATGCATCCGGAATTGGTATTGGCTGTGTTCTTATGCAAGAAGGCAGAGTCATAGCATATGCTTCCAGACAACTCAAGAAGCATGAAGAACATTACCCCACCCATGATCTTGAATTAGCTGCTGTTGTCCATTCACTCAAGATTTGGCGACATTATTTATTGGGCAATATATGTCATATCTATACGGATCACAAGAGTTTGAAATACATCTTCACTCAGTCAGAACTGAATATGAGGCAAAGGAGATGGTTAGAACTTATTAAAGATTATGACTTAGAAGTGCATTATCATCTGGGTAAGGCTAATGTAGTTGCCGATGCCCTGAGTCGCAAGAGTCATTGTCATTGCCTAATTGTGGAACCTATGCAGCAAACATTGTGTCAAGAGATGGAACATCTGGATTTACAAATCATAGAACAAGGTTCCCTGTCCAATATTGTAGTTGAGTCCACTATCAAAGATCAGATCATTGCTGCTCAACAGAAAAGTAAGGGCATAGTCCATATTAAGGATAAAGTCAAATCTGGAAAACCAACATGTTTCAAGATTGATGAGTCAGATGTCGTGTGGTTCAAGGATAGGTTGGTAGTACCCAAAAATCCGGAGCTGCGAAAGCAGATTCTTGATGAAGCTCATTCTACAAGGTACTCCATTCATCCGGGTAGCAACAAAATGTATTATGATCTGAGAAAGAGATATTGGTGGACCAAAATGAAAATAGAAATAGCTCAATATGTAGCCAAGTGCGATATTTGTCAGAGAGTCAAGGCGGTTCATATGAAGACTGCAGGTCCATTACATTCCTTGCCAGTCCCATCTTGGAAGTGGGAAGATATTTGTATGGACTTCATCGTGGGATTGCCTAGGACATCTGCAGGCTACAATTCAATATGGGTTATTGTTGATCGTCTAACCAAGATAGCTCATTTCATACCAGTCAGAGATAAATATCGAGTGGAGCAGTATGCAAAGATTTACCTTGATAGAATTTTCAGTCTGCATGGGGCACCCAAGACCATTGTCTCTGATAGAGGATCATTGTTCATATCCAAGTTTTGGAAAAGTTTACATGAGTCTTTAGGAACTAAACTTATCCGTAGTTCTGCTTATCATCCGCAAATAGACGGACAGACTGAAAGAGTAAATCAAATTCTTGAAGATATGTTAAGAGCATGTGTTCTTTCTTTTGGTGCTAAATGGGATGAATGCCTTCCCTTAGCTGAATTCTCATATAACAATAGCCATCAAGAGAGCATTAAAATGGCACCGTTCGAAGCACTGTATGGCCGTAGGTGCCAAACACCTTTAAATTGGTCAGAAGCTGGAGAACGTTGGTTCTTTGGACCGGATGTGGTCAAGGAAGCTGAAGAGAAAGTTAAACTCATACAAGCCAATATGAAGGTAGCTCAATCCAGACAGAAAAGCTATGCTGATAAGAGGAGACGACCGCTAGAATTCAAAGTGGGAGATTATGTCTACCTCAAGGTATCACCGATGAAAGGAGTTCATCGTTTTGGGATTCGGGGAAAGTTGGCACCCCGTTATGTAGGTCCTTTTCAGATCCAACAACGATGTGGACCAGTCGCCTATCGCGTCAAGCTACCAGATCACATGTCAGCGGTGCATGATATCTTTCATGTATCTCAGTTAAAGAAGTGTCTTCAAGTACCTGACCAGGAGATTGACTTTGGTGATGTAGAACTAGAACCTGATTTGACTTATGCCGAGTATCCCATTAGAGTCTTAGATCAGAAAGATCGAGTCACTCGGAGACGTACGATCAAGTTCTACAAAGTACAATGGAATCAACACACTGAAGATGAAGCTACTTGGGAGTCCGAGGATTACTTAGAAGAGAATTTTCCTGACTTCTTCGCTTCTATCTATTTGCAATACCTTGTCTATATTGTAACTTGTCTTGTTATTAATAGAATGGAAAAACCCCCTCGCTAGCCTTTTGAATAAAGTTGTAATGTGTTAGCTTGACACATTTCCTTTTCCATTACTTAGCCTTAAGTTTTAAATCTCGGGACGAGATTTCTTTAAGGGGGAAAGGTTGTAACACCTCTGGTGTTTGACCTAATACTAAAATTTGACATGTCATCATGTGCATTGCAAAGCATTCATATAGTATAAAGTTTTGAATGCATTCACTAAATAAGGTTTATTTCATAATGTTGTTATTTCATGTGATGTGTTTCAAAAACCCTAAATACAGATCATGACCACAGGGGTTAAATTTCATGTGATCATGTGAGGTCATATGTCCTTTGACTCAAATAACCCTAATGGGCCATGTTACTGGTCAAAAATCAAAATCTAAGTAAAAGGAAGACAAATCAAATTTGAATTCACATTCAAATTATAAAAGTCCTTTTTTGCCCCTTTTAACTAATTCAAAATCCATGAGGAATTTGGGGATTGAGGCAAAAAGCAAAGTTGGAGATTATTTTATAAGGATCAACTTTGGTATTCAAAGTTTTTCAAGTTTACATACAAAATTGGGAGTAATTTTGGAATGATTCAAATCTTTAAATGTCCCCCAAATGTGAAATTCAAAATGGAGGCAGAATTTGAAAATGTTTCTTAAACCAAAGTTGTAGTACTTGAAAAGTTGAGAAACTTTCATTTTTGGAGATTTTCATCTTCTTTAGAAAATTTCTGAGTAATTTGAGATATGAATGCAGTGGCAGTTCTGTAATTTTTTCAAAAAAATCGACCTACACCTCACTGCTTGCCGCCGGCGCCACGCGGAGTTCACCGCCGATCGGTTTTCACCGCTTTCACGCGCGGTGACACGCCGTTGTCACCGTGGCGAGTCCGCCCGTGCGTTGGCGACACCGGACGCCTCCTTCCGGGCTATAAATAGCCACCGTCGTCGCCGTCGCTCCCATTTCTTCCCTCTGCTCTGCTCCGCCACCACGTAGCTCCGCCGCTCGCCGTAGGTCTCGTCGAGCCGAATCTGTCGTTCCTAGCTACGTCAACGCGAGCGCTTTGGTCTTGTGCTCCTCCCCGACTTGCTTTCGTCGCTGATGTTGGCCAGAATCGCCCGGCGCAACCCGTCTTCCCCGTGACCGGTCAGAGCTCCGCCGCGACTGCCTTCACCGTGGCCAGGCTACTCCAGGCCATCTCCGACTGCGCCAAGCACATCATCGTGATCACTGTGAGCTGCTGATCCTTTCTAAGCTTTTTGATTGATCTCAACCGCCCTTGTTTCGCCGGCGTAACATCGCCGTGCCACCGCGTCCGCCATGGACGGCGTAAGCCTAGCTCCGTGTTGTAATTTACCTCCGAAATCCCACTGGTCGACGCGGCTAGTCCTTGTGATTGTTTTGGTACCAAGGTCGTCACAGTTGAGCTCACCATCGATGAGCTAGCGCCGGTCAGCGCCGTCGCAGCCACGGTCAAATCCCGAGGTTAGGGATGACAGGTGGGGGCCGGCTGTCAGTGAGAGCGTGAGTGAGAATAGTGACTTTTATTAATTTCTGATTTTGAATAGTGCAGCAGTTTTGCAATTTTGTAGGAATTTATTTACACATCCAAAAATTCTGAAAATTTTTGTGTAGCTTTTGTACATGTTCTAGTATGATTTAAAAATTTGAAATTTGAAATTTAGTTAAATTTTGAATGTTCAAATATTCACTCCTTTAATTGAAAAATGCAATTTCCATGATTTTTGTAGGTCACTATATAACTCCAAAAATTATGAAATTTATTTTGGTACACTAATTTATCATGAGGAAGCTTACATAAAAATTTGAGCTTAATTGGACAAAGTTTATTTTATACCTAATATAGACTTAAGTATTTAATTAATTATTTATTTAATCAATGTTTAATCAATTAAGATTTGTTTGACTTTAGAATTGATTGTTGACCTTGGGTCATTAACTTATAATGATCCTTAGTACCTTAATTAGTTTTTGAACTAATATCTATGTTGTGATTAGTAAGTCTTAATGACATTTCATGTGATAACCAAGGTCATTAACAAGTTAACTCGTCGAAACCCTAAGTGTTTGATTAGTGTTGGATCTTGTTTTGGTCATGTTTTGTGACTAGTAGGGTTCCAAGATCCATTAGGTCAAGTCACATGTGTGGTTCTTAATGAAAGGGTTACAGGTTGGTTTTGTTGGCTTGCAACTGTACCGCGAAATCAAATCGGTTGCGGGTGTTTTTACATTTCATGTGCCGTGAAAGCATCATGTTTACATTATCATCATGTTAAAGCATATGTTATTATTTCGTGTAGAACCCGAGAACGAAACGATTCTAGTTGAGCAAGTTCTGGAAGAATCCCCGGTTGTCACGGGATTTGATAATTGTGGTACTAATCTGGAACCAGAAATCGTCAACGAAGGCAAGCCCCGGTTTATGCATTAAGCCATTTCCTTGTTTATTTTGAAAAGTTTATCACCTATGTTATTTATTGCATTAAGTTGTTTAATTCAAATGTTACCTACTTGATGCATTACCTACCTTGATAATTGTTTACCATCCTTGAAGATGTTTTTATTTACAAAGTCATAGAATGCTTAGTATGCTTTATGATAGACTTTCAAAGCAAAAGTTTTGGATACAATCCAAGATGGCATACTGGCCAAAGAAAGAAAGAATGTAGAATGAATTAGAGACTAGCCGGGTGACTTATCTTGAATGTTGGGTAATGTTACCGACTATGTCGCTTAAAGGCCACTCATTGTGGATCTTCTGAACGAGACACTTTGTAGTACTGGTCACATACTCCGGTAAGCCTACTTCGGCTAATCCAATACTAAGACGAATGCCCGCGCACTGGGAGTGGAGAGATGGCGGGAGTAGCGTGTACCCTCGTGGCTGGAATGTGGCCGGATTTGAGGTGTGCTGTGCTCTCGGGTGGCGTGGAGACGGCTTAGTATAGGAGGATCCGGTAGCGAGGTTGATATATGCAAGATTAAGTTCTACATATGTCGTGTGATAAGGAATCCCCAGCTGGGACTTGAATCAATTCGAATTGCCGGTGCTCCGCGGATATGGAGACTCGATTCATTACAGAAGCAATGTAGTACTGGTGAATTACTAAAATATGAGAATAAGAATGGAATGAGAAGGAATGGAATATGAGAAATGTACATTTAGTTTGAAATAATGATCAAAAGGTACTTAGTGGTAAAACTCGAAAATAGAATGAAGAATAGTAAGCTTTTGGCAAAGAACTTTTGAATCTTGCTACACCCTTACCTTGTCCCAAACCCCTGCATTTCTAAAGTCTTACACCCCGTTACGTCGGGTTAGTCTTGTTGAGTACTTTTGTACTCAGGGTTTGTTAACCCTTGTTGCAGGTGAGTCGCATGCGCAGGCTTGTTTTGGTCCCTGCTGCATGTCTGTGTTTGAAGTCAATGACGATGAGGAGTGATGAATGGCCTTTGGACAAGGCACTAGTTTGTTTGATAAATAAAGTTAATGTAATATTATCCCGCTACTATGGTTGTATAACACCTATGGTATTGTAACTTTGGAAACAACTGGTTTGTAATAATGTTATCTTAAGACTTCCGCTATCTTTTACTCTGGTATATATATTTGAATAAACTGTTGTAATCTGCAATGACTGTGATTGGGATCCTGTTTGAAAAGAGAAACGTGGATGATTCGGGTTTCCCGAGGACACCCGACAGACCTGTTGAGTTGTTGGGAACTCGTGTACGCTATTCGAGGTCTGTTAAGACAACGATAGGTGCATGTGGGCCCGATTCCTTAGGAGGTTCTGCCATACAGAGGAGTATAGAGTGGAGCCCAGTATAAGAAAGAGGAAGAGCACTGATAGATGTTCAGATGGTGGCAGCTCAGATGATGAGCAAGAGATTGAGGAGGAGCAGGAAGTACCTCGAGCTCAGCACTAGCCAGGTCAGGGTATGCACTATGGTTTACTTGAGCCACATCCACCTAGTGTACCCTCTTATGTTTCTAGAGTTGACTATCGAGGGAAAGGCAAGACCAGAAGGGCTAGAGATGAAAGAAGAATTGATCCAAGGGGCTTGTCTTGGATTCAGTTTGATCATCGATTTCAGACAGCCTTTCATATGGACTTCTACACCAGTGTGATCCACGCCAGGAACCCAATGATTGGCAGGTCTTAGTGGATTGACTAGCAGTACATCAGAGATTTGTAGAAGACCTCCATTGATCACGCTATTGCCATTAGTGAGCATATAGGGGTTTATGAGATTATGGAGTTCTAGCATGACTGGAACACAGAGGTGGTAGCTCAGTTCTATGCCACCATGTATGTTGAGGAGGATGAGAGGCATATGCACTGGATGCTTGAGGGCCAGTGGTACAGTGTTGATTATGATGCTTTTGCAGCTCTACTTGGCTTCTCAGATGATGATCTTCAGAAAGATAGGATCCACACAGAGCAGGTGTTGCCTCCAGAGCAGCTTGCCTACATGTACCGACCAGGGGGTGAGAGAGGAGCAGTGGGGAAGGTTCTAGGTCATCACCCTACTTACAGATACCTAGACAGGATGTTTAGGAAGACCATTGATTGCAAGGGTGGAGATAAGGAAAACATTGTAGATTACTCCAGGAACCTGCTCCACAGGATGGCACCTGATGCACGACCTTTCAACGTCTTTGATTTCATATGGTGCGAGATCAGGAGTGTCGGCGAGAGGCCCCTCAAGGGCTGTGGTTTTGCTCCCTACATCATGCACATGATTGAGCAGGTCTTAGGGCATACCTTTGAGTATGACAAGGTACATAAGGCCCTGAAGATTGTTGTAGATTTAACTGAGGTTGGGGTACCTCCAATAGGACCAGGAGGAGCAGCAGCACTAGAGGCAGATGCACCTATAGGTGGTGCAGCAGCAGGACGAGCTTCTCCTCTACCACATGCTCCTTCATGTTCTTCTCCACGTCGTCACAGTCCTCCTTCTCCTATTCGCAAGATGTTCAGTGCTATCTTTGGGATGTGCAAGGACATATGAACCTGTCAGCAGAAGGAGAGGGAGGCTAGGAGGAAGGACACTCGAACTCTGAAGCAGATTGCTTCTAGACTTGAGCTTGATCCTCCTAGGTCTCCACTATCAGATGAGGCAGCTAGTGAGCCTGAGACTGAGGAGCAGCAATAGGGCAGGTACGACACTAAGTTTGCTGAGTTCCTTCAGTGATAGCAGTAGCAATAGTAGGCTCTAGAGCACCTTGACACTTTACCACTACAGGCTCATGTGCCTACTCACTCTCAGCCATGTCCCAGTGCTACAGACCAATATGCTTCAGACTGGTGGAGTGACCTCACGGGTAGTTTCTATGACCCATCTGGTGCGGGTGGTTCTCGTCTAGCCAGTGCTACATGCTCAGATGATGAGGATGTTGGTAGAGACGAAGATGATGACGAGTGATCATAGCTTTTAGAGACAGCTTGCAGCCTCTTTGTCCTTAGTATGTCATTGTTGGACCTTTGTGCTGATAGATGACAAGGGGGGAGAGGGACTGATTAAAGCTTCAGGATTTTTGTTTCATTTGCTTATCTTTGTACCTAAAGATATGTGCTGCAGGCTATAGTCTTTTGAGCTTCATTGATGTATCTTGAGTTTGAGATAGATTGTATCATGTGAGAGATCAGACTTACTTATGTTTTATCTATGTATCTCTTGAGACATGATCTTTATTTATATCATATTAGTGGCTTGTGGACTTGAGAAAATGTGTAATGAGTGCTATGTGTGACATACATGTGTTATATTTATTTTCATAAGGACTATGCATGCTAGAATGAAAATATTTGATGTGATGCCTTTATATTTATTCTTGTGTGATATATCTTGTCATATGCATCATGGTTTTACTTTGTCACACACACATGCACCCCACAGATGTAATGATTTAGGGGGAGTCTCCTATATGTTTTAATGTGTGCAATTGATATTTGAGGTCATTTTGTGAATTCTAATCATAAGCACATACTAAGGGGGAGCCTCTCATAAATCATTGAACCCAAAAGCTTAAATGTTTATAATCTTTTGTAAGCTTTAATCAAGTTGTCATCAATCACCAAAAAGGGGGAGATTGAAAGTGCATCTAGCCCTTTAGTGGGTTTGGGATGATTGAATAACAACGTGATTAAAGGTCTAACCCGTTTGCTAATTGTGGACAGGAAATTGGTTATCTCACAGGTACTTAATAAAAGCCAAAATGATGTGTTGTTGTATAAACAATCTAGTTCAAGCATAAGACAATAATGAAAATGGAATTCATGCAAAGGCTTATTTATTGTGGGATTTCCATGTACTGTGTGAAACCAAGCTCGTAAGAATTAATTAATGAGACATGAGGGATTGCATATGGAATGGTCTCATATTTGAAGCTTACTAAATTGAAATGAAAAAGACAACAATACAAATGAATGGATGATTCAACACAAGATGTGACTTGATGGATTGAGATGGTGAAGATAGCAAGGAAAGGCTTCGAGGTACTAAGCAAGGGTGAAGGGCAAGCGACGGCTTGGTGGCTGAAGAACCTAGCTAGGGTGAAGAAGGAAGTACGTGCATTTAGTTGAGGTACTAATCAAGCTATGATAGTCATGTCAATGTGAAGGATCAAATCACTATTGGAGTGTTTGATGGAAGTGACTTGATACATTTGGGATTATTCAAATTTGATGAATGGAATCAAGTCACGTGCTCAAGATGGCTATGCTCAAGTGAAAAGATCAATATCAACATGTTGGCACCCTTACTTGATGAAGATTGAAAGAGACGTCATTAATTCAAAAGAGATCAACTCGAAAGGTTTAAATTTGTTATACTTTTAAATTTGAGTTAATAGGAATATCCTACTATTAAGAGGGATGCATCATGTTGATAGATAATGTTTCATAAGTGCTCAAGCCAACCCATGAGAGTTTTGAGTGTTTGAGAGACAAAAAAGCTAATCTGTTTTTTGCTGGTCTAGCAATACTGGATTGATATCAGACGTGTCTGGTATTTGCCCAGCAATGATAAACGTGTTGTTCTCGGGTTGGTTCGTCGGGAGTTCCGACTTGAGTCGGAAGTTCCGATGGTCGGGAGTTCCGACAATGGTCGGGAGTTCCGACGTGTCGCGCTTAACTAACTTAGATAGTTCACTATCCTAGTCATACCGGATGTGTCCGGTATTCATACCGGACATGTCCGATATGGACAACCAGAGGCCAATGGCTAGTTTTCAAATGCCTTGAGAGTCGGGAGTTCCGACGGTCAGAAGTTCCGACATAAGTCGGGAGTTCCAACACCTCACATACTTTAACTTAGTTACATGGTTTTCAAATATGCTGAGGGTCGGGAGTTCCGACGTGAGTCGGGAGTTTCGACGATCGAGAGTTCCGACTTTCATCGGGAGTTCCGACGCCTCACATTGACACTGTAACTTAGTTACTGTTGGCGCAGTGTAAGTCATACCGGACATGTCCGGTATGACAACGGCTATAAAACGGCTAGTTTTTCCAAGGGGGCTATAAATACCCCCAAGCCTCCACCTTTGGAGGCTGCTGATTCTGCTGGTTGCTATACACGTTTTTGAGACTTGCCAATTCTCCCAAACCCTCTCTTAGTGAGTGTGTGATTCAAATTGCTAAATCAATTAGTGGGTTGAGAGAAATTCAAAAAGAGAGCAATCCAACCACTTGATCACTTGTGCATATTGTCAATCTCATGATTTGCATTTGTTACTCTTGGACTCTTTGGTCCTAGATGGCTACGCCTCGCCGGAGAGCACCCGAGAGATTGTGGTTGCCTCGGAAAGTTTGTAACGGTCGATTCCGCCGTATCGGAATCAACTAGTGGATGTAGGAAAAGGAGTTGGAAAAGACTCTGGCTAGAGTGACCTTCGTGGTACCCTCTAGGGCTGACCTTAGCTGGGTCGCCCACTGCCCCCTCAACGGAGAGTAGGACTCGAACGAGTCCAAACTTCGATAAAACAAATATCATGTCTCAATTCGCATTTCATTTGATATTTGTGTTGCTCCAGCTCTTATGTAGGTTCTCTATGTACATTGTCATCTCTAGTAGGTGCCTGCAGTTTGGTTTGAAGATAGAAATTGAAAGGAGCAAGTTCGGGGCTGACCTACAGAAATTGTGTATACCGGACACGTCCAGTATTAGAGCTCAGGGCTGAATATTATTTGATCTCTGTTCTAACTTTGTGTTGCAAGGTTGTAGCTTCTAGATATATTCTTCATACCTTGTTTACTCCGTGGCAAACTTATGAGGGGTGGTATTACTCTTAATTTAGAGTTTCCATTTTGGAAACTCCCTTTTCTAATTGTTTTCGCATTTAAAGGTGTTAATTTTCAGAAACACCTATTCGCCCCCCCCCCTCTAGGTGGCATCCTAGGTCCTTTTCACTATGCGTGGTACTTGCTATGAGTAGAACGAGAATTGTTTCTGAGCGATGAAGATCGGAAGGTGATAACCAGAAGCAAATTATGAGGAAGTTGAGCAAGCTTATAAGGCAAGTATAGCATGGGACCATCCTTGTTACCTATTCACCTTTAATCACTTAATTCATATTGCATGTGTCTACCTTGTTGCCAATAAGGACATCCTAGATATTTGATATCTTGTACCTTGACACCATGGGTGATTATGCATTGGGTAGTATGATGCTAGTGCTCAATTAAAGACCATGATCTTGTAACTTGACTAATGGTATATGCAATAAACACAAAAAGATGCTTTTTAGCAACATGGAACAAGGGGTCTAGAGCATTAGGCTATTTTTATGGTACTCTAGATTCCTCCCCCTAAGGACTTCTCTATAAGTGATCATCCGGGACTTACAGTACATCTATGAGGGCTACATGGCTCTGGCTTTAGCTCAGTATGAGGACCTTTTATAGTTTGTTAGTGGTTACCTTTATTGGCGTAAGAATGGCTTGACGAAGAGGTTAAAGTGCGGCCTCTGTCCCCTTGTGTATAGGCTGCGCGTCATTGTGCCATCAGGAAGGGGGCTCTACATCTGTTTGTCGAGTGAATCTAATGGCCCTAATGTGTTAGATGAACCTTTGAAAGGCTTCATAGTGAACCCTGTCGACCTTCCTTGGAAGTGGGTCAAGTGATTAGCTACCTTGGGTGAAAGGGTAAATCACGACTCTCAAAAAAGTGTACAACCTCTGCAGTGTGTAAAATTGGTATATCAGCCGTGCTCACGATCACGAGCGACCTTGGAACCCTTATGGAATAGATGATAAACACTAATGATATAGATGATGAAGATGCTCACTAATGGTTAATTGTTTATGCTATTCATTATTCATGTTTACCTGATCATGTGTTTATGGGCTTGTGATAAACTTGTTGCCACCCAATTACTAAAAGATGATTCATTAAAAGCTAATCGCAGTTAAACCAGTGTCAGCCTTTTGAGCCTCATGAACCTCGTGTTATATTTGTTGAGTACGACATGTACTTATGCTTGCTTTACTTTTTAAATCTTTGGAAAAATCCCGGATGGGTACCAGATTGCTAGAGTTTGGAGGAATTAGGCTTGTGATCAACCTATCAATTGTCCCTGTGGAGTTGGAGTCTTCACCCGAGGATCGGAGTTGTCTTTCCACTGTTTGCTATCTAAGGTTATATTCTCTATACTAAGTACATTACATATTGAACATTGTCTGTTGATATTATCCTTATTTGTAGCTATATGTGAGATTTGACTTCCTGGGCTCACATATGGTGTGTATCTAGTATTGTTCTTAAAACTGGGTGCTACATGCACAATTCAATGATCTAAAGCAAAGAATGGAAGACAAACAAGATAGGTTGACGCAAGATCTATAGGCCTTTATGGCTGAAATCAGAGGACGTCGCCAACCTCATGATGGTGCAAGCAACCATGGTGAAGATGGAGAAGATAGTGATGGAAGAGCTGCTGCTAGAAGAGAAAGAGAACAAGAAACGAGGAACCGAGGGGCTGCACATGGTAGAGGAAGAGGTCGAGGTCGAAGAAATGATGACAATGATGAATCTAAAGATGAGGATGATGATAATCATTCTCAATATAGCTTTGGTCGCCGACATCGAAGTGGAACCATGAGGAGAGGTTTGGAAAACTAAAGTTTACCATGCCAAAATTTGATGGAGGGTCTGATCCCGATGCTTATTTCACATGGGAGTTGAAGGTGGATAAGATCTTTCGTTTGCATAATTATTTAGAGCAGAAGAAGTTGGCAATGGCATCTCTTGAGTTAGACGGATATGCTCTGATTTGGTGGGAGCAACTTCTCCATGATCGTGAAGATGGACAAAATCCTGTTGCAACTTGGGAAGGAATGAAGACAGAAATGAGAATTCATTTTGTACCGAAGCACTATCGGCGTGATCTTTTTGATAAGTTGCAGAATCTAACGCAAGGAAATTTCTCTGTTGAAGAGTATTATAAAGAGATGGAGAAGGCTATGATTAGAGCCAATGTGTATGAAGATGAAGATCAAACTATTGCACGTTTCATGGCTGTGTTACATCGCAATATTCAGCGCATTGTTGAATTTCAGTCGTACAAACATCTTATTGATTTGGTACATCAAGCCACCAAAGCTTAACGCCATTTGCAGCAAGATATTAAGAGCAGAAAGTCCTTGTCATATGGTGTGAGGACTATGTCAGGAGGAAGCAAGTCAATCTCCAAGTTTACCGCTGCACCCTCAATGGCCAAAAGCTCAAGTGGAGGCTTGCACACCAATGTTCAAGGTGTTTTTAGTGGGAAGAATGCTGCTGCCCCAAGCATGAGTTCTAAACCAGCAGCATCCACCGCTACTTCAGTGGGTTCTACATCCAAGAGTAGTGGAATTCAGTGCTTCAAGTGTGGAAGCTGTGGGCATGTAATCAAGGAGTGTCCAAATAATCGTGTGATCATTGTGAATGACATTGGAGAATATGATTCGGCTAGTGAAGAGGAAGTTGAGGAAGAGTATATTGAAGAAGCCCATGAAGATAAGGAACATACTGGATGTGAATTTGAGCATGGTGCTTCTCTTGTAGTGGCTCAAATCTTGAGTGTTCAAATGCAAGAAGCTAAAATTGGATAGCGGCATAATCTTTTCAACCCAGAGCAAAGGTGTAAGATAAAGTGGCGAAGGTGATCATTGATAGCGGGAGCTACCATAATCTTGCTAGTCATGAGATGGTTGACAAGCTTGGTTTGAAACTACAGCGGCATCCTCATCCATATCATGTCCAATGGCTGAATGATTCGGGAGATATTAAGTCAGATATAAGGTGAAAGTTCCATTCAGGATTGGTGAATATATTGACATAGTAGAGTGTGATGTGGCACCATGTCGGTGTGTCACTTGCTGCTTGGAAGACCTTGGCAATATGATCGGTACATTCAGCATTGTGGCAGGACAAATCAGTACACACTAGATTTGAAAAGGAAGAAGTTTGTACTCAAGCCTATGACACCTCAACAAATCATGGCTGGGCACTTACAAAAGAAATATGATGTTGGTCCAGTGAGTAAAGGAGGAGAAGAGCAAAAGAAAATGAGTGCCATCCACAACTCGGTAAGTGAGAGCCACAAGCTAAATTTGAGAGAAAAAAGAGAGGAGAGGGAGAACATCTAGTTATGCTAGCCACAAAATCTAAACTGAGAGAAGTAAGGAACAACCTAGATCAAGTGCTCTTTGTACTTATGTGTAAAGACATTTTAATTTCACCTAACGACATCTCCTCTCTTCCTAGTATTGTGTCTCATCTTTTGCAGGACTATGAAGATGATTTTTCAAAAGAAACACCGGCTAGACTACCTCCAATTCGTGGGATTGAGCATCAAATTAATCTCATTCCAGGGGCTACACTCCCTAACTGTCCACCATACCGAACCAATCCTAAAAAAATGAAGGAGAAACAAAGGCAAGTACAAGAACTTCTTGATAAAGGTTTTGTTCGTGAAAGCTTAAGTCCTTGTGTTGTTCCTGTGACCTTAGTACCTAAGAAAGATTATTCTTGGAGGATGTGTGTTGACTATAGAGCTATAAATAACATCATTGTTCGCTATCGTCATCCTATTCCATGGTTAAATGACATGCTTGATGAATTGAGTGGTTCCATAATTTTTACTAAAATTGATTTGAGAAGTGGTTACCATCAAATAAAAATGAAAACAGGGGATGAATGGAAAACAACATTTAAAACAAAATTTGGGTTGTATGAATGGTTAGTTATGCCAGTTGGTTTGACTAATGCCCCTAGTACTTTCATGAGATTAATGAACCATGTCTTGAGAGCTTTCATTAGAAAATTTGTCGTTGTCTACTTTGATGATATCTTAATTTATAGCAAGTCTTCTGAGGAGCATGTGAATCACATTCGGCAAGTCTTGGATGAGCTTAGAAAGAAAAAATTATTTGCTAATCTTGAGAAGTGCAGTTTTTGCACAGACCATGTTATCTTTCTTGGCTTTGTTGTTTTAGGAAAAGCAATAGAAGTGGATGAAACCAAGGTGAAAGCCATCAACGATTGGCCAACTCCCACGAATGTAAGTCAAGTAAGAAGTTTTCATGGCCTTGCTGGTTTTTATAGAAGGTTTGTGAGAGACTTCAGTACCATCATTGCTCCTTTGAATGAATTGACCGAGAAGGGGGTTGATTTTAAATGGGAAAACTCACAGGAAAATGCTTTTCAAGAATTAAAGAAACATTTGACTAAAGCACCTGTACTTGTTCTTCCTGATTTCACTAAAACTTTTGAAGTAGAATGTGATGCTAGTGGGATTGGGATAGGAGGAATTTTAATGCAACAAGGAAAACCAGTAGCATATTTTAGTGAAAAACTGGGAGGTGCTCAATTGAATTATTCTGTGTATGACAAAGAATTGTATGCTTTGGTGTGTGTGCTTGAAACATGGCAGCACTACTTATGGCCAAAAGAGTTTGTTATTCATTCCGATCATGAAGCTTTGAAGTACTTGAAAGGTCAAGCTAAGCTGAACTGTCGTCATGCCAAATGGGTTTAGTTCATCGAAACATTTCCATACATTGTGAAACACAAGAAAGGTAAGGACAATGTGGTTGCCGATGCTTTGTCTCAAAAAAGTGTGTTGTTGAACCAACTCAAGGTAAAGGTTTTGGGTCTTGAAAGTTTGAAAGATATGTATAATAATGATCCTCAATTTTCAGAACCATATAATCAGTGTAAAGATGGAAAAGGTTGGAAAAATATCACATACATGATGGATTTCTATTTAGAGCTAACAAACTTTGTGTTCCAAATTCTTCGGTTAGATTGCTCTTGTTACAGGAATCACATGGAGGAGGACTAACGGGTCATTTTGGACAAAAGAAAACTTACGAGCGGCTAGGTGATCATTTCTATTGGCCCAAGATGAGGAGAGATGTCATTAGATTTGTGGAGCGATGCGTCACCTATCACAAAGCTAAGTCAAAACTAAACCCTCATGGCTTATACACTCCTTTACCTGCTCCTAATATCCCTTGGGAAGACATAAGCATGTATTTTATTTTGGGATTGCCTAGAACTCAGAGGGGAAAAGATGTCATTTTTGTTGTGGTTGATAGGTTCTCAAAGATGGCTCATTTTATCCCTTGCAACAAGATCAACGATGCTTCACATATTGCTAATTTATTTTTTAGGGAAATTGTGAGGCTACATGGAATGCCTAGGACCATTGTGTCTGATCGAGATGTCAAGTTTGTGAACTATTTTTTGAAAACATTATAGGCCAAACATGGAACCAAGCTCCTGTTCTCCACCACTTGTCACCCTCAAACCAATGGACAAACTAAAGTGGTGAATCAAACATTGTCAATGTTGCTGCGAACAATGGTGAAAAAGAACTTGAAGATTTGGGAGGAATGCTTGCCACATGTGGAGTTTGCTTATAATAGGGCAGTACACTCTACCACTAACTTGTGTCCTTTTGAAATTGCATATGGTTTCAAACCTATTGCTCTGATAGATTTGTTGCCCCTTCCATTGCAGGAGAGAACCAACATGGAAGCTTCCAAGTGTGCTACATATGTAAAGAAGATACATGAGAATACCAAGGAAGCAATTGAACTCAAGGCAAGACACAAGGCTGCAAGTATGAACAAGCATAGGAAGGAAGTGTTATTCGAGCCCGGGGACTTGGTGTGGATACACTTGTGCAAGGATCGCTTTCCTCATCAGCGCAAATCAAAATTGTTGCCATGAGAAGATGGTCCATTTCGTGTTCTTGAGAAGATCAATGATAATGCATACAAGATAGACCTTCTAGCAAGTTATGGCATGAGCAACACCTTCAATGTTGCTGACCTCTTACCATTCACAAGTGAAGACACTTCAAAGTCGAGGACAACTCCTTTTCAAGGGGGAGGATTATATGACCAAGACATCAAGCAAGATGTTACAACCTCCAAGTCAAGCTACACCAATTCAAGTCTCACCTACATTGACACCAGCCCAAGTCATTGATGGACCGATTACACGTAGTCGAGCAATGAAGCTACAACAAGAGGTGAACGTGCTACTTTGTGAGATTCATTATAACATTAATGAGAATTATATGCTGCCTAAGTCGTGTACATTGCTATTACTTAGGTTCACCAAGGAGGATGACAAGGACACACCAAGAGAGGATTACATAGAAGAGCCATGCTCAGGCCAGCCCAGCATGACAGAACCATCAAGAAGAATCAGTCATAACTTTTTATTTTCAAAAGCTATGAAGGCCCATGAGGACTTGTTGAAAAGCTTGCCAAGTCTAGTTTCAAGCTGATATACGACTACATTAGTGAAGACTGGTCAATAGTTTGCATGATGTTCAACTTCCCATGCAAAATTGTACCATTCTACATTATTTCATGGTGCATGATGCACATGGTGTGAAAGCTTATCAAGTTAACTTTCCAATGCATCCAATGGCACATCATTTGGAAGTTCCAAGGTGGAGTTATTGCCAAAACACTAAAGACTATGAAGAAGACCAACAACCACGCGAGAACTCTCCAGGAATTCATTTCGTGGAACCCCTTTCACATAGTCTATCTTATCTTTTTCATTTCGTGTTTTCACCTATCTAGGAGGGTTGTTCCTAGTATAAATACCCCATTGCCTCATGGCAATCTAAGACTTTTGATAATTGAAATACAGAAACTCCTTTATTCAGCTGTGTGCTAACAAACCTTGAGAGTGATCTCTACCCCTTTGCTCTTGTGATTTCCTTCGCGGGATTACAGAAGTGGCGGCTTCATCCGCTCCCAATTGGTGCTCCTACTCCCTTCGAGGTATTCTCAATTGATTGTAGGCTATGTTGGTTGGTTCCTTAAGAGTGTAGTTGGGTGAATCCTCGATTCAGGTTGCCAATTAAAGACGGTGGTTGGCTTTGAGTTTTATTTGTCAGATTGCACTAGTTATCGCTGCTTGCAGCAAGTTATCTTGGCTTCTTTGAAGCTAGTTATCGGGTGTTCATCCTACGTCGTGAAGATTGAGACCACGTGACATCACTAGTGGTAAGGTGTAAGGTGTGCCAAAGTTGGTTGAGTGGCTATGCTTGGCGAAGGGTTGGGTTGGCTTTGATTTGCTAAGTGAGGCTGGTTGTATGTGCTGGAAAGGGGTTGGCTAGGCTGTATGCTTTGTATCTCTGCCTACAAGATAGCCAACTGCTGCTTGATCTTAGCTGCTTGAAGTGATGCCTGAACTGCCCTCTGGTTTACGGCGAAGGTTGCTGCCAACCTCTCTCTTTTTTGTTGTGCACTCTATAGCTGGGCTTGGAGCTACTGAAGCATTTGCTCTGGGGTTGGGTCTGGAGCTAGATGCTCTTCGGCCACCATGGGTTGATCCTCCGCTACATGCTCTTCTATGCCTTGGTCTTCCACAGCAGTAGCATAGGTGCTGCGGGCGCTACGCCTGGGTCTTCCCCTTTTGGCAGGCTCCGCTGGTGCCCTAGCGGAGGCTGCTCTTTTTCTGGCCATTGTGGGTTTTGCTTGGCCTACACGTGGTGGGTGCCAATGTTGGGAAAATGGTTCCCAGGAAAGTGTAGCGACAGGAGTCTTCGCCTAGGCAGAGGCCCCAGGCAAAGGTTAGAGAGAGAATGGGCCCAGACACAATTAGGGCTTCATGAATGTATTCACCTCCCTCTCCCACAAAGGATCTGGCTCCCTTTTTTATAGGGCATTGTTTGCTACTATCCTATTGTACATCTTTGCCGTATGACAGCTAAGGTACATTCCTGGAATATCCCTAACCTAGTATTAGTCTCTAAGGGCATTCCTGGTCTTTTCATCTGGCACCGCCTTTGCTTCTTGGGCCTTAGCTGTAGGCCCATGGGAGGCCCATCTCTGGCTCTAGGTCATGGCGCTGCGAGAGTTATCTTGTCTATGGTTGGGATCGCATGGCCTCCGCCTGAGTCACCTGAGCCTCCACCTTCGCCCTGTGGCCTTCACCTTGAACCTCCTCAGGGTATCTTCATAGCTGAGCTTGGGCCTCCGCTTTGCCATCGATTGGAGGCGAAGGCTCCTCTTGGTTCCCTGTGCTTGGGCCTCCGCCTTGCCATCGACCAGAGGTGAAGGCTCCTCTTGGTTTCCCTACATGTCATCACACATGTGAATGGCTAATGCTAATTTGCATAGGCCTCCGCTACTCATGTGTCCATGCCCCAATAGTAATACCCCAATAGTAACACCTACAAACATCAAAATAGTTTCATCAAGGTCACCATAAATTAAATATGTGGATGTTAATATATTTTTCAGAAACCTAAAACATTGACACTAGTATTTGGACAAAACGATGTACTATGTGAAACTATTTGGATCAATTAGAATTAGTTATTAGTCCGTTGGTCGCTATAACTTAGGTGACTAAAGTTTAAACAACATTGTTTGATAGACTAATAGCTATTAGTTCCTTTTATCTCTCTCTCACTGATTAATGAACAACTAGTTGTTTGTTAGGTTCTGTGTGGACTAAAAATTAAATCAAACCATTAATTCACCTATATATTTTTAGTGTCCTAAAAGTAAATTTGAGATGACCAACAATTAGTGATGGTGTCCAAACGGCCCAATGCTTTGCAAAATGTCTAACTATTGGAAAATAGAACCGGAAATGTGAGGAACATGAGTCACTCTTTTTATTTTGGAGCCTTGGATGCACTAGTAGAGAAACGACCTTTGATCCCACCTCGAAATTTGGCTTTAGTCCCGGTATTTTTCACGCCTGGGACTAGAGAGACCTTTAGTCCTGGTTTGTAGCTCCAACTGGGACTAAAGGTCCCTGCCCAACGGCTACTGCAGCAGGCTTTTGCTGCAGGGGACCTTTAGTCCCGGTTGGAGCTACCAACCGGGACTAAAGGTTAACTTTTACTCCCGGTTGGTCTCTCAAACAGGGAGTAAAAGTCTTCTCTCGGCTGGAGGCTCCATCCGGGACAAGAAAGGGACCTTTAGTCCCGATTTCTGTCTCCAACCGGGACTAAAGGTCGCCTCCTATATTGCCCTTCTTCCTCCCCGAGCCCGAGCCACATCGAGCTCAGTGTTCTTGCTTCATCGCCGGCCTCTCTTCTTCCTCATCGCCGGTAATCACAAGATTTCTTCGATTCCTCCATCGATTCTTCGGTTCTAAAGGTTACCAACTTTATACTCTCATGTTTCATCAGTAGCATATCTCATTTTGTGGACTAGATATTTGTGGTTTTTTATGGTGGATTTTTTTTATTTGTAAGCCATTTAAGCTCAAAATCACTTTAAAGTTTGCATATTTGGATGAAGGAAGGTTAAAGTAGTTATTCAAAACTAGTATTCAGCTTTCATTTCTAGCATGCATAGCACATTTCATGGTTTAGAGATATAGAGAATTTTAGAGTTTTTTTTAATTTTATTTGTTTATAAAATGAGAAATTTATATTATATTAAAAATTAGTATAGAGAGTAGATGGCAACTGCTTCCGGGTCCTCGGCCTCTCATCGGGTTCCAAAGCGACTGAGGCCAGACCTCCCTCTTATTGCATGCGGTAAGTGTGAGGAAAGATTGTGATGGAGTACCGGGTGAGGAAGGAGTGTGCCAACAAGGGCCGTATCTTCTACAAGTGTCCGGATCGCAATGTGAGTTATTTTGTCGCATTTGATGATTATGGTTAATTTATACTTATTTTCATGATGATTGTGATTAAAGTTCTAATTTTTTTGTTTTAATTTCAGTGGGATGGCACTGGATGTTCAGGCTGGTACTGGGAGGAAGAGTATGTTGAACACGTGCAAAACTCTCTTGCATAGGCAACTACGGCGGCTGATGAGGCAGTGATCCTACGGAAGAAGCCCATAGATGTTGAACAAATGCATGATCTATCTGTTTTAGTTGGGATTGGTCGTGAAATCCTTATGCTGCTGAAGTGCATTTTAGCTTTAGTTTTTTTAGTGGTAGTTGGGATTGTCTACATTGTAGCAAGACTTTCATAAATTAATACCTTGTGTGGTGGCATGCATGTCGTATAATTAACTAATTATGTTCTAGGTTTTAATATGGTATGTATGTCATGTAATGCAGATGAGCCAGCATTGGATGTACAATGCTGATCGCTGCTCCCAAGAGTTCATTGAGGGCGTGCAATTCTTTCTTACTTGTGGCCGAGGCAAACAAACGCGATGGTTTCATGTGTTGCCCATGTGCCATATGTAAGAATTTGAAGGAATATGCTAGCTCAAGGAGTCTTCATTCACACTTGTTGAAGTCGGGTTTTATGCCAAACTATATTTGTTGGACGAAGCACGGAGAAACTAGGGTTGTAATGGAAGAAGGTGAAGAAGAACAATGGGACGATGATGACATTATTGCTGAATATGGTGCCTTCAATGATACTGCAATGGGGGAAGCTGAAGAAGAGGTTGTGGTAGAAGATGAGCCCGCTGATGATCTTGGTTAGGCCATTCGTGACGCACAAAGAGAATGTGAAAGTGAAAAGGAGAAGATCAAGTTTGAGCGCATGCTAGAGGATCACAAGAAATTGCTATACCCAACTTGTGATGCGGGGCAGAAAAAGTTGGGTACCACACTGGAATTGCTGCAATGGAAGGCAAAGAATGGTGTATCTGACAAGGGTTTTGGGGAGTTACTGAAAATCCAAAAGAAGATGCTTCCGAAGGATAACGAATTGCCTGTTACTACATACGAAGCAAAACAGGTAGTCTGCCCTTTGGGATTAGAAATCCAGAAGATACATGCATGTCCTAATGACTGCATCCTCTACCATGGCGAGGAGTACGAGAAGTTAGATGCATGCCCGGTATGTCATGCATCGCGGAATAAGATCAGGCGAGATGACCCTGGTGATGTTGAGGGCGAACGTCCCACGAAGAAAATCCCTGCTAAGATTATGTGGTATGCTCCTACAATACCACGCTTGAAACGTCTGTTTAGAAACAAAGACCATGCAAAGTTGTTGCGATGGCACAAAGAAGACCGTAAGGTAGACAATATGTTGAGACACCCTGCTGATGGGTCCCAGTGGAGAGCAATCGATAGAGAATTCCCGGAGTTTGCAAATGACGCAAGAAACTTAAGGTTTGCTTTAAGTACGGATGGTATGAATCCTTTCAGGGAGCAGAGCAGTAGTCATAGCACTTGGCCTATTACTCTATGTATCTACAACCTTCCTCCCTAGTTATGCATGAAGCATAAGTTTATTATGATGCCAGTGCTCATCCAAGGCCCAAGGCAACCTAGTAATGACATCGATGTGTACCTGAGGCCACTAGTTGAAGAACTTCTACTTTTGTGGAACAGACCAGGTGTACGTGTGTGGGATGAGCACAAACAGGAGCACTTTGACCTGCGAGCATTGTTGTTTGTAACAATCAATGATTGGCCTGCTCTAAGTACTCTTTCAGGACAATCAAACAAGGGATATAATGCATGCACTCACTATTTCGATGACATTAAAGGTATATTCTTGAAAAAATGTTGAAAGGTCATGTACCTTGGCCATCGTCGATTTCTTCCTGCGAATCACCCCCTAAGAAAGAAAGGCAAGCATTTTAAAGGTAAGGTAGACCACCAGACCAAGCCGGACAACCGAACTGGTGAGGATATACTCAATATGGTCAAGGATGTGAAAGTAGTATTTGGAAAGGCACATGGCAGCGAACCTGTTCCAAACGACGCCAACGGTCACGCACCCATGTGGAAGAAGTCCATATTTTGGGAGCTACCCTATTGGCAAGTCCTAGAGGTCCGTAGCACGATCGACGTGATGCACCTAGCGAAGAATCTTTGTGTGAACCTGCTAGGCTTCATGGGTGTGTATAGGAAGCCTAAGGACACACTTGAAGCATGACAGGACCTGCAGTGTTTGAAAGAATGAGACAACCTGCATCCAGAGAAGACAGATGATGGATGCCATTACTTAAGTCCTGCCAGCTACACTCTTAGCAAAGAAGAGAAGGAAAGCATGTTTGAATGCCTAGCAAGCATCAAGGTACCATCTGGATTCTCCTCGAATATAAAGGGTATAATAAATGTGCTAGAGAAGAAATTCCTAAACTTAAAGTCCCATGACTGATACGTGCTCATGACGTAATTGCTTCCAGTTGCATTAAGAGGAATTCTACCTCCAAATGTACGTCTAGCCACCGTGAAGCTATGTGCATTCCTCAATGCAATTTCTCAGAAGGCAATCGATCCAATGGATCTAGCTAAACTACAGAATGATGTGGTTCAATGTCTTGTCAGCTTTGAGTTGGTGTTCCCTCCTTCCTTCTTTAATATCATGACACACCTCCTAGTTCACCTGCTCAAGGAGATTAGCATTCTTGGTCCCGTGTTCCTACACAACATGTTCCCCTTTGAGAGGTTCATGGGAGTCCTAAAGAAATATGTTCACAACCGTGCTCGGCCAAAAGGAAGCATCGCCAAGGGCTATGGAACAGAGGAGGTCATTGAGTTTTGTGTTGACTTTATTCCCGACCTTGACCCAATTGGTGTTCCTAAATCACGACACGAGGGGAGACTAAGTGGAAAGGGGACACTAGGGAAGAAAACATATATTGGCATGCAGGACAATTATTTTAATAAAGCACACTACACAGTTCTGCAAAACTCCTCCTTGGTGGATTTGTATATCGAGACACATAAAAAGTTGCTTCGATCCGAGTTTCCAGGGAAGTCTAAAGCTTGGATTACGCATCAGCACATGGAAACTTTCAGTGACTGGTTGCAAAAAGAATGTCAGGGTGATGAGAGTATTGATGAGCAACTATATTTGTTGGCTAGGCAGCCATCGTGGCATATCCTCACATACAAAGGGTACAAGATAAATGGGAATACATTTTACACAGTAGCCCAAGATAAAAGGAGCACCAACCAAAACAGTGGTGTCCGCATAGATGCCACTGACCCTAATGGAAATAAGCAAACATATTATGGCCACATAGAGGAGATATGGGAACTAAACTATGCACCTACTTTTAAGGTACCTTTGTTTAAGTGCCAATGGGTAAAGGCGACTAGAGGCGGGGTAGCAGTCGACAACCAGTATAGAATGACAACCGTGGACCTCAACAATATTGGGTACAAAGATGAACCGTTCGTCCTTGCCAAGGATGTGAATCAGGTGTTCTATGTCAAGGACATGTCTACAAAACCGAAGAGAGAGAAAAACAACAACGACCCAATCAATGAGCCAAAGTGTCACATAGTTCTTTCAGGGAAAAGAAACGTCATCGGAATTGAAGACAAGTCAGACATATCAAAAGATTATGAAAAGGATGACCAAATTCCACCCTTCACAGTGAACAAAGACCCAAGCATCCAGCTAAATGATGAGGACACTTTATGGTTACGATGAGGAGCCCCAGAGCCTTCCCCGTGCTACCTCACCAAAGCGCGCTCGAGCCTTCCCCGCGCACGCTGCTTCACTGGAGCGCGCCCGAGCCTTCTCCAAGATCCGCGGCAGGTTTGGCCCGGTCTCCCTCTTCCTCTGCACTCGTTCAAATCTCTTGCTGCTGTATGGCCAACTCATTCAGTGCCGTTGCTCAATGAATGTATCGCTTCGATTTGGTGCTAGCTGTCGAGTGCTTGTCCTGCTATCTTGTGGTGGACTGGTGGCTAATCTTCGCCGAGTGCCAGATCAGCAGGAGTCTAGGACAGCGAAGAAAACAAGTTCACCACAAGATTCTATTTTTCTTGTGCCCAACTGCCTGTATTGTGTATACAGTATACTCGTGTTTGCATTGATTCGCTAGTAATCTATATCTGTTGGTTGAGAACTTTTTCCCTAAACATAATAAATAGGAGGTCCACGTACAAATCAACTTGTGGAATAGGAGGTGGTACAATTCATTGCAAATAAATTTAGGTTGTCTGGTCTTAAGAACAACTTGATACAATCATCTTGCCATCCTCTCAAAATACAGATACTTTTGTGGCCTGTTGGATAAAGGTCCTCTTAAAAGAATTTTGTGTGTGTGTAGAAAGTGACTTTGCCTGACAATGATTTTCTAGAATAACCTTTGTGAAGAAAGTGAACCAAGAAAATATTTTTCCATATCCCACCATCTTGTTCTCCGTAAAAAAATAGTTCCACGGAATGACTCTGCAAACCGTAGTTTAGAAGAGGTCTCCAACTCTAGGAGCTGCTCTAGGAGCTTTGACAAATAGGTCATGTTTGGTTGTTGCCTGCCAGGTAGAATTTCATCCATGCAAGAATACCCCGTTCGCTTCTGATGTCTTGTACTGTAATATGTATTTGCATGTGCATGTCGATGATCAAATTAAATGGCAAAGATGTGTACCACTATTATTACCGGTCAATCACCCATGCCACTTGAGGTTGAGGGTAACAATTTAGCTAGTCTGCTACTTTTGCATGGCGATATTTGATTTTACCTAACCATACTTACTGCTCTTAAGAGGCAAAATATTCTTTCAGATTGTAGGAATAGTGATAGCTTCCCAGTCCTGTAATGAAACAGATTATTACTGTTTTTTAGTAAAGTCTAAGTCTCTAACATGTTTTTTGGCTGCAGGAGCTGGACCTCGCGTTTGACACCTTGGATGTGAGCCACCGCCGCCACCATATATAATCCGTTTATGATGGATTAATTGCTCCAACCTTTTGTAATCGGATGGATGCGTGTGCCGAGCCCTCGTGCCGGCAATCTTGTAATGTGATTTTGCGCTGAGCCATCGCTCTCAGGGGAGCACGGGCGTGGCCCGATGTCTCATCTTGTAATGCGATTTTGCGCTTATGACGACGCCGGCCCCCAGATCCGAGATGTTCGACGGTGTCCGTGACGTTGTAGTAGCAGGGCACGTAGTTCTCGTACTCGGGCAGGCATACCTCCGCCTCCTTGGCACGGACTAGTTAGAAAATTGTAGAAAATCCGTACTAGTTGAACTTGCGGACCATGTTCATCTCGGCTAGCATGTTCTCTGCCGAGTGGTAATGGACGTCAAGGAGGAGCTTTGATTCTACGAGGGAGAGCGGCAATGGTCGTGGAAGACCGTGTTCCCTTCCTCGTAGAATCGGAGCTCTTCCGTGGCCAAGTACGGTGTCGTCCGGTGGAGAAATGCCCGCCAAGATGATCACGTAAGCAAGGTCAACTAGTACGGAAGCTTATGTGATCTTAGAAGATGTGTGAGGTCATGAGAGCGTGTGTTTTTTCTCAATTTTGTCGAGCAGGTCACGTAGAATTAATTTTTCCATGAAATGAAATACTTAGAAATCATGCCTTTTATTTTTTAGAATTAATTTTTTCATGAAAGCAAGGTCAACTAGTACGGATGGTTATTTATTTAAACATGTTTTTGATCTAGAATTTGATGGATATTTGATAGATATAGTTTTTATTTTTTATAGATATATCTAGTGGTGTAAAAGCTAGATGGCTGCCCTGAGAGACAACATGGATGAAGAAATGATGGATATTATCAACACCGGCACTCAATTTGCCGATGGTGACCAGCAGGATGTAGATGACGGGAGTCAATACCTGGCTCTTGAAGATAACCAAGAAAATATTGTGCAAGAAAATACTAGCGAGGTATATAATTTATATATATATTTGAATATTATATATATTTTTTTTTTGAATATCTATCATCTATTATGTGTACACATGATATTTATTTATTCTTTTTTATACGTAGCCCTCTAGATCGACGACCACAACGGCGAAAAGCAAAAATATTCGAGGCCCGAAAAAACCATTGGAGGGGCGCTACATAATATCAGAATTCAATATCGAGACAGGTGAACCACTTGGTCCACATGCAAGGAAATTCGTGCAACACTGTGGGTGCCTTGTAAGGGACAGACTTCCGATCAGTGCCCATGAATGGAAGCAAAAGATCAATGAGCCTCATGTTAGTTTTGTCTCTGATCTTGATAAGAATTTAATTTGGGATGATATCCTTCAACATTTCACGTTGGAAGCAGATGATTATGATGCTATCAACGACGATGAATTGAAGGAACTAGTTCAAAAGTGGGCTATGAAGAAGATGGCCACACAATTTCAAACTTGGAAGAAATCCCTATACACGAAATACGTCAAGAAGAACCTAACGCCCAATTTCAATACTAGTGGCCCGCTCGCGAAGTTGAGGCCCTACTGGAATGATTTTGTACAGTACAAGACATCAGAAGAGGGTGAAAAACGGGTGAGAAGGAACCAAGAGAATGCCCGACAGAAGGTATACCACCATGGCATGGGATCAGGTGGCTACACGACTGCCATTCCCAAGTGGAAAAAAATGGAAGTGGACATTCTTGCCAAGGGTATCACACCAGAATCACTCAATTGGCCCAAATACGCGGAGAATTGGTTTTTCGCTCATGGGGGAAGACTGGACCTAGAGACCGGGAAGCTGGTTCATGGCACAAAACTCGAAAGAGCAACACAAAGATTTTCTTATGCTCTACAAGCTAAAGCTATTGGTGCATTTAGGCCCAATAGAGAGAAGGATGAACTGACGTATGCCCTTGGGACCGCTGAACACAGTGGCAGAACGAGAGGTTTAGGACAGAACATTTCTTGGGAGCATGGTTTCCCTGACGACAGAGATACCTACAGAAGCCGGCAAAGAAGGAAGGATGAGGATGCAGCGTGGATCAGCAGGTTGGAGGAATTGGTTCGTGAGTCACGGGAGGCATTGCTTCAAGCACAGGAGCGCGAAAAAGACATGCAAGCTAGAATGCAGGACGAAATCATAAAGCAAGTGCAAATAGCAATGAGTGCCCAAAGGCAGGCATCAGATCTAGGAATCAACATTAATATTAGCCCCCTGATTAGTTGAAAAGCAGCTGCACTTCCACAGAGTTGCCAAATCAAGATGACGCAATGCTACGTTTCCCCGTGGATGACATCACTGCAGCGTTTACATCATGTGAGCTACATATTCCAAAAGAGAATGCCACAATCATGGTGGCTCTCGGTGTTTTTTCCCCTCCAGATCCTACCAAGACACCAAGAATCCATGGGGCAATAATACCACCTGGATATGTTAGCGTCTCAGTGGATAGAGTTAACAAAGGTTTTAGTGATCTGGCTCTTGACATTCTAGAAGGTGATGGGGAGAAAACTCTAGGAGAAGCAGAGAAGACATTCATACTATGGCGCAAGCGCTACATCATTATTCCTGGGGTCTCTAGTCCACCACCGCTTCCTCAACTGCCAGACAATAGGTGTGGACAAAAGTGAACGAAACAATTTTTTCACAAATTTTCTATTGACATGCATGATTAATAATAACAATTTCTTATACCTAATTATTCTTTTTTGTAATCACACAGCAGTGCCTCCGCCAACCTAAGTCCAATTATTCAATCTCCAGATCATCATAGTGCTCTGGGCAATGATTATGCAACGCCGCCACCGCCACCACCTCCAAGGAGGTCTCCAACGCCTCCAAGGAGGTCTCCATCGCCGCCACCTCCAAGGAGGTCTCCAACGCCTCCAAGGAGGTCTCAAACGGCTCCCTGCCTCCCTTGATGATCAAGAAGCAGCCAGCTCCTAAGAGGTCTGCCCCGCAAATGAAGCCGTTGGCCCACCAGCCGGCAAAGAAGAAAGCCTCCTCTAATCCAGTTATTCCCCAAAAACTGTCTTACGAGAAAAGTAAAAAGGAATTAAAGGATGCAGTACAAAAAGATGTGAAAAGTTTCTTTGAAAAAGTAAGCAAGCAACGAGAAGCGAGGGAGAACCCGGAGAAACCGTACTTCTACCTAGCCCCAGATCTTCTAAGAAAGAAGGTGGACCAGAAAAAGCGGGAATCTCAAAAGACCCGGCCAAAATCGGACTACGACCGCTCTCTCACCAAGTCATTTGAGGCAGCGCAGAAAAAAAACTAGAGTAGGGAAAGGTGTTGCACAACTCGGATAACAATCGCAACAATCAATCCCCCCTCTTGTCGTTTGTAATGAATATGGTTCCAACTTAGACTTACCGGACGTCGATTTTGAGGAAATGGTTAGGTTTTACGAGGATACCGGTTTGGATCTTGCCCAAGTGCTCGCTGAAGGATCATCTGCTCTGAAAGTGGATCCTTGGAAGAAATTTGAACATGGAAAGAGTCTATACAACCCTGAGGCCTTAGGTGAACTGGGTACGCAAATGTACCTGCTAAACAAGTGGTACATGGCGGCGTGTGAACGGGGAGAGAACTTTATTTCTGTCAGAGTTAGAAACCAACATTACTTCCATGGCAATGACGTTATATATGTCGAGTTTTTAGAATTACACCAACTATGCCACCTGGACTCTCTCGACAAAAGTCTCATTAGCTGCTATTGTCTGTAAGTGTGATTATTTTCTACTATTAAAGTGTATATATATAAAGCTACATGTATATATAAATTATATATCCTCACATTATATTTTTATATGTGCAGATATGAGATGACAGAACTCAGAAAGAGAAAGAATAATGATGTTGGTTTCATTGATCCAAATGTCGTATTCAAACACCCTGATCCCCCCTCAATGGAAAGTTGAACTCGAGAAAAATCTCATGAGGTTCTTAGTGAACCAACAAAACAAGGACATAATCTTCCCCTACAACTTCAAGTGAGTGTTAAATAATTAATGTCGATTATATGGACATTTGTTCAATTATTTGCTTACTAGCTAAGCTATCTCTTATATATATATATATATATATATATATATATATATATATATATATATATATATATATATATATATATATATATATATATATATATATATATATATATATGTTGACTCTAGTTAATGTCGATCATATTTGTGTATAAAAACATATGCAGCAATCACTGGATATTGATGGTTATCGATATGGCCAATAGTCGGTTGAGCATCTTAGACTCGTTAAGAAAAGAGCAAACAGAGTACCAAGACATGATAGATATTATCCAAGAGTAATTTGGTCTCTCTAGCAACTATATATACCCCGATCTCTTAACTGCAACAATTATTAAGGGTTAAATTGATTTTTTATTTTATTGGGCGTAGTGTTTGGAAAAATTTCATTGAGAAACACCACATGAAACATTGCAAAGCGCCACTGGATGTAATCGCATACAAAGTAAGTACTAGCTACATATATATATATATATATATATATATATATATATATATATATATATATATATATATATATATATATATATATATATATATATATAATTCAATTAACACCATGCATGCTTTCAATTCACCGGATCTTTTTTCTCGTAAAAGTGGGTTCTGAGGCAAGAACAGGGGAACAACTACTGCGGATACTATGTTTGCGAGTTCATCATGGCGTACTAAAAAAGAACTCCTGAAGAGAACATCAAAGTACGTTATATAAATATATTCATATATTCACAATTTCTTTTATTGCTCATATATATAAGTAATCATGTGATCAACACACACACATATATATTATATATATTAATACTTTTCCTTTAACTTTTATTGAAGACTCTATGGTTGAAGGAAAAAGTCATACGACGTGACCAACTGAAAGCAATTCAAGAGATCATAACAGGATTTCTTAATGACCAGGTCCTAAACCCCGTCGGCGAGTTCTACAATGACGTGAACGAAACATGGAAGCCAAACCAGATGGAGTGAATTTGTTATCCCAAGGATATGATAGAATATACAATGCAAGATTTATTTGTAATATATATATATATATATATTATATGTACATAAAATAACGTACAATATATGTATATGCATGTAATATATACGTTAGTTTCATACTTTAGTTTATATAAAATGTTCGAACATTATAAATGTGTAGAATACGTATATTATTAGCAGCGTAGAATGCGTATTCGAAAACCTATTCGAAAACCAAAACGATTCATCAATTGAAAATATAAACAAAAAAAAAACCTTTAGTCCTGGTTGATTATACCAACCGGGACTAAAGGGCCGACCCACGTGGCCAGGCCAGGAGGCCTCTTTAGACCCGGTTGGTATTACCAACCGGGACTAAAGGAGGGGCCCTTTAGTCCTGGATTCGTGCTCCCGGTTCCAAAACCGGGACTGAAGGGGGTTGAGAACCGGGAGTACAGCCCGTTTCTAGTGATGGCAATCCAATTTTAATTTTTTTTTTTTGCTTTGTTAGTACACCTTAGAGTCCAACTTCGAGATCCTTATTCAATGAGAATTTTTATCAGACCAGATATGTTTCTAATCATATAGTACTTACATACTAGTAGCAGCAGAAAAGAAAAATAGCCTCAATCGCATCATGCATCCGAGTCTAAGACCTAATGGTCGACCTGGTCAATTCGCAGACTTGATATTTAATTAAGCTTTAATGCCTACATGGATGGAAAATCAAAGAACTTTGTTATGCATACTTGCCTAGCCTAGATATAGATATATCGTTCTTGTTCTAGTAAAGCAGTGGATATCCGATCTTTTCGCCGGTCTCGCGTACAGTACAGTGTTGGCATTCCTAAAGGGTCCTCTAGATTAGCAAAAATATATCGACGTATTCGGACCTTTATAATAAGTTTCACTATTGTATATCCTTATCTATGCTTTCTCATTATTGAAAATCTTGTTAATTAATGTATGTATACGCAGTGTGTCTCTGCTGCAGTGGCAGTCTGGCACAGTGTGCTTTATTCTGTCGTTGTATGGTTCTCGTTATTGCTCTTATATTTTCTATCTATAAACTTCGTTAGAAGTGGAGAAATTTGATTTATGATAAACTAAAGTAACGTGTACGGACAACGCAATTACTTAGAAGCGAGGGAGTGGAGGCTAGAGCTAGGTTTTCTATACATCTACTCCCTCTGCTCTAAGATACAATTCTAGATTAGTGGTATCTTTCAGTATGTCAAGTATGATCAAACTTATATAAAAGAATCTTAATATTTATCATATAAAATAAATAATGTTGTATTAGAAAAAGATAACTCCTAGAGAAGTTCTTTTTTCGCGAAGAGGTTCCGGGAGAATGCTGCCCATGCCCTGCATCTGCATGGAGGTGGTGGGATGGAACCTGACCAACTGACCTTTGTTGTGTTGTATGTTGGCAGAAGCTGCATGCCTGCATGCAGAGACGACTTTACTGCATTGCTCTTGCCCTTGTCCATCCTTTAGGTGATGTTTGGTTGTTGGGATGTGGTGGCATGATCCTTCTTTCGATGTTATTTGGTTCCCCTAGAAATTGAGGGGACAGAGTCACGTGAAGTGGGACATCAGTTGTCGCGCACGCGTGGTCACGTCGGAGGAAGAGGAGAAGGGGAGGGGTTGGGCCACGCTCTGTTCCTACCGGCGTGGGCAAGAAGAGAAGGCCCTGTGAACGGCTGAACACGAAAGAAAGGCGGCGCAGAGAGGAGAGAAGAGAAGGCGAGATTTGAACTACATGCCTGTTGTGGGTGTGGTGACTAGGCGAGTTCCGCCTTGCACACACCCCCCCCCCCCCCCCCCGATCTTGCAGCGCGGACGCGGCGCAGCTCTGCCTCGTGCGCCGGCCGCAAGCCCCGGGGGTGGAGGCGTGGGGCACGGCTGCGAGGGTGGAGGTGCGGGGCGCCGGCGTCGACTGGCTATCGCGGACGATTGCCGAGGAGGAAGCATGGGGTACCGGATGTGTAACAACCCGGGTTTTTGGAGAAGCCAAAAATACGAACTTTTTAAAATTTTCCCTGAAATATGTGAAGCATGTAGATGCTAGGTCAAACTAAGAACAATTTATAAATAAATTGTTGCATGCATATAGAATTACCTGTAAGAGTTTGCCGGAGTTCTTTTGTTGGTTTAGTGTTTTGTGTTGGGGTGCACAAATCCGTAGCAACCCCTCTTAATTTCCTTTTGGAACATCTCATAAATCCCCGTCACATGTCTTTGAACTCATTTGATCCAAAATCATTAAAAATCACACCTCTCTGATTATTTTGAACTCCCCTTGAAATTCATGGTGATGTACTTCAATTTCTCTCTATAGTCCACGTAGTCTCTCTTTAAAATTCATTTCAAATTCCTTGAATCAATAAAAGGAAAAATCCTTTTCCTTTTATTCCTCCAAGTCCACCGTCCCCTTCCCCTAGCCCAACCGGCGCAGCAGCCTAGCCTGGCCCAGCCAGCCTCTCCTACGCAGCCGGCCCGCGTCGCCCCCGAACCAACCCGCCTTGGCCCAACCAGGCCTGCAAGCCACGAGGCCCATCCTGGCCAGCACCCGCACGCCCCACCAACCCTAGGGTAGAGCAGCCGCTCCCAGTCGTCGCCGCCGCCGCTCGCTCTGACCCGCGCTCACGCGCCCTACACGCGCACCGCACGCAAGCTCGCGACCCCACGCGCCTTGGCTTCCGCGCCGCTTGATGCGCGCCGCGTGTCTCTGACCGTGCACGGACGTCGAGGATGGACGGAGCCCCTAGAAGCCCTAGCGCCACAAGCATAAGAAGCCCCAGCAGCCGGCACCCTCTCCCTTCCCCAGCCGCCACAAGCCTCTCCATGTTCAGCAACCCCGCCGCCGGCACCTCGCGGTGCCGTTCCACCAACCACAGCCGGCCTCGCCACCACCTCGGTCTCGCCAAGCCGACGACGGCGCACGTGCTCACCTTCCTCCACCTCAAGCCCGCGCTGCCGCCGGTGCCTCGCCACGGCGATGTCATCCATGTCCTCGCCGAACGCCAAGCTGGAGTCCGCAGCGCCTCGCCACGCCGGAGCCGTTGCTGAAGCCGCGACGCCGTGCTCCCCGACCGCCCGACGAGCGCCGTCCCGGACCTGAGGCCGAGCCCGAGGCGCCGTCCCTCGTCTCCTCGCCGGCAGCCACGACCACCTCGCCCCGAGCCCGGTAGGAGCCGCGTCTTTGTCGTCGGAGCCGTGTCTTCGCCACCGGAGCAAGGAGGAGATCGCCGTGGAAGCTGTTGCCGCTGGATTGTGCCCTCACGCCGTACGACTACGACGACGCAGCGGCTCTGCACGGCACCGCAGCAACCCGTCGTAGCCTCAACCCGCCACCGCATCACTGCCTGACCACCACAAGCCCAGCGGTGAGCACGGGTTCCCCAAACCCCGCCCTTGTTTGATGTCTTGACGCTTGCCTGACCGGCCTTCGAGCCGCCGACCATGCCTGCCCGTGCACCGCCGGAGCACCGCCTCGTCCACAGCTGCGACCACGCCAAGCCCCGACCCTGTCCCGGCCTTCGACGCCGGCTTGACCCCGGAGCTACCCCGCTCTAGGACACACATGCGCACTCACGTACACGGCCACGGCCTTGCCTTGCCGGGCCGATGGCGCCTGAGAACGCAGCCGGCCACCTGGAGCCCCAGCGCCGCCTTCCAGCCCTGCGTCGAGACCAAGCCACCGCCGTGCCGCGGACCTTTTTCCCCCGTCTCCGGCCACCCTGTGACACAGGATCTGGCCGTCGAGATCCGCCTTGATTCCATGCACCGAGCCCTTCCTGCACGCAGTGCTGCACGACCAAGGTACGACCATGCACCGGTGAGCTCATCCTGGGCCAAGCTCCACCCTCTTGGCCCCTCGATGGCATGTCGGCATGCCCGGCTGACTTGCCGCACAGACCTTGCCGCCCATGGCCATCACACTGCCAGGAGCACCGTGCACCACTTGCCCATGTCACTAGCACACCGCGCCGACACCCACACTAGCCACTGCCATCGCTTGACAAGACCCTGCCTTGCCTCGACGCCACGCCGTCGGCGAACCTCGTCGTGGCCATGACCACCCCCGCGCACTTACCGCCTCGCCCTCACGTCCACGGCATGGCACCGCCATCATGGCCTCACCATGGTGAGCTCAGCCGACACCTACACCTCCGTGACCCCGGACCCTGCCACCACACTCACGACCATGGCCACCGCTCGGACGCACGCACACACAGACCCAAAGGCCGACCTTGGCCACGCTGGCACTCATGCACCGAGCAGTGTCACGACGAGCCAAGGCGCACTGTGTCCATGTCCCCAGGCTCTTCGGTCAAGCACCGCTGGGCACGGTCGCGAGCTGCTCACCCAAGGCCTCGGAGAACGTCGCGCGCGACACCATCACCGTGGACGCGCACATCGCGAGCACCCCAGTTCCAGACCCTGCCTTGCTGAGCGGCTTGCGGGAATGCACCAAGGCCAGCCGGCCCAATGCCCAGCACCAGCTCCCTCTCTTCTGGGCCGACTGCGGCAGCTGCTACATCGGCCCAGTGGCCCTGTGCTGGCCCCCTCTCTCTTCCTTGCAGTTGGGCCGACAAACAGGCCGGCCTGCCTTTCCTCTTCGCGTAAGCCAAGCCCGACAGCAGCCCAGTGGCGGCCCAGTAGAAACCATGGCCTCCCTCTTCTTTTTCAGGAATGGATTTAATCTCCGAAATTCGTAGAAAATTCATACGTTGTCGAAAAATTATGAAACCAGTTTCATAATTTTTCTAAAGACGAGCACCACGATGTGGACCAACCCTTAAGTACTCTCCGACCACCTCGGCAACCTTTCCGACCATGTTGGCAACCTTTCCGACCACTTCGGCAATCTCACCGACCACGTTGATGATCACTCCGACCACCTCCGCGATCTCACCGACCACGTCGGCAAAGCTCTCCGACCACCTCGGCCAGCTTTCCGACCACCTCGGCTAGCCTTCCGACCACGACGGTGATCTCACCGACCACCTCGGTGACATCTCCAACCACCGATGAAAGCCCCTTCCCGCTCATTCTTATACTCGTTCGTCCACTTACAATACATGATCTTGATCTATCTATATCTATCTACACCATGCCCTTGTGCAGGTCTGTCTATCCCCAACTATGGAATGTGCTACTCCTCAGTCGTGTCGAGTTGTTGCGTCTTCGGTCGTGTTTGGTTCTTATCGCTGGTTGTTGGTGTTGTTGCCTGTGTGCCGAGCCTTCGAGCCGGCTGAGGGATCGTACCTCGTTCGGATGTTACGATTGCGGGATCCGTCTCGCCATGACCGTGATGCCGAGTGTAACTTCACCCCTCGGTTTTTAGTTGACTTTATAGTACCACGAGTGTTAGCACCTATCTTCGGCCCTAGAACATGGTCGTGATGGATTCGATGTCGATACTAACATCGATGTGGATATCACCCGCACGCTTTGAGCCCTCCATGACCAAGTCATGTGGGAGATGACCTGGGAGATAACAATCATGGAACAATGGATGTCAACTCGATGGTGTAGCTTGTGGCCACGAGTTCGCCTCGCCATGACCATGGAGCTACGCCTCTCTTTCGCTTTTGGTTGCTTCTTCGTGCTCAAGCCCTTGTAAGCTTGTACTCCGTTTGACCATCACGTTTCTCTGATTCTCGCGGTGACAACCACACCGTTTCGAATCTGAGAGATATCTTAGTGCCAGTGCACCCAGGACGGGTACCCTACGAGTGGCTTACGCACTTGGTGTTCTCGAGTGTCGCTCCTTTCGATGCCCCATCTTTGCCGTAGCGTGTGCGTTAGAAGAAGTGGACCTTGCTCTTGGTTGTTCTTACTCTTATTGCCCCGATAGCCGCTCTGTTCGATCCCGTCTTGCCCGTGACGATTGGATCAAAGACCGGACTATTCCCTTTTGTTAGCGAAGCTATGGTCTATGTCATACCTCGGACCCGTGCATGTTGACCCGATCGACTGTCTAAAACCATCTTCCCCGAAGATGTGTCTGAGAACATGACATGGATGTATCTAGCTAACCCCTGCTTCTTTTGTTTTGCTGAGCAACTCTCTTCTCAGCTCCCGACGTTAGTATGTCATGAGGATCGAGAAAACCATTGATGTCCAATCTCTTTGCGCTACCGCATTCTACCATAGCGGGCGAGCCGAAGTACATTGGAGCCAAGTCACAATAGTGTTAATCGTTCTTGTATGCTACTCGTGACCAATTGTGACTTGCGGGATAAGACTATAAGAACCAAACCCCGTCGTTCTTCCTTCATTGGGCCCGTCCCACGATTCCCATCCTCTCCATGACACCCAGATCGAAGGACGTGAGCTGTGATGTTTCCTATGAATGAGCTCTGGCTTAAACCATTTATCGTAAAGCCGTACTGGCTTGACCATGGCATAAGCTTGTGCATAAGCAAACCATCACTTGTGTTTATTGGCCCAAGGAAATCAGACAACCGCCGAGAGGGCTAAGCTCTGAATCCTTTAGTGTGTCGTCGGTATTATTGGATCTTCCTGCTTCTTGTCTTCTTGTCGAGTGTCGTGTGTTCTCTAGCTTTGCGTGTCGCTTCGCGGAGTAGCTAGTGATCGGAGCAAGAGAACGTGGACAATGACAAGGACTGTGGAATGGAGTCAACGTAGGAGGAGGCGACCCCGCTAATGGAACACCAACGAATGTAGAATTGTACCACTACTACCTCTACACCGCAGGTGTCATGGCAGCACCCTCTTTTAGAGAATCCTATTAGACATTGCATAATACCTAGAACTGCTAGCGCTTTATATTTAATCATTTGCTAGTATATTGATGCATGCTACCACCTGAGCCATTATCACCGTGATGCAACCCACTCTACCACATCACCCTGCCTTGCGCATTCGCTCACTTATATATGCTTACTTGTCTGTTTGCTTGCATATTACATCACTATACTTATTATTAACTCCACTTCGCATTATGTCGGGGATGTGATGCTGGTGGTGAACCCCTAGGAATGTTTTGGCTATGGGAGCTGGACTTGGTGGTGTGTGAGCATGCTACGTGTGTCTTGGTGCGTGGAGAGTGAGGGTTGTGTCGACCGAGCTGGAATAACGACGAGCCTGGGGCGAGTCTTGCCATGTGGTGCTACCTAAGCACTTGGATATGGAATACCTGTGGCGGGTAAATGGTAATTGGAGGTGGCCTTGGGTGTGAACCTCGGAGAGGTGGAGCCCAGGGTAGAGGTGTTGTGGTGGCACGTAAAATGGAAACCCTGATGAAGACATTCTAGCTTGGTCATCCCGAAGGACTTACTAGTACTCAGACTCACCGAGAATGCTTTACATCCCACTCGCCCTATATGGTGCGGGATGGTCGGACTACTTGGTAGAACAATGCCACTACTGCTAGGCGAACGTGTGCAAGGAGGTACGGGGCGCGCGGTTTCCTCCACACCCTTCTGAGACTTTAGGAGGCCTTGTGGACCTGGCTCTTGACATCCGGAGAGCCCCGGCTCTGTCTATGACTCACAGTATCAACCATCCCAGACTAGACTTGGGATGTACCTAGGCTGAGAGGTAGGGTGGCATCGTTCTAGGCTAGCAAGCGGCCGGAATCTGCCTAGATGGGGCACCGTCGAGGATGGCTATCTTGTGGGTATGTAAAACCTCTGCAGAGTGTTTGGTTGATCGATCGATACATATGCCGACTTGTTGGCTATGGACCTTTCCTGGGTTTCACTTAAACTAGATAGGAGATGAGTCCTTCTTTTCTCCCTCCAGGGTTGGGGTATTTTCCGGTCGTGAGCCTTGGGGGCTGCGGGCCGTTGAGACAAGGCCGAGAGGGAGTTGGCCTGTCGACCTGAGTGTGTGAGATGAGATGTGGTGATGGTGGTGTGGTTATGGTTGGGATGGGTTGGTGGATGGATATGGATGGATGTGGATGTGTGGCTGGGAAGGTGTTAAAAACTAGATATTATTATTACATTACTACTGTTACTTACTTCTTATGCGCTAAGGATGCAAACCACAGCCAAATATTAGGAACGCCAGATCCCTTGTTTATCTTTTCCACTAAAGCTCATCGGTGCTGACCATGGCCTGCACACATCTGGCGGTGTGCAGATTTTCCTATTTCTCAGAGATGCTGACTTTAGAAGGATTAGGAGGTCTCGTGCCTACGCTCAAGTTTGGTTTGGAGATGGAATCTACGCTGCACTACGCCAACTCTGATGATGCCCGTGAAGGAGGAGCCTTCACTCGATAGTCTTTCACTAGATTAACTCTGTAATAGGTGTGTTCCCCAGTGATGTAATATCTTGTATTCTTGTAATCTTATGATGTATGACTGTGACATCGACTGAAATGTGATAATATGATGGAATCAGTTCTTTATTTTATCATATTATAATTCAATCTGTGGATTTTTCCTTCATGGAAAATTGAGGATGTTTCAGTTGGTATCAGAGCCATACTTGACCTTAGGACGAGACCATTAGTACCAAACACTAGTTTAGAAGCCAAACATTCTATCTGTAGTGGAGGCATAGCTACTAACACTTGATTCCTCATCTCTACCTTGAGTTCTACTACTAACGGACTATCCCCGATCTGAAAAGTTGACCACTAGGAAATGATTCCCTATGTCGCCCACGCAAGATCGATAGATGTGTGAGACTCAAAGGCTTAGGAGTCGTCTTAAGTCAACACTATGCATATAGGAGTTGTAATGCTGCTTGAGTGCTTGGATCTTTTTGCTTCTTATGCTTCTTGTGTTTATATTGCTTGAGTGAAGAATATAGAAGCTATTTTATTTACATGTGACTCCAGGACCCCGGCTAACCTAGCAGGCTATGAACCAAGACCGCCATATGACTCGACAAAACCTCTAGAGATTCTTGGACACCCCGTACAAATTTGGATTGAGTTATCGAAGAAAACAAAAGGATGACAATTCCTTTTGCAAGGTTCTATGGAACAACTACCCCGATCAAGAAGCAACACCCTGCCTCTTGACTGACCGAGCAACACCTTAATCTCGAGGACGAGATTCCTGTAAGGAGGGTGGACTGTAACAACCCAGGTTTTTGGAGAAGCCAAAAATACGAACTTTTTAAAATTTTCCCTGAAATATGTGAAGCATGTAGATGCTAGGTCAAACTAAGAACAATTTATAAATAAATTGTTGCATGCATATAGAATTACCTGTAAGAGTTTGCTGGAGTTCTTTTGTTGGTTTAGTGTTTTGTGTTGGAGTGCACAAATCCGTAGCAACCCCTCTTAATTTCCTTTTGGAACATCTCATAAATCCCCGTCACATGTCTTTGAACTCATTTGATCCAAAATCATTAAAAATCACACCTCTCTGATTATTTTGAACTCCCCTTGAAATTCATGGTGATGTACTTCAATTTCTCTCTATAGTCCACGTAGTCTCTCTTTAAAATTCATTTCAAATTCCTTGAATCAATAAAAGGAAAAATCATTTTCCTTTTATTCCTCCAAATCCACCGTCCCCTTCCCCTAGCCCAACCGGCGCAGCAGCCTAGCCTGGCCCAGCCAGCCTCTCCTACGCAGCCGGCCCGCGTCGCCCCCGAACCAACCCGCCTTGGCCCAACCAGGCCTGCAAGCCACGAGGCCCATCCTAGCCAGCACCCGCACGCCCCACCAACCCTAGGGCAGAGTAGCCGCTCCTAGTCGCCGCCGCCGCCACTCGCTCTGACCCGCGCTCACGCGCCCTACACGCGCACCGCACGCAAGCTCGCGACCCCACGCGCCTTGGCTTCCGCGCCGCTTGATGCGCGCCGTGTGTCTCTGACCGTGCACGGACGTCGAGGATGGACGGAGCCCCTGGAAGCCCTAGCGCCACGACCATAAGAAGCCCCAGCAGCCAGCACCCTCTCCCTTCCCCAGCCGCCACAAGCCTCTCCATGTTCAGCAACCCCGCCGCCGGCACCTCGCGGTGCCGTTCCACCCACCACAGCCGGCCTCGCCACCACCTCGGTCTCGCCAAGCCGACGACGGCGCACATGCTCATCTTCCTCCACCTCGAGCCCACGCTGCCGCTGGTGCCTCGCCACAGCGACGTCGTCCACGTCCTCGCCGAACGCCAAGCTAGAATCCGCAGCGCCTCGCCACGCCGGAGCCGCTGCCGAAGCCGCGACGCCGTGCTCCCCGGCCGCCTGACGAGCGCCGTCCTGGACCTGAGGCTGAGCTTGAGGTGCCGTCCCTCGTCTCCTCGCCAGCAGCCACGACCACCTCGCCCCGAGCCCGGTAGTTGCCACGTCTTCATCGCCGGAGCCGCGTCTTCACCACCGGAGCAAGAAGTAGATCGCCGTGGAAGCTGCTGCCGCCGGATTGTGCCCTCACGCCGTACGACTACGACAACGCAGCGGCTCTGCACGGCACCGCAGCAACCCATCGTAGCCTCAACCCGCCACCGCGTCCCTGCATGACCACCACGAGCCCAGCGGTGAGCACGGGTTCCCCAAACCCCGCCCTTGTTTGATGTCTTGACGCTTGCCTGACCGGCCTTCGAGCCGCTGACCATGCCTGCCCATGCACCGCCGGAGCACCGCCTCATCCACGGCCGCGACCACGCCAAGCTCCGACCCTGTCCCGGCCTTCGACGCCGGCTTGACCCCGGAGCTACCCCGCTCCAGGACACACATGCGCACTCACGTACACGGCCACAGCCTTGCCTTGCCGGGCCGATGGTGCCCGAGAACGCAGCCGGCCACCTAGAGCCCCAGCGCCGCCTTCCAGCCCTGCGTCGAGACCAAGCCACCGCCGTGCCACGGACCTTTTTCCCCTGTCTCTGGCCACCCTGTGACACGAGATCTGCCTTGATTCCGTGCACCGAGCCCTTCCTGCACGCAGTGCTGCACGACCAAGGTACGACCATGCACCGGTGAGCTCATCCTGGGCCAAGCTCCACCCTCTTGGCCCCTCGATGGCATGTTGGCATGCCCGGCTAACTTGCCGCACAGACCTTGCCGCCCATGGCCATCACACTGCCAGGAGCACCACGCACCACTTGCCCATGTCACTAGCACACCACGCCGACACCCACGCTAGCCACTGCCATCGCTTGACAAGACCCTGCCTTGCCTCGACGCCACGCCGTCGGTGAACCTCATCGTGGCCATGACCACGCCCGCGCACTTACCGCCTCGCCCTCATCTCCACGGCATGGCACCACCATCGCGGCCTCACCATGGTGAGCTCAGCCAACCCCTACACCTCCGTGACCCCAGACCCTGCCACCACACTCACGACCATGGCCACCGCTCGGACACACGCACACACAGACCCAAAGGCCGACCTTGGCCACGCTGGCACTCGTGCACCGAGCAGTGTCACGGCGAGCCAAGCACGCACTATGTCCGTGTCCCCAGGCTCTTCGGTCAAGCACCGCTGGGCACGGTCGCGAGCTGCTCACCCAAGGCCTCGGAGAACGTCGCGCGCGACACCATCACCACGGACGCATGCGTCGTGAGCAGCCCCAGTTCTAGACCCTGCCTTGCTGAGCGGCTTGCGGGAAAGCACCAAGGCCAGCCGGCCCAATGCCCAGCACCAGCTCCCTCTCTTCTGGGCCGACTGTGGCAGCTGCAACATCGGCCAGTGGCCCTGTGCTGGCCCCCTCTCTCTTCCTTGCAGTTGGGCCGACAAACAGGCCGGCCTGCCTTTCCTCTTTGAGTAAGCCAAGCCCGGCAGCAGCCCAGTGGCGGCCCAGTAGAAACTGTGGCCTCCCTCTTCTTTTTCAGGAATGGATTTAATCTCCGAAATTCATAGAAAATTCATACGTTGTCGAAAAATTATGAAACCAGTTTCATAATTTTTCTAAAGACGAGCACCACGATGTGGACCAACCCTTAAGTACTCTCCGACCACCTCGGCAACCTTTCTAACCATGTTGGCAACCTTTCTGACCACTTCGGCAATCTCACCGACCACGTTGATGATCACTCCGACCACCTCCGTGATCTCACCGACCACGTCGGCAAAGCTCTCCGACCACCTCGGCCAGCCTTCCGACCACCTCGGCTAGCCTTCCGACCACGACGGTGATCTCACCGACCACCTCGGTGACATCTCCGACCACCGACGAAAGCCCCTTCCCGCTCATTCTTATACTCGTTCGTCCACTTACAATACATGATCTTGATCTATCTACACCATGCCCTTGTGCAGGTCTACCTATCCCCAACTATGGAATGTGCTACTCCTCAGTCGTGTCGAGTTGTTGCGTCTTCGATCGTGTTTGGTTCTTATCGCTGGTTGTTGGTGTTGTTGCCTGTGTGCCGAGCCTTCGAGACGGCTGAGGGATCGTACCTCGTTCGGATGTTACGATCACAGGATCCGTCTCGCCATGACCGTGATGCCGAGTGTAACTTCACCCCTCTCTTTTTAGTTGACTTTATAGTACCACGAGTGTTAGCACCTGTCTTTGGCCCTAGAACATGGTCGTGATGGATTCGATGTCGATACTAACATCGATGTGGATATCACCCGCACGCTTTGAGCCCTCCATGACCAAGTCCTATGGGAGATGACCTGGGAGATAACAATCATGGAACAATGGATGTCAACTCGATGGTGTAGCTTGTGGCCGCGAGTTCGCCTCGCCATGACCATGGAGCTACGCCTCTCTTTCGCTTTTGGTTGCTTCTTCGTGCTCAAGCCCTTGTATGCTTGTACTCCGTTTGACCATCACGTTTCTCTGATTCTCGCGGTGACAACCACACCGTTTCGAATCTGAGAGATATCTTAGTGCCAGTGCACCCAGGACGGGTACCCTACGAGTGGCTTACGCACATGGTGTTCTCGAGTGTCGCTCCTTCCGATGCCCCGTCTTTGCCGTAGCGTGTGCGTTAGAAGAAGTGGACCTTGCTCTTGGTTGTTCTTACTCTTATTGCCCCGATAGCCGCTCTGTTCGATCCCGTCTTGCCCGTGACGATTGGATCAAAGACCAGACTATTCCCTTTTGTTAGCGAAGCTATGGTCTATGTCATACCTCAGACCCGTGCGTGTTGACCCGATCGACCGTCTAAAACCATCTTCCCCGAAGATGTGTCTGAGAACATGACATGGATGTATCTAGCTAACCCTCGCTTCTTTTGTTTTGATGAGCAACTCTCTTCTCGGCTCACGACGTTAGTATGTCGTGAGGATCGAGAAAACCGTTGATGTCCAATCTCTTTGCGCTACCGCATTCTACCATAGCGGGCGAGCCGAAGTACATTGGAGCCAAGTCACAATAGTGTTAATCGTTCTTGTATGCTACTCGTGACCAATTGTGACTTGCGGGATAAGACTATAAGAACCGAACCCCGTCGTTCTTCCTTCATTGGGCCCGTCCCCCAATTCCCGTCCTCTCCATGACGCCCGGATCGAAGGACGTGAGCCGTGATGTTTGCTATGAATGAGCTCTGGCTTAAACCGTTTATCGTAAAGCCGTACTGGCTTGACCATGGCATAAGCTTGTGCATAAGCAAACCATCACTTGTGTTTATTGGCCCAAGGAAATCGGACAACCGCCGAGAGGGCAAAGCTGTGAATCCTTTAGTGTGTCATCGATATTATTGGATCTTCCTGCTTCTTGTCGTCTTGTCGTGTGTCATGTGTTCTCTAGCTTTGCGTGTCACTTCGCGGAGTAGCTAGTGATCGGTGCAAGAGAACGTGGACAACGACAAGGACTGTGGAATGGAGTCAACGCAGGAGGAGGCGACCCCGCTAATGGAACACCAACGAATGGAGAATTGTACCACTACTACCTCTACACCGCAGGTGTCATGGCAGCACCCTCTTTTAGAGAATCCTATTAGACATTGCATAATATCTAGAACTGCTAGCACTTTATATTTAATCATTTGCTAGTATATTGATGCATGCTACCACCTAAGCCATTATCACTGTGATGCAACCCACTCTACCACGTCACCCTGCCTTGCGCATTCGCTCACTTATATATGCTTACTTGTCTGTTTGCTTGCATATTACATCACTATACTTATTATTAACTCCACTTCGCATTATGTTGGGGATGTGATGCTGGTGGTGAACCCCTGGGAATGTTTTGGCTATGGGAGCTAGACTTGGTGGTGTGTGAGCGTGCTGCGTGTGTCTTGGGTGCGTGGAGAGTGAGGGTTGTGTCGACCGAGCTGGAATAACGATGAGCCTAGGGCAAGTCTTGCCATGTGGTGCTACCTGGGCACTTGGATATGGAATACCTGTGGTGGGTAAATGGTAATTGGAGGTGGCCTTGGGTGTGAACCTCGGAGAGGTGGATCTCGGGGTAGAGGTGCTGTGGTGGCATGTAAAATGGAAACCCTGATGAAGACATTCTAGCTCTGTCATCCCTAAGGACTTACTAGTACTCAGACTCACCGGGAATCCTTTACATCCCACTCGCCCTATATGGTGCGGGACGGTCGGACTACTTGGTAGAACAATGCCACTACTGCTAGGCGAACGTGTGCAAGGAGGTACGAGGTGCACGGTTTCCCCCACACCCTTCCGAGACTTTAGGAGGCCTTGTGGACCTGGCTCTTGACATCCAGAGGGCCCCGGCTCTGTCTACGACTCACAGTATCAACCATCCCAGACTAGACTTGGGATGTACCAGGGCTGAGAGGTAGGGTGGCATCGTTCTAGGCTAGCAAGTGGCCGAAATCTGCCTAGACGGGGCACCGTCGAGGATGGCTATCTTGTGGGTATGTAAAACCTCTGCAGAGTGTTTGGTTGATCGATCGATACATATGCCGACTTGTTGGCTATGGACCTTTCCTAGGTTTTGCTTAAACTAGATAGGAGATGAGTCCTTCTTTTCTCCCTCCAGGGTTGGGGTATTTTCTGGTCATGAGCCTTGGGGGCTGCAGGCTGTTGAGACAAGGCCGAGAGGGAGTTGGTCTGTCGACTTGAGTGTGTGAGATGAGATGTGGTGATGGTGGTGTGGTTATGGTTGGGATGGGTTGGTGGATGGATATGGATGGATGTGGATGTGTGGCTGGGAAGGTGTTAAAAACTGGATATTATTATTACATTACTACTGTTACTTACTTCTTATGCGCTAAGGATGCAAACCACAGCCAAATATTAGGATCGCCAGATCCCTTGTTTATCTTTTCCACTAAAGCTCATCGATGCTGACCATGGCCTGCACACATCTGGCGGTGTGCAGATTTTCCTGTTTCTTAGAGATGCTGACTTTAGAAAGATTAGGAGGTCTCGTGCCTACGCTCAAGTTTGGTTTGGAGATGGAATCTACGCTGCACTACGCCAACTCTGATGATGCCCGTGAAGGAGGAGCCTTCACTCGATAGTCTTCCTCTAGATTAACTCTGTAATAGGTGTGTTCCCCAGTGATGTAATATCTTGTATTCTTGTAATCTTACGATGTATGACTGTGACATCGACTGAAATATGATAATATGATGGAATCAGTTCTTGGTTTTATCATATTATAATTCATTCTGTGGATTTTTCCTTCGTGGAAAATTGAGGATGTTTCAGGATGGTGGAGGCGCGAGACGCAAGAGATAAGGAAGGAGAGAGGAGCAAGAAAAGAAAAAACTTCCTCGGATTTCCTAAATGATGTCGTTTTGGACAACGATACGGTCTAAAAAACAACTTTGACCATTACTTTTTGCTATAAAATATTTACAAAATATAGTCAATATATACTTTTATGAAACTACATTTCAAGATGAATCTATTTACATCACTTTTATATGTTCAAACTTAACCCAAAAGAATTTATTTGTAGTTAAAGTTTAAAATGTTTGACTTAAAAAAACCTCAAAATGACATCCATTAGGAAACCAGAGGGAGTACTCTAGAGTTTATTGGTATTCCTTCATGTTCTATTAGTTTAACCCTCGCTCTTGTACCTTTGTGGAAAACCCTCGACCTCTTATGTGCTGATCCCTAGTGAGGCTAGGAGGCCAAGCGAAGCCCTCACGAGCATACTAGAGCATTGGGCCAAGAAGGGAGCTTCCTGGGAATCTGTGCGAGACTGGTGAGATTGAAAGCGCTAGCGCGGTATTCTCTCTCGTGTGCAGCCAATCAAATCTCACCTAGGCTATCGATCTAGACACCGTTGGGGGACACTCTAAGTGCAACGTGGTGGCACTTGCTAACCATGGCTAAACGCATGTTTGGCAGGATTCTAGCTTTGAAAACACAGCTCTAGAGCAGGTGCTCCACCATGGAGTAGCTCTACGGTGGAGCTAAGCTCCCACCATGGAGCAGCTCTACGATGGAGCTGAGCTCCAACTTTGAGATGGACTCATTTGTAATTTTTGAAACACAAATAGGGACTAAAATAAAAAAGCATCTCCTTCCTCTAGCATGCAGCAGACGGAGGGAGGGGCCGTGCCCGAGGACGCGGGGCCAGCGCGGCATGGGAAGGGCCTCACCGCGGCCATGCGCGAGGCAGGCGTGGCCGGGCCCGAGGCTGCCACGGCCGGCACGAGGGCGTGCAGCCGTGCCTGAGGGCGGCACGCCTGGTGTGAGCTCGGCGCTCGAGCGTGAAGCGGTGTGGGGCCGGGGTCAAGATGTACGGCGCGAGACGAGGCGAGGTTGCGGTCGCCACGGCCAGTGTAGCCGGTGGCATGGCTAGCGCGGCCGGTGGCGGCCATGTCTGGCTGGGCGAGCACACGCTGAGGGCGCAGGGACGGGGCAAGCGAGCAAGGTGTCAGAGGAAAAAAAAAGAAGCACATACTGTTTATTTTCCACTAATTAGTGGCAGTGGTAGGCACTTTTCCCCAACTTCACAAAATTAGAGTTTTCAGAGCACCCCCGTGGTGCTCTATGGATTTGGTGGATCTGGGATCTAGATCCACGTTTTTGGTAGATATGGAGTTCGCGGAGCTGGGACGTTTGGCTGAAAAAATTGGGAGAGAGCTGTTTTTTTAGGATCTGGAGCTGCGTGGAGCTTTGTCAAACACCCCCTGATACTAACTCTGATCCAAATTATAATTTGTTCAATTTTTTACTACAAGTTTGATCACTTGTGTTATTCAAAAATTTATACAAAATATCATTTGTTTTGTTGTGGCTTGATTTTTTAACAAAAGTTCTTCAAGAATGACTTAGATTTTACTATGTTTGCATAAATTTTTTAAATAAGACGAGTGAAATTTAGAACAGAGGAGTACCATTTAAGAGTTCTGTTAAACGGTCACTCAACTTGCGGGCTAACACCTAGTACCTGCTCAATTCCAAACTATTACAATGTACTAAGATATACACTATATGCACTAAGATACACACTAGGTTTTTCTAAGATACATACTAGCTTTTTATATGCACTAAGATATACATACATAATAAAAATAATATATCTAGAAAAGACAAAATCATATTCTCCAAAAGGAAAAGGCAAAATCTTATAATTTTGACCTGACCGAGTAATAAACATAACTTGAATATAGAGGGAAATGGCACAAATAATTTCATTCTTTTCAACCGTTACAAGAAAAGTATTTATAAGAGAAAAACAGGCACCGCGACACATTTAATCCTGACTTTGGTTATCTATGAATGAATGAATGAATCGATGATAGTGCGCGGGAAGGGCACAGCCGGGCGGCGTCTTGCAGCAAAACATGTAGTCCTATGGGTGTGTTTGGTTGGGTGGTCAACCTCTAACCTGGCTTTCTCGAGCCAATTTAGACATATTTGGTTGTCTGGAAATGGGCTGGAGCCTGGCTATCCATACCCCTGAAACCTAGCTAGCATCGAACGACCAAATCGGTCGTTTTTCTCTGGCCAGGCCCGAGCCAGCCCCGTCCTCGTCACCGCTTCGCCCTCACTGCGTGCTCCACCTCGTCCTCCTCCCGGTCCAGAGCAAACCCCGCCCCGCCCCGGCTCCTCCTCCCCGCGCGGAGATCCCCTCTCCTCCTCTTTCCGGGTAGTGGCAGGTGCACCTCCTCCTCCCGGTGGTAGGTCCAGATCTAGTGGCGCCTTCACCGCTCGAGCAGGTCAAGTGCAGGCGGCTGCTCGGTCAGCCGGTCGGCCGATGGTTTCGGACGCAGTGCAGGCGGCGCGTGGTCGCAGCGTGCGTCGTGCTCTTCGTCCCCATGGGGCTGGCCGGCTGGCACCTCAGCCGCAACAAGGTGCTCTTCTTCTCCGGCGCGCTCTTCATCTCGCTTGCCGTCGGGGTCTGACGCCGCCGGCGCCGGTGACGACGGCTCGAGAGGCGGAAAAGCGCGGGCATGGTCGTGGCCGCACTCGCTGGCGTCCGCCTACGGGTTCGCGTGGCTGTCGCGCGACGACGTGCAAGGTTTACAATACCGGTAAGAAAAAAATTTCGGTCCTTAGCGATAAATACGAAATTTCGGAAATATCGGTTCAAATTTAAATAAATTTAAATTGAGTTTTAAACAAATTTGGCATCATTTCACTAGAAAAAATATATAATACATCATCCATCATAAATTTATATAACATCGACGAAATAACATAATATATCACAGAAGTAGAGCCACGGTAATACAATGTGCTGACGGTGGGCGAGCTGCATATACTAGTGCCGTCCAATGTGTGAGTGAGAAAATTAAATAAATTTAGGGCTTTGATAAGACTAGATGATATGGAGAGTCATTTTAGTGTGGTTTGGTGTAATTTTAGAGTGAAAGATGAATTTAACCGAAAAATTTTGACCGATACAAAAAAAATTTCAGACCTCAGCGAAAAAAACGATATTTCGGAAATTTCGGCGATATTTCGCCGAAATTGTAAACCCCGACGACGCGTCGCTGCTGCTCAACAGCTCGTGGGTGATGGTGGCCGGGACTCGCAGGCACGCCTGCTCGTGCTCGCGCTTCTCCGCCTCCTGCTCCACCCGGCCGCGGCGGCACCCGCCGTGCCGGAGCTCTTCCGCCGCCACAGTCCTTCTTCCTTCCCCTGTACACCGGTCGCCGTCGAGCTGAACAAAGCGAAGGGGGTAAGGTCACGAAGAGATAACAGTATCAACTAATCCACACAAGCAAACAAAAACTAACTTAGCCAGACTTAGTTAGCACATGATAACCAAACACTAGTAGGATGGCTTGACTTGAACAGACTAACTCAAACTTAGCTTGTTTTCCTAGCCAGGCTACCTAGAGCCACGCAACCAAACACACGTATATGTCTACGCAGCGGCTAGCGGGTGCGCTCCGGTCTGCGGGTGGGCACATTTAGCAGTGTCTTTTCCCTCTCGGACAGGACAATACGTAGAGTGCAGCGGCGTCTGCGCTGCGCCTGCGTCGCGTTTCCGGCGCTACCGTGCAGCCTTTGAACCGGGCTGGCCGCGACACGCGCTACAGGACAGCTCCGTTCCGGACAAGCACGCGGCTGCAGCAGCGCACGGCTTTCCATAGGAGCAGCATGCATCAGTGCCGCTAGGAGTAATGCGTTGCCATGCACCCGTGTTTGTCTTCTTCCTTCTCTACGTGCGTTGCCACCAGCCCACGACCCACCACCATGAGCAGGTCGTTGGCAAGGGGCAAGACAGATCCACGGGAGGGGGCCGGCGAGAAGGGGGTCACGAGCCTGACACAGAAATGGGGAAAAAATCTACAAGCTATGTTTTAACCGAATCCATCTCAAGCCAGGTGCTACTGCCGTTGAACAAAAGCAGCAGCACACGGGCAAGAATAGCAACTAGCAAGACATTCAGTTTCTCAAGAATAGCTGAACAAAAGCTACTGCTGCTGAATCCATCTCAAGAGAGTTTCACAAGACATTCAGTTTCACTCGGCTAAAGTACTATGGGTGTCTCCTAATACATACATAAAGTGCAGAATGCAGGTAAAGTGCAGGTTCAGATCACAGATATCACAGATTAGATACAGATAAAAAAAGCTGTGCCTCCATCATGGCCAGATACAAGATCATGCCCAGAAATTCACGGATAGGACCTGAAATTCACACACAATTTAGAACCTGCTGGTAAGACCTGAAATTCACACACAATCTAGAACCTGTGCATATCAAAATGACCATAGACCTTTATGTTACTGTGCATTTCAGTCTCACATTTTTGTTATGTCTCTGTCTTTCAGGTCGTCATAATGCTTCCCATCAGGTGCTCCATTGCTGAAAACCATCAGACCTTATGTTACTATCTACACTGCTAGATGTCACAGGCCAAGTCATTTGCAAGACCTACATCACCTCTACTTCTATTTCATTAGGAAAAAAACAGCTGGCTGAACAATGCCTTCTGGAGTCTATCTCTCTTCGAGGTCTGAAAAACAGAAACGTCAAGCATGTGCTGCTCAATTTCTACACAGAGAGCAAAGGTTCGTGAGCAGCATCTGCATGTGACAGGGAAACTCTGTCTGTAGTGACATCCAGCATGTATGAAACAACTACTTGCAAGCATTTGATCACAAAAAAAAGCTGCTTGCAAGCATTTGTCTACACTGAATGACTGAAATCAACTACTTGCATGCATCAATTTCTACATCTCTACACATCGAAATAAACTGCTTACTATGGATTTGGGGCTTGTTGGTTTCCACGTTGAGATGGAAAATTTGGGGGCGCGGCGGCACAGTCAAAGTTGGCGGCGCAGGTGAAGAAAGTGGAGGCAGCACAGGTGAGGAAGTCGCCAGAACAAGTGAGGACGTTGGAGGCAGCGTTGGGAAGGAAATCGGCGGCGGCGACGACAACAGTGACAAGGAAGTCGAAGGCGGCGGCGACGTAAGCCTGGACGCCGTCTTGCCGCTGTGCGCTGGCTGCCCCCGCGTCCTTTTCCTCCTCTGCTGGAGCCGCGCCGCCCTGTGCTCTCCACCGGCGCCGGATGATCGGTTTCCATGGGCGCACCACGAAGAGGAGATGGCCGGCGCTGGATCTCCACCGGCTTGCTCGGCTCTGCTCCACGGGAGGGGAAAGAGAGAGTAGGCTATGTTAAAATGGGCAGTCCGGAATTTTTTTTCGTCCGGGACTAAAGATAGTCCCGGTTGGTGGTTTTAATCGGGATTAAAGGTCCCTGCCCAACGGCTACTGTGCCAGACAGAGGTGGCAGGGACATTTAGTCTCGGTTGGAGCCACCAACCAGGACTAAAGGTCGGTTGGTGGATCCAGTCGGGAGTAAAGATCTACTCCCGGGCCGTGGCTGCGCCTAGGGTTGGAAAGTTACCTTTAGTCCTGGTTGGAGCCACCAACCGGGACTAAAGGTCCCCTTTATATATCGATCGTCTCCTTCTTCCTCCCCGAGCCCGAGCTCAGCACATTTTGAAACTCACTGCACTAGTGTTCTTGCTTCCTCCCTCCCTCTATTGTTCCTCCATTCATTCTTCGATTCCTCCATCGATTTCTTCGATTCTTCAGTTGTAAAGGTTACCAATCTCATACTCTCATTTTTCACCATTGTCTTATCTCATTTTGCTCACTATATATATATGGTTCTTTATTGTGGTTGTTTTCATTTGTAAGCAATTTGAGCTCAAAATCACTTCAAACTTGCATATTTACATGAAAGAAGGTTAAAGTAGCTAGTTGAACTTGCGGACCGTGTTCATCTCGGCGACCATGTTCCCTGCCGAGCAGTAACGGACGTCAAGGAGGAGCTTTGATTCTACGAGGGAGAGCGGCAACGGTCGTGGAAGACCGTGTTCCCTTCCTCGTAGAATCGGAGCTCTTCCGTGGCCAAGTACGGTGCCGTCCGGTGGAGAAATGCTCGCCGAGATGATCACGTAAGCAAGTTCAACTAGTACGGATGGTATTTATTCACATGTCCCGATATCATCGCAGTAGTCTGTCAATCACTGTACTCAAACGTAGTATATATATAAATATAAACTTAAAAAATAGTTAAAAAATTATAGAAAATCCGTACTACTTGAACTTGCGGACCGTGTTCAGCTCGGCGAGCATGTTCTCTGCCGAGCGGTAACGGACATCAAGGAGGAGCTTTGATTCTACGAGGGAGAGCGACAACGGTCGTGGAAGACCGTGTTCGCTTCCTCGTAGAATCGGAGCTCTTCCTTGACCAAGTACGGTGCCGTCCGGTGGAGAAATGCTCGCCGAGATGATCACGTAAGCAAGGGCAACTAGTACGGATGGTTATTTATTAAAACATGTTTTTGAGCTATAATGTATTAAAAAATGAGTATAGAGATATAGATAATTTTATTGTTTCTTAATTTTATTTCTTTATAAAATGAGAAATTTATAGTGTATTAAAAAATGAGTATAGAGAGTAGATGGCAACTGCTTCATTGTTTAGAGGTATAGATAATTTTATAGTTTCTTAATTTTATTTGTTTATAAAATTAGAAATTTATAGTGTATTAAAAAATGAGTATAGTGAGTAGATGGCAACTGCTTCCGGGTCCTCGGCCTCTCATGGGTTTCCAAAGCGACTTAGGCCGGGCCTCCCTCTCATTCCATGCGACAAGTGTCGTGATGAGACGAAGATTGTGATGGAGTACCGAGTGAAGAAGGAGGGTCCTAACAAGGATCGTATCTTCTACAAATGTCCGGATCGCAATGTGAGTTATTTTATTGTATTTAATGATTATTGTTAGTTTATACCTATTTTCATGATGGTTGTGATTAAAGTTCTAATTTTTTGTTTTAATTTCAGTGGGATGGCAGTGGACGATGTTTAGGCTTCTACTAGAAGGAAGAGTATGTTGAACTCGTGCAAATATATCTTGCACAACAGGCACATACGGCGGCTAATGAGGCAGTGATCCAACCGAAGAAGCCCAAAGATGTTGCACAATAAAAGGGGATATGTCTATTTTAGTTGAGATTGGTCGCGAAATCCTTGTTCACCTGAAATGTATTTTAGCTTTAGTTCTTTTAGTGATAGTTGGGATTGTCTACATTGTAGCGATGCTTTCATAAATTTGTATCTTTTGTGGTGGCATGCATGTTGTATAAATAATTAATTATGATCTAGGTTTTAATATGGTATTTATGTCATGTAATGCAGATGAGCCGGCATTGGATGTACAATGCTGATCGCTGCTCCCAAGAGTTCATTGACGGCGTGCATTCTTTGTTACGCGCGGCCGAGGCAAACAAACGCGATGGTTTCATGTGCTGCCCATGTGCCATATGTAAGAATACGGTGGAATATCCTTGCTCAAGGACTCTTTATTCACACTTGTTCAAGTCGGGTTTCATGCCAAACTATATTTGTTGGACGAAGCACGGAGAAACCGGTGTTGTAATGGAAGAAGGTGAAGAAGAACAATGGGACGACAATGATTTTATTCCCGATGGTGCGTGCTTCAATAATACTGCAATGGGAGAAGCTGAAGAAGAGGTAGCCGCAGAAGATGAGCCGGCTAATGATCTTTCTCAGGTCATTCGTGACGCACAAAGAGAATGTGAAAGTGAAAAGGAGAAGATCAAGTTCGAGCGGATGCTAGAAGATCACAAGAAATTGTTGTACCCAACTTGTGATGCAGGACAGAAAAAGTTGGGAACCACACTAGAATTGCTGCAATGGAAGGCAAAGAATGGTGTATCTGACAAGGGATTTGGAGAGTTACTAAAAATCCAAAAGAAGATGCTTCCGAAGGACAATGAATTGCCCGCCACTACCTACGAAGCAAAACAAGTTGTCTGTCCTATGGGGCTAGAAATCGAGAAGATACATGCATGTCCTAATGACTGCATCCTATACCGTGGCAAAGAGTATGAGATATTGGATGCATGCTCGGTATGCCATGCATCGCGGTATAAGATCAGGCGAGATGACCCTGGTAATGTTGAGGGCGAACATCCGCGGAAGAAAATCCCTGCCAAGGTAATATGGTATGCTCCTATAATACCATGCTTGAAACGTCTGTTCAGAAACAAAGAACATGCAAAATTGTTGCGATGGCACAAAGAAGACCGTAAGGTAGACAATATGTTGAGACACCCTGCTGATGGGTCCCAGTGGAGAGCAATCGACAGAGAATTCCCAGAGTTTGCAAATGACGCAAGAAACTTAAGGTTTGCATTAAGTACAGATGGTATCAATCCTTTTGGAGAGTAGAACACTAGTCATAGCACTTGGCATGTTACTCTAAGTATCTACAACATTCCTCCTTGGTTATGCATGAAGCGGAAGTTCATTATGATGCCTGTGCTCATCCAAGGCCCGAAGCAACCTGGCAATGACATCGATGTGTACCTGAGACCACTTATTGACGAACTTCTCATTTTGTGGAATAAAGAAGGTGTACGTATGTGGGATGAGTACAAACAGGAACACTTTGATCTGCGAGCATTGTTGTTCGTAACAATCAATGATTGGCCTGCTCTAAGTAATCTTTCAGGACAGTCAAACAAGGGATATAATGCATGCACACACTGCTTCGGTGATATTAGAGGTGCATTCTTGAAAAAATGTTGAAAGGTCGTGTACCTTGGCCATTGTCGATTTCTTCCTGCAAATCACCCCGTAAGAAAGAAAGGCAAGCATTTTAAAGGGAAGGCAGACCACCTGACCAAGCCTCGCAACCAAACCGGTGAGGATGTACTCGATATGGTCAATGATGTGAAAGTCGTCTTTTGAAAAGCACATGGAAGCCAACCTGTTCCGAACGACGCTAACGGTCACGCACCCATGTGGAAGAAGAAATCTATATTTTGGGACCTACCCTATTGGCAAGTCCTAGAGGTCCGCAGCTCGATCGACGTGATGCACCTGACGAAGAATCTTTGTGTGAACCTGCTAGGCTTCATGGGTGTGTATGGAAAGCCTAAGGACACATTTGAAGCACGACAGGACCTGCGTTGTTTGAGAGAAAGAGACAACCTGCATCCAGAGAAGACAGATGATGGACGCCATTACTTACGTCCTGCCAGCTACACTCTAAGCAAAGAGGAGAAGGAGATCATGTTTGAATGCTTAAACAACATCAAGGTACCATCTGGATTCTCCTCGAATATAAAGGGTATTATAAATGTGCCAGAGAAGAAATTCTGTAACTTAAAGTCCCATGACTGTCATATTCTCATGACGCAATTACTTCCAGTTGCATTAAGAGGAATTCTACCTCCAAATGTACGTCTAGCCACCGTGAAGCTATGTGCATTCCTCAATGCAATTTCTCATAAGGCAATTGATCCAACTGATCTAGCTAAACTATAGAATGATGTGGTTCAATGTCTCGTCAGCTTTGAGTTGGTGTTCCCTCCTTCCTTGTTTGATATCATGACACACCTCCTAGTTCACCTAGTCAAGGAGATTTTCATTCTCGGTCCTGTGTTCCTACACAACATGTTCCCCTTAGAGAGATTCATGGGAGTCCTGAAGAAATATGTTCACAACCATGCTCACCCAGAAGGAAGCATCGCCAAGGGCTATGGAACAGAAGAGGTCATTGAGTTCTGTGTTGACTTTATTCCTGACCTTGACTCGATTGGTGTTCCTGAATCGAGACATGAGGGGAGACTAAGCGGAAAGGGGACACTAGGGAGGAAAACATATATTGGTATGGATGATGATTATTTCAATAAAGCGCACTACACAGTTCTACAGAACTCCTCTTTGGTAGATCTGTATATTGAGACACACTAGGATCTCTTACGATCCGAGTTTCCAGGGAAGACTGAAGCTTGGATTACGCGTAAGCACATGGAAACTTTCGACGGTTGGTTGCGAAAAAAATGTCAAGGTGATGAGAGCATCCATGAGCAACTATGTTTATTGGCTATGCAACCATCATGGCATATCGTCACATACAAAGGGTACAAGATAAATGGGAACATATTCTACATAGTAGCCCAAGATAAAAGGAGTACCAACCAAAACAGTGGTGTCCGCACAGATGCCACAGACCCGAATGGGAATAAGCAGACATATTATGGACGCATAGATGAAATATGGGAACTAGAATATGCACCTACTTTGAAGATCCCATTGTTCAAGTGCCAATGGGTCAAGGTCACCGGAGGCGGGGTAACAGTAGACAACGAGTATGGAATAACAACAGTAGACCTTAGTAATATTGGGTACAAAGACGAACCATTCGTCCTTGCCAAGGATGTGAATCAGGTGTTCTATGTCAATGATATGTCTACCAAACCAAAAAGAGAGAAAAACGATAATGACTCAACCAAAGAGCCAAAGCGCCACATAGTTCTTTCAGGGAAAAGAGTCATCGTGGGAATTGAGGACAAGTCGGACATGTCAGAAGATTATGAAAAGGATGACCGAATTCTGCCCTTCAAAGTGAACAAAGACCCTAGCATCTTGGTAAATGATGAGGACACTCCATGGTTACGACGCGATCATAACCAAGGGACATACATAAAGAAGAAGTTCACTGCTGTGCCCACTTGATGATATAGTGATTTAATGTAGTGTGTGTTTGAGATATTATGTAATAATTATGAATTCAGATGTTTATTATGTCATGTTTCAAATTAAATTAATGTTTGATTTGGTGGGATTTCTCTCTCAAAAAGGTAAATTAGGATATTGAGTGATGAAAAATTAAAATATGAACGTTAAAATGATGTGAAAACAAATTTCCTGTCCAAAACCAATAGTTTTAATAATTTTAATTAAACACTACATTTTTGCATTAACGAAATAATAAATATTAGTTACATTATGTTTTATAATTGTAACAAAAAATAAAAAAGTTAGGTTATAGATTTTTCCTATGTGCAATAAAGAAAAAGAAAATCCATATTTTTAACAAAATAATTTTATGCCTTTTATTTAATTTACTATGTATTTAACAAGACTTTTGCATTTCTATTAAAAAATTTTGCTTAAAACACGCGGGAAACGAAACTGCAGCCCACCTTTACTCCCGGGTTGGAAGCCCACCCGGGAGTAAAGGTGGGCTGCAGTTTCGTGGCCCGCCAAAAAAACCTTTACTCCCGGTGCTTATTACCAACCGGGAGTAAAGGTAAACATTTACTCCCGGTGCGTGTTACCAACCGGGAGTAAAGATATACCTTTACTCCCGGTTGGTAACATGCACCGGGAGTAAAGGACATTTACTCCCGGTGGGGGGATGGCACCGGGAGTAAATGGGCGTGGCATATATATACCAGTGCCATCTTCTTCCTTGCGTTCTTCACCGATTCCTCTCCCCCTGCGCCCACGCCACTCGGCCCACCACACCGAGGACGCCGCCGCCACCCCACCCGACGTCGGTCGTCGCCACCACCTCGCGCGCGTCCATGGTCCCCACGCCACCCCACGTGCCGACGACCTCGCGGTGCCAGCTGCTGCTCGGCCGCCCCGGCCAGACACGCGGCCACACCGGTACCATACCCTCGCGCGTTGACACGGCTGAAAGGTCCTTGTTTGGTTTTGGTAATTGAGTGACAACCTAGGTGGACTAATTGTGTTTATGTGAGATACACAAGTGATTAGTCTACAGGTACATGTGTGTGAGCAACATATGCCATGAAGGTGAAAATGGCTTGGAAATGTTGCAAAGCTCACACATATGATGATGAAGGAGCTTAAATGCACATGAGACATGACATTGAGTCATGCGATCAAGGTGGAGAAGATCAAGACAAGACTTAGCTTGATGGACCGGTTGCAAGCGTGAAGGGCAAGTCAAAGGCTTTGGAGTGATGGACCGCATGGCAGTGAAGCTTGAGCAAGACTTGGCGCCGATGGACGATGGCAATGGTGAAGGGCAAGTGAAGTCAAGATCGATGAACCAATATGATCACGTGATGATATGAAGTGGATCATATCATTGTTGATCGTGTTGGTGCATGTGTTGCATCGATGTTGGAAGAGATGGAATGGAATACGCAAGGCAAAGGTATAACCTAGGGCATTTCATTTCACCGGTCATAGGTGTGTAGAGAAGTTTATAACCGGGTTTAGGATAGATGGCCGTACTATCAAGAGGAGCAAACTTGTTTGCATATCGGTCATCTAGTGCCACTCGAGTGATCTAACTTTGCATCGTCGCTAGGATCGAGTGGCGTGGCAAGTTGAGTGGCTAACATCCTTTAAGAAATGATTGTAAAAATGCTAACACACATACACATGGTGGTGTACACTTGGTGGTGTTGGCACATTTACAAAGGAGGTGATGTTTGTAGGGTTGAGATAGGTTTGGGTCGGCGGGATTCGACGCTTTTGGGAAAATGGAATGCCTATTTTCTATTGCGCTGGATGCAAATTCTTGGTGGTTGGCACATTTGAGCAAGGGTGAAGAAGTTAGAGTTGAAATGGAGTTGATCGAAATGATGCTAGCGTCGGTCTACTGACCGGACGCTGGGTCACTCAACGACCGGACGCTGAAAGGCTGCATCCGGTCAAGCTGTCAGATGGCACAGTGGCTAGGGTTGAGCACCGGACGCTGGGCTGTGTCCGGTCAAGCATGATCGGACATGTCCAGTCGGCAAAAATAGGATTCAGACCCTTACTGGAAATGACCGGACGCTAAGGGTCCAGCGTCCGGTCAACTCTGTCGGAGCGCCCGGTCAAGGCATGTGACCGTTGGAATCGGGACACGTGGCCGTCTACGGGCGACCGGACGCTGAGGTCCAGCATCCGGTCAACACGACCGGAGCGTCCGGTCGGCCCGACCGTTGCCCAGTGAAGGGGTAACGACTAGTTTAGCCCTTGGGGCTATAAATAGAAGTGACCTTCAGCCATGGCTAGTGTGGAGCACCTTGGGGGACTTTGTGTCCATACTTGAGAGTGCTTAGGAGCCCTCCATCTCACACATACTTGATAGTGATCATCCGATTGTGTGAGTGAGTGATTCTAGTGCGATTGCATCGTGAGGTTGCATCAAGTGGCACTAGGTGATCGAGTTGCAAGCCGGTGGTGCTTGTTACTCTTGGAGGTTGCCACCTCCTAGATGGCTTGGTGCTGGTCTCCGTTGAAGCCCGCAAGAAGCTTGTGCGGCGCTCCGGAGAAGTGCTTTGTGAGGGGCATTGTGCTCGCCCCGCGGGAGCCGCGAAGAGCAACTTTAGTAAAGCGTGTCATTGAGCTACCCTCACTTCTGGGGTAGGTTCTTGTGGCGCCCGACGTGCGGGCTTGGCGGGTGATGCCAATTAGCCACCGAACCACCAAGTGAGCGGTCGACACAACGGGGACTAGCGTGTTGGCAAACATGTGAACCTCGGGAGAAAAAACATCGTGTCAACCTTGTTCTTCCTGTTGGTTTGCATCCCCATTACACAAGCTTGCAATTACTTTTATACATATTGAGCTTGTGTAGTTGCTCTTGTAATTAGATAGCTTGTGTAGCTTGCTAATTACCTTCTTGCTTGTGTAGCATAGAAGTAGCTCCCTTGCATGGCTAATTTGGTTTTAGTAACCTTGTTAGTCACATTGCTTAGTTTGTGTAGCTAAGTATTTGCGCTCTCTAATTAGGCATTGGTTGCCTTGTTATTGAGCTTTGCTAGTGAGCTTAGTTGGCTTTGTGCTTTTGCTTACTAGCATGTGTAGGAGCTCTCTTGTTGCTTAAAGTACTAGTGGCATAGGTTTGTGTGACCTTGCTCCTAGAATTGTTTAGGAGAGCTCTAGCTAGCCCGGCATCTTAGTTGCATAATTAGTATCTTTGCAAGGTGCTAGTGAACATATATAGAGGGGTGTAGTCTTGGCTAGACCGATTGTTTTAATTCCGCATTTATATCGGTTAGCCGACGCGATTAATTTTAGAAAAGACTATTCACCCCCCCTCTAGTCCGCCATCTCGACCCTTTCAACGGCGCAACGACGAGGCCGCCAATGCGTGCGTGCGGCTTCCTCTCCTCCATTCCCATGGTACGCTGCTTGCTCCGTTCCATCTCCAGGCTACACCATGACCAACAGATCGATGATGAGGAGCACGCTGTGCTTGCTCCGATCGATCCTATTCCATCTCCATGCATGAAACACCATGTTTTAGGCAAGTTCACTCATGGTAACCGTACGTACTGTTGTTCACATTTTCTTTTCCTACGTGCATGCTCCTCTATTGATACAGTAGCTACTGAAACTTTGGTTGTCACTTTGGTTTGCATACGTACGTATGTCAACAAATGTGTGTATCGATCACAAACCCAAATGTATACTTAACTAATTTTCATGGCACGTCGCACACGGCGTTTAGACAGGCATTATTCTCTGTCGCCATGCGTTTCTATGTATACGCGCCATCTATAAGCGCCATCTATAAGCGCCATGCGTTTCTATGTATACGGCGGAGCACCGCCGCCCTCGTTCGCCCTAGGGTTTATACGGTGGAGCACCGCCGCCCTCGTTTGCCCTAGGGTTTAGGGTTTATATGGTGGAGCACCGCCACCCTCGTTCGCCCTAGGGTTTAGGGTTCCGCCGCCCTCGTTCGATCATTTTTGGTGGGTGAAGGTTGGTTTGCAGGTGGTTGTGGATGATATAGCTGAGTCTATGAAGGGTGTAGCAGATGAAGTGGTTGAGAGTGTGCTTGAAAATACAGTTATGGAGATGGCGAGGGATATGGTATGCGAGGTGTGTTTTGAAGAGGATGCTCCCGATGTTTGGGAGTTCCAACGCCAAGGGTCGACTTGATGTCTATTTTTTATCGATGTAACGTGTGTTGTTGTATTTGTTGTAAATTTGGTGTGTTGTTGTGAACCTCTTCGAGGGTTCCAATCATTGTAAACATTATTTGGAGCTATTTACTCGACGAGTCAGGATGCAGTGCGATTTTGTTGTCACTTTGGTTTGCAGCAACGCCCCCCTTTTCTTTTAGGCGAGGCTCATCATTTATTGTTCTTAGAAACTTGACGCGCAACGATGCCCCCTTTCTTTCAGGCGAGGCTCGCTATTTTCCGTTTAATAAAACCTAATGCGTAGCGACGCCCCCCTTTTGTTTCAGGCGGGACCGCCGCCAAAATCTACTCGCTTCCTGATTCTTCTTATCATACAAACCAACCTTCACCCGTCAAAACCTACTCGTTTAGGGTTTAGGGTTTATACGGCGGAGCACCGCCGCCCTAGAATTGCGTCCGTGACCGAGGGGCAAGATTTAATAATGCATATTGTTCGTAGATTTTACGCATGTAAGCAAAGATTTGACGTACTATATATTGGTTTTGTTTTTTGAAGCTAGATGGCCGACCCGAGAAACATGGATGAGGAGGAGTTGATGATGAATTTGATCAACACTGGCACTCAAGTTGCCGGTGATGATGGTGCTAAAAATAACGTGCAATAGGATGCAGATGACGGGAGTCGGTACTTAGCTCTTGAACAAAATGAGCAACAACATATTGGCCAAGTATATATTTTTTATTATTAGCTATATATATTATCATATGTCTTATGTGTGCTCATGACATTAAAAATAATATTTATGTTTTGTAGCCCTCTGGATCGACATCAACAACTACAACGAAGAGTAAAAATGTTCGAGGTCCCAAAAAGCCATTGGAGGGCCGCTTCATCATCTCGGAGTTCAATGTGGATACAGGCGAACCGGAGGGGCCAAATAAAATGAAATTCGTGCACCACTGTGGTTACCTTGTATGAGACCGGCTCCCGATCAGTACCCGCGAATGGAAGAAGAAGACCAATGCTCCTCATATTAGTTTTGTCTCCGATCGTGACAAGACGTTAATTTGGAAAGATGTCTTGGTACATTTCACGCTCCAAACAGATGGTTATGATGATATAATAGATGGTGATGAATTGAAGGAGCGAGTTAGGGATTGGGCAATGAAGAAGATGGCCACCCAGTTTTAGACTTGGAAGAAACACCTATACACGACGTATGTCAAGAAGAACATAGCACCAGATTTTACTGTCCCAGGCCCGATCTCAAAGCAGAGGCCCTATTGGGATGAGTTTGTATAGTACAAGACGTCGGAAGAGGGTGTGAGTCGGGTGATAAAGAACTAACGTAATGCCCAACAGAAGACATACCACCATAACTTGGGATCAGGTGGCTACCCGACTGCCATTAAGAAGTGGAACAAAATGGAAGCAGACCTTCTTGCCAAGGGTATCACACCAGAATCACTCGAGTGGGGAGAGCGTGCAAAGAATTGGTTTTTCGCTCATGGGGGAACACTAGACCAGGAGATAGGGAAGTGCGTTTATGGCGCAAGACTGCAAGAAGCAGCAGAAAGATTGTTTTATGCTCAGAGAGCTACTGCTAGTGGTGCGTTCAGGCCCAACAGAGAGAAGGATGAGCTGACATACGCCATCAGGACTATTGAACATGGTGGCCGAACTAGAGGCAAAGGAAGTGTCTCGTGGGAGCATGGATTCCCTCAGGATAGACCTTCCTACAGAAGCCACCAGAGAAAGAAGGAAGAAGAGGCACAGCGGCTCCAGAGGTTGGAGGAAGCGGTGCGTGAAGTACAGGAGCGGAAAAAAAACCTTGAAGTGAGAATGCAGGAGGAAATCAGAAGGCAAGTGCAAATAGCAGTGAGTGCAAGCAAGCAAGCATCAGAGCCAAGAATCAATATTAGCCAATCTGTTCAGTTGAAAAGCAGTTGCGCTTCCACGGAGATACCAAATCAAGGGGACACAGGACTGCGCTTCCCTGTGGATGACGTCACTGAACCTTGTACATCGTGTGAGCTACACATTCCAAAGGGGAATTCCACAATCAAGGTGGTTATCGGTCTTGTTAATCCTATCGACCGAACCAAGACACCAAGGATTCATGGGAATATAATCCAAGAAGGATATGCTACCATCTCGGTAGATAAAGCTGAAAAAGGTTTTAGTGATTTGCCTCTTGACATTCCTGGAGGTGATGGCGAGAAGACTCTAGGAGAAGCAGAGAAGACATTCATTCTATGGCGCAAGCGCTACATCATCATTCCCGGGATGTCGGCTCCACCTCCTCCTAAACTACCTCACCATAGGTGCGGATGAAAACACTACATCATTAATTTATATTGGCTTAAATAATTAACAATCTGCTCATAATAATATGTCATTCCTTTTTTTTGTAGCAGATCCTCCCCCAACCTAAATCCAATTGTTCAATCGCCAGATCATCATAGTGCTCTGTACGATGACATTATGTTGGAAGGCGAGGCTGCATCCACACCATCTCCAAGGAGGTCTCCAACGCCGTAGCCGCCACCTCCAAGGAGGTCTCCAACGCCGCTACCACCACCTCCAAGGAGGTCTCCAACGCCTCCCCTGCCCCCGCCTACCAAGAAGCCAAGTGCTAGCAAGAGGCAAGCCCCGCAAACGAAGAACCAGTCTCCACCGGCAAAGAAAGCCACCATGAAACCAAGGGCTATTCCCAAAATAATATCTGAAGAGAAGGAAGAAGGAACTGATGCATATAAAAAAGATATGTCCAGATTATATGACAAACTTAAAAAGAATCAAGAAGCAAGGAGAAACCCAGAGAAACCATACTTCTTCGTAACTCTAGATATTCTAAGAAAAAAGGTGGCTTCTTACCATCAGCAACAGCGGGAATCTCGTAAGCCGTCCAAATCAATGTTAACGGACTATGACCGCACTCTCACCAAGTCAATTGAGGCGGCACAGAAAAAGAAGCGGGCAGGGAAAGGAGTTGCCCAACTCAGACAACAATCACACCAATCAGTCCCCTTGCTAGTTGTTGGTAATGAATATGGTTCGAATTTAGGATTAATGCATCAGGCAAACATACCTCCGGATGTCGATTTGGATCACCTTGGTCAATTTATTGATGAGACTGGTCTCGACCTTTACCAGATGTTTGGTGATGGAAACATTGAGAGTGCGGCGGAGGTTGATATTTGGAAGAAAAAATTTGTACTAGGCCAGAGTCTATACAACCCTCAAGCCTTATCTGATCTGGGGACGCAAATGTACCTTCTAAACAAGTGGTACATGCAGGCATCTACCGGTGGAGACTTCTGCGTTGGTGTCAGAATTAGAGACGAACATTGGTTCCGTGGCGATGATGTTATGTATGTTGACTTTGCAGAATTTCATCAACTATGCCACCTGACCTCTCTGGACAAAGTTATCATTAGCTGCTATTGCCTGTAAGTAATAATTCTTTCGATCTATTATTAAACTCATCATATGTGTGTATATGCATATAAATTATCCTAACAAGTACTATATATATGCAGATTTACAATGATAGAGCTCAGAAAGGAAGGCTACAATGAAATTAGTTTTGTTGATCCCCATATAGTATTCAAAGACCCAGTTACTCCAAAGACTAATTGGAAGTCTGAGTCAGAGAGTAACCTCATGAACTTCTTAGTGAACCAACGCCACAAGAAGGATATACTCTTTCCCTACAACTTCAAGTGAGTGTTAATAATGTCGATCATCCTTAATGGCTCATATGTTGATTCTAGTTAATTAATGAGTGTTATGCGTTATATCATATAAACACATGCAGCAATCACTGGATATTGATGGACATCGATCTGGTGAAAAGTCACTTGATAATCTATGACTCGATGAGAAAACCACAACAAAACTACCAAGATATGATAGATATTATCCAGAGGTAATTTCGGTATCTCTAGCAACTATATATACACACAAACATGATGATTAACTATATCTGATGACGTGGCAAATTTTTTATTGGGCAGTGTTTGGAAAACCTTTATTGAGAAGCAACACATGGAAAAATGCAAAGCACCAGTGAATATAATCCCTTTGAAAGTAAGTCCCCTAAACCGCATCATCTTTATTAATTAAACATATAGCTTTCACCGGATCACCAGATTGGATGATAAATCTTTTTCTCGTAAAGTGGTGTCTGAGGCAGGAATAGGGGAACAACTACTGTGGTTACTATGTTTGCAAGTTTATCAAGGTGATCTCCTAAAGAACTCCTATAGAGAGACTCAAAGTACGTTAAAAATATACTATATATTTATTTAATTATTATTATTGATTGTGTTACTATGTCTTTATATATATATATATACATATATTAATTTATTTTCCTTTAATTCAAACCTGTAGGCTCGATGGAGGAAAAGGTCATACGGCAAGACCAAATCAAAGCAATTCAAGAGTCTATAGCCGGATTTTTTAATGAGCAGGTCATCGATTCCAAGGACGAGTTCTACTTCGACCCAACACTACTATGGAAGCCAAGCTAGAGGATGAGAGAAAACTTGTTATATCACAACAACTGTAATGCAATCTTTTGTAATATATGCACATGAAATAATATAATGTAAAATACACATATGCATGCATGCATGTAAATATATATATCATGCATGCTTGAATTTCCATGCTTGAATTGTGTGATTTAATATGTTCATTGTGCTTGAACCGAAACATACTATACGCGCGTATAAATGTATAATTAGCAGCGTACAATACGACTTCGAAAACCTATTTTGAAAAGAAAACAAAAAAATGAAAAGAAAAGAAAAAAGAAAAAAACCTTTAGTCCCGGTTCGTATTACCAACCGGGACTAAAGGTGCCGGCCATCGTAGCATGTCAGAAGGCACCTTTAGTCCCGGTTGGTGTTACCCACCGGGACTAAAGGTCCTCCTTTAGTCTCGGTTCCTGACCCGGGACTAAAGGACCCCTTTAGTCCCGGATGCTTGCTCCCGGGTGAGGAACCGAGACTAGAGGGGGTTCTCCACTGGAAGTAAAGCTCTATTCTCTACCAGTGGTAAGCAAAAGAATGGCACGAGGAGGCGGGATCCATGAAACGAAATAAAGTGCCTCAGTGCGGGTGTCATCCCGTTTCCAACAACTTGGAATCGGCCCTCGCTTGTTTCATCCCTATGAAATAATTTATTTCTCTCTCTTAATTAATACGAGGCCAAACTTTTTTTTATGTGTCATCTTATTTAATGTCTATGAAATCTTCATTGAGATTGGTCAATAAAAGACCCACTCTGCTTCTGCTGAGTATCTTGTATCTTTTCTCTCGTTTGGACCCATGAATCATTTTCGGGCGTCTCCCCTCCCATGAATGATTTTGTATTGAAGTTTTACTGTTTATGTACGGCATTTTCACTTGTGGATGTATATGAAGTCACATATAACCTGCATATAGCTTATTAGTTCGTTTCTTTTAAAACTAAGGTGTGACATCACACGTCGAGACATACACGCACCGGTTTGTGTAATCCATATATATGTACTGTCTCTAGTGATCCCAAGACAGCTAGGAACAACCCCTTGGTGGTACTGGTAGCAGTAGCTAGCTAGCTAGGAGGATCTTCGCAGATACGCCATGACGCCGATCCCAGTGACAAGGGCAGCCCCAGCGGCGACCCCGCTGTACGCCGCCGCGCACGCGTCCTGGCTGGACATGCCCACCGCCATGGCGGCGCCGCTGGAGGAGGCCACCGCTTTCCTACGGCCGGTGGTGCCGGAGTAGTCCAGTAACAGCTTCAGACCCTGCATGAATTGATCAGTCGTAGTCGGTAGTAACACACCCGTCACCGACGCAAGGGCTCAATTCAAAAGCATGCGTGCCTTCCATCCGGCGAGCCTGCCGTGGTCCACCGCCGCCGCGAGGTCGTCGTCCGACGCCAGCACCACCTTGTCTCGGTCCTCGTCTTCGTACTGCACGCACAGAAATAATTGCAGGCTTTGCAACTTATCCATGCATGATCGGCATATATCATGTACAAACTTGTCCCCAGTGACGAAGCCAGAAAAAAATTTAAGAGGAGCTGAACAAAAGAATAGAGGTTTTTTTATCTTCTCTTAACCTTAGCCCCTCCTATCTAATACATGTATACATAAAATTTTAAGGAAGGACTTAGGAAAACTCCACGTGCTCAGAATGGGTAGGGGGGGCTGAAGCCCCCCTAGCCCCACCGCTGGCTACGTCCCTGCTTGTCCCATTACATATGTATGTATATATACCAGGATTTGCGGAAGTCGGTCAGGGTCGATGTCGGCGCCGAGCCTCCGCAGGATGCAGGTCACCAGCGGCGTCAAGCTCTGGACCTCTGCAGGCCAGCACAAATCTCAATCACCGTGTCGGAAATGCTACAGTGCAACATCTATCACACTGCACAGGTTAAAGGTTACTCTGATGGAAACGCTGCAACGTTGGTAGTACCCTACCACAGCTGAAGCGGTGCATCCGTCCTCGCCTGTCCTGGAGCTTGAAGGAGGAGGACGGGAACCCCGCCTCGCTGCCGCCCACAGAATCGTGGTGAACATCAGACATCATCTGCGACCTCGACGCCTCGCTGCATGCCGCCGGTTAGTTCAACCAACAGTGTCAGTCAACTACCGTAGTATCAATCAAATGAGAAAAGGCCAGCAGCCCAGCAGTGTATATATCAGTTATAGAACCGAAAAGTTCAGAGCTCCTGCAAATAATTAACCTCATCTGGGACTGGGTGTCCGTCTCATCGTCCAGGGGACCCAAAGCCATGGCGGAGTCCCAGAACCTCTGGATCATGGAGGCGGCCGCATCGTCGCTCCCCATGCCGTCGCCACCACTGCTCTCCACCTGTCCCATTTTGCGCAATGAGTAGGCGGCAGGCATCTACACTACCCAAATGCACAGTTAGCAAATATTTGGATGAATAGAGCTTACGTTGGAGATCGCGGCATGTGCGATGTCGATGACGTCAATAATTGAAATGATTGAGCCGTCTGCCAGCATGGATGCAGTGGAAAAATGAAATCAGGACTGAGGTGGGTTAATCAGATTCAGTATGTTTTCCTGATCATTCTTTTTCCCCTGAAATGAATGAAACGGTGCACGTACCTCTGTCCATCACTGGAAGATGCAGGAACTTGCGCTCTTGCATGGTTCGTAGGGCGTCCAGTATAGGCATGTCAACCGTGGCACATTCAGGGTCAGGAGTCATAACCTGCAGTTTGCATTGCATCATATAAAAGAATGTTCACCTTTGTTTAGTTAGCTCAATTATCACTTATCTAGTTGCGCAAACTAGTCCGTGCATGAAACTCAGTTGTATTTACATACCTTCTCAACTGGAGTCGCGTCCGCAGACAGGTTCTTGGCGATCACACGCATCAAGATATCCCTTGAACTGGCAGAGTCAAGCATTATAGATGATGAGAAATTGAACAAGAACCAAAAAGGGTACCAATTTGAGTATAAATTCATAGCAATGCATGCAAGAGAGCAATGCACATGAATAATTCAAGTATAAATCAACTGACGTCAGGATGGCTTGAGCCTTGCTCCCCACAGCCACTACAGCTGAGCTCGCATGCACTTCCACCATCTTCTTGGTCGCAGAAAGAACCGAATCACCAGGTGACACCATGACGACTCTGTCCACAAGCTCATAGACATGAGAATGCCAATAATAAACTAATTTGTGCTCGAAATGCAAGTCCATGGATCAGAGGAAGGGTTGTTTAATTTAATTAACCAACGTTGAGTCTTCGCTGGCAATGGCAGACAAGCAGGGCCTGAACATTTGCTCCTTGAGAGCTTCGACAATGGAGTACTCGTCGTCGCCAGCCGCCACGTTGGCGATCGCCGCCTTCCCCTTCTCGGACGCCCTCTCCATCATCCTGGCAATGGCGTCGTAGAGGCACATGGCGATGTCCAGGCATGGCCACCACCTCGCCGTTATCCACCACCAGCAGGTGCCTGAACTTGCCTGATGCATGAAATCGATCCAATCGACGAGCATGCATGCACAAGAGAAGACATCGATCCACGCTTAGTAATGTCATGTGCACGGTCCGATATATACTCCTATCCTACATATCTATCCCCGTGATGGAAATGGAATTGGACACGTGCCTTGGACCATCTTCTGCAGCGCCTCGACGGCGAGCGTGTCAGAGAGGACGAAGATTGGGTGCCTCGTCATCACCTTTCCACACCGGCGTCTCGTCGATCTTGAGCTCGCGCGCGATCACCCTCGTAGCGATGTCCTACATATATAGAAGCAACATGGCATCCATGATCTTCGACGGTTTGGGAGGATTATATTACTGGAAATTTTGTGAAAGGGGAAGAACAGGGCCGGGACCAACCTTGTCGGTGAGGATGCCGCAGAGCAGCGCGTTGGAGTCCGTGAGCAGCGCGGCGTCGGCCCTGCGCGCGGCCATCCGGCGGCACATCTCTAGCACGGTGGTGCTCTCGGGGACCGTCAGCGCCCGGGACAGCCGGAGCCGCTTCACCGTGCTTTCGCCGCCCATGGTCCTGCATGCATGCCTCGCGTCGGTCAGATATATGATCGCAGACACACGCGCGTGCGTGCATGTTATGTTCAAAAAGCATGCATGTTACATCGATCGGGACAGCCCGGGCTTGGGGCTGTCGCTCATCACGGCGGCGGCCGCCGCGGGGCGCCAGCTCCCCATCGACAGCGTCCGCCGCGGCGGTGACATGCCGCCGACCATTGCCGCGGACGGACGGACGGGACCAGGTTTTTTTAGGAACGTGATCGACTAGCAGATAGGTACGTCGTGCGTGCGCCTAATTGAGGCCTGGCTGCGTGGAGGCCGGAGGTGGCCCTTGCCTCCCGCGCTTTTTTCCTTGTCCAGGAAATTTGCTGTTTAAAAATTGCACGACGCACTCAGGGTGCTCCTCAGTTGACCAATTATAACCTGCGGTGGGAACTAGGAGCAATTTACTTGCAAAACTTAGATCCTTTTCATATATGAGAAATTTCACTGGTTAACATGGGGAAGAAAGATGTACGTATTTATTGATTGCTACATATAAAAGTTTGAGTCTAGACATTGTCGATATCACTACTACACAAACGAATATGTGCAGCGTTGCACTTTTACACTCCGTGGCGGGCACCTATTTTTGCCCGCTGCGGTAAATCCCACGATTTACCGCGGCGGACATTTTTTATTTACCGCAGCGGGCACTTTTGCCCGCTACGGTAAATCGATTTACCGTGGCGGGCATCTTAATATGTCCGCCACGGTAAATACCCTATTTACCGTGGCGGACATCGTAAGGTGTCCGCCACGGTAAATCGATTTACCGTGGCGGACATATTAAGATGCCCGCCACGGTAAATGTGGAGGCCCAATAGCCATCTCCAATATAAATCGAGGCCCTCGCACCATCGTCGCCGCCTCCCCCACTCTCTCTCTGTCAGCTCCCCGCCTCCCCCACTCTCTCTCTCAGCTCTCCGCCTCCCCCACTCTCCCTCTGCCTCCCACTACTCTCCCTCGATGCAGGCAGCGGCGCGCGGCGCAGCTCTCCTCCATAGCGCCGCCCCCTACAGCGGCGCGCGCGGGACGACGGCGACGGCTGCGCCCTCCTCCTCCCCCATGGATCCTCCATGAACGACTACGGCACGGGGCTAGGGTTTCAAATCCAGTGAGTTCATCTCCCTCTTCCTCTCCATCTCCCTCTTCCTCTCTCCATCTCCCTCACTCCTCCCTCTTCCTCTCTCTAGATCCGGCGACGGCGACCTCTTCCTCCACGGATCCGGCGGCGGCGACCTCCTCCCCCACGGATCTGGCGGCTGCACCCTCCTCCTCCGTGGATCTGGCGGTGGAGCGACCGGATCCGATGGTGGATCTCCACCACGGCCACGACGCCGGGATCCACCACGGCCACGACGCTGGGACCTCCACCACGGCGGGCGAGGACGCGTCGACGCGGCGGGATCCGCGAGGAGGCATAGGGATCCGCGAGGAGGCGTCGGCGTGGTCCCCTGCGAGCGACTGGCGAGGTGGTGGCGGCCGTGGGAAGCTCGGATCCGTCGCCGGTGGGCTCGCCAGTGGGCTCGAGAACGGGCTCGCCGACGGGCTCCTAGTTTTTTTGTTTTTTAAAAATGATTAACCGCAGCGGGCATCCTAACGTGCCCGCCGTGGTAAAAGTATATTTACCGCGGCGGGCACGTTACACCGCCCGCCGCGGTAAATCGATTAACCGCGGTGGGCAAGGCCGCCTGCCGCGGTTAAGCCACGATTTACCGTGGCCTCTAGGCCGCGGCGGACGGCTTTGCCCGCCGCGGAAAACCGAAAATGCCCGCCTCCAGTAAAGTTTGTGTAGTAGTGTATATCACACTTCAATAATTAAATTTTCAATTATAAAACTGGAAAATTACCACTTAACTAGAAATTGCCACGGTGGATCCCTTGTGACTCAGGTCTTGACAAGTAGGCCCACACAATTGTAGGTCCCACTTATTATCCTTTAGCCCTCTATCTCCGTCACCCTCTCAGGATAAAGAATGTAGAGAGGGGTGAGTATGTCGACAGAAATGCATTGCCACACTGATTTGAGGACCGGAATAGAGAGAAGGGGAGCACGATGAATCGATGATGAAGTGCCAAGGACCAATATGCTGTGGGCCCTGTGATTTAGTGGGTCCTATTGGATCCTATATTGAGGCTTGGAGTAATTGATGCCCGTTTGGACTTGGATTTTGGATGGCAACCTATGACAAGTTCGGTGACCTGAAAATGGTATTCAACACCCTAGGATTAGTTTGGGAGCTGAAAAGTGTCATTTTGAGAGTTTAGCACATGACACCCAAATCAAGTTCAAGAAATGGCCATGCATTTTACTCAACTAAATATATAGCCTTAGTACCTTGATTTTAAGTCTCACAATTTTAAAGAGGATTTAGAAATCACAAAAAAGACAAATTTCAAAAATCTAATTTGCATCGATAGGTTCTTAAATTTTAAATCTTGGTTTGGTAAAATAAAGTCCATGTCCCAGTCTACAACATAATGTTAAAAATATGTTCATAAAATTATAAATTTTTATGTTTAAATAAATGTAATATTATAATTTTAAGATAAATTTTAATGTATAGATTAAGGAGCTTAAAAGTTATAAATTAGAAAATTATTTATTTATGAAGTTCTTAGTTTAAAAAAGGCTATAATATTAAATTCTTACATGTTTCTTTGAAAAAGGGAAAAAGTTAAATGAGTATGATTCGGTTGCCTTGGTAATTTAAGGTCTACCTTGATAATATTTTCTAAATTTGACTAATCATATATGAAAAGTATTGAGTTTGATGGAGTGTGTAACTTGGATAAGAATTCAAGACTTTGAGTTCAAGACATTTGATTTTCAAAAAGCAAAATATGGAGTCTGATAAGAACATATATCACTATCTAAATTCAAAGAATTGTGGTATATTGGTAAGAGGACCAAAGAAATATGGAGTTTCAAGGCTAAAATGAAAATGATTCCAGCTTTATCAACCAAACCACCCTCATGTCTATGCTTATAAATTTCAATGAATTTAAAAAATTTTGCTATTAAATTCTTCATACACCTTCCTTTTGCCTTTGTTGATAATTCCATTTTATAACGGTAGGTAAATCCAGTTGATATACTTTTATTCTCTCTTTCCTCTTCATAGAAGATAATTGAGCTCTAAATTTTCTTTATTTCTCATTTTATGTTTTGCAAAATAAAAGGTTTCCCAAATCAAAATATTTGAAAAATATATACTCATATCTTTAATTGAAATAATGAGATTTTCCTAAATTATTTAGCAAAATTTCCCTTTTTTGTAATTTGAATTGGCATTATTTACCTTTTCTACACAATGTATCTTAAATCATAAAAATTTCCATATGACCTAGAAAGAACATAGATTTATATGAGATTATAGAGGTCTATGAGACCTACAACTTTGTAGCTCATCAAAGTTTTTCTTTGTTTGAAGCCATCATAGTGTCTACATAGTCGATAAAAAGTTCAGATCTATATCTATAGTTATAAACATTTTATCGATTATTTTGGCACCAAGATGGCTTTACATGAAAACACTACAAGCTACAAGGTTGTAGATATGGCTGATTTCTACAATTACTAGCAAATATGCTCGTGCGTTGCAACGGGAAAAAACTGAATGTAATTGAATTAAAATACAATCATGATAGTTTTTTTTCTTCTATTGCAAAACACAAAATTATTTAAATGTAAATATATTATAGCTTTAATTTTTAAACTATCTATGTGCTGCTACAATTAAACATTGGGTTTCATTGCTTTATTTGAGAACCCATAAAAAATATAATATATTTACGTTGGTGAAACTCCACCACACCCTGCCAAAAAATGCACATTTGATTATTTCATAAGAGATCTATCTGATTATATTAGTCAAACTTGTAGAACTTAAGGCCCCAACGCTACATTAAGGGCATGTTTAGTTCCTAAAAATTTTCACCCTAAAGTGTCACATCAAATCTTGCGGCGCATGCATAGAGTACTAAATGTAGACAAAAAAAACTAATTGCACAGTTGGGTGAGAAATCGCGAGACGAAACTTTCAAACCTAATTAGTCCATAATTAGACACTAATTGCCAAATACAAACAAACGTGCTACAGTAGCCAAAACAAAAAAATTTCGTTATCTAAACGCGGCCTAAAGCGACCAGGAAGGGATGACATAGATCTGATAGTATAATCACCTTAACGTGACTGATCATAACCGTGTCGGAGCTTGTGGATGTAGGGTGACATGACCTTCGTGCCTGAGGCCCTGAAGCCTGAACTGTTTGTGGGTCTCCTGCGGCTCATCTCCGATCCACTCGGCCGGGGAGCAACGTCACCATGGATGCATGATGTACCTCATCGCGATGACAGGAGGGGCGAGTCGGCGAGACAACGACCAAATAGGGGAGCGAATCCGAGCATATAGAAAGGCAGACAACGGCGGGTTTTTTCCGTATTTTTTTCAATATATAAAGCAACACGAGGCAGTCACGTAAGGATACGGCATCATCGGGCCTGGTGTTCGCTCGTCGGTTTCAGTCAGTCCAAATCAGTTAGTCAATAGTGTTTTTTCTTACAACAAACCAGCACCCGTCAACTCAAATCAGTTCAGAAACCAACCAGCGAACATGCCAAACAAACACATGGAATCCAAAACAAACACATATAATTGCACGTATATATAGAATATATAGTAGATAGAAAACATGATGTCACACTTTTTTATTATATAGAAAGTAAAAAAAGATGAACGAAAAGAATCCTTTTCTCTTTAAATCTTGTGTTGTAAAGAAATATATATTTTGCGTCATCTATTGGAATTGGATTCATATCAAATAGGATCGGAGAAGTCTATTTAGATTAGGATTCCTAACTATCCAAACTAACCAGGAGGACTATATATAGACACGAATAGAGACGGGTTATATATTCAAAGAGTTAGCTAGGATGGCCATACCAAAAAATAAGAAGAACTTTTGATATAGATATAGATACAGATATAGGATTGCTCTGGTTGACCCATTGTGTACTTGAAAAGAGAAAAATAATTAAAAACAGAAAAGATACGACTCAAAAAGGAAACAAAATAATTAAAAACAGAAAGGAAAGATACATACCTGAACTGAGCTCCCCTTGACACCGCTCGGCCGGATCTCCATCGCCTACGGACGAGAGTTTTTTTGAATGCTTTTCCATTTATTTTGTTTTAAGTAGTCAGTTAATTAATGTCCGTGTGGGAAGTAAACAGCAGGGTTGAAAGAGACACTTTGCTATATACTCCCTCCGTATAGGATTTAGAAGTTGTTTAGGACATGATTGTGCTTACCAAGGAGTGATTAATTAGGGGATATTTTTCCCTATCTACCCCTATTAAATAGGGTTACGGGTGCACTCAATACGAGAAAGTTCCTTAGCTCGGACGGTTAATGCATCGAGCTGGAAGTCCAGCGACTCGAGTTCGAAACCCGACGGGGACGCCTTTTTTTTTTTTTTTTTTTTTTGCTGTGGCCATGATTTTGCATGGCACTATTTGCTACGTTCGGTTTTTTTCGCGTTTGCGGCTGGGCGGTTCCAGCGCGATTTTGCTGTTCGGAAGGAAGGCAAGGGAGGTGCTCCAGCGTTCGATTTTCGCCGTGCATGGCACTATTTGCTACTTTGGGTTTTTTCGCGTTTGCGGCTGGGCGTGGCGCTTGCGGCTGGGCGGTTCCAGCGCGATTTTGCCGTTCGGAAGGAAGGCAAGGGAGGCGCTCGTTCAGCCGCGATGAGGCGCGTTTAGCCTTGTTAGTTTGGTTTGTTTTTTGCGTTTAAGTGCACTGGCGCTCGTTTTTTTCCACTACGCGCGCGCTCAGCAGGTCCAACGCTTCAAGTGCTCAGCAGGTCCTTGGTTGATCTATTTAAGTGCTCAGCAGGTCCGACGCTTAAGTGCTTCATCCTCCCTTGCCTTCCTTGCTTGCTTGCTTAAACGACATGGCTTACCTCTTCTCCACTGCAATAGCTAATCCATTCGATTTGAACGTTCGTGTAGAAGAAGATGATGACGACAATCTTCCATTCGATCTCAATGAGGCAATATTGGAGGATCACACCACATATGGTAATGTACTCCGTTTGTTTGTTCTTTTTTTATATTCAAAGCAACAACGTGTGCTAATGTTTCTCATTTTCTTTATTCTTTTTTGGACAGGGTTTGATTTGAACTTGCCACTAGACGAGTTTGGTGCGGTTGATTTCGATTATCTACAAAACCTGCCCGGTAAGGTTTATAAATGAGTTTGTTTTTTTTCCTATAGCTACAACATGCCGTGTCTAAGTATTGCATGAATGTGCTTGTTTTTTTTCCTATAGCTAGAACATGCCGTGACTAATTATAACTATGAATGTGGTTGTTTTTTTCTTATAAATAGAACATGCCGTGGCTAAGCATATTATGAATGTGCTTGTTTTTTTCCTATGAATAGAACATGTCGTGGCTAAGCATATTATGAATGTGCTTGTTTTTTTTTCCTATGAATAGAACATGCCGTGTCTAAGTATTGCATGAATGTGCTTGTTTTTTCCTATGAATAGAACATGCCGTGGCTAAGCATATTATGAATGTGCTTTTTTCCTATGAATAGAACATGCCGTGGCTAAGCATATTATGAATGTGCTTGTTTTTTCCCCTATGAATAGAACATGCCGTGTCTAAGTATTGCATGAATGTGCTTGTTTTTTTCCTATGAATAGAACATGCCGTGGCTAAGCATATTATGAATGTGCTTGTTTTTTTCCTATGAATAGAACATGCCGTGGCTAAGCATATTATGAATGTGCTTGTTTTTTTCCTATGAATAGAACATGCCGTGTCTAAGTATTGCATGAATGTGCTTGTTTTTTTCCTATGAATAGAACATGCCGTGGCTAAGCATACTATGAATGTGCTTGTTTTTTTCCTATGAATAGAACATGTCGTGTCTAAGTATTGCATGAATGTGCTTGTTTTTTTCCTATGAATAGAACATGCCGTGGATTAGAGATTTTATGATCAACCAAGTGTTGCCTGCCATTCGAGCTAAATGGCCAAGAGAAGATGTGGGCAAACCAATCTTCATTCAACAGGATAATGCACCTTCCCACTTAAAATTGGATGATCCGCTTTTTTGTGAGGCTGCTAAGCAAGAAGGATTTGATATTCGCCTAATTTGTCAACCACCCAACTCTCCGGATTTCAACATTCTTGATTTGGGTTTTTTTCGAGCTATTCAAGCAATTCAATACAAGAAGAATGCAAAAACAATAGAAGCTCTAGTTCCAGCAGTACAAGAGGTAATTTGATCAAATTGTTCACACATGTTTCAATATTTTCTTCAACAATAAATTTGCTCATTCATTCATTTCTTGCACAATTGTTTTGTAGACATTCTTGGAGTACTCGGCACACAAAGCAAACCGAATGTTTGTAACGCTACAAAGTGTTTTGATGGAAGCTATGAAGGTGAAATGATGCAACAAGTTCAAGATTCCTCACATGAAAAAAGAAATATTAGAAAGAGAAGATCGGCTGCCATCTTGTATCCCTTGTAATCCATCTTTGCTAGATGAAGCCGAGGCTACTCTTGCTGCATGAAACAAATAGATTGATGTTAGTTAGCTTAATTAGTAGAGACATCCTTTGTACAGTTAATTAGAACTAAAGCTAGTTATCTTACCGATGCTTTGGCGTCATCCTTTGCCGGCAGCAGATCCTTGTAATGCTGGATGAAAAGCTCGCAGTCGAACTCGTCAAGGCCGTGAAGCATGGCGCGGATTATGTATTCCGCGTGGAATAGACCGCAGCGAGAGCATGGCCAGAACCGCGAGTGCGCATGATTCCATGCTTGGCGGTCCTCATGGACGAGATGACAGCGAGCGCATAGAAAAGAGCCCGGCGGCAAGGAATCCAGCACCATCTCCGAATCCGGCGCGAGCTCCAGCAACTCCGGCGTGATGGAGTCCGGCGCCATCTGCGATTCCGGCACCACCTCCATCTTCGATTTCGGCGCAACGACCTCCTCCGACTCCAGCAACTCCGGCATGATGGAGTCCGGCGCCATCTGCGATTCTGGCACCACCTCCATCTTTGAGTCCGGCGCAACGACCTCCTCCGGTTCCTGCGACTCCGGTGCGACGACCTCCTGTGACTCAAACGCGACGAGCTCCTGCGACTCCTCCGCGGCGAGCTCCTCCAAGTGCGGCACGACATCCTCCGCGGCGAACAACAGACGCGACGACGGACTCTGCGGTTAGCAGCACCCGCGCCGCCGGACTACACGGCGATCAGCACCTGCGCCCCTGGACTCCATGGCGAGGAAGCGAAGGCAAGCCCTAAACCCTAGGACGCCGGACTCCACGGCGAGCGTTCGGCTAGAGAGTTCCTTAGCTAGCTAGCGTGCTGCGGAGAGGAAGGAGCGCGTGATTACTGCCTTGACGCAGCGCTTATTAACTCGTGGGCCGAGCGCGGCGTGGGAGCCGGAGCGCGTGCGTGGGAGCCGGAGCGCGGCGTGGGAGCCGGAGCGCGTGCATGCAGGGGCAGCAGCGTCCACAGCTTTGCATGCGCGGTACAACGATGTCTTTTTCTCAACTCTGATTAAGCGCTAGAACATCTTCTAAATCGTATACAGAGGGAGTAGAAAGTAAAATAAGATTTTATTTAATTTATTTTATATTTGAATTAGGATTCCTATTCCTATTCAGTTTATTTAGACTTGGAGAGATCTAATTGTCCTAACTATCTAGGGTCATATAAGTCTAGACGGCAATCGGTAGTTATGGGGAGGTGGACGAAAAAAAGGATGGACAAAAAAAATGGTCGGAAATTTTGCCTCTTTATTATTAGGCATAGATTATATAAATTTTATCTCCATCCACGCTCATATAGAGAAGTTATAATTTTATTTTTTCTAATATATGTCGCGTGGGAAAAAATTCAGTTAAATGGCAAAAGAATAAATTATAACTATTGAATTGGTGCAATTTGAATCCTCCATTTCTGCTAATTTTAGATTCAGGCACTTATTTTGCAAAAAAAAATTGCAAAAATAAAAAGTCCTTTAGCTCTTTCTTCCATAAGACCTGTATTAAAACAAGTGAAGCCCAGTGATTTGTTGGGCCGGACCTTGTTGCACTGGTGACCAAAGTTTATTTTGCCCATCTGGGCGTTATAGCGACATAGGCCGTCCGCCGTCCACTCGCTACAAATATTCGAAGCCACGACAACTAACATCAATTCAACAATCAAGAAGGTATAGAAAGCAATGCTTATTTAAAAAAAATATAGCAAAAGGGTCTGTAGCCGTTGTTGTTAAAAAAACCTTAGTAACACCTCATGTTCTGAATTTGACTCCCCGTGAGAGCGAAAATTATAGGATTTAAGGATGATGTGCGCGTTGTACTGTGTAGTCTAAAAAACATTAAAAAAACAATGTCTACTATAAAGGCGGAGAATCTATGATAGTAAGCAATCTGCAACAAATTAATAAATCAACCAATCCATCTATCTAAAAGTTAACACTAGGAGCAACAATCGTTCACAATCCACACTCGTTGCTCTTCTCCATCCTCCACCCACAACATTGTGCACGTAGCTTCCCTACAAAAACATGCAACTGTACGTGTGCACATGCATATAAGACTCCAAAGTCCATGCATACATAAACATCCAAGCACCAAATAATTGTGTGTGTGTGAGGGAGAGAGACCCATGCACAATGACAAGGGCCACAGTTGAGCGCGCGTTTAGTTCGCGAAAAGTGCGAAATTTGGCTACTGTAGCAATTTCGTTTTTATTTGGCAATTAGTGTTCAATCATGGACTAATTAGGCTCAAAACGTTCGTCTCGCAATTTCCAACCAAACTGTGCAATTAGTTTTTTATTTTCGTCTACATTTAATGCTCTATGCACGTACCGCAAGATTCGATGTGACGGGTACTGTAGCACTTTTTGGGAAAACTTTTCGCGAACTAAACAAGGGCTGATGATGATGCAGCACATGCACCTAACCCCGGCCAGCGGGGCCCACAGCAGGAACCTTCCCTCCCTGCACTGTCTGTTTGTTTGGTCCCCCATAGTTGTTAGCTGGAAAGGAACTGTGGCGCAATTTCACTTGGGAGAGTTGGGAGATCCTTTTGATTGGTTTGGTCATGAGATGACAAAACGGAAACCAATATGTTTAGGGCAGAAAGCGTCAACTAAAATTGTTCAGATTAATATGTACCGCGGATTTTTCTCTGCGTGCCCCCATACATGATTTGATTTATATATTTATGGGGAAATTAATTGACTGGCCCCGCATCAGGAAAAAGCATGCACCAATGCATGGTGACTCGGTGAGTAGACTTGCTTTGGTCCCTTTCACTTGCCTTCTGCGGAAATTGTGAACGTTAATTTGTACTACTACCATAACGTTGTTTCCAGGAATAATAGGTTTTACTAGTAAACATGTCCGTGCGTTGCAACAGGTATATATAAATTACTATACAACTACTTGGATGATTTACGACTCGAAGATTTATTCAATGATTGCGTGTTCAAATCCAATTCATCTCGGATCAAACTCCATGTCATGCCAAGAAAGGAGTAGCTTGTTAATTCGCTCATACTGAATTACTGATGCTGCGTGTAATATGAATAATGTCATTAGTTCAGAACATGTACAAGACGCCTTTTCTTCCTTTTCATTTAAGACCAAATCGCAGCATGTTGCAATTGGTAAACGTTTGCAAAGTACTCGGAGGGTACAGTACAGTGTTGCAATTGTTAAACGTTTGCAAAGTAGCCATGCATGTGCATGGTGTACTAACAGAAGCCATATACATGTACCTGGGGCCTCTATCAGATCAGCATGGGGAGCCGGCGGAGAGGCTCCTGTCGAGCTAGAAGGCCAGCCGCCTAGAGCTCCGGTCCTGCTGCTGGTGGTTTTCGCCACCGATTTTTTTTGTTTTTTAGCCTTTTTTGAATTTTTTTTTGTAAATATCTCTGCAGGTATGATTTTCAAATCTAGACCCTTAGTTAGTTGATTTAGTTAATGTGATGACTTAGGTAGTTGATTTAGTTAGTGATCTAGTGAGATAGATATGTAGATAGATAGAAACATAGATACATAGGTACATAGATATAGTTAGATAGCTACTTAGATAGGTAGTTATATATTTAGTTAACTAAATATGATCTAGCTATTTAACGAGTACATTGTATATATATATATATATATATATATATATATATATATATATATATATATATATATATATATATATATATATATGTAGTTATTATCTTATTTACTTAGTTTTAGTTAGAAAGTACTTGTTAGGTACTATTTATCGTCTAATTTGGACTAAAGGATATGCGTTTCGTTACGTGTTTCGTTACCTAAGGCATGATATGTTTAGTTGAAGTAACTTTGTACCCTAGTTCGGTACATGTTCTCACATGCCATTTTATGTGTTTTGTGGGTTGAATTATATAATGCTCTACTTCGTTAGGTTTTGTTTGCAGCACGTGGTCACTTTCACTATGTCCGCAATATTATACTGAATGTTATGACCATAAATAATGAAAACAACTACGTAATGAAAAGTCAAATACTATGCCACATTAAACAACACAACAATACTAGAAGTACGTGCCGACAGTAGACAACATTGTTCATGAATAAACCATAGAACTAGCAAGTCCTGGAGACTACTGAGTGCAACGAGGCCACTTTCCCTTCCTCAGGGCATCGGAATTCTCCTCCATCGCTGCTTTCGCTCGGCGTGCACGCTCAAGCTTCTTCTCCCTCTCCTCCCTGTACGTAGCAACACGCCTCCTTTCTTCGTCTTCCTTGTGCTCCTTTTTTGCAGCCTCCTCTTTGCATCTCTTCTCCATCATCTCCTTGTCCTCTGCCTCCCACCGCAACAGTTTCTGCATCCATTATTTGTCTTCAGGCTTGATCTCAATGTCGATTCATTGCTCAAAATCACAGAGCGGTGGAGGGGTCTGCAAAAAATACAATTGTTATAAAACAAAAAAAATCATGCAAGATGGCATATGACACAAACATCAATTCCTCACCATCTTGTTAATACGGCACTGACGAAGTGTAGGCTCAAACGCAAAATTGGAACACATCCAATACCTCTGTCTATATGTGTCCTCTTCATCGGACTTGGCTACCTTGCAAGGATCGCCGCAAAAGCACATGGGCACTGGAATACCACTAGGCAGAGGCAATGGGTCGAAGGCATTTTCGGTCATCCGGTCATAACTACAATTTAGCCATTTTCGTTCTAAGAACCAAAATCAATTAACATTAAACCCTACACCTAGGGTTTACCATTTGATCGGACAACAATGAACCCATAATATAATAACGTGCGATGCGGTTACCTTGGTCCGCTAGCTTTTTCACGCATTGGCATCCTATGGTTGTATAATATAAATATTAAAATTGCATGAAACCATAAGTAATGACGATTCTTAAGTTAAAAATCCGACTAATATATACTGAATCGATGTGAAAAAAAACTAAGAGGGAGCGATGATACCTTGCTCTCGAAGATCTATGGATCAAATCAAAGTTTTCAAGGTCCAATATACCGATTCGTGAGGTAGGGCGAAGTGGGGAGAGAAAAAACCCGAGAGGGAGGAGAAAGAAGTGGAAGAAGGCTCGGACAGAAAGGTTGGGAGCCGGGTTAAAACACTACCTCGGCGCCATAGATCTTTGCACCAAGCTCGGTGCCAATAACCACGATGCCAAGCTCGGCGCCAATAACCATGGTGCCAAGATCTACGGCGCCGAGCTCGGCGCCAAGATCTACGACACCAAGCTGCCTACCAAGTCATCGTCACGTCTGTGTCGAGCCCAAGACCTAGACGTCAAAATCTATGGCGCCAAGATGTGTAAGCTCGGCGCCACCAACAATGACGCCGAGCTAAAGGTCCAGATTTTAAAATCATATCTCTAGGGGCATATTTATGAAAAACTTTCAAAAAAAAAAAAGGCTAAAAACAAAAAAGTGGGTTCTAGCGAAGTGCGACAGGACGGAGAGGCCCCGCTTGGAGGAGAGGAGAAAACCATGGGAGGGGCAGTCCGCGGCTGCCTTCATGGCCACTCCGTGTCTTCCGTCGCAGGCAGGCGCAGCATGACTTTCGCGACCAGCGTGGCCACCCGACGCGCTGGAAGCTGGAACCGGAAGCAAGAGCACCAACCACAGGCGGCCAGCGACCGACTGGGCAGCACCTATGCAGTCAACGTGGACTCGCCAGATGTACGCCCACTCCAAAGCGTTGCCGGCAAGCGACAGTATCACGACCGTCGACGCCCCCGCACACCGGACATGGTCGTCTCATCGTTGGCCCACTCCAGCAGCGCGCAGGGGCTGACACACGTGCTAGGCACTAGACGACCTCCGCAGAGGCACTTGTCATGAGACCATGGCAGAAGGCGCCTGCCGTACTCTGTGTACGCGCCGACGGTGTCTGCCACGCCGAGGACGCCGGGCTTGGCATTTCTGAAGTGCGCGTCGTGGTCGTGCAAAGGCACGTAGCATGACGCCCAGTCAATCCTCAACGTCGCCGCCGCCGCAGCGTCATGTTCCATGGGGCCACTGTCTTTGGCACCGACACCGTCCTCCGTCGCTGGCGGCTGCAAAAGGGAGGCGGCAAAGTCGGTGACCTCATCTTTGCAGCGGGAGCTGGCGTGGGAGACACTCCATAGTCGAGCCCCAACGCGACGCGAGGCAAAATTTCTACCACCAAATTTTTTTTGTCCAACCATGCACTCCAAAATCTTTCGCTGTGATTTTTCCTTATTCCCGTCAGATGGAAACTTTCGTTTCTTCTGTGAAAAACGTTGAGCCCGTCCATGTCCTTTCCCAATCCGTTTTTTGTTTTTCTATTTTCTATTCCTATTTCCTTTTTCCCTGTTACTTCTGTAACTTTTATGTTTCTTCCTTTTTTCCTCCTGTTTCTTCTTACATATAGAATAAATAAATAAAAATATTGTTTTATGGTTATTTGAACCGTTTAATCTTCTCGGTCCTTTCCTAATTCACTTTTTTTATTTCTCTTTTACTTGTTAGTTCCGTGACCTTTTTGTGACCCAATAATTTGAGAATCCGACACTATATATGTTGATGTTTTATAAACCGGACTAGTAAACTTATACGATTGCCGCAATGCTCTAGGAAGATGATGGTAGCATTCAATGGACACGAGGATTTATACTAGTTCAGGCCAGAGCCCTATGTCCAATCTTAGAGATGATCGAGTGCATGTTCCTCGCTTGAATGCTCTAAAGTTCTTACAATGGGGGGGTGCAAGAGTGGAGGAAGGTCTTATACTAGGCGAAGGACTGCCCAAAGAGAAGCTCCAGGAGCCCTACTACAATGGTGAATGAATGGAAAGGTAGAGGATATAAATCGTGTTGCCCTGGTGGTCCTTATATAAAGTTCAGGGCTGAAAGCTCTAGTTTGCCGGCAAGCTCTTATTGAAAGCTCTTATTGACAAGCTCTTATTGAGGGTTTGGCGTGTGAAGTCAATTAACACGTGAACCTCCAAGTGAGTGAATCGCCACAACGAGAACTAGCTTGCCGGCAAGCAAGTGAACCTCGGTAAAAATCATTTTGTTCATCATTGATTCCGAGGTGATTGGTCATCATTGTTATTCATCTTCGTGATTGATTGGTTCATTCATCTACACGGCGGTATAACCCTCTTGATCACTCTCTTTACTTTACCGCAAACTAGTTGACAAGCTCTTTAGTGTAGCTAGTTATGAGAGCTTGCATGCTTGGTTGGTGTGACTCTTTAGTTAGCCTTTGAGAGCACACTAACATAGGGTAGTGTCATTGCTCTTGTGTGAATTGGCACTATCTAAACTAGAATTGTGGTAGGTGGCTTGCATTTTGAGTAGGCTAGCGCAACACTTGCTTCGCCTCATAATTGTCTAACCATTTGGTTAAGTGTTGTTGTAGAAATTTTTATTAGGCTATTCACCCTCCCTCTAGCCATTAGGACCTTTCAAGGGCCAGGGCTCATACAAAGTGGAGGCTCTCCCGACCGAAGGGTCGTGAGCCTGAGGGAGGTCCTAGCTAACTTGGCTTGCAAGCTACGTTGTCTTCTAGTGCTCGTCTGGTCATGGCTATCATCATGGTCTTATGGCCATGCTGCAACAAGATGTGATGTAGTGTTATTGCGTCGGCCGTGGCAGCATTATGGGCATGGTGATGGTTCGCCAGCCGTCCTATGTAGCATGGTCTCCGTTGTGGTCTTCATCATCATCATCTTGTCTCCTGGGGCGTCGTAGGGGAGTTGGTGGCCACCCTAGGTCGCCGATGACCGTCTTGTCTGGAGGAGCTAGGGACCATGACCCCAGTTGTTGAGGTCGAGGCTCGCTGCCAGTCTGGATGGCTTCAATGTCGTGGCCTTCATCGTGGATCCCATCCCATAGTGGGTGGGACCGTATATCCATATCACTGGGCCATGTCTAGTCGGTGGTCTTCATAGCCATTATCACTGCTTTTGAGATGGTGTTGTCTTGTCCGTGCGGTGTAGCACAAAGTTGGTGTCTGACTGGGCTGAGGTGACTGCTATCCCCTCGGTCCTTGTGGGGTTAGTGCGGTGTGCTTGCTTTTGTCAGAGCTAGAGCGCTTGGCCAAACATGACCTCTCCCCTTTCTTCTGATGGTCGACATGGGGAGAGGTCGTATGCTTTGTGAACATCGCGTAGCTAGGCCTGGAGGAAGAGGTCGTGGCTAAACGTGGCCCTTGCATCTGGCCTGGCTTGCTCGGCTTGACTGTGCCTCAGTCATTCCCACCTTCGCCAGCTAGCACATTGCAGGCCTTGTGGCCTGCTAACTATTCGGTGCCTTAAGACACCCTGGGGTTATAACCCCGATAGTAGCCCCCAAGTGTTTTTGTGGTCGTGAAAGCACTGAGAGTTTGGCATGTGAAGTCAATTAGCACGTGAACCTCCAAGTGAGTGAATCGCCACAACGAGGACTAGCTTGCCGGCAAGCAAGTGAACCTCGGCGTGTGAAGTCAATTAGCACGTGAACCTTATATAAGGACCACCAGGGCAACATGATTTATATCCTCAGGTGCGCATTGAGCGTGGGTCCATAGTCATGGCTCGTGCGAGCTTCGTCGCTTGATCCTTCGTGGATTGGTGCTTTTAATGCGGCAGGAGGCTGCTGCGTCTTGTCAGATCGCCCTGGCAACACGGTACACGATTGTTAAGCCTTGCCGTGTTAGTGTACTGCGTATCGGGGTTCATGTCCCAGGCAGGGGCCGAGTGGTCTCATTGATGCTGTACCGACCCTGCCTCTTTGAAGGGTTTCGATTCCCTTGATCACACTCGGGCATCTGGCGTTAGCTGTGAACTCTCTAGCCACGCGGCGTGGGAGTTTGATGTGGTTTTGGTCTACCCTGGGCCCATAAATAGACGCTCTTCTACCATTTGATCTAGCCATGGCTATGACTTCAAGCCCTCCCGACTTTCCTGTATGGCTGGGAGTTGAGAGGGTGAAGAGACGAGAGTAACTTTGTTTGAGGGGAACCGTGCAGTTCTTAAACATGCTTCTCGCTAGGGATCGCGGGTGGCAACAAGAGGCCATGGCTGTCCGTCCCAACAATCGATGCTGGAAGGGAACTTGCGAGTTGGGGGGCAAGGGTCAGTATGGCCACTGCGTCAGGTCATACATGACATCGGTGTGCCATCTCATTGCCATTTCTTACCTCGAGCCTAGGCGGCTCGTGTGCTCAAAATGGGTGACAACCAGAGTCTCTTCTAGCCCCCCTCGGAGGCCTACGCGCTTCTCATCAGCCTGCCTGGACTGCTGGTGGAATGGGAGGAGGATAAGGTAGTGCTTCCCCGTCACTCCACCCCCGTTAGACGGGGAAGGATGGTGACGTGGCCGTACCACTACTACCAGCCGCTCCCTCCTTCTAAGCCAAAGGAGTTGTCGTGTCCCTCCTGTGCATTGTTGCTCAGGGGCATGACACCAGTAGGGGAGTCAGTGGGGGTTTGCGCCTCCTGGTTTCCTAGCAGTGCTTGGCTCTAGGTTATCAATTGGCATCACCATTGACATGACGCCTTTTTGACATTTTGGTGGCGTGGCTACTTTTGTACCTATCGAAGGAATTTCCTTTTTGATACTTCTAAGAAGCCTTTGCCGTGAGCCCCCGAGCCACAAGTTTGGGGTCGTCTCTTTGACCTAGGCCCGCTTGGAGCGACTATTTTTGCCTTGGTGGCACAGAGGGTCGTTCCCCCGACCTCTTACTACATGGTCGTGAGGTTTCTTGCAACATGCATTGGCTTGTAGGTCTTGGACCTTTTTCTCTTTTCCATGTGATTGAGCCGTGATCACGTTTTGGGGTTCCACATTACGCATCACCCCAGCCTTTTGCTTCATTGATCTCTCCCGGAGAGGTCGTGGAGCTCTGACGGTTTATGAGTCTCCGAAGTAGGCCTCAGGTCTAAGACCTGGGACACATGGAGGAGTCAGTCATGGCTAGGCCCAAACTTCTTTTGGGGTTGCGGGGACCCAACTCCGTTTTTTCTTTCCTGACATCCTTGCCGACCTCGAGAGGTCACGTAGCCTTGTCACATGCGGGTTTGCTTTCGCCCCACGTGAGGAGACTCACAAATCAAGTAAGCCGTGCACATCCCCACGTGGGTTTGTTTTCGCCCCACACGAGGAGAGGCATGTCCACCATATCCACGCACATCCCCACTCTCTCCATACCGTTCAATTCGAGTGGGACCCGGTATTCTCCCCAATCGACATGGAGTTTGGCTATGCCTCATGTGAGATATCCCATAAATCATCGGCCATCAATCCCGTTGGCCCCCAACCGCCTCCATAGTGGCTAGAGGGCAAGATGCCTCCCCCAGAGGGGGTTAACCCGGGAGACTTCGAAGCGAGCAACTCGAACATAGGGAGGGATGGTCATGTGGCTTCGCACCATTGATAAGACCTGCAGGGCCCATCTCCTCCCTGCCCCTATCCCTTTTGTGGCCTTGAGCCATTCTAAGGGCCGGCCCAATAGTGGGTTCCTAAGCACGACGCGGGGTCATGGCCACGATGGGTCACTCGGTGCCCGATCTCTAGGGGCGGTCGGCCTCCCCAGTCACATTTTGGCATAATGGCGCCCGATCGTGAACAGTCATGCGCCATGAAACACGGGCGCACAAATTGAAATGGTATGTTGAGAGTGGGGATGTGCGTGGCTTACTTGATTTGTGGGCGACCATCGTTCTACCTTCCCTCCGATCGCTTCACCTGCTCTACAAAGTTCTATAGGCAGTTAGTAAATGTGAGTGGGTGCGCACGTGCCTTGAGTATCCTTAGTAGCTACAAATACTCTTGGAGCAATACGACGAGGAGGGATTCACCTTAAGTCGCCTACTCTATCACTTCCCTATTCACGCTCTAGCAATTTCTGGAGTCACTTTCTTGCCGACACGGATGAGTCACGGCAAGCGGCCATAGGAGGAGTCATCGGGCACCGGTGGGGCGTCACCGCCCATTTGTCCTTGCCTACGTGATCAAGGGTAGGTGCATTAGGACGATGCTCGAGTTTGAGGGTTTGACCTGTGTTGATTGTGCGCTTCTTGCAGGGCTGCCTCCCACGCCGCACCTGCAAGGGCCATCAGCGCCGCTCGCGCTATGTTCCTACCTTCCAGGGGGTCAAGCTCGTCATCATCATATTTGGAGGATCAGTGTGAGTTCTATGAACTCATCCGTGGGGTGGATGAGGCCCATCAGCGCTACTCTGACACCACCCGTGAGGTGAGCTGGATGGAGCGTTGTCTTGAGGCCATTCGGGTGGCCCACGATGCATCAGAGAGGGAGATCGCTGCCGCGCAGGCGGCGGCCATCGACACCCAGGCCCACATCATGGGTATGGATGCTTTTGTGTCTTGTTGTCTTGCTCGTCGTTTGTCATTCTTGAGTTCCTTCTGATCTTCGCATCCCCTTGTTGCCAGCGTTGGAGGAGCAGCTGGTGACCTCCCACCACGAGACAGAGGAAGCTCGCCTCCGGGAGGTTCTTCTAATGGAGGACCATGAATGCGTGGTTGTGACCAAAATCCGTCAAGGAGTCGGTGTTGCGCTCGCTACCCTATAGCTCCACACTGGCTATGATTTTTGTTGGGTGGCGCCTGGGTTCCCAAACCATGCCAGCTAGGCGGTGTGAGCAGAGATGGTCGACGGCTTTGCTGCCGCCGCTACCACCATCGTGGTCACTGTGAACATGGAGGACATCCTCCATGGCGGTGGCCAGGGGCCTTAGGTTGTACCTAGGGTCCTTTGATGAATAAGATTCTTCAGTTGGTGTTTTGTGCTTCTTTTTCTTTCGTAGGTCCATTGTTGATTCGTTCATTTGAATGTCGTAGTCGCGACCTTGCCTAGGGATCTACCCACATAGTTTGGCTTGGTGCGACTCTGTTTTCATGACCATGGTATCATAGGATAGGCTCGGTGGTAGCGCGCCTTGAGTCGTCTCCTTTTTCTTCGGATTATGATGATCTTCTCGGTGGGCATCGATACATGGTATGCTGCGGTGTAGCCCCCGTGAGTGACCCATGTCGTCAGGCACGTGCCAACCGACATAGGTTTCTTGGGCGCGCGTTCGTCATTAGACCGTCACCTTGCTGTGCGCTTATTAAGGCGTGTCGTGATCTCTAGGCTCAGAAGAGATTCATTGATGGTTATGTATGAAATTTTTAGTGTGCTGAAAGAAGCCTTGATGCGAACATTTAGCGCTCGCGCCACTAGTCGTGGCTTTCATCACTCACGGTGCCCGATGGGGCAGGGCTTGAGACACAAGGCTTGCTATGTTAAGGAATGCACCATGTTGTAGACCCTCAGGCGCTCTTCGATCGCACCATCCTTGAGCCGTGTCACTGCCTACCTTGCTGCGTGCCGCGGCTGAGGTCATAGAGCCTATCCTTCATGTGCTCATCTACCATGCAGGGAAATTGTGTTCGGGATTAGCCCTCGGGGGCTAGCTCCCAATTTTTGTGATGTCATAGTTCTCCCTTTCATAGAGGTGGGCCTGCTGAAGGTCGCCACCTATAGTGATGACCCCATGTGGGCCAAGCATCTTGAGCTTTAGGTTGGTGTAGTTGGGGATGGCTATGAACTTGGCATAGTATGGCTGGCCTAATATGGCGTGGTAGGCGCCAGGGAAGTCCGCTATTTCAAAGGTGAGCATCTCCGTGCGGAAGTTGGCTCGACCCCCGAACGTCACGGGTAAGTCGACTTGCCCGAGGGGGATAGCTTGGAGCCCGAGTATGACTCTATGGAACGGGGCGCCGGATGGTCATATGGCTGCCCGTGAAAGCCCCATGGCAACATAGTTCTCGGTGTAGAGAAGGTTGAGGCCGCTTTTGCCGTCCATGAGGACTCGAGACAGGCGTGTCTTGCCAATGATCAGGTCCACGATGAGGGGGAAGCGTCCTAGTTATAGGATGTGGTTGGGGTGTTCCTTTTGGTCAAAAGTGATCACGATTTTCAACCATTTCAGAAAGGCCAGGATGGCTTCTCTCTAGGTAGTCGTGTTGTCCTCCCTAGTCATGAGCTTCTGCCGGCATTTGGACTCATACACCATCAGTTCGCCAAAGACCATGAGGCACCCTCTCGGGTCAGGATACGCATCCCCCTTCTCTTCATTATCAGCAGGCCTAGATGGCACGTTCGTGCAAGTCGTCTTGTAGTCACCTCTGAAGTAGCGCTTGATAAGGTCGCACTCCTCGAGGGTGTGCTTAACCAGATAGCTGTGGTTGCGGCACGACATCTAGACTATCTTGTCAAAACTAACATGGTTGACCTTGCTAGTTTTCTACTAGTGGACCTTGTTAGCGGCCGTGACGAACTCGCTATCGCGGTGCCTCTAGCTATCCTTCTTGCCCTTTATTCGTCGATTGCGGTCCCTAGCCTCGTCTACGGGTTCGGTTTGAGCCCTGCCCTTATGTTTGTACAAGATTGCACAGACGGCCTCCTCACCGAAGGCGTGGCTTGTTGCGAGGTCGAGCAACTCCTGCGTTGTTCACGGTTTGTAGCGTCCGAGCTCATGAACGAGCGCTTCGTTGGTTGTGCTAGAGATGGATGCTCTGATCACATCTGCATCCACGATATTGGGAAGCTCATTGCACTGCTTGGAAAAGCAGCAGATGTACTCGCATAGAGTCTCTCCCACTTTTTGTTTGCAGGCTTTGAGGTCCTACGAATTTCTAGGGCGCACGTATGTGCCCTGAAAGTTCCCTACAAAGATGCACTTTAAGTCTCCCCACGAGTGGATGCTGTTCGTGGGGAGATGCTCGAGCCATGCTCAGGCACTTTCTGCAAGGTAGAGTGGCAAGTATTGGATGATGCCACCATGCCTGCTTAACATGTGAAGCAGAAGTCTTCCAACCACACGGCGGGGTTCCCTGGAGTACTTGGCGATGTTTCATGGTGTAACAGAACCATCCAATTTATAAGAGCACAAGTACAATAGTAATCACCGAAGCGATCAAACCATCATACTTGAACCCATATAAACCCGGTAGTCCGATGAAATCCTGAGGGATCTCAAACAAACCAGCGTACAAACCAAGATCGTACAAGATTCAACACAACCAGTCACATGTTACAACAGGTTCACAAATAGTTCTCATACATCGGAGTTTCAACAAAGTTATTACAACTCAATTTCGAAGTAGCGGAAGCAACATAGTTTTGAAACATCATGATAGTTTAAATACATAGCCAGTTTAGGATCATCTCCAACAAAAGCACATAGAGGAGATGATATAGAATGACCATGCCCGTGGTCTTACTCTCCATCAATAGTAGGAGTTATGCAGTGCTTGCAATAACCATGGTACATCACGTCATCTGCAACAAACAGGAATAAACCCTGAGTATGAGAATGTACTCAGCTGGACTTACCCGTCATAAACTAAAATAATAAGACACCAAGGAGTATGCATGGATTTAAGAGGTGGAGTTAGCTTGACAACATTTTTCATAAAAGCTTAAGTAATATAACTTGGAGATTGAGTACCTCTAGCATCAATTTGAATACATATTCAATTAAGCATCTCTAGATTAGCACCTGTACTAGAGCAATCACTTGATCAAGCTAACAAGCATTAGTAACCATATCTAGTATTAGAATAATTTGAGCATTATCATAACCATCAAGTTTCCATTAGTGCTTCTACGTTGCCGCTGCTTAGTCAAGTTCTCACTATCCGGGAGAGACGGTGATTCAAATCGATTCCTACCTAGCTGGGGAATTTATTCCTAACACAAACTGAGGCACACCTCGTGAAGGTAGCCACATGTCACCTTTGGTACAATTTAGGACTAACTCGTAGGTCTGATCAGCGCCGCACCCTCAGAGATTCTACCAATCTGCCAGGAAGATCGGAACCCGGTCCTGCCCTTGGATTCACGCCATTGGCTCTCTGCACATCCTTACTGCCTCCAGTGTGCACACTTTCACTTATCGAGGCCTGGCCTGAATTGAGCTACTCTGCTTCACGGTCGTATCATCGGATCCAGCCAACTAAGTGCTAGGTATGCGTTCAACATGACATGAGGACGTACAACGAATTGGTCCTTAACTGACACAGATGGGGATAAATCGGCACCCAAGACCTCCATGCCTTGTTGCTTCTTTATCATGATCCTGCCCAGTCTCCTTTATTCATTAACACATGGTTATATTCCACGCTAGCACATATAGCCAACCGTGATTAGTTCTTCACCTATATCATGCAGGTGACAGGTAATCACCTAACTTCTACTAACTAAGCATGACTAAGCATATATTTGATCCTGAACCTACATAGGATTTCAAGATAGATATATATATATAGAACTACTACCCTATAGCTGGTTACAAAATAATTTATTCTGTAGCCACTTTGAGTTACGATAATTAATATGTTAATTTATGAGACTATAGTAACTCCTTACTAAGTGGTTTACTCTAACGTTATGGAAAATGTCCCCGTGTGTTATAGTAACCCAACTATCGTAAATATGTATTAACATTATCATAAATTAGTATATAAAATTATCGTAAATGGAGGTGGCTGCAGAATAACTTATTTTGTAGCTAGCTACTAAATATACTCTCCCTATATATATGTATATATGGACAAGGAAGATATATACAGCAAGTGGTTCCAATCAACTCCTAGTACTTAATGGATCAACATAAAAGGACTCAACTTGATAGTTCAAAAACATAGGAGGCTTAGAATGCTCCGGGGCTTGCCTTTCACAAAGGTTGAGGGCGAGTGATCTGGGCACTCGGGCAGCTGTTCACCATCGGGCTCGCCTTCTCCTAGGACCTCCTGTTGCTGCACTTCATGATGCTCTTCCTAGGGATCAGTTTCGTACTCTAACACGGTGAGTTCCTCTATCGCACCTATTGCATGCATATGCAAAAAGTGAGAATCATGAATGCATAAAAAGGGTCATGAATGATATGTCAAGATAATGTGCATGGTTAAATGATGACTATCATATTAGGTCATTAGGATGATAACAAGGTGAAATTCTTATTTACTGAGTAGGAGCATATGTCTTCTCTGGAAATTCCAAGAATCCACACTAAGTTCATTTCTGGACCACAACACAACAACTATAAGTTTAGATCATAGCTAGAGTTCTACTCAACCAAATGCTATGATCCTGAACTTTCTGGAAAGCTTATAAAATTGTCTACAACTTTCATTTAATTACCAAAAGCAGATTCAACTACTATCCTAGCCAAAACAGGTAAACTTTCAAGGTCTATCCAGAAATTCCAAAGAGTAAGCAATTCGGAAGACCAACTTCTAACAGCTATAATTCTCAAACCATTTGTCCTATTGCCCTAAACTTTTGACAGAAGCTAGATAAAGAAATCCCCTACAATTTTGTTATTAACCATTTTTATAGCAAACTCCATTTTACCTATGCAAAACACATAGCAAAAGAATCTGTCCAAACAACCCTTATAATTGAATTTTAGAGCCATAATATTTTACTACATACAAGAAATCAAAATTGGGCAAAACCAAAGGTACCAGCAGTTCAAAGGCATCATACACACTCTAGAAAATATGATGATCAAGCCCAAATAAATTATTTAAATGACTTTATTAATTTATTTGGACACTATGGTGAAATAAAGAAAATAAATCAAAAGTGCACAATAAATTCTAAGAAAATTATAGTATCCTACATATGACCCCAAAAGTCTACTGTACAAATTTCATGCCATTTGGATAAGTACAGCACCCTCTACATAAATGACAAGTTATAAGGGCTGATTTTAGTGAAAATAGTTAACCCTATTGAACAGTGTCAAACAACATATTTCATATTTTTCATTGCTTTCCCAAAACACATTAATACTGTACAAATAATTGCATGGCAATATGTTACTTATTTTTATCCTTATGAATTTCCTCAGAAAACACCATTTATTTAAAGATAACTAGAAAGACCCTAATCCAATCAAGTTTACAGCAAGTTCAATATTTTTTCCTAACTAGAGCAAGTCAACATAAGATCAGCAAAATTGGAATCACAATTTTATCATTTTCCTAGCTCAAGTTATACATTTTACAAGATTGCAAACAATTTAAAAAGCACTTATCTAGCTCCATTTAATTATCCTAGAAAAACATCCCAAACAGTAAGTTTCATATTTTTATCCAATACTACACTTTATGATGAAACTAACAAAATTTGGTTCACTCCATTTGGACACTCCTAGCTTTAGATATGAATTTTTGAAGTTGGCATTCAAATCTATAAAAAATCAGAAAAATCAATACAACACAGTGACTGACAGATGGGGCCCGCTGGTTAGCAGGACCCACGCGTCAGCGACCCAGAACAGAGGCGGTGTTCCAGCCTGCCAAATCTCACCGACGGTGAGATCATCGGCGACGACGGTCACACCATCGTATTCCTCACAACGAGCCACGTCGGCTGGTGGTGAAGGCGCGACCTGAGGTTCACCGGAGACAGCTCGCCGACGACAATGGCGGACGACGGAGGTGATGTGGCGGTACGCCGGCATTCTCTGTCCATCACGGGCTTCGGTGTGGTGCTCTACTGCTTCGTGGAATCCTAGCGAAGCTGTCAAGGATGGTTAGGGTTCCAGTGAGGCGGCACAGAGCATGGTGGTGCTCTCGCCGTTCTGTCTAAATGACGGCGAGAGGCAGGTCTCCATCATGCCATTTGTGAGGTCTAGGCTCACTCAACCTAATACACATGAAAGAGACGGGAGACGATAGGCCGGCTCGGCAACGACGAGCTCGCGCGCTTCGGCGGCCATGGCGGCCGCGGTGGGAGCGGCGGCGTGTTCCCGCATGACCAAGCAGTAGCGTTAAGCCAAGCTCCTACCTAAGCGTAAGAGTCACAAGGCGACTACAGACCGACGAAGAGGAGGATAGGAGGTGCGGTGGATTGGTGTGGCCACGGTGAGCCGAGCGCGCGGCGACGCTCCGACGAGATCGTGGCGACAGCGAAGCAAAATACGTCCTTACCAAGGCTCGGCAAGTGAGGCTAGCGGGTCATGGTGGAAGAGGTGACTATGGTGAAGTTGCTAGCGAACTGAATTGAGCGGTGGTGCAGTGACGATGGTGCTACGCGGTGGTGGAGCATGGTGGCGGCAATGGCGAGTGCGGTGCTCTGCTGGCGGGTGCGAGAGAGAGGAAATGAGCGAGAGACAGTAGACGTACGCGTTGCGGCGATATTGAAGCTCCCCCCGGCCAGACTGGTGGGGCTCGCATGGGCATATGGCCGCCAGATGGTAGGCGCGGTCTGATGGCGGTCGGCCACCTCCGGCCTACCCTGAATCGGCCCAAGCCGTTTTAGTCCGACTGAACTCATCCCCTTCCTCATTCTATATCTCTCAAACCAGCGCGATTCAACAAAAATCATAATAATCAAATTGTAGAGCTTCATGAGTACTCCAATTTTTCTTAAATGAGTTTAGTCTAGACCGGCCTCGTTTATGAGCTACAGCATGACAAACATCGGTACATTGAAATTGTAAACCCAATCTAGACTTAGAAAATTTTTCCAACTCAAAAACAGTAATTTATTGCTACTTGTGAGCTATTTTTGAGCTTGCTATGCACCGAATTAGGTCTTGACCCAAAAAAAAGTTGTTACTCTAGTCTACAACTTTGATTAAGGGTGCACTGCCATGCAAACACTCTATGCTATAGTTCAACTTAGGTCAAACCTACAACTTGAAAATAGTAAGTTACACTATAACCATGACTTAGAGGCCAAATTGGTCCAAGTCATGAATACCAAAGTTGTTCCATATGACATTCTAAACATGTTTAGGGTATCCCTAAGGTCCCACAAGCATTTTATACATTGGTCACATGTAAACCCTAGCATATGTGAAGCATTTAGTGACAACACATGCGATATAAGCAATCATAGAGATAAAATTTGAGATGCTCATGCTCATGAATGATCAATGATGCTTGTGCTCATGTAATGCCAATGCCAAATGCATGCTTAACAATAGGGTGTTACAGCCCCTCCCCCTTATAGAAATCTAGTCCCGAGATTGGAAAGACCTACCAATCCTTGTAGAAAGCGGGGTAGGCATCACGCAGAAAATTGTCCCATTCCCATGTTGCATCTTGTTCACTATGGTTGTTCCACACCACCTTATAGAACTTAACCACCTTACTTCTAGTCACTCTCCATTTCTTCTATCACCCGAATAGGTTTTTCTTCATACGTCAAATCAGATTGGATCTTGACATTAGTGGGTTCAATGGCTTCTTCAGGCACACGAAGACATTTCTTCAATTGAGAAACATGAAAAACATTGAAGATGGCGCTCACCTCTAGTGGTAGTTGAAGTCTATAAGCTACTAGTCCACATTGCTCAATAATTTTGTATGGGCCCACATACCGGGGCGCTAACTTTCGCTTCACACCAAATCGCTGTACCTTTTTCATTGGTGATACTTTCAAGTACACGTAATCACCAACTTCAAATACAAGAGGACTCCTTCTCTTCTCTGCATAACTTTTCTATTTTGATTGAGCAGCTTCTATATGTTGCTGAATGATCCAAACTTGCTCTTCGGCTTCTTTGACAAAGTCAATACCATAATACCTTCTTTCGCCTAGCTCAACCCAATTCAGAGGGGTTCTACACTTATGGCCATATAAAGCTTCAAAAGTGGTCATCTTGATGCTTTCCTGATAGCTATTGTTGTAGGAGAACTCAGCCAAAGGTAGTCATTTCTCCCATGAACCTTTGAAGATATTACACAGGCTCTTAACATGTCTTCAAGAATCTGATTCACTCCCTCTGTTTGCCCAGTAGTTTAAGGGTGATAAGCAGAACTTTGGATCAATTTGGTACCCAACTGATTATGCAAATGCTCCCAAAAACGATTTACAAACTATGAACCTCTATCAGACACAATGGTTCTTGCTATCCCAGGCAATCTCACTATGTGGGTGATATACAACTCTACATATTGATGTGGGTGGTAAACTGTCTGAACTAGAATGAAATGTGCAGACTTCGTCAGATGGTCCATAATTACCCAGATGGAATCGGTACCCTTCTGAGTGGTTGGAAGACCAACAATGAAACCCATGTTGATTTCTCCTATTTGCAACCTGGAACAGGCAGTGATTGAAGTAGCCCTGCTGGCTTCAAATGAATGGCTTTGACTTGGCAGCAAGTATCACATCTAGCCACATATGCAACAATTTCTTTCTTCGTCTTGGTCCACCAAAACGGGGTCTTCAAATCCTGATACATCTTGCTACTACCAGGATGGATGGATAATTTAGAAGTGTGCTTCATCTAAGATTTGGTTCATAAGTTCTCTATCTTTAGGTACAACAAGTCTATCCTTAAACCAGAGTACACCTCTCTCATCTAATCTGAAATGTTTAGCCTCTTTTTCTTCCATCTTTCTCTTGATATGAAATATACCCACGTCGGTCTTTTGGAGTTCCATGACCTTAGCTTCAAGAGAGCAACTAATAGTGAGATTATGTAAAACTACACAATGCAGTAGGTTGAAGCCATCTTCCAGTAATGGTTTGCTATGATACTTTCGGCTCAAAGCATCTATGACTATATTTGCCTTGCCCTGATGATAATGCACCTCTAGGTTGTAATCCTTGATTAGCTCCAATCATCTTCTTTGTCTCATGTTCAACTCAGGTTGCATGAAGATGTAATTGAGGCTCTTGTGATCAGTGTAAATGTGACACGCATTGCTAAGCAAATAGTGCCTCAAAATCTTCAAACCATGAACAACCATGGCTAGCTCTAAATCATGAGTTGGGTAATTAACCTCATATTTCCTTAGTTGACGGCATAGGCAATGACTCGGCCTTCTTGCATAAGCACACACACCCCAAACCAGTACCAGAGGCGTCGCAAAACACATCAAATGGTTTTTCTATGTTGGGCTATGCTAAAACCGAGGCGGTGGTCAACAAAGTCCGTAAAGTGTGAAAAGCAGCTTCACACTCCGAAGTCCACACAAATTTCTCATCTTTCTGAAGCAATCTGGTCATGGGCTTGACTATCTTAGAGAAGTCTAGAATGAAACGACGATAATAACCTACTAATCCAAGGAAACTCCGAACTTCATGAACCAAAGTTGGGGCCTTCCAATCCATAACTTCTTGCACTTTGCCTAGATCTACTGAAATTCCATCTTCAGATAACACATGACCAAGGAACGATACTTTCTTTAACCAAAATTCATATTTGCTAAACTTGGCATACTTTATGATTTTTATAATATAAATCCTTTCTTTTAAATACACATATGACAAGTTTAGTGTTGAACCTTGCTCCGATGCCAGCTGTAACAGAACCGTCCAATTTATAAGAGCACAAGTACACTAGCAATCACTGAAGCGATCAAACCATCATACTTGAACCCATATAAACCTGGTAGTCCAATGAAATCATGAGGGATCTCAAACAAACCAGCGTACAAACTAAGATCATACATGATTCAACACAACCAGTCACATGTTACAACAGGTTCACAAATAGTTCTCATACATCGGAGTTTCAACAAAGTTATTACAACTCAATTTCGAAGTAGCGGAAGCAACATAGTTTTGAAACAACATCACGATAGTTCAAATACATAGCTAGTTTAGGACCGTCTCCAACAAAAGCACATAGAGGAGATGATATAGAATAACAATGCCATTGTTCTTACTCTCCATCAACAGCAGGAGTTATGCAGTGCTTGCAATAACCATAGTACATCACATCATCTGCAACAAATGGGAATAAACCCTGAGTACGAGAATGTACTCAGCTAGACTGACCCATTATAAACCAAAATAATAAGACACCAAGGAGTATGCATGGCTTTAAGAGGTGGAGTTAGCTTGACAACATTTTGTATAAAAGCTTAAGTAATCACTTGATTAAGCTAAGTACATTCTCGTACCAATATGAGGTTAATAACTTGGAGATTGAGTACCTCTAGCATCAATTTGAATACCTATTCAATTAAGCATCTCTAGATTAGCACCTATACTAGAGCAATCACTTGATTAAGCTAACAAGCATTAGTAACCATATCCGGTATAAGAATAATTTGAGCATCATCATAACAATCAAGTTTCCATTAGTGCTTCTATGTTGTCGCTGCTTAGTCAAGTTCTCACTATCCGGGAGAGATGGCGATTCGAATTGATTCCTACCCAGCTGGGGAATTTATTCCTAACACAAATCGAGGCACACCTCGCAAAGGTAGCCTCTGGTCACCTTTGGTATAATTTAGGACTAACTCATGGGTCCCATCAACCTCGCACCCTCAGAGATTCTACCAATCTACTAGGAAGATCGGGAGCCGGTCCCGCCCTTGGACTCACGCCATTGGCTCTTCGCACATCCTTACTGCCTCCAGTGTGCGCACTTTCACTTTTGGAGGCCTGGCCTGAATTGAGCTACTCAGCTTTGCGATCATATCATCGGATCTGGCCAACTAAGTGCTAGGCATGTGTTCAACATGACATGAGGCCGTACAGCGAATCAGTCCTTAACCAACACAGACGAGGATAAATCGGCTTCCAAGACCTCCATGCCTTGTTGCTTCTTTATCACGATCCCACCCAGTCTCCTTTATTCATTAACACATGGTTATATTCCACGCTAGCACATATAGCCAACTGTGATTAGTTATCCACCTATATCATGCAGGTGACAGGTAATCACATGACTTCTACTGACTAAGCATGGCTAAGCATATATTTGATCCTGAACCTACATAGGATTTCAAGGTATATATATATATATATATATATATATATATATATATATATATATATATATATATATATATATATATATATATATATATATATATATATTTGTATGTATATGTGTATATATATATATCTGGATAAGGAAGATATATACAACAAGTGGTTCCAATCAACTCCTAGTACTTAATGCATCAACATAAAAAGGACTCAAGTTGATAGTTCGAAAACATAGGAGGCTTAGAATGCTCCGGGGCTTGTCTTTCACAAAGGTTGAGGGCTGGTGATCTGGGCACTTGGGAAACTGTTCACCGTCGGGCTCACCTTCTCCTAGGACCTCCTGTTGCTGCACTTCCTGATGCTCTTCCTAGGGATCAGCTTCGTACTCCAACAGGTGAGTTCCTCTAACACACCTATTGCATGCATATGCAAAAAGTGCACAATAAATTGTAAGAAAATTATAGTATCCTACATATGACCCCAAAAGTCTACTGTACAAATTTCATGCCATTTGGATAAGTACAGCACCCTCTACATAAATGACAAGTTATAAGGGCTGATTTTAGTGAAAATAGTTAACCCTATTGAACAATATCAAACAACATATTTCATATTTTTCTTAGCTTTCCCAAAACCCATTAATACTGTACAAATAATTGCATGGCAATATGTTACTTATTTTTATCCTTACGAATTTCCTCAGAAAACACCATTTATTAAAAGATAAATAGAAAGACCCTAATCCAATCAAGTTTACAACAAGTTCAATATTTTTCCTAACTAGAGCAAGTCAACATAAGATCAGCAAAATTGGAATCACAATTTTATCATTTTCCTAGCTCAAGTTATACATTTTACAAGATTGCAAACAATTTAAAAGCACTTATCTAGCTCCATTTAATTCTCCCAGAAAAACATCCCAAATAGTAAGTTTCATATTTTTATCAAATACTACACTTCATGATAAAACCAACAAAATTTGGTTCACTCCATTTGGACACTCCTAGCTCTAGATATAAATTTTTAAAATTGGCATTCAAATCTATGAAAAATCAAAAAAATCAATACAACACAGTGACTGACAAATGGGGCCCGCTGGTTAGCAGGACCCACGCATCAGTGACCCAGAACAGAGGTGGCGTTCTGGGCTGCCAAATCTCACCAGCGGTGAGATCATCGGCGATGACGGTCTCACTATCATGTTCCTCACAACGAGCCGCGTCGGTTGGTGGTGAAGGCGCGACCTGAGGTTCACCAAAGATAGCTCATCGGCGGATGATGGAGGCGGTGCGGTGGTTCGCCGGCATTCTCTGGCCATCACGGGCACTAGTGAGGTGCTCTACTACTTCGTGGAATCCTAGCAAAGCTGACAGGGGTGGTTAGGGTTCCGGCGAGGCGGCGGTGAGCTCCGACCGCGTGCATGCCGCTGCGGCGGCACACAGAGCATGGTGGTGCTCTCGCCGTTCTGGCTAAACAATAGCGAGAGGCAGGTCTCCTTCGTGCCATTTGCTAGGTCTAGTCTCACTAAACCTAATGTGCACAAAATAGACAAGAGATGATAGGCCAGCTCGGCAATGATGAGCTCGTGCCCCTCCGCGGCCATGGCGGATGCGGCGGGAGCGGCGGCGTGTTTCCGCATGACCAAGTAGTAGCATCAAGCCAAGGTCCTACCTAAGCATAAGGGTCACAAGGCGACTACAAATCAGCGAAGAGGAGGACATGAGGTGCGATGGATTGGTGCGACCGTGGTGAGCCGGGCGTGTGGCGGCGCTCCAACGAGATCGTGGTGACAGCGAAGCAAAATATGTCCTTACCAAGGCTCGGCAAGTGAGGCTAGCGGGTCGGGGTGGAAGATGTGACTAAGGCAGAGTTGCTGGCGAACTAAATTGAGTGGTGGTGCAGCGACAATGGCACTACATGGTGGCGGAGCACGGTGGCGGCAATGGCGAGCGCGGTGCTCCGCTAGCGAGTGCGAGAGCGAGCGAGGGAGAGGAAATGAGCGAGAGAGAGAGAGTATACGGATGTGTTGCGGCGATATTGAAGCTCCCCCCAGCTAGACTGGTGGGGCCCGTGCCGCCGTACGGCTGCCAGATGGTGGGTGTGGCCTGATGGTGGTCGGCCACCACCGGGCTGCCCTGAATCGGCTCGAGCCATTTTAGTCCGACTAAACTCGTCCCCTTCCTCACTCTATATCTCTCAAACCAGCGCGATTCAGCAAAAATCGTAATAATCAAAATTGTAGAGCTTCATGAGTAATCCAACTTTGCCTAAATGAGTTTGGTCTAGATTGGCCTCGTTTACGAGCTACTGCACAACAAACATCGGTACATTGAAACTGTAAACCCAATCTAGACTTAGAAAAATTTTCCAACTCAAAAACAGTAATTCATTTCTACTTGTGAGCTGTTTTTGAGCATGCTATGCACTGAATTAGGTCTTGACCCAAAAAAAAGTTGTTACTCTAGTCTACAACTTTGATTAAGGGTGCACTGCCATGCAAACACTCTATGCTATAGTTCAACTTAGGTCAAACCTACAACTTGAAAATAGTAAGTTACACTATAACCATGACTTAGAGGCCAAATTGGTCCAAGTCATGAATACCAAAGTTGTTCCATATGACATTCTAAACATGTTTAGGGTATCCCTAAGGTCCCACAAGCATTTTATACATTGGTCACATGTAAACCCTAGCATATGTGAAGCATTTAGTGACAACACATGCGATATAAGCAATCATAGAGATAAAATTTGAGATGCTCATGCTCATGAATGATCAATGATGCTTGTGCTCATGTAATGCCAATGCCAAATGCATGCTTAACACCAGGGTGTTATAGGTGGCGCGCCGAGAATGGCGTCTACCAGATCCTTTTTGCGAACGCTGCGGGCCGCACCCTGGGATGCTGGCCGTGGTTGTCCGGGTCGTTGTCACCATAATGTAATTGATCTTTGACTGCCTAGTCTAGCCCAAGGCACCTGACACCTTGAGTTGGACGGGCATTGTGGTTTCCGACATAGCGGCTGCGCGCTGGGGAGGCTTCCTGTCTATGTGTCATGCCATCGTCGTCTGGTCGGAGCATGCTTGGTGCGTGGTGTCCTTTGGGGGCGCCATGTGCCAAGGAGATGTGTACAAGGCTGTCCTTAGGATGTCGCCTACCTATGGAACTTTGAGCCTACTGTATCGTTGTGGTTTCTAGCAAGTCTCACTGTTCCTGATGTACGTGCTTTCCCTCATCGGTCGAGGGCTCAGGGGCCGTTCGCATGATCATTGTGGCTGCCACAACATTCTGGCTGGCTCAAGGAAAGACTAGCATTTCCTTCTTACCTTGTTGGATTTGATCATACACATGGCGTGCCTATGCCCGTGCGCCCTCAGTGTCGAGGTGTTGCGGGCTAGGGCATCCATCATCGCGGCGTGCGTTGGCCTGATTAGCTTCCTGCGCCCCGGCTCATTCTAGGTGTTCTTAGTCATACTCGACCTGTTCCCCAGGGCTACGGGGAATCAAATAGTTGTCGTCCTCTGCTGGAGCTGCCCCATCCTCCAAAGGGTGCAACATGTTGCGCTCCCTCGATGGACGGCAGCTCCCCTCAAAATTGGACTCGGAGTTCGTGCTCTTAGGGGTTGCTAGCAAGAGGTCGTAGAGGGACTCTAGATCCTGCTCCATCATCCCCATGAGCCTAGGGGAATCTAGCATCATTGTTCGGCCGTTGTGCCTGGCCAGCTCTTGCTCAAAGAGCGTGATCGTGTCCCTCATTTCGGAGGGCAGTGGAGTGCTGGGGTTCCAAAATTCAACCTCTGGCAGCAAGGGCCCGCCTCTAGAGAGTTGGACAAAAGCGTTGGTCAACACATAAAACACGCATCGGCTCAACTCTGGCTTGGGGTTCGCCCCAAGATAGGCGTCGACTCAGCATGCTAACGCATCGGAGTCAACGATTCTAGGACCGGCTCAGACTGGTTCATGATTAGGCATCGAGATGTGCGGCGGAGCCACAGTCTCTTCGCTTAGTCGCAGCCGACCCAGGCGGTCGGCCATGAAGTCCAAGTCCTCGAAGCGTAAGGCTTGGCTGGGGAGAAGACCGTCTACGGGAGCTAGCCCTTTGATGTCAATGAACTCGAGGCTTCCGAAGTGGATGCGGCCGTCGGCGACCACACTAAGAGCAAATCCGACATAAGTGCATGGAGCCATCGCTTCCTTCTCAATGATTGAGAGTGCGCGACTGTCCCCTACCTGGCGTGCCAATTGTTAGTGTTTTGTAAACCAAACTAGTAAACTTATATGATTGTTGCGCCGCTCTAGGAAGACGATGGTAGCATCCAATGGACACGAGGATTTATACTGGTTTAGGCTGGAGCCCTATGTCCAATCTCAGAGATGATCGAGTGCATGTTCCTCGCTTGAATGCTCTGAAGTTCTTATAATGGGGGGTGCAAGAGTGGAGGAAGGTCCTATGCTAGGCAAAGGGCTACCCGAAGAGAAACTCCAGGAGCCCTACTACAATGGTGAATGAATGGAATGGTAGAGGATGTGAATCGTGTTGCCCTGGCGGTCCTTATATAGAGTTCAAGACCAGGGCTCATACAAAGAGGAGGCTCTCCCAACCGAAGCATCATGAGCCTGAGGGAGGTCCTAGCTAACTTGGCTTGCAAGCTACATCGTCTTCTGGTGCTCGTCCGGTCATGGCTATCATCATGGTCTTGTGGCCACACTGCGACAGTGTGTGACGTAGGGTTACTGTGTTGGCCATGGTGGCACTATGGGCATGGTGATGGTTCGCCAGCCATCCTGTGAGGCACGGTCTCCATTGTGGTCTTCGTCATCATCATCTTGTCTCCCGGGGCGTCGTACGGGAGTTGGTGGCCACCCTAGGTCGCCGATGACCGTCTTGTCTTGAGGAGCTGAGGACCATGACCCTAGTTGTCGAGGTCGGGGCTCGCTGCCAGTCTGGATGGCTTCGATGTCGTGGCCTTCATCGTGGATCCCATCCCATAGTGGGTGGGACCGTATATCTGTATCATCAGGCCGTGTCTGGTCGGTGGTCTTCGTACCTGTTATCACCCCTTTGAGACGATGTTGTCTTGTCCGTGTGGCGTGGCACAGAATTGATGTCTGACCGGACTGAGGTGACTGTTGTCCCCTCGGTCATTGCGGGGTCAGTGCGGCGTGCTCGCTTTTGTCCAAGCTAAAGCGCTTGGCCAGACGCGACCTCTCCCCATCTCTTCCAATGGTCGTAATGGGGAGAGGCCGTGTGCTTTGTGAACGTTGCGTGGCTAGGGCTAGAGGAAGAGGTCGTGGCTGACCCTGGCCCTTGCGTTCGGCCTGGCTTGCTCGGCTTGACTGGGCCTCGGTCGTTCGAGCCTTCGCTAGCTAGCGCATTGCAGGCCTCGTGGCATGCTAACTAATCGGTGCCTTGAGACACCCCGAGGTTATAACCCCAACAATATCGGTCTAGACATAAGCTATTCTAACTCGTATAAGCACGAGTTATATATAAGTCTTAGAACAGAAGAAATTCTCCATTGTCCGGTAGTTAGAGGGAGACGGACAAAAAAAATGGATGGACAAAAAAATGGTTAGAAATTTTGCCTCTTTATTATTAGGTATAGATTTATGGAAAACACCAAATACAGATAATGTATTTATCTTTTGAAGCATATATACACCTTACCGCCTGACTATCTTATGGAGTACGGCACTAGAGTTGTACTGTGTATTATGTTTTAAATTGTATCGCTTGGATGAACAGTTTGAATTCCTTCAAGAGAATTAGAGAAACTAAAAACATTCTAAGATCTGGAAAATATATATAAAGACATTCAAAAGCTTGTGGGGAAATTAATTAAAGAGGTAAAATTTGATGTTCATAAAAGGCTGTTTGTATTCTTCCTCCAAAGTGAGCCTTTACAGAGAACTCATGCGTCATATTGAAATTGAACTTTGTATAATTGCTGAATGCAAGTTATTCTAACTTGTATGATCATGAGTCATGAATCCAGGTCACAATAAATATTAATTTATTAGGTAGAAATGCTTCACTCTTTAATATTAGGTAGTAGAGGTAGCAAGAGAACTTAAGAAATATTGAGCACATCCCCAAATTTCAAATATATTAAACCCACTTAATGACTTCTTTCAGGATGAAAGTTTGTGGGTTCCTTCGAGTAAAAGGAAACAATTTAAGATCTAGATCCTGAGATGGTGTGTGTGTGTGTGTGTGTGTGTGTGTTTCAGTTCAAGAAATTTATTATCGCTAAGTAGTTTCTGTTCATCACAGAGTTATAGTGGTCTTAACAAAGAACACAGTTTAAGAAATCCTAAGCCCATCCCTCAGTTACAAGTATACTAAACCCCCTTTGCTAAGTTCTCTAAAAGCAAGCTGAGCTTGGAGAAGATACAGTAATCCAAGCCAAGTAATATTATTATTCTTTCGCCCATGATTGTTGCAGGGAGAATCCACCTTCCACGTTTCGTACTCTGTAGTTAAACAAGGGATTAAATTTAATATATACAAGACTTAACATGGCAATGATACACACCTTATTGTCCAATATTTTGCCCAAACACTCTGTCAATCTACCAACAAACCGGCTGCGGGCAGTGAATTGAAGCTCCACAGTGCCCTGATCTTCAGCCCCACGGCGGGCTGAAACGGACATGGCAACCACCTCCATCACCATGCTTGCATGCAGGCCACCATGGGCGTCTCGCGCCCTTTATTCCACACCCTCCCCACAACGAGCTAGAAGACAACATGTGAGGACGAGGACTCCAGTCATCACAAGCGAGTGAAAAGAGATTTTGGAGGAAGGAGGATGGGGCGATGTGCCTGGGTGGTGACCTATATGCCTTTGCCTGGGTCTGGGTGGTGGTGGCTGGGTTTGGGATCTCCCTCTCTCCCATCAGGGCATGCATTGGGCATCAACTACTTCCTTTTGAAAGGATTCCATCTACTACTCGTCACTTTCATTGTCTCCCTCCGCCCACCTGATTTGACTCTGATCTTCTACGTATAGCTTGATGGATCACGGATCATGCTATTCAAATGGATTAGTTATAGTGAGCAAAGAAAAATACTACATCAGTGCACAAATTAAAGCACTTCGTACCATAGTGTACAATACAAAAGTCCTAGGACGAATAATGGTAAATTTGTTCGGCAGGACTTATTTGCAGCTGGATACGACTGTTTCAATAGTGTTATGTAAGAGAGATTTGGCCGTTGCAGCGGCTGAAAAGTTATGTGTCATTTTTTAAAAAAATATATATTATGAAGTAATAACCTTCTAAATTTGCAACTGAATTGTCATCTCCTATTACTAAAAATAATCCAAATAAGTATATAAATTAATTACTAACTCTTCCATTATTAAAATATCCTAAGTACTCCTTTATATGCTTCTAAAAATACGCCTAAATACACAACTAACATGTCATAGTTTAGTTGATAATGATGTATTCATGTTTGTACGAGGAAAAGTGAAAAGCTCGAAAAGCACTGCAAGTTGCACATGCACATGTCTTCGAATAAAAGGTAAGAGGAGTTGAAATGTTATATCCAATGAAAATTGACAGGACACACAAACCACCAGGCTCTACCACCACCACAACCACCACCACCACCACCAAGATATCCATGGAGACTCTGGTATGATTAGTGATGGAATATCCAGCCACATTTGTAAAAAGACGTACATGCAACTGATTAATAAGTCAGTCTCAAGTGTAGACCAATCAGTTTCTAGAAAAGCTAGGAAAAGATACCCACAGTCATACATCAAACAGAGTACAATGCAAAAGGCGCATCCACATATAATTACATAGACAACTAATCTTGATATTGTCATATAATCTTCTATAGCTACACCAATAGGCACAAGTTGGCATGTCTCCTTTGACAACTAAATTTCAGTGACAAATTGTACATGCATGACAGCACCTCTGAGATTAAGACGATCCTCCTAGCAAACCACAGAGGATCAACCTGCGTCCCTGCATCCCCGTTGCACATTTGTGGCTAACTAACTTGTGTGTGTTTATGTGTGTTTGATACGAGTTTAATTATATTGAAATTTGAAGACATTAATTTGTTGAACTATGTGTTTGACATGAAAATAGATCATGTAGCTAACTAGCTATCTGCATACATGTATGTGTGGTGTAAATGATGACACATATCGTACATGATGTCTTCAGTTAGTTTGTTCAATATTAAGTCGGTAGAAGTGGATAATTTAAAGCATATATAGAAAGTAATTTGGGACACTACTTTTTAGTTACATTTGCCATGTAGTAACAATTTGTGATGCTTAGGGCAACTTTGAAGATATCCTAGTTGTCATTTTTTTTGTTGATTGGAGGGCCGGGAGTATATGGGTAATTCAGATGCATCTTTAAGGTTTTACTTTAGTTTACTTTTAATAATTGTGAAGGGGAGTCATTTACATGGAAATTTAATGTTTTCTTTACATATTTTTTCATAATAGTATAGGTGGGTTTGCTTTATTGAAGATGGTCCATGCCGTGCGAGTTTATTTATATTACTTTTTTTTAACTATATATGTGGGTAATTTAGATGAAAATTAGAGGGTTACTTTTCTGAAAATAGCATAGATAGATAATCTATGTATAGATTTAGATGTTTTTAGAGAATTTTCGCAATGGCATAGACAGGTAATGTTTTCAAAATATAGAATAGATCTAATTGCTACTGTTATCAACGACAGGTAAGGTTACGAAATCCATCACCTGAAAGCCGATTAATTCCATGGAAAAAGATGAACTAGTATGACTGATGTGACACCTCTCTTGCCACATATGTAAAAAGGCGATGCAACGGATAGATCAGATGACTGGGTAGCGTCTGAAAAACATATCACAGCGTGGCTTTAATTATGCAATGAAAGGGATTGATATACCATATACGGTAACCAAGGTTACATGGTCCATCACCTGAAAGCCGATTCATTCCATGGAAAAAGATGAACTAGTATGACTGATGTGACACACCTCTTGCCACATATGTAAAAAGGTGATGCAACGGAGGGGTCAGACTTGGTAGAAGATATCGAGATATTACTAGAAAAACTAACATTGAGACGGGATATACGGTCACGCCTCAACAAAGCTAACGTGATAAAAAGTTAGCGTCTAAAAAACATATCATAGCGGGGCTTTCATTATGCCATGAAAGGGATTGATATTCCGTATACGGTAACCAAGGTTACACGGTCCATCACCTGAAAGCCGATTTCATGGAAAAAGACGAACTAATATGACTCACCGATATAACACCTCTCTTGCCACATATGTAAAAAGGCGATACAACGGACAAGTCACACTCGGTAGAAGAGAGCGATATATTACCAGAAAAACTAACATTGATAAGGGATATAGAGTCACACACACGTCAACAAAGCTAACATGATAAAAAGTTAACGTCTAAAAAAAACATAGCATAGCGGGGCTTTAGTTATGCCATGGTTGTCATCCATAACCTAGCTTGCTTGTACACCTATGCCAACGTGACAAGTGTCATGTACATCTATATTCCTTAATTCTCTCACAACGGAGTTTTATGCCAGTAAAAACAAAGTAAACCACGCGGCTTAACCGACGACAGCCACAAGTTCTCCCCACAGCAGCACACCCACACGGCATGGGCACAGAGGATCGGATAAGCCTCTCCTCCTACTCACAAGTCACGACACATGCACGCACCCACCTTCCATCCGCCCTCAGTTTTGGTGATTCCCTGAGCAAAAAGCCAAATAAAAGGCCACTATATATCGTCTCACGCAGTCACGCAACGCACGCTCTCTCCACTGGTCCTACACTCTTCCTGCTACGCCATACCAAACAGCAATCACAAGGAGCACGAGCACCGAGCTACCACAGACTGCTGTGTTGCGTTCATCGCCGATCGATCGCCAATTCGCCATGGCGGACTGGGGGCCGGTGCTGATCGGGCTGGTGCTCTTCATCCTGCTGTCGCCGGGCCTGCTCTTCCAGATCCCCGGCAAGGGCCGGATCATCGAGTTCGGCAACTTCCAGACCAGCGGCCTCTCCATCCTCATCCACGCCGTCATCTACTTCGCCCTCCTGGCCATCTTCCTCCTCGCCGTCGGCGTCCACATTTACCTCGGCTAGCCGGCCGTCGTCACCGGCGCCGGCGGCGCGGCCGAGCGAGGCTGGCGCGCGGCGGCGTGCATGGCGGCCTAGCTCCTCTTTGACATCTGGTGGGTGGATTAGGAGGTACTGTGGTGGAGTGGTGCGGAGGCATATACATGCATGTTCATCTCGCTGCTTTCTATAGCTGTTGGTTTATTTAGCATACATACATATATATTATATATATATACTGCTGTAGTATGCACGGCATGGGATTGGGAGGCAATGCTATATATGCTGATGTTCTTTGATTTGGGAATCTGTCAGTCTGATCTGCTACTAGATGATTATATATATTCGCTACTATTTCATCAATATCGAGATATAATATAATCCAATTAATCTCTTATATATGAGCATGCTCTACTGCTTCTGATGGCCATTTCACGGGTCGGCAATCTCATGTTTTAAGTTCTGAACCTGTCAGATCAGCTAATAAGGACATTCGATTTGGTCTGCTTTTCATAGTTTGGTTTGTTTTTCTTTTCGAAAAGCCGCTTTTAATTTATTTTCAAAGTTGCATCGGCCCAGCAAGTACACTAGCGTAGCTTCATACAATTTTGTACTGTATGGCATTCTAAAGAAGTTGACGTTTCGCCAAAACTTTTGCCCATTGATTTGATTTGATTTGATTTGACGCCCATATATAGTCATACAGTAATAACGACTGATCGCCATGTTTCTAGCTCTCATCAGTCCTGCAAATCGTCCTCTTTTTATTTGATAAGGTCCTGCAAATCGTCCTGAAAGGCTGAAACGCAATTCGATCTATTTGAAACTCGTTCCAAGCGTATCCGTGGGTGTATACGTACGTGTAGTACGTATTTGCGTACGCACTTAGTAATTTAATGATCATGCCATGCTTTAGGGCATGTTTATTTTAGTTTTTCCCTGACTTCTGTCCGATAAAAGCTGAAATAAATAGACCAGCTGTTGAGCTAGCTTTTAAAAAAGTTTGGAAAGCTCCTTTTTAAGAAAATGAACTAAAAGCTGAAAAGCACGCTAAAATTAGTTTTTTTTTGTCCTGAAAAGCTAAAAATATATTATAAAAATCAATAGCAAGTGGTTAACATCTAGAACCAAAAGCCAGCTACAGCTCAAACAAACAGCCCTTTAAATACTACTAATGAGAATACACAAGTACATGATGCAAGGTACCAATGCTAAGCTAATAATGTGAAAATAAAGAACGTTGACTAGTGGACCAAAGAAAGTGCACGCTTCTTTGATGAGAAAAATAGCTGCAGAACAAGTCGTGTTGGATGGACATGATGGGGTTAGTTGGAGAGAGACAGAGAGTTGTTGGCGTGTCCGTGTTGTACGTGTACCCATCTCCGATCTCCGACTCAGGCACATGCACCTACTCATGCTCTGCCACCCTAATTTCCCATGCTGGCCGTCTCCTGAGTGATCTGAGCCGTCCGGCTCGGCTCGATCCAAGCGTCCAGGATGCGCCAAATCCTTTCGAATGCGAGCATTTTGTTTTCTTCGTTTTTTTAATAAAATAAATTGCTTTGTCTGGATTTCTACGTTCCATATGACCTAGTTGCGTAGTTGGCGTGCTTTGTGTTCTGGTTCTGGCTCGCTAGGATCCCCTGCACTTCACTCCACACAACGGTCGTATGGAGCCACACTGTCCATCTTGGCCTTTTCCTTGTATTTTTTTTTGCCCCCTCCACTAATCCTGTTGGCCCACAAGATCACCGGCTCAGGTGAATGAACCACTCATCAGTCTTGCCAAGCACCCGCTAGTATTACCGAGCACCCACTAACCGTGCCGACCACGAACCAGCGTTGTCCGTCCCCACACACTATGGCTTGAGCTAGAAGAAGAAGGGAGAACAGAGCATGCACACACAATATAAAGACACCAGCGTTGGACGAAGCACTGTCTGAGAGATGGCAAATCTAAACTCTCTTTAGTGAGTTGCCGTGGTAGTCTATTTATACAACTCTATCTATCTAGTCTTAGTACAATCCACATGATGTAACAGTAACTAGATAACATACAGGGCTGACTCTGCGTCGGCCTCTGCATGTGGCTACAATGCGGCAGGTGAGCCGTGCGGCGCCTGCACCTGCAGCGGCTACAGTATCACAGCAGGGGGCCTTTCGGCGCTGCCTTCCCTTGCTGTGTTCACACAAGGAAAGCAGTAGTTTATTCTAACAATTCTTCCCCTAAACCTACTGCTATCCCTTGTACCCCCTCCATGCCGATCATCTCCTTCAGCTCCGTGAGTCGAAGACGTCCGAGCGGCTTGGTGAGGACGTCCGCGAGTTGCCGACCAGTTTCGACGAACTCGATGACGATTTGCCCTCCGTCGACATAGTCCCTGAGAAAGTGGAACTTCACGTCGATGTGTTTGCTCTAGTCATGTAGAACCGGATTCTTCGCGAGGGCGATGGCGGGCTGGTTGTCCACCATCAGTGCTGGTGGGTGAGCTTCCACACCGGTCAGCTCACCCAATAGCCGGCGTAGCCACACAACTTTGCACGCCGCTGTGGCCGCCGCTACGTACTCTGCTTCGCACGTAGATAGCGCTGCCATCTTCTGTTTCAGCGACAGCCATGAAATTGGGGTCGATCCGAGGAAGACGAGCACTCTAGAGGTGTTCCGTCGTCCGTCGATGTCCTCCGCCATGTCTGCATCACTGAACATAGTGAGTTACAACCTACTCCCGCCGGTCTTTGGGAAGATGATCCCATGATCCACCATCTCCTTGACGTAGCGCATTAGCCGCTTTACCGCAACCTAGTGATCCTCTCTGGGATCCTCCATGAAGCGACTGACGTAGCCCACGGCGAACGCAATGTCCGGCCTCGTGTGGACTAGGTAGCGCAGACCATCGACGATGCTCTGGTAGAGTGTTGCATCCACCTTCACCGTAGTGCTGGCCTTCGTCAGCTTCAGCCGCTCCTCCATCGAAGTCACACATGGCTTCCACTCAGCCATACCACTCCTCTCCAACAGCTTGGAGGCATACGCACTCTGACCGAGCGTGAGTTCCTCCTTCCCTGTCTCACCTCGATGCCGAGGTAGTAGGAGAGTGCGCCGAGATCGCTCATTCGAAAACGAGCCACCATCTCACGCTAGAAGCTGTTGATGTCCTCCATGCGCGCGCCAGTGATGATCAAGTCATCCACATACACGCCAACGATGAGCTCCTCCTTCCCCCCGTCATCGCGTGTAGAGCATGTGCTCGTTTGCGCACCGTTGAAACCCAAGCTCGCCCAGCGTGGCATCAAGATTGGCGTTCTAAGCTTGTGGGGCCTACCGTAGACCGTAGAGTGCCTTGCGCAGTCGGAGCACCCTGTGCTCCTCTCCCTTGATGGCGAAACCTAGAGGTTGCCTGACGAAGACCGTCTCCACCAGCTCACCGTTGAGGAAGGCCGATTTAATGTCCAAGTGATGGATGTGCCAGTCCTTTGCTGCTGCCAAGGCTAGTAGCAAACAGACCAACTCCATGCGCACTACTAGCGTAAAGACCTCCTCAAAGTCTATGCCCTCACGCTAAACAAAGCCTCGGGCGATGAGGCACGCCTTGTGCTTGACAATGGCATCGAGCTCGTTCCGTTTGACCTTGTACACCCACTTCTAGCTGATCAGATGACATCCTAGAGGTGGATCAACAAGCTGCCATGTCTCGTTTTCCTCGATCGCCTTCATCTCCTCTAGCATTGCCCATCGCTAGTTTTCGTCCCGCTCAGCTAGCACGAAAGCGGGTGGTTCCTCTGCACTGATAAGCAGCAGCTCTGCATCATTGAGCAGCCGACCAGCCAGTCCTGAGGGTCCTGTGCCGCCAATGATGTCATCCAGCCTGCGGAACCGCACCTCTTCACCTTCATGGTAGGCGTCCATGAACTCAGTGATGTCACTTGGAGGTGAGGTGAACTCGATCAGCGTTGATGGAGTTCCCTGTTCCATTAGAGTGCTCGGCACCCCGGTTGCAGTGCTCAGCACTACTTCTGGACAGCTCATCATAACTCCTGTAGTATTCAGCCACACTGTAGGAGTGCCCAATCTTAGTCTTAGAGTTGTTGGCACCACTACAAGACACCTTGGCTCCGCCATGGGAGTGCTCAGCACCCGTCCTGGAGTGGTCGCCACCACTGCAGAACCTCTTGGCGCCACTCCTAGCGTGCTCGGCATCCCTCCAGGAGTGCTCGGCACTCCTCCCTAAGTGCTCAGCATCCCTCCCGAAGTGCTCGGCACTACCCCAAGAGTGCTCGACTCTACCGCCAGAGTGCTCGGCACTCCTCCAGGAGTGCTCGGCACCTCTTCCCTAGCGTCTCCACCACCGTGGATGACCAAGTGCTCGATGACGAAGGTGTTGGTGAAGCCGCCGGTTTCCCACATGCTCGGACTGCTCTAGTCCCAAGCCGCCTCCTCATCAAACACGATGTCGCGCAAGACAAACACCTTGTCTCCACGTGGGTCATAGAGTCGGTACGCCTTGGTACCCTTCGCGTAGCCCAGGAACACCATGGGCGTGCTCCTGTCCTCCATCTTGGTGAGGTTCGACTTCATCTTCCTGACTTGTCCAATGTAGCTGAATGTCCGGAGGAAGGACACGCTTGGCTTGCGCCCATACCAAGCTTCAAACAGCGTCTTACCGTCAGGGCCTTAGTCAGAGCACGGTTGAGGATGAACCCCGCTGTGGTCACCGCCTCCCCCCAGAACCTTGCTGGCATGCCTTTGGCCTTCATCATAGATCGGTCCATGCCGACCACCATCTGGTTCCGTCGCTCTAGCATGCCATTCTGTTGTGGCGAGTACGGTGTGGTGTGGTGTCGCTCCATACCCTGATCCGCGCAGTACGCAGCGAACTCCACCGAAGTGAATTCGCCGCCACGATCAATCCTCAGCACGTGGAGCTTCTTCCCGCTCTTGGCCTTCGCGCACATCTTGAACTTCTTGATTATCGTCGCTACTTCATCCTTGCTCGTCAAGAGTTGTAGCCACATGTAGCGACTATAATCGTCCATGAGCAGGAGGAAGTACCGTCAACCACTGCATGTAGCTAACATGATCGGCCCATAGAGGTCACCGTGGACGAGCTCAAGAGCGTCCTTCGTGCGATACTTGGCTGCCTTTGGGAATGGTAGCCTCATCTGCTTCCTGGCCAGGTAGCTATCACATAGCTTGTCTCTGTGCTTGATGTGGGGTAGCCCTCGGACCATCTTCTCTAGCCGACCAAGCGCGTCGAAGCTGAGATGTCCAAACTGGGCATGCCACATCCACGGTTGCTCGGAGTGCCTTGCCGCCAGGCACACCAGCTGCTCTACCTTCAGGTCGAGCAGGTGAAAGGTCCTAATATGGCTAGAGGGGGGGTGAATAGCCTATTTAAAAATCTACAAATCAACTAGAGCAATTTTATTAGTATGACAAATAGCGAAATGCAAACTTGCTCTAGCTCTATAAGGGTTGCAAGCCACCTATCCAACAATTCTAGTTGCAATGATTACTAGGCACACAACTTGCAAAGATACTACTCACTAAGAGCTCTCAAACTTCCTACTCTAAAGAGCTCCACTAGATGAACTTAAAATAACAAAGCAAGCTCTCAATTCTAATTACACTAAAGAGCTTGCCACAACTAGTTTGCCAGAATATAAATGAGTGAGTAGGGTGATTATACCGCTGTGTAGAGGGATGAACCAATCACAAGATGAAGATTAAGCCAATCACCGGGAGAATACAAATGACAAGAGATGACCGATTTTCTCCCGAGGTTCACGTGCTTGCCAAGACGCTACATCCCCGTTGTGTTGACCAACACTTGGTGGTTCAGCGGCTAAGAGGTGTTTCACAAGCCTCATCCACATGATTGGACACCATAAGAACCTACCCACAAGTGAGGTAACTCAATGACACGAGCAATTTACTAGAGTTACCTTTCGGCACTCCGCCGGGGAAGGTACAACTCCCCTCACAATCACCGGAGACGGCCACGAACAATCACCAACTCATGTCGATCCTCCACTGCTGCACCAAGCCGTCTAGGTGGTGGCAACCACCAAGAGTTACAAGAAAAATCCACAGCACAATACGAATACCAGGTGCCACTAGATGCAATCACTCAAGCAATGCACTTGGATTCTCTCCCAATCTCACAAAGATGATGAATCAATGATGGAGATGAGTGGGAGTGCTTTGGCTAAGCTCACAAGGTTGCCATGTCAATGAAAATGTGCACGAGAGTGAGCTTGAGCCAACCATGGGGCATAAATAGAAGCCCCCACGAAATAGAGCCATTGTACCCCTTCACTAGGCACTGATCGGGGTGACCGGATGCAGGGCTCAGCGTCCGGTCGCCCGATGGCGGCCACGTGTCATCCTGCGTTCAACAGGAGTTGTCTGATCTCAATGATCATGACATGACCAGACGCTCTATCATAAGTGACCGGACGCTGAACACCCAGAGTCCGGTCATTTACAGTAAGGTCCCAAAGACGACAAAACTTGACCAAACGCGTCCGGTCGACCTTGACCGGACACAACCAGCGTCCGGTCAGTTACCCTGACATTTGTGCAGCTACGTCAGCTCTGACCAGACATAGCCTTCCAGTGTTCAGTCAGTTAGAGGCCCAGCGTCCGGTGACATGACCGACGCCAGGGTATCACTACCACGCCTGACCGGATGCGCCGGTCCTCCCGAGACCAGCGTTCGGTCAGTTGTAAAACAGTAAGACTGACCCTCTATCATCTCTATCTCCTCTACCCTTTCTCAAATGTGCCAACCACCAAGTGTATCACCTTGTGCACATGTGTTAGCATATTTTCACAAAAATTTCCATGGGTGTTAGTACTCCACTAGATCCTAAATGCATATGCAATGAATTAGAGCATCTAGTGGCACTTTGATAACCGTATTTTGATACGAGTTTCACTTCTCTTAATAGTACGGCTATCTATCCTAAATGTGATCACACTCACTAAAACAAAATGGCTCCTACATTTTATACCTTTGCCTTGAGCCTTTTGTTTTTCTCTTTCTTCTTTGCCAAGTTCAAGCCTTTGATCATAACCATGCCATCACCATTGTCATGATCTTCGTCATTGCTTCATCACTTGGAGTAGTGCTACCTATCTCATGATCACTTTGATAAACTAGGTTAGCACTTAGGGTTTCATCAATTAACCAAAACCAAACTAGAGCTTTCAATCTTCCCATTTTTGGTAATTGATGACAACCCTTATACAAAGATATGAAATAAGATTCAATTGAATTCATGTTGCTTGCCCAAGCATATTTACCATGTGTAAAGGATATGGACAAGTTTTATGAACTCAATATGGTAGCAATTGCTCCCCCTACATATGTGCTAAGAGTTTAGATTGTAGCTTTGCACATATGCTTAGATAGAAAATATAGGAGATAATTTCTATCAAATGATGCTAAGGTATAAGAGATGGACCTTTGAAGCGTGATACCAATCAGAGTGCACCATTATATCATCCTTAGCACAATTAGTAACTAGTCATACATAAAAACTAGAATACCTCATGAGATCAATATTACAAGTAAGGGTCTAGTTTCCATATGACGAACATAAGTCTAGTTACTTTAGCTAGATTCCACTTGATAGCTAGATACCACTTGTAAATACTTGGAGATGAAATCATTAGATATTCTATGCATGCTAGTTTTTCATTTTATCATTCAAACTTACACTAGCATACACCACACAAGCATGGATATTGAAATCTAAAACTTGTGCCATGCAAGCAAACATATGAAATGCACATTCAAATGCACCATACAAGTTCATGAGCTTGCTCCCCCTACTTGTGTGCTCAAGATTTTAATTGATCCCCTTCCTTTGTCATATTTTATCTCTCTACACTATTTTTTCCCTTATCACTTATCTTTGTTTCTCTCCCCCTTTGTCATCAATGACCACAAAGGCTTAAAGTATAGATAGGTTCAATATTATAGATAAGTTGGGGTGAAATCATGTGAAATGAGGATCATTTTTCAATTTGGTTCAATCTAGATTACTTGCAAAAGATATTTAACTCGGTTTGATCCAAGAACAAGCTTCTTCACACCTCCAAATAAGGGTTATCTTGTACCATGCTGAGTTAAACACTTATAGCTCATTTTTATAGATCAAACAGTAGGTTTACAAGCCCACAAACATGTCATATGCTACAACTAGATCATTTCAAACATACAAGCAATAGCGGTAACATACAAGCATCAAATTCATTTGATTTTCATGAATGAGCCTATTCAAATGTGGAATATGTCTAGATGCACTAATCATGTCCTTAGCAAGGATGAATGTCATGCCAATCAATTTATACCTTGTATTACTCAAAGGAGAGGCATGTCATATAATGGGGGTGCATCAACACATATTGGTGAAGTCAAGTATGTTCAATTCATTCCTTAGCTTGCAAAACCTCTTCTCATCAAGTGGCTTGGTGAATATGTCGGCAAGTTGATCTTCGGTGCCCACACTCTCTATGCAAATGTCCCCTTTTTGTTGGTGATCTCTTATGAAGTGATGATAGACATCTATATGCTTTGTTCTTGAGTGTTGAACCGGGTTGTTTGTGAGTTTGATGGCACTCTCATTATCACATAGCAATGGCACTTGCTTGATCCTAATTCCAAAATCATTCAAAGTAGCCTTCATCCAAAGTAATTGAGCACAACAACTACTAGCCGAAATGTACTCTGCTTCGGCGGTTGAAAGTGCTACACTATTTTTCTTCTTTGATGACCAAGATACAAGTGATCTTCCCAATAGTTGACATGTGCCCGATGTGCTCTTTCTCTCAACTTTGCATCCCGCATAATCGGAGCCCGAATATCCAATCAACTCAAATCTTGCTCCATTGGGATACCACAATCCAACATTTTGTGTATGCTTTAAGTACCTCAATATTCTCTTTGTTGCTTTCAAATGACTTTCTCTTGATGAGGCTTGAAATCTAGCACACATGCATACACTAAACATCACATCCGGTCTTGATGCGATCACATAGAGTAGGCTTCTAATCATAGACTGATACATCTTTTGATCCACCATGTTGCTACTAGCATCACTATCCAAACTTCCACTTGTCCCCATTGGTGTACTAATAGCTTTAGCATCATCCATTCTAAACTTCTTGAGCATGTCCTTAATATACTCGCCTTGACTCACAAATGTGTCATTCTTCATTTGCTTGATTTGAAGACCAAGGAAGTAACTAAGCTCTCCAATCATAGACATCTCAAACTCACTTGCCATCATCTTGCCAAACTCCTCATAAAAATCTTGATTTGTTGACCTAAATATGATATCATCAACATAGATTTGCATTACAAACAAATCATTTCCAAGCTTCTTGGTGAAGAGAGTGGTGTCAACCTTTCCCATCTTAAATCCCTTAGAGAGTAGGAAATCCCTCAATCTCTCATACCATGCTCTAGGTGCTTGTTTTAATCCATACAAAGCCTTTCTCAACTTATAAACATGGTTGGGTTTCTTTTTATCTTCAAAACTAGGAGGTTGCTCAACATATACTAGCTCATTGATGTACCCATTGAGAAATGCACTTTTCACATCCATTTGGTACAACTTGATGTTGTGGGCACAAGCATAGGCTAACAAGATCCTAATTGCTTCCAACCTTGCAACCGTAGTATATGTTTCTCCAAAGTCAAGACCTTCAACTTGAGTGTAACCTTGAGCCACTAATCTTGCTTTGTTCCTTATTACTATCCCATCTTGATCTTGCTTGTTTTGAAAGACCCACTTGGTTCTAATCACATTATGATCCTTAGGCCTCTCAACTAATTCCCATACTTGGTTTCTTGTGAAGTTGTTTAGCTCTTCATGCATAGCATTGACCCAATAAACATCCCTCAAAGCTTCATCTATCTTTTTAGGTTCAATGGATGACACAAATGAGAAATGCTCACAAAATGAAGCCAATCTTGATCTTGTTTGCACACCTCTTGAAATATCACCAATGATAGTGTCCAATGGATGATCTCTTGCAACATTGGTTGGTTGGAGCACTTGCACTTGATTGCTTGCATTAGATTGATCACTTGGTTGAGATGATGAACTAGCCATTTGTTGATCTTGCACATTGCCATCACTAGTGCTTGTTTAGATTTGATCATGAGAACCACTAGCTTGCACATTTGAGTTAGAGAGCACTTGATTCTTGTCATCTTCAACATCAATCATCACTCTAGGCCTTAACTCACAAATGTCCATGTTTCTCATTGCCTTGACCAATTGAGTTCCTTTCACATAATCTAGATTCTCATCTTCCTCTTGGGAACTATCGACGAAATATGGTCGGCAGTCTACCTAGGGGTATGCCCAAGGTAGTAGATTATCGGCAGACAGATGCGCAAGCCCCAAACAAGACGGTGATGCAAGACAGACATGAGGTTTTATCTAGGTTCGGCCGCCAAGAAGGCGTAATACCTACGTCCTGCGTCTGATTTGTATTGCTGTATGTCAATGAGAGATGTTTTTTAGAGGGGTCCCCTGCCCGCCTTATATAGTCCGGGGGGCAGGGTTACAGATCTAGAAACTCATCCTAGTCAGTTACAATTGCCATATGTGGCCGGATAAGGATTCCTATTCTAACCGACCAGGATCCTGCTTGGTCACCAAATCCGTCTTGATTCCTTGTGCGGGACTCCGATCAGGTTAACTGGGACGCACGTCGTCTTTCGGGTGGACCGAACCCATCAATCCGGGCCAGCCCAAGCCTAGCCGTAAGGGTATAGGGGTTAATACCCCCACAGCTAGTCCCCGAGCATCATGTATTATGCTACGACACGCCATTTTAACCTTCTCCGACAAGTGAGGCTTGAGCCCTTGATGCCTCCGACCACCGTCATCACCGGAGAAGTAGGTTGTCCGAAGAATGTATGGTGCTCTTAAGAAAAAAGAAAAAGATTTCTTGTCCTGAGAAGTGTGCCCACTTGTATTTCTGAAAAGAAATGTAAGTGGTCTTGAAGCATAGCGTCCTTGAACATCAGAAGCGTAGGGGTCGAAAAACAAACACATTCACCGCAAGGTGAAGTGTGCCCACTTAGTCCCCGAGGCTGGTAGTAGGTGACGTAGGCACGTGGTGCCAGGGTCTAAAAAGAATTCCTAGTTTAGTTGAAAACCAAATTGCCGCATAGGCAAAACGAGATGCACCGGCAGGTGCATCGTACCGACGTAGTCCCCAAGCTTGCTGGAAGGCGAAATATGAGCCTTGTAGCAAGGTCTAAAGAAATGTCTCTTAACTGTATTTGAGTACAAATCACATGTAGCCAAGGAGAACCATTATTCAAGCAGTGGTCGGGGCAGTCCCCGAGCATATTATTAATCCTTACAATTATTCAAAGCACAGGGGTCGAGTAGACAAACACATTCACCGCAAGGTGAAGTGTGCCCACTTAGTCCCCGAGCCTGGTAGTAGGTGACGCAGGCACGTGGTGCCAGGGTCTAAAAATAATTTTCACTGACGTTAAAAATCCCATTGCCGCATAGGCAAAACAAGATGCACCGGCAGGTGCATCGTACCGACGTAGTCCCCGAGCTTGCTGGAAGGCGAAGTATGAGCCTTGTAGCAAGGTCTAAAGAAATGTCTCTCAACTGTATGTGAGTACCAATCACATGTAGTCGAGGAGAGCAAACTCCGAATAGTGGTCGGAAGAGTCCCCGAGCACAGCAGTGGTCATAGCATTTACTGAGTACGGTAATGGTTGGAAAAGTCACCGTGGTCGGAGTATTCCCTGAGCAAGGGAGTGGTCTGGTCAGTCCCCGAGCACAGTAGTGGTCTAGGCAATCCCTGAGCACAGTAGTGGTCTGGGCAATCCATTATCGCGTGCGCCGCTTGTACTATTATTTGGTGTATTTCTTTGTCGCCGTACTCTGTCAAGTCCAAATTGACACGTCTGGTCAAAAAAGCAAATAGGTATAGCACGGCATTCTGCCCTCTTACTCTTTCTGGCAAACTGTCGCTTGGCACCTGTATAGAGGTGCGTTAGTGTGGGCCCTCTGACTTTATCAGCGAAGAGGCGCATACACTGTAAACGAAGGGGCGCGTTTATTGGCATAGATCTCGAGGTGGTGTGAACAACCGTCCACTGCGCGTGCGCACGTCTCCCAAGAAACTCGGGCGGACGAAACGATGGAACTCTTTGTTATTTATAATGTAGATCTGGCAAGTTACTGTCACCGTTCCCCATTGTCATTCGCCGCCGCCACCTTTGTCTTCCTCTTGCCAAACCCTATTCCTCCGATAATCATCGCCAAATCCCCTCGCCACCGCATCCACCCCCCTAGAAAGGACAGACTAATGGCGAGGAGAGACGCCCAGAAGAAAGGCGGAATCATGGCGAAGGAGTGGTGGAAGTCGCGGAGCAACGAGCAAACCATCGAAGACCTCGTCGCCATGGGGGTGCTCCACAACAAGGCACTCGCTGGATGGCGCGCGCCGGAAGGAGAAAGCTTCCCCGATCCACAACCAGGTGAGATTGTGGTTTTCGAAGACTTCTTCAAACGGGGTTTTGGGATTCCAGTGCACCCTTTCCTTCAGGGTCTCTGCTTGTATTACGAGATTGGGATTTGCAATCTGCATCCCAACTCGATTCTTCTTGTCTCCACCTTCATCCATCTCTGCGAGGCTTATGGTGGCTTCCAGCCCCATTTTGACCTCTTTCGCCACCTATTCTGTCTTCGGAAGAAAGGGAGTGGTGGCTCGAAGATAGCCGGAGGCGTCTACCTGAACCTGCGTGACGGCATGAAGGCTCAATACTTGCACTGCCCCTAGAACACCTCACTGGACGAGTGGTACAAGAAGTGGTTCTACATCCATGAAGAGCCGAACACCATCACCCTGTGCGACGTGGGGCTGATTCCAGAGAAGAAGAATAGCTAGTCAGAGAAGCCCGAGAACTTGGAGCAGATCGCCGAACTGCTCGGGATGATCCCGTGGGGAAGGCTTGATGGCCCAAGCGTGGTCGGCAATTTCATCAGCCGAAGAATCCAGCCCTGCCAGAAGAGGATTCATCCTGGCTTCGAGTACCAAGGAGGCACTGATCCAACGAGGACCAGGAAGGAGCCGCTCGACAAGATGGAAATCAAGGCCAGGATTGGAGAGCTGTTCAACCTGGCCCATCCCAATTATGTCGGGCTGAACGCCATCGAGCACGCCTTCAAGCTGGCTCGACCTCCCCCAAAGGTAAATGATGCCTCCTTTTAACTGTAGAGTCATGTTGTAGCAAGAAAATAACTGTTTGTCCCCGTTTTGTGTCTCAGTGTAATGGTCGTGACCGGGCAGCAGTGTTCGTGTCGCCTCCCCCCGGTGTAGAATGGTCGCAAGCTACCGGCCCAGCCGCCCAGACCAGCGCCAGGACCGACGACGTTCACTGGGCGGTACTCGAGACTGTAGAGGACGCATCGACCAGAGCCGCTGGCAAACGTCCGGCTGCCAACAAACGATGCCAAGCCATCTTCCCCCTGTCGGACGACGAAGCAGAGGATGCGGACATCTTCCGGCTTGTCCCTCGAAAGAGGAGAAGGCAAATGGGACCGGCGGAGCAGGGTGGCTCCTCTGGGCCAGCAGTGGTCACATCACCGACTACTGCAACACAGAGGATAGACGAAGGAAACGTCAAGCATCATACCCCGACGCCTATATCGGAGGTGGAAAGAGTCCCGTCGGAAACTGCCGAGCAAGCGGAGCAGGGGCGGTCGAGGAGACGTTCCTTCGCCACATCATTCCGCAAGTCGAAGCTGTAAGTATCTATATTTTTTATGTAAGCTTGCATTTTGCATTGGATACTATGATCTTCTGAATTTGTCTCTGATGCATTAGATCGGCATCCACCGAGAGCCCCGACCAGCTAGCTGGGTGCGGCATGTCTTCGCCAACAACGGCGGGACAAACTGCCCAGCAGCCAGCCGTGGAGGAGCCCATAGTAGGAACTCCACCTGGGCCTCAGCAGGCGGACGACCAGACGCCAGTCCCCGAGCAGCTGGTCAAGAAGACAACCAAGCAGAGTACAAGTGCTCCGAGCATGAACCCTGCTGAGGCGGATACCATGGCGCCAAGGGAGCTAGATCTAGCCGAGGAGCAGCAGCCAGAAGTGGCCCAGAGCGTTCTTGCCAACGCGACGGCTCGTGGAAAAGCCCTGGTGGTCGTGGAGTCTGCAAACTCTAGACCAGCGCCGCCTCCCGAATAGGAGGCTGAAGAGGAAGAAGTGGAAGAGGTCCTGGGCCGTCCCCAAGATAGGCGACAACATGTATATGTGTCGCGCTATTGGAACGACGAATGGGTCATGCACGAAGAAATCCCAGAGGTCAAAGAGACCTTAAGAGTCGAACGGGCGGCCAAGCATCTGGTGACAGAAGTCCAGGTATATTTTGCTTGAGTCCTTGACCCTGTTGTGTAGTCGAACTGTCTGACGTAGCTTGTCTGTATGCAGGACTTGATGAAAACTGCAAAATACCGAAAAAGGTGCTTCGGCCAGATTGAAGGAATCACGGCGACCAATAAGGAGCTGGCGGCTGAAGTGGAACGCTTATGGCGCCAACTTGAAGCCGCCGACCAGGAGAGGACAGACCGAGAAGCACAGAACCAAAACCTGGTCGGCCAGCTCAATAACAAAGAGCGGGAGAAAACAAGTAAGTTTTCACCGTATCATAGCAAGTGCAGGACTTGTGTTATTGTGTTCTTGGCAGTAACAGCTGTAATGTAGGTTTAGAAGCTGAAGTGACCCACCTCCAGGGGGAAAATAGCCGTGTAACCGCAGAATGTGGTCGCGTGAAGGAGGACAATGAGAAACTGGCACGCAGCCAGTCTGAACTCCAAGACCACACTACCAAAATGAAGGATGACCTGAAAAGTAAGCATTCCAGATCTCCTTTCTCATCCTGTCGTCCACCTTGCCTTGTCGTGTCATCACATTTGATGTTTTGTACTGCGTTCAGTTTTGAAAGTTAATGCCAAGAGGCACCTAGAGGTCCGTGATCAAGGAGCGCGACGACTGGAAAGCACGATGCCTCAAGGCCACCGAGGAGCGGGATACGTGGAACAAGCGGTGCCAAGAAATGGCAACTGGCATTGTGCCCGTCCTCGACCTTATCGACCCGGCGCTCACAGAGGAAGAGCTAAGGACACCCCAGCTCGGACTGGTCGAGAGATGCAAACAAGCATGGAGATGGTTCCAAGAGTTCGTGAAGGAGGCGGGTGAGTACACGGGTGCCCATGTGCTAAGCATGGTGCGTGCTCACTACCCCCTGATCGATCTCAAACGCCTGGAGGCTGGGTACCTGAAGGAGATAGACCCAGACAAGGCAGAAGAGCTTTGGACTGCCCAGCTGGACTTGTCATCAAAGATAATTGGCGATATTAACCTGTGTGGAGGTGGGACAGCACCTATACAGGGTATGCCATCGACAAGCCAGCTGGAAATGCCATCAGCTGCAAGCCAACCAACGAAGTCTGCGGTCTTGACTAGCCAGGCACCGGCGGGGCCATCCCCTTCAGCTCGACTAGCTCAAGAGTCCCCGAGACTCGAGTAGGGTATCAGAGGCGGCGAGCAGTAAATGCCATGCGCCCCGACCAGCCAATGGAATAGGCTTAGAGCTGTAGAAGGAGGACATAGTTGTGTTATTGTAAACTGGAGCCTCTTCAGGCAAGCTTGTAATAACGTAACTGTATATCATTATAAGCTTGTTTGCTTTATACAAAACATATTTAAGCTTGAAATTTTTTGTTGGTGTAACTAAGTGGGAACGTGTTAACGTTCTGTTTAGTTGTACCGTTTTGCTTGACACATCATCCCGAAGAGTTTGTGCGGCCCTAGTTTGGCATGTGGTCAGAGTGTGAGGTACTATGACCTGTGCACACGTGGACGCAGACAAGTCAAACCAGGGGGGACCTGCCGATCACCCGCAACGTAGAGAGCGGATCCCGTGCACGTGTTGGGAGGAACCGGAGACAGAGTGGTCGGAGAAATCATAATTGCTTTATTAAAGTAAATCGAAAATACAAGTAGAGTACATATCTCAGTAGTTAAGCATAGAAACGTCTAAGCTTGTCGATGTGCCACGAGTTTGGTACGTCCATGCCGTCCAGGTGAGCTAACCTGTAAGACGTTGGACGTGTGACTTCCTTGATCATGAAGGGTCCCTCCCATGGGGTTGTGAGTTTGTGGACACCAGCCTGGTTCGTCTTCCACTTCAGGACTAAGTCCCCGACTGTGAAGAAACGCTCTTTAACGTTCTTGTTGTAGTACCTGCGCAAAACAGCAAGGTATTTGGCCGTGCGTACACAAGAATCGAGCCTTTTCTCCTCTGCGCTGTTGACTTCTAGCTCCCGTACTTCATTGACCTTGCCCTCGTCGAAGTTCTCTACCCATGCTAATCTGAAAGCTATATCTGGTGGGAGGACTGCCTCAGCGCCGTAAACCATAAAGTATGGTGAGACGCCGGTGTTACGACTGGGCTAAGTTCGGAGGCCCCAGACCACGGCTGGTAACTCCTTGAGCCATCTTCCGAGAGCTTTGTCGTTTTCTCTGTATATCCTCTTCTTTAGTGCGTCCAAGATCATGCCATTTGCCCGCTCGACTTGTCCATTAGCCCTAGGGTGCACCACCGAGACGTATTTTACTACTATGCTCCTTTCATCGCAGAAGTCCCAAAAGGCGTTCCCGGTGAACTGAGTACCCAGATCAGTAATGATGCTGTTGGGTATGCCGAAACGATGGATGACCTGGTCGAGGAACGTAATAGCCTTCTCTAAGGATGCCTGTACCAGAGGCATGTATTCTATCCACTTAGAGAATTTGTCAATTAGAACGAAGACGCATGTAAACTTCCCAGGAGCCAGTTTGAAAGGCCCGATCATGTCCAGTCCCCAGCACGCGAAGGGCCAAGAGGCTGGAATCATCTGGATCTCATGTGCTGGTACATGGATTCTCTTGGCGAAGAACTGACAACCCTCACAGCGGCGGACTAGCTTCTCTGCGTCAGCTACTGCTGACGGCCAATAGAACCCTGCTCGGAAAGCCTTACCGACCAGTGTTCTTGAGGCCGCATGGTTGCCACAGGAGCCAGAGTGGATTTGGTCCAGGAGATGCTCACCTTCCTCCTGGGTTATACACTTCATCAAGATTTCCTCCTTTGCGTTTTTGCGCCATAACTTGCCATTGACGAGCAGATACTGCTTACTGCGACGCATCAGTCGTTCGTTTTCTATTCGATCAGTATAACCGCTACCATCTGTTAAGTACTTGATGAAAGGTGTCCTCCAGTCTGGCTCATGAGTGGTCGGAAGCGGCTCGGTTGTGCTTGTTGCCGGAACCGTAGCCACTAATTGCTGGTCTGGAGCTTTGTCGACCGTTGAATCTTCGTCTTCAATGGAAGGCGTGAGCAGGTCTTGGACGAATACGCCATGTGGGATTTTGGCTCGGGATGATCCTAACTTTGACAACGCATCTGCTGCCTGGTTCTTGTCCCGGACCACGTGTATGTACTCGATGCCATAGAACCTACCTTCCAGCTTTCTTATCGATTTGCAGTATGCGTCCATCTTTTCACTGGTCGTGTCCCAGTCCTTGTTGAGTTGGTTGATGACTAGAGCCGAGTCTTCGTAGACATAGAGATGTTTAACACCAAGCTCAACCGCAATGCGTAGACCATGCAGGCATGCTTCATACTCGGTGGCGTTATTAGATGCTGGGAAATAAATCCTGAGGACGTACCGAAGCTGCTCCTTGGATGGTGACATGAAAAGAACTCCTGCTCCCGCACCGTCAATGTTGAGAGAACCATCGAAGTACATCGTCTAATATTCGTCGGATCCCGGAGAGGCAGGCGTGCTTAAGTTTGTCCACTCGACGATGAAATCGACGAGTGCCTGAGACTTGATTGTAGTACGGCTTGCAAATTCCAAGGAAAAGGGGCATAGCTCCATTGCCCATTTGACGATGCGTCCGTTCGCATCCTTATTGCGAATGATGTCCCCAAAGGATACTCGGTCATGACCACCACACGATATCCGTCGAAGTAATGTCTCAACTTTCGGGATGTTATCAGTATGGCGTAGATCAGTTTCTGAATCTGTGGGTACCTGGTCTTGGATTCATTGAGTACCTCACTAATGAAATAAATTGGCCGCTGTACCTTGTAGGCGTGGCTCGGCTCGTCGCGCTCGACCACCATTGTAGTGGAAACCACCCGATCGGTTGCCGCAATGTAAAGTAGGAGAGTTTCGTCTTCTCTGGGAGCAATAAGTACCGGGGGTGATGTGAGGTATTCTTTTAGCTACGTGAAAGCAGCGTCTGCTTCCTCCGACCACTCAAACTTCTCGGATGCTTTGAGCAGTTTGAAGAACGGTAGCCCTTTTTCTCATAATCTTGATATGAAACGGCTTAGAGCGGCCATGCATCTGGTAAGATTCTGGAAATCTTTCACCTTTTTTGGGGGCTTCATGTCTAAGACACTTTGACTTTCTCCGGGTTAGGGCGTATGCCGTCGTAACTGACGACGTTGCCGAGCAGTATGCTAGAAGGAACGCCAAAGATACACTTCTTTGGGTTTAATTTCCATTGGAACGTATTGAGGGCTGCAAAGGTGCGTTCCAGGTTGTCAACAAGGGTACGTGCTTCCTTGGTTTTGACAACTACATCGTCCACATAAGCCTCGACGAGGCCGTCTTTTATCTCGTCGTTGAGGCAGGCCTGTATAGCTCGTTGGTAGGTAGCCCCGGTGTTTTTGAGCCCGAACGACATAGTCGTGTAGTAGTAGGCGCCAAAAGGCGTGATGAAAGATGTCTTGATCTGGTCGTCCTTTTTGAGAGCGATCTGATGATAACCAGAGTAGCAATCGAGAAAGGAAAGCAGCTCGCAACTAGCGGTTGAATCTACGACCTCGTCTATGCGAGGTAAGCCGAAGGGGTCCTTAGGGCAGTGTTTGTTGAGATCAGTGTAATCAATGCACATTCTCCATTCATTATTCTTTTTGCGTACAAGAACTGGGTTGGCTAACCATTCCGGATGATACACTTCTTTGATAAATCTGGCTGCCAAAAGCCGTGTAACTTCTACCCTAATCGCCTCCTTTTTGTCGTGAGCGAACCGTCGTAGCTTCTGCTTGATTGGTTTGGCCTTGCTGTTGACATTTAAGGAGTGCTCAATCAAGTTCCGAGGTACACCGGACATGTCGAAAGGTTTCCATGCAAACACATCCACGTTGCTCCTCAAGAACCTGACGAGCGCGTCTTCCTATTTGGGATCCAGGTTGGCCCCGATGAGGGCCATTTTGCTGGGATCGCCATCGACCAGCTGGATCGTCTTGTGCTCCTTGGACCTGATGTTCTTGCACGGAGCCTTGAGCTTTGGGATCTCCAGGTGGTCGGCTGAGGTCTTCTTAGCGTAGAGCATGGTCTCGGCCATGCGAATAGAGAGGTCGTGGGCCTCTGCTATTTTGAAGCTGTTGTCCTCGCAGGTATAAGCTGCGTATACGTTGCCCCTGAGGGTTAAAACTCCTTTCTCAGTAGGCATCTTGAGCACCAGATACCTGTAATGAGGTATGGCCATGAACTTGGTGAGCAACGGTCGACCAAGAATAGCATGGTAGGTGCCATCGAAGTCAGCGACCACGAAGTTGACGTAGTCGGTGCGGAAGTGGTCCGGAGTCCCAAATTGCACAGGTAGCGTGATCTGCCCGAGAGGTGTGGAGCTCTGTCCGGGGAGAACGCCCCAGAACTGTGCCTCGTACGGCTTCAGGTCCGCCTGGGCTATTTTCAGAGCGGGCAGGCTGTTCTTGAACAGTATATCAATGGAGCTGCCGCCGTCGATCAGTACCCTATCGAACTGAACCTTGTTGATACAAGGATCGAGGACCAGGGGAAAACGCCCTGGCTCAGGTATGGCGGCCCATTGGTCCTTCCTGCTGAAGTAGATTTCACGGTGAGACCATGGAGGAAGCCACGGATCGGTGAGAAGGTTGTCGGTGTTTGCAACGTTCAAGCAAGCACGGGCAAGCAGCTTGCGTTCTCGTTTGGTCTCAATGGACACCTTGCCGCCGATGATGGTGTGCACGCGATCAGTCGGCTTGACGTATTTATGACGAGGGTCTGCATCGTCGTCGTCGTTGTCCTCATTGCGCTGTTCCCCCGCGTCGTTAGGCTTGTCGGACGTATCCGGAGCCTGTTGACGCGTGTAGATAGTCTTGAGGACGTGGCAATTCTCCATGGTGTGGTTCGACTTAGGATGGAGCTGGCAGGGCCCCTTCAATGCTTTGGCGTAGTCGTCCTCATAGTTACGACGTCTGCCGCCCTTTTTCACGGTATTGACCTCGCCGTCGTCTTCCCGAGCACGCTTGCTCCTGTAATCGTCATGGCGGTTGCGCCGCTGATTATGTTGGTCACGGTGGTCGCGGGAGTCGTTGCGCTGGTTGCGGCGGTCAAAATTGTCGTTCCGACCACGATTGCCGTGGTAATCGTCGCGGTGTGGAGGGTGGTCGGAGCGTGGAAGCCTTGCTGCTTCTTCAACGATTATCTTTTTAGCGTCGTCAGCGTCCGCGTATTTCTTAGCGGTGGCCAAGAGCGCTGTGACTGATTCAGGTCTCTTCCGGAGGAGCTTGTCTCTTAGGGCGTCGTGGAAGCGGAGGCCGGTGACGAAAGCCTCGATTGCTTCGTTGTCGGAGATTGATGGGACCTTGATGCGCATCTCCGAGAAACACCGAACGTACTCACGCAGTGGTTTGTCTTTCCGATCTCGGATCCGTTGCAGATCGTACTTGTTGTCGGGTTGTTCACAAGTAGCGATGAAATTGTCGATGAAGGCCTGCTTGAGCTCCTGCCAAGAGTCAAAATAGTTCGGCGGCAAGCTAACCAGCCATTGGTGACCTGCATGACCAACAGCGACTGGGAAGTAGTTAGACATGACGTGCTCGTCAGCCATGGCTGATCGGCACATAGTTTCGTAGAGCATGACCCATAATTTGGGGTTTTCCTTGCCGTCGTACTTCTGAAGTTTCTTGAGCTTGAAATTCTTGGGCCATATGACTTGGCGAAGGTGTGGAGTGAACTGCTTCAGACCCGGCAGACCGTGGGCGGTGTCATACTCCATACGGCGATAGCTTTCATGGGATGCACGATCGTTGGCTCTCTGGTTGATGCGAGCATGCAGATCACGTCCACCGAGGTAATGGCGGAGATCGTTATTGCCATCGCGGCAATCTCGATTGCCATCTGGATTAGCCCTACGACCATGGTTATCACGGCGATCATCACCTCAAACGTCGTGGCAATTATCCTCCCGGCGGCGGTTTTCGTCCCGACCGCCATCATGACCATCGTTTCCACCTTGACGGTTGTCCGATGGGTCGTTGTTGTGCGAGCCACGTCGGTTGAGCGGCTGTGAGCGACTTGAGTATTGGCGGCTGTGGCTTGATTCAACTGAAACGGATAGAGCCCGGGCTTGATTCATCTCTGCGGTCTGAGCCATAGCAGCCGTCAGATAAGCTTGTATGTCATCACGGACTGCTTGGGTCTTGGGAGTGTTGGGCAGCCGCTGCATTGTCGCCATGGCGATGGCTACGTTGGCGCTTGGGGTGTTGAAGACTTGTTTGTCCCCCACCCTGTCGAAAGCATTGTTGAGGTCACGTGGTTGGACCCTTATGCGTCGTGCCTCCTGGTCTGCTTCAGCTTCGATTTGCCGGCGATTAAACCAGTCAGTATTGCGTGCTTCGCGTGCAGTCTTTTCTTGTTCTATTTCGCCGACTGCTGGTGGCTCGTCGTTGCTGACAACATGGATCAAATCCCCTCGTCTTGGCGGGAAAGACGGAAATTGGGGGAAACTCGGGGCGTGGTCTGGTAGATCCAGATCGTATTTGACGCCTTCATCTTCATGACGCTGAAGCTCGATGTGGATAGATGCGTTGGATGCGATGCCGGATGAGGAGCTGGAGTCGCCCTCTCGGACCGTGTGGACGGATCCTTCTTGATAATCTTCAATCCGGACCATGTTGATGATGTTGCATGGCTTCGGCTGAGATCGGTGTATAGGACACAGATCCGAGCAGCGTCGTAGATTGTACGCATAGCTGGAGGCAGCGTTTTGCAGGCCGTAGGGCTGGACCTAGTGGTTCTCCGTCGGGACTTCGTACTCGCAGAGTCGGAGACTCGTCGCGAAGGCTGGCTGGCGACGAGCAAAGCGCCCCTCAGGAGTAGATACGACCACGAGATCTGTTCCAAGTCGCGCAGGACAACTGGTCCGAGCTGGTCGGATAGATCTATTGTGGGGAGCTGTTACCTGCTCATTAGGTTGGCTTTGAATCGTACTTACCAGAGCTAGGGTTTCAGCGAGTTTGATGCCGACCCGATCGATGGAGTCGAGCAGGTCGGTGTTGTCGATCTGCTTCCCTCTGTAGCGGGGAAGCGGATGACGGGTTGTCGGCGTGGTTGTAGGCGTGGTCAGAGCCAGATGTACCATGGTCAGAGCCAGATCCATCATGGTCAGAGCCGTGTTTACCATGGTCAAAGCCGTGTTCACCGTGGTCGGAGCCGTAGCCGATGCAGGTGAAGTAGTCGTCGGCGCAAGTTGGATCCACGCCTCCTCCGTGGTCATGGCGATGGAGTCGTCGGCGCCGGTGGTCCAGGTGATCTGGCCGACGGTGAACGTGAGGCTGTTGGGCGTAGCCATGGAGCCGGAGATGATGACCATCTTGTTTGCCTGGAGAGCAGTACGCACACCCCCTACCTGGCGCACCACTGTCGACGAAATATGGTCGGCAGTCTACCTAGGGGTATGCCCAAGGTAGTAGATTATCGGCAGACAGATGCGCAAGCCCCAAACAAGACGGTGACGCAAGACAGACACGAGGTTTTATCCAGGTTCGGCCGCCAAGAAGGCGTAATACCTACGTCCTGCGTCTGATTTGTATTGCTGTATGTCAATGAGAGATGTTTTTTAGAGGGGTCCCCTGCCCGCCTTATATAGTCCGGGGGGCAGGGTTACAGATCTAGAAACTCATCCTAGTCAGTTACAATTGCCATATATGGCCGGATAAGGATTCCTATTTTAACCGACCAGGATCCTGCTTGGTCACCAAATTCGTCTTGATTCCTTGTGCGGGACTCCGATCAGGTTAACTGGGCCACACGTCGTCTTTCGGGTGGACCGAACCCATCGATCCGGGCCAGCCCAAGCCTAGCCGTAAGGGTATAGGGGTTAATACCCCCACAGGAACCATTTGTTTCATCAAACTCTACATCATGAACCTCCTCAAGAGTACCACTAGCTAAATTCCAAAATCTATAAGCCTTGCTAGTAGTGGAGTAACCAAGCAAGAACCCTTCATCACATTTCTTTTCAAACTTGCTCAATCTAGTGTCTTTCTTCAATATGTAGCATTTACAACCAAAAACCTGAAAGTATGCTATGTTGGGCTTTCTTCCATTCAAAAGTTCATAAGGTGTCTTCTCTATCATGGGGTGACAATAGAGTCAGTTGCTATAATAGCAAGCCACGTTGATTGCTTCGGCCCAAAATGAATGACTCACATTGTATTCACTCAACATTGATCTTGCCATGTCAATCAAAGTTATATTCTTCCTTTCAACTAAGCCATTTGATTGAGGAGTGTACTTGGCCGAGAATTGATGTCTAATTCCAAATTCATCACACAACTCATCAATTCTAGTGTTCTTGAATTCACTACCATTGTCACTTCTAACTTTTTTGATGGTTGTTTCAAACTCATTGTGAATGCCCTTGACAAATGATTTGAATATTGCAAACACATCACTCTTGTCACCAAGAAAGAAGACCCATGTATATCTAGTGAAATCATCCACAATCACAAATCCATATTTGTTTCCTCCAATGCTAGTGTATGTGGTTGGTCCAAACAAGTCCATATGCATTAGCTCAAATGCCTTAGATGTGCTCATCATGCTCTTCTTAGGATGTGTGTTATCAACTTATTTTTCGGCTTGACATGCACTACATACCTTATCTTTCTCAAATGTGACATCTTTCAAGCCTCTAACTAAGTCATGCTTGATTAACTTGTTCAATTATTTTATTCCAACATGACCAAGCCTTCTATGCCATAACCAACCCATGCTAGACTTAGTGATCAAACATATTGTCAATTAAGCTTCTCTAGCATTGAAATCAACTAAGTATAGATTCTCATATCTAAATCCTTTGAATATCAAGTTAGAGCCATCTACACTTATGATCTCTACATCATCCACACCAAAAATGCACTTGAAACCAAGATCACACAATTGAGCTACCGACAAAAGGTTGAAGTTCGAGCTCTCTACTAGTAGCACATTGAAAATGCTCAAGTCATTGGATATTGCAATCTTACCAAGCCCTTTGACCTTGCCTTTTCCATTGTCACCAAATGTGATACTATCAAACCCATTGCTTGTGTTTTCATTGATTGAATTGAACATTCTTTGATCACCGGTCATGTGTTGTGTGCACCCACTATCAAGCACCCAATGCCTTCCTTCGGCTTTATAATTTACCTATAAAAGAAGATCAATTCTTTTTAGGTACCCAAACTTGCTTGGGTCCTTGTAGGTTAGTTACCAAGGTCTTTAGTACCCATATGGCCTTCTTCTTTGGGCCACAATTGGTGTACCAATGAACTTAGCATTCACACCGTTGGCACCCTTATAAAGCATGTAACAAGAATCAAATTTAATTGAGGATACATTAGGTAGCTTATTCTTGTTAGTCTTGCAATTTTGCTCTGTATGCCCAACTTGCTTGCATCTATTGCAAAACCGACCATTGCCCTTCACAAAGCTAGCTTTGGAAGTGACAAAGGCCGCCTTGCCTTTCTTGGGGGTATAGCCTAATCCCTCTTTATTGAGAGAAAACCTTTGGCTACCCAAGCACTTTAGCAAGTGGGCTTCTCCACCATAGGCATTGCCTAAGGCACGAGTGAGCTCATTCACCTCCTTCTTGAGGGTCTTATTTTCCACCATTAGTGAGGTTTCACAAGTGAGACCGTCACTCAAAGGTGAAGTAGAGGGGATAGTGCTACAAGAAGTATTAGTGGGAGCAACAAAAATAGATTCACCAATAAGATCACATGTTAGTCCCACATCATGATATGATCACTTGCTCCTTCTTGGCTTCCTCCACTTTGACTTGCTCAATGAGAGAGAAATGAGCCTTTTCAAGCTTAGAGTGAGCTTTGCCAAGCTTCTCATGAGCTTCCATTAGCCTCTCATGAGTGGCATTGAGCTCATCAAAGGATTGCTCAAGAAGTTTTACTTTCTTGCGTAATTCTTTGTACTCTTTTCTCTTCATCTCATTGCAAGCGTGCACTTGCTCACACATGTCCAAGAGCTCCTCCTTAGTGTACTCCTCATCCTCATCATCATCATCATTTTCATTCCTACAAGAGTCACTTTCACATTCATCATCATCACTTTCATCATATTTTACCTTGGTAGGCTTTGCCATGAGGCATGTTGATGGAGTGTCGAAGATGGAGAGTTTCTTGTTGATGGCGATACTTGCTAGTGCTCTCTTGATAGATTTCTTGTCATCATCACTAGAGCTATCACCATCCAAAGAACCATCACTATCCCAAGTGACTACATAGCCTCCACCTTTCTTCTTCTTTTGGAATGTCATTCTCTTCTCCTTCTTCTCCTTCTTTTCATTTTTATCTTTCTTGTGCTTCTTCTTCTCATCTTCATCATTGTCACTATTATAGGGACAATTTGCTACAACATGATCAGGGCTCTTGCAATTGTAGCATCTTCTCACATACTCTTTGCTCTTGGTGTGATCTCTTCTCTTTCTTGCACCATAGCCCTTCTTCTTCATGAATTTGCCCATCTTGCGCACAAATAGGGCCATGGCTTCATCATCAATGTCACTAAGATCACCATCATCACTTGATTCTTTCTTGGACTTGCCCTTGTTCTTGGATGACGATGAGCTAGCTTTGAATGCTATACTCTTCTTCTTCTTCTTGTCTTCTTCTTCCTTCTTGTCATCCTTATCATCCCCTCCCTTTCCACACGGTATATCTCTTGTGTCATGACATCACCTAATACTTGGTTGGGGGTAATTTCCTTTAATCCTCCTCTTATGATAAGCAATCTCAACATTTCAAATCTTGGTGGTAGGCACATCAAGAACCGATGAGAGACATCATCATCCTTGATCTTCTCTCCCAATGCCTTCAAATCATTGATAATGACTTGCAATCGATGGAACATCTCTGGAATGCTCTCATCATCCTTCATCTTGAAACTTGTCAACTTGTCCTTGAGGATATACAACTTGGCACTCTTCAACGCCGGTGTGCCCTCATATGTTTCTTCTAATCTTTTCCACACCTCATTTGCTCTTTCACAATCCTTGATTTGCTCAAACACCTTGGAATCAATAGCATTGTATATGGTGTTGAGAGCCATTGTATTGCATTGCTTGTTGATCTTGTCTTGGTTGGTGGGATCATCGGGATTGATGATGGCATAGTCATTCTCAGTCACTTCCCATACTTGATCATTGATTGAACCAAGATACATCCTCATCTTTCTCTTCCAATAATCATAGCATGTGCCATCAAAGAACGGTGGTTTGCCCCCCACATAGTTGAACACAACTTGAGCCATAATTTAACACCGAGGTTGTTAAGCCTTCAATCAAACAGTGACCATGGCTCTGATACCACTTGAAAGGTCCTAATATGGCTAGAGAGGGGGTGAATAGCCTATTTAAAAATCTACAAATCAACTAGAGCAATTTTATTAGTATGACAAATAGCGAAATGCAAACTTGCTCTAGCTCTACAAGGGTTGCAAGCCACCTATCCAACAATTCTAGTTGCAATGATTACTAGGCACACAACTTCCAAAGATACTACTCACTAAGAGCTCTCAAACTTCCTACTCTAAAGAGCTCCACTAGATGAACTTAAAATAACAAAGCAAGCTCTCAATTCTAATTACACTAAAGAGCTTGCCACAACTAGTTTGCCAGAATATAAATGAGTGAATAGGGTGATTATACCACCGTGTAGAGGGGTGAACCAATCACAAGATGAAGATTAAGCTAATCACCGAGAGAATACAAATGACAAGAGACGACCAATTTTCTCCCAAGGTTCACGTGCTTGCCAACACGCTACGTCCCCGTTGTGTCGACCAACACTTGGTGGTTCGACGACTAAGAGGTGTTTCACAAACCTCGTCCACACGATTGGACATCACAAGAACCTACCCACAAGTGAGGTAACTCAATGACAAGAGCAATTTACTAGAGTTACCTTTCAGCACTCCGTTGGGGAAGGTACAACTCCCCTCACAATCACCGGAGATGGCCACAAACAATCACCAACTCATACCGATCCTCCACCGCTACACCAAGCCGTCTAGGTGGTGGCAACCACCAAGAGTAATAAGTGAAATCCGCAGCGCAACACGAATACCAAGTGCCTCTAGATGCAATCACTCAAGTAATGCACTTGGATTCTCTCCCAATCTCACAAAGATGATGAATCAATGATGGAGATGAGTGGGAGTGCTTTGGCTAAGCTCACAAGGTTGCTATGTCAATGAAAATGTGCAAGAGAGTGAGCTTGAGCCAGCCATGGGGCTTAAATAGAAGCCCCCATGAAATAGAGCCGTTGTACCCCTTCACTGGGCACTGATCGGGGTGACCGGACGCTCTGGTCCTATTGATCGGACGTAGGGCTCAACGTTCGGTCGCCCGATGGTAGCCACATGTCATCCTGCATTCAATAGGAGTTGTCTGATCTCAACGGTCATGACATGACCGGACGCTCTATCATAAGTGACCGGACGCCGAACACCCAGACTCCAGTCATTTACAGTAAGGTCCCAAAGACAGCAAAACTTGACCGGACGCGTCCGATCGACCTTGACCGAACACAACCAGTGTCCGGTCAGTTACCCTGACATTTGTGCAGCTACGTCAGCTCTGACCAGATGCAGCCTTCTAGTGTCCGGTCAGTCAGAGGCCCAGCGTCCGGTCACATGACCGACGATAGGGTATCACTGCCACGCCTGACCGGACGCGCCGGTTCCCCCGAGACCAATGTCCGGTCAGTTGTAAAATAGTAAGACTGGCCCTCTATCATCTCTATCTCCTCCACCCTTGCTCAAATGTGCCAACCACCAAGTGTATCACCTTGTGAACATGTGTTAGCATATTTTCACAAATATTTCCAAGGGTGTTAGTACTCCACTAGATCCTAAATGCATATGCAATGGATTAGAGCATCTAGTGGCACTTTGATAACCGCATTTCGATACGAGTTTCACTCCTCTTAATAGTACGGCTATCTATCCTAAATGTGATCACACTCACTAATTGTCTTGATCACTAAAATAAAATGGCTCCTACATTTTATACCTTTGTCTTGAGCCTTTTATTTTTCTCTTTCTTCTTTTCCAAGTTCAAGCCTTTGATCATAACCATGCCATCACCATTGTCATGATTTTCGTCATTGCTTCATCACTTGGAGTAGTGCTACCTATCTCATGATCACTTTGATAAACTAGGTTAGCACTTAGGGTTTCATCAATTAATCAAAACCAAACTAGAGCTTTCAGTAGGTACAACCAGTTCAGGGACCTCTTTTCCTTGGCAAGAAGTCGCTGCTCCCAGCCCCTGATCCTAAGGACTTCGTCCTTGATCAATACCTCGCTACCATACTCATCCAGCTGACCAATGCTGGAACGCAGCTGTGGGATGTAATATAGATTCGTTAGCACGTGGTGCTCCCCGTTCTAGCACCTGAAGATGATGGTGCCACGCCCTTAGATTGCCACCCATGAGCCATCACCAAACTTAACCGTACCGGTAACATCATCGCGAGCTCAGAGAAGGATGCCTTGGAGCCTGTCATATGGTTGTTGGCACCAGAGTCCAGATACCACCGCTGCTCCGAGGTGGACTTGGGCGCATGGTTCGTCGAGGTTGACGGTCTTTAGGGCCTTCCTAGGTCCTTCCACCGTTGTCGCCTCTTCTCTCTTCTCGGCCTTGACATCGTGTAGTGCATAGAACATCGCCATCAAGATAGTGGCCTCATCCTCATCATCAGCTTGCGCCAGATGAGCCTCAGCCTTCTTTTCCTGCTTGCGATTTGGGCAGTCCCGTGCCCAATGGCCCATCTTCCCGCAGCGCCGACAGGCGTTGGGGTCGACCTACTTCTTCTTGTCCAAAGAAGCCTTACCGCGGCGCTTGCCATCGCCACCGCGGTTGGAGGAGGCTGTCTTCCCAGAGTTCCTCCGAGCAGCCCACTCCTCTTCCGTCAGCAGTAGTTTGCTGCTCTCCTTCGTTGCTGTCACCTGCTCCAGGTGCTCGTCCACCGCCCATAGATGGCCTGTCACATCCTCAATGGTGAGGGTGGACAAGTCCAGCATCATCTCTATGGAGAGAGCGATCTGGATGTACTTTGCCGGCACAGAGTGGAGGTACTTGGAGACCACCTCCTCTTCGTCGATGGTGATGCCGTGGCTGTTTAGCTTGCCAATGAGCATCTGTAGGCAGAGGAAGAAGTCCTCCACCATTTCACCATCCTTGAACTTGAGGTTGGCGTACTCTTGCTTCAAAAGCTAGGCCGTCACCTTCTTTGTGCAGTCAGAACCGACGCGCATCGCCGCAATAGCCTCCCACGCCTCCTTAGTAGAGCTCTTCATCCCCAAGGCTCCCTATACTCTGCCGGTACAGCAGCGATGATAGCCTCCAACGCTGACATGTCATCCTTCTTATTGTCGGTTCCCTTGTCAACAGCATTCCAGAGCCGTCGGGCTCTGAGCTTGACCTTCATGGTCACCGACCACTCTCCATAGTTGGTGCGAATCAGTGTCGGCCAACTGGTGCCGCTGACCACCCGCACCGTGCGAACAACGACCTCCGGTCGTGACTGGGTAGCCACAGCAGTGCCACTGCTGTCCCCCATCTCCGAACCGCCTGTCATCGTCAGCGGTTAGTCTGGCGAAGGCGCTTGTACGGCTCCGATACCACTTGTTGGCCTACAGGATTACCGGCTCAGGTGAATGAACCACTCACCAGTCTTGCCAAGCACCCGCTAGTGTTGCCGAGCACCCACTAGCCGTGTCGACGAACAAGCGTTGTCCGCCCCCACGCACTATGGCTTGAGCTAGAAGAAAAAGGAAGAACAGAGCATGCACACACAGTATAAGACACCAGCATTGGCCGAAGCCCTGTCCGAGAGATGATAAATCTGAACTCTCTTTACTGAGTTGTCGTGGTAGTCTATTTATACAACTCTATCTATCTAGTTCCAGTACAACCCACATGCTGTAACAGTAACTAGATAACATAAAGGCTGACTCTACGCCGGCCTCTGGATGTGGCTATAGTGCTGCATGTGAGCCGTGCGGGGCCTGCACCTACAGCGCCTATAATATCATAGCAGGAGGCTTTTCGGCGTCGCCTTCCCTGGCTGTGTTCATACAAGAAAAACAGTAGTTTATTCTAACAAATCCTTGGACGTTTGCACCCAATGTTTGAAATTTGAGGGCCATTGGGATCATAGAAACACTTGGTTCTGAGTGTTCGTCTCAGTAGATATATTCTCCCCCCACTCTATTGTAGCTTTAACTTTGCAGCTTAAAATTCGGCCAACTATTTTTAGCAACTCATTTTCCATCTCTGAGTATACCAGAAAAACTGGTGATGCGCCCTGTTTGGAGACTGCTCGTGTATGAACTGATATATTTTTATTTTATATTTCAGAGATATTATTATCTTACGAGGGTTAATTTATAGATCATGGTAACATGAGTGATATTGTATTGAGCAGAGATTCTTAATTTAAAAACCAAGATTTTTGCTTCGTGTCCCTACGTAGAAGTGCATCATTTGAGAATTGCATAGTGACAACTTGTCGTTGTTTGAATGTGGTAGAAAATAATATGATGCCCAATAATAAATAAATGTCCTATGGTACAACTGATGCAACTATCGCCAAGTTTCACTACTGAAAAATGTCATTATTATTCAAACATGGGGAAGTTTCGACAAGGTGGCCCACACTCTGTACTGTGCCGCGCTCGCGTTGACAGGCGGATGAATCGAGAGAGCCCGGAAGATTTCGGGTCCGGTGAAGAAGCGGACCGTCCATGTCATGAGCTTGCCTGATCTTACACTAAATGGATTAGCAGGCAACGTGGGCCGATCTGTTGGCCCATTTCCACGAGTTAGGCGTCGATCTTGAGTCAACTCAAAGGACACGTGGCCGGGTGACGAGCTAGAGACGTGGCTGAGACGCGATTTTTTTTTTGGAACAAAAACTTTATTAATAATTAAGACAAGAGACAAAACAAACTCAGAAAAAGAAGCAAAAAATGCCTCACTACGACCCGACCTAATTGCAAAATGAGTAAGTTCATGCGCTACACTATTTTGACTCCTACCAATTTTAACGATGTCTAAACTACTCAACTCCTCCACAGCAATCTGCGCTTCAAGCACCAGAGACCAGCCCACCGAGCGGTCTTGATCAGTGTTCTTCAACTTTGCGGCCACCACAGCACAATCAGTTCCCAACACCATATGAGTCTCCGGCCACCGCGTAGCAAGTGTAATCCCTTCGCGGCATGCAGCAGCTTTCGCCTCCTCAGCATCCCTGCAATATGAAAGCACACGCCATGATGCCAATTTTGCTTGACATGCATGATCTCTGATCACCACACCCACAGCAGCGGCCCCCGCGCTAGGGATGAAGGTGCCATCAACATTAATCTTCAAGGAACCCGCGTGGCGGAGGGATCCACCGTTTTTTGAACCTGTCAATCAGTTGCAGAGGGGCGCCTGTTCCCCACAAGTGTACACTGGTTCCCCTTAGTATCATGTTGCGAGCTTCCCTGACGGCATTGTAGAAGAGAGTCCATATATCGTGTCAAGAAAACGATGGACCCCTCCACAGAAACCTTTTGTCCGACGTGCAGGACGCTGTTGCGTACACTCCAAACCCTCCATAAGAGCATAAGCAAGTTTGCATTCACCCCAGCCGTGAATCTGCTCATGAGGACTAACAACCAATCGGGTCCAGTAAACACTAGGTCCTCCTGAGCCGGCAGTGCCCAATGCTCCCACATAGCATGACGCAAGGCAACAGCGTGAGGGCATTGCACATAAGCATGGAAACAATCTTCACTCCAGTGACCGCACATCTCATAGGTAGCTTGGGGAGCAATATGTCGATAACACTTATTAGCTTGAGTAGGAATCCCATTGTTGGCAATTGTCCACGCGGAAACTTTGATTTTTTCAGGGACATTAAGAGACCATAAGGTCTTCCACACCTTTTCCCATCAGCAGGACTAGAACTGCCGCCGATCTCCCCTTCACCATGCCCCCTTCTCATAGCCAGTCTATATGCACTTCTCACAGAAAAAAGATACCGGTCTTTTCAAAATTCCAAGCCACCTGACTCGAACAAGCATTGCGGGGAATTTTAATCTTCAGTATTTCCTCGGCATCACAAGCATAGAGATGAGACGCGAGATTTATTGGTGCAAGATTCGTCCTTTAAAAGATAGCATTCTAATACTGCTTCCATTTCACATTGGTAGTTTATCATGCCCAACTACATCATGAATTTATGTTTTGAGATTGAGTTAAAAGCATCAGTGGCCCTCGAACTTGTAGGGGTGTGTCACTTAGATCCACGAACTCTCAAAATACATTTCTAGGTCCCTTATCTTGATTTTTGGTTCACCTTATGTCCATATCGCTTTGTCAGCAATATTTTGCTTACGTAGCATGCCAACATGTAGTCATTTTTACATCTAACCCCTTAGATTTACTTTTCTCTAAATAAATAAACCCTATCTCTTCTTGCAGACCACGCTCTTCATCTTTTCCATTCCATACACCAGCCATGTGCCACGGCTGCCCACCCACCCCATCAGCTTTAGCTCCAACACCAAGCTTAGGTCTAACATCCCTCAGGCTGTCACGTCCATAGCTCGTGACCCATGGATGAGAGCCCTATGATTCGCAGGGACTGGGTATGGGTACGGTGCACTCGCGCAGCAGGAGCAGCGGCAGGCAAGAGAGCGAGGACAACGAACATGCCATGGCCATGTTGTCATCGTCCAGCGAGGAGGGAACGAGCAGCTCCATGGGAACGGGGCAAGGCCACCGGCGGTACGCAAGCTCGCAGCAGCCGCCGAGGCCATGGCGGTGCAGGCAAGGCATTGGGTCCAGGGGACAGGCGTGGCACACGGCGGGTACAAGCCTCTCTAGTGGCACCCAACGCCATTCTTCTATACTCATGACGCTGCTGTACAACCCATCCAGCTCCACCACGTTCAGCGTCCTCCATGCAATAACCAAGGGCCTTGGCTACCGATTTATTTTACATTTTAGCCCTTTTTTTGAAAGTTTCTCACAAATAGACCCCTGGACAAAAGATTTCAGAATATGGACCCTTAGCTCGGTGCCATTGATGCTGGCACCGAGCTAATACGTCTCGGCGCCAGCATCCCTGGCGGCGAGCTCCTGGGCTCGAAGCGAACATGGGAGGTGACATGGCAGGGAGCTCGGCGCCAGTCACTCTGGCGCCGAGCTCCTTGCCATTTAACCCCGGCCCAACCTTTCTCCCCGAGCGTTCTTCCTCTTCTTTCTCCTCCCTCTTCGGTTTTTTCTCTCCCCACTTAATCCTACCTCACGAATCGGCATATTGGACCTTGGAAACTTTGATTTGATCCGTAGATCTTCGAGAGCAAGGTATCCTCGCTCCCCTTCTAGTTTTTTCGCATCGATTCAGTATATATTAGTTAGATTTTTGAACGTAATAATCGTCATCACTTAGGGTTTTATTCTATCCATCAATATATGTATTATACAACCGTAGGATGATGCCAAGGCGTGGAAAATCTAGCAAACCTAGGCGCATGTAGTTATGTTATGGGTTCATTGTTGTGCATCAAATGGGAAACCCTAGGTTTAGGGTTTAATGTTAACTGCTTTCGGTTCTTAGAACGAAATTGGTTGTATTGTAGTTATGATTCTCATTGACATTTATTTGTGATGTTTTGATTTATGTTTGTTAAATTACATCCGTTTTGTTAGATGCAAGAAATATTTCAGGAGGAGTTTTGACGAAAACGGGGTCGTCCTCGAGAATTATACCCCGACGCGTCTAGCAAAGATCCCCCATCCCTCCTGACCTCCCTGTCCCTAACTGTGACTGTGGTTTCTCGGCCCATGTTTTTCAATCAAAACATCCGGACACCGCGGCGCGTTGCTTCAACACATGCAGTCGTTTTAATGTAAGAAATTGTTTCCACTATCCTTTTTCTTTATTTGTGTAAGTATGCTACTAATATTTTGTTAGAATCTCATTGTGTAGGACCATGAGAGGTGCTTTTTCTTTCAGTGAATCGACGGTGCAGACAAGTTTGATCCTAGGTACCTTGTTTCAGTGGATCGATTGGTTTAGAGGGAGACATCCACGCAAGCACTTCAAGCAGTGGGTTCCACCCTCCCTAACCCTCCGCCAATGACGGCTAAGGAGAAGCACCTAGCCACAGTTAGACGACTCGAGGAACCTCCTCTGTGCGATTGTAGAGATCGAGCTGTGATAAACCCTGAGAATACGTTGGAGTTTGTGTGTCCAAATAAGCATGAAGTAAGTGCAAAGTGTATGTGTTGAAATGTTGAGCTATATGTGTTCATGTACCTTATTTAGGTGTTTTCAATGGCGAAGTGTCGTTTCAAGGAGTGGTTGTATGGTCCTAAGAACCAATGGCCGGAAGAACCGCGAAAGGTTAAGGAAAAGAAGAAAGAAATGGTAATTTACAAATCCGACTAATATATACCGAATCGATGCGAAACAAACTAGAAGGGGAGCGAGGATACCTTGCTCTCGAAGATCTACGGATCAAATCAAAGTTTCCAAGGTCCAATATGTCGATTCGTGAGGTAGGGTTAAGTGGGGAGAGAAAAAACCGAAGAGGGAGGAGAAAGAAGAGGAGAACGCTCGGGGAGAAAGGTTGGGCCAGGGTTAAATGGCAGGGAGCTCGGTGCCAGTCACTCTGGCGCCGAGCTCGGCGCCAAGATCTACGGCGCCGAGCTCGGCGCCAAAGTGACTAGCGCCGAGCTCCCTGCCATGTCACCTCCCACGTCCGCTTCGAGCCCAGGAGCTCGGCGCCAGGGACGCTGGCGTCGAGACGTGTTAGCTCGCCGCCAGCATCAATGGCGCCGAGCTAAAGGTCCATATTCTGAAATCTTTCGTCCAGGGGTCTATTTGTGAGAAACTTTCAAAAAAAGGCTAAAATGTAAAAAATTCGGCCCTGGCTATAGCTCGCTGAGCATATAGGGCTGTGGACGACGCGCAACGAGCGTAGGTGTGAGGTTAGGTGCGGAGGCAGTGTGTCGCCGGCGTGGTGCGACATCGGCTTCTGGTGCCCGCGGGCACAAGCTCGAGTCGCCACTGCAGGAGCCGCCGCTCCCGCTCGTGGCACGCCCAGCGGCGGGGACGTCCATGGCGGTGGCGCCCGCCGACGGCTACCCAGGAAAAGGGGATGCGGCGGCCACAACTGAGGCGGAGCGACTCATTGCGTGCATGCCTTGTTGTTATTCATGGTGTCCTCCTCACTGGGTGCCCAAGTCGTCGCGCGACTATGCCGTGTGCCAGAGCGCGTTTCGCGACGACGACGAACTCCGCCTCTTGCCCACCTACCGGCACGCCTTCCACTCCCGCTACATGAACCCGTGGCTTCACGCGAACCCAGATCCTACCCATTGTACCGCGCCTCCATCGCGCTGCCCCACCCGCCGCTCACGGACCTCCTCCATGCGAAGCTCGACAGCGTTAGCAGCGGCCGCTCCAACCCAGATGCAGCGGCCGCCGCCGTCCATGAGTACCCGCTCCGCGATGGCCTCCCAAACTCGGCGTCATCGGAGTACCTCGTCGAGGAGGAGCTCCAGGTCGTGCTCAAACCGAGCCCGCTCGCCGCGCTGCCGGGTCCAACGACACACCAACCCAGCAGTCACATCAATAACAGTAGCACGAGCTTGCCTCGGTGGAGGGCGGGCAGCCGTCGTTGTCGTCATCGTCCGTGGACCTGACCCCTACGGCATCGTTCAGGTCGATGGCGTAGCAGTGGAGCAACCGGTGGAGCAGCCGAACACGCCGGTGGAGCAGCCAATACGATGCTGATCCGTGACGGCCGGCAGTGCCACATGGGCGTGATCTCGGCCACCAGCCACGCATGGCATGTGAGCTCTGTCGCTGGCACAGCCACCGTGGGTATGGCCTAGCCACGCCACCACGCCTTGGGTGGGTGAGGGGCCGACGCGCTTTGTGTGCATTCGTGTGGAAGAAAAAAAAGGAGAAGCAAAATGAATTTGAGGGGTTAAATGTAAAAATGACCGTTTGCATGGCAAAATACTGCTGACAAAGTGATATGAACCTGCGGTAAACCAAAAATCAAGATAAAGGACAGCTGATGCATTTAACTCTTTCAGATTTACCATGATAAATAATTTCACAGTATGTTGTTAAACTATACAAATTTATAAGTTGGACAAAGGTAAAATTTTTGGTTTAAGACAAAGCTAGAAACATTGTGAAATGGAGGGAGTAGTACTTATTTTGCCTAAAAAATCCGACTATCCTTTTCTAAATCATAGTTCACTTTAGCTTTATCCTAAGTAAAATTCCTCAAATTTTTCCATATTTTAGAAAAAAAATATGTTGGCATCTATCAGTTAATGCACTGTCAAAAATCATTGTTGAATTTGATAAAGCTAATTTGGTATTAGAAATATGTATGTATTCTTCTACAAATCTGATTTAAATTAGAAAATTGACTTAGAACAAAACTAAGTAAACTAAAAAACTTAAGACGAAAAATAGAGCGCGATATAATTTGAAAAAGGAAATATGTTCCAAGTTACGCAACAAAATGATTTTAAAAGTATATGTTATTCGCCAAAATGTACAAAATTTTGAACAAGACCCATTTGAACTTATCGACTAAACAATCTGCACAACAGCCACCACCTCCTTCCTTCCAAAGGACAGCACTTGTCCTGTCACTTGTTTAAACCTCCGATCACACCCTGAGTCTGCGACTGCAAGTGCACAGGTGCTCCCAAATCCCAGTCATCAGCACTACCATCAATTGAGAACCCAGCCGCAGCACATAAAAACAGGGCAATTTAATTCTACTGCCAAGAGAATGGCAGTGCCTGTGAAGGATCCTCAAACATAGCATTAGGAACAAACACATGGTGGCCAACACCGGCCGCGAATGCAGTGGTCATAGCTGTTGTTGCAGCCTGCGACACAGCAGCCATCCGAGAGAGTGAAGAGGCAACCTGGGGTTGGCCAGCGGTGGGGATGCCAGCAGTGGAGGGGCGATGCAGCGACGATGACAGAAGAGAGAAAGCACACTCAGGGCCCAGAGTGCCAGAGAGAGCGTTGTTGCATGTGCTACTTCCACTGTGGCTGCTACGTTCAGCCAAAAGAAGACCAGGGCGTGCTGCATGGAGCACGCTACCGCCGCCCTGTGGGAAAGGGAACTGATTTGGTGTTCTTGCGAACGATATGGAGAAGGGCTGCTGACAACCCACCAAGTGCATGGCGTCAGAATTCTGGCTGACTGTTGGAATTGTTCGTTGATAGACCTCAAATTGATTCACTGCAGGATGATAACAACATTTGTCATCTAGTTTGTTGTTTCTGTATATGCAAATTGGGTAAAGCTTGCTTAAAAAATAAATTTATTACATCAGAAATGAAAACTTTGTCAATCAACCAATCATAGAAGGAACAGTTTATAGAAAATATTGAAGACACTCTGCTCACCTCAAAAAGGTGATTAGACAATCTAATAGATTTTTCTTTCTTCTATCATTGATAAATTGATCCATCACTTGATAAAAGCTAAATATATAGAAATTTTAGTGCTCTATCTAAACTGGATTAACAGACTCCTAGGAATAGGATTGTCAGAATACCAAGGCTTCAACATATGTAAGCTCAAATGTAAAGACCTTGGTGGTATGGAAAGAAACCCCCTAGATTCGTCAGATCATGCTGTGGCTTTCTTCGACGCCTATTATGGCCATCCAAACGCTTCCGACAACTTCTTTTTCCCTCATCAAACTCAGACAACATGTGAAACCTACAAATTTGAGAACAATGAACCACCTTCAGCACAAACATTTTCAAACAAGCACCACAAATTCAACTTCAGATGATAACCTAGGCTTCTTGGATAGTAACGCGATGTATGATTTACATAAGTATTTCACAAAAGCTTATGAAACAACCAAAATCTAAATTTGAATGAGCATAAGAGAAGTATATCTGTGACTTCTTGCGTTGCTGCTTGGTCTGCTATGCGTGCCACCTTCGTTAGGCTTCAACAAGGAAAGTATTTGTTAGGATTTAACAAGCAAATAATATCTGTGGCCAGGTTCCAAGAGTGACAGAAGATGGAAACACGATTATTTAGCATAGGTTTAGTGATACATAAGCTATATCTCGTGTAAAGTCAGATAAAGCCACCGTGCAACATGGAGGTGAGGTAAAATGTTCCAGGTTCCTCAAAAATTGCTGCGCTTCAAGATGTTTTTCACTTGCCAGTTGTTTTCAGAACAAGGCTACAATACAAAAACTCAGTTACTTGTTTTATTGAAGTCTCAAATGGAAAAGGCATCCATGGATCCCAAGCGCACCATCCGCTCCATTATTCTCGATAGACTCACATTTACCATTGAACTGGCATCCACGGAACACGAATGCACATAACTCTGGTTCTTGGGTAAGATAGCGAGCACCGGCTCACAGGGTGACATTGACCAAGGGCTCACAACACGATGGACAGCACAGGATTGACAGGGTTAGAAGGGAAAATTGAACGTATAAGAATGCGAAATCAAAGCAATACATTCTTTTGCTGCAACCTTTAATGTATTTGGGAAATGCGAGATGGTAGATAAAAACAAGAGATGCATGAGAGAATGTGATAAGGTTCATATGGACAGGGCCACTCGAAGCAAAAGTCTAGCATGATTTGGTGACAACCCTTTGCCATGCATAAGGATCACATTGTGTCAACATAGAAGAAAAGTAGATGGTACCATCAAAATAAGAATTTCGAACCTCCGCACCCCACGGGTCCTTTGCCAAATTGGTGCCATCAATTGTTACCTTGTATTTGGCTATTCACCTAAAAGATAAATCTGTCAGCTAACTTAGGATTCCTAGGCATAGATTGGCAGCCACCTCATCTAGATGTGCTCGCCTGGACTTGGTCTCCAAACAGTACGATCTCCGGTGTCATCATGGTTGTCCACCTTCACTTTCTCTAAACCTTGGTGTGGGTCTCGAGCGTCACAAAAAGCAGTCTGTCCAACCTCTCTGTTGTGTACTTGGTGGATTATTTAAGATGCCCCAGTGCTCCGAATGAGCTGGGAAGTCATCGTAGATTCGTAGTTGACCATGGAGGTCGATGACAACCCTGACAATAATACCAAATTGTCAAGAGGGGCTAGATCATAGGAAGCAAGTAGTGGAGGTTATAGACGAAGGAGGTGGAGCGCTGGGGAACTAGGAGTCACTTGCAGCCCATTGTCAAAGGCATAGCCAGTTGTGGTGGCTGGCAGCCAGAATAGAAGGGGTCAACGCTTAGGCAGGATTAGTGCAAGGGAGGCCAGAGTGGGTCAACACAGGGAGGCAAAGGGAAAGGAGAGGAAGTCCTCTATTCCTCGCTTGATCTAAACAATTACATATCCTCTTGTTTTATACTGACTCATGACTTGATACCTAAGACAAGTACATAATCCTTATAGATTGGATCCATCTTACAACTCAATCTCAAATCAATCTCTTAGGGTGTGTTTGGTTTGAGATCAAGCTTGGATGGGATAGGACCATCAATGTTGCTTGTTTGGTTAGATGGATGGGACCATATAATGATACAATCATATCACAAATATAATGATTTGCAATAAATATAATGATACAATCATATCGCAAATTAGATAAGTAGTTTGTGAGATAAAATCATTTGAAGATTGCTAACAGAAAGGGAAAAGCAATTAATGCATGGACCACCATGAGCAGCAGGGCATGGACAAGCTCATGTGGCCAATTTCTAGGGGCACGCTCATCCAACATATTTAGGAGTATTCCTCATTGGTGGCTGCCCTTATCCACATCACCCGCGAACCAAACACCTCCCATTCATGGACCGTCATCTCCCATACATAGATATCTACCAAAACAAACACACCCTTAATTCTATCTCAACCTCTGTTAAACAAATTCAATCTCTAATTTCCCTTAACTCAGCCAAGGATAGAGGGTTGCTTCATTTGCCAATAAACTTACAACACAATCAAGACTTTCCAATTCTCCAATATGCAGATGACACTCTGATTTTTATGCAGGGAGATGCTAGACAGCTTTTTTTCTCGAAGCCATTCTTCAAAACTTTACAGAATCTACTGGTTTGAAGGCTAACTATTCAAAGTCTATGATGATTCCAATCAATGTTGCAGAAGACAAATTTGAACTTTTAGCACAAAGTTTTGGTTGTTCAAAAGGCTCCCTACCTTTTACCTACCTTGGGCTACCCCTCAGCCTGTATAAACCAACTGTTGCAGATTTCTGGCCTCTAGTAAATAGATGTGAAAGGAGGTGGTAAGCACCTCTAACTTCTTGAGTGAAGCTAGAAGGCTAGAACCTAGAACTTGTTAATGCTGTTTTCAGTGCCTTACCAACCTTTGCAATGTGCACTTTCTTACTTCCAAAGACAGTCATCAGGCAAATAGACCGGTTTAGGAAGCACTGTCTCTGGAGTGGATCAGATATTAACAGCAAAAAACTTCTTAAAGAAGCCTGGAAGATGGTATGTGACTCTAAGGACAATGGTGGCTTAGGGGTCTTAAATCTCAGAACTCAAAAATGAAAATCTCCTCCTTAAAAACTTGCACAAGTTCTATAATAAAGCTGATCTGCCATGGGTACAATTAATCTGGAACCAATATTATTCTCATGGCCATCTCCCCATTATTGGTTCTAGAAGAGGCTCCTTTTGGTGGAGAGACTCTCTAACTCTTTTGGACACTTATAAGGGTTTGGCTTCTGCAAATGTAAGAAAAATGGCCACTCTACGCTGCTGTGGTTGGATGTCTGGGATAATCATTTTCTTCCAATACAGTGGCCGGAGCTCTACTCTTTTGTCAGAAACAAGAACATAACGACCTCCCAAGCAGCCCACAGTTCCTCTGTCCAGGATCTCTTTCATCTACCACTGTCTAAGAAAGCCTTTGAACAGTACCAAGACTTCAGTGTCCTAGTTGCTGGTCTTCAGTTGCAAGAAGATTCAGACATCTTGGGGGTCATAGGTTTTTGCACCAAGGGAAGCATATGCTCATCTCATTGGAGACCGGCCGGTCCACAGAGCCTTTAATGGTTGTGGAAATCATGTTGTCAGAACAAAAGAAAGATCATTTTCTGTCTATTGCTCAAAAACCGTTTAAACACCAGATCTCTCCTCAGGAGCAAAAATATGGTGCTGGAAGACTATAAATGTGTTTTATGTAGCCATCAGACTGAAGAAACTCTGGAACACCTCTTTCTAATCTGTCCTTTTGCAGAAGTTTGTTGGGCTACTCTTGGAATTTATATCCCACAGCATGATGACATCTTTGCAGTCTTGGACAATGTCAAAGTTATGTTGAATATGTCTTATATGGAAATCATTATCACCATGGCTTGGTCAATCTGGGAAGTTAGAAATGATGCGATCTTCAGAGGTATTGCGCCATCAGTTCAGAATTGCAAGAGAATCTTTAAAAGAGAATTTGCTTGGGTTATCCTTCGAGCAAGAGCAAGCTACCACCCTTTCATTTCTAAATGGCTAGAAGCTTATGTGTAATCTGTATGATCTTTTTTGTTTCATTATTCGTCTCATGAGACGTCTTTGTAAACATTTTAGTTCGTTGTTTAACAAAGTCCAGTAGGGGGCAACCCCTACTGTTTCACTCAAAAAAATCTCTAATTTTCCTAAAACGCCGATGGCACTAGCATGACTGGCAGGGGCAAGGGGTGTGCATGTCAACGTGATTGGTGGGGCCAGGGCATCAACCACTCTGGTGTGACCATCTTCCATGGCTAGGATGAGCCGAGCCATAAAATGAGATCTATTCAGTCAATTGCCATGGGTCTAAACGCGTCCGAGGGGTGGGCCCAACATGCCACAGAGGAGAGGCAGGGGCCTGGCCGAGCACCTGCGAGGAGTCTGCATCCAACTCCAATTAGAATAAATTCAGTTTAGGAAATAAAGATTGTTTAGGAAAAGAAGAGTCCAAATCTATAAGGACTCTAGCCCTAGATTGCTTAGGGGTCAAGTCACAGGGAGTATAAATAAAGGGGCCATGTACTCATAATATTTGAGAAAAGAAATAAATGATTCAATCCTCAAAGATTTCACAGCACTCTCACCCGTGTGTCCACCCCCTTTCCCCTAGTGCTGCTACGCCCCCTTTGCCGCTAGCCACCCTCGTCGTACGGGCAGCCATGAACTTCCATCTCTCCTCCATCCCTCATCCTCCTCCCTCCTTTCCTTACAATGTAAATCCACCCCAACCAATCTAGGCCCATCACATCTAGTATCCAGAGACTAGGAATCCAATGCCGACAGCAACAATAACACCTCCATCATTGTCATCGAGATCTGTTTTTTGAGAACAATTGTCATCGAGATCTAGGCATGGCTCAAGATGCTCTCGGTCCACATCAGCACCCACATGGATAAGGTGGAGCAGCACCTCGACAACGTCGAAGACATCCTTATCGTCATAGAGCAAGGTGGCAACAAGGGAAGGATGACGCCGATGCCACCGCTGCCGCAAAGAACTGGGGGCCCAAACTAGGTGCATCATGGAGGACAACACCTGCGCCTTCCTCCAAGAGAAAGCAAACAACTCGTTGTCCTCAGGCATCTAGGAAATCGACCAGAGATGACAAACACTCTATTCGCCACAACGCTAAAGACCCACCCAACTGCAAAGGTCGAGGTATCCCTTCCAACGAAAGATTCATCTGCACCGATCTCCTTCCCCGTATTCCAACAGTGCTACCACAAGTTTCCTTCCCAACCTTCAACGGCAAGGGCCCGCTACCATGATTGAATCGTTGCGAGCAGTTCTTAAAGGGTTAGTGGATCCCCGACAATGAAAAGGTGTGGTATGCATCTTTTCATCTAACAGGCGCAACAGTGGTATATGCGCCTCGCACAAGAGAAGGTGATCAAGGGCCGGGACTACTCTTATTGTGTCAACAAGCGATTTGGTCCTCCTTCACCAAGCACTTCCTCGCATGTGGCATGTCTGAGACCCCTTGATGAGCTCCTGCAAGTGAACATCTACACAACAGGACTGATGTAACTGTTGAAGACAGACATCGAGCTACAAAACCCCAATGACATGAAGACATCAATGTCCATGGCTAGGGCATACCAGCGCCACGCCAACATCGTCGCTGACCTCGCCATGTTAACATCTCCAGCAACAAGAATGGCGCCCCAACCTCAACTTGCGCCTAAGCCGACACCTGCTATCGCGCCAGACCATCAACCTTAACAACAACTATAGCAGCCCCGGTCAATGGTACGACATCTCCAGCTGGTCAATAGTTTAGCGCGTGGACACACATTGAAAGGCAAAAGTGGAGGGATTCCATGGGTCTAAACGGGCCCGAGGTGGTGAGCCCAGTATGGCCTAGAGGAGAGCTAGGGTTGGTTGTTAGGCGCATGAGGAAGGGACCCTGAGGAGGGGGGGCGCTCTCCTGGCCAGCCGGTCCCTCCCCCAAGGAAGAGTCCAAATCCAACTCCAATTAGAAATATGATAAGAATAAATTCAGTATAGGAAATAGAGATTGTTTAGGAAAAGTAGAGTCCAAATCTATAAGGACTCTAGCCCTAGAATGCTTAGGGGTCAAGTCATATGGAGTACAAATGAAGGGGTCATATACTCATAATATTCAAGAAAAGAAATAGAGGATTCAATCCTCAAAGCTTTCAGCTCTCCAACCCCTATGCCCTATGCTGTCCCCTCTTCCCTAGCGGCCCCTACCTGCGTTGCTGTCATCCCTTGCACTAGCCTATGTCGCCGGCCACCCTCGGCGTACGGGCGACCATGGGCTTTCGTCTCTCTTCCATCCCTCTTCTCCTCCCTCCTTTCCTTACAATCTACTCAATCCACCTCCAACCAATCCAGGCCCATCACACAACAAACATTAACTTCATTTGGACAGTCCATGTTTCATTTTTCTCATCATTAAGAGCATACCCACTCAACCTTAATGATTGTTGTAATATACTTCCTAAACTGATCTACTACTAGGATCATATTGTTCAATGGATAAGGCACGTGAGACATACTTCCAATAATTTGTACATGCCTCTTGGTCATATTGCACATGGATTGCATGAGACTTTGGAATCCACGATTCATGGTGAAAAGAATCCATGTGATAGGATTTCTGATCCTACCAGGAACACTACGAAGCCTGTAGGGGTGAGAGGGAGGAAGAGCTGGCTTGGGGCCTCGCTGCCGGCGAGCAGGCGCCGTGGCGAGGTTTGTGCGCGCGTGATCAGCCGAGCAGAGGTGGCTAGGGCAAACTCCCGGCTCCCTGAGGAAGCCGGAAACAATATATTGTTTCTGCTTAATCTTCAATCGTTTTACAATTCATCTATATATAGTTCTTCTAAAAATAGGAAACTGACTCGGCAATAGCCAATAATTCTAATATAGATAATTATTCTGGGCCCTAAGCCCATGGACCACACGCCCAGGTCAGCCACCCGTGGCCCTTCTCCTTGCATACTGGATTCCGGTCATAACATCTCTCCCCGCCTGCAAAAACAACTCGTCCTCGAGCTGGAAGTCAGGGTAGTCCGCATGAAAGTCGTCGAGGATCTCCCACGTCGCGTCATCTTCAGGAAGGCCATTCCACTTGATCAAAACGCGCCAGACCCCACGGCGCAGATGGGCGCGCAAGGCACGCTCCGGAGCCAGCAGCACCCGACCGTCGTGTACTGGAGGAAGATCGCCTGGAGTTGGTGGAGGGTCGCCGCGATGCTGCTTCAGGAGGCCAACATGGAAGACGTCGTGGATGCGAGCGCCCTCCGGCAGCTGGAGACGGTAGGCGACACGACCGATGCGTTCGAGAACGCGGAAAGGCCCGGCCCAACGGGGCCCCAACTTGCGCTTGGCGCGCGGGTCGAGGGACTGCGTGGTGCGGTGGAGAAGACGCAGCCAGACCCACGAGCCCACCTCGAACTCCACGTGCCTGTGGTTGGCGTCGTAGTGCTTCTTGGACAGTTGCTGAGCTTGAAGGAGCCGCTGACGAACCTCGGCAAGCATCTCGTCACGGCTGCGGAGGAGTATCGGCGGCCTCCGTGCGGGCCGTCCCCGGTCTGTAGGGCAGAATGGGCGGTGGAGGACGGCCGTAGACGACCTCGAAGGGCGTAGCGCGGAGGGTGGTATGGAAGGAAGTATTATAGCAATACTCCGCCCACGACAGCCAGTCCACCCACGCCCGAGGCCGGTCACCTGTCACACAGCGCAAATACATAGCTATCACCTTGTTGACCACCTCGGACTGGCCGTCCGTCTGAGGATGAAAAGCGGTACTCATGCGGAGCTGCACGCCCGCCATCTTGAAAAGGTCCCGCCACACATGGCCGGTGAACACGGGGTCCCGGTCGCTGACGATGGAGAGGGGGAACCCGTGTAGGCGCACAATGCCGTCGAAGAAGGCACGGGCGACCGAGGTGGCAGTGTAGGGGTGGCCGAGTGCAATAAAATGCGCGTACTTGGAGAAACGGTCGACGACGGTGAGGATGACTGACTTGCCCGCAACCTTCGGCAGCCCCTCGATGAAGTCCATGGAGATATCCGCCCACACTTGGGAGGGCACGTCGAGGGGCTGTAGTAGTCCCACCGGCTGCAGCGTCTCCGTCTTGTTGCGCTGGCACGTGGTACAGGAACGCACCAAGTCCTGAACCAGCACCTTGTCCCGCGGAACGTAGAAGTCGGCACGGAGGCGATGCAGCGTCTTATGGATGCCCTCATGGCCGGCCGCATGGGCCAGCATGAGCACCTGGTGGCCGAGATCCTCATGGTCCGGCACGTAAACGCGAGATCCATGGAGGAGGAGCCCGTGGTCGAGATGCCACGACTCGCCGAGCTCGCCGGCCTGCAGCTGCTGCAGCAGCCGTTGGCCGTCCGGCGCTAACGACGTCGCGCGCCGAATGTCCTCCAGGAGGGAGAACGAGGGCCCTGACACGGCCATAGCAGCCCCGGGCGCTCTCGGTGCTGAAGCGGACGCGCCGTCCTCAACATCGCGGCGGGACAAGGCGTCTGCCACGGTATTCAGACGTCCCGGGCGGTACTCCACCGTGAAGTCGAAGCCGAAAAGTTTACTGATCCACTGGTGCTGAGGAACGGTGGACAAACGCTGGTCAAGCAAAAATTTGAGACTATAATGATCAGTGCGAACAAGGAAGGGCCGCCCCATAGATAAGGGCGCCAATGGCGCACCGCCTGCACCAATCCGATCAGCTCGCGTTCGTAGGCGGCGAGCTTGAGATGCCGAACTGCAAAGGGCCGGCTGAAGTAGGCGAGGGGTCCCGCGCCCTGGTGGAGGACGGCGCCGAACCCCGCACCCGACGCGTCGCAATCGACCACAAAGGTCGCGTCGAAGTCCGGCATCTGCAGGACGGGCCCTGTGGTTAAGGCGCGCTTGAGCGCCTCGAAAGCTGTCGTCGCGTTGTCGTCCCACAGGAACGCGTCTCGCCACAAGAGACGCGTCAGCGGGGCAGCGATGATGCCGAAGTCCTTGATAAATTTCCGATAGTATCCCGCCAGGCCCAAGAAGCCGCGGAGGGCCCGGGCGGAGCGGGGAAGCGGCCATGCTGCCACAGCGGCGACCTTGTCGGCGTCCATGGCGACACCGCCCTCGTCGATTACATGGCCCAGATAAGCCACGGACGGCGCCCCAAAGGAGCACTTGGAGCGCTTCAGATGTAGTTGGTGCACTTGCAGGGCGTTGAGGACGATGTTGACATGCTGCAAGTGCTCGGCCCACGACGAGCTGTAGATAAGTATGTCATCGAAAAATACCAGCACAAACCTCCGGAGGTAGGGGCGGAGGACGTCGTTCATCAGGGCCTGGAAAGTGGCCGAGGCATTGGAGAGCCCAAACGGCATGACCAAGAACTCGAAGTGGCCATGGTGGGTGCGGAACGCCGTCTTGGCGATGTCGTCGGGGTGCATCCGCACCTGGTGGTACCCGGAGCGGAGATCAAGCTTGGTGAAGAACCTCGCCCCGTGCAACTCATCCAGCAGTTCGTCGACCACCGGGATCGGGAACTTGTCCTTAGAGGTCTTGGCGTTGAGAGCGCGGTAGTCGATGCAGAAACGCCAAGACTGATCCGCCTTCCGCACCAAGAGAACGGGCGTGGAGAACGGCGACGTGGTGGGCCGGATGATGCCCTGCGCCAGCATAACTGCGCACTGCCGTTCCAGCTCGTCCTTCTGCAGCTGGGGGTAGCGGTAGGGGCGCACCGCCACAGGGGCGGTATCGGGCAGCAGGTGGATGCGGTGGTCGTAGGGACGCGCCGGCGGGAGCCCCGTGGGCTCCGCGAAGACGGCGGCGTGCTGCTGAAGAAGGGCGTCCAGCAAGGGCAGCCGGCAGTCCGGTGCCATCGCGGCGAACAGCTGGGCAGAGGCGGCCGGTTGAGGTGCAGACGCACCGGCCACCCCCTGCCAGGTGATGCGTCGGCCGTTCCTCCAGAACGATAGCGTGAGGGCCTCGCAGTCCCATAGGATGGGGCCTAAGGTCCGGATGAAGTCGAAGCCGATGATGAAGCCGAAACCGCCCAAGTTGAGGCCAACGCAGGTGACGGCGAAGTCCTCGTCGTAGATGCGGATGGGCACGTTGCGAGCGATACCCTCGGAGGGCATGCGGTCACCATTTGCCACCGTGATCCGCAGGTGGTCACCACCGGCCGGAACGAGGCCGAGGCGACGCATGGTCTCCCCGGCCACGAAATTGTGCGTCGACCCGGTATCGAGTAGGGCGAGGAAGCGTTCCCCCTGGATGGTGACGGGCAGCAGCATGGAATTAGCCGCCCGAATCCCTGCAACAGCCTAAAGGGAAACCACGAGGGCGTTAGCGGTGGGCGGCGCGTGGGCGTCCTGGTCGACCGGTAGGCCATCCTGGGCGTCGGCTGCCGGCTCGTCGTCGAGGTAGTCTTCGCCCTCCAGGTAGAAGAGCCGCGGGAACACATGGCCGCGAACGTAGGGCTCGTCGCAGTTGAAGCACAACCCCTGACGGCGACGTTCCTGCTGCTCGGCAGGAGACAGGCGACGAAACTAGCGCACGGGCGGGGCTGCGACGGCCCCCTGGGCCGGTGGAGACACGGCCCCGGCCGCGGCAAGGGCGACGTTAGGGAGGCGTTGCTGCTGTTGTGCCCAGGCCGACCGCTGTGGTGGTCGGGCGCCGCGAGCGGGTGGTGGAGGCGCCGGCGTAGACGTGCAGTCCTCAAAGGCCCGCGCCAGGTACATGGCGGATTGGAGGTCCGGCGGCGCACGCATCTGTACCTGCTTCCTGATGTGGTCCGGGAGGCCGCCCACGTACAAATCCGCCTTTTGGCGAGCGGATAGGTCGCGGGCATGGCAGAGCACGGCGTTGTAGCGCTCTGAGTAGTCCTGCACCGTAGAGACGAAGGGGAGACGGGCGAGCTCCGCCAAACGGGTACCCAGAACTGGCGGTCCGAAGCGGAGTGAGCAGAGGGCCCGAAAGCGCTCCCATGGTGGCATCCCCTCGTCATTCTCCAGGGCATAATACCATGTCTGAGCTGCACCACGCAAGTGGTAGGACGCAAGCCAAGTCCTAGACGAGGCCGGCGTCTGCTGTCCCCTGAAGAACTGCTCGCACTGGTTCAACCAGTTGAGGGGGTCCATCGAGCCATCGAATGTCGGAAACTCCAACTTGTAGAATTTGGGCCCGGCTTGGGCGCCACCCAAAGCGAACGCCGCAGCAAGGCCGGGGTCGACCACCCCTGTGTACTGGTCGGCCGAGGGTGGAGGTGCTCCCTGGAACAGCGGTCCATCTACCCCCCCATAGAAGATGTCGCTGGCGGGGGCAGGGAAGAGGCCACGATCGTCGAGGACGGAGCCGAAGTCGCTGGCGTAGAGGAGACGGCTGTCGAGTAGATCGGCGCGGAGGCCGCCATCTGGGCCTGCAGCCAGGCGGGCAGCGGCGACGGCGAGTTCGGCCACTGCAGCTGATGGAGGGGAACGCTGGACCCCGAGTGCGGCATGCCATAGGGGTAGGACGCCGCCGGAGCAGACGGCGTTGGTGTGGAAGATGCGGGCGGCGGCGGATGGGGAGGAGCCGGGAACGGCGGCAGCTGCGGTTGCTGGACGAGCCCGTTCCAGGCAGCCCTCATCTCCCGCATCTCGCACTGGATGTCGAGGACGACGGAGGCCAACGCATGCAGCGTGAGGGGCGCCCCGGAAGAAACCGTTGCATCGGAGATCCCAGAGTTCACGGAGGACGGCGGCGTGGTGGGGGTGACGGGCGGCTGCGTGGTGGCTGTAGGCAAGGGAAGCGACATCGTAGCCTGGCAAGCTGATACCAGATTGATTGGATTTCTGATCCTACCAGGAACACTACGAAGCCTGTAGGGGTGAGAGGGAGGAAGAGCTGGCTTGGGGCCTCGCTGCTAGCGAGCAGGCGCTGTGGCGAGGTTTGTGCGCGCGTGATCAGCCGAGCAGAGGTGGCTAGGGCAAACTCCCGGCTCCCTGAGGAAGCCGGAAACAATATATTGTTTCTGCTTAATCTTCAATCGTTTTACAATTGATCTATATATAGTTCTTCTAAAAATAGGAAACTGACTCGGCAATAGCCAATAATTCTAATATAGATAATTATCCTGGGCCCTAAGCCCATGGACCAGGCAGGCGCCCAGGTCAGCCACCCGTGGCCCTTCTCCTTGCATACTGGATTCCGGTCATAACACCATGATATAATGATTATTTGTAGATCAAACATGTGAACTGCATGAGACTTTGGAACACCAACTTTCTGCTAAGGTGTTAAACAAAAGTACAAAACAACAGCTTTCCCTTTGATTTGTCACTTACAGTTCCTATGTTAGTCGCTGAATTCTCATCCTTGGTAGTAGCTGAATTCTTACTCTCATTGAGAGAGGATGACACTAGGAGTTGAGGCAATTTTCTGGTTTATTTCTCATACAACTCATACAAATGCCATACCAACCTGAGGGGTTGGGGATACATATTTATAGGCTGCTAGCCAGCCGAGCATATACTAAGATGCTAGTCTAAGATGCTAAGATGCTGTCCTAAGATGCTTCTAATATGCTGTCCTAAGATGCAGTCCAGTCAAGATACTGCTGTCCTCCAGTCCCTGCTGTCCTCCAGTCAAGGATGCTGGGCAGCAAGACCACCATGCTGTTGCAGCTCCACAAAGACTGCTACAGCCCCACAAAGACCACAGAGACTTATCCCATCATTCTCCCCCTAAGTCTTGTGTGTCGTCTTGTGGGAAAGTTGAACCATCCCGGTCCTGGAGCAGAGCTCAAGGAACTTGATTCTTCCAAGAGGCTTGGTGAGCAGGTCCGCAAGCTGGTCCATGGTGTTGATGTAGCTCACATTGATGCTGCCTTCCTCCAAACAGCCTCGAATGAAGTGGTACCTCACTCGGATGTGCTTGCAGCGTTCATGGAAGACGAGGTTCTTTGCCAGGGCCAGAGCGGACTTGCTGTCCACCCTGAGCTCCACCGCTCTAGTGTCTCTGCCGAGGAGATCACCAAGCAGTCGAGCGAGCCAGAGCGCCTGAGTCGAAGCGGTGGAGGCCGCTATGTACTCGGCCTCGCAGCTGGACAGGGCCACCACCTGCTGCTTGACCGACTGCGAGCTCACGAGGCACTTGCCGATGAAGAAGAGGATCCCGCTCGTGCTCTTGCTAGTGTCGATGTCACCGGCGTGGTCGCTGTTGCTGTACCCGACGAAGTGTGCCGCCCCAAGGCACCTAGGGTAGTAGAGGCCGTGATCGAGAGTCCCCGCAACGTAGCGGATGATCCTCTTCACAGCCTGCTGGTGCTCCGTCGTCGGTCGCTGCATGAACCGACTAACGTAGCCGACGGAGAATGCCAAGTCCGGCCATGTGTGGGCGAGGAGGTAGCGAAGGCTCCCCACAAGACGCCGGTACTGCGTAGCGTCCACCTCCGTCGTGCTGTCACGGCTCAGCTTCAGCCTCTCCTCCATCGGAGTGAGAGCTGGGTTGCAGTCGGTGAGCCCAGCTAGCTCAACGACGCTCTTGACGTAGGCGGTCTGTCGAAGCGTGATCCCGGAGTCATCCTGGTGCACCTCGATTCCCAGGTAGGAGAGAGGCCCCAGATCACTCATCTGGAAGGTGGCCTTCATCTCTTCCTTTAATGCCGCCACCTCCGCATCCTTGGTGCCGGTGATCACCAAGTCGTCGACGTAGACACCCACGAGCAGAGCATTTCCTGCACTACCCCGTCGGTAGATGGCCGCCTCGTGCGGGCTTTGCTCGAAGCCCATCCCCTTTAGCGTGGAATCCAGCTTGGCATTCCACGCCCTCGGTGCCTGTCGCAAGCCATAGAGGGCCTTGCGCAGGCGGAGCACCTTGCCCTCCTTGCTGGGGATCGCAAATCCCAACGGCTGGTGCACGTAGACCTCCTCCTTCAAGTCGCCGTTAAGGAACGCCGACTTGACGTCCATGTGATGAACACGCCAGCCCTCCTGGGCAGCTAGCGCAAGGAGGAGTCGCACGGACTCCATCCGTGCCACGGGAGCAAAGGCGTCATCGAAGTCGACCCCCTCCTACTGCACGAAACCTCGTGCCACCAAGCGAGCCTTGTCCTTGACGATGGCGCCGACTTCATCCCTCTTCAGCTTGTACACCCACTTAAGGGTGATCGCGCGGTGACCACGAGGAAGGTCAGCAAGCTCCCAGGTGCGGTTGTTCTCAACCGCATCCATCTCCAACTGCATCGCGGCGCGCCATGCCGTGTGTCTCTCGGCCTCTGCAAACGACTGAGGCTCGCCGTCGTCACACGCAAGGTGCAACTGCGCCTCCAGGTCGTGAGGCACCGGTCCCGGCACCGGCTGGTCGCCGAGAAGGTTCTCCATCATACAGTACCGCAACGGCTCACCATCGTGGTACGCGTCGATGCGCTCCTCGTCGTGAGAGAGCGGAGTAGCGAGCTCAACCGGGCTGTGCTCGACACGAACTGGTGTTGGAGTAGACGTGCCCGGAGAGGTGCCTATCGGTGCTGGAGTGCGTGGCGATGCCGGCTGTGGTGGAGCCGGCGAAAGACTCATCGCAGCCGAGGTCCTGGCTGGAGAGCGTGGTGCTGTCGGAGTAACAGGCGCCGGGGTTGGTGGAGGCTCGGGGACTGGGGTAGACGCGCTCGCCGAAGAAGAGTTGCCTACTCCCCCAGCTCCCTCGATGTGGACGTACTCGATAGTGAAGTCGTCGTACGTCGGAGCCGAGCCGTCGTCCACCGCCTTGTCCCACGCCCATCCTCGCCATTCGTCGAACACAACGTCGCGCGCCGTGCGCACACGCTGTCTTCGGGTCAAGGATGCGGTAGGCCTTCGAGCCCTCCGCATAGCCGATGAACACTCCTGGAGTGCTCCTGTCGTCGAGCTTGCTGATGTGGCCAAGCTCCTTGGCGAACGCGAGGCAGCCGAAGACCCGCAAGTGGGAGACCGCGGGCTTACGCCCATGCCAAGCCTCGTACGGCGTCCTGCCATCGAACGCCTTGGTAGGTGAGCGGTTGAGGATATAGACGGCCGACACCACCGCCTCTCCCAAGAAGATAGCCGGCATCCCCCTCTGCTTGAGAAGGGCCCGAGCCATCCCCACAACCGTCTAGTTGCGCCGCTCGACGACGCCATTCTGCTGTGGGCTGTACGGCACAGAGTAGTGGCGCTGAATGCCCTCATCAGCGCAGTATGACGCGAATTCAGCCGCCGTGAATTCGCCGCCGTTGTCGGTGCGCAGCACGCGCAGCTTGCGTCCGCACTCCGCCTCCGCAGCAGCATGCGAGCGCCTGATGGCGTCCGCAGCCTCTCCCTTGCTGCCGAGGACCATCACCCACATGTAGCGGGAGAGGTCGTCAACGAGCAGCAGGAAATAGCGTCGTCCTCCCGGTGTGGCCGGTGTCACCGGACCACACAAGTCCCCGTGCACAAGCTCGAGCCTCTCCTTGGCTCGAAAGCTCGCCCGCTAGGGAAAGGGAAGTCGCCTCTGCTTCGTCAACACGCAGACGTCGCAGTGCTGCTCCACATGGTCGAGGCACGGCAAGCCTCGCACCATCTTCGTGGCACTGAGCCGCTTCAGGGCCTCGAAGTGAAGGTGCCCGAAACGCTCGTGCCACTGCCACGCCTCATCGTCCCAACGAGCAGCGAGACAGAGGGGTTGTGCCACCTGCACGTTAAGGACGTAGAGTCGATTTGCGCTTCTGGATACCTTGGCGAGAAGGCGGCGACGGCGATCCCAAATCCTCATGACTCCATCCTCAACCACCACGCGCGAACTGTTCTCATCCAGCTGTCCCAAGCTGATGATGGAGTTCCTCAACGCGGGGATGTAGTAGACTCCGGTGAGCAGCCTATGCTCACCAGACACGGTGGTGAAGATGACGGAGCCGACGCCCTTGATCTCCACGCTGGAGGCATCCCCAAACTTGACGGAGCCTCGGACGCCAGAGTCAAGCTCGGTGAAGAACTCCCGTCGACCGGTCATGTGATGGGTGGCGCCGGTGTCGAGGCACCGCCCGTCAGTCTTGTCGTTGCCGGAGCCGTCGCCGAGGAGGGCTTGTGCTTTTGGCTCGTCAAGGTGGAGGAGAGCCGCTGCGGCCGGTGCCGCTGGAGGTAGCTCGATGCTTGCATGTGCCATGAACAGAGCCGGCTCCTCCTCCTCCGCCTGTGCGACGTGGACCTGGCCGCATCGTGGCTGTCGACAGTCCTTGGCCCAATGGCCAAGCTGGCCGCAGTTGCGGCAGGCGTCGTCTCGTGCTGGCTTGTGCCTGCCGGCGGCGCCTCCGCGGGCATCACCCTCGGCACGTCCTCGCGCCCCGGCCTGGGCGTCTCTGCGCGTCTTGCGTGGCTTGCCACACTTGTGGCCGCCTGTCGCGGAAGAAGGCTCCCCCTTCTTCCGGTCACCTTGGCTGGCAAGCCACTGCTCCGAGTGAGAAGAAGCTTCCCGCCAGTGGTGATGGGCCCCGAGAGAGCCTGTGGCTCATCGCTGTCGACGACCTTGAGGCGACCTATCGCCTCCTCGATCGACATTGTGGAGAGATCCAGTAGGGACTCGATCGAGCGAGCCATCTGCTTGTACTTCTCGGGGACGCAGCGGAAGAGCTTTTCGACAGCTCTCTCCTCGCCGTAGGTGTCATCGCCGAACTGCACCATCTTCTGCAACAGAGTGTTGAGACGGAGAGCAAAGTCATCAACGTCCTCACCTGGCTTGAAGGCCAGGTTCTCCCACTCCTTGCGAAGTGCCTGCAGTGTGGACTTGCGGGCGCGGTCGCTGCCGATGCGTGCCGCAGCGATGGCGTCCTAAGCCTCATTGGCAGTCCACTTGTTGGTAAGCAAGAACTGCATCTCGGGCGGGACTGCAGCGATGAGGGCGTCCAGCGCCCGTCGATCTTGGTCGTAGTCGACGTCGCCGTACCGGACTACCTCCCACATGTGCCGCACCTGGAGCTTTACCCTCATCACCGCAGCCCACTCGACGGAGTTGGTCTTGGTGAGGGTAGGCCACCCACCGCCGGGGCCGACGTCCCTGACAACAGCCTGGAAACCGTGGTAACCATGGAACCGATCCGGGGAGAGAGAGTCACGCTGCCTGTGAAGGTCGCGCTCTCCATCGACCCGTCCGCCACCGTTGTCGTGCACACCTCCTCCAGGAGCGCCACCGCCGTGCGTGCCTCCTCCAGGAGCGCCGCCGGCGCGTCCGCGCCTGTCTGGGCTGCCGCCGCGCTCGTGGGCGTGCGCGGCTCCTCCAGGAGCGCCACCACCGTGCGCGCCTAATCCAGGAAAGCCGCCAGCGCGTCCGCGCCTGTCTGGGCTGCCGCCACGCTCGTGGGCGTGCGCGGCTGCCCCAGGAGCGCCACCGCCGTGCGCGCCTCCTCCAGGAGCGCCGCCAACGTGTCCGCGCCTGTTTGGGCTGCCGCCACGCTCATGGGCGTGCGCGGCTGCCCACTGTGCCGCCCACGCTCGCGCTGCCTCCCACTCTAGCAGCTCGAGGTCCGCGTCAGCGGTGTTGTCAGCGGAAATGGAGCTGCCGATGCTGCCGCGTAGAGCCTCGACCTCCGCTGCCACCGCACGCGCTGCATCCGCTGCCGCCGCTGCTTCCGCCTCCGCTCTGGCTGCTGCCAGCTCCGCCGCTGCCAACCTCGACGCCCTTGCCGCCGCCGCAGCGGTCTCTGCCGCCGCTCGCTCGCGTTCCTCTGCCGCGGCAAGTTCGGCCTCCTGCCGACGCCGTGTGCTCGAGGCGACCAAGCGTTGAGACTGCCCTACGGACATGACGCGCTATCGGGGGGCTGCTGCGTGGGGAGAGGGCTGCTTCAGACGCGCAGAGGGAGAGGAGTGAACAGGAGCGGCCGGAGGAGCTGCTGCTGCCAACAGCTGGGGCTGTTGTAGGGCTGGGAGAGATGAGCAAGAGATGCTTATGCTACAGGATAATACGGCTCCGATACCAGTTGTTAGTCGCTGAATTCTCAACCTTGGTAGTAGCAGAATTCTTACTCTCATCGAGAGAGGATGACACTAGGAGTTGGGGCAATTTTCTGGTTTATTTCTCATACAACTCATACAAATGCCATACCAACCTAAGGGGTTGGGGATACATATTTATAGGCTGATAGCCAGCCGAGCATATGCCAAGATGCTAGTCTAAGATGCTAATATGCTGTCCTCTAAGATGCTGTCCTAAGATGCCTCTAATATGCTGTCCTAAGATGCTGTCCAGTCAAGATGCTGCTGTGCTCCAGTCAAGGATGCTGGGCAGCAAGACCACCATGCTGTTGCAGCCCCACAAAGACCACGGAGACTTATCCCATCATCCTATATTTCATTTCCATTGACTAATGGCATTGATAGTTCTATTGTGGAAGATAGTACAAAAATCTCAAATACACAGCTACAGAAGTGAAACATCCAAATGGAAATCTCTTCTGGATCAGGATTGCACTTAGAATTCCATGTTCTTGGTTAATTTAGAGATTAAAGGAATAAATCAAATAACATAGATTGTTTTACTTATTCACCAATAAGTCAGCTTGCAAACATTAGTGAGACTTCACTTTGAGATCCAGTTCAAAATCACCAGTGCATGCTATCAAGGATATTTTCAGAGTAACAGACAATCCTGGTGCCATTGAAGGATTAATGTCTACTACTTTAAGGAAAAATATGTCTTCTTAATATATAAAGTTTCCTACTTGAAAAGGAAACAAAGCTTCACATGTTCTGAGAAAACCCGGCTACACCTATTCTTTTTTTTTAACATGAAATACAGCAGGGGAGGCGCCCACTGTATGATTTTATTAAAAAAACTGAGCTGTACAGAAAAACCTCCAAAGGGAGGAGAAACAACAGAGGAAAAGAAAAACCCAGGGGAGGGACAGCAGAAAACTAAACTAAGGAAGCTATACAATCTAGGAAAACAGGACGCTTAAACTCACTAAATCTATGAGCTTGTAATTTGGCCTCAACACAGAAAGAGCTCTTCTAGGAAACAAAGGAAGGCCGGCCTCTATTGAAGATAAAATTGTTTATTTGCTTCCAAATTTCCCATTCCGCAATAGTGAAAATCTCCATGAAGAAGGTGCTTTGATATTGAAGCTTCGCCTGATGCATCATTTGAAAGAATTCCAAAGAGAAATCCCAGCTAATTCCAAGATGCTGCCAACAAGACTGACTGAAAGGGCAGCTGAAGAACAAATGGAAAGCAGATTCTGCAGTATTGTTGTTGCAGAGCACACAATTATAGTTGTCTCCTTGGAGTTTTTGATTTTTTCTTCTAAGAATATTTCTAGTGTTAAGCCTATCCATGAGTAGCCACCAAGAGAAGACTCTAAGCTTATTACAGCATTTGGAGTTCCAGATCCAAAGAAAAGGAGCTGGGGGTTGAGAGTTCTTGTAGGGCAGGTTGTAGCATTTAGATGAGGAGTAATTCTTGTTTCCCCAAATGTATTCCCAAGAGTCTGATGTATTTGAATCAATCTGTAAAGCTTGTTACACCTATTCTCAGTTCAAGTTTTGTTTGCTACTCATGTATGTAACAACGAAAAAAGAAGAAGAAATACACATTCAGAGACAGGAGGAAAATTAAATCAACCAAACCAAATGCTATGGACTGATTTCAATTCATGATGATGGGCTTGCCTAAAGGAATGACCCATGAAATAACGTCTATGCTAGTTTGAAGCCTCCTTTTTATCACCATCAGTAATAATAAGCAATAAACTTGATTAGACCTTACGAAATGGTTTCATATTTGGTTGCTGGGAAACAGCAATGTTCTGCAAAGTTGCATCTTATTACAGTAAGAGCTCGAACTGAGGATGCAGTTGAAGAAACTTCAAAACTCATCAATCATGAGAAAGATTCTGCAGGATGCTGAATATCCCATAGAAAAAACAAACCCTACCCAAGGGAGTCAGTTGTCCACACCACCAACATTCTTTAAATAGTACCAACGGCACTAAATTAATGGGGTCACAAGACCCTAAACAACACCAAGTTACCAACCCAACCCAATAGTTTAATGGGTGACGCATCCCACGCGTGAGATTAAATTATCAGCACGCCATCAGATCCTAAACGCCACCAAATTACCAACCCAGTTGTTTAGATTGCCAGGTTGGGACCAAACTAGACCTGATGTTTTTGCCCCTAAATTTGCCCCAAAGTAAGCAAGTAGATGGGGACCAATACACACAGAATTATTAACTAATGACCACATCAGCACAAGCATTGCTGAATAATAGGATCAGTACACTGCCTGGTGCGAGGATTGGATGAGACGGTGCCCTTACCGGCTGCATTGCTGGCAGAAGCGCTGCTCCTGGCCGCCGACGACCACCACCGGCGTCTTGGAGTGCGCCTCACAGACCTTATGCCGCCGGTGGTACTCACGGCACCGGCTGAGATCAGAGCGGCAGCCGTCGACGGAGCACGCCTCCGCGCCAGCACTTCCCCCTGCCACGCGGGACCTCCTCCCGGCTCCCGCCGCCCCCGCCGACCGCGCGCTCTGGGCGAGACCCGCGGCGAAATCCTGGAGCCGCACCTCGGCGTCGGCGGCGGGGGAGGTGGAGGAGGACGGACCCGCGAAGGACAGCATGGTCGGGCCGGGGTCCGTCGCCGCCGCGCCCCACGACGGAGCCCCGGAAGCCGCTGCCCAGTCCATGCCGCCGGCCAAAGAAACCCCTCCGCCCTGCTCCCAACCAAGAAACCGTCAAGACAGCGGGGACAATTCCAGGAAAAATTCCTCTGCAACTGCAAGAAACAAACAACTAGCCAAGAAAAGAGCATTCACGCAAGAAGGCCCACAAGATGTCCAAGAACGCCACCGATTCTTGCACTCCCAAGGCAAAAAAAAACGCAAGAGCTGCGCATGGCGCGAAAGCGAAGGCGGCTATTCAAGTGCAGGCAAAACAGAAGGGGATGAGGCAGACAGGAGGAGCTCGGCACATACGATCGGAGAAAGACGACTCGGCAGCGGCAGCGGCACCGCCTCAGCAGCAGCCAGCAGCACTGTAGAGAGCGGCGGGTGGAGGTGAGGACTAGGGAGCGCGCGAACAGTGCGGGCGCGTGCTTGCGTGTGTGCAGCTCGGGAAAGTATACCTGCAAAGGGTGCGGTTCGGTGCCGGGTATATATGGGCAGAAAGGGCAGTCTACAGCATGTTGGAAAGAGGCAGAGTGATTTGGACGTCCTGTACAATTTTTTTTCCTCTTGTTTTGACCTACACTGTTCACTGATCCCTAGCTTTAGTAAGCCTTAGGTTTTCCATGTTAGTCCTTATGTTTGTCCAAAACTCTGAAGCCCAACTAGGAGAATGTTGAAAACCTGAGCAGTTATCGTGTAGGGAGTGAGGTAAAGGATCCAAAGTTCATTGAAGAAGTAAAAAAATATGGATTTGGTCATGTACAAAATTGAATATTTAGGACTTCAATTGTTGCGTTTCCCAGTTTGACATTTGTAACGTTGATTTTGCAAAAATAGATCTCCAAATATGTGACACTTGATTTACATACATTATGTGTATTTCCTCTCTTTTTAATCTCTCTATATGTATTTGGAACCAAAAAAAGACTCTTTTGTCCTTGTGGCCTTACGTACAGGTGCTGGTCTCGGTTTGGCTTGTTGGGCAGGTTGTTTGGCCGCTGATGGCTGGGTAGGAAGGCCATGTTGGTTGGGCAATCATTTTTTTAATAACATGTGTCAGGTGTTTTGAAAACTGATGAGTAAATTTAGCGTTGCACTGCTCAAGAGAATCGATGGCTAGCACTCGAGACACTAGGAAATTATACTGGCTCGGGATGAAGCCTTACGTCCAGTGCCGGAGACTTTCCTCAAGTTCAAGTGCTCCAAACGCTTACAACAGGGGGTATGCAAGCTAGGGGTCTACATGTAAAAGAGATTCGAGGCACGGGAATTCGATCCTCTAGGAAGAAGGCCTAGCTCCCCTTATATAACAGCGGGGGGCAGGTTATATGCATGAGTGTAGGGTTCTCCCGACCTGAGTGGTCAGGAGCTCGAGGGAGGGAGAAGCTAGCAAGCTTGGTCAGCAATCCTTCTGCTCTTGTCAGCACATCCAGGCACGGTCGTCGAGGGCGTGCTCCCTACGCCAAATTATGGCATACGGTGGTGGCACTGTGCCGACCGTGACGGCGTCGTGGGAGTGGTGGTTGTTCACCAACTTCCCTGCATGGTATGGGCTCGTTGTAGGCGTCGTGGCCTCCGTCCTAGTGTCCGTTTCTTTAGGGGGGAGTCGTGATGTCACCGTACGGAGAGAGTGGCTGTCTATCATGGGCTGCCTACTCTCTTGGTCACGGCCCCGTTGCCCCCAACTTCTCCCGGTCAGGTCGGGGGCATTGGATGCAGCCGATTTGATAGGATCTGGCTCCTGGTCATGATTCACATACCGTAGCGGGTGAGATCGTATGCCCATCCATCAGGTTGGATGGGATTTGGGCGGTGCAGAGCCACGCGAGGTGACGTAGCCAAGTCTTGGTATTGTCTTGTTTGGCAGTGGAGTGCTGCCAAGATTACGCTTTGTCTCGGGGCCTGATGATCAGGAGGGTGGTTGTCCTTCTCGTACCCGATGGAGTGCGCGTGTACGCGTCCTGTCCGGGCAGGTGCATTTAATGCGTTCACCCGCCTCTTGTCCTTTCCTTAGCAGCTACGGTAGGAGGTGGTTGAGGGCACCACGTGGTGCATGGTCAAGAGGTGGGAGAGGTCGAGGCAGGCCTTGTACGGCTCGAGGGACGAGAGGCCGAGACAGGCCATGATTTCGCTGGGTTGCGGCCGGCTTGAATGTCCTGAGTGTCTCTATAACTGTGCTTTGGGGTCCCCTAGTTATATAACCCTAACAGTAGCCCCCGAGTGTCTTTAAGATTAGAAATAATCATGAAGGCACTCTCTCTTCGGGTGGCGTTTGAGTGGTCAAGGCGTTTAGTGCGGGTCGTAGGCGCTGTGTGTCTGTTTTGTTGGCTGCGTCTCGGGGCACGGTGCATACGCGCTTGTCAGTTGTCGTCTGTCTGAGGCGCCTACCGTTCTTTATTTTGATGGGACTAGTAGACTAGCGTGCACTGAGTCTGGTGGCTCGGCCTCCCATGTGTGGTCTAATATATGCTAGTCTCTATGCTACGAGCTTTGAGTGCCTTAGGGGATCTTTGAGTCATAGGCCTGTGCGTAGGCTTTATTTCAGCCATCTCGCATCATGCCACATGGCGTGTTACTCACATGCTGCACAATCACATGCGGGCCTATAAAACGAGGGCTTTCCCCATCGGTGTTGAGCTATCCTTATTAAGTATCTAGCCACGCTCGGGTGTTCTAAGCTCATAGGACTAGGATGCAGCCTTCTAGGGGTCGGTTATGCCGACTAGATGTTGGCGGCATGTCTCCCAACATTTGGTGCTAGAAGAATGCTTGTGAGCAGCTAGGGGAGAGATGGCACAATCGCCGGGTCTATGGCCTTGTGACCTCCTCGTTCCTCGAACTCTGGTGGTTTGGGTGTTCGAAGTGGATGCTGGACGAGGATGACTTCGACTTCTTTCGGGAATCTCTTGGCTGACTGATGGTCTGTCGCGGCCTCGGTGAGTGTTCACGCGACGACTATCAAAAGTGGCACGAGATACGAAGAGGGGGACAAATGGTTTAGCACTATCATGTCATCCTCATCGTATAGGACATGATAGCTATTGATAGTAGTTAGTGTCAATCATGAACCATCAATATATCCTGCATATATGATTAAAATGAATCACCAGCATAGGTATAGGGTTTTTAACTAATGAGTTCCACAAGTTTTGGTGATTTTGTGACTGCAGGAGGATTTATTTAGAAAACTAGCAATGTGGACCCAATCTTCAAAGCAAATCATGATCATCTGCGACAAATCTGACTTGGAAGAGTCCCAAATCATCATAGAAGAGAAATCACTAAGACTCGACCCTAGATGTCAGAGTGTTGAGCTGGTCGGCCCCACCTATAGGCCGATCGGCCATGTGGCCCCACCTGGCAGCCTCTCCTTCGTACGTCGGTTTCCCACTGCCTCTAAGATTCAATCTACGTTGTTGCTCAAGGTTAGTTCATCTCGAGGGTCTAGATGAAGCGTTGCCATGGATTCATGGGCCCATAGGACTCCTGGTGCCCCATATGAAAGGCTCCCCATACCTCCCCTTCTAGGGGCATGTAAGCAATCAAGAGAAAAATAAGTCCTCCACGTTAGGATCTACCTTTTTGTAAATAGAGAATAGTGAGATAGAGAGTGAGGGAAGAGTTTGGAGTAAGTGTCGTTTGTCGATGCTCTCTCTATGGCTTGTACCTTAGAGGATTCAAGTTCAACTTGAGCTTGCTTCTGAGATATCTCTGGTAATCAACTTCTGATTCTAGTAAGTATTGTGTTTATATTGTTCATCAGGTTTGCGACTCTTTTGAGTACTTTAATCCTTGTAGCTCTTGGGTTAAAGTAGTAACCGTAGTGTAAGCATGGTGCTTAGACTAGGTTACTCATGGATGCACCCTGCATTTTGGATCTATGGTAGATCACGAGGGTGATAGCCTCATTGAGTCCTTTATAGTCCATCTCCCATTTATAGGCCATGTAGGACCCGGTTACTACGGAATAGCATACTTTGTTTGTGCCTTTCCTTAGTAATGTCCCCAGTTGAATACTAGAAGACATAGCTTGCCCAAGTTAGAAGAAGAGAACCTTCATAATCCTCTCTATGTTCCTATTTATCCTTAGCCTTGTTCCTACCCCTGGTTAAGTTAGACTTAGTTAAATCTCTCACATGTTTCCTTGAGTTCGATATTCTGGAATACTTCGGATGAAGTGCTACATTGGTATCCATATGCTTGTGGATTAATCTGTGTGCTTCTAAACTGTACCAACAATAGCATCGTCCTGGCGCCCCAGAAGCCGGCCGACTCTTGTGGCTATGCCCATTTCCTTCACCCTATGTGTCCCAGCGGCCGCAATGCAAGAAGAAAGGTTGTGAGGTATTCTCCCCACTTTGACCTTCTTGCATGTGTAGTTGGTGCCTCTAGGTTTTCTGCGATACCGTCATTATGGCAGTATCGAGTTTTTTTGTGTCTTGTAAGCGGCTTGGCCACACTTGCTTTTGTTTATCCCAAATGAATAAAGATTAATTGTTTTGTGGCATGATCCGTTCATTTGAGAGGCTAGGACAAACCCCCAAGCCATTTGGTCGAGGTTTGGCCTCGTTCCTATGTTTCTTGGCCTGAGCCTAGTTCCTAGTCTTAAGGTTAAGTGCGGCGGCTGTGTTTCGAGCCGAGGTCAAATGGTTTAGTTAGGGAAAAATAGATTGAGGCATTACCTTTGTGGTCAAGGAATTAGGCCCTTGGGAGAGGTGACTTGGTAGCTTGGCCCTAACTTGGTTGGGGTCAGCAATCCTTGTTTCTGCTCTCCTGAGGCTTCCTTGTGAACTTGGAGAGGTCAGGGACCTTTCGTGTGAGCTGTTTTTTTGCCCCACGTGGGGTGAGACTATCCACTATAACCCCACCAATTGAGCAGTGTGCCTCATCGTGTATCCATGGGTAGTCTGAGTGAGACCCGATTGTCGTCCAATAGTTGATGTGGAGTTCGGCTATACCTCACTGGGAGACGTCTCGTAAATTGTCGACTACCTATCCCGTTGGTCCCTGATGGCCTCAGTAGCAATTAGAGGGAAAGATACCTCACCAGGAGGGGATTAACCTAGGCTAGCTTCGAAGCCAACAACTCAAACACAGGGTGAGATGGTCATGAGACTCATCATCTCCTAGTCTAGGCCACTAGGGGCCCATCTCCCATGCCCCTAACTCTTTTGCGGGCCTCAAACCCTTCAATGGGCTTGCCATCTTGGAAGATGGATTCACTATCGTGTGAAGCATGGTCGTGAAGCTAGAGGGGCGCTCTGCACGTGGACCGATGAGAATGATAGGTTTGCCCGGTCACATCATGTGATTAATGGCACTAGCTCGCATGCGTTCGTGCAGCACATAGGCACGTGTTTCAAGGGGAAGTGGGAGCATTGCTTGTGGGTTTCTTGTGGGTGTGGTTTGCCTTCCTGGCCGCCACATAAATAGCATCATCCCTGAATTGTTTCTAATCTCTTGCTTTTGCCTTCCCTATCATCTACTGCAAACGAGGGAAGGTAGAGAGGGGAGAAGTCTAGCTCGAAGCCTACCTTGCGCTTGTCACTATTCATAGTCTTCTCGCATAGCCACTGTCCTAACCTCCTCAACGCCGACATTGTTTGTTATTTCTTCTATCATCGCCTCCTCGCACACCTTGCCCTGCTAGATGAGACAGTGGGTGCCATCATCAGTGATGGAGGTGAAGCTATTGTAGCTTGTGGAGAAGGGCGTCCTTCCTCCCAAGGAATTGGTGAGGTGGAGGGCCATTGCTGTAATAGAACCGACCAATTATACGAAATTAAGTAAGAAAATCACCCGCCAGAGCAGACGATTTAGCCAACTTAAGCCCGTATAACCCGGTAGTCCGTGAAATCACGAAGGATTTCAAACCAACTCATATACCAGCCAAGATCGTAATAAGTTTAGCGGTCACCATCACATATTACATAAAAGTTCGCACCATCGGTACATCAGAGTTTAAACATAGTTATTACAAACCGAGTTCAAATAAAAGTAGTGGAAGCCATTTGTTCAAACCACACACACTCACACGGAGTTCAAGTACAGTGTCAGCTAATGATCATCTCCAACAAAAGCATTAGACGAGACATAAGGAATGACCATGCCTATGGTCCTAAGCATCACCCATCGCAGGATAAAGGCAGTTGATACAGTAGCCGTAATACATCTACCCATCTGCAACAAGTGGGAACAAAATCCTGAGTACGAGAAGGTACTCAGCTAGACTTACCCAACATAACCGAAAATAAAGTGACACCAAGGATTATGAAGGGCTTTATAGTAGGGTAGCTGACTCGTTTGCAAAAAGGCATTTTTAGCATTTTAAGAACCTTTCCAAAAGCATTATTATCAAGTTAATTATTATTCACCCGTCGACTACATTTGCACCTATACTAGAGCAAGCATTTGATTAAGCAAATAATGATAACCAATGATCATTAACAACTTCCATAATGTCATATCCATTATAACTATCCAAGTGTTCCATCAACATTACTACGATGAAGTAACTCAAGTCAAGTGTTCACTATCCAGTGAACGATGGTGATTCGAATCGATTATTAACCAGCTGGTAATTTATTCCTTACACAAACCTCACTCACCCGCTAAAGTGAGGTATCGGTCACTGAGTCAACTATCTAGGAAAAATCTCGAGTTTGCCAGGAACCACATGTACCCGGGGGCCGACCGACTGCCTTTCTGTCTTATCATCGCACCCCCGTGTCCTACCACACCTGCTCCAGTATAGTGCACTGCGGGAAATCTACTTGGCCCGAATAATCTCCTAGCTTCACGGTCGAAAGGTGCGTTATTCGGCCAGCTAAATGTAAGGCATGCGTTCAACATGACCTGAGGCCCAACAACAGTCGGTCCTTAATCGACACAGACGGAAAGCACTACAGTTCAAAACCCTGTAAGTCTCCATCCGGTCTCAACTTCAAATTAACACTTAGTTATACCATGACTACATAGTTATCCAAGCCGATCTAGGTAACCACCTATAGCTCATAGGTGACAAGAAATCACCCGACTTCTACCGGTCTAAGCCAGCTAAGCATTGACTCGACTATGGATACCAAGGTAACAAGGATATAGTATAACAAAGGTAGACAAGGTATAATGCAGCAACGGTTGTAAACAATTCCTGAACGTAATGCATTAATTAAAGTAAAGCATTAATTAATAATCGCAAACCAGGGAGAAAAATGCTCCGGGGCTTGCCTCTCTCGAAGGAGCTCGGGCGGTGATCGGGGCACTCCGGAAGTTCCTCAACGTCCTCCTCGTCTACTTCGGTCACTTCTTGCGGCTGCACCTCGAGCTACTCCTCGGGATCCTCGGGTATGACGACCGGGCTCTCGATTTGCGATCCTGTATAATGCAGGTGCGTAAGTGCTTATGCAAAGGTGCATCAGATGAAATGAACACAATGAATATGTTTGCATGCAAGGTAGTCAACATCATCTAAGAACATGTACTACAAGCACATGTTATCTACTGCATTCTCTTCTACTACTAATATGCTAAGTCAACACACCTCATTAAATGCTTCAAAGATACACCAAAGCTTCACTAATTTCTTAATCATGCATAAAGCAACATTTGATTAAACCCTAATTAATAATAGGTTTGAATAGCAACATCTATTTTTGTAGCATAGAAAAATCTTAGAACATTACCATAGCATAGTACTACCCTAAGTAGTCTACCATCAAATTTTTATGGCATTTGGATAAGTGGATTAGCCTACACAAAAATGACAAGCTTGGACCTAAATATGAGCATGAAAATACTTTGTATTATGAAAAGTGTCAAACAACAGATTTAGTATTTTTCCTAGGTTCTAAATAGTAAGTAATCACTGTACAAAAATTATCACATGCATGTTTTATACAAATTTTGCTCTCTAGCAAAAATAACAAAAATCAGCCATTAAAGGCACTTGAACTACTCCTCATAATTTTTCTACAGGACATGCATGGCATATATTTTTCCTAGAAAGTACATTACACAAGAAGAGTAACAAACTTGGAAATCATATTTTTCTGATCTTTCTATGATTTATTATGCCTTTCTCAAGAAAACAACAATTTCAATGATTAAATAAAACTCCACAGAAAAGTGTCACCAAACTGACATGGAATATTTTTAAACCCTAGATCTAGTCATGAGGATCACAACAAAATTTATTTCACCATTTTTGGAGCAAAAATGAGTACACAAACATTTTCCAAAGTATTTCTTTTCCTAAATAATAAAAGAAAAACCAAAAACATCTTTCCTATTACTACTAGGCCGGCCCATGAGAACGACTGGCCCATGGCCGCTTTCGGCCTAAGTAACCGAGAGGAGGGAAGGGGCTCCGGCCCGGCTCGGGGCTCCGGCCCAAGGCCGACCTGGCCCAGCAAGGGCCGAGGGGAGATGGCCATGCCACGCTGGCGTTCCACGCGCCATGGCAGTGCGGCAGCTGCCAGCGGGCCGATGGCCGTTGCCGGCCATGACCGGGCAAGAAGGAGCACGCGCTGGGTCCATGAGAAGATGGCAAACATGAGAAGGTGACTCAAGGGGATAGAGAAGGAACGGGGAAGCCCTTTCCACGGCGAGGTCAAGTGCGGCGGCGCCATGACCGACGGCGGTGAAACCGCTCAAGGTAGCTTTACCTTGCTCAAACGGTGACCCTCCAGCGAGCACCGGGTGTCGAAGAGCAAGGCGGAGTGACGTGCGTGCGATTGTGGGCGACGGTGGACCACCGGCGGCCAATTTCACCGGCAGAGCTGCGGTGGCGAGGGCGGCGTGAGCAGAGCTCGGTGCGGGGCGAGGAAGAGATGCAACGCGGGAGAGGAAAATGGGGAATGCTGGGAGAAGCGGAGCTGTTGGGGCTTGAAAATGGGCGAGGCGCATGCTCGCGGGGGCCACGGGACGCCACCCGGCCAGCGTCGCCGGCATGCGCTCGCCATGCGGCGTGACATGCCTGACGTAGTCGGACGCGTCCGCGCGCGCGGGGGGGGGAGGGGTGGGGGGGGGAAGGAGATAGCGCGCGGGCGTGGGCTGGGTTGTGGCGAGCGAGCTGGGCCGAGGTGAAGGCGCGATGAGGAGCGCTGGGCCGGCTTCAGCTGATGGGCCAGAAGTGAGGCGGCGGCCCATTAAAAGAGAAACAATTTTTCCAATTCCATTTTCAATGAATTTTCAAATATCAGTTTTCAATTACCATTTTGAGCAAGAAAATGACTTCTTTTGAAAATGGCCCAAAAATAAAAGTTGCTTAGAATTTAATCCTCTACAACTTTGCTTTAGGGACCAACTAAAAATTTTTTGCACAGATTTTGAATTGGGAAGTAAAAGCTAAATAGAGAGGATTTTTTACCCTTTTCAATAATAATTTCAAAAGCATATTTTGTCAAAAGTTTGAATACAAACTTTGCTCTAAAAATTGTGCTAAATAATTCTAGATGATTTACAATTATAGCCAAACATGTTTTATTAACCTAGCAAGCATAATTAGGGCAAAAATAACTCTAAACAAGTGTATGCAATATTCATGTTTCACGAGCATGTTTCATATGTTTCAAAGCATTGTTTCAGTTATTATTTACATGATTAGGCGTGTATGATTAGGATGCTTGATGATGCATAATATGTATGATTTGCAGTGCCTAAATGCTTGCATAACACTGGGGTGTTACAGCCCTCCCTCCTTATAAAAATCTCGTCCCGAGATTTGGGTTACGAACCATTTGTTATAAAAATCTTCATAAGCTTTTTATAGATATTCTCCCGTTTCCCAAGTTGCATCCCCCTCATCATGATGATTCCACTGTATCTTGTATGTTTTCACCACACTATTCCGAGTAGCATGTTCTTTAGTGTCTAACACACGGACCGGTTGCTCACGATACACCAAATCTGATTTGAGTTTGATGCCTCGAGGTTCTATTCTTTCCTCCGAAACACGCAAACACTTCTTGAGTTGTGATACATGGAAAACTGGAAATACGGTACGCATTGTCTCAGGTAACTCTATCTTATAAGCTACTAGACCCCTTCTTTCCAAGATCTTGTATGGTCTTATGAATCTAGCGGCAAGCTTTCTTCGGACTCCAAACCATTTCTTCTTTCATTGGCGTGACCTTCAGATAAACATAGTCACCAACTTCAAACACAAGGGGTCTCCTTATTCTATTTGCATAACTTTTCTGACGTGATTGTGCTGCCTTCATATTTTGTTGAATAATATGAACTTTCTTCTCGGCCTCTTCTACAAAGTCAATACCATAATACCTTCTTTCTCCTGGCTCGACCCAATTCAGTGGTGTTCTATATTTTCTGCCATACAAAGCTTCAATTGGAGCCATCTTGATGCTTTCTTGATAAATGTTATTGTAAGCAAACTCAGCTAAAGGTAACCATGACTCCCATGAACCCCTAGAAGACAACACATAGGCTCTTAACATATCCTCTAGAACAACATTCACTCGTTCAGTCTGACAATCTGTCTGAGGATGATAAGCGGTACTACGAATCAAACTAGTTCCCAAGCCTTTGTGCAAATGTTCCCAAAAGTAAGCCATGAACTGTGGCCCTCTATCAGATACTATAGTCTTTGGTATACCATGCAACCTCACAATTTCTGCAATATACTTCTCGGCATATTGAGGTGGTCGATAATCTGTCTTGACAGGTAAGAAATGAGCAGTCTTGGTAAGACGATCCACAATCACCCAAATCGAATCATGTCCCTTTTGAGTAGTGGGCAAACCCGAGATAAAATCCATACTTATATCATCCCACTTCCAACTAGGTACGGACAAAGGTTGCAACAAACTATTAGGTTTCATATGAATAGCTTTCACTCTACAACACGTGTCACATCTGGCAACATAGGCTGTAACTTCTTTCTTCATCTCGGTCCACCAATAACGAGGTCTCAGTTCTTGATACATCTTACTACTTCCCGGATGGATAGATAGCTTAGAAAGGTGAGCTTCATCCATGAGTTTATTCTTAAGCTCTCGATCCTTGGGAACCACAAGACGGTTGTCAAACCACAACACGCCCTGTTCATCCACTCTAAAGTGCTTAGACGGCTCTTCTTTTATTTTCTCTTTGATGTGAAATATTCCCTTGTCTATTTTCTGGCCTTCTATTATCTTACTATCCAACGAGCAACTAATATGAGTACTATGTAACATAGTAGGATGCATCAGATCGAACCCATCTTCAAGTAATGGCTGCACATTCAAGCAATGTGACTTTCTACTCAAAGCATCTGCCACTACATTGTCCTTTCCAGGATGATACTACACATTCAAGTTGTAATCTTTGATCAATTCTAACCATCTTCGCTGTCTTATGTTTAGCTCTGGTTGGGTAAGGATGTACTTAAGACTCTTGTGATCTGTGAAAATGTTGCACACATTACCAAGTAGATAATGTCTCTAAATTTTTAGGGCATGCACAACTGCAGCAAGTTCAAGATCATGTCTTAGATAGTTGACCTCGTGCTTTCTCAACTGACGTGAGGCATAAGCAATGACTCTTCCTTCTTGCATAAGAACACAGCCCAATCTAGTTTTCGATGCATCACAAAACACATCAAATGGTTTCTCAATGTCCGGTTGTGCTAGAACAGGAGCAGTGGTCAACAGTTTCCGCAAGGTGTGGAAAGCTGCTTCACACTCCTCTGTCCACACGAACTTGTGATCTTTCTGTAGCAGACTTGTCATTGGCTTGGCAATCTTTGAGAAGTCCGGTATAAAATGACGATAGTAACCGGCTAATCCTAAGAAACTCCTAACCTCAGGAACTGTGGTCGGTGCCTTCCAATCCATAACCTCTTGCACCTTACTTGGATCGACTAAAACTCCATTTTCTAACAGAATGTGACCAAGGAAAGGAACTTTCTTCAACCAAAATTCGCACTTGCTAAACTTAGCATACAGCTTATGATCTCTAAGTCTGGTCAAGACAATTCTCAGATGCTCTTCATGATCCTTCTCGTTCTCGGAGTACACCAGAATGTCATCAATGAACACAACCACGAACTTATCCAATTCTGGCATGAAAACTGTATTCATCAAAAACATAAAGTATGCAGGAGCATTTGTCAAGCCAAAGGACATGACAAGATACTCATACAACCCATATCTGGTGGAAAATGCGGTTTTCGGTATATCTTATGGCCTAATCTTGATCTGATGGTAACCGGATCTCAAATCTATCTTGGAGAACACCTTAGCCTTAGCTAACTGGTCAAACAAAACATCAATATGAGGCAAGGGATACTTATTCTTGATGGTTACAGCGTTAAGTGGCCTGTAATCCACGCACATTCTCAACATGCCCTCTTTCTTCTTCTTCACAAACAAGGCGAGACATCCCCATTCAGACTTGCTTGGCTAGATAAACCCCTTTTTCGATAACTCTTCTAGTTGCTTCTTCAGCTCAACTAATTCATCCGGAGGCATCCGATAGGGTCTCCTTGAAATCGGAGCTGTCCCGGGGATTAACTCAATTTCAAACTCAATATCCCTATCTGGCGGAAGACCAAGTAACTCATCTAGGAATACATCCGGAAACTCACACACTACCAAAATCTGATGAATAGGAATAACTTCAGTAGCACATGTCACACTTATAAGGTCTGTTCTTGAGGCAATAGTACTTGGAAAGTACCCTCACCCAGGGGATCCTTAAGGGTAAGTACCCGACTTCCTGTATCTATAACTGCTCCCCAATCCTTCATCCAATTCATCCCTATAATGACATCTAGAACTAGTCCAGGCATAACTATCAAGTTCACTCGAAACTTTCTGCTACCTAATTCAAGGGTTGCCCCTCAAACCATCCAATTGGTCAAAACATCAGCCCCCGCTGAACTTATACGGTAACCATAACCCAATTCTATGCATAGTTGTTCATGTTTCCGTGCAAATGCTTGACTCATAAAAGAATGCGATGATCCAGAATCAAATAGAACAACTATAGGGTGTTGGTTGATAGGAAACTTACCAGCGGTTATGGGCTCTCCCTCAGGAATCTCATCCACAGTCGTACTATGCACCCGAGCAGTATAAGTCTGCTGCTTCTTCTTGGGCAGATAAGGATAGAACCTTGAGAAGTGGCCAGGTTGATCACAATTGTAGTAGGGTCCCCTTACTGTACCAGCAGATCCCACAGCTCCCTTGGAACTGCCCTGTACCACAGTTGCAGCTACCTTGTTGGACTGCACTACCATCTTGTAAGGCTTCTGTGGTCCCCTGAAATTCTGACCTCTCTACTGTGGTGGCCTGAACCTAGCACCAGGTGCAGATGGATGATAGGGAGGACGACCTCCCGCAGGTGCTCTTGCTTGGGATGGACCACCTTCTAGTGCTCTCTTGCGAGTCTTAGCTGCGGTACTGGCGTTGTTGTTCTTTTCCTACTTTAGACAATCACTGATAAAGTCATTGAATCTGGTGCGGGTGTTGGTACCCACATGCTTCATTATCTTTGGATTGAGTCCTCTCTTGGAACTAGCGATTCTCTTAGCATCGGTGTCAACCATGTCGGGAGCATAACAACACAAGTTATTGAAAGCATGCAAATATTGCGTCACGATTTTGGTGCCCTGATTCAACGCTAAGAACTCTCTCAACTTCATCTTGGTCAGCTCGGGTGGAATATAAACTCCATGGAAGGCCTCAGTGAACTCTCTCCACGTAATCTGAGCATTTGGAGGGAAGGTGGTGCAATGGTGCTTCCACCACATTCCCGCTAGTCCTTGCAATTGATGTATAGCATACTCAGTGTTCAATACCTCAGTCATCCTCAACACACGGAATTTAGCTTCCATAGTGTTGATCCATTCTTCAGCATCGAGTGGTTCTGTTGCTTCCTTGAATATTGGCGGCCTGGTGTCCATAAAATCTTTGAAGTTGCTGTACTGATTCACCCCATTGCCACCACCCTGATTGTTACCGTGCTGAACATTGTTGGCAATGGTACGTAGAAAATCCTCCATGTTCTTCTAGGATTGTTCCGTGTTGCGCTGATTCCCGAGCAACTGTGCGAAGAACACCTCTGGGGTGAGCGGGGGAGGAGGTGGCAAATGCGGTTCATGGGGGGGCTCATTGTTGTTGACGTGGTTTCCACCACCACCACCTATTCCAGCACCATTAGCACCGGTCTCAGCGGCCTCATAAGTGGTACTGCGAGTATTTGTCATCTGCATATTTCAGCAACAAGTAATGATTGAGTGAAGCTGTAATGATTGTGAGTGAAGGAAAAATTATGCCGTACTAAATTTACTGGAGAGAATAAATTCATACAATAAAATAGAGGCACAATAATCGCATCCCAATTAAAACAACATCACTAATTAAATTACTTCAAATGCAAACATCGCGTCCATACAACCGAATTGCCAGCATACCTACACTGGACTTTTATGCATTCAGATATCGTATTACTAGCCATGTTCCAATCACATGCCAAGTCTCATAAGTTCGAAACAAGTCACATTAGGTTACACGCCGACAAAATAAAGGTCATCGCGATAGGACCTAAACACTAGCGTAAGGCAACTAGCCTACTCCTCAGGGCCGTCGTCGGGGTCGGAGACATCACCATCGCCCCCAAGGTAAACTACAGGCTCGTCCTCATCGTCGTCGTCGATGTCCATGCTAGTGGCGTCTGGAGGAGCATATGGGCCAACCCCATTGTAGAGCGCGTGAAACTCCTCGTGCAGGTTGACGTTGTACTCCTCTAGCTCATCGACCCTCTACAGCAGAAGGTCCCTCTCGTTCCAGGCTTCATTCCTTTCCTGAACCAACTATCCAATCATGCGGTCTGCATTATTGTTGGCCTGAGTCAATGTATGCACCCGCTGCATAGCTCTATCACCTCTCTCTACCGCCTGGTCCCGCTGTAAGCTCATATCAGCCAACTGCTCCTGCAAACTAGCTATAGCACGCGCCTGCTTCTTCTTCTACTTTCTTACCTTGAGCTTATCATGACCACGTAAGCCAGTCAAAGTCCAGTAGGTACACTCAAGACCTTGATACGCTCTGATAGCGGCAAACATAGCACTCATAGCATGGTTGTCGCTAGCCTATCCCTTAGCTAGACCTCTGACCAAAGAACTCCCCTGAGGCTAAACCCAAATAGCATCACGAGGATCATCCCTAGGAAAGGTGCCAGCTAGAGCCGCTGCAAGCTCACTAGGAAATCTACTCATGATGTCCCTGATGACATGGAAAGCTGCTCCCTCTACACCCTCAATAGGAGTGCGACCCTCAAACTCCAAGTGCCAACCATCCCACTCTGGAGCATCACCAAGAGCAGGAACTGTGATCTCTACCACTACAAGTCCATCCTCTGCTAACTGGCTCTCATTCCAAGAGTACATCGGCTCTTGACCCTCTAGGTACCCCACATCATGGAGCACTCTCCAAAGCAAGGTCGGCATGCCAAACTCGCTCAAGAAGGTGTCCGTGGTGCGGTGCTCCCTCAAGGCCAACTGACGTCGAGGTGCTCTTCCTCCGGTGGACTTACCGGCGGTCTGCTTCGTGCGGGCCATCTGTAGCAAAATGTTTTTATTACCCTATGAGAACATATTTTAGGTGATACAACTTTTTATCAAAATGAGATAATCAATTTATAAGGGGAGGAATGCATGACATGAATGAAATGCACAAGTAATATGATGTATGTACGTGCCGTACGTTCTCACAAACTTATGAAATAAATAATTTCTAGCGATGAATTCGATGGCATACAAACGATCTCTCAAATACGTATCTAATACGTTCTACACGATAACGTTGTTATGTACCTACAAAAGATTCATTTCAGCCCAATTTCCAATGAATGCATAAAAGTAGTAAATTTTTATCTACACGCTCTACACGAATCCCAGATACGCGTACAACGGTAGTAACTACCCGAACCATTGTCCTATTGATGGCATCGCCTCAACGGACAGAATACCCACACATGAGATACCTTTGTAAAACATGCGTAGAACATGTAATTACTCCAGCATCATATAAGCATTCACCCTAGATCGGCGGTGTATCCGATCATGCTCTCACAACTCACACTTACCGAGGCGTAGAGGCAAATGATCCATACACTACCACTCAAACAAGTGGCACTCATACAATAGCATGCCGTATGAGCAACGAAAGAGAAATATGATGCAAGAACCCCAAGTCAGTACTTAATTAAGCCACCTAGAGTCCTTAACTGGGCATAAAGGATATGACCACTGGCACACTTTTTAGTTTGGAACTCATGTTTTTCAAATGCCTTTTTGTTTTAAATACACTTGTGAACAATAACACACTAAACCATGCTCTGATGCCAGCTGTAACAGAACCGACCAATTATACGAAATTAAGTAAGAAAATCACCCGCTAGAGTAGACGATTTAGCCAACTTAAGCCCGTATAACCCGGTAGTCCGTGAAATCACGAAGGATTTCAAACCAACTCACATACCAGCCAAGATCGTAATAAGTTTAGCGGTCACCATCACATATTACATAAAAGTTCGCACCACCGGTACATCAGAGTTTAAACATAGTTATTACAAACCGAGTTCAAATAAAAGTAGCGGAAGCCATTTGTTCAAACCACACACACTCACACGGAGTTCAAGTACAGTGCCAGCTAATGATCATCTCCAACAAAAGCATTAGACGAGACGTAAGGAATGCCCATGCCCATGGTCCTAAGCATCACCCATCGCAGGATAAAGGCAGTTGATATAGTAGCCGTAATACATCTGCCCATCTGTAACAAGTGGGAACAAAACCCTAAGTACGAGAAGGTACTCAGCTAGACTTACCCGACATAACCAAAAATAAAGTGACACCAAGGATTATGAAGGGGTTTATAGTAGGGTAGCTGACTCGTTTGCAAAAAGGCATTTTTAGCATTTCAAGAACCTTTCCAAAAGCATTATTGTCAAGTTAATTATTATTCACTTGTCGACTACATTTGCACATATACTAGAGCAAGCATTTGATTAAGCAAATAATGATAACCAATGATCATTAACAACTTCCATAATGTCATATCCATTATAGCTGTCCAAGTGTTCCATCAACATTACTATGATGAAGTAACTCAAGTCAAGTGTTCACTATCCAGTGAGCGATGGCGATTCGAATCGATTATTAACCAGCTGGTAATTTATTCCTTACACAAACCTCACTCACCCTCTAAAGTGAGGTATCGGTCACCGAGTCAACTATCCAGGAAAAATCTTGAGTGTGCCAGGAACCACATGTACCCGGGGGCCGACCGACTGCCTTTCTGTCTTATCATCGCGCCCCCGTGTCCTACCACACCTGCTCCGGTACAGTGCACTGCGGGAAATCTACTCGGCCCGAATAATCTCCCAGCTTCGCAGTCGAAAGGTGCGTTATTCGGCCAGCTAAATGTAAGGCATGCGTTCAACATGACCTGAGGCCCAACAACAGTCGGTCCTTAATCGACACAGACGGAAAAGCACTATAGTTCAAAACCATATAAGTCTCCGTCCGGTCTCAACTTCAAATTAACACTTAGTTATACCATGACTACATAGTTATCCAAGCCGATCCAGGTAACCACCTATAGCTCGCAGGTGACAAGAAATCACCCGACTTCTACCGGTCTAAGCCAGCTAAGCATTGACTCGACTGCGGATACCAGGGTAACAAGGATATAGTATAACAAAGGTAGACAAGGTATAATGCAGCAACGGTTGTAAACAATTCCTGAACATAATGCATTAATTAAAGTAAAGCATTAATTAATAATCGCAAATCGGGGAGAAAAATGCTCCGGGGCTTGCCTCTCTCGAAGGAGCTCAGGCGGTGATCGGGGCACTTCGAAAGTTCCTCAACGTCCTCCTCGTCTCCTTCGGTCACTTCTTGCGGCTGCACCTCGAGCTGCTCCTCGGGCTTCTCGGGTATGACGACCGGGCTCTTGGTTTGCGATCCTATATGATGCAAGTGCGTAAGTGCTTATGCAAAGGTGCATCAGATGAAATGAACACAATGAATATGTTTGCATGCAAGGTAGTCAACATCATCCAAGAACATGTACTACAAGCACATGTTATCTACTGCATTCTCTTCTACTACTAATATGCTAAGTCAACACATCTCATTAAATGCTTCAAAGATACACCAAAGCTTCACTAATTTCTTAATCATGCATAAAGCAACATTTGATTAAACCATAATTAATAATAGGTTTGAATAGCAACATCTATTTTTATAGCATAGAAAAATCTTAGAAAATTACCACAGCACAGTACTACCCTAAGTAGTCTACCATCAAATTTTTATTGCATTTGGATAAGTGGATTAGCCTACACAAAAATGACAAGCTTGGACCTAAATATGAGCATGAAAATACTTTGTATTATGAAAAGTGTCAAACAACAGATTTAGTATTTTTCCTAGGTTCTAAATAGTAAGTAATCACTGTACAAAAATTATCACATGCATGTTTTATACAAATTTTGCTTTCTAGCAAAAATAACAAAAATCAGCCATTAAAGGCACTTGAACTACACCTCATAATTTTCTACAGGACATGCATGGCATATATTTTTCCTAGAAAGTACATTACACAAGAAGAGTAACAAACTTGGAAATCATATTTTTCTGATCTTTCTATGATTTATTATGCCTTTCTCAAGAAAATAGCAATTTCAATGATTAAATAAAACTCCACAAAAAAGTGTCACCAAACTGACATGCAATATTTTTAAACCCTAGATCTAGTCATGAGGATCACAACAAAATTTATTTCACCATTTGTGGAGCAAAAATGAGTACACAAACATTTTCCAAAGTATTTCTCTTCCCAAATAATAAAAGAAAAACCGAAAACATCTTTCCTATTACTACTGGGCCGGCCCATGAGAATGACTGGCCCACAGCCGCTTTTGGCCTGAGTAACCGAGCGGAGGGAAGGGGCGACGGCCTGGCTCAGGGCTCCGACCCAAGGCCGACATGGCCCAGCAAGGGCCGAGGGGAGACGGCCATGCCACGCCGGCGTTCCAGGCGCCATGGCAGTGCGGCAGCTGCCAGCGGGCCGACGGCCGTTGCCGGCCATGACCGAGCAAGAAGGAGCATGCGCTGGGTCCATGAGAAGATGGCGGACATGAGAAGGTGACTCAAGGGGATAGAGAAGGAATGGGGAAGCCCTTTCCACGGCGAGGTTAAGTGCGGCGGCGCCATGACCGACGACGGCGAAACCGCTCAAGGTAGCTTTACCTTGCTCGAACGGTGACCCTGTAGTGAGCACCGGGTGTCGGAGAGCGAGGCGGAGTGACATGCGCATGATTGTGGGTGACAGTGGACCACCGGCGGCCAATTTCACCGGCGGAGCTACGGTGGCGAGGGCGGTGCGAGCAGAGCTCGGTGCGGGGCGAGGGAGAGATGCAACGTGGGAGAGGAAAATGGGGAATGCTGGGAGAAGTGGAGCTGCTAGGGCTTGAAAATGGGCGAGGCGCGTGCTCGCGGGGGCCACGGGACGCCACCCGGCCGGCGTTGCCAGCATGCGCTCGCCACGCAGCGCGGCAGGCCTGACGCGGTCGGACGTGTCCGCGCGGGCGTGGGCTGGGCCATGGCAAAGGCGTGGTGAGGAGCGCTGGGCCGGCTTCGGCTGATGGGCCAGAAGTGAGGCGGCGGCCCGTTAAAAGAGATAAACAATTTTTCCAATTCCATTTTCAATGAATTTTCAAATATCAGTTTTCAATTACCATTTTGAGCAAGAAAATGACTTCTTTTGAAAATGGCCCAAAAATAAAAGTTGCTTAGAATTTAATCCTCTACAACTTTGCTTTAGGGACCAACTAAAAATTTTTTGCATAGATTTTGAATTGGGAAGTAAAAGCTAAATAGAGAGGATTTTTTACCCTTTTCAATAATAATTTCAAAAGCATATTTTGTCAAAAGTTTGAATACAAACTTTGCTCCAAAAATTGTGCTAAATAATTCTAGATGATTTACAATTATAGCCAAACATGTTTTATTAACCTAGCAAGCATAATTAGGGCAAAAATAACTCTAAACAAGTGTATGCAACATTCATGTTTCATGAGCATGTTTCATATGTTTCAAAGCATTGTTTCAGTTATTATTTACATGATTAGGCGTGTATGATTAGGATGCTTGATGATGCATAATATGCATGATTTGCAGTGCCTAAATGCTTGCATAACACTGGGGTGTTACAGTTGCTGAGGAGCAGTTTCCACAAGACGGTGTCCTTCACTGATTACAATGAGCGCGGCTTTTAGATCCTAACCTCCAACTTTCTTCGTGGGTTCCTACACGAGCATGTGGTCAAGTTGTAGCACCTTCTGCCGAATGTGCTTCTACACCTCATCGGCTTTGTAGTTGTTTGTGAGGGCTTTCTCAGGATCAAGCCCTCCAAAGGCTTGTTCCGGCGCATCTTCGAGATCCACAGCCGAAAGGTGGACACCGATAATGCCGAGCTCGCCCCTTTGGGTGGGTTGACAATCCAGATCCAAGGCACATTCATCAATCGATATCCTCATCTACTGCTCAAGGATTCGAACTAGGGTTGGCATGCTAATTGGTTCTACATCCGTGATGATGCCGCGACTCCACTCCCTCCCTTCATTAGTGGTTCACTAGTGCGAGGGGAGCCCTGGCGCTAGGGGTGTCCTTAGGAGAGGGTTGAGCAGGTGGACGAGACTTTGGAGGTCCTCTACGGTTGAGTTTCGATGGGCCTGACTGGGGTCTAGGTCCTTTGGACCATGGTCAAACGACACATGCAGCCGCTGAAGGCGCACGTGCATCCGCTGTACTGGTACTCGGAGGTCGATGACCTGACCCACAGGACGACGGAGGAGCTAGACGCTAATGAGGTGGCATTTTGAGTCACAGGCCTAATCATGTCCAGGGTGCCTATCAACATCGTCGGTACTCTAGGCGCGTTCTCAGTGGCCGTCCGTTCAAACTTGGTAAGTCGTCCATCTAGGATTTTATTCTAATTTTGTAGCCTACTTGGGCCTAATTGGGTCATTTATGTTGTTCGTGCAGCACCTGCAGTCATGTCGCTCTAGGTTCTGTTTGCCTGGTGACAACGAAGAGGATGATGACAAGGATAAGGATGATGACAAGCTAGAAGTTCTCTAGGGGTGCTCCTCCTATGTTTTTGGGTCCAACGCTGGGGACAGATCACAGTCACTTAGCTGGCGGCGTGGAGGAAGAGGGTGTTGCCTAGAAGCACAAGGATCGGCAAGTCACCTAACCAATTCTAATTTCTATGATCTCTAGTGTATCATACAATGGCTAGGTCACTAATTGTACCACTAGTGAGCAACCTAAACAAGTAATTCAACTAATGACTTCTAAAATACACTAGAGAGCTACTCTACTAGCTAGGCTACCCTTACACAAGATATCTCCACAAATGTAAATACAAGAGAGGTAGAGAGATCAATACCAAGCCGGGCAAGCGAAAAAATCAATCACAATGAATACCAATTGACACAATGATTTTCCACCGAGGTTCACTTGCTTGCCGGCAAGCTATGTCCCTGTTGTAGCGATTCATCCACTTGGAGGTTTACGTGCTAATAGGCATCACACACCTAACTAGCAACCGAGTGACACATAACCAACACAAGATGGGGATCCACAAGCTATGAGCAATCCACTAGAGTACATTTAGGCTCTCCACCGGGGAAAGGTCAAGAACCCCTCACAATCACCATGATCGGAGCCGGAGACAAACACCTTCCTTCGCTCGATGTTCCTCGCTACACCAAGCCATCTAGGTGGTGGCAACCACCATGAGTAACAAGCGAATCCCATAGCGAAACATAATCACCAAGTGCCTTTAGATGCAATCACTCAAAGCAATGCACTTGGATGCTCTCAAATCTCACCAAATGATGAATCAATCAAGCAATGTAAGTTAGAGAGGGATATCTAGGCTCACTAGGATGTATTCTCAATAGAAATGGCCAAGTTTTTGAGCCCAAGCTAGCTACCACATATTTATAGAGCCCCCAAACGAATAGAGCCATTAGGGTACCCACTACACTAAAATTGGGCTGACCGGACATGCCAGTCGGGATGACCGGACACAGCCCAGCCAGTGTCTGATTGACAGATGGAGGCCAAGTGTCCGCCGTGTTCAACCATAGCCGCATGATCCCAATGGTCAAGTTCCAATGCCTGCATGGTTAAGTTCACACTGGACGCAGTAGCACACTATCGGACGAAACACTGTCGCATCTGCTCGCACGCGCGCCCGTGCCACCAAGCCAGTGACATGACGCACAGTTAGTATGACCGGACGCTCCACAATGTGGAGTTCGGTCACTTCCAGTAAGCACCGAGAGAGGGTTTTTCGTGACCTGACGCATCCAATCACACGTGACCTGGCATGCCAGCGTCTGATCCTCTCTGGCCTTGCTCTACCATGCCACATTAGCAGTGATCGGACACGGGAACAGTGTCCTACCCACATTTGGTTCTCTCTAGCTGCCAGCGTCCAGTCACTTACTGAGAGCACGCCCTTCTTTGCACCACTGACCGAACGCAGAGCAGAGTCCGGTCACTACCCAAGGCAGAGTCTGGTCCCTACGCAACTCCTCCTTTTCAACTCCAACTTTGCCACCCTTGCTCCCAAGTGCTAACTACCAAGTGTATCACCAATGTTCACGTGTGTAAGCATTTTTCACAAGCAATTTCAAGGGTGTTAGCACTCACTAGAATCTAAATGCATATGCAAAGAGTTAGAACATCTAGTGGCACTTTGATAACAACATTTCACAATGAGTTTCACCCCTCTTAATAGTATGGCTATCTATCCTAAATGTGATCACACTCACTAAGTGTCTTGATCACCAAAACAAAATTGCCCTATCAAATATACCTTTGCCTTGAGCCTATTTTATTTTTCTCTTTCTTCTTTTCCAAGTCTGGAGTTTTATCATCATCACATGTCCAGCACCATCACCTTGGACTTCATCTTTGCTCCACCACTTGGCTTGAACCAATCTATCTCAATTCCACACTTAGAGCATAGGTTAGTACCTAGGGGTTCATGAATTCACCAAAAACAAACTAGAGCTTTCACCACGGGGCCGAGTCCAAAGCGCTCCCACACTGATTATGGTGGTGGTCAAAGCTCCCCGTCCTTGACTCCTGCGGGCCACTCCTTGGTGGGGCGCAAAGCACCTAGCCTAGATGGCCATGCCACAGGCCCAACACTACTACACTCGCACCTTTTGCAGCCATGTTGTAACCCATATCATAGTCCAATTTTGGCCTCAGCAATGAGCTATCGATAGTGATGGTCATAGCCTTCACTGTCGCCATCTGAGACGGACTGTGGTGTACACTAACACCACCAATTGGCTTATTATCCATTCGTGATTAGGTCCTTACTTTAGTCGCATTGGAGCACAACCTAGCTGTGTATGTACACTAACACCACCACATTGGCAAATGATCTGGTCGAGGCTATCAAAACTGTCATGTGGGCACATCAACCACCTGTGTGGTGGTCACCAGCACCATTGCCTTGCATGCCGACCTGATTGTCAACGGTGTGGGTTCACTATTGGTTCGACGACCGAGACGCCTATGTAGAGGTTAACACCACCATCGCTTCAGCGTATGATCTGCCAGTACAAAGGTCATGGTCACTGTCGCCTTGCACCATGATCTGCCTTTGATGATCAGTTAGTCAGTGTCGGGTTACTAGAGGATTCGGCGGTGATATACTTTTGATCCCTGCCGCATCATACCTACAGCGACGGTGACATAATTTCATCCCGTTTCACAATAGTTACTAATTCAGCTGGACCCTTAATAGCTTGATGAACACAAAACATACAAATATATAATTATTACATCCATAAATCATGTTCACAAACAAGAGTACTTTTTACAATAACAATGGACACTACCATAACATCTTTCTCAACTGATGTCCTAACACAAGTGGTACATAGAGCATACTAAAGGTACTGATCTATACAGACTTACATAACCAAATGATGTAGCTATGCTCCTTATATGTGGCACTCCTGCTTGCAAGGCCAAATGAATATAATTAGTGCATCCTTCGGATTGGTAGCCAATGCACCATAGAACCCTTCTTATTCATCCATGATCCACAATCTAAACAAAGAGGCAGAATTAATAATATTGAACATCCTATTCCTTTAGTTAACAAGCTAAAATTGGCCTATACATACATAGAATGAAAACAACTGCCTACCTAAACAAAGACTGTCGTGACGATGAAATGCAGGAAATGCACATTTACCGCTCTGCTAATGACTCCATGAACAAGAGAACATAAGGAAGATAGTAAGGCTTATTCATATGGAAACACCATCTTGATCTATAAAATCAGATTACACGAGCATGGATGACATGAACCTTTCTACGGTCAGTGTCATATGCAATCAATGTTCAATGCTTCCAAACAAGGAAAATGAAATTCCATTCTGGGTGAACTGTAATCACTCTGTACTCCTTATCCCAAAGCTCAGAACCAACTTTAATATTCATCTATCTAAACAGTTCCTCTATGTCCACAACATGCTTCAAATTTCAGTTATCAGTACCATAGTCTTCAAGTATCCACACTAAAAGCCAAGACCTATTGCAAAAATCAGCACAACACACATGTAGGTGACCCTGAGCTTGATGGATGGACATTTCAGCACCACCAGGTTTATGAATTGTCCTCCATGTCTTTCCCTCCATATCCATAGCAACTATCGCAGAGAACTCAACCATGTGCATAAAACCATTAAGAAAAACACTTCTTGATTTTGAACGTAGACCCTTGCCCTATTCATATTCCATAAAGATCCATGTTGTTGTTTTAGATGAGTAGATCTCCACACCTACACATGCACCCTCCACCTCAACAAATTCAATCACATGGAAGTGCGAGGATGTTGGTTCAAAACCTAAGCGAGCCTGACCAATAGAATGGATGCTACGCGGCAGTACATGCCATTTGTTGGTCGCCGGATTGTAGACAACATAGCGACATAATCCATCAGGCCCAGCACACCAGCAAAGGACGAGGCCACTGCAACAATCTGAGACTAGGACTTTTTTAATAGGGAAGGGCAAGAAGGACAAGGAGGACCGTTCACTAATGATGCTGGTGAAGTGGCGATTGCCCTTTCACCAGCTACCATAGAAGATGCCGGCGACAGTCTGTGAAAGCCTCTTACGTTGATAGGAGTCGGAGATGACATGGCTCCAGGAGCGATAGACACACTTGCGGCAGCATAAGGACTGGGCAGGGAGGTAGCTGAAGATGTCGACAAGCACATTGTCTGAGTGGCTATCCACTACACTCATGTTGCGGGCCTCCTTCATCTAGAAGGACACCAATAGCCAAAGAGATGAGGCCGCCCTGCCATGGAATTGCATCAATAAATATTAGTAATGAGATGAGTTTCAAGGAGAAGGAACGGTGATGCCAGTAAGGCCTTATTACACCTACCTTTGGATCTCGCGGTGGTGAGCACGAGTAGCAACGTCGGTGATAGCAGTAGTTCATGTGCCGGTGGATCTATGCGGGCAAGCTGGCGATGTGCACTAGCATGGAGCAAGAGCTAAGCAGTGGTGACGAGCAGGAGCGACGATGATGAATAGCAGCAATGAGGACATGAAAATCTATGTGCGTGGGGGGGGGGGGGGGGGAGGGAGGGGGGCTATGGCGGGGGAGGGGAAGGGTTAGGGGGGATGTTGGGGCCAGGGTTGCTTGATCCCTGTGTAACTTTCACGCTGTTGGCAGTCCCTAATGACAACATTCGACCGCCAATTATTATCCAAAATAGGAGAAATAAACATACTTTTGACACATGCATATACTATTGACCTCATTCCACTTGTATTGGAGAAAACATATCTTACAGGACATATACATGAATACAAGTGGAAAATGATCAAAATGCGCAATCCAGAAAGCATAATGCAGATCCTATATCAAAGAACTAAGCAAAGGCCCACTCCAATGAAGAATCTGGGCCGAGCACCGACATGGGAGGGGCCTAGGCCTAGCCACCAGCCCATAGCGCGAAGGCGGTGCTAAGGAGGGCCGACCCAGGTGCGGGCGCACTAGTGGTGCGAGCGCACTGCCCCACCTCCTCCTGGCCCCACCTTGCATAGGTAGTGCATTAATGATGCTTGGGGTTGGTTTAGGCTAGTTTCCTATTTTATCTCCGCTAAACCGACCTCTAGCTAGTATAAATAAGGGGGTAGGGATCATTCTCAATACACACACCAACATTTGAGGCTATCACCTCACCTCTCTCTACTTGTACTCTCTTATAGTTTTAGTAGTAGTATTGTGAACTAGCAAAGCTATCAAGGAGGGCTTAGCTCCTTGGATGAAGAGATACATCTTGGTATGAATATTATGAAGATTTCTTCCAAAGTCATGCTCTCATATCATTTATATAGTTATGCTATGGAACTAGAGTATAGTTGTGTTGTTATAATCGTGATATATGAACTAGCATATAGTTTGTGTGTCATGATCTTAACATGTTGAACTTCATGCTTAATCATTCAGATGATTTGTATGAGTAGAAGTAGAGCTAGGGTTGGGGTGATGGTTCACCATTCCTTCGGGTTTGCCCATATTATTACTTGTCGATCCATAGGGTCGGAGTCCTAGGGGGATATGGGTAGTTTCCTTGTACATAGGTGTGGTGCTCGGGTACACGGGAACCTTCAGATATGATGGTATCCCTCGGTTGAGGGGTAGGTGGTAGGTGGTGACATCCCTGTCCGTCCCTTGTAATCCTCCATGTTCGGGTATTGTGTAGGAGTCTTAAAGTCTCTCATGCTTGCTGGCAGATCGGTGCTCAGAGATCTCCCTGTACTCTAGTCATTTAACTTGTATGATCATTAACTATTCTCTGCATGGCTATATTGGAACATGCTGGCTCCACGTACGGATATTCTTTTATTCTTTGTTTTCCTTTTATCCTTGAGGTTGGCCAAGATGTGTGTCCACTATCCTTGAAATACTATTTTTACCCATGTCATGAACTATGGTCCACTATGCAAGTATGTAATCATGTTTATGCTCATGCTAGACTCTTATACCTTGCTCTCCTTTGGGAAAATATAAATAACGATACCCTAAATACTTCCGGGTGAAATGCTACAACGATAGATCCGTGTCCTTGGGGATATTCTCTGTAATCATTAAGAACAATCATAGTTGGTGTCTCTTGGCGGTGTTGCTAAGATTAACTCAATCTTAGTAATGGTGCTAAGAAATACCAACAGGCGTTTCTGGCGCCGTTGCCGGTGATGGACTTAAAACCTCCTCACTTGGTGATTGCGCTAAGAAATGCCAACAAGCATTTCTGGCGCCATTACCGAGGAGGGCATAGGTTAAAGAATCTAGTAGGACATGATCATAAGCACATGCATGTAATGGTAGCCATAGTTTATGTAGGCTAATTCTGCTTATTTTCTTCCTGTTGTGGATGAAAATAGGATAGTGTATGAGTGGTTTTGATCTGCCAAATAACTACACCGATAATCCGGAGGCACTCCTAAGGAAGAACAGGTCTTGTACCACTTCTTCTGCTACTCCATGGGTAGTCAAACCAATCACCCCCATACCATCTGCTACTACCATTATGGCCAAGTCACTTCATGACTACTCCACCCCTACCGTTGCCAACATGCCCATTGGGGCCGCTGTCAACACTGGGCTCATTACGATGGTGCAGGCAAGCCTATTCTGTGACTTCCTAAGAGAGGATGCGAACATGCATCTGCAACACTTCCTGGAGCTATGCGACACCATCATCATAAAAGACGTCACACCAGCTAGCATCAGGCTTCGTCTATTTCCCTTCTCCCTCATGGGGAAGGCAAAATAGTGGTTTTATAAGGAGAAGGAAGCTGTCAACACATGGGACAAATGTTTCGTAGCGTTCCTCGTGAAGTCTTTCCCCATGGGCAAAGCCAACGCCCTGAGGGGGGATATTCAAACTTCTAGCAATCTTCGCTCGAATCCATCCCTGAAGCGTGGGAAAGGCTCCAGGATTACATCCAAGCCTGCCCACACCACAGAATGGAAGACTGGCTCGTGCTCTAGAACTTCTATGAGGGGCTCATGCCCATGTCAAAGGGGCATGTAGATGCCGCTGCTGGAGGGGCGTTCCTTTCCCTCACTATCACTAATGCCACGGCACTCATCGAGAAGATGGTGGCCAATTAGAGTTGGGGTGAGGAGCGCAAACAACAAAAAGGCATGCATATCGTGAAGGAGACAGATATGCTTGCTACAAAAATGGACTTGCTACTAAAGAGACTTGATGAGCGTGCCACCGACAAGGAGGCAATGGAGGGCACCGTCAAGGCCATGGACTCACACATGACGTGTGGAGTTTGTGGAGAAGTCGGACACTCAGGGAACAACTGCCCCGAGACCCATGAAGAAGCATCGTACATCAACAACGGGTTCTGACAAGGTAACAATATAGGGTGGAACAATCAGTCCTGCCCACAAGGAGGTAATTTGAACTTCAATTCAAATTACAATTCGAATCAACCTTCCTTGAAAGACATGGTATTAGGCCAGGCAAAAATAAATGAAAACCTCACTAAAAAGCTTTTATATAATGATAAAATGATTGAAAATGTTAATTAAAAAATAGAAGGTTTATCCTCCTCTATGAAAAATCAACTTAGTTTTAATAAAATGATTGAAACACAAATTGTTGCCGCTATAGCTATCAACCATTTGAGGAAAATTCCGGGGCAACCCGAGAATTCCCCCAAATTTGTTCATGTAGCTACAGAGCAATGAAGGGGGAGAAGTCTTGCCGAGGACTATAAATGTCAAGCCCTTGCCGAAGGTAAATTGGTAGTTATCCTTTATAATCTATTACTAAAAATGCTAAAAATAAAAACAATTAGTTCACCTTTCGTGTATCTAAACTTGAATAAACTTTGGTTACTTTTCCATGTCTATGCAAGGCATGTTTTGGTTTGAAGTATGATTAGTGATCAATCATATCTTCATAGGCTTTTTAACTTAAGCATGGTGCTTAGGTTAACTACCTTACCTTGATCAAATTATTCTAATCATTGAAGTAAAACTGTTGAGTATAGACATGTATGAGTTAAACAAAATAAAAATTTATGCAATAAAATAAAAATAATATGCCTTCTTCTGAAACTTCACCAAGGAACTGGCCTCAAGCTAGCTTAGGGGAGGGCCCCGCAAAGGTAATATGTATCTTTTATTTATCACTTATATTTCTTATATTTATTTTCATTCATAAAAATAAAATATGAAAACACCAAAAATATTTATTCCACTCTCATATGTGTTTAAGGAATGTTTAGTATCTCCTAAGTTGAAATGATGAATAGTTGCTATGTCTATAATTCATCTGTGCCTAGGTTATAACTTAGTATTCCCCAAGATTTAAGTTTATTGGCTAAAAATATCTCATCCTAAAAACTTGAAAACTTATGGGTTGCAAATGCATGCTCCTTTTCTAAGTTTTTGTGAGTTATGATATGGTACAAATAGAATTTGCTATGACTTTGTTCTAAGAGAAGCTTGACATCCGAAGATTTTACTTTCAAAAATACTAAAATTCAAAGTTCATGTATGATTATGAATACCTACCAAGGCCATATGACTTGAGTTACATTCAAAACCTTAGTCATATGCTACTTGTTTGATCATTGAGTTTTGTCAAATTGTTGTGACCCTTGTTGAGATTCTCGTCATGCACCCATGATCAAGACACATGTACACCCACAAATAAAACTACTGACTCTTACACTGAAAGTTACGCAAAAACATGATTTTTTGTCCACCCAATAATTACTCCATTCATTTATCATGTCTCTCTCAAAAATTTCATATGCCAAAAAGTATAGTATGGGCTATGCTAAAAAAGGAAGAGAAAGAAAAAAAATATCCATGCCAAAAGGCATGAGGGAAAAAATATATATTCATGCCAAAGAGCATGAGGAAAAGAAAAGAAAAGAAAAGAAAGAAATAAAGATAACCCATACTTTCAAATAAAAAGACATTCATTCCAAAAAGAGAGAGATTCATGATTCAAAGGAGTACCAAAAACATTTAGGATTAGAATTTTATAAAATTCCATACACTTGCACGTCTTGATCAAAGTGTATGACTTGCATCTCCCTAAGGTCCGGTCTTTGACTTGGTTATATATGTGATGCAAGTATGCCCCACTTTTCATACCTACCCAAAACTCCACTCAAAAGCCTTTAGTGGTAGGTTATGAAAAAGAAGGCAAAATACCAAATGCCTTGGTGAGGTTTCATACACATTTGAGCGATCGAGCGAGTCATTTGAGGAACTTTCATTTGTTTTACAAAACTCATAAAAACTTTCGGATATATGGTCAATCAAAGAATGAATGATTGGTATTCTGTTATAACTGTTCTATCTTGCAACCACCCATGAACTTAGAAAAGCTATACGCCCCACAAGGATCAAGGTAAAGGGTGGATAAAATGCCAACTTATTTGAATTATGGAAGAATACTTTATTATAAGCATGGCACTTATGAATTGTTTTGGCATAGTAGCAACTCCTGATCAACAACCAAGTACTTAGCTTTTGCTCAGGACGAGCAAAAGGTTAAGCTTGGGGGATTTGTTGGCGGTCACTAACGACAACATTCGACCGCCAATTATTATCCAAAATAGGAGAAATAAACATACTTTTGACACATATGCATATACTATTGACCTAGTTCCACTTGTATTGGAGAAAATATGTTTTGGAGGACATATACATGAATACAAGTGGAAAATGATCAAAATGCATAATCCAAAAAGCATAATGCAGATCCTATATCAAAGAACCAAGCAAAGGCCCACTCCAACAAAGAATCTGGGCCGAGCACCGACATGGGAGGGGGCCAAGCCCAGCCACCAGCCCACAGCGTGAAGGCGGTGTCGAGGAGGGCCGGCCTAGGTGCGGCCGCACCAGGGGTGTAGGCGCACTACCCCCACCTCCTCCTGGCCCCACCTTGCACAGGCATTGCATTAATGATGCTTGGGGTCGGTTTAGGCTAGTTTCCTATTTTATCTCCCCTAAACCAACCTCTAGCTAGTATAAATAAGGAGGTAGGGCTCATTCTCAATACTTGTACTCTCTTTTAGTTCTTGTAGTAGTATTGTGAGCTAGCAAAGCTATCAAGGAGGGCTTGGCTCCTTGGAAGAAGAGATACATCTTGGTATGAATATTATGAATATTTCTTCCAAAGTCATGCTCTCATATCATTTATATAGTTATGCTATAGAACTAGAGTATAGTTGTCTTGTCATAATCATGATATATGAACTAGCATATAGTTTTTGTGTCATGATCTTAACATGTTCAACTTCACGCTTAATCATTCATATGATTTGTATGAGTAGAAGTAGAGCTAGGGTTGGGTGATGGTTTATCATTCCTTCGGGTTTGCCCATATTCTTACTTGATGATCCATAGGGTAGGAGTCCTAGGGGATATGGGTAGTTTCCTTGTACACGGGCGTGGTGCTCGGGTACATGGGAACCTTTGGATATGATGGTATCCCATGGTTGAGGGGTAGGCGGCAGGTGGTGTCAGCCCTATCCATCCCTTATAATCCCTCATGTCCGGGTATTGTGTAGGAGTCTTAAAGTCTCTCATGCTTCCTGGCAGACCAGTGCTCGGATATCTCTCCATCCATCTCACACTTAGTTCTAACTCTAGTCATATAACTTATATGATCATTAACTGTTCTCTACACAGCTATATTAGAACATGCTGGCTCCATGTAGGAACATTCTTTTATTCTTTATTTTCCTTTTACCCTCGAGGTTGGCTTAGATGTGTGTCTACTATCCTTGAAATACCATTTTTACCCCTATCATGAACTATGGTCCACTATGCAAGTATGTAATCATGTTTATGCTCATGCTAGACTCATATACCTTGCCCTCCTTTGGGAAAATATAAATAATGATACTCGGAATACTTCTGGGTGAAATGCTACAGCGATAGATCCGTGAGCTTGTGAATATTCTCTGTAATCGTTAATAACTATCGTAGTTGGTGACTCTTGGCTGCGTTGCTAAGATTAACTCAATCTTAGTAATGGTGTTAAGAAATACCAACATGCATTTTTGGCGCCGTTGCTGGTGGTGGACTTAAAACCACCTCACTTGGTGATTGCGCTAAGAAATGCCAACATACGCCATGCGGGAATCAAACTTTCATCAGTTCCGCGCGGGAGGGTTCAAACGCGGGATTGGAAATTTTGCAACTAAGCAGCGGTGAATGCATAGTACCATCACCGGCAGCTGGGTCCTATTACCACCCAGAGACCACTGTATGATACGGTGATGAATACTATGACACACAATCTTAATGTTTGGCATTGAAACAAAGCGAAACTGCGCACTTAGAAAACTAAGAAAAGCACAATTCCAGTACTCAGATTGATAGGAAGCCAACTTGAGTTCGATGGTGAATAATAAGGCACACAGATTTACATTGAAAGAAAGCCAAATTGCGCACTTAGAAAACATAAGGAAAGCACAATGCCAGTACTCTCGGATTGAAAGGAATCCAACTTGAGTTCCATACATTCATATCGAATAAGTAGGTGGACACTACCAAGCTAACAAGCATGCCAAAAGCTAAAATACAGATACTAATTAGGCCGACACTATGCAAAAGTTAAATGGCCTTCATATGTACATCATTGGTTGCATAATTAATCATTCTCCATGCATATCCTAGTCGACCTCCATGGGATCGTTGTGAATCTCCATAATATCTTGCAGATTGTTGTCGACCTCCATGGGATCGTTGTCAATCTCCATGCCATCACAAGCCTTGACCACTACAACCCTGTCCACATCCATTGGTACACTTTCATTTAGCTCATCAACTTTGTTCACAAAGGACTGGTTCGGTGAACCAATACTGAGACAATAAGGCTCACAAGCTGCACTCCACGGATATACAAGGCCACAAACTCCAGAACGAGAAGATGCATTTTTATCTATAGATCCAACAAAATTACTGTAGCTAGGTTGGAGGTGAAGGAGCAGAGAGCACGAGAGAGCAATGAGCAATACAAAGGAATATAGAATCTAGTGAAGGAGCAGATCTAGTGCAGTTACCTTAGATCCGGATAGAGTAGAGAAGCAGGGATGGCGCTGAAGATTTATGCGCCGGCAAGGTTGGAGGTGAAGGAGCAGTGAGCACGCGAGAGGCTGCCTTTCGTCCGATGCTAGCAGGGTGAAGCAGAGCAAGGCAACAGAGTGGGGAATAGATGGGAGGGTGTGGTAGGACGATAGGAGTGTATATATATAGTTCAATAAATTGGTTGCCCCTGTACCAGGCCCAGTGTCCAGGGAAGTAGGATCCCTTCAACACATCAATTGATACTTGGATCCACTATCATTTACAGTTCAATAAATTGAACACAGTGTTAATCACCTTGCATTTAGTTCAACAATAGTTGTACAATAGTGATAGATCTTAGTCCGACACATCAATTGATACTTGGATGTACTAGCATTTATATTTCAATAAATTGAACACCTGGATAATCACCTTACATTTAGTTTAACAATAGTTGTACAAAAGTGACAGATTTTAGTCCGATACATCATAAATTGATACTTGAATCTACTGCGGTGAACTAAGCAACTTGCCAATGAACATGCCAAGAACTAAGGTAAGTACAAAATAGATGAAAGAAGAACATGAAGCACATTTCTTTCTCAAAGGAACAAAATCTTCCATCATCTTCGTTGGAACCCTAGCCATTTCTTCAATCTATTGCATAATCTCTTCCTCCTCCTACAAATGTTCTTCATTTGTTGTAACATTGGCCTCCGCCTTCAGCTCCCAAATCTTGTTACGTAAATCCAAAATCAAATTCCTCAGAAATTTTCCATATTGGGGATCGTGCCACTTAAAGAACCCACAATCTAAGTCGAGCTATGAAAAAACCAAATTACCATAAGTACAATGGGATTTCAACATTTGCATTGTGAAAACAGAATGAACAAGAAAGAAATCGAGTTACATTATTTGCCCTGCAACATTTGTGGTACCGACGTCCTGAGTTTCCATCACTCCACGAAATCCACCAAGGCGTCTTCAAGCCACAGCAACACAAAAGTGGTGGCTGGTATGCGTAGGGGTGGTTCTTGACATGGCACGGGATGGGCAGTAGCCTCCCGTTGTAGCCTCCTCCGCTGGAAGCCGGTATTCTTCTCGCGATGGCACCCTAGGATGGTGCCGACCACTAGGAGGAGTTGGAGCTAGATGTACCCATGGAGCAGTCAGGGTTCAAAATGTAGTGCACTCTGAGTGAAGAGGTCGGCCCAGGTCTTTTGTCTACGCTTTTGCCTCCCGCCAAGGCACCAAAACACCCTTCAAAACCCTCGTACTCCCACTAAGATGAAATGCTGTGTCACTGCCGGTTCAGGGTACTATCCGCCTGTAGAAGAAGGCCTATTTTGGATCCTCTGAGCTTACAAAGAGGTGTACACGTGGACCACAATCAAGACCAATTGATTCAATTAACAGTTCAACTAAAGTAATAGTTCAACGATTATGCAGTACGCATACATACTAATCCAGAGGTTTCATCAGTACATATAAACTTCATTAACATAAAACTTTCACAAATTCTAAGACTTAATGTTGGATGGGTAGGCAGTTGCTAAGGTACTCAATTGGTTGATGCGGTCCGAAAAGCCAGAGGTAGTGAACCATAGCGAAGATGACAACATCTTCATCCACAGACATATTGTATCTATAAAGTATGTCTACTTCCTGTCCAGTCCTGCAAAACACAAAAATCTCTCCACAAACAGGGTCTTGAACGATTCTTGTCAAATATTGTGGTTCGAGAAGGTGACGAACAATGGCTTCAACAATCAGCAGTCGGTCCAAGTCAATGCTCCATCCCCATGTAGCAAACATCATTTGGGGTCCTGGTGCCACCCCTAGCCACCAAAATGCATGGTTGCTCGCATGGCTTCTTTCGAAGTAAGACATCTGTTGCAATGAATAAATTCCTAATATGAACAAAACTAATACCGAATCCAAAACCAATTGGAACCAAATGCAAATAGGGGGTAGGGTGACCAAATCCATCTAACCTTCATGGGGCGTTGTCCAAAACGACAATGCAAGGTGGTCAAGGCAGGGCAAGTACAGGCGATGGGTCAAAATGAAGATGAAGCAATGGGTGGGAGAATGAAGATGAAGCAACGGGTGGGGAGAATGAAGATGAAGCAACAATGGGTGTGGAGAACTAATAGTTTCATATTGGAGTTTTTTAGTAGGTCGAACCGCCGCAAAGGTGCCAACAGGACCCGAGGGGAGTTGGGAAGGGGTCGGGCGCTTCTAGGTTTCTTGCCAAACAGACGGTCTAGATTGATCGGCAGTGAGAACGAATGGCATAGGATAAGTTAAACAGTGTCTGTATTAAGCCGACCATTGCCACGCTAATCCAACACTATAATACGATGATTGTCAGTGGTTAAACTGCTTTTAGATTCTCCTGGAAACAAACACAACCATACATGACAGTTTTTCCCTTTTCATTCACAAAAAATATACAAAAAAAACAAAAAAACATTCGTCAAGAGATCAAATCCGTGCACTACCATTTTGGAAGTAGTATTGGAAAGAACTGCTTTGCATTTCATATAAAAAAGTTAGCATTGAAGAGATCAAATCTACGCGAATAGAATTTTTTTCATTGATTCATTATGTATATGTAACATATAGATACAATTTGGACGAGTACATGATTGTACTCGTCCAAAGCATAATAACTAACCTAAACTATTAAAACTACTTATACTAACTATAAACTACTTAATCTAAACACATGATCCTCTCGCCTCGCTCACTTGGGATGAGGCGAGGCGAAGTCGAAGTCGGAGTCATTGGAGTCGGAGTCATCAGAGTCATCATCGTTGTCTTCGGCGTTGTCCTCGTCCTCATCCTCCTCGTCCTCCTCCTCCGGGTCCTCCTTCTCGGAGCTCCACGGAGGACTATAGTCAGAAGGCCTCTAGTCGTCGGAGGAGATGTCCTCCTCGGAGGACTGGTGGGCTGGCAAGTCCTCGCTATACGACGGGCTGCTTGGAAACTTGATGGATCTGTCCGACATTTTCTTTGTAGATTGGAAGAGAAGGGGATGATGGATGAAGAAGAGGAGTGGTTTCAAAGGGCACCGGACTTGAAGTATATGTAGCATAGTGGGTACGGCTCTTAGGCTTTAGGCGGCGGAAATAAAGGTGATTTGATGGTCTTGGAAGTTGAGGCAATTCAACACTCACGCTAAATTTACTACTGCTTGACCAAATGCTAGTTTAGGACCGGCGAACAAAATGCGTATCCCAGTCGGCCCGACTTTTCATGTGATGGAGCAAATGCAACCCCAGTACCACTGCCGTATCTAATATTAACCTGTCAGTGGTAGAAGTCTGAACTACCGGTTTCATTCCTAGGAGGCCTCGCCATCGTTCCAACCGACGGTGGAAGTATCACACTATCGCTTCTATTGCTACGACAGTAAAAGTGACGACAATGATAAATCAATCTATAGTAGTACAGCCGCGCTGATGCGGTGCATGAGATGGGTGGTGAGCCCCGCAGCCTTGTCGTATAGATGCCTCGATGGCAGGATCGAGTTGTGGCGGGCTCGACCATGCTGCCGCCGGCTCCCTTCGGTCCTGTCCCGGCATTTGCGGAGCGCGTCTCCTCTACGGATGGGTCATCGTCGGGGACTCCGTCAACTCTTTCGTGGGACTCGGAGGCGCAAGACACGACCGAGCTCATGGCACCGCACGACGTTGGGGTCATGGCCTCTGAGTGCGTCGAGCTACCCCAGACTAACACAGAAGTCCAGGGTCATGCAGAGGTGATGGGCCCAAGGCCTGTGGTCCAAATCATGCACACGGGCCCGTCTAAGGCCGAGGAACCTGAAGCTGCTAAGGGACGCTGCTCGGAGGAGGCCGATGCCGGCGTGGAGGAGGGGATCCCCATGTCAGGGGTCCACCATGGCATCAAGCGAGGCGATGCCCCACCGCGGTTCCGCTTCTAGGGTCACACTTGATGAGGCATGTGGCTCCCCTTACGCTAGGGCGCTTTGATAGGTATGTCATTCCCTTGAGCTATTGCTGGGACCAGCAATGTTGTTCATCTTCTTGTTGCGTCTCGATCTAGGGTCATCATCACTGGGGGTCTATGTTCGGCCAGCCTCAGTGGGTTTCGTGAGACCGCTGATTTGGCTGGGACCATCCGAGGGTGGCGGCATGACCAGAGTGTCAGTGGCTTGGACACTGCCCCTCTTGCAAGGCTACTGTCTACTCCTACGAAGAGTTCCCGCGCAACAGAGGATCGAGCTCACGTCGAGGCGGTGGCGGCGAGCGTAGTCGTGGCGGGAGCCCCCGATGCAGGTGCGCTCAGGGCGGCCGCTGACGCGGAAGAGGTCATGGGAGCGGGAGTTAGTGCCGACCTCACGCTTAGGGGCAAGGCCCTGAAGGTCCTGGAGGAGTTGGTGCTCATCCCCCATGGGAGACATCTCGCGTCGGGCGGAGAGGACTTTTTTGTCTAGCTACACCCCACGGACCCCTGCAAGGCTCTATTCACCCTGGACAACGCGGCCGAGTAGGCCATGTGGGCTTGTGCCTTGAGAGGCAATGAGGAGGTCTGTGCGAACCTGTCGAGGATCTGCGACACGCTCGTTGCGGCCACGGAACTTACCTCGGGCGCCATGCTCTCGATGGCCGGCGATGTGCTCGCGAATGGATGTGTTTCGCCTTGTTATCTTTTGGATCAATATGCTGGCGATGATGTCAATGGAGTCATCTGAGTGTGTCCCTCCTGCTGTAGGAGCTGATGTAGACCTCGATGATCAAATCGAGGTGTCTACAGCTGGCCTTATTATAATCGTAGACGGGCGGCGCCATGGAGCGCCATCGCCTGGCTGAGGCGGAGGTAGAGGTGCGTTGCCTGCGGGCAGAGGCAGAGAACCTCCAGAAGGCAGAGGAGACTCTACGTAAGGCCTTGCTTTGCACCTCTCAGATGGCCAAGTCCACGCACAAGTAGGCCGCAGAGTAGGAGGTGCTGGCCCGGGCGTAGGTCACCGCGCTGAGGTCCCAAGTAGGCGAGCTCAAGGCGGCGATGGCCGCCCAGGAGAGGGAGCGTGTTGTGGCGGACACCGCTCGAAATGAGGCCAAGCAGAGCCACAAGCGCCTTGAGGCCAAAGTGCCAGACCCTGTGCACTGACTGCGCTGGTAAGTTGCTCCCCACTCGGGTTTGGTTCTCATTTAGGCCTCGTTCGGTTAGGCCGGATCCCGGATTGGCCCGGAACCTGGCCTGTTCCACCCGGATCGAATAGGCCCGGTTTCAATTCAGGCCGGACCAAGAATAGTCATTCGGCTAGATTCGGTCCGGAATAAAACTCAGTCAATCCGGGCCATTTTGCCCCCTCCTCCACCCGGAACGAAACCGGACCCTCATAGGTCCGGAACGAAACCTGTTCGACGCGATGAGAGGCGACGGCGCGGCACCACCGAGGGGATTGGGGCAATCATCGGTTTGAAGCCTGTATTGCCGAACAATAATTTTTTTATGTGTGGGAATTAAACCGGATGGAATGGCACCCAGGCCTGGTTTGAGTGACACGCACAGAACCACTCAAACCATGCCAGGTTCCGATCCTGGTCTGGAAGCATTCCGAGGTTGCCGAACGAGGCCTTAGTCACCACGTCGATTTATATCTGCGTGTCCTTTTTAAGGTTTACGCGCAAAGGCGATCTTGGACTAGGACGAGTTGGTGGTGGTGGGCCGAAGGGCGCAGGAGGCCACTGCCGAGCTGTCGATCCTGACCACCCCGCATGGGCACTCTGCGACCATGTTCTTAGTGACGGCCAGGGGAGTGCTCAAATGGCTGATCGCCTGAACGAGGTCTAGCTCCGGGTGGATCCCCTGGTTTCCGAGGGGGTCTTCTTCGGAGCCCTTGCCGCTTTGTCATCGATTGGTGCACATTACAATGGCATCAACTTCGAGGCAGTGGGGCAAGGAGACCCACCGAACCGGAGTGCCGTCGAGATTGGTGTGATTACCAACACTGTGACGCCAAGCGCGCAGGCCCTTGCCAACCAGGTAGCGCTGGCCGATGCCGCATCCAGCCACAAGCACCCCCGGAGTAAAGGAATCTTTATAGTTTTAATTTGTTTTTTGCGAGATGTAATGCAATCAGTGGCGGAAACAGGATGGGGGACAAAGGGGGCTAAATAATGAAGATCTAGGGCTAAAGCTAGAGATTAATATCAATTTGAGGCTAAGTAACCGTGGTTTAATGAAGAAATCAGACTCACTAGAGAGGGCTAGTAGCCCCGGCAGCCCCCCTTTGGATCTACCCCCGAATGCAATGAACCATGCTTGTAAAGCAAGGATCCAACTGTGCTAGTACAATATATGTTTGGAATTTTGAGTTTGTTCGGAGTTTCTTGTTTCCTTATTCCTTCACGTTTGAGTCAGAGCCATGCTCCGTTCCTTTTATTCTTGTGCACGGGTGCGTGACTTTTCTTGGGGGCCAGCCTATGGGGCTAAGTCTTTGCATAGCCTGGCGACGCAACAAAGAGGTTAGGGATCGAGTTGTGGATCCATTTCAATGCAGAAGGAAAGCGAGAAATGTTGTCAAGTTTTAGGAGGTGTCCCCTTTCTCCCTTTTGACCGCTTGAGTCATTGTCCCGTTTCCTTTCCAACTTGTGCATAGGTGCGTGACTTTGCCTGGGACCGGCCTATTGGGCTAAGTCTTGTGCGATCCGATGGCGTGATGAAGATGTCTTAGGTCGAGTCGCTAGCTCGTCATGATGCGAGAGGAAAACGAGAAATGGATCAAAAATAGGTTATGTGCACCCATGTAGCCCCCCCACGAGTGAGCCATGTCGACTTCTTGTGTGGGTCGGTGCGGGTCACTCGGGTAACAACGTCGAGCGCAAGTAAATCTAAATTTGAAGTATTTTCAAGACTTAGGGATTTGTACAATGGTTCGTTAAGCTAATGCACATCTATTTTAAATAAGCTAGGGGAGAATAGAGGTAACTGTTTTGATGTTTCGAGAGCTGGTGAAGATGTCACGCCCTCTTCACATCCTTGGGTGGTCCCCTTCGCGCTGAGTGGTCGACGTCGTGTGTGGTTCGGCTTCGGGTTGACAGTTGCGGCCGCCTGGTCGACTACCACTTGTCCAGGGAGATTGCCAGCCCCCGGGCCCTTGTTCTTGGGCAAGGAGTCAATGAGGATGCGCGTGTGTGTGCCTACTGTCCGGGGATGCTACCCTCAACCCAAAGCCACCTTTGCTGATGCTCTCTAGGTCAATCCGCATCGCCTTAGTGACTGCGGTGGACCTAGAAGTCTTCGAGGACCGCTTCTTTGTGCTCAAGTCAAGCATGACCTTGGCTATGGTTGCCTGAGTGCTTCCAGGTTTGGCACACTAGCATGCGGCTGTCACAATGTCATAGCTCTCTCACTCATAGGGGTGTGCTCAGTGGACATTTCTGCCAACAGTGATGGTCCCTTGTGGCCCTAGGATCTCGAGCTTGAGGTATGTTTAATTGGGGGTGGCCATAAGCTTGGGGTAACCTGGCCATCCCAGTATCGCACAGTACGTGCCTGGGGAGTCCACCATTTAGAAGGTGAGCATCCCTGTGTGAAGGTTGTCATGACCACAAAATGTTATGGGTAGATTGACCTATCTGAGGAATATGGACTGAATCCCTGGCATGATTCCAAGGGATGGGGTGCCATCCGGTCACATCGAAGTAGCGATCAACCATCCCCACAAACTCAAGTGGTGGTGGGAGCTGGTAAGGGGCACGTGCGCTGTGCCAGCTCTTGCTCAAAGAGCTCAGCAACGCACCTTAGGCTGTGAGGTAGTAGGATACTAGGGTCCTAAGATCTGGTTTCTAGGGGCATGGATTTGCCTCTAGAGAACCAAGAGAAAGTGTTAGGCCAGTGCATGGAATGCGCACCGACTTCGCTCCAGCTCGGGATTAGGCCCGACGAGTGCCTTGATATGGTGAGCTAGTGCTTCTAGATCAAAGATTGTAAGGGCGCTATCTTGGGGTGGCAGCCATGTCAGATTCATGATGCCTTTATAGAGGCGTAGCTGACCCAGGTGGTCGGCTACGAATTCCAAGTCACTAAAGTGGGGAACCTGGCTAGGATAAACACCAAAAGCCAACTGTTGGTATTTATTAACGCACACAAATAAAGATCCACAAGTGCACGTATACTGCTATAGCTTTCACCCGGAAGTCTTTCAAGTATCGTATCCACAGGGAAACATGTGAGATTAACTACAATCTAACTTAACCAGGGATAGTAACAAGGCTAAGGATAAACAGGAGCATAGAGAGGATTACTAAGGTTCTCTAGTTCTAACTTGAGTAAGCTATGTCTTCTACTATTTAACTGAGGACATTACTAAGGAAAGGCACCTACAAAGGATGCTTTCCATAGCAACCGGGTCCTACTTGGCCTACAGACTGGGAGGTGGATTACAAAGGACTCAACGAGAGTGTCACACTCGCGATCTACCACTGATCTAGAATATAATGAATTGATAATAAGTCTTACAAGATGTAGAAGTGAAGATACAAGGCTTTGCCGAGCCTCCAAGATTAACCCAAGTCTAAGCACCATGCTTACACTTACGATTAATAGTTTACTCCCTCTAGAACAGGAATAAATCACTCAAAATAGTCACGAACCTAATGAACAATATAAACAAATTACTTACTTGAATCAGAAGTTGATTACCAGAGAAATCTTAGAAGCAAGCTCAAGTAGAACTTGATTCCGTCAAGGTACAAGCCGTAGAGAGAGCACTAACAGGCTGGCACCTCCTCCAAACTCTTATCTCACTCTCTATCTCACTATTTCTATTTATAAGGCTAGATCATATAGAGGACTAATCTTCTCTAGATAGCTGGCTTTGATCCTGATGAGGAGGATATGAATTAGGGTTTCAAGATAGCTCTCCTAGAGGGGGTGTTGATGGTCATTAACGTTCATCATAAACTGTCAATATAACTTATATAAATACATAAAAAGGATCACCAATATAGGTTTAGGGATTTAAATTAATAAATTTCATAAGTTTTGGTGAATCTATGTTTGTAGGAGGATTTATTCAGAAAACCATCAAGGTGGACCCAAACGTCAGACTTAATCACCCTTAACTGCGGTGTAAACAACTCCAGAAGGTTCTAGAGGACACCAGAGGACACCACACCGAAGAAGACTGTGAGAGGCTTCCAGGTGGGGCTGGCTGGCCCCACCTGCAGGTTGGCTGGCCTGTGGGGCCACCTGTCAGCCTCCGCCTCGCTACGTTGGTTCTCCACCGCCTTAAAGATCATATCTACACTGTTTATTCAAGTCGGTTTGATCCGAGGGTCCAGAATTGACACCACCCCTTATATATACAGCCCTGTACCCTCCTCCCTGGAGACATCCTGAAACCCTAATTCATATTGCTGATCAGATCAAGACACACTAGGAGGAATAGGTCTAGAACTTTCCAATGTAGTAGATTAGTTGCTCGGGAGTGAGGGTCAAGTTGGGCTCATGCTCAAGTTCTAGATCTACTCTTGGAGGCTCCGCAAAGCCTTGTATCTTCACTTCTACATCTTGTAAGATTTATTATCAATTCATCATATTCCTATCTACATGGCTATGTTTACTTTTAATATGTATCTTGCTTAGTTGAGGTTATTATTACTTTTGTGTACGGGTTCATAGAGCACTTAACCTGCTAGTTTACCATGGTTGGGCTAAGTAGCCGAGCCGCGTGTAAGCATGGTGCTTATACGATGCTCTGCCTATGAGTACACCCTGTTCTCTAGTTGTATGGTAGTAGTGGGAGGTGACAGCCCCATCTATCCTTCATAGTGCATACCGAATTGAGCATGTTCTTAAATTGTAGGACCGTAGCCGTGTCAGTAGAGTTATCCTTTTGCGGTGCTCTACTATCTAAGCGGCGTCCCGAAGTGCACAAGAGTAAAGTTAGTCCTAGCTATAGTTGGGTGTATATATATATATACTTTGACCATGTAATAAGAATATCATAGCAATCTACCTCACCTGTTATTCTTCTGAGTTAACTAGTTTACAATATCTTAGTAATCTATCCCCTGAGTGTCATTATGCTTAATTCGTATCGTTACATTTACCCCTTGATCTAGCTATGATTGTATGTTGACTGATAGATACTCCTTTGATATACAGTAATCTTTACTCCATTGTTTCCCTGTGGTAAAATATAAATAACGATACCTGGAATACTTCCAGTAAAATGCTACAATGGTATTCTATGCGATTGCGGTATCCTTTATTTTCTATTTACGTTAATAAATACCAACAAGTATTTTTGTGCCATTGCCGGGGAAACAATTGGCGTAAAGATTTAGATCATTAACATACCACTAGCTTTAGTTGGATTACCCCTATTCTGTTATATTGTGAAATAGACAGGACAATAGACGTCGTTTCGACCTTCCGGCAAGCTTCCACAAGAAAAGAAGAAAGACATTGAAGAACCCAGGGTGCCTGAACATTCAAAATCTATTAACTCTAGAACCCTACCATCTCACAGGTTTGCGTAGATATATATATTATTCTAACCATGTGCAGATTGGAGAAAAAACGTAGACGTCACAAGAATTCAAATCACATCTCAAGTGTGAATATAGACGCTGCACTACTCACAAATTCCATCATATGGGTCATGGTAAGTATGATCAAGAAAGGTGAGAAAGTCTTACTCATGGACTCTAAACTTGATCAGTAGTTATCTTTTAATTTTTTGCGTTCCATTGCATGTTTAGTTTAAACACTCCATGCATCCATCTCCTTTAGTTTAAATTTTGTCATATCAAATCCACAACATATTTGGTTACCTATATATATCCATATCGTTTGCCTTTAAAAAGATAAAAATTGTGTGTGCACATGAAGGCTCATGCTTATTTAAACAAAAATTCCTCGCCATGATCATGCTCTTTTATCTCCATTTAAGTACATCTCTATAGTGCTTTCATTCTACCTTTGTTTGCCATAGTAAGTTTTGGTTTGGAAGTACTGGACATACTTCCATTGGCTTTTAAATTAAGCATGGTGCTTAGGCCCTGTTTGGTTCTGCTCATACGCGCATTCACGACGGGAGAAGTAGGATAATCCCACCAAACGACTCGCGACGGTCTCCATCGCAAACGCGGCGTTCGTGTTCGATTTCCTCCCTGCAATGGCCATTGGAAAAGCGACCGAAGGGCTACGATTTGGAAAACGTGAGCCGCATTCCCGAGCGCTCGCACTCCCTCCCAGGCGGATCCACCTTCTCGCTTCCACTCCATACCCAAATCCACCCAAAACCCTCGATCCTCCCTTCCCTTCCTCCCTTCACTGGCGGTGGGAGGTGCATCGACCATGGCGTCGCGTGCTCTCCCGGTCCTTCCCTGCCTGGATGCCATGGCACCGGAGCGGCCATCGCCGTCACTCGTCAGCGAGCTCCTCAAGGAGATCTTCCTCTGTGTCGCCTCCCTACAGACCTCGCCCATGCCTCCGCCACATGTGTTTGCTTTTGCCACCTCATCAGCAACCCCACGATGCCCGCCCACAGCTCCACCGACGGATCCGCCATAGCTTCTCCCCCACGAAGAAGGACCTAGATGTAAATAAAAACTTTTATTTGGGTCCAATTGTAAGGCTATAAACTCACAGGAATAGTAGTAAACAGTGCTACATTGTTTGAGAAAAGTCAGGGTTCCTAGTGCAAAATGTCCATCCCAAAATAATCAAGCCAGCCAAACGCTCAGCTTAGATTTTACGTATCACGACTTATCAGATAATCCTACTCAGCTTATAAGCGAGACTCAGATGAGCTGAACCAAATAGGGCCTTAGGTTCACTACTAGAAATCTCCACTTCTATGACAAAAATCTTAATGACAAATCTGAAACCGTCATAGAAGATCGCTTTTTATGATGAATATTTCTATTTCATCATAGATCAGTGGTGACGATCCTGCAACCCTCCTTATCAATGTAAAAATCATGCATCATCACAAAAAACATCATAGAAGAACATAGGGTTTCATCACAAATCACTCGTGCGACTCATCTGTGACGATCTCCTTTAAAACTATGACGACCAGGGATTCATCATTGAACTAATTACCTATCTGTGACGAACAATATTCGATCTGTAACAAACGACTTTGTCATAGATCTCCACATGGTACTTTCTCCATCCGACGTGTACCTATGGGACCTATAGTTACTCATCCGTGATGCTTGCAATTTATCATAAAAGTCTCCACTCGATCCTTTCTCCATGCGATGTGTACCTGTGGGACCCATCTCCATCCGATGTGTACCTGTGGGACCTAGAGTTACTCATCCGTAATGCTTGCAATTCATCATAAAAGTCTTCGCTCAATCCTTTCTCTGTCCGACATGTACCTACGGGACCCTTCAACATCTGACCTATGGGACCCGACGGCTTACGTGTCATGCGTACCTATGGGACCGTTCTCCATCTCCATTGACCTGTGGGACCCGATGGCTTGCGTGTCATGTGTACCTATGGGACCATCCAACCTATGGGACCCAATAACTCATGTGTCACGTGTACCTATGGGACCTTTCTCCATCTCTATCCGACCTATGGGACCCAACGGCTTGCGTGTCACTTGTACCTTTTGTGCCACTGGGGTGTAACAAATTAAAAAAACCTTCAATGCTTGGGAGTCAAACCCGGGACCTGGAGGAAGGAATGCACGGTTTTTACCATTGCGCTAGATGCTTGGTTGTATTGGCATATCTTTGGAGTCTTTATAGTACTATATTCTCTATGTGGATGCCCTATAGGTTGACCTATATTGGATATTTCCCCTTCAAGTGGAAACAAATCTATGCTTGTTAGACTAGCGGCGGTGGCGAAGGATCCCCGGTGTGCTGTGGTGGCTCCAACATCCTTTTGGAGGCTAGGCAACGGGGCTTGCCAGTGGAGCATGGTGGCATTGACGTTCGTGTCTGTTGTGTGCCATGGCAGAGGCGACAGATCCGATCCACAGGTATCCTTTCTCACGTTTTCCTATTCGCTTCACTATTTTGGTCCTTGCTTGAACTTGAGGTATACAAGAAACATTCTAGCGTTGGAGATCTGGTTAGGCCAATGATATGATGATGAAAAGAACTAGGAGGTGGCACTGGTTGGTTTTTGGCTGATGTCTTGGTTTTCTACATATGTTCAGTTTTGTTACTGTAAATGCCTATGTGCAACTAGGCCTATTAATTGTGAAGAGCTTGCTTGATTATACCTATCTATCTAGTCAAACAAACAGGTCCATTGCTTCTACCTTCAAAACTGTTGTAATTATCATCCTCTTAATCTTTGTCTGTCTCCTATAGAAGAAGCTCTAATCTTGTGTACTGATTGTAAGTGTGATGGATAGACTTGATTTAGCTACAATTATAATGGTTACAGCTCCATTAACTGCTACTCTAGTTTGAGTTATATATATCTATGTGGTGCTACTCTAAATTTGTTTGAGGTCATACCATGAAAATTGTTAATGGTTGTTAAAGTTGCACTTTGGTATGAGTTGTGGACTTTACTGATGGATCTTTGTTGGATTATTTTCCTCTTCAGTGATCTCATTACTGACTAAGCACATAGACAAAATGGAGGAGGCCCTCAACAAGAGGAACGCGCTGGCCAGCCTCACGGATGATGCCATTGTTGAGATCCTCCATCGCCTCCCCGCCCGCTCCTTGTTCTGCTGCAAATGTGTCTATCACTCCTGGAACTGCCTCATCTCAGACTAAAACAACCATAAGGTGCTTCCCTAGACTCTGGCTGGGTTCTTCTATGACATCGACCAAGGTCATCGATGCTACACCATAGTCATCGGTGAACACCCCTCCTTGTCCTTCTGGCCCTTCACCTTGGCCAATGTAGCTGTCTCAGATATCTGCAATGGCCTCATCCTATGCTAATGCTGAGGGGCTGATGGATCACACTGCTATGTCATCTATAATCTAGCAACCACAGAGTTCAAGGAACTACTGCCTAGCATCCATTCTATTGATGAGGCTCGATTGGGGTTTGATCCGACAGCCTCCTGGCACTTCCATGTGATTGAATATATAGAAAAGGAGCAGGATGATGAGTGCAAGGGCATGGACATCTACTCATCTAAAATGGTAGCATGGATCTATAAGGAATCTAAATAGGGACCAAATACTTGTGTGACAATTGAGAGATTAGAAGAAATGAGATCATCAGAAACTGTGTATCTTAACGGTTGGCTACACATTATGGGGTACTCAGGGGTTTACCCTTAGATACTTGCTGTGGATATAGAGGGAGAGTCATGGAGGAAAATTTTCGTTGCCCGTGTGGTTCTTCACCCTCCATCCATCAAGCTCAGGGTTACTTGTGTGTATCTACTATTCATGGTCACTGTTGATGGTAGTTAACAACCATTATAAACCGCTAATATAACATGCATAAGGGCATAAATATAATCACCAACGAAGGTCTAGGGGTTTAAACTAACAAACTCTATGAGCTCCAGCCTATATATACCAACCCCTACCCCCTCCCTTAGGTAGATAAGTCATTTGAGAAGACAAAAACCCTTATCATCCTTAGAGCTCCACCATATTCTTGGGCATAACTAGTTAGGCCTGGTTTGGTATAATCTTTGTACCCCCTCTCTTTTATATCTCCATTACTTTTATATGCTTGCTACAATTGTTATGACAATATTAATATTCATCTCATTTATGTTCTTCATTATAATGTTCATCATCTGCTTTGATTATATGCTTAGTATAGTTGGATTATCATCATGTTCATGTATAAGTTCGTATAGCACTCACTCTAAGGATCCATGGGTGGGTGGTCAACATTGTGTAAGCGTGATGCTTATACGTTGTTTATCTACGGATACACCCTATATTCCGAGTCATGTGGTAGATCGCAGACGTGACACTCCCATTAAGTCCTTTGTAGTCCACTCCCCGAATGTAGGTGCACGCAGGATGTGGTTATGAAGGGAGACAAGCTCTGTTCTTAGTCTTCCTTAGTAATATCCCTTAAGTGTAGATATGACGATGATCTTAGCAATGATTACTAGGTATAATTGCACTAATCAATGTATGCTTTGACTTATAATTAAGAATGACTTAGGAATTATTCCTCTAATATTCTACCAGACCATGCTAATGCCATAGAAAGGAGTACTCTGAGTGATTTATCATTATCATTGATCAATACTTATCATATATATATATATATATATCTTATCCTATGACTTACCCTTGTTATGAGTAGAATACTGGTTATGGTTTACTTCTCCATCAATAGTATAAGTTATCAATACATGTCCATGCTAGACCTTCCATGTGGTAAAAATATAAATAACGATAACTGGAATACTCTCGGATGAAGTGCTACAATGGTATATTATCTGTGAGCTTGCAAATCCTTTTCATTCATATATTTATATATTCTTTCAAGTCACATAAAAAAATAAAAAACTACTTAATATTATTCTAGTAGTGATGCTATGTAGTACCAACAACCATCTCTAGCATCATCACTAGGGATGACAACCTAGTAAAGTAATGTTAGGACATATAGGTTTATAATAGGTGGATACTAAAACAAGTGACAAGTTAATAAATACCAACAAGCATTTCTGTCGCCGTTGCCGGGGAAGGTAGCTAGGCAAAGGAAGTATTGATAAACTTATACTTATTAATGTGATCAAAATAACCATTGACCTCTGCTCAAACAGGCTTACCCTTGTTTTGTCTACTTTTATATCTTTTGCAGGGTAATGTATGATTGGTTTTCACATTCTGACAAACTACATTGACGATCCAGAAGCATTTATCAGGAGGACTAGAGCTAAACTCAAGAAAATCCCAACTTTAGAATGGGAAGACAACCAGATAAGGCAAAGCTTAACACCAGAATTCGAAGCCATGGCTAATAAGACTCTTCGTTAATTCTCTACTCCCACTATAGACAACATCCGTACTAGACCAGCAGTTAGTGTTAGAGACAATGGATTCGACCTCAAGCCAGCCCTCATCAACATGGTGCAAGCAAGCTAGTTTTGTGAAAAGGCACATGAAGATGCGAGTGCACATCTCCAACACTTCCTAGAGATCTATAGCACTTTCACCATCAAAGGAGTAACCCAAGATGCCATATTACATTGCCTCTTCCCATTCTCACTCTTGGGGAAGGCAAAGCAATGGTTCTACGCCAACAAAGATAGAAATACTACATGGGATAACTGCTCCACTACTTTTCTAGCAAAGTTCTTTCCCACATGCAAGACGAATGCTCTACGTGGGAGAATCCCAAGCTTTCAGCAACAACATGATGAATCTGTCCCTAAGGCATGGGAACGCTTTCAAGATTACATATCAGAATGTCTCCATCATGGGATGGAGAATTGGCTACTCAAGCAGACTTTCTACCATGGGTTGACCAATAGTACATGTGAGACTGTGGATGCTGCTGCTAGAGGTGCATTCCTATCACTCACAATTTTAGCTGCAACAACTCTTGTGGAGAAGATGGCCTCCAACCAAGGTTGGAATGAAGAACATCTTGAGACCCGCAAGAGAGGTGGAGGTATGCATCAACTCAAGGAGGTAGACATGTTGTCTGCCAAGATGGACCTACTGATGAAGAAGCTTGAAGATCGAGCCAATGAGAAGCTAGAAGTCATGCACATTCATGATTCCCGCATGACATGTGAAGAGTGTGGAAATACAGGGCATTAAGAGAGCAACTGCCCTAAGACCCATGAGGATGTGAACTTTGTCAACAACTATTACTCTCATACTCAACAGAATCAAGGATGAAATCAGCAACAGAGACCAAACTACCAAGGTAACTATGAAGGTAATAATTTTAATAATTTCAATCAACCACCCTTGAGAGAATTAATTGCTGGCCAATCTAAACTTATGGAGGGATTATCTAGAAAGGTAGCTACCAATGATAAAATTCTAGAGAACATAAATAATAGAATGGATAGCTTTGCTTCTTCCATTAAGAACCAGCATAGATTTAACAAAATGATAGAATCATAAATAGCTAAGCTAGCTGCTGCTGTTCCTCCGTCCAATAAAGGTAAGATTTTGAGACAACTAGAAGATCTAGAAACTACAAATCTTATTGATATTCACAATGCAACATACTACTGTACACAACCATCAACGGGAAGTTGGATAGACTATATCTTGCCAGAAAAGAAGAGCGATCCAGAAAGACCTGTCATGCCCATCGCCATTGGACCACACATTTTCCTAGAAGATATCTGTGACTTCGAAACAAGTGTCAACATCATGCCTAAGGTGATTTATGATCAAATTAATAGAGATACTTTATTGTACACAAATATGCCTTTGTAGTTTATAGTTCAGTCACTATGCTACCCCAAGCGAGTTCTTGAAGATGCCATTGTTCGAGTGGGACAATCATATGTTCCTGTAGACTTTGTGATTTTGAAAATAGGTAGAGATGTAAGGGCACCCATTATTTTGGGCCGACCTTTCCTAAGCACCACAAAAGCCATAATCTACACGGACTATGCCAAGATTTGCTTCACGATCAAGGATAGAAAGAAGTTTTCTTTCAAGAATCATATCTTGCAATCTCTCGGACATCCACAGACGCCATACCTGCTCAAAGAGACAATAGTGACCAAGAAGAAGAACAATAGGAGAAGGAGGAAGAACAAGGCTAGATAGCCATAAGAAGAATCAGTTAACATGATTAACACACTCCGATCAGAGTACAACCAGCTCCTCGCTTCACCATTCCTTGCTAAGAAGGATGATCCAGGCGTACCAATGATCGAGTGTACCATTAGACAAAAAATCTTCCACAAGACTTTCTATGACATTAGATCAGGTGTTAACATAATGTTCAAGATAACGTATGAATATTTATTTGGTAACGATCCTTTGTTCCCTACATATATGCAATTGTAGATGGTGGACCAATTAATCCGATTTCCAGAGGGAATAGCAAAAGATGCCATGGTAAGAATATATTATCACTATGCCCCTACCAACTTCATGGTTCTAGACATGGGAGAAGAAGAAAAAAATACACACATCATCCTTGGAAGACCATTCCTTAACACTACCAACACGATCATCTACGTCAGATCTGGGTCCACTTCCAATTCCCTGGAGAAAAGGTACGCTGTTATTTTAATAGTTATACCACTTATGAGCAGCCAAAGAAGTCCTGCTCTAGGAGGAGACGTCGATCATCCCGAAACCAAAAGAATCAGTCCCCAAAGAAAAGTTGGGAGGAAGATGAGGAACCTGAAGAAGTTGTACCCACTCTGCCAAAGTCAAGTCCACAGACCAAGCAGGTATGGAAAGAAAAGGTGGCAACATCTAAATCACTGTCACAAGATGTGCAGCCATCCGGGTCTCCATCGCTGTGACCAGATGATGCACCTGAAGAGTGAAGGACTTTTCTCCAGTAAAGTCCTGTTCGAAGGACTTAAAATTCCTAACCCTCGCCGAGAGGTAACATCGGTAGTTATCCATATTTACCTCCTAGCATTGCATGAATTACTTTTCACTTCAGCATATTTACTTTTCTGCATTAGCATTGCATTTAGAAAAGTAAGATAAAAAGTTTTATGACTATATTACATCATTGCATCATAAATCCTAAAGCCCCATGTGAATAAATCTATGGTATAAATACCCATGGAAATATTCACTGTGGTGGCATAAAAATTTAAAAATACCATACATACATATTTCTTGCAGGCATATAAAAATGGAAAATCCAAAAAGATATTAGAAAGACATCCTATTAAAAATATGCCAAAACAAAAATATTTCTAAACCGCAAGAACAACTAATCTCTGGACGGCTGACCGCTAACCCTTTATCCTAATCCATTCCACGAGTTTTGGTATTCTTGTTGATATTTTGCAGGATGATGCACCAAGATCAAGAGCAAATTCACCCGATTGTCTTCATCTCATTCTATCTCAAGATGAGAGGGACATCTGCTGGCAAATCTGCTCTGAAAAGGATCACTCAACTTCAACATTCGACCGCGTTAGCATCTAGCTTGGGGGAAAGGCATCCCCATTGTATCTAGCTAAGTATTTCTTTCCCTTTTGTTCTATTATTTCTAAGTCATAAAAAGATGCAAAACAAACTAAAAGCAAAATAAAAAAAATATTATGATCTTTATCTTTTATATATAATAGTAAGGTGTGATCTTAAAAATGAAAACAAAATAAAAAGAGTGTGTCTAGTTTTCTATTTTTTAAGAGCTAAATAAATGGACTCTGAGGATAATCTCTTACAATGGAAATGATGAATAGTTGCTCTGTCATAATTCCTTTCAAGTACCTAGTTTTTTGTAACACCCTAAAATTTGCCTCTTTTAAAAATAGGTTTAAACTGATTTAATTCTGTATTTTTGTGCTCATGAAATATAGGAAAAATAATATTTTCATTAATTTAAAATTCATCATAAGGTAGCAATATGTTTGAGCATACATGCCTTTGCATTTGATTTATTTGGTTGAGTGGTTTTGAATAAAAATTTAAAATAGTTTAAATTGCTTTTGGAGATGAGTTTGAAAATGGCTTTGAAGTAAAAGAAAAACAAATTAGGGAATAAAAGCATTTAAAAAGTTGTAAAAATTTATTTTTAAAAATTACCAAAATTTTTCAGTTTACTTTGAATTGAAAGTATATTTTAAATAAAATTTAAATTTGGTTTTGAATCAAGGTTCAAATGAATTCAAAACCCATTTGAAAAAGTATTAGGAAAATTAAATTTGGAAAAATGGAGCAAGCCTTGCCTTCTGGCCCACGGTTTTCTATCACCGGCCCACCTTCTCCCCTCCCTTTCTCCCTTCTCCACCGCAGGCCCAATCCGCGTGGCCATTTTTATTTTTCCTGCATGGCCTGGCTTCCCCGCGTTGGCCCATCTCCCGCGCCCTGCTCCTCCCGCATGGCCCAGCTTCGCCCTAGCCTAGGTCTGTGCTGCGCCACACCCTTCTCTCCTCCCTCTCGCTGACAGCGCTGGCCCACTCGTCAGCCGGTCTTCTTCTATCTAGAGCCATCCCCAAGCTAGACTCTGTCGCTGCCAATGGAGGCCATGTCCGTACCGCTCCTAACTACTCCCCTACCGTGCGTGCTACGCCGCTCCACCCATTACAAGCCGCCCGCACCACGCCACCCTCGCCTAACCCGATTGCAAGCCGCTGCATTGCCCGAGCACCCGCAGCCGCACGCCACAACCTAGTGCCGCCGAGTCGTCATCGCCCACCGAGCGAAGCGCTGTCGTCATCCGCTCCGTGCCATCATCCTTGGCCTTGGTGAGTCCGTCGTCACCCCCTCCTTCTTCCCATGTCTTCGGTTTGCTCCGCCGTGGACCACAGGCCCCTCTCCATGCGCTCTGGCGAGGTCAAGCTCACTCCGCCATGGCGCCGCCACCTGAAGCAGCACATTGGTGACCCCCATCTCCCTCTCTCCACTCTCGGCCATCCATCTGGAGATCAAGAGCTAAGATTAGAACGTACCCTTTCACTGGCGCTTTTGCAAAAATCCCCTTACAATTAATTGAATCTTAACCTGCGGTCCAAAGCGTAATCATGGATTACGTCTTCTTCTTTGGAAAGCGTAGTTCTTTGGAAAGATTTACTTTACTTTAGTTTTATAATTCAAGTCTAAATTTGACTTAATTCAATTTATAATATTTATAAAATATCTTATATATATGAATTTATATAGTTAAAATAAATGAAACATATGGTTTTCTTTTCCACGTATAAAGTAAATCTTTCGGTAGTTGTATTTTTTCAACCATAGCTCCGATTAGAGTGCTTCTAGCGACTATGTGTTTGTAGCGATGTGTAGAATCATGTTTCAAACTCTTTTACTTATTTTTCTATGATTGGTGTATTGTTCTAATTTAGTTCTATTTTTTGCAGCGTGTATGATTGTATGGATGCTTGTGTGGTGCTTTATGATTACGTCCAGTCGGTGAGATATACGTGGTGATCAAGAAGAAGAAGAAGAAGAACGTTGAAGATTAAAGCTGACCAAAGGATCGGTGTTTTAAGGTAAGTATAGCATGGGATCTTCCTTGTTGTCCTATACACCTTTAATCATTTAATTCATACTGCATGTGTCTACTTTGACTACCACTAAGGATTTCCTAGTACTTTATACCTTGTACCTTGATACCTTTGGGGTATTGCATTAGGTAGTATGATGCTAGTGCTCAACTGGAACCATGATCTTGTAACTTGACTAATGGTATATGCAATAAACACTAAAAGATGTTTTTTAGCAACATGGAACAAGGGGGCTAGAGCAATGGGCTATTTCTATGGTGCTCTAGATTTCTCTCCCTAAGGACTTATCTGTAAGTGATCATCCAGGACTTATAGTATAGCTATGAGGGCTACATGGCTCTGGCTTTAGCTCAGTATGAGGACCTTTTCTAGCTTGTTAGAGGTTACCTTTATGGCATAAGAATGGCTTGATGAATCGAGTATAGGACAACCTCTACTCTTATGTGTATAGGCTACGTGTCATTGTGCCATTCGTCAGGGGGGTTCCTATATCTATTTGTCGAGTGAATCTAATGGCCCAAACTTGTTAGACGAACCTTTGAAAGGCTTCATAGTGAACCCTGCTGACCTTCCTTAGAAGTGGGTCAAGAGATTAGCTACCTCAGGCGAAAGGGTAAATCACGACTTATAGTGAAAGTGTACAACCTCTGCAGAGTGTAAAACTGGTATATCAGCCGTGCTCACGGTCACGAGCGGCCTTGGAACCCTTACATAATAGATTATGAACATTCATGATACTGATGATAAAGATGCTCACTAATGATTACTATTTATGCTATTCATTATTCATGTTTACCTGATCATGTGTTTATATGGGCTTGTGATAAACTTGTTGCTACTCAATTGCTAAAATCATGACTCATTAAAAGCTAATCGTAGTTAAACCAGTGTTAGCCTTTTGAGCCTCATGAACCCCATATTATATTTGTTGAGTACGACATGTACTTACACTTGCTTTACTTTTCAAATATTTGGATGAAAATCCCAGATGGGTACCAGATTACTAGAGTTTGGAGGAATTAGGTTTGTGATCAACCAGTCAGTTGTCCTTGTGGAATTGGAGTCTTCACCCAAAGATCGGAGTTGTCTTTCCGCTGTTTGCTATCTAAGGTTATATTCTTTATATTAAGTACGTTATATATTGAGCATTGTCTATTGATATTACCCTTATTTGTAGCTATATGTGAGATTTGATTTGACTTCCTAGGCTCACATATGGTGTGTATCTGGTTTTGTTCTTAAAACCGGGTGCTACATTTTTAACCTTTAATTCTCCTGAGTTTTGGATACGACTGTTTTGATTAAAGAATTTACTCTGAACTTGAAACTCGTTGGTAGCATATGCTTGATCTAAGTCTAGGTAATTGACGGATATGATATGAGAAGGTCTGAGCTGTTGTTTATCTTGTTCCAAGTGATACTAAAGTTCTAGAGATTTATCTTTTGAAAAATATGAAAATCCTACATGATGAGCTCCTGTATGACAAAGCTTCAATTCCTACTAAAGCCATACATGATATTTAGATTAGGAAAACTTTAACATATATGCTGCTTGTTTTGCATTGAGTTTAGTCAAGCTTTGTTGACCCTTATAAGAGGTTTGTCATACTCTTAAAATCAGGAGCATGTACACACCATCCAAATATGCACTACCCCTACACTAGGGTAGGCGCAACATGTTATTCCATCTAGATTCACCCAAAAATGTTTTAATCCTATGCTGGGAGAAAACACCAAAAATATTCTTGATAGGATATCCACCAAATAAATGCTCCAAGTTCTTGTTGCTATCTCTCAAAAGTTTTGTTGCATAAAATAAGCATGGGGCTATGCAAAATTTATTCATAAAAAAGAAAGAAAAAAAAGAGATGAGAAAAAAATGGATAAGTGTCCGAGATATCTAAAACAATGGGTACTCTGATGCCCGCCTGAAAAAAAGATGAATAAGATAGCCCATGTTTTCCTGCAAAGTTGTTTCCAATTTTAAAAGATAGATATGTTTTCAAGGAGCATAGTAGAATTAGGTTAGCCACCATATATATCCAACACGTACATCCACACAAATGCACATTTTGATTTGATTGTATGACTCAACTCTCTTTGGATCCGAGGTTTGACTTTACAATATATGTATTGCAAGTATGCTATTTTATGCTTTCTCCTTTCCTATGAGCTCCACATAAGCCTTAGTTGTAGGTAGAGAAAGGCATAACATCACTATTGCCTTGGTGAGGATCCACAAATACCACATATATTGATAGACTTGAGAGTGTCATACAAAGGAAGCTCTGAATTTTATTTTAAAATTTTATAAAAACTCCGAAATAATGATTGAACAAAGAACTTGACTTGATCGTTCTGTCTTTCAATTGCTTAAGGCCCAAGTGAAGGTTAAAAAGCCCCATGGTTGAAGGTAATATGGATGAGTTTGAAAGTCAGATCGGTTTATTCTAATCCGGAGGAGAATTCTTGTTTGAACGCATGTGTACTTTTCAAGAGTTGCTTCAATGTTTTCAAAATTCTTAAACTCCTGATCCATTTGCTAAGTTTAGCTTTGCTAAGGGGCTAGAAAGGTTAAGCTTAGGGGAGCTTGTTAATGGTAGTTAACAGCCACTATAAACCATCAATATAAATGCATAAGGGAATAAATATAATCACCAACGAAGGTCTAGGAGTTTAAACTAACAAATTCCATGAGTTTTGTTGAATCTGTAATTTCTATAGAGTTTATCTAGAAAACCATCAAGGTGGACCTACATGTTAGATTTAATCATGCTTATCCATAGCAAAACGGACACCAGAAGACTTTAGAAGACTTAAGAGGACTCTATATCGAGGCGGAGCCCTAGTGGCTACGGCCTAGCCCCTAGGCCCACCTATCAGCCTCCACGTCGCAATGTCAGTTCTCCATCACCTCCTAGGTCACACATGGTGCTAGTGACGGATAGGGCCGCGATGAGAAGCTATCCCTATTGACATCTATAGGGTTGGCAGGACCCGCATAGAGGAGGACCCGACGATCCTAAAGGACTTCTTCCTCTTGTTCTCTTCTCTTCCTCCACTGTAACATGTGCTTTCCCTTGGCCTATAGAAGGGAAAGCAGGGCATCCCACAAGTGGCATGAGACTCAACTCCACTCGATGCGGCTCGACTCGAATCAGTCACATCAAAACACATCACACTGATTCGGACTCGAACCTCGAACTGATTAAGAGCACACAAGCACGTAGCCGAGACGTGACCGAGCCCTCGGTGCCCGTTCGCTCCTGTCACCAAAGACCTGGGACCCATCCCTCTCTCGACCTTTTGTAACCCCTACTATGAACTTTTAGTGCTAGTAACACGAGCAACAACAACAAACTGGACATAAGAACATTATGTCTGAACTAGTATAAACCTCATGTCCTATTAGCACACCACCCGGGCCAAATGCGCAATATTAGAAATTTACTTGTTGGTGGCAACTTGAAACACTGACATTAAGTTTGCTAATTTCTCCTCTTTTTGTCACTTAATTGGCGATCGGATTTGATCGGTAAAGACCGGGAACAGTCTTATTATGACCTCAAAGCATATCTAAGCAATAAACATTAGCCAACCACCAAGATTTATTAAATCGTACAAGTAGTAGGATATAAAATTCAGCGCCTTCCCCTAGCACTAGCCCTAGCTAGTGCATTTTCACATCCCTACCACCAGAAGAGCACCAAGGGGGAAGCCAAACCAACCAAGAGCCAGAACACTATAGAGCAAAATAAGAGAAACATGGAAGCCGGAGTTTCCTTAGAAGCAAAAAGAGCAAATGGTACCATGCGAAGGCTCGTAAACCAAGCAGCTCGTGTAGCCCGGCGAAGGCCACATTCAGGTTGTACGCATCTTCCATTAGGTGTCATACAACCTTCGCGGGGCGTCGTATGATCATAGCCCAGCAGCAAGAATTTAGTGTCAGAGGTTGCAGGAGGGTATCACATGAAGGCTCGTAACATCCCCCACAACCAAAGACACAATTTAGCGCAACCCAACATCAACTATGTTTGATGGGAGCACAGCTGCTCCAGCACAGCCGAAGGCAAAATCAAAGCAACCCAGGCGTAGGCAGAGGCAATGTCCAAGAAATGCTTCTTTGACCTCCGTTGCTTGCTAAAATTGCTCTGTGGCCTCTGGAGAAGCACCAAGAATCAAGATTAGTGCCTCTGATGAATGCTCAAATTACGTTAAAGCCTTCACTGCGATGTATACACTTGTACTCAGTGTACACCTTAGTTTCTCCGCTACGATGTACAGACTCGTACTCAATGTCGACCAAAGAAGAAAGAAGCAAAGGCAATAGCAAAAAAAAGTGACCTTCGTTATAGCCCTTCGGCTCGGGTAGCAATTGTAACCAGATTCTTCAATGAAACAAGTACCCAGTCAATTATTTCAAACAAACTTTATTGAAATGAAACAAACTATTTACACCAGAATTTAGAAGAAGGATTGTAGGAACTTGAAAGCTCCCAATATCATATCATTAAGGAATCAATTGCATAAAGGTCGGAATCAGCTAATTCGAATGCAGCACTAGAATCGGCTCTCTTCAGATAGCGTCAGCAGATAACTATAATAACTACAATCGATGCTGGAAAAAACATGTTGGACTCTACAAAAAAGGAAAGATTAGGGTCCAAGTTATCTTAAATTAGGAATGTTTTCTCTTTGGCCAAAAATTATAATGAGTCATGCTTAAGTAGGATTCATACGTGGGTTCCGGGTATAAATATTGGACCCCAGCAATTGTAAAGGACCCACGATCAATCAAATACAAGTCATTTACTTTTTTCGGCTCTAGCCACCCCTTAGGAGTAGGAGTAGAGTAGATCTCAGTGAGTTCTTCAGCGAGCAGGGCTGCATTGGTCTGGCCAACCTCGGCTTGACTGTAATTACCGTCATGGCTTATACTTCTGTTCATACGGCTGCATCGATCTGGTCGACCTCCACTGTGACTCTGGTATAAGCTAGTTATCAACTCTTGTCTAGTTCAAGAACGGCTGCATCGATCCAGTCGACCTCCACTGCTCGAACTAGATTAAGGTCAAGTTATCGGCTCTACCTAAGGGTGGCGTCCTTTGGGTAGATTCATTAAGTTACCGATATTGCTTATTGCTTTCATTATATATTTAATTACATCAATATCACTTTGCCCGATTGGGATTGATCTAGATCGGCCTTATATCATATTTAACCCATCGTTTATTAATCTAGACTGATCTAATCTGCACCTTAAATGATGAGTTATGTTTTATCGGCTATTTTATGTCAATCTTGATCGTGCATAGTGTGTGGTTAAGGCATCCTGGGTCTTGAATAGATCTATCGGCTAACGAAAACCGTTCCATGGCATGTTATCAGGGCCTATGTGATTCTGCCTCACACCCCACTGTTAGCACCGTGGTGTAGTGACCGTTATTTGGTAGATCTGTTCCTAATAGGGCATGACCTTAATTGTGCGCTATGCCTAAATCGGCTATTTAGCTGATTCATCCGAGCCTTCACGTATAGTATGTCTTTCAGAAAGCATGTCGAAGTACTGATATTTTTGCAGATTCTTTGGTTTTGGTTTGTTACTATCATCATAGCTGCCATCGATCTGGTCGAACCTCACTGTTGGTGGTAACAGATTTGATTCAGAGCATTTGTAGATCTGTTCGTATCAAATAGTCAATTCGTTCGTGTGCTATATCTTTTCTGATTAGATTCATCGGTTTAATGGTTTACACTAGCAATATCTGTCTAGCTGATGATCTTATTTACATATACATGTACTTGTTGACACAAAATGTGACGCACTATGCCGCACACACAGCAAGCCGAAAAGCGTAGCTTCAATCGGGTGCCCGGGTGCTTCGTGATCCGGAACGTGCCAGTCAGTTTGACCTGAAAGAAACTGACAAGGGATAAAACAGTTAAATGTCAAACCGGAACATGTCGGGTGAGACCAGACAGTTCCGTATATACGGCCCTGAAGCCACTTACAACGACATACAGCTATAGAGAACTGTCTGCCAACAAGTTTATAAATCATTCGGTTAATCGTAGGATGAACATACGTAAAGATCCGATTGCCGAATGCATATGCATGGGAAGACATGTTTGAACAAGTGAAATTGATTATGCATTAATGCATATCCAAGCTCAGCAATCCAGCCGAGTTGGGGTCCATGAAGAAGGAACGTGTAGATAAACACGATTAAGCCAATCTAAAACCTGCGTCTGCCGCACGACACCTAGTTTCGTCAAAAACTTAAATGTGATTAACATGCATGAACCCACAACATGTGACAATCTAGATTAAAATAATTCAGCCATTACGAGCATGTTATCTATTTGCAAAGGTATTATGAAAGTAATGATCATTGAAGCTCGAATAAAACCACAGAAGAGGGCCGAACAATATCAATCTAGATTGGGCAAAAGTGTGTTACAAATATATAAAATATTTAAAACATGCAACACAGGATAACTTGATGAATCTATTTAGATTTTGCCGTAATCTAATAGAGCCGATAACTGTCTTGCTTCCACTAAGCATATTGAGCAAACGCCTGCCGCACGGTATCTACTCATAAACAAAGTATAAGCAAAGACTTCTTGATTGTCAAGCAAAGATCCGCCGCACGATCATTGAAAACAAACAAGACTACTTGCATCACGTCTAAATCCACCGCATGATACTAGACATGATAACAAGGTTGTCGGAACTTACGGAGGTCGACGGATCGATGACTCCTCTCGAAGAACTCGACGACACGACGAAAGGACTCGAAGGTAGGCACGGGGCCGGTTGTATTGATTTGGTTGTGTACTCTTATTACAATGGTCGAGGGTCAATATTTATACCCTAGACAAAATGTGAGTCCCAAAGAACTACGATTTACAAAGGAACTTCTAAACAAACTTGGAAACTTACGACTCCATACCCTAAACTTATAGATTCCTTTATTAATACAACTCTCATCTTTCCGATCGGTCTTGCCTGCCATCTTCTGTTTTCCCGAATGGAGTTACCGCCTTCCAGAATAACCGACCGCACAAGCATTTAGCCGACCGCTTGCGTTGCTTGCCGAACACCCTTCTTCCCGCATGTGGGCCTACCTGTCATCTTCCAGAATTGACCAAAATCCAGTGTTAACACATGCCCCCTCAATTTCGGGATAAAAGTTGTTTTATTCTGAAATTGACCACAAGCTCTTTCATCCTCCTAGGTCATCACCGTTCAAAACCGCAGCCGCTGCCCAAGAAAAGCCTTCAGCGCAACCTCGGACCTCCTTCAAATCTTCAATGGCGACCCAGGATGAAATCCCAGAGGTAAACTTTATTTATATTCGGCAACTTTCATTTCATTCTTCCGCTTCTCTCTTGATTTACTCCCCTCTGATTTCAATCATCTTCTAAAGGAGTAGAAGAGCCAGATTTTGATCCCTCATGCTGCCAACCCCGATTCCTATTTCCTCGGCCCAATGGGAAATCCTGACCCTTCTGAAATCATTGAGAAGGAAACCCAAAGAATTCTTTTCAAGTCTGGGATTACTTCACCAAACCGATGGCCAAACACATTCAAGAATTGGCCCTTTCCCCCAATTACCGGATGGCGCAACTGGTACAGGAGAATGTTGGAGAAGAGCAGCAGCCACTGGGAAAGTCAGGACATCAGTCATTGTCTGGAGTTATCTTTAGCTGAGACACCCAGGAATGATTCTCTTCTGATAGCAGCTTCTCATTTTTGGTCTGACGCTACCAATGCCTTTATCTTTGGTCATGGTATTATGACCATCACTCTAGCCGACGTATTCATGATGACTGGTTTGAATGTGTCATTGCCAGTATATCCTCATAAGTACAAGAGCAAAAGTAATCAAAGAGCCGTCAGTTCTGGATGTGGATGGGTCAAACATATCCAGAACTATATGAATGCATCCGGCACCGTTTCTGACAAAGAGTTGAAAGCTTTCATGAATATGTGGTTATGCAGATTCATCTTCTGTGGAAAATCCAATGAACCAACCCTGAATCACATGGTAATGGCTGAAGACTTAGCTGCAGGCACCCAGATCCCATTAGGCAAATATCTTTTAGGGTCGGCTTATCATATGATGCATCAGATCACCCTTCAGATGCGCCAAAGTGGAGAAATTTCTTGTGTGAATGGTCCCTGGTGGCTAGTTCAAATGTGGCTCCAACTATATATGCATCAGATAACCCCTGTGAGCCTCCTCAACCTAAGTTTCCCCTCAGTTAACTATGCTGAAGGTAGTACAGCAAAGGTTAAGGCTTGCCAGACTTATGGGGAAGCAGCAGCATCTATAAGCATCGATATAGACATTGGTCATCTCTTCAAGCTATTTTTCAAAGGATTCGGCAATGTGCTCTGGTTTCCTTACAGAGAAAATGAAGATCTGACTCTACCCTGCAAGTTTAGCTATGAAATTGGTTGCTCAGGCCAAGAATCCACAGAGATTTTCAACTCTTTTATCAAACCTTGCACTTTGCCAGCCGAATTTCATCATGGGAGATTAGTACAGTCCACCTACGAATTCTATTATCCAAACATGGTGGCCAGACAATTAGGATGCGGCCAACTGCCTCCAAAATTCCTCTTCTCAACAATCATAAAATCAAGGGAAGTAATAACAGAAGGAATGGAAGTCAAGAAGGTCTTTGAATTAGGATGGGAATTACCAATATATGAACCATCTCCATTTGGGCTAATAGATGCTGCTCATCCCTTCTTTGTCTCTTGGTGGCAAGAATGGCGTGCTCATATCTTCAATATATCAGTTCATTCTTTATGCAAAAACTTGCAACCTGATTTTGCCTCTGACAGCGAGGTAATTTTATTATGCTCATCATTTCTTGCTCTTGAATCCACTTCTTATTTTAACATCTGGTCATGCACAGGATCTCGAGTTTATTCCCCCTGCCAAAGCAATTCAGTACTATCCGGCTGGTCCCAAACCTGCTCTGGGGTTTGATGCTCCAGACTTAAAAGAATTCATGAAAACTCCTGTAACTTTGGATTCAGCACCTTTAAAGGCATTCATGAAAATTCCTACTACTTCAGCTGCTGCATCTTCAAGAGGAAAAAGCAAAAGGAAAACACCTGAAAGTTTCCCCTTACCCAAGAAACCAAGGACCAAGAAAGCCAGACTACCTCCTAAGGTATGAATCTTTTATTTTTCTTATCAGGTCAACAATTTCACTTAGCAGTAAGCCTGACTACCTTTATATCCATTACTTCTATTGCAGCCACAAGTTGAAATTCCCACACTGAGCAATACCTCAGCACCTGCAGAACCAACCCTTGAAGTCTCTACTGAAGATGAAGAAATTCATGATAGAGAAATTTCAGATACTCATGAGGCTGAAGATTTAAAGGCTCATAAACCTAATGAGACTATAGGTAACATTGTTCAATCAATTCTCTTCTCCTTTCTCTTTAACCACATCTATCTCTTGTGCTCATTATCATTTACTTTACTGAGAATAGATGAGATCTTAGATGAACTGGCAAGGGAAACTTCTCCTGATCAATCTCCAGATCCGTCTCCTCTGAATCTTCAATCAAGTCCTCCAGCAAGCCAGGGTATAACCCATCCTGATGACCAATCAGCACAACAGGTAATGCCTTGTCTCACACTATATTTTAGCAAAATTACCCAATCGGCTAACACCTTCTTTCTTCCTCTCTGTCTAGAAGAACATCACTAAATCGACCACTAGTTACTCCTTCTCTATTGAGGACTACATTACTGAGAAAGGTGAAGAGATCACTTCTCATCAAACTTTGTCACTGGAGAATCAGACTCGGCTAAAAGAAGTAATTAATCTGCTGAATAAGAATACCATTAGTCTGGTTCAGGATGCAGACCAGATAAAAGACCTCCTTGAACTCATTGATCAAGATATCCCTTCTGCTCTCAAGGCTCCCCTAGAATCTGCAGCCCATCTTGATGATCACTTCGCTATGGTGAGAAGGGCAACCAAGAACATATCTTCGAGGGCCGCTCTGCAGAAGGATAGATCTTTGAAAAAGCTGGAGATTAAAGATCTTCACTCTCATATCCAGACCACGAGAAATTCTTTGGCAACCTTGGAGCCTGAACTGAGATCCATGGAAGATGAAAAAATCAGACTAGAAGCTCAACTAGCCGAACTGAATGCCAAAATTCAGTCTCATAGGGCCCATATAGCCAATCTGCCGAAGAACATAGAAGCAACTTCACTAAAGATAGCTTTGAGCATCAAAGAAGACCAGCAGATCAAAAATAAGTTGTCCAGCATCCAGAGTTCTGAAGATGAAGATCAAAAAGTGCTAGATAATGTTAGCCGAATCAGGACTGAGGCCATAGAAGCAATCAATCATCTTCTGAACCAGTAGACATTAGGCTTGTAACAAACTCTAAGTGTGATACCCTTTTTTCCTTGATTAAACAACTTTATGTTCACTTATTTTCATTCGTTCGGAAAAAAGCAATCGGCCATTTTCCCTTAAATTACTCGATTAGAATGTAGCCGATTGTCTCCACTCTTCCGATAGCCGAACGAATCCAATCCAAATACTGTGAGGGTATAGCCGAATAATGTTGGCTCCAATAAATTATGGAGATATTCAAGCGACGTTCGACTTAACTCAGGCCTGGCCCAGTCCAGTAACGGTCCAGCCGAAAGGAAGAAAACCTACTCCGCCGTTCGGGATTCTCGCCCCACAACCCCGTGGAATTCGCCACGATCTTTCGCTTCGGCTTATAAATAGCCCCTTCCATTGGCCTTCATCACTATCTTTGCCTCAGCGTTCTCACATCCGTCTCTTCCACTTCCTTCGTTCGATTCATTCTAGAAAGAAACCCTAACCTCCGTCAAAGCAAATGACGAACAGCGGCAACCGTGGCAAGCGTCCTGCCGACGGAGAAGCTGAAGGAAGCAGAGCATCGCGCTGCCGGCGTCGTGGGTATGATTCGGTTCTTTGCCCCCTTTGTAATTTCCTCGGTCATCTCTTAATTCCGATTTCTCCTTTCCCATTCATCAGGATAAGGGTCATCAGCTCCAGCCAATACCATCTCCTTCCTCCAGTAACGGTAGCTCAACCGGGAACTCCATCATCCAGCTCCTCTGGGTCTTCTAGCTCCTCAAGCTCTTACCACTCCAATCCTTGGGGCTCGGCAGAGCCAGCAGACGCACACCATCCATACTCTCACGAGGAGGCGCTTAAGTTTCGCCAGGAGAGGGATGAAGCCCGGGAGGAACTAGGCGACGTCTCCAAGAAGTTCGGCATTGATCAAGCCGAATGGGAGGACCAGCGGAAACAATTCTGCGACGCCATCACCGGTTTGATATCTTCATTTAGTTTTGTCATCCTGACTTCCTTTGCTTGCCGACCCATTTCTTCTTTTCTGCTCAGCCCTTTCTGCGGAGAATGACCGCTTGAAGATGGCGGCGAACAAGATTGCCGACAAGGTGAACGCTCAGGGGGAGACATCCGAGGCACGCCTTGATGCTGTGGACGGCCGCATTGATCAGGCCGTCATCCAAGGTGTGCACCTCGGCGCTTCTCTCGGGCTGGCGGCAATGACCTCCCAAACCAACGAGGACTACTCCTCCCAGCCAGTTGGCTTCGTTGGAGGACGCCCGGACGAAGTCGACGACATCGATGATCGTCTGGAGGCCTACGACGATCATGCTGCTGCCCTTGCCAAAATCACAAACCCCCAATCCGTCCTCAACAAGTTGTTTGAGGAGTAGTTTGTATTAGGATGAACTTTTATAAATAATCTCGTCTTTTGGAATAATATTTACTTCTTTGATTCTTTTCGGTAAAATTCCACTTGCGACTGTCAGAAAAAATGCTAAAAACAACCCAGTTTCAGATAAACATTGTTGTGCTAGAGGCGATGCAAACTGCATCGGCTATTCTGCGCTGAAAGCGATATAAACGATATCGGCTATTTCCAATCTCGCATCTGATTTTTAGGCTAAAGGCGATATGAACAATATCGGCTATTTTTCAGTCTTGTATCCGATCTTTTAGGCCAAAGGCGATTTTCTTTCTGTCGGTTTTTCTGATCTACACTCACGAACCAACCTCAACACTGGGGTAGTATTTCTTAAGAAATCTTCCATTAATAGCTCTGGTAAACTCCTCCCCAAATAAAGTCTTCAATATATATGCATTGCCAGGTACACATTCTACTATTCGGAAAGGACCTTCCCAATTTGGAGACCATTTGCCGAACGCTCTATCCTTTGTTCCAACCGGCAATACAGTTTTCCAAACCAAATCTCCTTCTGCGAATTGCTTCAACCTAACTCTTTTGTTATAATACTTGGCGACGCGTAATTTATTTTTCTCAATATTTTCTAATGCCTTGAGACGAATCAAATGTAAATCTTCCAATTCATCCATCATCAGATTCTTATAATCTTCTTTTGCCAATTCTTTCTGTAACACAATTCGTCTTGAATCTAACCGTAACTCCCATGGTAGTACAGCATGATGCCCATAAACCAGTTCATAGGGAGTCGTTTGAGTGGATCCATGACAAGCCATTCGGTAAGCCCACAGTGCTTCATTAAGAACCAAGTGCCATTTCCTTGGTTTTTCATCAATCTTCTTCTGGATAATTTTAATCATAATCTTATTTGATGCTTCTGCCTGACCATTAGCTTGTGCATAATAAGGAGAAGAATTATATAACTTAATCCCCAAACTTTTGGCAAAGTCACAAAATTCTGAAGAAGTAAATTGAGTTCCTTGATCAGTTGTTATAGTCTGAGGAATCCCAAATCTGTGAACTATATGTTCCTTAACAAAACTGATCATATTCTCTGACGTTACTTTCTTCAAAGGGATAGCCTCAACCCACTTGGTGAAATAATCCGTGGCCAAAAGTACAAATTTGTGTCCCTTACTAGAAGGAGGATTGATCTGACCAATTAAATCTATACCCCATCCTCTGAACGGCCAAGGCTTGATTATAGGATTCATAGCAGACGCTGGAACTTTTTGAATATTGCCGAATTTCTGACAATTGTGACACCCTTTGTAATATTCAAAACAATCTTCCAACATAGTTGGCCAAAAATAACCAGTTCTCCTAATTATCCACTTCATCCGATAAGCTGACTGATGTGCACCACACAATCCTTCGTGAACCTCATACATCACTTTCTTGGCCTCTTCCTGACTCAAGCATTTGAGCAATACTCCATCGATGGACTTGTAATATAACTGATCATCAAGAAACACAAATTTGAGAGCTTTGTACCTGAGTTTTCGGGAAACCCTTTGAGATGGGTTTTTCAGATAATTGGTAACTTCGTATCTCCAATCACCATCTACTGGATCAGTATTTAAAACATCTTCCTCTATAGCAAAAACTTCCCGATTCTCTCGATATCCAGAAGCAGCTTGAGCTAACTTATTTGCTTCTTCATTGTACTCTCTAGGGATATGATGCAAGGTTACTATCAGAAAATTCTTCAAAAGTTCTCTACACTCCTCATAATATTCTCTTAACACATTATTCTTGCATTCATACTGACCATTCAGTTGATTAATCACCAACTCAGAATCCCCAAAGATTTCAACAGCAATGGCCTTTACTTCTATAAGAAGCTGAAGCCCTCTAAGCAATGCTTCATACTCTGCTTGATTGTTAGTAACATGAAATTCAATAGGGACCGCATACTCAAAAGCTTTTCCTTGTGGGGAAATCAAAAGAATACCAGCACCACCACCTTTGTTGCAAGATGATCCATCGAAGAACAAGGCCCAAGGCACAATGCTTATCGCCTCAACAGAAAGATCCCGATGTTGGGTAATAAAATCAGCAATAATTTGACCCTTTACCGCCTTTGCCGATTCATACCTTAAATTAAATTCTGACAATGCTAAAATCCATTTGCCAATTCTTCCATTCAAAATCGGCATTGATAACATATGTTTGATTACATCAAAACTAGAAACCACCACGCATTCGGAATTCAACAAATAGTGCCATGATTTAGTACATGAGTAATACACACACAAGCAAAGTTTCTCTGTAGCCGAATACCTTGTTTCCGGGTCTAACAGCTTTCGGCTAAAATAAGCTATGACTCTTTCTTTTCCTTCAAACTCTTGCATAAGGGCCGATCCTATCGTTAGGCTATCGGCCGCCACATACAACTTAAAAGGCTTTTCAAGTTGTGGAGGTACCAGCACAGGTGGTGCTTTCATATATTGTTTGATCTCATCAAAAGCCTTTTGTTGTATGTCACCCCATACAAATTTTTGATCTTTCTTGAGCTTCAATAAAGGGGAAAAGGGTAAAACTCTTTCTGATAAATTAGATATGAATCTTCTTACAAAGTTGATTTTGCCTAACAATGATTGCAATTCTGTGAGATTAGTTGGCGGCACAACTTTGTCTATTGCTTCCATGCTCTTTTTCCCAACTTCAATTCCTCCTTTATGAACTAAAAATCCCAAAAACTCACCAGCCGAAACTCCAAAGGCACATTTGTTTGGATTCATCTTCAAGCCATGCTTTCTTGTGCACTCCAGAGTCTTTCTTAAATCGGCTAAATGTCTTTCATGATTTCTAGACTTGACTACTACATCATCGATGTAGATTTCTACAATCTTGCCGATCAGCTCGTGAAAAATATAATTCATAGCTCTTTGATAAGTTGCACCAGCATTCTTTAACCCAAACGTCATGACTATCCATTCGAACAAACCAATATGACCAGGACATCTGAAAGCTGTTTTCGAAATATCTTCTATCGCCATAAAAATTTGGTTATAGCCAGCATTACCATCCATAAAACTAATGACTTCATAACCTGCTGCTGCATCTACCAGCAAATCGGCAACTGGCATTGGGTAACCATCCATGGGAGTAGCCTTATTAAGATTTCTAAAATCTATGCAAACTCTCATTTTCCATTTTTCTTGTATACCGGTACTATATTTGAAATCCACTCTGCATACTTGCATGGCCGAATGAAGTTTGCTTCTATTAACCTTTCAACCTCCTTCTTCACATCGGCCAATACCTCCTCTTTGTATATCTTCCTTGGAGGTTGTTTATAAGGACGAAACCCAGGTTTAATGGGTAATCGATGCTCAACAATGGAACGATCCAATCCAGGCATTTCCGTGTAATCCCAAGCAAAACAGTCTTTAAACTCTTTCAACAAATCTATCAATTTTGACTTATATTCTGAGTCTAACTTTGCACTAATATACATCGGCCTTGGCTTAGAACCATCACCAACATTGATTTCTTCCAACTTATCAGCCGACATAAAACCACGCCCCAACTTTCCTTTGTTGCCATCGACGGGATTTCCCATTAGAAATTGCTATGAGAGCCGACTGCTTGGATCGGCTGTTGGCCTTCGCCGAAAACATTTACAGGACCTTCTTTCCACACTTTTCCAGAGAAACAATCGACGCCCTCATATTCCCAATAGGTAGACTCTGTGGCAGCAACACTTACCGAATTATCAACATGTACAACTTCAACATCATCTCCAATCCATTGAATGAGAATTTGATGCATAGTTGAAGGAATGCAACAATTAGCATGGATCCAATCTCTGCCCAAGAGTAGACTATATGCCCCCTTGCCATCCTGATGACCAATCAGCACAACAGGTAATGCCTTGTCTCACACTATATTTTAGCAAAATTACCCAATCGGCTAACACCTTCTTTCTTCCTCTCTGTCTAGAAGAACATCACTAAATCGACCACTAGTTACTCCTTCTCTATTGAGGACTACATTACTGAGAAAGGTGAAGAGATCACTTCTCATCAAACTTTGTCACTGGAGAATCAGACTCGGCTAAAAGAAGTAATTAATCTGCTGAATAAGAATACCATTAGTCTGGTTCAGGATGCAGACCAGATAAAAGACCTCCTTGAACTCATTGATCAAGATATCCCTTCTGCTCTCAAGGCTCCCCTAGAATCTGCAGCCCATCTTGATGATCACTTCGCTATGGTGAGAAGGGCAACCAAGAACATATCTTCGAGGGCCGCTCTGCAGAAGGATAGATCTTTGAAAAAGCTGGAGATTAAAGATCTTCACTCTCATATCCTGACCACGAGAAATTCTTTGGCAACCTTGGAGCCTGAACTGAGATCCATGGAAGATGAAAAAATCAGACTAGAAGCTCAACTAGCCGAACTGAATGCCAAAATTCAGTCTCATAGGGCCCATATAGCCAATCTGCCGAAGAACATAGAAGCAACTTCACTAAAGATAGCTTTGAGCATCAAAGAAGACCAGCAGATCAAAAATAAGTTGTCCAGCATCCAGAGTTCTGAAGATGAAGATCAAAAAGTGCTAGATAATGTTAGCCGAATCAGGACTGAGGCCATAGAAGCAATCAATCATCTTCTGAACCAGTAGACATTAGGCTTGTAACAAACTCTAAGTGTGATACCCTTTTTTCCTTGATTAAACAACTTTATGTTCACTTATTTTCATTCGTTCGGAAAAAAGCAATCGGCCATTTTCCCTTAAATTACTCGATTAGAATGTAGCCGATTGTCTCCACTCTTCCGATAGCCGAACGAATCCAATCCAAATACTGTGAGGGTATAGCCGAATAATGTTGGCTCCAATAAATTATGGAGATATTCAAGCGACGTTCGACTTAACTCAGGCCTGGCCCAGTCCAGTAACGGTCCAGCCGAAAGGAAGAAAACCTACTCCGCCGTTCGGGATTCTCGCCCCACAACCCCGTGGAATTCGCCACGATCTTTCGCTTCGGCTTATAAATAGCCCCTTCCATTGGCCTTCATCACTATCTTTGCCTCAGCGTTCTCACATCCGTCTCTTCCACTTCCTTCGTTCGATTCATTCTAGAAAGAAACCCTAACCTCCGTCAAAGCAAATGACGAACAGCGGCAACCGTGGCAAGCGTCCTGCCGACGGAGAAGCTGAAGGAAGCAGAGCATCGCGCTGCCGGCGTCGTGGGTATGATTCGGTTCTTTGCCCCCTTTGTAATTTCCTCGGTCATCTCTTAATTCCGATTTCTCCTTTCCCATTCATCAGGATAAGGGTCATCAGCTCCAGCCAATACCATCTCCTTCCTCCAGTAACGGTAGCTCAACCGGGAACTCCATCATCCAGCTCCTCTGGGTCTTCTAGCTCCTCAAGCTCTTACCACTCCAATCCTTGGGGCTCGGCAGAGCCAGCAGACGCACACCATCCATACTCTCACGAGGAGGCGCTTAAGTTTCGCCAGGAGAGGGATGAAGCCCGGGAGGAACTAGGCGACGTCTCCAAGAAGTTCGGCATTGATCAAGCCGAATGGGAGGACCAGCGGAAACAATTCTGCGACGCCATCACCGGTTTGATATCTTCATTTAGTTTTGTCATCCTGACTTCCTTTGCTTGCCGACCCATTTCTTCTTTTCTGCTCAGCCCTTTCTGCGGAGAATGACCGCTTGAAGATGGCGGCGAACAAGATTGCCGACAAGGTGAACGCTCAGGGGGAGACATCCGAGGCACGCCTTGATGCTGTGGACGGCCGCATTGATCAGGCCGTCATCCAAGGTGTGCACCTCGGCGCTTCTCTCGGGCTGGCGGCAATGACCTCCCAAACCAACGAGGACTACTCCTCCCAGCCAGTTGGCTTCGTTGGAGGACGCCCGGACGAAGTCGACGACATCGATGATCGTCTGGAGGCCTACGACGATCATGCTGCTGCCCTTGCCAAAATCACAAACCCCCAATCCGTCCTCAACAAGTTGTTTGAGGAGTAGTTTGTATTAGGATGAACTTTTATAAATAATCTCGTCTTTTGGAATAATATTTACTTCTTTGATTCTTTTCGGTAAAATTCCACTTGCGACTGTCAGAAAAAATGCTGAAAACAACCCAGTTTCAGATAAACATTGTTGTGCTAGAGGCGATGCAAACTGCATCGGCTATTCTGCGCTGAAAGCGATATAAACGATATCGGCTATTTCCAATCTCGCATCTGATTTTTAGGCTAAAGGCGATATGAACAATATCGGCTATTTTTCAGTCTTGTATCCGATCTTTTAGGCCAAAGGCGATTTTCTTTCTGTCGGTTTTTCTGATCTACACTCACGAACCAACCTCAACACTGGGGTAGTATTTCTTAAGAAATCTTCCATTAATAGCTCTGGTAAACTCCTCCCCAAATAAAGTCTTCAATATATATGCATTGCCAGGTACACATTCTACTATTCGGAAAGGACCTTCCCAATTTGGAGACCATTTGCCGAACGCTCTATCCTTTGTTCCAACCGGCAATACAGTTTTCCAAACCAAATCTCCTTCTGCGAATTGCTTCAACCTAACTCTTTTGTTATAATACTTGGCGACGCGTAATTTATTTTTCTCAATATTTTCTAATGCCTTGAGACGAATCAAATGTAAATCTTCCAATTCATCCATCATCAGATTCTTATAATCTTCTTTTGCCAATTCTTTCTGTAACACAATTCGTCTTGAATCTAACCGTAACTCCCATGGTAGTACAGCATGATGCCCATAAACCAGTTCATAGGGAGTCGTTTGAGTGGATCCATGACAAGCCATTCGGTAAGCCCACAGTGCTTCATTAAGAACCAAGTGCCATTTCCTTGGTTTTTCATCAATCTTCTTCTGGATAATTTTAATCATAATCTTATTTGATGCTTCTGCCTGACCATTAGCTTGTGCATAATAAGGAGAAGAATTATATAACTTAATCCCCAAACTTTTGGCAAAGTCACAAAATTCTGAAGAAGTAAATTGAGTTCCTTGATCAGTTGTTATAGTCTGAGGAATCCCAAATCTGTGAACTATATGTTCCTTAACAAAACTGATCATATTCTCTGACGTTACTTTCTTCAAAGGGATAGCCTCAACCCACTTGGTGAAATAATCCGTGGCCAAAAGTACAAATTTGTGTCCCTTACTAGAAGGAGGATTGATCTGACCAATTAAATCTATACCCCATCCTCTGAACGGCCAAGGCTTGATTATAGGATTCATAGCAGACGCTGGAACTTTTTGAATATTGCCGAATTTCTGACAATTGTGACACCCTTTGTAATATTCAAAACAATCTTCCAACATAGTTGGCCAAAAATAACCAGTTCTCCTAATTATCCACTTCATCCGATAAGCTGACTGATGTGCACCACACAATCCTTCGTGAACCTCATACATCACTTTCTTGGCCTCTTCCTGACTCAAGCATTTGAGCAATACTCCATCGATGGACTTGTAATATAACTGATCATCAAGAAACACAAATTTGAGAGCTTTGTACCTGAGTTTTCGGGAAACCCTTTGAGATGGGTTTTTCAGATAATTGGTAACTTCGTATCTCCAATCACCATCTACTGGATCAGTATTTAAAACATCTTCCTCTATAGCAAAAACTTCCCGATTCTCTCGATATCCAGAAGCAGCTTGAGCTAACTTATTTGCTTCTTCATTGTACTCTCTAGGGATATGATGCAAGGTTACTATCAGAAAATTCTTCAAAAGTTCTCTACACTCCTCATAATATTCTCTTAACACATTATTCTTGCATTCATACTGACCATTCAGTTGATTAATCACCAACTCAGAATCCCCAAAGATTTCAACAGCAATGGCCTTTACTTCTATAAGAAGCTGAAGCCCTCTAAGCAATGCTTCATACTCTGCTTGATTGTTAGTAACATGAAATTCAATAGGGACCGCATACTCAAAAGCTTTTCCTTGTGGGGAAATCAAAAGAATACCAGCACCACCACCTTTGTTGCAAGATGATCCATCGAAGAACAAGGCCCAAGGCACAATGCTTATCGCCTCAACAGAAAGATCCCGATGTTGGGTAATAAAATCAGCAATAATTTGACCCTTTACCGCCTTTGCCGATTCATACCTTAAATTAAATTCTGACAATGCTAAAATCCATTTGCCAATTCTTCCATTCAAAATCGGCATTGATAACATATGTTTGATTACATCAAAACTAGAAACCACCACGCATTCGGAATTCAACAAATAGTGCCATGATTTAGTACATGAGTAATACACACACAAGCAAAGTTTCTCTGTAGCCGAATACCTTGTTTCCGGGTCTAACAGCTTTCGGCTAAAATAAGCTATGACTCTTTCTTTTCCTTCAAACTCTTGCATAAGGGCCGATCCTATCGTTAGGCTATCGGCCGCCACATACAACTTAAAAGGCTTTTCAAGTTGTGGAGGTACCAGCACAGGTGGTGCTTTCATATATTGTTTGATCTCATCAAAAGCCTTTTGTTGTATGTCACCCCATACAAATTTTTGATCTTTCTTGAGCTTCAATAAAGGGGAAAAGGGTAAAACTCTTTCTGATAAATTAGATATGAATCTTCTTACAAAGTTGATTTTGCCTAACAATGATTGCAATTCTGTGAGATTAGTTGGCGGCACAACTTTGTCTATTGCTTCCATGCTCTTTTTCCCAACTTCAATTCCTCCTTTATGAACTAAAAATCCCAAAAACTCACCAGCCGAAACTCCAAAGGCACATTTGTTTGGATTCATCTTCAAGCCATGCTTTCTTGTGCACTCCAGAGTCTTTCTTAAATCGGCTAAATGTCTTTCATGATTTCTAGACTTGACTACTACATCATCGATGTAGATTTCTACAATCTTGCCGATCAGCTCGTGAAAAATATAATTCATAGCTCTTTGATAAGTTGCACCAGCATTCTTTAACCCAAACGTCATGACTATCCATTCGAACAAACCAATATGACCAGGACATCTGAAAGCTGTTTTCGAAATATCTTCTATCGCCATAAAAATTTGGTTATAGCCAGCATTACCATCCATAAAACTAATGACTTCATAACCTGCTGCTGCATCTACCAGCAAATCGGCAACTGGCATTGGGTAACCATCCATGGGAGTAGCCTTATTAAGATTTCTAAAATCTATGCAAACTCTCATTTTTCCATTTTTCTTGTATACCGGTACTATATTTGAAATCCACTCTGCATACTTGCATGGCCGAATGAAGTTTGCTTCTATTAACCTTTCAACCTCCTTCTTCACATCGGCCAATACCTCCTCTTTGTATATCTTCCTTGGAGGTTGTTTATAAGGACGAAACCCAGGTTTAATGGGTAATCGATGCTCAACAATGGAACGATCCAATCCAGGCATTTCCGTGTAATCCCAAGCAAAACAGTCTTTAAACTCTTTCAACAAATCTATCAATTTTGACTTATATTCTGAGTCTAACTTTGCACTAATATACATCGGCCTTGGCTTAGAACCATCACCAACATTGATTTCTTCCAACTTATCAGCCGACATAAAACCACGCCCCAACTTTCCTTTGTTGCCATCGACGGGATTTCCCATTAGAAATTGCTATGAGAGCCGACTGCTTGGATCGGCTGTTGGCCTTCGCCGAAAACATTTACAGGACCTTCTTTCCACACTTTTCCAGAGAAACAATCGACGCCCTCATATTCCCAATAGGTAGACTCTGTGGCAGCAACACTTACCGAATTATCAACATGTACAACTTCAACATCATCTCCAATCCATTGAATGAGAATTTGATGCATAGTTGAAGGAATGCAACAATTAGCATGGATCCAATCTCTGCCCAAGAGTAGACTATATGCCCCCTTGCCATCAATGACAAAAAAGGTAGTAATCAGAGTTTTTGACCCAATAGTCAGCTCGACATGGATAGCACCTCGGGTATCGGAAGGATTGCCAGCAAAGTCCCTAAGCACCATGTCAGTTTTCAATAATTCTTCATTAGTCATTCCAAGTTTCCTGAAGGTAGTATAAGGCATGATATTGATAGCAGCCCCTCCATCGACAAACATCTTAGTTAAAGGCTTGCCATTGACATATCCCTTTAAATAGAGTGGCCTCAAGTGACGATTCTTGATTGGTTTATCAAAAACAGCCTGCTGTGTTAATACAAGCTGAGCCATCAAATCCTGACATTCACTTTCATCAAAATCGGAGTACACCTCTTCTTGGACATCTTGGCTTTCGGGAGCTATAAACTCTGATGGGAGGAAGAAAGCCATGCAAGCACTAGCCGAAGGACCACATCCATCAGGCTTCTTTTTAGGACGCCAAATTTGCTTTGTTTCGGTAACTTCTTGTTCCAACTCCCTATTCCTCAATCGTTGTACTCTTCTTTTCTGGCTTTTCCTTAGGCCTGGAGGACACCACTGTCCTTTTTGCCATACGTATTTACAGAAGTCAGCTTCTTCATCATGCACTCTATCATGAATCCAACCTGAACCTGCAACTCTTTTCCTTTGCTGACTCTCAAAGCCACCTATTTTTAAGCGCCGATCATCTTCAGGAACCTTCGTTCCAAGTCTTTCATAGACGGGACGGCGGTTGACTCGAGATTGCCTATACTCGGAGTACTGAGCACTACACTCCGGACAATTATTTCTTGTAGGCAACCTCAAACCTTCATTCCAACAATGTCTAAAGAACGAACAACCCCAATGAGACTGCTCCTGTTCTGTCATGTATTCTTCTTGTTCCCTTCGGTATACTTCTTCTTCATACCTTCGGCATTCTTCCATAAACCATTGCTTCTTACAGTATTCCTTCTCTTGTTCCCTCTGCCACTTGTTCAACAAGATACGTGATGTGACTCTGGGTTTGGAAGTTTGACCTTTCTCGGTTCGGCTATTCTGAAACCGAACTCGATGCTGCAGCTCTCTACTGGTGATTTGCCGATCCGGGTCAACAGCACCACTTTCCTTTGCTCTATTGGAAGTCAACACTTTCACCTTGCCTTTACCTTTGAGATCATTGACAGATACCATATTCATAGAGAAAGAAATCATATTCTGTGGAAAAGGCTGATCATCAATTTTCATCTTGCCATCAAACCTCAAATGTCCCTCTTGGATAGCTTTTTGGATTCGCATTCTGAACACTCGGCAATCATTGATAGAATGAGAATTAGTGTTATGAAAGCCACAATATTTTTTGTCTTTCACTCCTTCAGGACGTAACATAGGATGTCCTTCTGGTAGCTTGATGCGTCCTTCCTTTATCAACAATGCAAAAAGTCTGTCTGCCTTAGTAACATCAAAATCATAGGTTCCCTTTTGTTGTTTCAACCAGCGTTGACTAACTTGAGTGGGTTCCTTTGCCCAATTTAACTCAGCTGCAGCTATTTCATCTTCATCAATATACTCAGTCGCTTCATCCAGAAAGCCTTGATACACCTCATTAGTGGCATTGTTTTTCTGAAAGCGATTATCTCTCCTGAACCCTTGGGCTTGATTACTCATAGCTGCTAAACGCTGTGCAAGTTGACCGAGATCATCAAACTCCAAACCGAACAACTTCTCTCTGATATTCGGCAACATTCCTGCTATAGCAATTCCAGGTAGTTGATCATCTGGTAAATTTAGAGAATAACACATATTCTTGGTCTCTCTAAATCTGCGAAGATACTCCAATGGTGTTTCATTTGTTCTCATCCTCAGACTCATTAGATCAACCAATTTCTTCTCATTAGTACCCGTATAGAAATATGAATGAAACTTCTGCTCTAGTTCTGCCCACGTACCAATGGAATGAGCTGGTAGAGACGTGAACCACGTGAAAGCCGGTCCTGTAAGAGATAAAGGAAAATATCGAATCCTCCATGCTTCATCTGAAGCAGCTTCTCCAAGCTGCATTAAGTACCGACTGACATGCTCTATGGTACTAGTATCATCTTGACCAGAAAACTTGGTCAAATCTGTTGGAGGCTTCACCCTTGGAGGCAATGCCACTCTGTTGTACCATTCTGGATAAGGAGATTTGTATGAATAGGATTGATTCTTTGGCTTCAAACCGAACTGATTTTGCATCATATCAGCCATCCTGTGCATCAAAACATCAATGCCTGGATCCTGATTTCCTTGTGCTTGCACTCTAGAAGGCAATCCTGAAACACTTCTATACCCTGGATTTGGCACAGCATTGATAGCACTATAATCAGTAAATTCTTGATATCCATCTCCATACATATTCTTCTGCAATCTGTTTGATGCTGGAGAAACTCTATAAGCTGAAAGTGGCACTTCTCCTGTAGTACCAAATGTCACCTGGCCATAGGTGGGATGTGATTGTTTTTCAGTGTGAGTCAATCCACCTATATTTGAAGGCGACGCTACTTCTTTTCCAACAGGCTTCTCTTGATGCTTTGGAACATTGAAAAGCGTCGGCCCACTGAGTGGTCCAACATTTTCCTCGAAGTATTTATCAACCATTGGGCCAAAAGTACTGATCATGATTGCCCGAAAGGTATTCAGAAAAGCTGTGTGATGGTTTGTCATGGTTTCTCCCATAGCTTTATAAACCAGGGCTGCCATCTTCTGAGCATCCTCCTCTTCAGTGTAATCAGTTTGATGCGGAAGAAGAACTCTTGGCATTGACTGCTTTTGAAATACTTTATTGCTCTTGTTTTTGGAAAAAGACATCAAGCACTTCCGTTGGTATTGCTCACATGCTTGTAGCACTAACTCCTTGTAATTATCTGGCAATTCTGCCATGCTTACATCCAGAACATGATCATTGTTGATCTCAGATGCCATCTTGAACTAGCAGATGGTCCCACCGAGCGTGCCAAAAAGTGTGTTGACACAAAATGTGACGCACTGTGCCGCACACACAGCAAGCCGAAAAGCGTAGCTTCAATCGGGTGCCCGGGTGCTTCGTGATCCGGAACGTGCCAGTCAGTTTGACCTGAAAGAAACTGACAAGGGATAAAACAGTTAAATGTCAAACCGGAACATGTCGGGTGAGACCAGACAGTTCCGTATATACGGCCCTGAAGCCACTTACAACGACATACAGCTATAGAGAACTGTCTGCCAACAAGTTTATAAATCATTCGGTTAATCGTAGGATGGACATACGTAAAGATCCGATTGCCGAATGCATATGCATGGGAAGACATGTTTGAACAAGTGAAATTGATTATGCATTAATGCATATCCAAGCTCAGCAATCCAGCCGAGTTGGGGTCCATGAAGAAGGAACGTGTAGATAAACACGATTAAGCCAATCTAAAACCTGCGTCTGCCGCACGACACCTAGTTTCGTCAAAAACTTAAATGTGATTAACATGCATGAACCCACAACATGTGACAATCTAGATTAAAATAATTCAGCCATTACGAGCATGTTATCTATTTGCAAAGGTATTATGAAAGTAATGATCATTGAAGCTCGAATAAAACCACAGAAGAGGGCCGAACAATATCAATCTAGATTGGGCAAAAGTGTGTTACAAATATATAAAATATTTAAAACATGCAACACAGGATAACTTGATGAATCTATTTAGATTTTGCCGTAATCTAATAGAGCCGATAACTGTCTTGCTTCCACTAAGCATATTGAGCAAACGCCTGCCGCACGGTATCTACTCATAAACAAAGTATAAGCAAAGACTTCTTGATTGTCAAGCAAAGATCCGCCGCACGATCATTGAAAACAAACAAGACTACTTGCATCACGTCTAAATCCACCGCATGATACTAGACATGATAACAAGGTTGTCGGAACTTACGGAGGTCGACGGATCGATGACTCCTCTCGAAGAACTCGACGACACGACGAAAGGACTCGAAGGTAGGCACGGGGCCGGTTGTATTGATTTGGTTGTGTACTCTTATTACAATGGTCGAGGGTCAATATTTATACCCTAGACAAAATGTGAGTCCCAAAGAACTACGATTTACAAAGGAACTTCTAAACAAACTTGGAAACTTATGACTCCATACCCTAAACTTATAGATTCCTTTATTAATACAACTCTCATCTTTCCGATCGGTCTTGCCTGCCATCTTCTGTTTTCCCGAATGGAGTTACCGCCTTCCAGAATAACCGACCGCACAAGCATTTAGCCGACCGCTTGCGTTGCTTGCCGAACACCCTTCTTCCCGCATGTGGGCCTACCTGTCATCTTCCAGAATTGACCAAAATCCAGTGTTAACAGTACTGTACCTATCAATATGAAATTAATCGCTACTCATAAGCTTTACAGTCCGTAACAGCCGATTTCTGTGCAGATCGGCTATTTAGTCGCCTTTCGCGTCTAGTTGCTCCCGAAGCGGCACACTTGGAACTGTCTGGGCACAGACCGACATATTCCACCTTAAATTATTGATAAACTTTCTCTCCTTGTCAATTGCAGGGTCAAATTGACTGGCATGTCTCGAGAGTAGTACATAGGATCAACCATCCCTACATTGAAGCCAGGCGGATCTCTAGCTTCATCGAGCGGACCCTTCCGGCTTCCTCGTGTGCCTGGCACGATCGAGATGAATTTTCATGCCGACACACATTCTAGCATACTCGGTGGGACACCACAATAGTCATGGTGGCTCACAACAACAATGACATCCTTATGGTACCTTATGAAGACCTACCTGATGGAGATAAAGATGTCATCAGCAAAGCTATAGAAGAATTTTAGAACAAGTGTTTGTTGTCCTATACCAAAACACGTGACAATACAATTGTTTAGAAATACCCACTACTAAGAGTTCTGTTGCATGGGCAGACAGATGCAGATGAGACTGAAGACAGGTGTTTCTTCATAGAAGCTATAAACAAATCTGTTCATGATGCCATATCGAACCATAATGAAATTTTCTTGAATACATTCCACAACACCATGAAGGAGGTGTTTCATGGGTTTCCCGTTGATCAGGTTGGGCCGGCTTATTACAACATTCCACATCTATTGACTCAGGAAAACAATCAAGCCAATACTAGCTATCAAGAAGCAGCACCAGCTAGTAATGATGATGTCCAGGCAATTCAGAATTCATCTGAGCAAGCTCAAGGTGCTACTACAAATCAGATATAGTATAATCCTGGATCGTCAGTGCAGCATGTGCAATAGCCGGCAGGGCAAGGTCAAAACCAGATGATTAATTTTGGCACAACAGGCCACATACCGTCATCGGCTCAAAAAATAGCACCATCAATTCAAAGAATCTGTAGAAATATAGATCCTAATGTCTATAACTAGAGACTTCAAGCAGCAAACTAGCAAAGGACCCAACAGATAGAGATTCCACAAGGGTATTATTATGGCACATATTACAATACCCTTCACATGATTCCAAATCCAGGGTACCAAGGTACCTGGAATTTTAATCCACAAATGGGACACAGGTGTAGAGGAATCCAAATTCAAATGATGTTGAGTTATTGCTGAGAGTGACTGAGATAGTCAAGAATCAGTTTTGTCTAAAGCCAAAAAGGCCGACCTTCTCATACAAATGCCCATATCCAGAATGATATGATTTGGTCACTCTTCCTACAAATTACAGGCCCCTAGAGTTTGCCAAGTTCACTGGCCAAGACAGCACAAGCACAATAGAACATGTCAGTTGGTATCTTACACAATTGGGTGAGGCATCCATTGAAGAGGCTCATCAAGTTCGTTTATGCTCCCTATCACTATTAGGGCCAGCCTTCACTTGGTTTTCATCACTGCCAGTCAACTCCATTGCCAATTGGGCTAACCTAGAGAAGAAATTTCATACATATGTTTATACTGGGACTGGAGAAAAGAAGATTACCAATTTGACAACTATAAGGCAGAAAACTAATGAATCAGGCATTGAGTTTCTTCAAAGGTTCCGAGAGACTAGAAATTTGTGCTTCTCATTAAACTTGGCTGATGATCAGCTAGCTGCTTTGGCTGTTCAAGGAATGTTGCTAATGTGGAAAGAGAAACTGCTGGGACAAGAGTTTGATAACTTGGGTCAATTGGCTCAACGAGTGGCAGCACTCAATAGCCAATTCTAGAGTATGCGTAGAGATACCTGATTCCAGAAAAGTACCACAATGGCCGAAGCTTATAATCCATATTCAGTCGATGATAACTATGAAGACGATGAAGAAGAAGAGGTTGTCACGGCTAAATGGAATTGGGGTAAAAAGATGGTAATGGTGCCAAATCCTTGGGGAAGAAGAGTCGAGGAGAGCTATGACTTTGACATCACAAAATTAGACAAACTCTTTGATTTCTTGCTCGAGAAGGGACAAATCAAGTTGCCCAATAATCATGTTATGTTGCCCCCTGTCGACGAAATATGGTCGGTAGTCTACCTAGGGGTATGCCCAAGGTAGTAGATTGTCAGCAGACAGATGCGCAAGCTACAAACAAGATGGTGACACAAGACAAACACAAGGTTTTATCCAGGTTCGGCCGCCATGAAGGCATAATACCTACGTCCTGTGTCTGATTGTATTGTTGTATGTCAATGAGAGATGATTTTTAGAGGGGTCCCCTGCCCGCCTTATATAGTCCGGGGGGCAGGGTTACAGATCTGGAAACTAATCCTAGCCAGTTACAATTGCCATAGGTAGCCGGATAAGGATTCCTATTCTAACCGACCAGGATCTTGCTTGACCTCCAAATCTGCCTTGATTCCTTGCGTGGGATTCCAAACAGATTGGCCAGACCGCACATCATCTTCTAGTGGGCCAGACCCCCTGATATGGGCCGGCCCAAGCCTAGCCGTAAGGGTATAGGGGTTAATACCCCCACAGCTAGTCCCCGAGCACCATGTATTATGCTGCGACACACCGTTCGATCTCCTTCGACTAATGTGATCCATCTTCATGTCATCTCCAACTAGTTGGAACATTGACCAATCGAATGTGCCAGCATTCTAGTCAGAACAGAGAGCAATAGACCACGATTATAGCCGAAGATTCCGGTTGTCCAAAGAATGCATGGTGCTCTAAAGAAAAAAGAAAAAGATTTATTTCCTTATCAAGTGTGCCCACTTGTATTTCTAAAAATAAATGTAAGTGACCCTTGGACAATAGTAGTTCTGGCAAACAGTCAGAGCGTAGGGGTCGATAAAATAAGCACGTTCACCGCAAGGTGAAGTGTGCCCACTTAGTCCCCGAGCCTGGTAGTAGGTGACATATGAAATGACCTGATTTCCGTGAAGGGAAATCCACAGAGTCGAAGTGTAATAAGACCATTGTAGATCATATTACCTAAGTTTTCAGTCGAATACCACATCCATACAATGTTAAGATCAGAGTACAAATAGTGTAGAATTACATAATTCATTATATCGCCGCATTGGCAAAATCAAAAGTAGCATTCATTCAGAACAGCTTGAAGATAAGATCACCAAACTCGAGCGTAGGCACGAACCCCTCAACCATCAAACTCCACGGAGCTATACTCCTCAGCAGAACCTATGTGCCAAAATATATCAGTACAATTTGTACTGGCCACTCCCACCCTATGAGCGTTGCTTTGTGGAAATTGGATGCAAGTTGGATATAATCAAAAGGAACCTATAAGGCTAGGGTTTCCTATGTATTAGCATGTCTAGTATATAATATTAGTTGGTCAAGTTTTAACACCATTCCCATACACATTCCACCCCATTCCCTTTCCAGAGCCAGGTTTCGATCCTGGGATCGATATACCACCATCTCCATGTCATAACCACATCACCACAATACCATCGCTCAGTCGACAGGCCAACTCCCTCTCGGCACTGTCTCAAGGCCTGTAGCACCTGGCTATGACTGACTCTCTCTCCCAAGGAAAGAAGAGAAGGACTCATCTCACTATCTAGTTTAAGCAAAACCCAGGAAAGGTCCATAACCGACAAGTTGGCATATGTATTGATTGATCAACCAAACACTCTACAGAGGTTTTACATACCCACAAGATAGCCATCCTCGACGGTGCCCCGTCTAGGCAGATTCCGACCGCTTGCTAGCCTAGAATGATGCCACCCTACATCTCAGCCCTGGAACATCCCAAGTCTAGTCTGGGATGGCTGATACTGTGAGTCGTAGATAGAGCCGGGGCCCTCTGGATGTCAAGAGCCAAGTCCATAAGGCCTCGTAAAGTCTCAGAAGGGTGTGGGGGAAACCGCGCGCCCCATACCTCCTTGCACACGTTCGCCTAGCAGTAGTGGCATTGTTCTACCAAGTAGTTCGACCGTCCCGCACCATATAGGGCGAGTGGGATGTAAAGGATTCCCGGTGAATCTGAGTACTAGTAAGTCCTTAGGGATTGACCAAGCCAGAATGTCTTCATCAGGGTTTCCATTTATCGTGCCACCATTGCACCTCCACCCTAGGCTCCTCCCATCACAGGTTCACACCCAGGGCCACCTCATATACCATTTACCCACCACAGGTATCCATTTCCAAGGGTGCCTAGGTAGCACCCCATGGCAAGACTTGCCCCAGGCTCGTCGTATACTCCAACTTGGTTAACACAACCCTCACCCTCCACTCACCCAAGTCACACACGCAGCACTCTCTCCATAGCCCAAATAACACCAGTTTCCACCACGCATTAATGTAGTATAAGCGTAGTAGAAGTATAAGCAATGAAATATAGTAGTAAGCGTATGTCTAGCCTAATAGCAGGGTATGCAGGGGTAAGGTTGCGTCAAGGTAAAGGCCATCAAGTAAGCATACTACCATGCAAGTCCTATCATAGTATGATTATAACAGTAAACTAAAGCAATAGCAGTCCTATATTAGCCATGCGTAATAGGTGCTACGAGATTGGGTGGGATGTGGCACCTTCAGTGTAGTCGTCTCCATACTCCTCACGGTACTCTCGGTCCTCGTCCGTCTGGTTCTCCACCGAGTCTGCATACGATCGAATTATAGTCACGTTAGCGACGTCTATAGAATAGCACAAAGAAGCAATGAAAAATCAAAAGAGCCAAATGCACTCAAACAAGGGTTCATTGCGTAAAGTTTGATTTTAGATGAATTCTGGTCCTAGTTTCGTATTTTTCTGAGGTCATATGAATTAGTCATGAATTTCCGAAGTTTAAATCATCTCTTAAAATAATTAAGGCTGATTAATTTGGGGCTGACACGTGTCACACTATGACTGGTCCACGTGGCATGCTAATGTCAGCATGACATCAGCATGATGTCATATGGTCGGCTCTGAGCTGACAAGTGGGGTCCTACATGGCGGTGTCACTAACATGTGGCCCCGGTCAACGATCAACGTTTGACCGGTCATTGGTCAATATAGACCGGGTCCAAACTAGGCCGGTTGGGCCTAGATACGGGTTGGGCTTTGCCTGCCACATGGCGCGTGCTGGTGCAGCCACGTCGTCATACTGGGTCACTAACGGGCCGTGGTCCACGGGCGCAGGTGAGGCGCGGTTCATGGTGAACCTACCTGCGTTGGTTCATAGACCGCAGAGCCGGTCCATGAAGGACTGGGTCCACTTACTCCTTCCTAGGGTTTGGTTCACATGCACGACGTGGTCGTGGTCGGAGCTTGGCGGAGCTGCTCGGGACGTGGTCAGCGTGGTCGTAGTCGGCGAGGTCGTGGTCGGCGTGGTCGTGGTCGGCAAGGTCATGGTCGGAGCTGCTCAGCGGAGCTGCTCGGGACGTGCTCAGCGAGGTCGTGGTTGGAGATGCTCGATGGAGCTACTCGGGACATGGTCGACGAGGTCGTGGTCGGAGCTGCTCGGTGGAGCTGCTCAGGACGTGGTCGGTGAGGTTGTGGTCGGAGCTGCTCGACGATGGGAAAATCCCCTTCTCTTCCCCGATAGGACTCCCGCCGGCGGTGAGGTCACCGACGAGCTTCTACGGCGACGCTAGCATCCGATTAGGGTAGGTAATAGTTTTCCCCAAGCCTCGGCGATTACGACGGTGGGGTCGGGACGACGGCTAGGGCTTCCTAGGGTTTTGGCCACGGTGAACGGCGGCGTGGGTTCGTCGGCATGCATGGACAGTGCTGCAGTGGTAGCGAATGCCCAGTTGGAAGAGCGTGTGAGCTCCACGGTGCTTCTATGGTCATGGTGGGCATGTTGACGGAGCTCCTGGTGCTCCCAGTGGCTCTGGCCATGGTGGTGGGGGGCAAAACAGAGGCGGTGGCACTCCGACGAGGTGTGGTGCGGCAACGTAGGGCTCCGGTGGGCTTCTTCCTTGGCTAAGGTGAGCGCAGTGTGTCTCTCGGCATGGTGGAGCCAGTTGGGTGTCAATGTTGCCTTTACCGCAACGTAGAAGACGCGGTGGTCTCACCATGGTTGTGCTCTCGGCCATGGTGAGCGTGTCCGTGCAGGTGCGCTTCTGCTCCGATGTACAACATCATGGCTGGGGTCCTCCTTTTGGCTGATGGCAGCGCGCACGGTGCGTCCTAGGTCTTGGCAAGCGTGGCCATGGTGGTCTCCCGAGCTAACTAGTTGGGATAGGTCAGAGCTCGAAGCTTTAGCAAGGTTTCGATCCTAGCGGTGCATGTTCCATTTGGCTAGGGAGGTGGTCTCAGCAAGATGGCTCACCGTAGGGTTCGTGGCGGTAGGATGGCGGTGCAGTGGCGAGGCAAGGCCATGATGAGGCGATGCTGTGCCATGCCGAGCAGCTATGTTGCTGTAGCTGATCAGGGCGGCGCTCCTGGTTCCAGCGAGGCCCTCCCCGCAGTGGCTTCCTTCTCCACCTTGCTTCTGCCTCCTCTCTCTCTCTCAGCTTGACGTTGTGTGGTGTTGTGCCACCAGCGGCGGCGGCAAATGGGCTGAGGGTTAGGGTTCATGGACGTTGGCTTTTATAGCCGAACTCCAAGGGCTCCAATGGCGGATGGTGATCGAGCGGTGGTGATACATGCGGCGCATCCGACGGCCCGCGTGCGGTAGCGTAGGCACGGCGCAAGGGGAACAAGGTCATGCAATTTGCATGACCCTGGGCCCACGCCTGCCATGCTGGTCGACCTTCGGTCATGCGGGGAGAATGCGTGGGCAGGGGGAAGAAGACGCTACTATGCTGACAAGTGGGGTCGGGTCGTCAGGTGCTTGGCGCGATGTGGCTACGTGCTATGCATGATGGCTGACGAGCGGGCTCGGCTTGTTAGCAGCTGTGCCCGTGCGGGCGGAGATGTTGGGCCAGCTTCATAGGCTACGCACGTGAAAGGGCAGGCGGGCTAGTTTGCAAAGCCGAGCAGGCCTGGGCTGTTGCTGCTCCCTCTTCTTTCCTTTCTCTTTTATTTGTTACCAATTTGGTTAGGGTTTATCATAAATATTTAGTAAGTTAGTTAAACATCACATAAGGCAAAAGAATCCAAATCACAAGTGGGTTTAAGGATGCATTCATGATTTATTTATTTAGGAATTTAATTACACATGTGGCATAAAACCAAACTATGCTTATGATTTTAACCTAGTTGGGTCACATCCAATCCAGATCTAGGGTTTGGCTTCTACATGTGTCACTCAACATCACATAGTGCTGACACACAAAAATTTTGTAGTTGTGATTTTTGGTGTGTGGATTTTTGGGTTGTTACAGTCCTACCCCCTTAACAGAATCTCGTCCCCAAGATTAAAGCGTAACGTACTCTTCGAAGAGGTAAGGGTAATGTAGCCGGAGGTCAAACTCTTTCTCCCATGTTGCTTCTCTCTCTGTGTGATTGCTCCATTGGATCTTGCTCATAGGAATAGTTTTGCTTCGGGTCTCTTTGGTATCTCTGCCTAGAATTCTGATAGGATGTTCTTTATACTCAAGTGTATCTTGAATGTCAAGTGTATCAGTCGGGATTACTTCATCAGGCACTCTCAAACACTTCGCAGCTGTGAGACATGGAATACAGGATGTACACCCACCAATTCCTCAAGTAGCTCTAGTTTGTAGGCGAGCTTTCCAATCCTCTTGCAAATCTTGTATGGGCCAACAAATCTAGGGGCAAGCTTGCCTTTCACATGGAATCTGACAGTTCCACGTAGCGGGGATACCTTGAGATAGACGAAGTCTCCCATATTGTACTCAAGTTCTCTTCTTCTTTTGTCAGCATAGCTCTTGTATCGACTTTGAGCAATCCTCAAGTTCTCCTTCACTTGAGCAACTCCTTCTTCGGCATCTTGAATCTTAGCGAAGTCAATGAACGATCTTTCTCCCAGTTGGGACCACATCAAAGGTGTCTTACAAGGTCTGCCATACAGAGCTTCAAATAGTGACATCTTGATACTAGCTTGGTAGCTGTTGTTGTAAGAGAACTCTGCATACGGTAGGCATTTCTCCCAATTAGAGCCATAATTCAGTACACTAGCATGAAGCATGTCTTCTAAGATCTGATTTACTTGTTCTGTCTGTCCATCTATCTATGGGTGATAAGCGATACTGAAATCAAGTTTGGTTCCAATGGACTTGTGCAGAGCTTCCCAGAATCGGGACACAAACTGAGGAACACGATCAGATACAATACTGGAGGGAGCTCCATGCAGTCTGAGAATATGCTCAACATATAGATCTGCTAATTTCTCGGCATTGGTTTTGGTCTTAACTGGTACAAAGTGAGCAATCTTGGTCAAACGATCAACAATCACCCAGATGGAATCATTGCCTTTCTGTGTATGGGGCAATCCAACTATGAAATCCATGGATATGTTCTCCCATTTCCACTTGGGAACGTCAAGAGGCTTCAGCAATCCTGCAGGCCTTTGATGTTCAGCCTTGACTCTATTATAGGTGTCACATCGTGCCACATGTCCCGTAATGTCTGTCTTCATGCCTTTCCACCAGAAGTGTTTCTTCAAGTCTGGATACATCTTTGAACTTCCAGGGTGGATACAGTACTTAGAATCATGGGCTTCGGACAGAATTTCCTCCCATAGTGCTAGGTCAGATGGAACACAGATTCTGTTCTTGAACTAGATGGTTCCTTGTTCATCTTCCTGGTGGTTGGTCTTGTAGCCTAGTTTCATCAGACCATGGAGATATTCGATCTCTTCGCAACTTCTCTGAGCTTGACGGATGTGATCTGTGAGATCATACTGTATGTGGAGCTCATTCAACAAGTCATGCGGTAGTATCTCAAGTTGGAAATCTCCAATCTCTTCCTTGAGCTCAGGTGGTATGGATTCAGTGATCAAAGTGTGATAGTAACTCTTGCGGCTAAGAGCATTTGCGACTACATTAGCTTTTCTCGGATGATAGTGAATTTCTAGGTCATAGTCCTTGATCAACTCTAGCCATTGACGTTGCCTCATATTCAAATCTTCTTGAGTGAAAAAGTACTTCAAGCTCTTGTGATCGGTGTAGATATCACACTTGTTGCCTATCAAGTAGTGTCTCCAGATCTTTAAGGCATGCACAACTACTGCAAACTCAAGATCATGGGTTGGGTAACGGTTCTCATGTTCTTTCAACTATCGAGACGCATATGCTATCACTCTTCCATCTTGCATCAGTACACAACCAAGTCCTTGATGGGATGCATCACAATAGACCACGAAATCTTTGCTGATATTAGGCAATGCTAGCATAGGAGTTGTGGTAAACTTCTGCTTCAATTCCTAGAAGCTTTGTTCACACTCGGGCGTCCATTCAACTCCTTAGTCTTCTTTAGAAGGTTGGTCATTGGACGGGCTATCTTGGAGAAGTTCTCAATGAATCGGCGATAATATCCAGCCAATCCCAAGAAACTTCTGACTTCTATCACATTACAGGGTTGATCCCACTCTTTCACAGCTTCAATCTTGGCCAGGTCAACTGCAACACCTTCAGCTAATAGTACATGGCCTAGGAAGGCAACTTCCTATAGCCAAAATTCGCATTTGCTGAACTTTGCGTAGAGCTGATGTTGGGCTAGTTTCTCAAGCACAGTTCTCAGATGATGTTTGTGTTCTTCGGTGGTGGGTGAATAGACAAGGATGTCATCAATGAATACTGCCACAAACTTATCCAGTTCATTCATGAAAACCTTATTCATCGTGTTCATGAAGTATGCGGGAGCATTTGTGAGTCCAAAGGACACCATGGTGAACTCAAACTGACCATACCTAGTCACAAAAGCTATCTTCGGGATGTCACTCTCTCGAATCTTCATCTGATGATAGCCAGATCTGAGATCAATCTTGGAAAAATACTTGGCACCTCAAAGCTGAACAAGTAGATCATCAATCCTTGGCAGGGGGTACTTGTTCTTGATGGTGACCGCGTTCAAGTTCCGGTAATCAATGCACATTCTCATTGAGCCATCCTTCTTCTTAACAAATAGAATAGGGGATCCCCAGGGTGAAGCACTGGGTCTGATATATCCCTTCGAGATGAGCTCATCAAGTTGTTTCTTGAGCTCAGCTAGTTCATCAACTGACATACAATAGGGTCTCTTAGCAACGGGTCCTATTCCCGGCAAAAGATCAATGATGAACTCTACATCACGGTCTGGTGGCATACCCGGTAATTCTTCAGGGAATACATCGGGATAGTCTCTGACCATAGGCACATCATGAACTATCTTCTCCTCTTTTTGTGATTCTGAACTGGCTTTAAGGGCACATAGGATAGAGGTGGACTTTCCGGACTGAGGTTCACACCTAATAACTTGGCCTAATGGGTGGGTCAGTTGGACGTATCTAGGTGAACATGATATGATACCTCGGTGAATGGTTAACCAATCCATACCTAAGATGACATCTAGCTTTGTGGAAGGTAACAGGGTTAGGTCGGCTTTAAAGGTAAGACCCTCAATGGTAAGACTCACTACCTTACAGATATGGGTGCACTTCAGGTCTCCCAAAGGTGAGCTGGTGATGATAGGCTTTCCACGTGGGGTTACAGGCAGGTCATGCTCTCGTGCAAACTTGGGTGATATGTAAGAACAAGTTGCTCTAGAGTCAAATAGAACTAATGCAGTATTGCTATTAACTAAAAACATACCGTATACAACATCAGGAGCAGCTTGTGCTTCCTCAGTGTCCAGATGGTTGAGACATCCATGAGTAGCAGATCCCTTGAACTGAGACTTCTGAGCAGCTAAGTTCTGAGGGCACTCAGCGGCTTTGTGACCCGGTTGGCCACAAGCGAAGCAGGTGAAAGGCATACTGCTTGTAGGGGTTGGCGCGGGTGCCTTCCAGTTTCTAGTACTTGGTGCGGAGCGGTTCTGTGTTGGGCGTTCATTCACAGAGCAGGAACGGTTGAAACGGTCCTGTGTGTTGCGATCCTGAGCATAATGGTCCTAGGTGTAATGATCCTGAGTAGGACGGGAGTATTTGGTGGTGTAGCCTATACTACCCCTACTCGATCTAGGGTTGTCATCCTTGTAGTGGCGAGAGCGTTCCCTGGATGGTGCATCTCTGCGGAACCTCTTGCAATCACGGCCATGGAAGGACTCCTCAGGCTTACACTTCCTCTCCCTATACTCCTCTCCAGGTTTAGCACGATCCTTCTCAATCTGAATGCAGCGATCCACCAAAGCACGCAATGTGCTACTCTCAATACCGCCAAACTTCAGCTTGATGTGTGGGTTAAGTCCCTTGCGGTAATAGTATAGCTTCTCCTTCTTAGAGTTCACAACATAGGAAGGTGCATAGCGCAGAAGGTTGGTGAAACAAGTAGTGTACTCTGTCACCCTGTCCTTTCCCATCCTGATGTTGCGGAACTCCTCGGCTTTGGCCTCCATGATACCCTTGGGAATGTGATACTCAGTGAATGCTTCGGCGAACTCATCCCACGAGATATTGGCAGGGTCCTCATGGGAATCACTGAAACTATCCCACCAGGCGCGTGCTGCACTTGTGAGCTAGTGTGTGGTAGCTCCAACACACTCATCGTCGATGAAAGTAGTGAGGTCAAGCTTCTTCTCTACCTCCTTGAGCCAGTCATCGGCCACAAGCGGGTCAGAATCAGTGCCATCATAGGTAGGTGGCCTTAGCTTCAGAAATCCTTCCAGCTTCCTTTGGAAGTCATTCTGCTGACCTCCCTAGTGACAATTTGCTCTGTTAGCAAGTGCTACAAGAAGTTGAGTCTGTTGTGCCATTACTTCTGCCAGGTTCGGTGGTGGTGGTGGCGGAATGTTCTCCTCAGGCGGCGGGGTATTCTCCAGGTTGAAGGGTATCCCTCCACATCCACGGCCATGGCCATGGCCATGGTTGTTGCCACCATGCCCCCCGTTTGGTTCGACCGGTTCGGGAGTGGGCTCACGTCCTTGGTTCATTAGGCGATCAGATCGGCGGTTCGGCATCTGCAACACGGTTCATAGGAATTTTAGTGCTTGTGCCATAAGTGCTTATAATTCAGTATGATTACATGATTTTGATGATTTAAAGAAAACCATTTATACTATCCAACACTCATTACAAAGAAGCAATAAGGTCCACAAGATGCAATAAGATCCAAAACATTCATTACATGGGTTTTATTACATAGCATCATCTCCAGTAGCTACACTTGGAGACTTGCGAGAATCGTACTATGCATTAGTGCCTCATATTACATCTCATAAGGGGTACATCATGGGGTACAGCTTATGGAAGCTTCTAACATGACTCATGACCCTGCAGGGTCATTCTACTCTAACTCATACACCGCAGCTGGGATACGACTGTTCTCGATCTCAATCTCCTTGTTAGACTTGTGAAGTCGGGATACGTACTTCAAGGCCTCGGCGAGCTCCTCAGTAGGCTTGGCTCTAGGTAGGGTAGGGCAGGCGTCTAGGTTGAGGCGAGTCGGGGCTAACTCAAACTCCTCTATCCTAGGCTTCATCTTGCTACAAATCTCCTTGGGTAGCTGATCCCACATACTCTTCATCTCCCTGAGGCGCTTCTTGTCAGACTTCTGCCAAGCCCGCCAAGTCCTCTCACACTTGTCCTGTAGGTACTCGTTCTGCCTGAGTGCCTCAATCAGGTGACCCTGGTTGCGAACGGCCTTCTTCCTGAACTCCTCTAGATCCTGAGTCATGGTCTTGTTCCAAGATTGGATTTTTAGCATATCAATCCCCTTGGACCTCTCTCTGTCTCCTCTGTGGTTGAACTCGGCCTTCTTGTCATCCAACTCTCTCTGCAACTCCAAGACCTTGCTGTCGAGGTAGTAGTTCCTATTGCCTAGGTTGGTGGCTTTGTCCTATAAGTCGGCGACCTCGGCTCTGTGGACTTCTTCACGATGGTTGAGCTCATCCTGTAGCTTGGCAACTGTCTCAAGTAGACTAGCTCGCTCCTATGCTCCCTATGAGTCTCGCTCCTAGTACTCCCACAGAAGGGCCTGGTCCTGATGTCTCCTCTGCTCCAGCTGGGTCACGTACTTGTCCTGCTCTAGTAGGTGGATAGCCAAGACGCGAAGGCATCTGTCCTCCTCAGCAAAGATAACTCTGCCGGCTGCGAAACTCTGCTCACTAGGGGTAAGGCTGAGGTCGAGGGCCTGGGGAAGTAGACGGAACTCTATCATCTTCAGGTGCTCATAGTGGTCCTTCATCACTCTACGAAGTGCCTTGTGTGAGATAGCTTGCAGTCCCTCCTCAACTGTGTCCTCTATAGTCAACTCGGTGAAAGCTAGGACAGAAGGTAAGGTAGTGCTAGCTGGGAACTCAACTGAGGTGACAATCGGTCCTTCGATTCCTCCTTCCTGAGCTGGCTTTCCGGTGTAGGTGACCTTGACAAGCTCATCGGGGACTCCTAACATGATGAGAACTCGGCAGAGGGTTTGTGCAAAACCCCCGAGCTCACATAGGTCAAAGGTAAGCTTGGTGTGGTCCAGAGGTAGCGGTCCAAGAGGTGGCCAGTCGACGTTCGTTGCCATCTGTATGTTTTAAGGAAACAGATGTTAGCAGGTCAATAATAGATAAGTCATGCATAAAAGTAAATGCAGGGTCAGTATATAATCGAAAGAATGGCTGTTCATGTCCTATTCTATCGTCCATTTCTGAGGGTTTCGTCCTATGGTTAAGTATGGCTCTGATACCAACTGAAACGACCTGATTTCCGCGAAGGGAAATCCATAGAGTCGAAGTGTAATAAGACCGTTGTAGATCATATTACCCAAGTTTCCAGTCGAATACCACATCCATACAACATTAATATCAGAGTACAAATAGTGTGGAATTACATAATTCATTACATCGCCGCATTGGCAGAATCAAAAGTAGCATTCATTCAGAACAGCTTGAAGATAAGATCGCCAAACTCGAGCGTAGGCACGAACCCCTCAACGGTCAAACTCCTCGGAGCTATACTCCTCAGCAGAACTTGTGTGCCAAAATATATCAGTACGATTTGTACTGGCCACCCCCACCCTATGAGCGTTGCTTTGTGGAAATTGGATGCAAGTTGGATATAATCAAAAGGAACCTATAAGGCTGGGGTTTCCTATGTATTAGCATGTCTAGTATATAATATTAGTTGGTCAAGTTTTAACACCATTCCCACACACATTCCACCCCATTCCCTTTCTAGAGCCAGGTTTCGATCCTAGGATCGATATACCACCATCTCCATGTCATCACCACATCACCACAATACCATCGCTCAGTCGACAGGGCAACTCCCTCTCGGCACTGTCTCAAGGCCTGTAGCCCCTAGCTACGACCGACTCTCTCTCCTAGGGAAAGAAGAGAAGGACTCATCTCACTATCTAGTTTAAGTGAAACCTAGGAAAGGTCCATAACCGACAAGTCGGCATATGTATCGATCGATCAACGAAACACTCTGCAGAGGTTTTACATACCCACAAGATAGCCATCCTCGATGGTGCCCCGTCTAGGCAGATTCTGGCCGCTTGCTAGCCTAGAACGATGCCACCCTACATCTCAGCCCTAGAACATCCCAAGTCTAGTCTGGGATGGCTAATACTGTGAGTCATAGATAGAGCCGGGGCCCTCCGGATGTCAAGAGCCAAGTTCACAAGGCCTCCTAAAGTCTCAAAAGGGTGTGGGGGAAACCGCACGCCCCATACCTCCTTGCACACGTTCGCCTAGCAGTAGTGGCATTGTTCTACCAAGTAGTCCGACCATCCCGCACCATATAGGGCAAGTGGGATGTAAAGGATTCCCGGTGAATCTGAGTACTAGTAAGTCCTTAGGGATTGACCAAGCCAGAATGTCTTCATCAGGGTTTCCATTTATCGTGCCACCATAGCACCTCCACCCTGGGCTCCTCCCATCACAGGTTCACACCCAGGGCCACCTCATATACCATTTACCCACCACAGGTATCCATTTCCAAGGGTGCCTAGGTAGCACCCCATGGCAAGACTTGCCCCAGGCTCGTCATATACTCCAACTTGGTTAACACAACCCTCACCCTCCACTCACCCAAGTCACACACGCAGCACTCTCTCCATAGCCCAAATAACACCAGTTTCCACCACGCATTAATGTAGTATAAGCGTAGTAGAAGTATAAGCAATGAAATATAGTAGTAAGCGTATGTCTAGCCTAATAGCAGGGTATGCAGGGGTAAGGTTGCGTCAAGGTAAAGGCCATCAAGTAAGCATACTACCATGCAAGTCCTATCATAGTATGATTATAACAGTAAAGTAAAGCAATAGCAGTCCTATATTAGCCATGCGTAATAGGTGCTACAAGATTGGGTGGGATGTGGCACCTTCAGTGTAGTCATCTCTATACTCCTCATGGTACTCTCGGTCCTCGTTCGTCTGGTTCTCCTCCGAGTCTACATACGATCGAATTATAGTCGCGTTAGCGACGTCTATAGAATAGCACAAAGAAGCAATGAAAAATCAAAAGAGCCAAATGCACTCAAACAAGGGTTCATTGCGTAAAGTTCGATTTTAGATGAATTCTGGTCCTGGTTTCGTATTTTTCTGAGGTTATATGAATTAGTCATGAATTTCCGAAGTTTAAATCATCTCTGAAAATAATTAAGGTTGATTAATTCAGGGCTGACACGTGTCACACTATGACTGGTCCACGTGGCATGCTGATGTTAGCATGATGTTAGCGTGACATCATTGGCTCGGCTCTAAGCTGACAAGTGGGGTCCTGCATGGTGGTGTCACTGACATGTGGCCCCGGTCAACAGTCAACGTTTGACCAGTCATTAGTCAATACAGACCAGGTCCAAACTGGGCTGGTTGGGCCTGGATATGGGCTGGGCTTTGCCTGCCACGTGGCGCATGCTGGTGCGACCACGTCGTCATACTGGGTCACTAACGGCCCGTGGTCCACGGGCGCAGGTGAGGCGCGGTTCATGGTGAACCTACCTGCGTTGGTTCATAGACCGCAGAGCCGGTCCATGAAGGACTGGGTCCACTTACTCCTTCCCAGGGTTTGGTTCACATATACGACGTGGTCGTGGTCGGAGCTCGGCGGAGCTGCTCGGGACATGGTCGGTGTGGTCGTGGTCGGCGAGGTCATGGTCAGTGTGGTCATGGTCGGTGAGGTCGTGGTTGGAGCTGCTCAGCAGAGCTGCTCGGGATGTGGTCGGCGAGGTCATGGTCGGAGCTGCTCGGCAGAGCTGCTCGGGACATGGTCGGCGAGGTCGTGGTCGAAGCTGCTCGACGATGGGAAAATCCCCTTCTCTTCCCTGATAGGACTCTCGCCGGTGGTGAGGTCACCGACGAGCTTCCGTGGCGGCGCTAGTGTCTGATTAGGGCAGGCAATAGTTTTCCCCAAGCCTCGGTGATTGCGATGGTGGGGTTGGGGCGATGGCTAGGGCTTCCTAGGGTTCTGGCCACGGTGAACGGTGGCGTGGGTTCATCGACGTGCATGGACAGGGCTGCAGTGGTAGTGAATGCCTAGTTGGAAGAGTGTGTGAGCTCCACGGTGCTTCTATGGTCATGGTGGGCATGTTGATGGAGCTCCTGGTGCTCCCAGTGGCTCTGTCCATGGTGGTGGGGGCAAAACAGAGGCGGTGGCGCTCGGACGAGGTGCGGTGCGGCAACGTAGGGCTCCAGTGGGCTTCTTCCTCGGCTAAGGTGAGCGCAGTGTGTCTCTCGGCATGGCGGAGCCAGTCGGGTGTCAATGTTTCCTTTACCGCAACATAGAAGACGCGGTGGTCTCGCCATGGTTGTGCTCTCGGCCATGGTGAGCATGTCTGTGTAGGTGCGCTTCTGCTCCGATGTACAACGTCATGGCTAGGGTCCTCCTTTTGGCTGATGGCAGCATGCACGGCATGTCCTGGGTCTCAGCAAGCGTGGCCATGGCGGTCTCCCTAGCTAACCAGTTGGGATAGGCCAGAGCTCGAAGCTTTAGCAAGGTTTCGATCATGGCAGTGCACGTTCCATTTGGCTAGGGAGGTGGTCTTAGCAAGATGGCTCACCGTAGGGTTCGTGGTAGTAGGATGGCGGTGCAGTGGCGAGGCGAGGCCGTGATGAGGCAATGCAGTGCCATGCCGAGCAGCTACGTCGCTGTAGCTGATCGGGGCGGCGCTCCTAGTTCTGGAGAGGTCCTCCCTGCAGCGGCTTCCTTCTCCACCTTGCTTCTCCCTCCTCTCTCTCTCTTGGCTTGACGCTATGTGGTGCTGTGCCACTAGCGGCGGCGGCGAATGGGCTGAGGGTTAGGGTTCACGGATGTTGGCTTTTATAGCCGAACTCCAAGGAAACAAAATGGCGGACGGCGATCGGGCGGTGGTGATACGTGCGGCGCATCCGATGGCCCGCGTGCGGTAGCGTAGGTGCGGCGCAAGGGGAACAAGGTCATGCGATTTGCGTGACCCTAGGCCAGTGCCTGCCACGCTGGTCGGCCTCCGGTCGTGCGGGGAGAATGCATGGGCATGGGGAAGAAGACGCTACTGTGCTGACAAGCGGGGTCGGGTCGTCAGGCGCTTGGCGCGATGTGGCTGCGTGCTGCGCGTGATGGCTGACGAGCGGGCTCGGCTTGTCAGCGGCTGTGCCTGTGTGGGCGGCGATGCTGGGCCGGCTTCGTAGGCTACGTGTGGCAGAACCTCCTAAGGAATTGGGCCCACATGCACCTATCGTTGTCTTAACAGACCTCGGATAGCGTACACGAGTTCCCAACAACTCAACAGGTCTGTCGGGTGTCCTCGGGAAACCCGAATCATCCACGATTCTCTTTTCAAACAGGATCCCAATCACAGTCATTGCAGATTACAACATTTTATTCAAATATATACCAGAGTAAAAGATAGCGGAAGTCTTAAGATAGTATTATTACAAACCAGTTGTTTTCAAACTTACAATACCATAAGTGTCATACGACCATAGTAGCGGGATAATATTACATTAACTTTATTTATCATACAAACTAGTGCCTTGTCCAAAGGCCATTCATTACTCATCATCATCGTTGACTTCAAACACTGACATGCAGCAGGGACCAAAACAAGCCTGCGCATGCGACTCACCTGCAACAAGGGTTAACAAACCCTGAGTACAAAGGTACTCAACAAGACTAACCCGACGTAACGGGGTGTAAGACTTTAGAGATGCAGGGATTTGGGGCAAGGTAAGGATGTAGCAAGATTCAAAAGTTCTTTGCCAAAAGCTTACTATCCTTCATTCTATTTTCAAGTTTACCACTAAGTTCTTTTAGTTCATTATCTCAACTAAATATACATTTCCCATATTCCATTCCTTCTCATTCCATTCTTTTTCTCATATTTTAGTAATTCACCAGTACTACATTGCTTCTGTAATGAATCGAGTCTCCATATCCACGGAGCACCGGCAATTCGAATTGATTCAAGTCCCAGCTGGGGATTCCTTATCACACGACATATGTAGAACTTAATCTTGCATATATCAACCTCGCTACAGGATCCTCCTATACTAAGCCGTCTCCACGCCACCTGAGAGTACAGCACACCTCAAATCCGGCCACATTCTAGCCACGAGGGTACATGCTACTCCCGCCATCTCTCCACTCCCAGTGCGCGGGCATTCGTCTTAGTATCGGATTAGCCGAAGTAGGCTTACCGGAGTATGTGACCAGTACTACAAAGTGTCTCGTTCAGAAGATCCACAATGAGTGGCCTTTAAGTGACATAGTCGGCAACATTACCCAACATTCAAGATAAGTCACCCGACTAGTCTCTAATTCATTCTAAATCCTTTCTTTCTTTGGCCAGTATGCCATCTTTGATTGTATCAAAACTTTTACTTTGAAAGCCTATCATAAAGCATACTAAGCACACTACGCCTTTATAAACGAAAACATCTTCAAGGATGGTAAACAATTATCAAGGTAGGTAATGCATCAAGTAGGTAACATTTGAATTAAACAACTTAATGCAATAAATAACATAGGTGATAAACTTTTCAAAATAAACAAGGTAATGGCTTAATGCATAAACCGGGGCTTGCCTTCGTTGACGATCTCAGGTTCCGGGTTAGTACCACAATTATCAAATCCCGTGACAACCGGGGATTCTTCCAGACCTTGCTCAACTAGGATCGTTTCGTTCTCGGGTTCTACACGAAATGATAACATATGCTTTAACATGACCAAAACAAGATCCAACACTAATCAAACACTTAGGGTTTGCTTTTATCTATTTTTGAATTAATTTGGAATTAAGCCCAAAAATAAACTTATTCCAAATGACCTGAAAATTTTATGTAATCTTCCTTATGACAAATTAGTGTACCAAAACAAATTTCATAATTTTTGGAATTATACAGTGACCTACAAAAATCATGGAAATTGCATTTTTCAATTAATGGACTGAATATTTGAACATTCAAAATTTATCCAAATTTCAAATTTCAAATTTTTAAATCATACTACAACATGTACAGAAGCTACACAAAAATTTCAGAATTTTTGGATGTGTAAATAAATTCCTACAAAATTGCAAAATTGCTGCACTATTCAAAATCAGAAAATAACCAAAGCTCACTATTCTTCTTCCTCAGCATCACTGACAGCCTGACCCCACACGTCAGCGACAGTGGGCAAGACGCGGCGGCGTGGCCAGCTCCAGCTAGCAAAATGCGCCGGTGGTGAATCTCTGGTGAGACGGACTGCTCCTACATGATCTACATCAAGTCGCGCATCTATCCCAAGCCTCAGAACAGAAAAGGGCACACCGGATGGAACTCGACGCCGGCCATGGCGGCTCAGACCCGACGGCGGTCGATGTAACTAGGGCTACGGCATAGTAGAGTCAAAGGAAGAGTGAGCAACACGCTCAGGAGCTCACCGTGATCGCGATGATGTGCTTGGTGCAGGCGGAGACGTACGGAATCGCCCTGGCCACGGTGAGGTGGGTTGCGGCGGAGCTTCGGCCGGCTCCGAAGAAGATGACGTCGCGCGGTGGTGCTGATCGGCTAGAAGTGAGGCGAGCAGGTCAGGAATGAGCGGCAGGGTAAGGCGGAGCTGCTGGCCAACGCAATTGGCTTGAGGTGGTCCGACGAGGATGAATTGGGCGATCACGTTAATGTCACCGGCGGCGAACAGTCGACGGGAAAACTCCGATTGACGACGATGTACTCCTATTTATAGCCAGCTTGAGGGCGTACGGTGATGACAGCACACGGGCGAACTCACCACGGAGGTTTGGGCGTGTCACAGCGCGTGAAAGCGGTGAAAACCGATCGGCGGTGAACTCCGCGTGGCGCCGGCGGCAAGCAGTGAGGTGGAGTTGAATTTTTGAAATAATTACAGAACTACCACTGCATTCATTTCTCAAATTACTCAAAAATTTTCTAAAGAAGTTGAAAATCTCCAAAAATGAAAGTTGTTCAATTTTTCAAACTCTACAACTTTGCTTCTTAGGAACATTTTCAAATTCTGCCTCCATTTTGAAATTTGAATTTGGGGTGCATTTGAGCATTTGAATCATTTCAAAATTACTCCAAATTTTGTATGTAAACTTGAAAAACTTTGAATACCAAAGCTGATCCTTATAAAATAATCTCCAACTTTGCTTTTTGCCTCAACCCCAAATTCCTCATGGATTTTGAATTAGTTAAAAGGGGCAAAAAGGACTTTTATAATTTGAATGTGAATTCAAATTTGATTTGTCTTCCTTTTACTTAGATTTTGATTTTTGACTAGTAACATGGCCCATTAGGGTTATTTGAGTCAAAGGACATATGACCTCACATGATCACATGAAATTTAACCCCTGTGGTCATGATCTGTATTTAGGGTTTTTGAAACACATCACATGAAATAACAACATTATGAAATAAACCTTATTTAGTGAATGCATTCAAAACTTTATACTAAATGAATGCTTTGCAATGCACATGATGACATGTCAAATTTTAGTATTAGGTCAAAACACCAGAGGTGTTACAACCCTTCCCCCTTAAAGAAATCTCGTCCCGAGATTTAAAACTTAAGGCTAAGTAATGGAAAAGGAAATGTGTCAAGCTAACACACCATAACTTTATTCAAAAAGCTAGCGAGGGGGTTTTCCATTCTGTTAATAACAAGACAAGTTACAATATAGACAAGGTATTGCAATTAGATAGAAGCGAAGAAGTCAGGAAAGTTCTCTTCTAAGTAATCCTCGGACTCCCAAGTAGCTTCATCTTCCGTGTGTTGATTCCATTGTACTTTGTAGAACTTGATTGTACATCTGCGAGTGACTCGATCTTTCTGATCTAAGACTCTAATGGGGTACTCGGCATAAGTCAAATCAGGTTCTAATTCTACATCACCAAAGTTCGATTTCTTAGTCAGGTACTTGAAGACACTTCTTTAACTGAGACACATGAAAGATATCATGTACCGCTGACATGTGATCTGGTAACTTGACGCGATAGGCGACTGGTCCACATCGTTGTTGGATCTGAAAAGGACCGACATAACGGGGCGCCAACTTTCCCCGAATCCCAAATCGATGAACTCCTTTCATCGGTGATACCTTGAGGTAGACATAATCTCCCACTTTGAATTCTAGCGGTCTTCTCCTCTTATCAGCATAGCTTTTCTGCCGGGATTGAGATATCTTCATATTGGCTTGTATGAGTTTAACTTTCTCTTCAGCTTCCTTGACCACATCCGGTCCAAAGAACCAACGTTCTCCAGCTTCTGACCAATTTAACGGTGTTTGGCACCTACGGCCATACAGTGCTTCGAATGGTGCCATTTTAATACTCTCTTGATGGCTGTTGTTATATGAGAATTCAGCCAAGGGAAGGCATTCATCCCATTTAACACCAAAGGAAAGAACACATGCTCTTAACATATCTTCAAGAATTTGATTTACCCTTTCGGTCTGTCCGTCTGTTTGCGGATGATAAGCAGAACTACGGATAAGTTTAGTTCCTAAAGACTCATGTAGACTTTTCCAAAACTTGGATATGAACAATGACCCTCTATCAGAGACAATGGTCTTGGGTGCCCCATGCAGACTGAAGATTCTATCAAGATAAAGCTTTGCATACTGTTCCGCTCGATATTTATCTCTGACAGGTAAGAAGTGAGCTATCTTGGTTAGACGGTCAACAATAACCCATATTGAATTGTAGCCTACAGATGTCCTAGGCAACCCTACTATGAAGTCCATACAAATATCTTCCCACTTCCAAGATGGAACTGGCAACGAATGTAATGGACCTGCAGTCTTCATATGAACTGCTTTAACTCTCTGGCAAATATCACACTTGGCCACATATTGAGCTATTTCTATTTTCATTTTGGTCCACCAATATCTCTTTCTCAGATCATGATACATTTTGTTGCTACCCGGATGAATGGAGTATCTTGTAGAATGAGCTTCATCAAGAATCTGCTTTCGCAGCTCCGAATTTTTGGGTACTACCAACCTATCCTTGAACCATACAACATCTGATTCATCAATCTTGAAACATGTTGGTCTTCCAGATCTGACTTTATTCTTAATATGGGCTATGCCCTTACTTTTCTGTTGAGCAGCAATGATCTGATCTTTGATAGTGGACTCAACTACAATACTGGACAGGGAACCTTATTCTATGATTTGTAAATTCAGATGCTCCATCTCTTGACACAATGTTCGCTGCATAGGTTCTGCAATTAGGCAATGACAATGACTCTTGCGACTCAGGGCATCGGCAACCACATTAGCCTTGCCTGGATGATAATGCACTTCTAAGTCATAATCTTTAATAAGTTCCAACCATCTCCTTTGCCTCATATTCAGCTCTGACTGAGTGAAGATGTATTTCAGACTCTTGTGGTCCGTATAAATATGACATATATTGCCCAATAAATAATGTCGCCAAATCTTGAGTGAATGGACAATAGCAGCTAATTCAAGATCATGCGTGGGATAATGTTCTTCGTGCTTCTTAAGTTGTCTGGAAGCATATGCTATGACTCTGCCTTCTTGCATAAGAACACAAGCCAATACCAATTCCAGATGCATCACAATAGATATCAAATGGCCTCTCGATATCAGGTTGTGCTAATACTGGTGCAGTTGTCAGCAACTTCTTCAATGTCTGAAAGGCCTCTTCACATTCTTTCGACCATACAAACTTTGTTTGATTTTTCAACAGTCCAGTAATTGACTTCGCAATTCTAGAGAAGTCAGGGATAAACCGACGGTAATACCCTGCCAACCCCAGGAAACTACGAACTTGATGAACAGTTGTAGGTGCTTTCCAGTTAAGGACTTCTTCTACCTTGCTCGGATCAACAGCTATACCTTCAGCAGATAGCACATGACCCAGAAATTGTACTTCCTCCAACCAAAATGCACATTTGCTGAACTTGGCATATAGTTGGTGATCTCTTAATCTTTGTAGAACAATACGGAGATGTTCCGCATGTTCCTCTTTGCTCTTAGAGTAGATAAGAATGTCATCAATAAACACCATGACAAACTTATCCAACTCAGGCATGAAAACTGAGTTCATCAGGTACATGAAATGAGCCGGGGCATTGGTCAGCCCAAAAGACATGACTAGATACTCATATAGTCCATATCGGGTAGTAAACGCTTGTCTTTGGCACATCTTCACGTCTGATCTTAATCTGGTGGTAGCCTGATCTTAAGTCTATCTTAGAGAATACCTTAGCTCCCACAAGTTGATCAAAAAGTAAATCAATTCAGGGTAAGGGGTATTTGTTCTTGATGGTGACTTCATTTAAGGGCCTATAGTCCACACACAACCTTAAGGTTTGGTCCTTCTTCTTCACAAAAATAGCAGGACATCCCCAAGGTGATGAACTGGGTTGAATGAAATCCTTGTCTAACAACTCTTGTAGTTGCATTTTTAATTCTGCTAATTCTTTCGGTGGCATCCTATATGCTCTTCTGGACACTGGTGCTGTCCCTGGTTTCAGATCAATTCTGAACTCCACATCTTGGTCTAGTGGCAAACCAGGCAGGTCATCGGGAAAGACATCCGTAAACTCACCTACCACTGAAATTTCCTCTGCTCCTTCAACAATAGTTGCACAGACGGTCTCCACTGTACTCTTAGGAAAAGGAAGTTGGATGAGAAGTTGGGTTTTGCTGTCAGGTGCATTTACCCTTATTGTTCTACGCAGGACATCTATGATAGCCCCGTGTTGAGTTAGCCAGTTCATACCAAGGATCACATCTATATCTTGATCCTTTAATATCAGCATATTGGTAGGGAACTCATATCCTCCCAAATCAATAGGTACATGCTGAACTACCTCCCTTGTACAGATTCGTCCCCCTGGCGACTGTATATGATAGGGTTCTTTTGTTTCCCCAATAGCTATCCCATGCTTCACAACAAATGTACGATTGATGAATGTATGGGATGCACCAGAATCAAATAAGGTAATTGCAGGATGCTTAGCAATGGGAAACATACCCATCATAACTGGTTCTCCTTCTGGAATAGATTCCACTTGCGTATAGAATACCCTTCCAGTTTTCTTCTCAGCCGGACCCTTTTGATGGTTCTGAGCATTGCCCTTGTACTGATTTTGAGTTTGATTAACAGGGGCTTTGGTTGCATCAGGATTGTTCTTCCTAGGATACGGACATTCTCGGGAAAAATGCCCTGGGTTTACCACAATTATAGCATGGAAAATTGTGATTCTGGGGAGTAGCATTGCGGTTTGCATTATTTGTATTGTTCTGCTGCTGCGGTGCTTGATGTGTATAAGGTGTATTAGTTGCAGGGCGAATGAAGATTTGCTGCCTGCTTTGGCCTTGCTGTGGGCGGAATGGCGTACGGCCATGATTCTGAGGATGGTATACTATCTTCTGACGCTTGCCACTAGATGATCCGGAAGCAAATATTTTCTTCTTCTTCGCCTCTTTGTGTCGGCGGTAATTCTCTTCCTAAGCGATAGCAATGTTGATTGTCTCATGGTAAGTTGCATTACCACAGGCTGCCATCATTGTCTGAAGTTTAGTGTTCAAGCCTCTAAGAAAATGATTCTTTTTCTTCCTGTCAGTATTGACATACTCAATAGCATACTGCGACAGGTGGTTGAAACGCCCAACATACTGCATCACTGGGTGCTCCCCTTGCTTAAGAGCCAAGAACTCTTCCAACTTCATGGTCATCACACCGTCTGGAATATAATGTGCCCTGAAGGCATCCTTGAACTCCCTCCAGTTGATTTGGTGACCAGCGGGCTGTACTGCTACCAAATTTGCCCACCAGGCACCAGCAGCTCCTCGGAGTTGCTGTGCCGCAAACCTTGGTTTTTGAACCTCAGTACAGTGGATCAGCTCGAACTTTTGCTCTATTGTCCTAAGCCAATCATCAGCTTCTAAAGGTTCGTCTGCCTTAGAGAACACAGGCGGACGTGTGTCAGTAAAATCCACATAGGTTGACTCGTCGTTTCCGTTATTACGACGGCCACGATTAGGGTATGGTGCCTGCTGGTTCTGCGCCAACTCCCTTAACAGCCTGGCATTCTCTGCCGTTGCGTTGACGAGTGCGGCTATGGCATCTGCCATAGTCGAGGGCATTGGTGGAGGATTTGGGCACTCATCATCATCGTGCGAGCCACTAGCACCAGTTCGGGTGATAGGACGAGGCATCTGTTAGAGAAACACATTTACTTACATTATTCTTTATTGAAAGCTTTTAAAAGGTTGCATACTACAAAGGGTTCTTATTTATATTACATGTCTTGTATCCCACAAGACAACCCTGGTTTTCTAGGAAAGCAGTAAAGGAACTACTTCTACTCCAAGCTCTCAGTCTTCGGCATCCGTGCCTGTATCGGACGAAACCTTATCTTCCTCTGAGAAGTACACTAACTCCTCAGGGTCCTCCTCCTCTTCTTCATTCTCGACTTCTCCTGGAGCTACAATCATTTCTTCATCGGTAACTTCACCATCCCCATGAGGAGGATGAAGTTGAGCATACAGCATATGGACATTCTCATGCAGAATGGCATTGTCCATCTCCAGGTCCTCTACGTAGAACTCCAACTCATTGACGCGTTCATTGGCCGCATCTTCTCGTGTCCAGGCTTCATTCCGCAGCTCCATGGTCATGGTGATACCCCTTTGCATTTCCGCCAGCTCTTCTTGGTCTTTGGCATGAGCTCGACGAAGAGTGTTGAGCTCCTTGTTAAGGTTCTCGACGTTGGCGGGGTTGCTCGAAGATCCTTCCTCTCCTAGGTTCTTGGAACTTCCTTCACCAAGCTCGTGATTTCTTGGTGCCAATTGGTGACGCGGAACTCCATGAGGTCCGGTGGACTTGCGTGCGGTTTTCTTGGTCTTTGCCATAGCCTGAAGAATTTAGGGTAGGACTATAAGAATAGCTTGAGGATAACGGAGGTTAGCAAGAATGGGATTGACATTACTTACCCAACCACTATTAAGGGGAATTATTATGCAATGTGCTCAAGCATGATGCATGAATCGATCTTATGAATCTACGTACAAAAGATTAGTATAATCATAAGTACTAGATTTTCATATTACATAGGACAAACCTAATCATATTATCCGCCACAAACTTTTCAAATAAGTCAGGATTGAGTCTAGATCAAAGGTAAGAAGAAAGAAATTGAACTTTCAAAATATCATGTTTACTTTCCTTGATCCAAATCATTTTGAAGGTTTTTCCAAAGTAACCTACAATGATCTTAGATGGGAACTGCTCTGATACCAGCTGTGGCAGAACCTCCTAAGGAATTGGGCCCACATGCACCTATCGTTGTCTTAACAGACCTCGGATAGCGTACACGAGTTCCCAACAACTCAACAGGTCTGTCGGGTGTCCTCGGGAAACCTGAATCATCCACGATTCTCTTTTCAAACAGGATCCCAATCACAGTCATTGCAGATTACAACATTTTATTCAAACATATACCAGAGTAAAAGATAGCGGAAGTCTTAAGATAGTATTATTACAAACCAGTTGTTTTCAAACTTACAATACCATAAGTGTCATACGACCATAGTAGCGGGATAATATTACATTAACTTTATTTATCATACAAACTAGTGCCTTGTCCAAAGGCCATTCATTACTCCTCATCATCATCGTTGACTTCAAACACTGACATGCAGCAGGGACCAAAACAAGCCTACGCATGCGACTCACCTGCAACAAGGGTTAACAAACCCTGAGTACAAAGGTACTCAACAAGACTAACCCGACGTAACGGGGTGTAAGACTTTAGAGATGCAGGGATTTGGGGCAAGGTAAGGATGTAGCAAGATTCAAAAGTTCTTTGCCAAAAGCTTACTATCCTTCATTCTATTTTCAAGTTTACCACTAAGTTCTTTTAGTTCATTATCTCAACTAAATATACATTTCCCATATTCCATTCCTTCTCATTCCATTCTTTTTCTCATATTTTAGTAATTCACCAGTACTACATTGCTTCTGTAATGAATCGAGTCTCCATATCCGCTGGAGCACCGGCAATTCGAATTGATTCAAGTCCCAGCTGGGGATTCCTTATCACACGACATATGTAGAACTTAATCTTGCATATATCAACCTCGCTATAGGATCCTCCTATACTAAGCCGTCTCCACGCCACCCGAGAGTACAGCACACCTCAAATCCGGCCACATTCCAGCCACGAGGGTACACGCTACTCCCGCCATCTCTCCACTCCCAGTGCGCGGGCATTCGTCTTAGTATCGGATTAGCCGAAGTAGGCTTACCGGAGTATGTGACCAGTACTACAAAGTGTCTCGTTCAGAAGATCCACAATGAGTGGCCTTTAAGTGACATAGTCGGCAACATTACCCAACATTCAAGATAAGTCACCCGACTAGTCTCTAATTCATTCTAAATCCTTTCTTTCTTTGGCCAGTATGCCATCTTTGATTGTATCAAAACTTTTACTTTGAAAGCCTATCATAAAGCATACTAAGCACACTACGCCTTTATAAACGAAAACATCTTCAAGGATGGTAAACAATTATCAAGGTAGGTAATGCATCAAGTAGGTAACATTTGAATTAAACAACTTAATGCAATAAATAACATAGGTGATAAACTTTTCAAAAGTAAACAAGGTAATGGCTTAATGCATAAACCGGGGCTTGCCTTCGTTGACGATCTCAGGTTCCGGGTTAGTACCACAATTATCAAATCCCGTGACAACCGGGGATTCTTCCAGAACTTGCTCAACTAGGATCGTTTCGTTCTCGGGTTCTACACGAAATGATAACATATGCTTTAACATGATGATAATGTAAACATGATGCTTTCACGGTACATGAAATGTAAAACACCCGCAAATGATTTTATTTCACGGTACAGTTGCAAGCCAACAAAACCAACTTGAAATCCTACCATTATGAACCACACATGTGACTTGACCAAATGGATCTTGGAACCCTACTAGTCACAAAACATGACCAAAACAAGATCCAACACTAATCAAACACTTAGGGTTTGCTTTTATCTATTTTTGAATTAATTTGGAATTAAGCCCAAAAATAAACTTATTCCAAATGACCTGAAAATTTTATGTAAGCTTCCTTATGACAAATTAGTGTACCAAAACAAATTTCATAATTTTTGGAATTATACAGTGACCTACAAAAATCATGGAAATTGCATTTTTCAATTAATGGACTGAATATTTGAACATTCAAAATTTATCCAAATTTCAAATTTCAAATTTTTAAATCATACTAGAACATGTACAGAAGCTACACAAAAATTTTCAGAATTTTTGGATGTGTAAATAAATTCCTACAAAATTGCAAAATTGCTGCACTATTCAAAATCAGAAAATAACCAAAGCTCACTATTCTTCTTCCTCAGCATCACTGACAGCCTGACCCCACACGTCAGCGACAGTGGGCAAGACGCGGCGGCGTGGCCAGCTCCGGCCAGCAAAATGCGCCGGTGGTGAATCTCCGGTGAGACGGACTGCTCCTACATGATCTACATCAAGTCGCGCATCTATCCCAAGCCTCAGAACAGAAAAGGGCACACCGGATGGAACTCGACGCCGGCCATGGCGGCTCAGACCCGACGGCGGTCGATGTAACTAGGGCTACGGCGTAGTAGAGTCAAAGGAAGAGTGAGCAACATGCTCAGGAGCTCACCGTGATCGCGATGATGTGCTTGGTGCAGGCGGAGACGTACGGAATCGCCCTGGCCACGGTGAGGTGGGTTGCGGCGGAGCTTCGGCCGGCTCCGAAGAAGATGACGTCGCGCGGTGGTGCTGATCGGCTAGAAGCGAGGCGAGCAGGTCAGGAATGAGCGGCAGGGTAAGGCGGAGCTGCTGGCCAACGCAATTGGCTTGAGGTGGTCCGACGAGGATGAATTGGGCGATCACGGCAATGTCACCGGCGGCGAACAGTCGACGGGAAAACTCCGATTGACGACGATGTACTCCTATTTATAGCCAGCTTGAGGGCGTACGGTGATGACAGCACACGGGCGAACTCGCCACGGAGGTTTGGGCGTGTCACAGCGCGTGAAAGCGGTGAAAACCGATCGGCGGTGAACTCCGCGTGGCGCCGGCGGCAAGCAGTGAGGTGGAGTTGAATTTTTGAAATAATTACAGAACTGCCACTGCATTCATTTCTCAAATTACTCAGAAATTTTCTAAAGAAGTTGAAAATCTCCAAAAATGAAAGTTGTTCAATTTTTCAAACTCTACAACTTTGCTTCTAGGAACATTTTCAAATTCTGCCTCCATTTTGAAATTTGAATTTGGGGTGCATTTGAGCATTTGAATCATTTCAAAATTACTCCAAATTTTGTATGTAAACTTGAAAAACTTTGAATACCAAAGCTGATCCTTATAAAATAATCTCCAACTTTGCTTTTTGCCTCAACCCCAAATTCCTCATGGATTTTGAATTAGTTAAAAGGGGCAAAAAGGACTTTTATAATTTGAATGTGAATTCAAATTTGATTTGTCTTCCTTTTACTTAGATTTTGATTTTTGACCAGTAACATGGCCCATTAGGGTTATTTGAGTCAAAGGACATATGACCTCACATGATCACATGAAATTTAACCCCTGTGGTCATGATCTGTATTTAGGGTTTTTGAAACACATCACATGAAATAACAACATTATGAAATAAACCTTATTTAGTGAATGCATTCAAAACTTTATACTAAATGAATGCTTTGCAATGCACATGATGACATGTCAAATTTTAGTATTAGGTCAAAACACCAGAGGTGTTACACTACGCGCGTGAAAGGGCAGGCGGGCTGGTTTGCAAAGCCGAGCAGGCCTAGGCTACTGCTGCTCCCTCTTCTTTCCTTTCTCTTTTATTTGTTGCCAATTTGGTTAGGGTTTATCATAAATATTTAGTAAGTTAGTTAAACATCACATAAGGCAAAAGAATCCAAATCACAAGTGGGTCTAAGGATGCATTCATGATTTATTTATTTAGGAATTTAATTACACATGTGGCATAAAACCAAACTATGCTTATGATTTTAACCCAGTTGGGTCACATCCAATCCAGATCTAGGGTTTGGGTTCTACATGTGTCACTCAACATCACATAGTGCTGACACACAAAAATTTTGTAGTTGTGATTTTTGGTGTGTGGATTTTTGTGTTGTTACAACGTAGGCACGTGGTGCCAGGGTCCAAAAAAGAATTCCCACTGAAGTTGAGAATCCAATCATCGTACAAGCAATACGAGATGCACCGGCAGGTGCATCGTACCGATGTAGTCCCTGAGCTTGCTGGAAGGCGAGGTATCAGCCTTGTAGCAAGGTCTGAATAAATGCCTCTCGATTGTATGTGAGTACAAATCACATGTAGCCGAGGAGAGCGGTCTCCGAGCAATGTTTGGAGAGTGGTCGGGGTAGTCCCCGAGCATGAGAGTGATCAGAACAGTCCCCGAGCACGATAGTGGTCTAGACAGTCCCCAAGCACGATGGTGGTCTGGACAGTCCCCGAGCACGATGTTGGTCTAGACGGTCCCCAAGCACGAGAAGTGCGGCGAAAAACAATATGCCACTTGTACCTTTTTTTGCTCTGTCAAGTCCAATCTGACATGTCTGGTCAAAAAAGTAGACGGGTATAGCACGTCATACTGCCTTCTTGTCTTTTCAAGCGAACTGTTGTGTGGCACCTGTAAGTAGGTGCGTCAGCGTGGGCCCTCTCACACTGGTAACGAAGAGGCACATACACTGATAACGAAGAGGCGCATATATTGGCATAGATCTCGAGGCTGTGAAAACAACCATCTACGGCACGTGCGCATGTCTCCCAAGAATCTTGGGCAGACGAAATGGCAGAACTCTTGGTTAAATATAGTGTAGAATTGGTAAGTTACTTTTTACTGAACCCCATTGCCATTCGCAGCCGTAGCCATCTTCTTCCTCTTGCCAACCCTAAGACCTCCAAAATCACCACCAATCAATCCTCTGCCCTTTCCTCGTCCATCAGCAAGGCCAGATTCTTGGCGAAAAGTGACACGCAGAAGAAAGCAGGAGTCAAGGCGAAGGAGTGGTGGAAATCAAGAAGCAACGAGCAGACCATTGAAGACCTCATCGCCATGGAAGTACTCCACAATAAGGAGCTCATAGGATGGCGTGCGCCGAAGGGCGAGGGGTACCCTGATCCACAACTAGGTGAGATCATGGTATTTGAAGACTTCTTTAAGCAGGGATTTGGGGTTCCAGTACATCCTTTCCTTTAGGGGCTCTGTCTGTACGACGAGATTGGGATTTGCAATCTGCATCCCAACTCGATCCTCCTTGTCGCCACTTTCATTCATCTTTGCGAAGGATATGGCGGCTTCCAGCCCCATTTCGATTTTTTCTGCCATCTTTTCTGTCTGTGGGAGAAAGGAAGTGGTGGCTCAAAGATAGCCGGAGGTGTGTACCTCAACCTTCGTGATGGGATGAAGGCCCAGTACTTGCACTGCCCATGGAACACGTCGCTTGATGACTGGTACAAGAAATGGTTCTACATCCGCGAAGAGCCGAACACGATCACACTGTGTGACATGGGGTTCATTCCGGAGAAGAGGACAAGCTGGTCAGAGAAGCCCAAGCACCTGGAACAGATTCCAGAAATATTTGGGATGATCCCATGGAAGAAACTGGACGGTCCGAGCGTGGTTGGGAGCTTCATCAGCTGACGGATCTAGCCCTGCCAGAGGAGGGTACATCCTGGCTATGACTACCAAGGTAGCGCGGACCCGACGAGGACAAGGCAGGGGGCGCTTGACAAAAACGAAGTCAGAGCCAGAATTGGAGAGCTATTTAACTTAGCTGATCCAAATTATGTCAGATTAAGCGACATCGAGCACGCTTTCAAGCTCGCCCGACCTCCCCCAAAGGTAACCCATCTTGCCTTGTACCCATAGTCTTATATTGTGGTAGAAACTTACTGTGTTCACTTCCATTTGTTTCCTAGATTAATGGTCAGGATAGAGCGACAGTGTTTGTGTCACCACCCCCTAGAGTAGATTGGCTGCAAGTTGCTGACCCAACCACCCAGACCAACGTCGGGGTCGAGGACATAGACTGGGCCGTGCTCAGAGTTGGAGAAGAGGCAGCGACCAAAGCTGCTGGTAAGCGGCCGGCGGCCAGCAAGCGTCATCAGGCGATCTTTACTTTGTTGGACTATGACACAGAGGAGGGAGAGCATGCATACATCTTTCGTCTCGTCCCTCGAAAGAGGAGGAGGCAACTGGAGTCGATGGAGCAAGGTGGCTCCTCTGTGCCGGTGGGACCTACATCGCTGACCACTGTAGCACGAAGGACAAGCGGTGGAGGGGTCGAGCACCAAGGCCCAGCGATGGTGCTGGATGTAGAGGGAGACCAGGTGTCACCCGCACAGCACGTGGAGCAAGCACGGCCGAAGAGACGCGCCTTCGCCACATCATTCCATGCTTCCAACATGTAAGTATTTGTAACCTTGATGTAAGCTAGCAATTTGTATTGAATATGGTTGCCTTCTGAACTTATCTCGGATGTACTAGCTTGGCGTCCACCGAAAGTCCGGACCAACTAGCCAGGAGCGGCGTGCCTCCGCCAGCAATTTCAGAGAAGACTGCCCAACAGCTAGCCATCGAGGAACCCATAGCAGAAGGTCTGTTAGGGCCTCAGCAAACAAGCAGTCAAACAACAGTCCCTGAGCAGGGGGTCGAGGGAAGAGCCAAGCCAAGCACAAGTGCTCTGAGCGCTAACCCTGCTGAGGGCAACACCTCAGCATCAAGGGTAACAGAATAGACCGAGGAGCAGCGGCTGGAGGTGAGAGCACAGAGCACGTTTGTCAATGCTGCAGCCCGTGGGAAGGCCATAGTGATTGCAGAAGCTGCTAACTCCAGACCAGCACCGATACCCGAAGAAGAGCCCAAAGAGGACGAAGTAGAGGAGGTCTTGGGCCATCCACAGGACAAGCGACAACATGTGTATGTGTTGCATTGGTGGAACGACCAATGGGTTATTCATGAGGAAATCCCAGAGGTCGAAGAGACCAAAAAAGTTGAACGAGTGGTGAAATGGCTGGTGACGGAGGTCCAGGTATGCTTTGCTTCACACCAGATCTTGCTGTCTAGTCAAACTTTCTTACTTAGCTTTCTGCACACAGGACTTAATGAAGACCGCAAGGTACCGTAAGAAATGCTTCGACCAGATCGAGGGGATCACTGCAAGCAATAAAGAGCTGACGGCGGAAGTGGAACGCTTGCGCCACCGACTTGAAGCCGCCAACCATGAGAGGACGGAGCAAGAGTCCCAGAACCAGAACCTAGTCATCCAACTCAGTAACAAAGAGCAGGAAAGAATAAGTAAGTAGTCACTTTATCACAACGAATGCTAACAAGTGTTGTTGCGTTGTTGGTAGTAACAGCTATAGTGTAGGCTTAGAAGCTGAAGTGGTCCGTCTCCGAGAGGAGAACAGTCGTGCGGTCGTGGAGTGTGATCGCTTAAAAGAGGACAACATAAAACTGGCGCACGACCAGTCACAGCTCTGGGACCACACGACCAAGATGAAAGAGGAACTGAAAAGTAAGTTTTCTAAACCCCTTTGCTCACTTTTGTTGCCCGCCTTATCTTGTCATGGTATGACGTTTTAATAGCTTGTGTGGTTTCCAGTTTTAAAAGTCAATGCCAAGAAGCATCTGGAGGCCGTGATAAAAGACCATGACGGCTGGAAGGCACAGTGCCAAGCGATCACCAAGGATCGGGACACCTAGAAAAACTGGTGCTAGGAGGTGGCAACGGGCATTTTGCCGGTCCTCAACCTCATCGATCCAGCGCTTATAGAGGACGTGCTAAGGACACCACAGCTAGGACTAGTCGATAGATGCCGAAAGGCATGGGGATGGTTCCAGGAGTTTGTGAAGGAGGCGGGTGAGTACACAGGCACACATGTGCTAAGCATGGTATGTGCTCACTACCCCTTGATCGATCTCAAGCACCTAGAGGCTGGATACCTGAAGGAGGTAGATCCAGACAAGGCTGAGGAGCTTCGGATGACCCAGTTGGACTTGTCGGCAAAAATAATTAGCGACATTAACCTGTGTGGAGGCGGGACAGCACCTATACAGGGAACGCCATCAACAAGTCAGCTGGAAGCGCCGTCATTTTTAAGCCAACCTACGAAGCCTACAGTCTCAACCAGCCAGGCATCAGCGGGGCCATCTTCTTCAGCTCGACCAGTACAAGAGTCCCCGAGACTCGAGCATGATGTCAGGCCCAGCGAGCAGCAGGTGCCGCGTGCCCCGACCATCCAATAGTATAGGCTATAGCTGTAGAAGAAGATGTAGTTGTGTTATTGTAAACTTGGACCTTTTTAGGCAAGCTTGTAATAACATAACTGTATATCAGCATAAGCTTGTTTGTTTTGTAGAAAACGTATTTAAGCTTGGATCTCGTGTTGGTGTAACTAAGTGAGAATATGTTAGCGATCTATTTAGTTGTACCAGTTTAGTCGACATATCATCCTGAAAGGTTTGTATGGCCCTGGTTTGTCCTATGGTCGGAGTGTGAGGTGCGTAGCTTGTGCACACGTAGACGCACACAAGTCAAACCAGAGGGGACCTGCCGACCACCCGTAGCATAGAGAGCAGATCACATGCACGCGTTGGGAGGAACTGGAAATAGGGCCTACTTCGAAAACTGGGGAAGGAATGGTGGTCGGTTTTGACTGGTTCAGTTAGAATAACAATAGACTTTGAAGTGACACATTAGAGTGGTCGAAGAAATCATAATAGCTTTATTGAATTAAATTGAAAGTACAAGAGGAGTACATATCTTAGTGGTTAAGCATAGAAACGCCTAAGCTTGTCGATGTGCCATGAATTAGGTACGTCTGTACCGTCCAGGTGAGCGAACCTGTAAGATGTTGGTCGCGTAACCTCCTTGATCATGAAGGGCCCTTCCCATAGGGTTGCGAGTTTGTGAACGCCAGCCTGACTCATCTTCCACTTTAGGACCAGGTCCCCAACCACAAAGAACCGCTCCTTAACATTCTTGTTGTAGTACCTACGCAAAACAGCAAGGTATTTGGCTGTACGTACGCAAGAATCGAGCTGCTTCTCTTCTGCACTATTCACTTCTAGCTCCCGCACTTCATTGGCCTTGTCTTCGTCGAAGTTCTCTACCCATGTTGATCTGAAGGCTATATCTGCTGGGAGCACTGCCTTAGCGCCATAAACCATAAAGTATGGTGATACGCCGGTATTGCGACTGGCTGGGTTCTGAGGCCCCAGACCACGGTTGGTAACTCTTTGAGCCATCTTCTGGGAGCTTTGTCATTTTCTCTATACATCCTCTTCTTAAGTGCATCCAAGATCATACCATTTGCCTGCTCGACCTGTCCATTAGCTCTAGGGTGCGCCACCGAGACGTATTTTACTACTATGCTCCTTTCATCACAGAAGTCCCAAAAAGTGTTCCCGGTGAACTGCATACCCAGATCAGTGATGATGCTGTTGGGTATGCCAAAGCAGTGGATGACCTAGTCGATGAACGCAACAGCCTTTTCTGAAGATGCCTTGACCAGGGGCATGTACTCGATCCACTTGGAAAATTTATCGATCAGCACGAAGACGCGTGTAAATTTCCCAGGGGCCGGTTTGAAAGGCCCGATCATATGCAGTCCCCAGCATGCGAAAGGCTAAGAGGCTGGTATTGTCTGGATCTTGTGTGTCGATGAAATATGGTCAGCAGTCCACCGAGGGGGGTGCTCGTGGTGGTAGATTGTCGGTAGACGGTGCGTGTAATCAGGAACCAGATGGTGACACAAGGCGCATAGACAGCGACTTAGACAGGTTCGGGCCATCTGATCGACGTAATACCCTACGTCCTGTGTCTTTCGTGTATTGTATTGAGATGCAGATGGATTGACCTCCCTAAGGGGGACCCCTGCCTCTCCTTATATAGTCTGGACGAGGAGGGTTACAAGTAAAGTATCCTATTTGGTACTATTACAATATCTAGTACAACTTGTAATCTTGCTATGCACGCCTTGATCTTACGGGCCGAGCCACCTCGGATGGTGCGGCCCATGTACCATCTTGTGGTACCTAGGGGTATATCCCCCACAGCTAGTCCCCGAGCGCCATGTATTCTGATGTGACACGCCATTTTAACCTTCTCCGAACAGTGAGGCTTGAGTTCTTGACATCTCCGACCACCGTTGTCGTCAGAGAAGTAGGTTGTTCGAAGAATGTATGGTGCTCTTAAGAAGAAAGAAAAAGATTTCTATCTTGGGAAGTGTGCCCACTTGTATTTCTGAAAAGAAATGTAAGTGCGTCTTGAAGCGTAGCATCTTTGATCATCAGAGGCGTAGTGGTCGAAAAACAAGCACATTCACCGCAAGGTGAAGTGTGCCCACTTAGTCCTCGAGCCTGGTAGTAGGTGACGTAGGCACGTGGTGCCAGGGTCTAAAAAGAATTCCCAGTTAAGTTGAGAATCCAATCGTCGTACAGGCGATACGAGATGCACCGGCAGGTGCATCGTACCAATGTAGTCCCCGAGCTTGCTAGAAGGCGAGGTATGAGCCTTGTAGCAAGGTCTAAACGAGAAAGAATATCCCAACTGTATGCGAGTCGCTAGTCGCATGTAGTTGAGACACAAAGTTCCTGAGCTGTGGTCGGCGAGTGGTCGAGGCAGTCCCCGAGCACAGGTCGAGGAGCGAGCGACGAAGTCCCCGAGCTATGGTCGGAGAGTGATCGAGGCAGTCCCTGAGCACAGGTCGAGAAGCGAGCGACGAAGTCCCCGAGCTAAGGTCGGAGAGTGATCGAGGCAGTCCCCGAGCATAGGTCGAGGAGCGAGCGACGAAGTCCCCGAGCCGTGGACAGAGAGTGATTGAGGTAGTCCCCGAGCGTAGGTCAAGAAGCGAGCGACGAAGTCCCCGAGCTGTGGTCGGAGAGTGATCGAGGCAGTCCCCGAGCACAGGTCGAGAAGCGAGCGACGAAGTCCCCAAGCTGTGGTCGGAGAGTGATCGAGGCAGTCCCTGAGCGTAGGTCGAGAAGCGAGCGATGAAGACCCCAAGCATAGCTCAAAATTCCTGCAATATAAATATATAGAATGGTAGTACATGATGTACAAAATAATAAATTATGGAGAAAAAATCAGCGGTGAAGAAATAGCGTATGACGCTCAGCAGTCATTTGTAAATGAGCATGATGTGATAAAGTAGTTGGTGCTTTGTAAACATCAGTGTTAATGTGAAGTTTGTGTTTATACTTAATATAAACTGCCCGACCAGTTAGTATGTAGCTGAGTCTCCAGCCCTAGCTAGCCCATGAACCATAACGTGGGGCGCGGAGCCCGTGCACATGTAGGAAGAACAAAGTGTCGCTAAGGAGCCGCTACCGACCACCCATAACGCAGAGGGCAGATGCTCATGCACATGTAGGGAGGAGCCAGAGACAGGGCCGTCTCTGGAGGCATCGAGCGTCAACATGACTGGTCGAGGATTTGCATTAAGTATAACTGTATGTTATATTTAAGATGGTATACATGGACAAATGTTATTTGAAGAATAATCATGACAAGGACATTGTGGAGAAACGTCGTAATGAAAATTATATTAAATATAAATATTAGAAGTGTACTTATCTTTGATAGAAATCTGATCGGTGGCGATGAAGTTGTCCGGTCCTTGAGCTTTTCGACCTGTCATCATGACTGTGGTCGCGATTGTCGTAGCGCCGTTCTTCGCGGCGATCATCATTGCGACGTGGTCTGGTGGTCGATGTGGTCGGAGCTCGGTGGAGCCGCTCGGGACATGGTCTGGTGGTCTGGTGGTCGGAGCTCGGCGAAGCCGCTCAGGATGTGGTTGACGTGGTCTGGTGGTCAGAGCTTGGCGGAGCCGCTCGGGACATGGTTGACGTGGTCTGGTGGTCGGAGCTCGGTGTAGCCATTTGGAACGTGGTCGAATGGGTGTGCGGAGTTGTAGTCGTAGTCGGACCGAGGACCGGAGCCCTACGGACATGCGTAGCCGAGACGTAGCCTGTCGAAGTCCATCGCGTGGGGAGACACATCCGTGCATGTGCACATGTATACAAGCCTCAAGACTTAACTAGCTTGCATTCCGCGTACGCGTGTATGCGGCTCACGCGCGTACATGCAGGCTTAATTAGCTTGTGTACGTAGCCATGTTGATCACGTAGTCCTTGTTTGCTTGTGGCTTTGTTGGTTCTGGTCTTGACGGAGTCTAGGGAATTGGGGCTGAGCAGCAGCAGTGCCTCATGCGCACATGTAGAAACTTGTGCACATCCTAGTAGCCTCTGGATTGAGTAGTCATTGGATGAAAACAGCAAGCAAGATTAGACTGTACATGATGCATATACAAGTATATGCATGATTAGCTTGCATGCCTTCTATCTTGCTCCTTCCTTATTGGCTTGTTGTTCGTTCGGCTGACTCGTTGAAGTAGGTGGATACGCCGGGTCGGAGCTCTAGTTTCATGGACGCATCTGGGTCTTGAATCATCGAGAACCCAGCCGAGACTTAGTGCCGCCGCCTGACTCGGAAGCCAGTACTTGGGCGTAGGCTGGTCTACTACAAGTCGAAATCGAACTCAGCTGGCGCGATAGTTGTACCTCGTATGCATGGTGCTGTAGATGCACGTGGTCGGAGTTGACTTTAGAAGCAATCCAGGAGAGCCAGAAGTTGATCAGTCAAGCCGCTACAAAGCGTGTAGTCATGAACGCCAATGGTCACGGACCTAGGTGAAGTCCCGACACAAGCTGGAGGGTTGCCGTCGTGAAGCACGGGTTGCCGCCGTAGTAGATTGATTCCGTCGCTGAGTGATATCAAGCCTGTCAGGCTTCTGAAGCACGTCGCCGTAGGAAGTCAGGTTGCCACGAGCGGCGTCGATCTTTAGATCCCATCTGGTTTGCCGTAGATCAGCGCACACGATCCCCTAAAGGGGTCCCCTACCTGGCATGCCACTATCGACGAAATATGGTTGGCAGTCCACCGAGGGGGGTGCCCGTGGTGGTTCATTGTCGGTAGACAGTGCGTGTAATCAGGAACCAGATGGTGACACAAGGCGCAGAGACAGCGATTTAGACAGGTTCGGGCCATCTGATCGACGTAATACCCTATGTCCTGTGTCTTTGGTATATTGTATTGAGATGTAGATGGATTGACCTCCCTGAGGGGGACCCCTGCCTCTCCTTATATAGTCTGGAGGAGGAGGGTTACAAGTAAAGTATCCTATTTGGTACTATTACAATATCTAGTACAACTTGTAATCTTGCTATGCACGCCTTGATCTTACGGGTCAGGCCACCTCGGATGGTGCGGCCCATGTACCATCTTGTGGTACCCAGGGGTATATCCCCCACATTGTGTGCTGGTACATGGACTCTCTTGGCGAAGAACTGACAACCCTCACAATGGCGGACTAGCTTCTCTGCATCGGCTACGGCTAACGGCCAATAGAACCCTGCTCGGAAAGCCTTGCCAACCAACGTCTCAAGGCCGTGTGGTTGCCGTAGGAGCCAGAGTGGATTTGGTCTAGGAGATGTTCACCATCCTCCTAGGTTATACACTTCATCAAGATTTCCTCCTTCGCGTTCTTGCGCCACAAATTGCAATACACGAGCAGATACTGCTTACTACGACGCATCAGGCGTTCGTTTTCTGTCCGATTGGTGTAACCGCTACCATCTGTCAGGTACTTGATGAAAGGTACTCTCCGGTTAGGCTCATTAGTGGTCGGAGGTGGTTCAGTGGTGTTTGACGCTAGAACCATAGCCACCAATAGCTGGTCTGGAGGCTTGTTGACCGCGGGATCTTCTTCTTCGATGGAAGGCGTTAGCAGGTCTTGAACAAATATGCCATGTGGGACTTTGGCTTGGGATGATCCTATCTTTGATAGCGCATCTACTACTTGATTTTTGTCCTAGACCACATGTGTGTACTCGATGCTATAGAACTTGCCTTCTAGCTTTCTGATCGATTTGCAGTATGCATCCATCTTTTCGCTAGTCGTATCCCAGTCCTTGTTGAGTTGGTTGATGACCAGAGCCGAGTCTCTATAGACATAGAGACGTTTGACACCGAGCTCGACCGCAATGCGTAGACCATGTAGGCATGCTTCATACTCGGCGTCGTTATTAGACACCGGGAAATAAATCCTGAGGACGTATCATAGCTGCTCCTTGGATGGTGACACGAAAGGACTCCTGCTCCTGCGCTGTCGATGTTGAGAGAGCCATCGAAGTACATCTTCCAATACTCATCAGGCCCCTGGGAGGCAGGTGTGCTTAAGTCTGTCCACTCGACGATGAAATCGACAAGTGCCTGAGACTTGATTGTAGTACGGCATGCAAATTCCAAGGAGAAAGGGCATAGCTCCATTGCCCATTTGACAATGCACCCGTTCGCATCCTTGTTGTGAATGATGTCTCCTAGAGGGTACTCGGTCATGACCACCACACGATATCCATCGAAGTAATGTTCCAACTTTTGGGATGTAATCAGTATGGCATAGATAAGTTTCTGAATTTGTGGGTACCTGGTCTTGAATTCATTGAGTACCTCACTGATGAAATAGATTGGTCACTGTACCTTGTAGACGTGGCCGGGCTCGTCGCGCTCGACCACCATGGCGGTGGAGACCACCCGATTAGTTGCTGCAATGTAAAGTAGGAGGGTTTCGTCTTCTCTAGGAGCAGTGAGGACCGGAGGTGATGTAAGGAATTGCTTCAGCTGTGTAAATGTAGCGTCTGCCTCCTCCGACCACTCAAACTTCTTGGTTGCTTTGAGCAGCTTGAAAAACGGTAGTCCTTTTTCGCCTAATCTTGATATAAAATGATTGAGGGCAGCCATGCATCCGGTAAGCTTCTGAACATCCTTCACCTTTTTGGGTGGCTTCATGTCTAAGACAGCTTTGACTTTCTTCGGGTTAGGGCATATGCCGTCATGACTGACAACGTTTCCAAGCAGTATACCAGAAGGAACACCAAAGATGCACTTCTTTGGGTTTAATTTCCATTGGAATGTGTTAAGGGCTGCAAAGGTGCGTTCTAGGTCGTCAACAAGGGTATATGCTTCCTTGGTTTTGACAACTATATCATCAACATAAGCCTTGACGAGGTTGTCTTTTATCTCATCTTTGAGGCAGGCCTGTATGGCGCATTGGTAGGTAGCCCCGACATTCTTGAGCCCGAATGACATGGTCGTGTAGCAGTAGGCGCCGAAAGGCGTGATGAAGGATGTCTTGATCTGGTCGTCCTTTTTTAGAGCGATCTGGTGATAACCAGGGTAGCAATCGAGAAAGGAAAGCAGCTCGCAATCGGCAGTTGAATCTACGACCTCGTCTATGCGAGGTAAGCCGAAGGGGTCTTTAGGGCAGTGTTTGTTGAGATCAGTATAATCAACACACATTCTCCATTCATTATTCTTTTTGCGTACAAGAACTGGGTTGGCTAACCACTCTGGATGATACACTTCTTTGATAAATCTGGCTGCCAAAAGCCATGTAACTTCTACCCTAATAGCCTCCTTTTTGTCGCGAGCGAACCATCGTAGCTTCTGCTTGATAGGTTTGGCCTTGCCATCAACATTTAAGGAGTGCTCGATCAAGTTCTGAGGTACACCAGGCATGTCAGCGGGTTTCCATGCGAACACACTCATGTTGCTCCTCAAGAACCTGACAAGCGCGTCTTCCTATTTAGGATCCAGATTGGCCCGATAAGGGCTGTTTTGCTGGGATCACCATCGACCAGCTAGATTGCTTTGTGCTCTTTGGACTTGATGTTCTTGCATGGGGCCTCGAGCTCTAGGATCTCCAGGCAATCGGCTGGGGTCTTCTTGGCATCGAACGTAGTCTTGGCCATGCGAATAGAGAGGTCATGAGCCTCTGCTATTTTGAAGCTATCATCCTCGCAGGTGTAAGCAGCGTACACATTGCCCCTGAGAGTTAGGACCCCCTTCTTAATAGGCATCTTGAGCACCAAATACCTGTAGTGAGGTATGGCCATGAACTTGGTGAGCGCTGGTCGACCAAGGATAGCATGGTAGGTGCCTTCAAAGTCGGCAACCACGAAGTTGACGTAGTCGGTGCGGAAGTGGTCTGGGGTACCAAATTGCATAGGTAGCGTGATCTGCCCAAGAGGTGTAGAGCTCCATCCGGGGAGAACACCCTAGAACTGTGCCTCATATGGCTTGAGATCAGCCTGGGTTATCTTCAAGGCTGGCAAACTGTTCTTGAACAGTATGTCGATGGAGCTGCCGTCGTCAACCAGCACTCTATGGAACTGAATCTTGTTGATACAAGGATTGAGAACTAGGGGAAAACGCCCTGGCTCAGGTATAGCAGCCCATTGGTCCTTTCTACTGAAGGAGATCTCATGGTGAGACCAAGGAGGAAGCCGCGGATCGGCGATGAGGTTGTCGGCGTTGGCTACGTTCAAACAAGCGCGGGCGAGCAGCTTGCGTTCTCATTTGGTCTCGATGGACACTTTGCCCCCAATGATGGTGTGGACGCGGTCTATTGGCTTGACGTACTTATGATGGGGATCTATGTCTTCATCATCGTTGTCCTCGTTGCGCTGTTCCCCTGCGTCGTTAGGCTTGTCGGACATTTCCGGAGCCTGTTGACGCGTGTAGATGGACTTGAGAACACATCAATTCTCCATGGTATGGTTTGACTTGGGGTGGAGCTGGCAGGGTCCTTTCAATGCTTTGGCATAGTCTTCTTCGTAGTTGCAATGTCCGCCACCTTTTTTAATGGTGTTGACCTCACCGTCGTCTTCCTGAGCATGCTTGCCGCTGTAATTGTCACGGTGGTTACGCCGCTGATTACGCTAGTCATGGTGGTTGTGGGAGTTGTTGTGCTGGTTGCGGTGGTCAAAATTGTCGTTCCGACCACGGTTGCCGCGGTAGTCATCGTGGCGTGGGGGTTGGTCGGTGTGTGGAACCCTTGCTACTTCTTCGATAATTATCTTTTTAGCATCATCGGCATCCGCATATTTTTTAGCAGTGGCTAGGAGCGCTGTGACTGATTCAGGTCTCTTGCGGAGGAGCTTGTCCCTTAGGGCATTGTGGAAGTGGAGACCAGTGATGAAACCCTTGATTGCCTCGTTGTCGGAGATTGACGGGACCTTGATGCGCATCTTCGAGAAGCGTCGGACGTACTCCCATAGTGGCTCATCTTTGCGATCTCGAATCCGCTGCAGATCATATTTATTGTTGGGTTGCTCGCAAGTAGCAATGAAGTTGTCGATGAATGCTTGCTTGCAGCTCTTACCAATGAGTCAAAGTAGTTCACCGGCAAGCTGACCAGCCATTGGTGGCCTGCATGGCTGACGGTGACTAGGAAGTAATTAGACATGATGTGCTCATCAGCCATGGCTAATCTGCACGCGGTTTCAGTAGAGCATAACCCATAATTCGGGGTTCTCCTTGTCGTCGTACTTCTGAAGTTTCTCGAGCTTGAAGTTCTTGGGCCATATGACTTGGCGAAGGTGAGAAGTAAACTACTTCAAACCCAGACAGGCATGTGGGTAGTATCGTATTCATACGGCAATAGCTTTCATGGGATGCACGATCGTGGGCTCTTTGGTTAATGCGATCGCACAGATCGCGTTCTCTGAGGTAATGGCGGAGATCGTTATTGCCATCAGCGGTGATCTCGGTTGCCACCCTAGTTAACCCTGTGACCGCAGTTATCATGGCGATTGTTGCGGTTGTCTCAGCGGTTGTTGTCCCGATAGTTGCAGCGGTTGTCGTCCCGACCACCATCATGGCCACCGTTTCCACCTTGATGGTTGTCTGAGGGGTCATCGTTGCGCGAGCCACGTTGGTTAGGTGGCTGTGAGCGACTTGAGTACTGGCGGCTATGGCTTGACTCAACTGAGACGGATGGAGCCCGAGCTTGATTTACAATCTCTGCGGTCTAGGCCATAGCAGCCATCAGGTAAGCTTGTATATCATCATGAACTGCCTGGGTTTCCAGGGTATTGGGTAGTTATTGCATTATCGCCATAGCAACAGCTACGTTGGCACTTGGAGTCCTGAAGACCTATTTGTCCCCCACCCTGTTGAAGGCATTGTTAAGGTCGCATGGCTGGACCCTTATGCGTCATGCCTCCTCTTCTGCCTCGGCTTCGATTTGTCGGCGATTAAACCGGTCAATATTGCGTGCTTCGCGTGCTAGCCTTTCTTGTTCTGTTTCGCCAACTGCCGGTGGTTCGTCATTACTGACAACATTGATCAAGTCCCCTCGCCTTGGTGGGAAAGATGGGAATCGTGGGAACCCCGGGGCATGGTCTGGGATATCTAGATCGTATTCAATGCCCTCATCATCATGATGCTAGAGTTCGGTGTGGACGGAGGCATTAGATGCGATGTCGGACGAGGAGCTTGAGCTGCCCTCTTGAACTGTGTGGACAAATCCTTCTTGATAATGCTCAATCCGGACCATGTTGATGAAGTTGCGTAGGCCGTGGGGCTGGGCCTGGTAGTTCTCCATCGAGGCTTCATACTCAGAGAGCCAGAGACCCATCGCTGAGGCCGGCCGGCGATGAACAGAGCGCCCTTCAGGAGTAGATGTGACCACAAGATCCATACTGAGTCGTGTAGGACGACTAGCCCGAGCTGGTCGAGTAGATTTGTTGTGGGGAGTGGTTACCTGCTCATTAGGTTGACTTTGAATCGAACTTATCAGAGCTAGGATTTCAGCAAGTTTGGTGCCGACCCGATCGATGGAGTCGAGCAGGTCGGTGTTGTCAATCTGCCTCCCTTTGTAGAGAGGAAGCGGACGATGGGTTGTCAGCGTGGCTGAAGACGATGCAGGCATGGCTGGAGCCAGATCCACCATGGTCGGAGCCATAGCCGATGCAGGTGAAGTAGTGGTCAACACAGATTGAATCCGCGCCTCCTCCGTGGTCATGGCGATGAAGTCATCGGAGCCAGTGGTCCAGGTGATCTGGCCGATGGTGAACATGAGGCCCATTAGGCGTAGCCATGGAACCGGGGATGATGACCATCTTGTTCGCTTGGAGAGTAGTACGCACACCCCCTACCTGGCACGCCACTGTTGATGAAATATGGTCAGCAGTCTACCTAGAGGTATGCCCAAGGTAGTAGATTGTCGGCAGACAGATGCGCAAGCTACAAACAAGATGGTGCAAGATAGACACGAGGTTTTATCTAGGTTCAGCTGCCATGAAGGCATAATACCTACATCATGCGTCTGATTGTATTGCTGTATGTCAATGAGATGATTTTTAGAGGGGTCCCCTGCTCGCCTTATATAGTCTGGGGGGTAGGGTTACAGATCTAGAAACTAATCCTAGCTAGTTACAATTGCCATAGGTAGCCAGATAAGGATTCCTATTCTAACCGACCAGGATCTTGCTTGACCTCCAAATCTGCCTTGATTCCTTGCGCGGGATTCCGAACAGATTGGCCGGACCGCGCGTCGTCTTCTAGTGGGCCAGACCCCCTGATCTGGGCCGGCCCAAGCCTAGCCGTAAGGGTATAGGGGTTAATACCCCCACACCCCCTGATCAGTTGAAGAATAAGAAGTACTGCAAGTTTCATAACGCTACATCTCATTCTACTAATGAATGCAAAGTTTTTCGGCAGCATATACAGAGGGCTATTCAGCAAGGAAGGCTCAAATTTGTTACGCCTCGGAAGATGAAAGTTGATGATAATCCTTTCCTAGGAGATCAGAACATGGTCGATGCTAGGCTGCTCAAAGGGAAGAATAAGGTCCTAACATCAACCAGATCAAGAGAAACTAGAACAATCGATCCCGAGATGCAAATATCGGCTGATGAATATAGAGAAATAAGAAGACATCGCGACAAGCAAAAGAGCCAATATGAGCAAGGGGGAACATCAAAGGAAGGGGTGACAAAGCCACGTGTTACTTCTCGAATTTTGTTGAATAAATGGCAGTGGCAGAAAGAAAAGGATTATCAGTGTTGGTTAGAAGAGCAAGAATACCAGCGTCAATAGGGAAAAGAGAGGTATGAAAGAAAGCAAGCTGAATCACATTGGAATTGTCCTTTCTTCAGACATTGATGGAACGAAGGTTTGAAATTGCCTACCAAAAATAACTGTCTAGAGTGCAGCGAACAATATTGGGAGTTTAGGCAATCTCAAGCCAACCGTCGGTCTATCCATGCTCAAGATGTGTATCATCATAATAATATGAATCGGCGCTTAAAAAATGGAAGTGTTCATGATCGGCTTGGAAAATGAGTTGTTGATCAAAATTGGGCTGATTATGAAGAAGAAAGTAATGAAAAAGGATGTATTTGGCAGGAAGGCCAATGGTGTCCAGGAGGTTTGACAAGAAGCCAGAAGAGAAGGATGCAATGCCTAAAGAATAGAGAGTTGGAATAGGCTTAGGCATCTGGTAAACCTCAAGTATGGCGTGCTAATCAAACTACCGATAGAAGGCAACCATCGGCTAATATTCAAATGGCTTTTTTGTTGCCATTAGAGTTCAGAGCTCTAGCAAATCAAGAAGTTTACTTAGATTTTGATGAATCAGAGTATGAAGAGATAGTTGTCAAGTTGATAGTTATACAACAAGCTATATTTGATAAACCAATCAAGCATCGGCACTTAAAGGCTTTATATGTAAAAGGTTTTGTTGATGGGAAGCCGATGAACAAGATGTTGGTGGATGGAGGTGCTTCTGTCAATCTCATGCCTTACACCACTTTTCGTAAACTTGGTAAGGGACAAGGAGATTTGATTGAAACCAACATGATGCTTAAGGACTTTGGGGGTAACACATCTAAGACCTGGAGGCAATGAACGTCGAACTAACAATCAGGAGTAAGACTTTGCTCACCATGTTCTTCGTCATCGATGGAAAAGGGTCATACAGTTTACTCCTTGGTCGCGATTGGATTCATGCAAACTATTGTGTGCCATCAACCATGCATTAGTGTTTGATTTAATGGCATGGAGATGATGTTGAGCTAGTTCGCGCTGATGAATCTATGAGTGTCGCAATAGTTGATCCAGTCTTTTGGGAACTAGGAGACTTGGAATGCTTTTCTGGCAAGATATGGGAAGGAGGCTTCATTAGATTCAGTGATGAAAGCCAACATCCAATCCAAGCAATCGGCTTTGAAAATTTGTTTTAATGGATAATCCAATAGATGGCACAGATGGCAAACTAGGACATGGCTTCACGTCGGCCGATGAGTTAGAAGAAGTAGATATTGGTTCTAGAGATAGGCCCAGGCCGACGTTTGTAAGTGCCAAGTTGGATCCTAAGTATAAGCAAGAGTTAGTCGATTTATTAAAGGAATTTAAAGACTGTTTCATTTGGGAATACTATGAGATGCCTGGTCTAGACCAATCGATTGTTGAACATCAATTGCCAATCAAACCTAGATATCAACCGTTTAAACAAGCTTTGAGGAGATTCGACCCAAATGTGCTAAAAAAGGAGACTGAAAGGTTACTGGAAGCAAAGTTTATCCGACCGTGCCGATATGTAGAGTGGATATCGAATGTTGTCCCTGTGTATAAGAAGAATGGAAAATTAAGAGTGTGCATCGATTTAGAGATCTGAACAAGGCTACACCAATGGATGGTTATCCGATGCCAATAGCCAATATGTTGGTAGACACAGCAGCCGGGCACAAAGTTATTAGCTTCATGGACGATAATGTGGGATATAATCAAATTTTCATGGCTGAGGAAGACATAGCAAAGACCGCTTTTAGGTGCCCTGGCGCAATCGGTTTATTTGAGTGGGTTGTGATGACCTTTGGTTTGAAGAATGCTGGTGCAACTTATCAGAGGGCAATGAATTATATTTTTAATAAGTTGATCGATAGAATTGTTGAAATCTACATTGATGATGTGATGATAAAATCCAAGGGGTACAAGGAGCATCTAGCTAATTTGTGGGAGACTCTGGAATGCACAAGAAAACATGGTCTAAAGATGAATCCTAATAAGTGTGCTTTTGGAGTGTCAGTTGGACAATTCTTGGGTTTCATGGTCCATGAGAGATGAATTGAAGTTGGTCAAAAAAGCATAAAAGCAATTGATGAGGCAGTTCCCCCGACTACTAAAATAGAGTTACAATCTTTGCTTGGTAAGATTAATTTTATCAGAAGATTCATTTCAAATTTGTCGGAGAGAGTTCCGCCATTTTCTCCCTTGTTGAAGCTGAAAAATGATCAAGAATTTAAGTGGGGTGACATACAACAAAAGGCATTTGAGGAGATAAAAGAATATATGAAATGTACACCTGTGATGGTCCCTCCTCAGCAAGGTAAGCCTTTTAAGCTGTACATATCAGCTGATGACAAGACAATTAGGATCAGCCTTGATGCAAGAGTTTGAAAGAAAAGAGCGAGTTGTTTTCTATCTGAGTAGAAGACTCCTGGATCTAGAGACAAGATATTCTCCCACCAAAAAGTTATGCTTGTGCTGATATTTCTCTTGCACTAAGTTGCGACACTACTTATTATCAGCCGAATATACGGATTGTTTCCAAGGCTGATTGTGATTAAACATATGTTTTCAATGCCAATACTGAATGGGAGAGTGGAAAAGTGGATTCTCGCGTTATCGGAATTTGACTTGAAGTACTGAATCGGCTAAAGCAGTCAAAGGACAAGTAATGGCCTGATTTTGTCATCCAGCATCATAAGCCAAGAATGATTATGTAGAGCTGGTACCTAGGACATTATTTGTTGATGGATCATCATGCAAGCAAGGTGGTGGCATTGGTATTGTTATTATCTCGCCTCGGGGAGCAAGTTTTGAGTTTGTTCTTCCAACTGAACCAATGATTACCAACAACCAAGCGGAATATGAGACTATTCTTAAAGGACTTCAGCTTCTTCATGAAGTAAAGTCCGAAGCAATTGAAATATTTGGAGATTCACAGTTAATTATTAATCAGTTGATCGGCCTATATGAGTGCAAAGAAGATACTTTGAGAGGATACTATGATGAGTGCCAAAAATTGCTCAAGGAATTTCTTCGTGTCTCTTTTCAACATATTCCGAAGAGCACTAGAATCAAGAGGCTAATCATTTAGCTCAAATTGTGTCAGGTTATCGAGTGTTTCAAGAAGTTTTGAGTAGTGAAACCTCAAATGACGATTGGAGAGTGGAAATAGCCGATTACCTTAGGAATCCATCATAGAAAGTTACCAGAAAGCTAAGATATAAATCAACTAAGTATGTGTTACTAGATGATCAGCTATATTACAAAACAGTCGATGGGGTATTGCTAAAATGCTTAAATCAAGAGGAAGCTAAGGTGTTGATGGGCTGAAGTGCATGAAGGGATATGTGGGGCTCATCAATCGGCTTATAAGATGAAATGGATTATTCGTAGGACTGGATATTTTTGGCCAACAATATTGGAAGACTATTTTGAATATTATAAGGGGTGCTAGGACTGTCAATATTTTGGTAATGTCCAAAAATTGCCTGTGTCGGCTTTGAATCCAATAATCAAACCATGGTCGTTTCGAGGTTGGGGAATTGATTTAATTGGCCAAATTTTTCCACCCTCAAATAAAGGACATAAGTTCATATTGGTAGCAACGGATTACTTCACTAAGTGGGTTGAGGAAATTCCTTTGAAGTCAGTAACCTCAAAGAACATGGCTGATTTTGTCAAAGAGCATATTGTGTATCATTTTGGGATTCCTCAAACTATCACTACCGATCAAGGGGCATTGTTCACATCAGAGGAGTTTGGTGATTTTACTGCTAGTATGGGAATTAAGCTGCTAAATTCTTCTCCTTACTATGCTCAGGCTAATGGCCAAGCAGAGACGTCCAATTAGATTATGATTAAGATGATTAAGAAAAAGATTGAGGAGCAACCAAGGAAGTGGCATTCGACGCTTAATGAGGCATTATGGGCATATAGGATGGCCTATCATGGATTGATTAAAATGTCACCTTATGAACTTGTGTATGGCCATAATGCAAGTCCTTCCTTGGAAAGTTCAAACTGGATCGAGGCAGTGTTACGTTGCAAAATGATTTGTCAGCCGAAGTCTATAAGAATCTTATGATAGATGACTTAGAGGACTTGAGTTGCTTTCAGCTACGTGCTCTTGAAAATATCAAAGCCAATAAACTGACGGTTGCAAAATATTACAATAAAAAAAGTCAAGAGTAAGCAATTTTTTGAAGGAGACTTGGCCTGGAAAGTGAAATTGTCGATCGGGTCAAAGGACAACAAGTTCGGCAAATGGTCACCTAATTGGGAAGGACCTTATCGGATCAAATGTTGTGCGCCCGATAATGCTTATATTTTGGAAACACTAAGAGGAGAGGAAGAATTTGGTAGAGCAATCAATGGGAAATATCTAAAGAAATATTACCCTAGTGTTTGGATTAATACTTGACAACCTAATTTGTTCGGTCATCGGTTCTAATAGCTGGTACCAGAAGGATATCGCCTCTAGTATAAAAATAAACCCGAAGGGGTAAAAGCCAGTACGATGTATATCGCCTATAGGAGCAAAGCAAACATGGACAGATTGATGCATACAATATGAAGTACGAAGCAAATGAAAATCACTCAAGATGGAGAAATTGTTTGCTGAATATCACCTATTACAAACTACGGGCCAGAAAACACTTTGTATACTATATCATCGGCCTGAGAAGTAAGGGCTACAGAGTTGGCGGCGCTAAAGAAATCCTTGACTAGGCGCTCATAATCCCTAGGGTGTGCCATGACTAGGAAAACCGTGGGGAAGAAGCTGAAGCTCGTGGCCAGAATAGGCCTTGCACAGCAGCCAACGCCATGGCAGCACCATGATGAACAGCCATGCAAAGCGACCTCCCTGACACGGTTTGGGAAGTTGTGTAGGCGGACCACCGGGACATGTCGCCTTTGGTGTTGATGAATCCCACCGCATACTCCGCAGCCGATCAGGAGGCTTTCCAGCTGAGCTAACAAATCTAAAAAGATTCAAAAGGGGAGATGATCAGGATCTTGAAGATAAAATTGAGAAGGAAACAAAAGTTATGATAGCTATCTCACCCATGATTCTAGCCTTGGCCTTGGCCAACCTGTCCCTCCCTCGAATCGGCCTTGGCAGGCGATCGGCATCGGGCCATGGCCAGAGCCGATTCTATGAGGGAGAGACAGTCAGGCGAGATTCTGGCCATGCTTATCGATGGAGGCAAGTAGGTCATCACTTGTGGACCTGCCTCCTTAGATAGCAGGGGAGCTGGTGGCGAGCTGTTGATGAAGAGAACCCCAAAGGCTGAACGGAATTGGCCCTATGCCCTGAGGTAGTGAGGGAATCACGAGTTACACCCTCCTAGGTGATGAAGGCGCTAGCATGATGACGTAGCTCCATTGAGGGCCTCCTCAGCAGACCCCTTACTGTTCTCCATGATCTCACACCTATGGGGAAGTAGAAATCGCACTAAAGACACTGAAAGGTTTGAGACGAAGTGGGTTGTTTTTCGATCCATAGCCATGGCCCTGTATATTTAGCCCAGGTAAGGTGAGAAGATAGATTTCGTTGAGGTTATGGAATTAAAGTCAGAAATGGAAACTGGATCGAACACTCCAGGAAATTCAGGGGACGGATAACGAAGAGATAACAGATTCGGACTTATTGCTTCCCATAATCACAAAATATCGTGGGATGGATACAAATGGTTTACATTGACCAGCAATCAACCCACCATGGCTTCTTTGGATTGAAGGGAGTCTAGATCCCCACAAGGCCAAAGGTCATCATGAACCGAGTCACATCAGCCCATTGAAAAGAATTATGCTAGGAGAAGGGAAAGGCCGCCTACTTAACAGATGCCTAGCTGATTTCTCGATGACTGGGGAACTGTGGGAAAGAAGTCTATGGCTTTCTCGATAGGGCATTTGATGGAGCGGACAAGGGGAAGGTGTCCACACATTTTTGCAAACACTAGAACAGCTCTGTGGGCATGGAGAGAAGACTTAGGTGATATCACAAGAATTCTTCTAACCGTAGTAGCTGATCCTCTTGCTCGACAAGGCGCTAAGATGAGCGACACAATCACCCTATGCACAAGAATTCTTCTAACCACTCAAGATCCTCATAGCAAGGAATTAGACTATGGAGGGTCCGATTGAGCCAGAGGCACTCGAGGAAGCAGATAGAAGAGAAACATAGCTGAATTATTGAATTGCTCTCGCTAGAGTCGGATAGACATTTTATAGTCGGCCTAGAAAGATGGATCCAAGCACCCGTGAAGCAATGATGCTCTCATAAAAGTTTTGAAGCATGGGCTCATAAGCTGACATAGATGGTGACAAACAGTAGACCCCAGATCAAGATTCTCTACTCGATGACTATAGGACCTATCGGGGGTATAGACGTGATAATTATGGAACAAAATTACTTTTATCCCAAAATTAGGGGGCATGTAGTTTACACCAGAATTTGGAAGAAGGATTATAGGAACTCGAAATCTCCCAAGATCATATCATTAAGGAATCGATTGCATAAAGGTCGGTATTAGCTGATTCGAATGCAGCACTAGAATCGACTCTCTTCAGATAGTGACAACAGATAACTATAATAGCTACAATCGGCGCCAAGGAAAAGATGTTGGACTCTACAAAAAGGGAAAGTTTATGGTCCTGAGTTATCTTAAATTAGGAATATTTTCTCTTAAGCCAAAAATTATAATGAGTTGTGCTTAAGTAGGATTCATACGTGGGTTCCAAGGTATAAATATTGGACCCCAGGCTATTGTAAAGGACACACGATCAATCAAATACAAGTCATTTACTTTTTTTTGGCTCTGGCCACCCCTTAGGAATAGGAGTAGAGTAGATCTCGGCGAGTTCTTCAGCGAGCAGGGCAGCATCAGTCCGGCCGACCTTTGGCTTGTCCGTAAGTACCGTCATGGCTTATACTTCTGTTCAGTACGGCTGCATCGATCTGGTCGACCTCCACTGCTGACTCTGGTATAAGCTAGTTATCAACTCTTGTCCTAGTTCAAGTACTGGCTGCATCGATCCGGTCGACCTCCACTGCTTGAAACTAGATTAAGGTCAAGTTATCGGCTCTACCTAAGGGTGGCGTCCTTCGGGTAGATTCATTAAGTTACTGATATTGCTTATTGCTTTCATTATTTATTTAATTACATCAATATCACTTTGCCCGATTGGGATTGATCTAGATCAGCCTTATATCATGTTTAACCCATCGTTTATTAATCTAGACTGATATAATCTGCACCTTAAACAATGAGTTATGTTTTATCAGTTGTTTTATGTCAATCTTGATCATGTATAGTGTGTGGTTAAGGCATGCCGGGTCTTGAATAGATCTATTGGCTAACGAAAAACCAGTTCCATGGCTCGTTATCATGGCCTGTGTGATTCTGCCTCACACCCCACTGTTAGCATCATGGAGTGGGGACCGTTATTTGGTAGATCTGTTCCTGATAGGGCATGACCTTAATTATGCGCTATGCCTGAATCGGCTATTTTAGCTGATTCATCCGAGCCTTCACGTATAGTATGTCTTTCGGAAAGCATGTCGAAGTATTGATGTTTTTGTGGTTTCTTTGGTTTTGGTTTGTTACTATCATCATACCTACCATCAATCCGGTCGAACCTCACTATTGGTGGTAACATATTAGATTTAGAGTGTTTGTAGATCCGTTCGTATCAGATAGTTGATTTGTTCGTGTGCTATATCTTTTCCTAATTAGATTCATCGACTTAATGGTTTATACTAGCAATATTTGTCTAGCTAATGATCTTATTTACATATACATGTACTGTACCTGTCAATATGAAATTAATCGCTACTCATAAGCTTTATAGTTCATAACAGCCGATTTCTATGCGGATCGGCTATTTAGTCACCTTTCATGTCTGGTTGCTCCCGAAACGGCACACTTGGAACTGTCTGGGCATAGACCGACATGTTCCACCTTAAATTACTGATAAACTTTCTCTCCTTGTCAATTGCAGGGTCAAATTGACTACCATGTCTTGAGAGGAGTATGCAGGATCGACCATCCCTATGTTGAAGCCAAGCGGATCTCTAGCTCCATCGAGCGGACCCTTCTAGCTTGCTCGTGTGCCCGGCACGACCGAGACAAATTTTTGTGCCGACACAAACATATTACAACAAGAGCGCATTACAAAGCACAAATATTACAAACACAAAAACCATTGAGGCTTCCCAAAACCAAAACATTACAAAGCCATGAAGCCAACCAAACAATCTGGCGTAGGTTCAAAACTAAACCGGTGGGCAAGGCCCTCGCCAAGCTAACGACCGAGTAAATTATGCATGTTCATCATCTATGTCATGCACCATGAAATCAAACATATCACAAACCAAACTGGTGGGAGAAAGTGTCACGCCAATACTCCCACAACTCTACGCTGACATAAATACCATCTTGCATCATAGTTATAGGAACAATGTCTCAGCGTAGGCCCCTAAGGGGTAACTTGCGTAGATCAAATTTACATTAAGTTTACAAGTATGCAAGACAACATATGAAACACCTCAATCCGCTAAGCCTAAAGTGACATCTAAGAAACCTAGAAATTACACCTCCGGCGCCATAGGTGCGGAGGCAGCTTCCCTGGGCTTTTGGGCAGTCAGAAGCTGCAGCAGGGGGACTTCTGGCTCAGTGTCTCGCCAGGCCTTTGGTGTTTGTCCCTCCTTAGTGGCATGCTTGAGCCCCAGCCTTCCAGCAAATCCTACACAAGCACATGGAAAATCAGCAAAAACAAAAAGAGAGAACAACAAAAAGATAGAAAAGTTATGAATAGATATACATTTAGATAAGATACTAACCGCGGACGGCAAGCCTCCGCCAGGGAGCAGGCATAGGAAAACTTGAGCCAGAAATACTTCATAAAATTTCTGATAGGTTTGGCAACTTCCCCCTAGGTTTCACCAAGTTCAGAAGGCCCCTCAAACTCCTTCTACCCTTTGAGCCCAGCAAAATGTGTGCAACTTAGCTTCCCAAGGATCTTGCAGAGATTTGTAGCACACGAAAGTGCACCAAAATCCATAGCACCTTCGACGAACTCTGATAGTTTAGCAACATTCTCTTTGAACTAGGCAAGTATGCCATAGGCAGAGGCATCAGCTAGCAAAGGTGAAGTTGCACCACCAAAACCAGCCAGAGTCATCCGATATAGCTCAGCAGCTGCGACACTAGCAACCGTGCCTCTTCCAAGCGTTTTTGTAGCAGTTCAACCTATGCACTCTGCGCCTGGCATTGAAGACCTCTCCACATCAATCTCCTTCCAAAGGCCCTCATTCACATTGACCACTTTCTACAGTCGGGCAAGAGCAATTTCCTCAGCAGCCTTTGAGCCGGCAACATCCTTCTCTAGGCCCCCCACCTAGATCTTCAAATCATCAACTGTTTGATGGTCAATGCAAAGGTCGGCCACTTCTTCAGCAAGCCATTTCTTTTCATCTTTGACCCTATCTAGCTCATTCTGAAGGGCTACAATAGCCTCATCCTGCTTGATAACCTCTTCAGAAGTGTGCTCCTCAAGGATCTCCAACTTATGATGTCCCTAAAACAACGAACAATTAGCAAAATAGAGAAAACCAAGGCTATCAAGGCAAAAAATACAAAAGCCAATGCACTAACCACATAGTTATACTCAAGATTATAACATAGCAGCATGTTGAAATCCACCTTCTTAAAATGACGGCAGGCATGATCTAGCAAAAAGACAAAATATAAGAGAAAAGTAAGGCAAAACCAATAGAAAAAATATATGAAATGCAACCTCCTATCTCATTGTAAAGAGTAGGCAAGGTTTTAGCCCACCCACTTAGTGTATCGGCAAAACCTTCGCTTGCAGCAAAAGCGAACTGTTAAGAACTAAAACAACGACAAGGTCAAAGATAATTACAAGTGCTAAACCAATCAAACCTCCATCGATAGGGGGTGCATGCTCTGAAGGACTAGCTCCATCCTATAGCGGGGCCTTCAGAGGAGCACGTAACCCCACTCAAGCAAGATCTAGGCCAATAGGAGTAGGTTTCTCCCCTAGAATCAGTGATCTCCATCACCTTGGTCAAACCAACTAAGAAACGAAAAGAAAACATATCAGAAGACCTACAAAAACAAGTAAGATATAGGAGGCACTCAAGATAGAATTACCTAGGTGCAAAGTTTCAGCAATAAAACTCGATGCTCTGATACCCATGGCATGGGATGAGGTCGACGCAGCCTCTGGACCTTGGGGCAAAACCAAGGATGGCCATTCTTCGGACTCGGCCTCTGACTCCTCCAAATGTTGGGCCTTCATAGAGCGGCCAGCTTTGATAGAAGTAGTTTCTTCACTGGCAGAGGCGAAGGCAGAACCAGCCCCCACGGCATCATCCTCGGACTCAGACGAGTTGTCTACAAGGATATAGGGCAATGGGTCCATAGTGGATGCCCCTACCCTAGGAACAACAACTACCTGCCCTAATAGACCAAGTAATTAGGTCTTTATCTGGGCGGGCAACAGAAGCCTATAGATGACCAGCATCAATAATGGGATGTGCAGCCTCTGACTCATCTTGGGCACTCTCCTGCCACCATCTTCAGTGGCATCCATAGCACTCTTTGCCATCTTCCTCTTCTTGGCAATAGCCTTTGGAGCATCAGTCTCTTTCCTCTTTTTAGACTCTGCTCAGACCATAGCAACTAGGGGGTGCAGCAGGACTTAGAGGCCTTTCGCCTCCTTTTCCTCGATAGATTTCAAAATCTTCTTAGGAACCCTACGATCCCTGTACTTCACCTTCATCTCTTCAAATACCTGGTTTAATCGGGGTATGGTACCGCCGATGGCACGATGGGATAGATATCCCCTTTCGGAAATCTGCCCAAGGATCTTAGAGGCGAACAGCTCCACCTCACTAACAAACTCCTCATCGGTCTCGTCTTGTGTGCGTGGGTAAGATAGAAACACGGACAAAACTCTCCCTCCGCACTATCGAAGATAGGGAGCTTCATCCTCACTTAGGTCATTCGTGGACTGTCTTTCCCCAAAGGATAGAAATTGGACACCACCATCTCCTCATCAAGGTCACAACCCCTAGAGAAGCGGCAGGCCTTGCTAAAGGCCGCGTCACATGCCACCCTCTCTGCATCAACCTCCATAGGAGGTCTCACATGAGTCAAAGGCTTCATGTACCCCATAGTAGAAGCAAAAGGATACTTCTTGACCTTCGGCCCTGTCTTGGGAACAATGCCAGGAGTTTTCACATAGAACCAGTACCAAGTCTAGTCCTTCTCCCACTTATTCTTCTGCATAAAAGAGATCTTCAAACCACCGTCCTTCTGGGCCCTCTTCGCCATAAAGGCGCAACAGGCAAACTGATACTCCACTTCCACGCCGTCAACCTTCGCCTTCTTAGGTTGACGCTGAAGTTCATAGTATGCGCAAAAAGTATCCAAATCTAGGGGAGCGCCATATGTCTCAAAGGCATAGCAAAACTTACTCAGCGTAAGAATGTCGTTAGGAGAAAGATGATGGAGTTGTACCTTAAAGGTCTCAAGAACCAAGTAGAGGAATAGACCAGAGGTACGCGAAGGCCACAAGCAAAGAAATCCATAAAGACAATAGCCTCATCAACCTTCGGCTGAGGCACAGTCTCACCACGTAGAGGATGACCCTTCCCTGCTAGGAAGTAGCCCTCATCTTCCAGTGTCTTTATCACCTCTTCTGTCATGAGCGAAGGCCCAAAATCCCAAGACTTGGCCATTTGAATATTCAACTTCTTGATAGGGGAAGTGGGAATCAGATCTCCGATAGAATCTTCAATATTCTCTTGGTCATCTTGAGCCTCCGTAGATGCAGACATACAATTTTGTACCTCCAGCGACCAACCCTCAGACCTCACACCAAGCAAGCGGGAACAAGGACCGCTAAAACTAGGCCAGTGAAGGTTAGAGCTAGCAAGCGAAGCCACTTCCGAAGGCAGCACAGAAACAAAAGGAGCAGCAATGCAAGGAAAATTCTAACGCACTAAGGCAAAACAGCAGAATAGCACAGTCGAGGGCTTGGAAAGCTACAGGAGTGAAAGTGATGGCTTGGGTGCCACAATAGGAACCTCTCCACCAACCCCCAGCCCCCTTATATTGGCCATGAGGGGATGCTTCAAATTCTAAACATCAACGGTCATGACTATTCATGAGGACATCGGCCACCGAGCCACCGCAATGAATCAAGCAGCGACACATCGCCTCCCCAATAGTTTGATATAGGTGACCCATGGGAGAAAGGGGGGCAAGATTCCACCACATGGTATCAGTGTCTCACTTGAGGCTCACATCCTGTTCACACCAGACCACACCCTCAAGGGGGGAACTGTTGGAACACCAATACACGAGTAGCGGAGGCTAGAGTAAACATAAGCTAATACCGTTGGAGCATTTGTGGATGTTTTGCAGGGATACTAGACAAAGCCTTCGCGTGGGGCCTATGATGGAACTAAGACCCTAGCGATTCAAGTAGAGGTTGCGCATGCTTCAGGGAGAAACCTAGAAAGCCTCTGCCGGTAGCAAGAAGGCCTCCGCCACCAGCCGATGGTAGGGCAGAGGCCTAAGCACAATCCTAAAAGATGTCCGAAGGAGTCCATGGGTGGAGACTCAAAAGAGAGAGCAGAGGCTTCGATGGCTCAGGCAGAGGCCTTGCTGTCTTCACCAGAGAAAGGGGCCTTCATCGCACTACAGCCCAAGACTTCAGACAGGCTTCCAGTGGGCCTAATGCTAAGGCCCAAGAAGCAAAGGCGGTGCAGGGGGACAATACCCGGGATGCCCCTGGAGATTTGAACTAGTGTTAGGATATTCTAGGAATGTACCTTAGCTGTCAAAGGGCAAACTTGTACTATAAAGAAGTAGCCAATAGTGCCCTATAAAAGGGGGAAGCCGGATGCTATGTAAAAGAGGTTGGTGATTTCATTAATGAAACCTTAATTGAGCCTGGGCCGACCCCCCATTTCACACACCTTCGCCCAGAGCACTCGTCTGGGCGAAGGCCTTCCCTTCCACATCTGCTGGAAACCCCTAGTTTTCCAACAATGACAAAACTTGAATTCGTACAAGAGCCATACATGTTATATAGGCTTGGAAAACTTTCACTTATTTGCTGCTTGTTTTGCATTGAGTTTTGTCAAGCTTTGTTGACCTTTATAAGAGATTTGTCATGCCCTTAAAATCAAGTTCACGTACACTCCACCCAAATATGCACTACTCTTACACTGGGGGTAGGCGCAAAAACATGCCTTCCATTTAGATCCACCAAAAAATGTTCAACCCTTACAATAGGGGGTGAACACAAAAACATGCTTGTTAGGTTTCCACTCAAAATAAATGCTCCAAGTTCTTATTGCTATCTCTCTAAAGTTTTGTTGTAGAGAAGAGACATGGGGCTATGCAAAAGTTATTCATAAAAAAGAGAAAAAGAAAAGAATTGAAAAAAATGGACAAGTGTCCGAGATATTGAAAAACAATGGGTACTTAGATGCCCGCCTGAAAAAAGAGAGAAAGATGAATAAGATAGCCCCTGTTCTCTAGATAATGTTTCCAAGTTTCAAAAGGGAGATATGTTTTCAAGGAGCAAAGTAGAATTAGGTTAGCTACCACATATATCCACCTCATATATCCACACACATGCACATCTTGATTTGATTGTATGACTCAGCTCTCTTTGGATCTGTTGTTTGACTTTACAATATATGCATTGCAAGTATGCTCTAGCTTTCTCCCTATCGATGAACTCCACATAAGCCTTAGTGGTAGTAAGAGATAAGGAACAACATCATTTTATGCCTTGGTGAGGATCCACAAATGCAACATATATTGAGAGACTTGAGAGTGTCATACAATGAAATCTCTGAGTTTTATTTTGAAAACTTACAAAAACGTCGGAACAATGGTGGAACAAAGAACTTAAGACATAGTGCTTGACTTGATTGTTCGGTCTTCAATTACTCAAGACCCAAGTGAAGGCTAAGAAGCCTCATGGTTCAAGGTAATATGGGTAAGTTTGAAAGTCAGATCAGTTTATTTTAATCCAGAGGAGAATTTTTGATTGAACACATGTGTACTTTTGAGGCGTGAAAATATTGTAGCAACTACTGATCCATTGTTGAGTTTAGATTTGCTTAGGGACTAGGTTAAGTCTAGGGGAGCTAGTTGACGGTCGATAATGTTCATCATAAACCGTCAATACAACTTATATAAATGCATAAAAAGGATCACCAACATTGGTCTAGGGGTTTAAACTAATGAATTCCACAAGTTTTCATGAATCATCATTTACAGGAGGATTTATTTAGAAAAATGGCAAGGTGGACCTAATCATTAGATTTAATCATGTTTATCCACAATGAAAACAACTACAGAAGACTCTAGAAGGCAAACCACCGAAGCAGAGGGCAAAACACTGCCAGGTGGGGCCGGTAGGCCTATGGGCCCATCTGTCAGGCCGGCCGACCTATGGGCCCACCTATCAGCCTCCGTCTCGCTACATCGGTTCTCCAGCGCCTTAGGGATTGCATCTATGCTGTTCTTTTAAGTTGGTTTGATCCGAGGGTCCAAAATTGATGCTACCCCTATATATAGCAGCCCCTACCCCCTCCCTAGAGCCATCCTGAAACCCTAATTCATATCTCTCATTCAGATCAACACACACTAGGAGGATTAGTTCTAGAGCTCTCCAATGTAGTAGATTAGTAGCTCGGGAGTGAGAGTCAAGTTGGGATCATGCTCAAGTTCCGGATCTAGTCTTGGAGGCTCAGCAAAGCCTTGTATCTTCACTTCTACATCTTGTAATACTTATTATCAATTTATCATATTCTTGTCTACATGGCCATGCTTACTTTGAATATATATCTTGCTTTGTTAAGGTTATCATTACTTTTGTGTGTAGGTTCATAGAGCGCTTATCTTGCTAGTTTACCAGTTAGGCTAAGTAGCCGAGTCTCATGTAAGCATGGTGCTTATACGATGCTCTGCCTATGAGTACACCCTGTGTAACATCATGGCCCAGGGCTTAACAGGATTAATAGGATACTCATACCAATAAGTTGCAACTTCTTTTCCGGAAGCCCATATATAAATAACTCCGAGGTTAAGCGTGCTTGGCCTGGAGTGATGGGTGACCGACCGGGAAGTTCTTTTCGGGTGCGCACGAGTGAGGACAAAGTGCGCAGAAAAGACCTGTGTTGGTCTGTGAGGGCAGTCTATATCCTAGAGAAGCTGTCAGATGTAAACGGGCCCGGCCTCGGAGAGGCGGGACGCCACAGCTGGTATCAGAGCAGTTCCCATCTAAGATCATTGTAGGTTACTTTAGAAAACCTTCAAAATGATTTGGATCAATGAAAGTAAACATGATATTTTGAAAGTTCAATTTCTTTCTTCTTACCTATGATCTAGCCTCAAGCCTGTCTTATTTGAAAGTTTGTGGCGGATAATATGATTAGGTTTGTCCTATGTATTATGAAAATCTAGTGCTTATGATTATATCAATCTTTTGTACTTAGATTCGTAAGATCGATTCATGCATCATGCTTGAGCACATTGCAAAATAATTCCCCTTAATAGTGGTTGGGTAAGTAATGTCAATCCCATTCTTGCTAACCTCCGTTATCCTCAAGCTATTCTTATAGTCCTACCCTAAATTCTTCAGGCTATGGCAAAGACCAAGAAAACCGCACGCAAGTCCACCGGACCTCATGGAGTCCCTCATCACCAATTGGCACCAAGAAATCACGAGCTTGGTGAAGGAAGTTCCAAGAACCTAGGAGAGGAAGGATCTTCGAGCAACCCCGCCAACGTCGAGAACCTTAATAAGGAGCTCAACACTCTTCGTCGAGCTCATGCCAAAGACCAAGAAGAGCTGGCGGAAATGCAAAGGGGTATCACCATGACCATGGAACTGCGGAATGAAGCCTGGACACGAGAAGATGCGGCCAATGAACACGTCAATGAGTTGGAGTTCTACGTAGAGGACCTGGAGATGGACAATGCCATTCTTCACGAGAATGTCCATATGCTGTATGCTCAACTTCATCCTCCTCATGGGGATGGTGAAGTTACCGATGAAGAAATGATTGTAGCTCCAGGAGAAGTTGAGAATGAGGAAGAGGAGGAGGACCCTGAGGAGTTAGTGTACTTCTCAGAGGAAGATGAGGTTTCGTCCGATACGGGCACGGATGCCGAAGACTGAAAACTTGGAGTAGTAGTAGTTCCTTTACTGCTTTCCTAGAGAACCAGGGTTGTCTTGTGGGATACAAGACATGTAATTTAAATAAGAACCCTTTGTAGCATGCAACCTTTTAAAAGCTTTCAATAAAGAATAATGTACGTAAATGTATTTCTCTAACAGATGCCTCGTCCTATCACCCGAACTGGTGCTAGTGGCTCGCATGATGATGATGAGTGCCCAAATCCTCCACCAATGCCCTCGACTATGGCAGATGCCATAGCTGCACTCGTCAACGCAACGGTAGAAAATGCCAGGCTGTTAAGGGAGTTGGCGCAGAACCAGTAGGCACCATACCCTAATCGTGGCCGTCGTAATAATGGAAACGACGAGTCAACTTATGTGGATTTTACTGACACACGTCCGCCTGTGTTCTCTAAGGCAGACGAACCTTTAGAAGCTGATGATTGGCTTAGGACAATAGAGCAAAAGTTCGAGCTAATCCACTGTACTGAGGTTCAAAAACCAAGGTTTGCGGCACAGCAACTCCGAGGAGCTGCTGGTGCCTGGTGGGCAAATTTGGTAGCAGTACAGCCCGTTGGTCACCAAATCAACTGGAGGGAGTTCAAGGATGCCTTCAGGGCACATTATATTCCGGACGGTGTGATGACCATGAAGCTGGAAGAGTTCTTGGCTCTTAAGCAAGGGGAGCACCCGGTGATGCATTATGTTGGGCGTTTCAACCACCTGTCTCAGTATGCTATTGAGTATGTGAACACGGACAGGAAGAAAAAGAATCATTTTCTTCGAGGCTTGAACACTAAACTTCAGACAATGATGGCAGCCTGTGGTAATGCAACTTACCATGAAACAATCAACATTGCTATCGCTTCGGAAGAAAATTACCGCCGACACAAAGAGTCGATGAAGAAGAAAATAGTTGCTTCCGGATCATCAAGTGGCAAGCGTCAGAAGATAGTATACCATCCTCAGAATCATGGCCGTACGCCATTCCGCCCACAACAAGGCCAAAGCAGGCAGCAAATCTTCATTCGCCCTGCAACTAGTACACCTTATACACATCAAGCACCACAGCAGCAGAACAATGCCAATAATGCAAACCGCAATGTTACTTCCCAGAATCACAATTTTCCATGCTATAATTGTGGTAAACCCGGGCATTTTTCCCGAGAGTGTCCGTATCCTAGGAAGAACAATCCTGATACACCCAAAGTCCCTGTTAATCAAGCTCAGAATCAGTATAAGGGCAATGCTCAGAACAGTCAGAAGGGTCAGGCTGAGAAGAAAACTGGAAGGGTATTCTATACGCAAGTGGAATCTATTCCAGAAGGAGAACCAGTTATGATGGGTATGTTTCCCATTGCTAAGCATCCTGCAATTACCTTATTTGATTCTGGTGCATCCCATACATTCATCAACCGTACATTTGTTGTGAAGCATGGGATAGCTATTGGGGAAACAAAAGAACCCTATCATATACAGTCGCCTGGGGGACGAATCTGTACAAGGGAGGTAGTTCAGCATGTACCTATTGATTTGGGAGGATATGAGTTCCCTACCAATATGCTGATATTAAAGGATCAAGATATAGATGTGATCCTTGGTATGAACTGGCTAACTCAACACGGGGCTATCATAGATGTCCTGCGTAGAACAATAAGGGTAAATGCACCTGACAGCAAAACCCAACTTCTCATCCAACTTCCTTTTCCTAAGAGTACAGTGGAGACCGTCTGTGCAACTATTGTTGAAGGAGCCGAGAAAATTTCAGTGGTATGTGAGTTTACGGATGTCTTTCCCGATGACCTGCCTGGTCTACCACTAGACCGAGACGTAGAGTTCAGAATTGATCTGAAACCAAGGACAGCACCAGTGTCCAGAAGAGCATATAGGATGCCATCGAAAGAATTAGCAGAATTAAAAATGCAACTACAAGAGTTGATAGACAAGGGTTTCATTCAACCCAGTTCATCACCTTGGGGATGTCCTGCTATTTTCGTGAAGAAGAAGGACCAAACCTTAAGGTTGTGTGTGGACTATAGGCCATTAAATGAAGTCACCATTAAGAACAAATATCCCTTACCCTGAATCGATTTACTTTTTGATCAACTTGCGGGAGCTAAGGTATTCTCTAAGATAGACTTAAGATCAGGCTACCACCAGATTAAGATCAGACGTGAAGATGTGCCAAAGACAGCGTTTACTACCCGATATGGACTATATGAGTATCTAGTCATGTCTTTTGGGCTGACCAATGCCCCGGCTCATTTCATGTACCTGATGAACTCAGTTTTCATGCCTGAGTTGGATAAGTTTGTCGTGGTGTTTATTGATGACATTCTTATCTACTCTAAGAGCAAAGAGGAACATGCGGAACATCTCCGTATTGTTCTACAAAGATTAAGAGATCACCAACTATATGCCAAATTCAGCAAATGTGCATTTTGGTTGGAGGAAGTACAATTTCTGGGTCATGTGCTATCTGCTGAAGGTATAGCTGTTGATCCGAGCAAGGTAGAAGAAGTCCTCAATTGGAAGGCACCTACAACTGTTCATCAAGTTCGTAGTTTCCTGGGGTTGGCAGGGTATTACCGTCGGTTTATCCCTGACTTCTCCAGAATTGCGAAGTCAATTACTGGACTGTTGAAAAATCAAACAAAGTTTGTATGGTCGAAAGAATGTGAAGAGGCCTTTCAGACATTGAAGAAGTTGCTGACAACTGCACCAGTATTAGCACAACCTGATATCGAGAGGTCATTTGATATCTATTGTGATGCATCTGGAATTGGTATTGGCTGTGTTCTTATGCAAGAAGGCAGAGTCATAGCATATGCTTCCAGACAACTCAAGAAGCACGAAGAACATTATCCCACCCATGATCTTGAATTAGCTGCTGTTGTCCATTCACTCAAGATTTGGCGACATTATTTATTGGGCAATATATGTCATATTTATACGGACCACAAGAGTTTGAAATACATCTTCACCCAGTCAGAGCTGAATATGAGGCAAAGAAGATGGTTGGAACTTATTAAAGATTATGACTTAGAAGTACATTATCATCCGGGCAAGGCTAATGTGGTTGCCGATGCCCTGAGTCGCAAGAGTCATTGTCATTGCCTAATTGTAGAAACTATGCAGAGAACATTGTGTCAAGAGATGGAGCATCTGGATTTACAAATCTTAGAACAAGGTTCCCTGTCCAATATTGTAGTTGAGTCCACTATCAAAGATCAGATCATTGCTGCTCAACAGAAAAGTAAGGGCATAGCCCATATTAAGGATAAAGTCAGAGCTGGAAGACCAACATGTTTCAAGATTGATGAATCAGATGTCGTATGGTTCAAGGATAGGTTGGTAGTACCCAAAAATCCGGAGCTGCGAAAGCAGATTCTCGATGAAGCTCATTCTACAAGATACTCCATTCATCCGGGTAGCAACAAAATGTATCATGATCTGAGAAAGAGATATTGGTGGACCAAAATGAAAATAGAAATAGCTCAATATGTGGCCAAGTGTGATGTTTGCCAGAGAGTCAAAGCAGTTCATATGAAGACTGCAGGTCCATTACATTCGTTGCCAGTTCCATCTTGGAAGTGGGAAGATATTTGTATGGACTTTATCATGGGATTGCCTAGGACATCTGCAGGCTACAATTCAATATGGGTTATTGTTGATCGTCTAACCAAGATAGCTCATTTCATACCAGTCAGAGATAAATATCGAGCGGAGCAGTATGCAAAGCTTTATCTTGATAGAATTTTCAGTCTGCATGGGGCACCCAAGACCATTGTCTCTGACAGAGGATCATTGTTCATATCCAAGTTTTGGAAAAGTCTACATGAGTCTTTAGGAACTAAACTTATCCGTAGTTCTGCTTATCATCCGCAAACAGACGGACAGACCGAAAGGGTAAATCAAATTCTTGAAGATATGTTAAGAGCATGTGTTCTTTCCTTTGGTACTAAATGGGATGAATGTCTTCCCTTAGCTGAATTCTCGTATAACAACAGCCATCAAGAGAGCATTAAAATGGCACCGTTCGAAGCACTGTATGGCCGTAGGTGCCAAACACCTTTAAATTGGTCAGAAGCTGGAGAACGTTAGTTCTTTGAACCGGATGTGGTCAAGGAAGCTGAAGAGAAAGTTAAACTCATACAAGCCAATATGAAGGTAGCTCAATCCAGACAGAAAAGCTATGCTGATAAGAGGAGACGACCGCTAGAATTCAAAGTGGGAGATTATGTCTACCTCAAGGTATCACCGATGAAAGGAGTTCATCGTTTTGGGATTCGGGGAAAGTTGGCGCCCCGTTATGTCGGTCCTTTTCAGATCCAACAACGATGTGGACCAGTCGCCTATCGCGTCAAACTACCAGATCACATGTCAGCGGTGCATGATATCTTTCATGTATCTCAGTTAAAGAAGTGTCTTCAAGTACCTGACCAGGAAATCGACTTTGGTGGTGTAAAACTAGAACCTGATTTGACTTATGCCGAGTACCCCATTAGAGTCTTAAATCAGAAAGATCGAGTCACTCGGAGACGTACGATTAAGTTCTACAAAGTACAATGGAATCAACACACGGAAGATGAAGCTACTTGGGAGTCCGAGGATTACTTAGAAGAGAACTTTCCTGACTTCTTCGCTTCTATCTAGTTGCAATACCTTGTCTATATTGTAACTTGTCTTGTTGTCAACGGAATGGAAAACCCCCTCACTAGCTTTTTGAATAAAGTTATGATGTGTTAGCTTGACACATTTCCTTTTCCATTACTTAGCCTTAAGTTTTAAATCTCGGGACGAGATTTCTTTAAGGGGGAAGGGTTGTAACACCTCTGGTGTTTTGACCTAATACTAAAATTTGACATGTCATCATGTGCATTGCAAAGCATTCATATAGTATAAAGTTTTGAATGCATTCACTAAATAAGGTTTATTTCATAATGTTGTTATTTCATGTGATGTGTTTCAAAAACCCTAAATACAGATCATGACCACAAGGGTCAAATTTCATGTGTTCATGTGAGGCCATGTGTCATTTGACTCAAATAACCCTAATGGGCCATGTTACTGGTCAAAAATCAAAATCTAAGTAAAAGAAAGACAAATCAAATTTGAATTCACATTCAAATTATAAAAGTCCTTTTTGACCCTTTTAACTAATTCAAAATCCATGAGGAATTTGGGGTTGAGGCAAAAAGCAAAGTTGGAGATTATTTTATAAGGATCAACTTTGGTATTCAAAGTTTTTCAAGTTTACATACAAAATTTGGAGTAATTTTGAAATGATTCAAATCTTTAAATGTACCCCAAATTTGAATTTCAAAATGGAGGCAGAATTTGAAAATGTTTCTTAAACCAAAGTTGTAGTACTTGAAAAGTTGAGCAACTTTCATTTTTGGAGATTTTCAACTTCTTTAGAAAATTTGAGAGTAATTTGAGAAATGAATGCAGTGGCAGTTCTGTAATTATTTCAAAAATCATCTCCACCTCACTGCTTGTCGCCGGCGCCACGCGGGGGGTCACCACCGATCATTTTTCGCCGCTTTCCCACGCGCAGGCACGTCACCGTCGCCGTGGCGTCTCCGTTGTGCGCTGTCGCAGCCGGGCGAGCTCATCCCGGCTATAAATAGCCACCGTCGCCGCCGTCGTCATCGTTTTCCCCTCTGCTCTGCTCCGCCCCCGTATAGCTCCGCCGCTCGCCGTAGGGCTCGTCGAGCCGCGTCAGCCGTTCCCAGCTACGTCAACGTGATCGCATTGGTCTTGCGCTCCTCCTCGACTTGCTCTCGTCGCTGGTGTTGGCCGGAATCGCCCGGCGCAACCCGTCTTCCCCGTGACCGGTCAGAGCTCCGCCGCGACTGCCTTCACCGTGGCCAGGCTACTCCAGGCCATCTCCGACTGCGCCAAGCACATCATCGTGATCACTGTGAGCTCCTGAGCGTGTTGCTCACTCTTCCGTTGACTCTACTGCGTCATAGCCCTAGTTACATCGACCACCGTCGGGTCCGTGCCGCCATGGCCGGCGTCGAGTTCCTTCCGGTGTGTTCTTTTCTATTCTGAGGCTTGGGATAGGTGCGCGACTTGGTGTAGATCATGTAGGAGCAGTCCGTGTCGCCGGAGAGTCACCACCGGCGCGTTTTGCTGGCCGGAGCTGGCCACGCCGCCGTGCCTTGCCCACTGTCGCTGACGCGTGGGGTCAGGCTGTCAGTGATGCTGAGGAAGAAGAATAGTAAGCTTTGGTTATTTTCTGATTTTGAATAGTGCAGCAATTTTGCAATTTTGTAGGAATTTATTTACACATCCACAAATTCTGAAAATTTTTGTGTAGCTTCTGTACATGTTCTAGTATGATTTAAAAATTTGAAATTTGAAATTTGGATAAATTTTGAATGTTCAAATATTCAGTCCATTAATTGAAAAATGCAATTTCCATGATTTTTGTAGGTCACTGTATCATTCCAAAAATTATGAAATTTGTTTTGGTACACTAATTTGTCAGAAGGAAGCTTACATAAAATTTTCAGGTCATTTGGAACAAGTTTATTTTTGGGCTTAATTTCAAATTAATTCAAAAATAGATAAAACCAAACCCTAAGTGTTTGATTAGTGTTGGATCTTGTTTTGGTCATGTTTTGTGACTAGTAGGGTTCCAAGATCCATTAGGTCAAGTCACATGTGTGGTTCTTAATGATAGGGTTACAGGTTGGTTTTGTTGGCTTGCAACTGTACCGTGAAATCAAATCGGTTGCGGGTGTTTTTACATTTCATGTGCCGTGAAAGCATCATGTTTACATTATCATCATGTTAAAGCATATGTTATTATTTCGTGTAGAACCCGAGAACGAAACTATTCTAGTTGAGCAAGTTCTGGAAGAATCCCCGGTTGTCACGGGATTTGATAATTGTGGTACTAATCCGGAACCGGAAATCGTCAACGAAGGCAAGCCCCGGTTTATGCATTAAGCCCTTACCTTGTTTACTCTGAAAAGTTATCACCTATGTTATTTATTGCATTAAGTTGTTTAATTCAAATGTTACCTACTTGATGCATTACCTACCTTGATAATTGTTTACCATCCTTGAAGATGTTTTTATTTACAAAGGCGTAGAATGCTTAGTATGCTTTATGATAGGCTTTCAAAGCAAAAGTTTTGATACAATCAAAGATGGCATACTGGCCAAAGAAAGAAAGAAGGTAGAATGAACTAGAGACTAGTCGGGTGACTTATCTTGAACGTTGGGTAATGTTGCCGACTATGTCGCTTAAAGGCCACTCATTGTGGATCTTCTGAACGAGACACTTTGTAGTACTGGTCACATACTCCGGTAAGCCTACTTCGGCTAATCCGATACTAAGACGAATGCCCGCGCACTGGGAGTGGAGAGATGGCGGGAGTAGCGTGTACCCTCGTGGCTGGAATGTGGCCGGATTTGAGGTGTGCTGTACTCTCGGGTGGCGTGGAGACGGCTTGGTATAGGAAGATTCGATAGCGAGGTTGATATATGCAAGATTAAGTTCTACATATGTCGTGTGATAAGGAATCCCCAGCTGGGACTTGAATCAATTCGAATTGCCGGTGCTCCGCGGATATGGAGACTCGATTCATTACAGAAGCAATGTAGTACTGGTGAATTATTAAAATATGAGAAGAAGAATGGAATGAGAAGGAATGAAATATGGGAAATTTACATTTAGTTTGAGATAAAAAAACTAAAAGGACTTAGGGGTAAAATTTGAGAATAGGATAAATATAGTAAGCTTTTAGCAAAGGACTTGAATTTTGCTACATCTTTACCTTGTCCCAAATCCCTGCATCTCTAAAGTCTTACACCCCGTTACGTCGGGTTAGTCTTGTTGAGTACCTTTGTACTCAGGGTTTGTTAACCCTTGTTGCAGGTGAGTCGCATGCGCAGGCTTGTTTTGGTCCCTGCTGCATGTCTGTGTTTGAAGTCAATGACGATGAGGAGTGATGAATGGCCTTTGGACAAGGCACTAGTTTGTTTGATAAATAAAGTTAATGTAATATTATCCCGCTACTATGGTTGTATAACACTTATGGTATTGTAACTTTGAAAACAACTGGTTTGTAATAATGTTATCTTAAGACTTCTGCTATCTTTTACTCTGGTATTCATTTGAATAAACTGTTGTAATCTGCAATGACTGTGATTGGGATCCTGTTTGAAAAGAGAATCGTGGATGATTCGGGTTTCCCGAGGACACCCGACAGACCTGTTGAGTTGTTGGGAACTCGTGTACGCTATCCGAGGTCTGTTAAGACAACGATAGGTGCATGTGGGCCCGATTCCTTAGGAGGTTCTGCCACAGCTGGTATCAGAGCCGACTCTCGCGGTTTCACAGGCACGTGTGTCGCAGTTGCGCAGGCATGGTGCGCATGGCTGGTGTGGATCCGGCGTGGTCACACAGCATGGCACATGCGCTGGCTCTGGACACACGGACGTGGCCAAGAGAGGACGCTCCTGGCTTGGGATTGATCGACGAGGACGTCGATCTCTTAAGGGGGTGAGGATGTAACATCATGGCCCAGGGCTTAACAGGATTAATAGGATACTCATACCAATAAGTTGCAACTTCTTTTCCGGAAGCCCATATATAAATAACTCCGAGGTTAAGCGTGCTTGGCCTGGAGTGATGGGTGACCGACCGGGAAGTTCTTTCCGGGTGCGCACGAGTGAGGACAAAGTGCGCAGAAAAGACCTGTGTTGGTCTGTGAGGGCAGTCTATATCCTAGAGAAGCTGTCAGATGTAAGCGGGCCCGGCCTCGGAGAGGTGGGACATTACACCCTGTTCCCTGGCCGTGTGGTAGCAGCGGGAGGTGACAACCCCGTCTATCCTTTGTAGTCCACCCCAAGTGAGTAGGTTCTTAAATTGTAGGACCATAGTCGCGTTAGCAGAGTTATCCTTTGCGTTGATGTACCATCTAAGCGGCGTCTCAAGGTGCACAAGAGTAGAGTTAGTCTTAGCTATAGGTGGTTGTACTTTGACCATGTAATAACAATGTCATAGGAATCCACCTCACCTATTATTCTCTCGAGTTGACTAGTTACTGATCTATCCCCTAAGTGTCTTTATGCATAATTCCTATCATCACCTTTATCCCCTGCTCTAGTTATGCTGGTATGTTAATACATACTCCTTTGCTATTACCTAATAAATCTTTCCCTTATTGTTTCCCTATGGTAAAATATAAATAACGATACCTGGAATACTCCCGGTAAAATGCTACAATGGTATTCTGTGCGCTTACGGAATCCTTCATATTTCATTTGCACTTATAAATACCAATAGGCACACATCCGCTGAAATAAGGTACTTCGAGCTCATCCAGGTATTGAGAGATTTATGTGACACTGAGTGTCAGAGGTTTTAGGATCATACTGGTGACCCTTCCGAATACCCCCTGACTCTGGTAGGGCAGGCTCAATAGTGAATGAATCACTACCGCTTACACCTGCTGAGGGGGTGAGCCAGACCGAGTACACAATCTGAGTGTTAGATCACTTGCCTGCTCCAGCTCAGGTAATAATACATCAAGTTTTGGGCCATTGGGCCCCACGGTTCCCTTGGTCACGTAGATGGATTCCTTCTCAATGAAGCTGGGGGCTTTAGTTTCAATGGTTTGTTTCCCCATGCATTTCTCGAAAGGAGTCCCATTGGAGATCATGGGGACATGGCCTAGCCTTAACTAGCACCACTGCTCGGGGAAATTATTGGAACTCCATTGGCCGTGCGCGTCCCCTGCCTATAAAAATAGGGGAAACAAAAGAAAGTTAGTAAGTCTGTGCTACAGCTTCTATATTCTTACCTTCCATCATCTATCATGGTTTCCCCTGAGCTTTTGTTCATCACCCATGGCCGATGACAAGCGTGTGAGGGAGTTGGAAGAGGGGGCTGCCGAGAAGCGCATGTTCCAGGGCCCTGTTCTTCTTCATGAGGAGTTGGTGCGACTCGGGTAAGTATAAATCCATCCGTTGGCCTTGTCGGGAAGAGGGGCAGTTTGAGCAAATCATCTGTTGTAGGGCAATCTCGATGGAGCGCCCTGCTCCAAGGCCCTCATTAGTGGGGGTGCTCTATCATCATCATAGCTTCTATCGAGGCAAGGCGGTGATGGAGGAGGTGTCCTTGCCATGGTGTAGGAGGTCGACGTGATCCATGAAGCCCTTCACGATGTCACTCGGGAGGAGCGGCGACTAAAAGAGTATATCTTGGTCGTGGAGGCTGCACTTGACACTGTAATTGGATAGGTTGCTGAGGCCATGGCCATAGCAGGGGCAACCCAGATGAAGCTTGCTAGTGAGTTGGATTCCATTACTTTTGAGATTTGTTCAATATTCACCTTGATGGGGGTAGTTCTATGCTTTACCCTCCTTCTTCGTAGGCATTCAGGAGCAGTTGGCTGCAACATAAGCTGAGGTGGTGAGCTTGCCCATGAGAAGAACAAGACAACTACTTGGGCATGTTCCTCCATTGCCCTAGCGTAGTCTAGCAGTGAGTGTTATTTGGCACTTCATGATGCAGCGGTTGTCGCGGTCACGATGGTGCTACCGGCGGGGACAAGCATTCTTGATCGGCTTCGCTGCCTCCCGATGCAGATCAAGGAGGTAGTGGCTCATGGCGTCCACCATGGGGCCATGGGAGCCTTGACTATGGCCCATCTCTGTCTTTGATACAAGATGGATCTACGTAGGGTGGCACCTTGGTTTCTGGTGGCGAAGGAGATTCCCGACAATGTAGATGTCGGGCGGTTGATTTCCGAATTTAGTGGTAACGCTAAGGCGATAGCTACCATTGTTGATGTGGAGTGGATCATCAAGGATGCCCCCTTTTAGGAGTAGATTGTGTACTTCTTATGAAAAGAAGGTGTAATAAAGTTTGGATCTTGCAGTTTCTTGGTGTTCTTGCATGTTGAGTCCTCTGTATGTGATGATTGTGCATAGTAGTAGCCCTCGAACACTCGGGCGAGTCAGCATGACGCATCCTAGAGTTGGAGCCACACAACAATTGATAGGAGCCCATAGGGTGCACTCTATTCGAGTATGATAGGTCATTAGTTCAAGATTGTCCTTTGATTCAAGAACAAGTATTGTCATGCGCACGTAGCCCCTAAGTGTTTCGATCGAACATTGCTTGACTAGTTGTAGCCATTCTTCAGGTGGCCTATTGGTCGACTAGCATGGCTATGCTAACATTCATGCACTAGTGACCCTTAAATGCCTTGTTGTGGGGTATTAAGGGTCGAGATGCTTGGTGCTGTTGCCGTATGAAATTGAGGCTTTATTCCTCGATCATTCCAAAGGGTGAGACTTCTTGAGTTTTAGGTGTCTATGGTCTTGATTCGGGATGGCCTTTGTTTGGATCAAGGTCGACCTAAATTCAATTATGAGTAGTGTCATTAACATGTTGAGCCTCAGCCTTATGGCTGCTTCTAGTCGAGGGAATAGACCTTTTATCGGTAGTTGAGATGATGTGCCCAATCTACTCAGAACAAGATGGTGTCTGGTATCATCCATCATGAATTTTAGTTCTATATGGTCTACACACCTTTTTCCTTTTTGCCTTTCTTTGTCTTTAGCATTTAATATGCTGGTTTAAGCGACAAACCCTGACTGCCCAAGGGTCATTCACCAAAACAGAATGTCTCGAATGAGTTCACATGAGACCTTGTCAAGCTGCTCGCACCATTTCAAACCCTATTAGACTTTGATCGATGAGAGAAAAACATAAGCGCGCAAATCCATGGGATTGTCTTTGCGGTATGCGATTGTGTTAATGGGCAAGTATAACCCATTATCATAATAACCACGGATGCTCGCAACTGAGTGTTCGGTGCAGTCAGCCCCCGAGTAGCCTAGGGAGATTCTTCTTGAGGCGCTTGAGGGGTATTGATGTGTATATTCTCGTGGAATGTAATGCAATGAGAAAAAGTAGTGAGCTAAAGATGAAGTTGACATAACTGATGATTGTTGATTGTCTCTACAAGTGTCGGTGGGCTTTCACTGACAAAATGTATCTCCATGGGTCAAGAGTCTATGATATGGTTGGAGTTGAGGGAGGTGCCACCGTTGTCATTGCCTTTGAAATTCTTCATGATCTTCTTTGTGCAGATGAAGCCTCTCGTCACCGATGAAGGGTCCATCTGGTCCAAGTTGTTGATCTGAGCAACCGACAGGGTGAGAGTGATTGGCCCTTAGGTTGGAGAGATGTGACAAGCCGATAGGTGCAGTCATGTAGTCATGCCCCGAGATTAGTTTGTAGAGTTTCTAGCTTTTGATCGGTTCGGAAGGCACCAATGGTCACATGGGTTTTCCATGAACGGATCTACTCATAGCTGTTGTTCATCAGGGATTCTCTTCCTGATGAGGGAAGGCAGTAAACCCTACTTCTACACAACTATTGGCCACTTGATGAAGATGTGTAGTTGGAGTCAGGAGTCTCCCGATGTTGGGCCGATGTTCGAGTATTCGGTTGCACGATTCCCTTATCCTTCCTGATGAGGACATGAGCTCCATGCATATGACCATGCTTGGAGATAGAGGTTGAGGAGATCAGCGAGGGTGTCCTAACTAAGAAGGAGGCTCAAAGCTCATTTGGCTCGAGTCACCAAGGTGGAGGCCCAAATCAAGTTCGAGCCCATCTCGGGTTCCAAGACCAGTCTAACATAAAAGTAGTCACACGAGCGCATTTGGGCTCCATTTTTTATGATCCACATATGGATGGAAAGCTAATTAGATAAGGAAGCCAATGCAAGTAGTCTCACGTCAAAAGCCCTTCGGAATCAATAGGAATCATCGAAACAAGTCAGCATCCTGAATCTGCCAGGGTGCTGTGTCACCGTCTTTTGGTCAGTTGGGCCATGTATCATCTTAGAGCCCATTAGGGGGCGCGTCCAGGGGGTGACATTCGGGGCTCTATAATTAGCAGCCATCACTCTCCATAGGGTTTGGGTTTTGTTTAGTTCTTGATTTCCTCATGAAACATACATCATTTTGCTGCAACTATGCTGCCAAGGCCGCTTGCTGTGAACCAGGGCCCTAGTTCTTGATCTTGTTCGTCTATGGCAATTAATCCTTTCAAATAAAGGCTTGAACTCCTTCTCATTATCATAAGCCTCATATTTATGTGCAATTTAAGATTGTGTTCATCCTATTCTTGCTTGTGTTCTCGATTCGCTTGCAGGGAAGCCTTCTCGGCGAGGTCAATCGTGTTCGCGTGGATGATAACCAATGGAGCAGTGGTGTAACGGTTGCGAGGGTTCAAATCAGTCTTAGTTTGAAGCCTAGATCATGAACGTCGAGTCTCCACCAATCGACGCTATCATACCTATCGGAAGATTGGGCCTTGTCTACATCAAGTGGTATCAGAGACCTTGTTGTCCGTTAGGTATACTTTTATTTTCCCTTTTAGATTGTTACTATTTTTGCTTTACCTATAGTCCACAAAAAGCCAAAAAAACACCGCCTCATATTCCATGTCCTATAGCCTTGTTGTGCCATGCAATTTTGTCTCTATTTTGCGTTGTTGAGTTTGTGTTCTAGGGCAAGTTCTGGTTGCTGGTTATAGATCATTTTTAGTCCAGTTTGTGTCTTTTCCTTTGTTGTTCATCATAATCCGTGAACACCTTCACGTCTTGTTGTGTTTCCTTTCTATCCATCAAACCCTAGTCCACGCATCTAATTTGTTACACTTATCTTTACTATTTGCATCTATCCATAGCCGCCGCAACAACTTTTGCGCGCATTGTTCCTATTTTGTCATCTAATTCGGAGTCAGTTCTTAAAACTAATCTAGTTTTCGCATACGAACTCGGATTTCGACATTCCATATATCAAAATCAATCAGAATTTTTTTTGGATCCATTCATCCCCTGCTTTGTTGAGTTCGGAATTTTTTATTTTGGCCAAAAACTGGTCACAAGATCGTCTTTTCATGGTCACAAGCTTTTTGTCAATTTTGAGCACGTCTTCTGAATTTTCCATAGGCCACGCCTTTCACTTTTTTAAGCTCATATTTTCTGTGGTTACTTCTTTTGTACTCCTAAGTGAAGAAAAAATATCAAAAAATAAAAAGAAAAAGTCAAAGAATCCCAAGAAAACAACGACAACCCAAAAATAGAGAAAAAAGTGAGGGGCAAAAGTGGAACAATATCTAGAGGAGCACATAGAGAGCGCCATTTGAGCTGTGTTTGCGTGTGCTGATTTTCGCCTTATTCCTAATCATAATCCTGCTATTCACATCACTTGATACATCTAGTACTTGGAACGTGAATAGGCCAACAACTAAGACAAGTACTCGGGATACTTATTCAGCTTTGCTATTTAGTTGCGAATATTGCTATTCCTTGCTACTATATTGTGCCTGTCCAAGCTCCACTTTCTTCTAACCAAGTATAGGTTCACCTTGCAACTGTTACACTCAAGCTACAACGGTATCACAGTTACCGATCGATTACACCACATGTTGCTTTGGTAAGAACACTTGTAAGACTGTGGTAAGACGCTTGAGAGTGTGTGACTTTACTCCTTGATCACATCCTATAGTAGCTAATAGGAAAATACATACTTGTGTGTTTTCTTGTTTGATGCTAACAATGATAGGTTACAACATGTACCGATATGAGACATCAATGATGTATGAGCCACGCACTATTGTTGCTGCACCTCCTCCCGTAGGTCAATCTATTCTTTCTTCCCCGCCTACTTATGATGGTATTGGTATTGATGAGTACATTGAGTGGGAAACTAAAATAGATAGTATTTTTGCACAAAGTTATATGTGCGAACGAAGGAAAATTAAAAATGCAACTGGTGTTTTGAGACAATCTGCATCAACTTGGTGGGAGTCTTTAAGTTTTTCAGATAAACCTCACACATGGAATGATATGAAAGATCTTATGAGAGAAAATTTTATTAATCCATCTCTTGTAATTAATTCAAGTGATGAGGTGCATCAACTAGATCAATCTCTTGTTATTCCTCCTGCTATGCCTAACCTTTTGCAGGACAATGTACAAAAGTGCGAGGATGATGAGATAGAAAATGAGAGGCTCATAGCCTCATGTAAAAATTTAGAACCATCAACTATTACTCCTGCTGAACATAGGAGCAAAGGTAATGCCCATGATGCTAAACTCACAGAAGGTGAGAGTTCTCTTGATGTGCTGAATTTTTCCACCAATCATGCTATGATAGAGCAAAATTTAGTGGAGCCTTCGCTTGATTTACCTTTGTCACAAGATAATTTGCTTGATGTTCTTTGTGATAAAGATGACTTGCATGATGATATTTATGTTATACCCATGCAATCATTAAAGAATGATCATGCTATATGTGTGCTGAAATCGAACACTTGTGCTAAAAATAGACTTGTTATTCATAATGCTAGTGAAGTTGATGTGTGTAATCTTAGTTCTTTAGAGGAGAAACTTTATGCATATGCTGATTTGCCATGGTTCTCTAGACATACATATCATGTTTTTGGCAAATATAACAACCAAGGACAATATTTGATACAACGAGTTTATATTTGTACAAATCTGAATTCTCCTTTTGTTGTGCAAAGTAATGATCAACTAGAGGACAGTAAAATCAACACTGTTGTTATGCCATATTTCTCTAGTTTTGTTTTTCGAACACAAGTAGAATCCAAACAAAAGGAGCATATGTTTCTTGTTAGTACTAATCTTTTGCAGGATAGTATTGGCAAAGATCATGTGTATTTCAATCGAGCAGACTACATGTCTGTAGGACAAGACATGCTACAAACCTGGACATCTGGTCATATTCTTTCTCACAACATTGTCCATTCCCATTATTTTGGAAACCTCATTTGTCTTTATGTTGTGTAGGATCGACTTCAAGCAAAATCGACATTGAGGATGTCTTTTCATCAAGAAAGGGAGGATGATGAGGACATGAGCTCCATGCATACGACCATGCTTGGAGATAGAGGACGAGGAGATCAGCGAGGGTGTCCTAACCAAGAAGGAGGCCCGAAGCTCATCCGGTCCGAGTCACCAAGGTGGAGGCCCAAATCAAGTTCGAGCCCATCTCGGGTTCCAAGACCAGTCTGTCATAAAACTGGTCACACGGGTGCGTCCATACTCCGTTTTCGACAATCCACATATGGATGGAAAGCTAATTAGATAAGGAAGCCAATGCAAGTGGTCTCACATCAAAAGCCCTTCGGAATCAACAGGAATCGTCGAAACAAGTTAGCATCCTAAATCTACCAGGGTGCTACGACACCGTCTTTTGGTCCGTTGGGCCGTGTATCGTCTTAGAGCCCATTAGGGGGCGCATCTAGGGGGGTGACGTCTGGGGCTCTATAATTAGCAGTCGTCGCTCTCATTAGGGTTTGGGTTTTGTTTAGTTCTTGATTTCCTCATGAAACAAACATCGTTTTGTTGCAACTATGCTGCCAAGGCCGCTTGCTGTGAATCAAGGGCCCCAGTTCTTGATCTTGTTCGCCTATGTCGATTAGTCCTTTTGAATAAAGACTTGAACTCCTTCTCGTTATCATAAGCCTCATATTTATTTGCAATTTCAGCTTGTGTTTATCCCGTTCTTGCTTGTGTTCTCGATTCGCTTGCAGGAAAGCCTTCTCGGCTGAGGTCAATTCACGTTCGTGTGGTTGATAACCAATGGAGCAGTGGTGTAACGGTTGTGAGGGTCCGAATCAATCTTTGTTCAAAGCCTAGAACATGAACATCAAGTCTCCACCAATCAACGCTATTGTACCTATCGGAAGATTAGGCCTTGTCTACATCACTTCCCATCTAAGGGTAAGGTCATCTCATCCTCTCGCCTGGAGGGGATTGTTGGAGTTTTGGCTGCTCATCCAGTGAGGGCTTAGGATTGAAACCCACCATGGGTGAGGCAACCTCATCATCATCATGATCTGAATCTGAATTCTCAAGTAGCTAGTCATAGCTGTAGAGGAAGCAGCGAAAATCCCCTGGATCGATGAGTCCAGATATGTCGGCATCATCCTACTAGTCTTGTTGATCGGAGGTGTCGTCGAGGTCACTCTGATTAATCGGGTTTGGAGGCTGGTCTTCCTCTGTGGGAGGTTTGGTGGGTCCCACCATGGCCTACGAGAATGTCTCATGATGAGTTGTCATCATTTGTTCTGATCTCCCTAGGATTGGGAAGAAGAATGATGAGGTATTGGTATCAGATCTAGAGCGGGGGTCAAATCTATGGTTTTGCTGATGTGAAAAGTAGCGATAGGCTCACCTTCTCGTCCATCCTCAATGAAAATTTGGGCATAACATTTTAGGTGCCTTGCGAGGGTGGATGGTCCTACTTCCACAACCTCCTCTAGTTTGGCGGAGAAAGCATAGATTTGTGTTGGTATTTATTAACGCACACAGAGAAATCTGCAAGTGCACGGATATCAATGTAGCTTTCACCAAGGAGTATTCCAAGGTATCGATTTCCATGGGGAACGCAAAGTGAGCTTGTAATGAATCAAGAACGTCCAAGGAAAGACTAAATTAAATGTTTTGTGGGCAGAGAGGGTCTCCTAAGATTTTCTAAGATGAACTAATTAATCAAGGCTCAGGCTTACTACAGTCATCTACTTTGGAGCAACAGTACATTTCCGACCCTCGAATGAATTTAGGATAAGTGGTCAGGGGAAGGCTGCCAAAAAGCTCTATGAAAACACCCATCCTAACGTGGTGGATTACAAAGGCCTTATAGAGCTGTCACCTCTAGGGATACCACAACTATCTGTGGGATTGGGTGCAATCTCAGGTAAACACTAGCCTAAACACCATGTCTACACTAACGATTACTACTCTAATTCAACGTTAAAACTAGAGCACTCAATGCAAGCAGAGATCAAATAAATAAAGTAAAGTAAGAACTAAACTTAATTAAATAGAAAACTTAGAAATACTAGTGAAATAACCTGAATATTACTCAAAGATGAGCTGCACCCATAGAGATACAAAGTCGAGGAGGATCCAACAGGTATAGCTCCTCTCCAGCTCTCTCCTCTTCTCTCTCCCTATTCTCTCCACTACAACTAGATGAGAGCCATCTAGATAGACACTACCACTACAACTATCATGAAGAGAGTGGAGCTCAAGTGTGTAGGTGTGTGTTACAAATGAGGGAGAGGGGTCCTATTTATAGTGCTAAGTGGAGTAGGGGCTACTCCAACGCCACGTTAGCAATCCACATGATCCTTCTTCTCTACCCTTGGATGGAATCGACCTCAAACCGCCATGACTCAACGCATAGGATTGATCTTCATTGTGTTTCCTTACATGTGAAGAAGAGTGAGGCAGTTTCGGGCACCGGGGGGGGCACCGAGTGGCATGGTGAGAGCTTCGGCCAATGCCCCACTGAGGGTTGAACCCTCCATCTTCTATGTGGTGACCCTCTAGGTGGTGTAGAGCATGGATATGAACATTTTTGTGCATTTGATCACCGATGGTTGGATAGTGGGACCATGGATCCTTGTACTTCCATTCTGGAGCGTTGATCAACCAACCGACTTGCCACCAATAGATGAAATCACTTGGGAGTGTGTTGCTATGGATCAGTGATGTGTAGGGGAGCTAGTGGCATCGGGCAACTCCAACTTGGGCCAGGCCAGCCCCACCAAGTTAGCCCCGGCCCCCCTACTGCATGGAATGCCTTCTAGAAGCCTTGTATTGACGTGTGTTGACCATTTTTGCCCTTGCATACACAATCTTCCAAGTACAAGTGGAATCAAGTAAAATCATAATATAAATGTTGCTTTTATCTTGATTTTATGCTCAAATGAATATCATGTTGATGGTCATAAATGATGAATAAGGACCATCAACAAAATCCCCCACACTTTGTCTTTGCTCGTCCTGAGCAAAGGTTAAGATAAAGTAGACATAAACATAGCTATTCAAGATATTGAACTAGCATAAGAATTATTCCAAAATATACTTCATACCTGCGGGATATGTGGAGTGGCTATCATATATCCTTGAGCAGTTGAGAAGTGTAATGACTCTAAAACAAAGTCATCTCTTCCCAATTTCACATCTTAGTACTTCGAGTTTTTGAAATGTTTTTAAACAAAAGCATAGTTCACATGTACTCCTCAAATGGTACTCTCGAATCTCTCAATGGTGTATGATTCCTCACCAAAGCATATTATAGCTTGCCTTCTTTTTCTTCCTACTTCTAAAGGGCTTATGTGGATCTTAGGTAGGAAAAAACATATGAAGGCATACTTGCATTGCATATATTCTAAAGTCAAAGCTTGGATCCAAGGAGAAAAATGTCATACTCTTAGATCAAGATGTGTGTGTGGAAAAAAGATGATAAACTTCTCTATACTCATTAACATGAATGATCTCTCTCTAACTTTTATTTTGAGAACATGGCTATGATTTCTCTTCTTCTTTTTCTTCTCTTTTTTCAATGCTTGAGCCTTCATGTGCTCTTCTTTTTTCTTTTCTTTTTTTCAATACTTTTGCATAGCCCATGTCTCTTTTACAAAAACATTAGAGAGAGATCACATGTGGAGTATTTATTTGACCTTGATCTTGTGAGCATGATAAATTTCTCAACAAGGGTCAACAAGACTTGACAAAACTCAATGCAAAGGCAAGTAGCATGTGTAGAAAGTTTTCAACATGTATCACTAGATATGGCTCTGGTAGGAATTTTTCTCACCATTGAGGAGTATGTGAAGCTATGGATCTTGATATTTTATCAAAAAGAAAATCCTCCAAGTACTTTGAATAGAAAAGGTTGGATTTCCATGTCAATGCCATATCTCACTTCACAACAACTTAGTCAATATGTTTTTGCTATGTGAAATTTTTCCCACAAGCACTAAGTAGATGTAAGGAATAAAGATTATGCAAGACAAACTCAAAGAGCTATATTCATATTCACTTTCAAAATCTTACTCTAAGTGTGCAACTTTGTTCTTTTTAATTTGCATGTTAAACAAGTGCAAAACAGCAGATAAGCATATGAACAGGTGGGAAAAGATCAAACCGAGTTATAGAAGTTGTGTGTAGGCTCCTTCACCAGTTCATGATGTGCTTTGGTGCAATGGTTCCCAATGGGGGTGTGGTACACCCCCACACTTCTTCAAGACTATACCTGGCTTTTATTCATAGACAGAAATGGTGAAAACAAAGGGGACTCTTCTGGTGAGGGACACCAGAGAGTCAACAATTATTGAACTAAAGGACTAAACTAAAATCTAATAAAGAACAAGAATAAGATTGAAATTTTTAGATTGGATCATTAAATTGCAAGAATTCAATTAAGTCAACTTCTTCTAAGTTTTCTGGTTCAAGAAAAACTTTCAAGCATTGGCCATTTACCTTGAATAAGTTACCTTCATTATTGTGGAGTGTGATGGCACCATGTGGTGAGGCTTTAATCACCTTGAATGGCCCTTACCATTTGCTTTGAAGTTTTCCATGACCAAAGAGCTTTACTCTTGAGTTAAACAGTAGGACCTTGTCTCTAGGCTTGAACTCCTTGTGCTTGATTCTCTTATCATGCCATCTTTTTGCTCTCTCTTTGTAAATCTTGGAGTTGTGATAAGCCTTTTCTCTCCATTCTTCAAGCTCGGCTAGTTGCATCTGACGATTCTTACTAGCTACATGGAGATCCATGTTCCATTTCTTGATTGTCCAATGGGCCCTGAATTCTAATTCAACAGGCAAATGGCATGTTTTTCCATATACAAGCTGATAAGGTGACATACCTATGGGTGTCTTATATGCCATTCGGTATGCCCAAAGTGCATCATGGATCTTGTACTTCCATTTCTTCCCCATCTCATCCACGGTCTTTTACAAAATGTTCTTGATTTGCTTATTTGATGTTTTAGCTTGACCGCTTGTTTGGGGATGGTATGGAGTTGCAATATTGTGCTTGACTCCATACTCTACCAGGAACCTTTGAAAGGTCTTGTCAATGAAATGGGGCCCTCCATCACTTATGACCATTTGAGATGTTCCAAAACGTGGGAATATTACTTCATGGAACATCTTCTTGGAGTGCTTGGAGTCGGCATCTCGACATGGTAATGCTTCTACCCATTTGGACACATAGTCAATAGCCACCAAGATGTATTCGGCATCTCCAGACTTTGGGAATGGTCCCATGAAGTTGATGCCCCATACATCAAACAACTCCTCTGGGAGGTTGTTCATGAGTGGCATTGCATCCCAAGAATTAATGTTTCCATGTTTTTGGCATCTAACGCATCTTCTAACAAACTCCTTTGTATCTTGGTACATCGTAGGCCAGAAGAACCCACTTTGCCAGATCTTAGCATGTGTATGAAATGCTCCATAATGTCCTCCATAGGGTGATGCATGACACCTCTTGATGATTTTTATGGCTTCAGCCATAGGGACACATCTCCGTAACAACCCATCGGCACATACTGTATAAAGATATGGGTCATCGTACAAGTGAAAATGGCTTTGATGCTTGAGTTTCCTCTTGTCTTCCCCTGGTGCAACATACCCTGCAACTATATAGTTGACAATATTTGCATACCAGGGGTTCGAGTCTGTTACCTTCAGGAGTGTGTCATCCCTTAGGTAGTCATTAATAGGTAACTCTTGCACATCCTTATGTCGAAGCCAAGACAAGTGATCGACCACCTAGTTCTCTACTCCTTTCTTATCTCTTATTTCTATGTCAAATTCTTGGAGCAGAAGAGTCCATTGGATCAACTGAGGCTTAGCATCTTTCTTAGTGAGGAGGTACTTAAGAGCAGCATGGTCCATTAAAATAATTACCTTTGCCCCCACTAAGTAAGATCTAAACTTGTCTATTGCAAAGACAACTATGAACAACTCTTTCTCAGTTGTGGCATAATTGAACTATGGCCCCGACAAGGTTTTGCTAGCTTAGGATATAGCGTAATGCTTCTTATCCTTGGTATGGCCTAACACGGCCCCTATAGCAAAGTCGCTAGCATCACACATGATCTCAAAGGGCAGCTTCTAATCAGGTGGTTGAATGATTAGAGCTAAGATGAGTGCCTTCTTGAGGATTTGAAAGGCTTCATGGTACTCATTATTGAAAGTGAAGGGCACATCTTTGACCAAGAGATTACTCAGGGGTCTAGTGATTTGAGAAAAGTCTTTGATGAAATGCCTATGGAACCCTATGTGGCCTAGGAAGCTATGAATGCCCTTCACATTCGTGGGAGGTGGGAGTTGTTCAATAACTTTGATCTTTGCTCTATCCACCTCTATTCCATGAGCGGACACCTTGTGTCCGAGCATTATTCCTTCCTAAACCATAAAATGGCATTTCTCCTAGTTCAGGACTAAGTGCTTTTCTTTGCACCGTTGTAAGACTTTGTCTAAATTCTCCAAACAATCATTGAAGGTTTTGCCATAGATAGAAAAGTCATCCATGAACACCTCCATGATTTTCTCAATCATATTAGAGAAAATAGACATCATGCACCATTGGAAGGAAGCTGGAGCATTGCATAAACCAAACGACATACGTCGGTATGCATAAGTTCCATATGGGCATGTGAAAGTGGTCAAAAGAAGGAATGGTTCGCGAGGCATTATAACATTTCATCTATGAACAGCAATTGGAAGTGATCCTTCTTAGTGGCCTTATTAAGTTTCCGATAGTCAATGCACATCCGCCACCCGGTGATAGTTTGTTGAGGGATGAGTTCGTTCTTCTCATTCATAACGACTATCATCCCTCCTTTCTTTGGAATGACTTGGATAGGGCTAACCCACTCGCTATATGGCATGAGATAGATAATCCCAACGTGCAAAAGCTTGAGGACCTCTTTCATAACAACCTCTCGCATAACATTGTTAAGTCTCTGTTGGGGTTCCTCAATGGTAAAGAATCAGGATCAATAGGGATACTATGAGTGTAGAGAGTGGGACTAATCCCTTTCAGGTCATGGAGTGAGTAGCCAATGACCGATTTATGTCTCTCTAGGATGGTGACAAGTTTATGGGTTTCTTCTTGAGAAAGCTTGTCGCTTATGATGATAGGAGTTTCCTGGTTGTTGTTGAGGAAAACATATTTCAAGCTAGAAGGAAGGGGTTTTAGCTCAATTGAGGGAGGTGCTGGCATCTCTATGTGGTCTAGTTAAATAGGCTTTGCTAGCTCTTCCTCTTTTTCAATGAAATGTTCATCTTTAAGAGCTGGTTCAAATCTCTAGACCCCTTACAAACCTATTAGCCAAGGATGCACCTTTTGAGTTCACATATGAGTGCTTAGATGCTTTCCACACTCTTAAGAAAGCACTCATCTCAGCACCATTCATGCAACCACCCAATTGGTCACTACCGTTTGAGATCATGTGTGATGCTTGTGACTATGCTGTTGGTGTGGTCCTTGGCCAAACCAAAGATAAGAAGCATCATGCAATAGCTTACGCTAGCAAAACACTGATAGGAGCCCAACTTAATTATGCTACCACAGAAAAAGATAGCTTAGCAGTCGTTTTTGCTATTGACAAGTTTAGGTCTTACTTAGTGGGAGCAAAAGTTATTGTTTACACTGATCATGCTGCACTTAAATACCTGCTCACTAAGAAAGACGCTAATCCTAGATTAATAAGATGGGTACTCCTGCTCAATAATTTCACCTTGAAATAAAAGATAAAAAGGGAGTAGAGAATACCGTTGCAGATCATCTATCATGTATGCAAGTCACTAACATGTAGGAGTTGTCAATAAATGACTTCCTACGTGATGACATGCTACTGAAGGTGACGGACTCCAACACGTGGTACGTGAATATCGTGAATTTCATGGTTGCAAGATACGTACCACCGGGGGAGAACAGGAGAAACCTACAAGCTGAGAGTAGATGTCACATTTGGAGGACCTATACCTATATAGGGTATGCTCTGATGGCCTATTGAGGAGATGCGTGCCAATGGCAGAAGGAGTACAAATCATTAAGAAATGCCATGCAGCACCGTACGGAGGCCATTATGGAGTATTCTGCACTCAAGCCAAAATCTGGCGGTATGGGTTCTTCTGGCCGACAATGTACAATGACACTAGAGAATTCATTCGAAGGTGTCAGAAATGCTAGATGCAAGGAGGCATCACTGCTCACAACGCAATGCCCCTCCTCCACAACTTGCAAGTGGAAATATTTGACGTCTGGGGCATTGACTTCATGGGGTCGTTTTATAAGTCCCAAGATTGCGAGTACATCCTTGTTGCTGTTGACTACGTGTCTAAGTGGGTGGAAGCCTTACCATGCAGAGCTGTTGACGCCAAGCATGTAAGGAAGATGTTTCATGAAGTGATTTTCCCATGCTTTGGAACACCAAGGATGGTGATAAGTGACGGGGGATCTCACCTCATCGACAAGACATTCAGAACCTTCCTAAAGGAGCTTGAGCCAAGCACAACATCGCCACCCCTTACCATCCTCAAACAAGCGGTCAGGCAAAGGCCTTGAACAAACAAATCAAAAAATATCCTACAGAAGATGTTCAATGAGATGGGGAAGGGTTGGAAGAACAAGCTTCCTGATGCACTCTGGACACACAGGATAGCTTAAAAACCCCCCATCGGCATGTCACCGTTCCTGCTCATCTATGGAAAAAGCTGCCACTTGCCAGTTGAGCTTCAGCATAGAGCTCATTGGGCCATAAAAAGCTGGAACATGGATGTTAAGCTAGCCAACAAGAATAGACAGAAATAAATTGCCAAGCTAGAAGAATGGTGAGAGAAGGCCTATCATAGTGCCAAGCTTTACAAGGAAAGAACTAAAAGATGGCACGATCACCGAATCCAACAAAAAGAGTTCAAGGAGGGAGACAAGGTGCTACTTTTCAACTCCTGAGTCAAGCTCTTCCATGAAGGAAAACTGTGCAACAAGTGGAAGGGACCACACACCATCATCAACACATCGCCACATGGTGTGATCACCATTCAAGATGATGATGGTAACATTTTTAAAGTCAACGGTCAATACTTAAAAATTTTCCTAGAGCCTTCTCATGACACTAACCAAGAAATAGATAAAATAGAGCTAATTGCTTTTGATAACTTTATTTTAAATTAATCCAAATTAAAAAAGCTTCTAACATATTCTTTTCATTTAATTAAAAATTCAAATATTCTTTCTCTTCAAGCATGAATCTTGGATAATTACTTTTATGGCCTCACTGAATAATACTTGATTCATGCTTGATCACTTGCAACCTTCACTCATAATTATGAATCATGTGAAAAACATCAACTTCAATATCCTTTGATTCACCTTGATAATGTGTATCCTGCTCTATCACTCGCAGATTGTAACACCTCTAGTGTTTTAAACACTAAAATATGCCAAGTCATCATATGCATTGCACATCATTCTTGTGTTAGTGAAAACTTTGATATGCATTCACTAAAACAAGTTTACTTTTATTATTATAGGTGTTGACTTGTATGAGATGAATCAAGTTCAAAACCTTAGTATTAAATTGGAATTCCAAAACCCTAATTTCCAGCGTTTAATACTACCCTGGAAAACCTAATTCTAAATCTAAGCACAATGTGGGGTTCAGCCTAAAAGAAAAACTGTAGAGCCTGTCAATGTGTACAAAGTTGGTTTTTAGAGTTTTCAAAGTTATTATATAAAATTTGAAGTAATTTGGAAGGAGATAAATTCTTAAAGTGTCCCCTTTTGATTTTAAACTTGCATTGTTAAATGTAGACAAAATTTGAGTATGGTTATTAAAGCAAAGTTTTTGAACTTTGAATTTGGAGCAACTTTTATTTTTGGAGATTTTTGAGTTACCATACAAATTTGAAAGTAATTTGAAAAATGAAGTGAGTGGCAATTCAGTAAATATCATGAACAGTGCAAGCAGGCAGGCTCTCACCGCCAGCAAGCTTCCACCGGCTTCCACGCGCACCCACGTGCGACACCTCCTACTTCGACATGTCCGCGTGCCGTTACGTGTCAAGCGCACGTCTCCTGTCGCTCTCCGCTCGCTTGATAAGTCTGGGAGCGCCCTCTTGTCGCTCTCTCCTTCCCTCTGTTTCCCGTCAGCACTGCCCAGCTCCGACGAGCTCGTGCCGGAGTCATAGAGCCCTCCCAGCCTCAGACGAGCACGTCACCATGATCGCCATCACCGAGTGCCTCCATATCACCCACTTGCGCAACTTCTATCCCTCTGGTTTGCCCGGCGTAACCTCGTCTTCTCCAACTCCGACGAGGATCCGCCGAGATCCATTCCACCTTGGACAGGTAGTTCGGGTGGGCTTCTTGCTTCATCTTTTGCTATTTCTTGATCTTCATTCTGTCGTGATGTTCATGAGCTTGATCGTTGATCATTTGGTCAGTTGCTTTCCTCAGAACGGAGCTTCGCCGTGAGTTCACGCCGCCGCTATCGTCTCCAACACCGATGACTTAGCTCCGCCTCGCCTTAGCCGTTGTTCTCGCGCGAATCAGCTTTGGGGTGAGCCACTGATCATGCCTATGTGATCTATTTTACCTCTACCATGACGTAGCCATGGGACCGTGGGACGCCAGCGAGTTTTGCTCCGTCGTGCCGCTACACGCGTCGCTACTAGTGTTGTGGAGTGTTGTTGGTTCAATTAAGTGCTCGGTTAAGTCCGTTAGGAGGTGCTGAGTACGCCAAAGACCTTAGTATTGCTGGTGAAGTCATGGATCGCCATTGCCATCTCTGCAGGACACCGCCGTGTCGCTATCGTCGCCGGTGAGGTCTCTACAGTAGTCTAGATGTTCAACTAGTGCCATTAGTCGAAGCGCAGCGCTGGGGAGGTCATGTTGGTTCAATCCATACCACCGGAGACCTCACTGCCGGTGAGTAATCACCAGTCAGAGGGCCTCACCACCATGGTCAGCGCGGGCTGACCGGTAGGGTCACACTGTCAGTGGCTGTTAAGTAAAAATGAATTTTTCTATTTTGCTCAAATGGTTAAATAGTGTTGTGATTTGTTTATTTTGTGTAGAAATAAATAGAGCTCCAAAAATTATGAAACTTTTTGTGTGACCCCTCTGAGATGTGAACTATTTAGGAAAAATATTAAATGTTACTTTTCAGTACATTTTGAATGTGATAAAAATTGCTCAAATTAATTAATAATGGGATTCCATGATTTTTCTAGGCTTACATAATTATCTAAAAACTATGAAAATTGTTTTTCCACTTAGTTATCATGTGATGAGCCTTCGCGAAAATTTGGAGCTCATTTGGAAAAAGTTGATTTATTTCATAATTTTGAATTGATTAATTAATTAATTAATTAAAACAAATAGTAAACCTTAATGACTTAGGTTTTGTTTGAATTTGGGATTGAGTGATAACCTTGGGTAATTAGCATAAAATGATCCTTGGTACTTTAAGTAAGTGTTTGAGTTTATGATCAAGTTGTGATTAAGAAATGTTAATTAATATAACCCCACTAAGGTCATTAGTGTTAATCTAAGTAAACCCTAAAGAAGGTTTAGTTAGTTGTTAGTTTGTAACTATACCGTGAAGGAAAGTTGTATTCAAGTTATTAACTTTTACATCCATCATCAAGCATCATGTTTTATATCACGCATCATATTAAACATGGCATTGTTACTACGTGTAGTAAACGAAAGTGAGAACTTGGTAGTCAACCAAGTTGTTGAGGAAGTCAACCCACTTGTTGAGGTCGGGTTTGATATCTGTGGAACATCTCTAGAGCCTGACTATTCCGATAATCAAGGCAAGCCCCGGATGCATTTAAACCTACCTTGTGTTTTACAAATTTATATCATTTTTATTTAAATGTTGTATTAAGTGATTAGGAGTTGAGTGGAAACCTAATTGGTGCATTACCAATCTTATTTTTTCCATATCAACATTGTTACCAGCTTCAATTCGAGAATGCCTAATTAAGCTTAGCCATGCTTAGACCGATAAAAGTCGGGTGATTACCTGTCACCTGTGAGATATAAATGGATTTTTTAGATACGATTGGTTATTTATGTTATCATGAGATATAATCATCTAGAGTAATAAATCTAGACGGGGCAGACTCGATGTATGAGAGCCACAAGACATGGTTGTCTTGTGAGCGGGTTCTTTCCGCCTATGTCGATTAAGAACCGTCCGTTGTTGAATTGCATAAGGTGAGACTTTGTAGTACTTGCCACATATTCTGGTAAGCCTTAACTCGGCTATTCTATTACGAGAATGGCTACTCGCGCACTAGGAGTGGAGAGATGGCGAGAGTAGCGTGTATCCACGTGGCAATGGGCTGGATTGGTGGAGTACTGTGCTCCCGGGTGGCGCGGGCCCGTTCTTATTTTAGAGGATCTGAGGGTAGGTTGATATATGTAGGTTAGGGACCTGCATATGTCGTGTGGTTGAGAATCCCCAGCTAGATCAGTTCGAATCATCGTTGCTCCTCGGTTATGGAGACTCAACTCACTGTTCATCACCGTAGTTAACAAATGGAACTTGAGTTAGATTTGAGAAAGAGTTTGATATGAAGTTCATGATCTCAATATGGATCATGTTAGCTTTATATATGATCTTTATGAAGATTTAAATGTTGAAAGAAAGAATCTTGTTAGAGAGATTTTACGCAAAAGAACTTTAATTCTTGCTAAAGCCTTACCTTGAATCCCCGAGCCTGCATTCCTGAGTCTTCTCCGTTTTTACGTCAGTTAAGTCTTGTTGAGTATTTTTGTACTCAGGGTTCTTTAACCCTTGTTATAGGTGAGCCTCATGAGCTGGTCTGCTTTGGACCATGCTGCATGATGGTTTTTCAAATCGAAGATAACAAGTAAATGTGTGGCCCTTAGGCAGGGCACTTTAATTTTGTGTTTTGTTTTATGTTACTAATGCTACTCCACCACTATGGTTTGTAATAATAATCGTACTTGGTTTGTAAGATTTGAAATAACTATTTTGTAACTAAGTTATTGTAAGACTTCTGCTATTTTACTCTGATGTAAATTATTGAATAAACTGTTGTAATACTGCAATGATTCTGTAATGGATCCTGCTCAGAAAAATCGTGGATGATTCGGGTTTCTCGAGGACACCCGACAGGTTTCTTAAGTTACTAGGAACATATGCATAGTCGCTAGAGGTTATTGGACAATGACAGGTGCATGTGGGCCCTATAATTTAGGAGGTTCTGCCACAGACCGGTATCAGGGCGACCATTACAAAGTTTTTTATAGTATTGTTTTACAAAAACTTCAAAACGATTTGGGGCAAATAAATTTAACTGTTAATTTGGTCCAAATTGCTTCTGACTTATCTTAATTAATTCTCGCAATTCCTTATTTGATTAATAAGGCTTTATATGGTGGAGTAGTAATCTTATTATGCCCTATATAATAAGAACTATTGTTTATGTACCTTAGGAGCTTTGATGTTTAAGTTTTGTAAGGATGATTCATGCATCATGATTAATCCACTTGTTAATTACTTTCCCTCTTAGTTTGGGTTGAGTAGTATAAATCTCATTCTTACTACTCTTTAGACTTTACTCAGATTGTCTTACTGTTATTAATCTTGCTTTCTACAGTATGGCTCGTACCAAGATAACACCCCATAAGTCCATTGGACCTAAAGGAGTTCCTCGTCACTAGCTTGCCCCTAGGAGTGATGGTGCTAGCAGTAGTAGCTTTAGGTCTAATCCCCAGGCTAAGGTACAGAGGCTTTCAGCAGAATTAGCACAGGCTACTAGAGATAGGGCCTTAGATGCCATCCAAGTGGGCGAGTTACAGGATCAATTGAGGCATGTCACCGCCACTCATAAGAACTGTGAGCATATGTTAGTTCGTATGGTGGAAGGAAGAAATGAGGCTTGGCATAGAGAAGATATAGCTAGAGCCCGAGTTCATGAGTTAGAGTTCTATGTAGAAGACTTAGAAGAATATTATATCAATCTGCATGAAGAAGTCCATAGGCTAAACAATCTCATGGATCCAAATCATGAGCCTCAAGCAAATGCAATAGACCCAAGTGTCATCATTGCAGATGATAATGAACCTGAAGAGGAAGAAGAAGAGGATCCAGAAGAAGTAGTGGTGGTCAATGAAAGTGATGAGGAAGGCGGAAATGTTTCTGGAATGGATACCGATCATGAGGTTTGATGTGATCGAGGAGAAGAGTAGAGTTATAATATAGTGAGTTCTAGTCAAGCTGGGTAGTCTTGCTTAAGTGCAGACTTGTGTATAAATAAGTGAACCCAATGTAATGTGTTTGTAGTAAGCTCTTATAATAGTTCAATAAATGTTGATGTTGAAGGAGTTGAACTTGAACCTGATTTGACCTATTCCGAATATCCTATCCGAGTTTTGGATCAGAAAGACCGTGTCACTCGAAGGAGGACAATCAAGTTCTATAGGATACAATGGAATCAACATTCTGAAGAAGAAGCTACTTGGGAATCTGAAGATTACTTGCTAGAACAGTTTCTGGAGTTCCTTGCTTCTATATAAAATACTAGTAGTTGTACTCTGTCTTTACGAACCATGTTTTATAAAAGGATCTTAGTTGTATTATGGTCAAGTTTAGAATGTATTTGCTTGACACATTTCCTTTTCCATTACTTTATCCTAGGACTTTAAATCTCAGGACAAGATTTCTTTTAGGGGGAAAGATTGTAACACCTCTGGTGTTTTAAACACTAAAATATGCCATGTCATCATATGCATTGCACATCATTCTTGTGTTAGTGAAAACTTTGATATGCATTCACTAAAACAAGTTTACTTTTATGATTATAGGTGTCGACTAGTATGAGATGAATCAAGTTCAAAACCTTAATATTAAATTGGAATTCCAAAACCCTAATTTCCAGCGTTTAATACTACCCTGGAAAACCTAATTCTAAATCTAAGCACAATTTGGGGTTGAGCCTGAAAGAAAAAGTGTAGAGCTTGTCAATGTGTACAAAGTTGGTTTTTAGAGTTTTCAAAGTTGTTATATAAAATTTGAAGTAATTTGGAAGGGGATAAATTCTTAAAGTGTCCCCTTTTGATTTTAAACTTGCATTGTTAAATGTAGACATAATTTGAGTATGGTTATTAAAGCAAAGTTGTTGAACTTTGAATTTGGAGCAACTTTTATTTTTGGAGATTTTTGAGTTACCATACAAATTTGAAAGTAATTTGAAAAATAAAGCGAGTGGCAATTCGGTAAATATCTTAAACAGTGCAAGCAGGCAGGCTCTCACCGCCGGCAAGCTTCCACCGGCTTCCACGCGCACCCGCGTGTGACACCTCCTGCTTTGACATGTCTATGTTGCCGTTACGTGTCAAGCGCACGTCTCCCGCCGCTCTCCGCTCGCATGATAAGTCTAGGAGCGCCCTCCTGTCGCTCTCTCCTTCCCTCTATTTCTCGTCAGCACCGCCCAGCTCCGATGAGCTCACGCTGGAGTCGTAGAGCCCTCCCAGCCTCAGATGAGCACGTCACTATGATCGTCATCACCTAGCACCTCCATATCACCCACTTGCGTAGCTTCTATCCCTCTGGTTTGCCCGGCGTAACCTCGTCTTCTCCAACTCCGGCGAGGATCCGCCGAGATCCATTCCACCTTGGACAGGTAGTTCGGGTGGGCTTCTTGCTTCATCTTTTGTTGTTTCTTGATCTTCATTCTCTCGTGATGTTCATGAGCTTGATTGTTGATCATTTGGTCAGTTGCTTTCCTCAGAACAGAGCTTTGTCGTGAGTTCACGCCGCCGCTGTCGTCTCCAACGCCGACGACTTAGCTCCGCCTTGCCTTAGCCGTCATTCTCGTGCGCATCAGCTTCGGGGTGAGTCACTGATCATGCTTGTGTGATCTATTTTACCTCTACCACGCCGTAGCCATGGGACTGCGGGACGCCAGCGAGTTTTGCTCCACCGTGCCGCTGCGCGCGTCGCTACTAGTGTTGTGGAGTGTTGTTGGTTCAATAAAGTGCTCGGTTAAGTCCGTTAGGAGGTAATGAGTACGCTGGACACCTTAGTATTGCCGGTGAAGTCGTGGATCACCGTCGCCATCTCGGCAGAACACCACCGTGCCACCATCGTCGCCGGCGAGGTCTCTACAGTAGTCTAGATGTTCAACCAGTGCCATTAGTCGAAGCGCAGCGCTGGGGAGGTCATGTTGGTTCAATCCATACCGCCGGAGACCTCACCGCTGGCGAGTAATCGCCGGTCAGAGGCCCTCGCCGCCGTGGTTAGCGCGGGCTGACCGGTAGGGTCACACTGTCAGTGGTTGTTAAGTAAAAATGAATTTTTCTATTTTGCTGAAATGGTTAAACAGTGTTGTGATTTGTTTATTTTGTGTAGAAATAAATAGAGCTCCAAAAATTATGAAACTTTTTGTGTGACCCCTCTGAGATGTAAACTATTTAGGAAAAATATTAATTAATAAATGGGATTCAATGATTTTTCTAGGCTTACATAATTATCTAAAAATTATGAAAATTGATTTTCCACTTAGTTATCATGTGATGAGCCTTCACAAAAATTTGAAGCTCATTTGGAAAAAGTTGATTTATTTCATAATTTTGAATTAATTAATTAATTAATTAAAACAAATAGTAAACCTTAATGACTTAGGTTTTGTTTGAATTTGGGATTGAGTGATAACCTTGGGTAATTAGCATAAAATGATCCTTGGTACTTTAAGTAAGTGTTTGAGTTTATGATCAAGTTGTGATTAAGAAATGTTAATTAATATAACCCCACTAAGGTCATTAGTGTTAATCTAAGTAAACCCTAAAGAAGGTTTAGTTAGTTGTTAGTTTGTAACTATACCGTGAAGGAAAGTTGTATTCAAGTTATTAACTTTTACATCCATCGTCAAGCATCATGTTTTATTTCTCGCATCATATTAAACATGGCATTGTTACTATGTGTAGTAAACGAAAGTGAGAACTTGGTAGTCAACCAAGTTGTTGAGGAAGTCAACCCACTTGTTGAGGTCGGGTTTGATATCTGTGGAACATCTCTAGAGCCTGACTATTCCGACAATCAAGGCAAGCCCCGGATGCATTTAAACCTACCTTGTGTTTTACAAATTTATATCATTTTTTTATTTAAATGTTGTATTAAGTGATTAGGAGTTGAGTGGAAACCTAATTGGTGCATTACCAATCTTGTTTTTCTATATCAACCTTGTTACCAGCTTCATTTCGAGAATGCCTAATTATGCTTAGCCATGCTTAGACCGATAAAAGTCGGGTGATTACTTGTCACCTGCGAGATATAAATGGATTTTTTGGATACGATTGGTTATTTATGTTATCATGAGATATAATCATGTGGAGTAATAAATCTAGACCTGGCGGACTCGGTGTATTAGAGCCACAAGACATGGATGTCTTGTGAGCGGGTTCTTTCCGCCTGTGTCGATTAGGAACCATCCGTTGTTGAATTGCATGAGGTGAGACTTTGTAGTACTGGCCACATATTTCGGTAAGCCTTAACTCGGCTATTCTATTACGAGAATGGTTACTCGCGCACTGGGAGTGGAGAGATGGCGAGAGTAGCGTGTACCCACGTGGCAATAGACTGGATTGGTGGAGTACTGTGCTCTCGGGTGGCGCAGACCCGTTCTTGTTTTAGAGGATCTAAGGGTAGGTTGATATATGTAGGTTAGGGACATGCATATGTCGTGTGGTTGAGAATCCCCAGCTAGGTTATAATCGGTTCGAATCATCATTTCTCCTCGGTTATGGAGACTCAACTCACTGTTCATCATCGTAGTTAACAAATGGAACTTGAGTTAGATTTGAGAAAGAGTTTGATATGAAGTTCATGATCTCAATATGGATCATGTCAGCTTTTTATATGATCTTTATGAAGATTTAAATGTTGAAAGAAAGAATCTTGTTAGAGAGCTTTTACGCAAAAGAACTTTGATTCTTGCTAAAGCCTTACCTTGAATCCTCAAGCCTGCATTCCTGAGTCTTCTCCGTTTTTACGTCGGTTAAGTCTTGTTGAGTACTTTTGTACTCAAGGCTCTTTAACCCTTGTTGTAGGTGAGCCTCATGAGCAGGTCTGCTTTGGACCGTGCTGCATGACGGTTTTTCAAATCGAAGATAACAAGTAAATGTGGGGCCCTTGGGCAGGGCACTTTAATTGTGTATTTTGTTTTATGTTACTAATGCTACTCCACTACTATGGTTTGTAATAATAATCGTACTTGATTTGTAAGATTTGAAACAACTATTTTGTAACTAAGTTATTGTAAGACTTCCGCTATTTTACTCTGATGTAAATTATTGAATAAATTGTTGTAATACTGCAATGACTCTGTAATGGATCCTGCTCGGAAAAATCGTGGATGATTCGGGTTTCCCGAGGACACCAGATAGGCTTCTTAAGTTACCGGGAACATATGCATAGTCGCCAGAGGTCATTGGACAATGATAAGTGCATGTGGGCCCTATAATTTAGGAGGTTCTGCCACACTGATCCTGGTGAACAAAAATCTCAAACTGTAATATTTCACGAGAGCATGCATGAGAATGCGGACAAAATCTTGTCCTAGGGGGAGGCACCGGGGGTGCGGCCGTCCCACACCTGGCCCCGCTGACCCCCCTCTTCCCAGCATTTGTTCTCTGAATCATACAATATCTGAATCTCGGGGTATGGCCGTATGTTGATCACATTTCCATCACAGTAGAAGCCCAAACACCTATAAAAGCCACCCCAAACCTCTCCCTCTCCTCACTCCATTCACAAACAAACATCTTCTACTCTCTTGAGCACTCTTAAGTCATGGCCAGCCATGATCTCGCCCTCTACACAGCATCTTGCTCAACCTACAACTTAGACAGGGCGCTATCTCCAGCCAACACTTTGCCTGAAAGTGAGTTTGTTAGAGAGGAAGAAAGGGTGATCACAATAATGATGCCCCTTGCACTTATGCCACCGCCTAGGAGTGGTACAAGTGGCAGCACGAGCTTGAGGTCTACAGCAAGGACAAGGGCGCCCCTTGGTGGCACCAAGGTGAAGAAGGCGCCCCCGAAGGGAACATCCACTGGCACCATCGGCCTCAAGAGGAAGGCACCCGACGACAGCGGGCCAAAGAAGCGCACTTGTGTAACGCCTTTGGGCAATTTAGCTTCTCGCCCCAGCTCATCTGTATCCTTCACTCGTCATAGCCCTTCCTACATGGTAGTGGGCGTGAGTAAACCTGACGGGGGTACAGAAAGGCCCTCATGTCCAAGCCTAAGCTGCCACCTAAGGAGCAAGCCGAATCATCCTCTCAATCGCTTAAGATCAAGCGGTTCCGGAAGCTTCGTCCTATCAGGCACCCTGCTGGATAGTTTGAGAGTAGCGACAAGGAGGATGCTCCACCTAGGGTGCCCTCCATCACCTCTATTAGTTCTAAAAATGTAACCTTGCGCAAGCATATTAGAGGCTTGAATAATCGCTTAGCTGATAATCTCATCAAGATCAGAGATCTTGAGGATGATATCAATAACCTTCATTCCAAGCTAGATCAGAAAATCGCTAAGCTAGCAAGGGCGGCAGGAGTGGCAAATGTTCTCGATCAACCCTTTTAGGCCACTCCTTGCAAATAATTAGGCGCATTTATTATTTCTGTTTTTCATTCCAATTATTTTGATATTCCAATCATGTAATGCATCTTTATCAAGTTTTCTATGATTCAATAAAGTATTATTATTTGAAATATTGTCTGCACTTGTCTTTGTATTTTCTTTAGCTATCAAAATAAAAGACAGGTACAAAACAAGTGAGGGGGAGACACCACAGTCATCTCCGAAAGATGCACAAAGAGTCTACATGTTTCAAAACTTGGTTTGTGCATCCTCACTCTCTATACTTAAAATAAAATAAAAACTGAACAAAAAATTTAAAATACAGGTTAATAACTGATGCTCCATCTCTGTGTCATCCCATGGTTAAAGTTTGCATACTCTTTATTCCTTGCTAAACTTTCTATAACTTGTGAACACTCATCATAGGGACCCCACTTTATCTAACTAATTGGGAAATGAGATATGGTAGGATGATATGAAACTTGCTCCCTTGGGATTTATCTTTGAAAAACAAAATTTCAAATAGCATGTTCCTTGAATGATATGCAAAATTTCTACCAAAGCCATATATGATTATACATGACATGAGCTTCCTACATATGCCATTTACTTTGTGTTGAGTTTTGTCAAGTACTGTGAGTTAAGAGAATTTTCATGCTCCCAAGATCAAAAATCACATACACGGCCACAAATGACTGCTGCTTCTACACTAAAAGTACGCAAAAACATGCTACCCAAGCTACCATTCTTCTTGTTTTCTTGGGTGAACTAGCTAAACAGACTTCTACACATCCGTTCCTTTAGAAAAATATGATACCCTGAATACTTCTGGGTGAAGGACTACAACAGTATATCCGTGCGCTTATGGATTCCTTCTGCTTACGCCAAGAAATACCAACAGTTCAATAGGATGCAAAAGCGGACTTGGATCAATTTGGAACTAGAAGAAGTTGATGAACGTCGAAAAGAAGACACTAGAGGAGGCTTGATCAACATAAAAATGAAGATAGAAGTAAGACAACCGAGCCCGAACGATGACACGCGAAGAAGCCAAACAAGTGGGTGCCGCACAGGCAGCACGGCTCATGACCGGTGTGCTCAGGGAGGAGCACCCGTTACCAAGGTGTCAGGGCGCGGCTGTAGTGTGCACTGGTTGTCACCGGTGGCACACCGGTTGCCTCACCGGACATGATGTATAGAGAGGTTGCAGCGCACACAAGCAGCAGCTAGGAGTTGATTAGGAGATGACCCCTTCGGATACGACCTTTGATTATAAAGTGAGCTCGTTCCTATATTTGCATCTATACCTATATCTAATATAATAATAAAGAGGTAAAATTTCTGGCCTTTTTTCCATCTATTTTTTGGGTCCATTTTCCCTAACTAACTCGGTGAATAAGGAAATTGTTCGTATCTCGGCAACTCCCATGTTTTATATGGCATATATTGGACAGAGTTCTTAAAGTAACCTAGATAGTTATAGAAATCATAATCCAAATAGATCTCTTCGATTCTGAGTAAGCTGAATAGAAATCCTAACTCAAATAGGAAAATACAAATATAAATTAGGCAAAATATTATCTCCAACGGATTGGTCCTGTATGGTTCATCACTTCATCGGTACGTGCTCCCCGGCCGTGCCCATAAGCAGTAGTTAGCCTCCGGCAAACAAGATTATGCACACGTCAACGAAATAACCAGCTCCGGGATTAATGCCATGGCCCAAGACGTGACAGACAAGATCGTAGACATTGTGGAGCAGCTGATACCTGGGTGTGGAGAAGGTGCTGGTGGTGAGCATAATGCGCCCTATCGGCTGCACACTGTGGCTGTCGAGGTCCAGCGATTACGGCTCTTGCGACAGCTAGAAGGCTGCAAGCATACACAACGTGTACCTTAAAAGAGAAGGTGTTTAAAGATGAAATTGTCTTTAACCTCAACCTGACAACGATGTTCAAGCGCCTCACCTCCAGTTCTGGTACATACTACATACTACAGCGTTTAGCTATATAAAAAATATTATTCAACTCTGTCAAGTGAACACTAGCTAAAAACTCCGATCCAAATCGCAGGTTCTTCCCAATCGAAGAAATTCAAACACAAGCTGGATCCATGCTGCGAGATCTTTGAGCAGAGTGGGTACTACGGCCAGATGGAGGACGGCGACGCGACGTACGACGTCTTATGCCCCACGCCGGTCAAGTACTTCTACTGGGACGACCAACCCAACCCATGCCTTGCCGGTTGGAAGGCCGTCGTGAGTGAGCTCGAGGAGTCCATCAAGAACTTCCTATAGATATCTAGCTTAGTCGTTAAAATGTGGATGCTTGTTAGCAGTGACTATGCCAATCATTATAGGTTCTAATTAATTAGTTCCTCAACTCTTTTAGCATATAAGAGTTTTGGTCAATTTTACTAAGACTAATGGTACAAGAGTCCTAACCGATTTTACTAAATGAAATAGTACATGCTGAACTAGAGATAAAAGTCCGAATTGATTTACTCGGCATGTTCGCTGGTTGGTTTCTGGGCTGGTTTAGGCTAACTGGTGCTGGTTTATTGTGAGAGAAAAATACTGTTGGCTGATTGGTTTGGGCTGGCTGAAACCAATAAGCGAACAGGCTGACTATTCCGTCCGTTACTCCAATTCACTAAATATACTTATATATGAGTTAGGAAATAGCAAGTGGCGTCCAACTATAGTACAGAATCTGGTTCCCAAGTGTATTGGAATAGACTACAGGATCCGGTTCCCAAACGCATTAGAATAGATTACGCAAATTGTTCACTCCATTTCAACCTTTCCAATACGTATTATTTTCCGTTGCAACGCACGGGCATTTTTTCTAGTAATAATAAAACTAAGAATTTGCTACTACCTAATATCGGTATTTCAAATGTGCTTAGGAACAACGGAGATGATATAATATGAATATGCCATGAACAAGACCGATCTTGGAGTACAGGTTCATCAAAGTCCAATATTCGGTTCGTCAGCAACCGGATAGTGCTTCACTGGGAAGGCCTTAACTCATCCATCTAGAGTGCGATTGAGGTTAATGAGCACTTGATGGCTTTCAAATAGATCCTGTCCCACCTCAATATTACATTTGCAGGGTCTTTAAATGATTACAACAATCTGCTGTTGTTTCTGTTGGCTGCTACATACAACGTCCTTCTTGAGCTTGTCATGCAACCTTAGGACCCTGACCCAAGTTGGAGCATTTCCCAAGGAGACGGAGAACACACCAAGGAAGCCCTTGGTCGTTCTCCTCCTTGGCCACCTCCTTAGAAGGTCAGCAAGGGCGTCCAAGCCAAGCCAGGGGCAGTTCAACTCGAGTTCAAGTCTCTCTATGCCTTCAAGACCAGCCTGTGGTAAAATGGATGCCCATCACGCATTCGGACTTCGTTCTTGACGATCCACGTATAGATGGAAAGATAATTTCATAAGCTAACCGATGACTTTGGTTTTAGGTCCAAATTCCACCAGAGTCAATAGGAATCATCGGAACAAGTCAACTTCTAGAATCTATCAGGGTGTTGTGTCAACGTCTTTGATCCGTTGGGCCGTGTATCGTGTTTGAGCTCATTAGGGGGGCGCGTCTAGGGGGAGCGATGACCCTTAGACCTTATAATTAGTCGCCACCACCATAGTTAGGTTTTGTGTTTTGCTTTATATTAATTTGTCTTTGAACAGCAGTTGTTATAAGTTTGTGAAACCCCACATTGATATCTTAATCATACATCTGTAAATTATCACTTTACTTGAGTTGCATTTTATCGTGTTCTTACTTGTGTTATTCGATTCGCAGCAGGGATTAGCCTTCTTGGCGAGGTTAATCGAATTGTGACACGGTTGATAACCAGAGAAGACATGGTGCTAAGGTTGTAGGGTTCGGGTCTTTGCGATTTGAAGCCGGATCGATGTGTCGCTTTCCGCCCAAATCGTTAGTTATCTTAAACCTGACGGAAGATCGAAAACCCCGTCCTCATCAAGTCATAATCAGAGCTTCAGGTATTACCGTTAGGTTTATCTTTACCCTAGTTTAATTGTGTTTGTCATTGTTCCGTAAATCCAAAAAATTGCCCTGAAAAATATTTATGTTCATCGTCGTTATTTCTCTATCCCATTATTCCTTGTGCCATTGCAATATTTTTAATTTTAGTTTGCTTTATTAAACGGTCGTCGATCTTGTTGTGTCCTAGTTAGAGTCATAAACCTCCTCGTTGTGTACTGCAATTTTTGTTAGTTGCATTGAAGGAAGGTGCAAATCGTACGTGCTACTTAGTTGTACCGTGCTATACGTACAGCAATTTAGAGCACAGAGAGATTGCCGATTGATTTTTGTTGCATGAGATGCCGTTATTTTTCTTTCCAAAGAATATATCGCACCCCAATCAAAAAGTAAAGAGCATAGCAGATTGGGCGTGATATGTGGCCAAATATCCTTTGTTTATTTATTTGTGGCCAATCAACACGGGAAATAATTATTTCCCTTTTGATTTTCACGTGATCCTTTCTTTGCCTTGAAGGACTCCCTTTTACGTTGCTAGTAGCACACCACGTACAGATTATGTGCATATATTTGTCTTGCGCTACACGCTAATTTTTGTGAAAGATATCTTAGTGCGTTGAAGCTAGAAGATTTGTTATCTTGACTATTCCAATCGTGTATCATTGAGTTCTATTTCTTTTTCCTTGCCGCACATTATATGAGATTCAAAAAAAAAGAGTAAAAGGCAAGACGTGCAAGAAAAAAAGCTGCACAAAAAAAGGCAAAGAGGTGAAAAAAAGGAAAAGAAAAACAAAAGAGCCGCACCAAAAAAGAAAGAAAGAAAGAAGAGAAGTGCTTGCATCCTCTGAGTTCTCGTGCTGAGTTGTATTTGTTGCTTGCTTGAACTAGGCCCAGAACGAGTTTAGACCGGCGACATAGACTAGCTGGGGACTACTTTTTAATCTTGCAATTTTCTGAATTAAATTATTGTTATTTCTTGCTACCATATTTTAAGCCTCCTAAGCTCCACATATATACTTTAGATCAGTACAGAAAAAGATCCTTACAATCTTGGTGCCACACCCTCACAGGTATCACGAACCAGCCACTGGTTGTACCATCCACTGCTTTGCTTTGATAAGAATACTGGTAACTTGTAAGAGCTTGGTAAGACATGTGAGAGTGTGATTCCACGACCCATAAAATAGTTGATAGGACATTTATTTTGATTTCTAACAATATCGAACAATAAGTTTCTGTTTAAGATTGAATTACAGGAAATCATGAACTACATGTTTGCAAGGATGGATCGAATGGAGAACAATCCGCTATCACATATAAGGTATGAGAGGTAAGCTGACCATACCATCCTTTGTTGGATCTTATGATGGAGAAGAATATTTAGATTGAGAGATGGCTGTAGAACAATAATTTAATTCCCATCTAGTTTCTGAGATACATAGAGTTAAACATGCTAATAGTGAATTCAAGGATTTTGCTAAAATTTGGTGACGAGAACTAGGCAATTTGCATCTACAACCTCATTCATGGGATAGACTAAAAGAGGCAATGTGTGATCGTTTTATTCCTCCTTATAAGCGTGGTTGGCGTAAGAAATTACAGCGCTTAGAGCAGGGTTATATGTCTAGAATATGTTGTGGGATAGTAGAGGACTAATAAGATAAAATTGTTCGTTTTTATGGTGGTTTGGGGCATGAAATACATGATATCGTTTATCATAAAGAATTTTATACTGTCAACTGTTCCGACTTGCTATGCTTGTAGAAAAAGAATTGCAATGATATCAACAAAAGAACCATAGCAACATTGACGACAACCTCACAAATCAGGTGTTAGCAAGGGTGAAACAATCATTTGCGAAGGTCGAGCAGGCGAGTGGCCGTTTCCGCCACTGCAACACCATTTTCACCACCACCACCCACATCCACTCAGGAATCTGGTAAAACTTTAATTGATGCTGAAATGAAACAAACTAATGGAGTTGCTACTCAGTGAGAACAAGAAGATTGATAATAAATATGAATTGGTTTCTCTGAATTTCTACGTTCCAAGGGACCTAGTTGCGTAGTTGGCGTGCTTTGTGCTCTGGCTCGCAGTCGCAGAGGACCCTCTCCACTGCACTCCACCCAACGGTCATATGGAGCCACACTGTCCTCCTTGGCCTTTTCCTTGTATTTTTTGCCCCCTCTACTAATCCTTGGACGTTTGCAGACAATTGGGATCGTAGAAACGTATTCTGACGAGTGTGCGAATGCAACTGGGTCTTGAGTGTTCGTCTCAGTAGATACGGTGGTTCTTCCCATTGTAGTTTTCACTTTGCAGTTCAAAATTCGGCCAACGATTTTTAGCCACACATTATCGAATTCTGAGTATATAGCGTTCTAGTACTGCCTCCATTTCAGATAGGTTGTTTATCATGCCCAATTAAATCATAAATTTATGTTTTCAGATTACCATGATAAATAATTTCACGGTATGTTGTTAAACTATACAAATTTATAAGCATTGATGGACAAAGGTAAAAATTTTGGCTTAACAAAGCTAGAAAACATTGTGAAATGGAGGGAGTGGAGTTGTTTTGGCAAAAAAAATCTACTATCCTCTCTAAATCATAGTTCACTTTAGCTTTACCATAAGTAAAATTCCTCAAATTTTGCCATATTTTTTTAGAAAAAATATGTTGAATTAAAGTTCCAAGAGAATTCAGCCGCAGCACATAAAAACAGGACAATTTAATTCTACTGCCAAGAGAATGGCAGTGCCTGTGAAGGATCCTCAAGCATAGCATCAGGAACAAACACATGGTGGCCAACACCGGCCGCAAATGCAATGGTCATAGCTGTTGTTGCAGCCTGCGACACGGCAGCGATCCGAGAGAGTGAAGAGGCAACCTGGGGTTGGCCATTGGTGGGGATGCCAGCAGCAGAGGGGCGATGCAGCAATGGTGACAGAAGAGAGAGAGCACACTCGGGGCCCAGCGTGCCAGAGAGAGCGTTGTTGCATGTGCTGCTTCCAGTGTGGCTGCTACCTTCAGCCAGAAGACCAGAGCAGGCTGCATGGAGGGCACTACCGCCACCCTGTGGGAAAGGGAACTGATTTGGTGTTCTTGAGAACGATATGGAGAAGGGCTGCTGACGACCCACCAACTGCATGGCATCAGAATTCTGGCCGACTGTTGGAATTGTTCGTGGATAGACCTCAAATTGATTCACTGCAGGAAGATAACATTTGTCATCTACTTTGTTGTTTCCCATGCAAATTGGGTAAAGTTTGCTCAAAAGATAAATGTTATCACATTAGAAATGAAAACTACTGGAGTTGTCAATCAACCAATCATAGAAGGAACAGTCTATAGAAAATATCAAAGACGAACTCTGCACACCTAAAGGAGATTAGACAATCTAATAGATTTTGCTTTCTGCTATCATTGACGAATTGATTCATCATTTAATAAAAGCTAAATATATAGTAATTTTAATGCTCTATCTAAACTAGATTAACATACTCCTAGGAATAAGGCTATCAGAATAGCAAGGCATCCACATATGTAAGCTCAAATGCACCTTGGTGGTATGGAAAGAAACCCCCTAGATTCGTCAGATCATGCTGTGGCTTTCTTCGACGTCTATTATGGCCATCCAAACGCTTCCGGCAACTTCTTTTTCCCTCATCAAACTCGGACAGCATGTGAAACCTACAAATTAGAGAATAATGAACCACCTTCAGCACAAACATTTTCAAGCAAGCACCACAAATTCAACTCCGGATGACAACCTAGGCTTCTTGGATAGTAACACGATGTAGGATTTACATAAGGATTTCAGAAAAGCTTATGAAACAAACAAAATCTAAATTTCCAAGAGCATAAGAAAGCTATATATGTGACTTCTTGCGTTGCTGCTTGGCCTGCTATGCGTGCCACCTTTGTTAGGATTTAACAAGCAAATACTTTCCGTGGCCAGGTTCCAAGAGTGACAGAAGATCCAAACCCAATTATTTAGCATAGGTTTAGTGATACATAAGCTATATCTCATGTAAAGTCAGATAAAGCCACAGTATGACATGGAGGTGTGATAAAATGTTCCAGTTTCCTCAAAAATAGCTGCGCTTCATCTTTTTCACTTGCCAGTTGTTGTTTTCAGAACAAGGCTATATTCAATACCAAAAACTCAGTTATTTGTTTCGAATCTTGAAGTCAATGAAAAAGGCATCCATGGATCCCAAGCGCACCATCCGCCCCCCTTAATCTTGATAGACTCACGTTTACCTTTGAACTGGCATCCACGGAACACGATGCACATAACCCAGGTTCTTGGGTAAGATAATCGCAAGCACCAGTTCACAGGGTGGGCATTGACCAAGGACTCACAACACGATGGACAGCACAGGATTGACAGGGTTAGAAGGGAAAAGTGAAAGTGTAAGAATGCGAAGTCAAAGCAATACATTCTTTTGCTGCAACCTTTAATGTATTTGGGAAATGCGAGATGGTAGATAAAAACAAGAGATGCAACAGAGAATATAACAAGGTTCATGTGGACAGGGCCACTCGAAGCAAAGGTCTAGCATGTGTTTGCTGACAATCCCTCTGCCAAGCATAAGGATCACATTGTGTCAACATGGAAGAAAAGTAGATGGTACCATCAAAATAAGAATTTCGCACCTCTGCACCCCACGGGTCCTTTGCCAAATTGGTGCCATTAATTGTTACCTTGTATTTTGGCTATTCACCTAAAAGATAAATTTGTCGGCAAACGGCATAGATTGGCAGCCACCTCATCTAGATGTGTTTGCCTGGCCTTAGTCTCCAAACAACACGATCTGCGGTGTCATCATGGGGGTCTACCTTCACTTTCTCTAAACCCTTAGTACGGGTCTCGAGCATAGCCAGAAGCAGTCTGTTCAACCTCTCCGTTGTGTAGTCGGTGGATTTTTGAAGATGCCCCAGTGCTCCTAATGTGTTGGGAAGTCATCGTAGGCGACCATAGAGGTTGACCAAGAGGGCCTAGATCGTCGGAAGCAAGTAGTGGAGGTTATAGCCGAAGGAGTTGGGGGAGTGCCGGGGAACTAGGAGTCACTTGCGACCCATTGTCAAAGCCTCAAAGGAATAGGAAGTTGTGGTGGCCAGTGGCCAGAATAGGAGGGGGTAAATGCTTAGGTAGGGTTAATGCAAGAGAGGCCGGAGTGGGTTGACGTAGGGAGGTAAAGGGTAAGGAGAGGAAGTCCTCTATTCCTCGCTTGATCAAAAACAATTACATACCCTCTGGTTTTATACTAACTCATGACTTGATACCTAAGACAACTAAGTACACAATCCTTATAGATTGGATCCATCTTACAACTCAAACTCAATTTGATCTCTTAGGGTGTGTTTTGTTCCACATGGTTTTCACTGACTTGGAGAAGTCTTATGACAAGATACCAAGGAATGTTATGTGGTGGGCATTGGATAAACATAAAATCCCACCAAAGTATGTTACCCTCATCAAGGACATGTACAACAATGCCGTGACTAGTGTCCGAACAAATGACGGTAACACAGATTACTTCCCGATTAAAATAGAACGTCATCAAGGGTTAGCCTTGAGCCCGTATCTCTTTGCCTTGGTAATGGATGAAGTGACAAAGGACATTCAATGGGATATCCCTTGGTGTATGCTTTTTGCAGACAATGTAGTGTTAGTTGATAAAAGCCAGGCAGGAGTAAGTAGGAAACTGGAGTTATGGCGGCAGACACCCTAGAGTCCAAAGGTTTTAGAGTAAGTCGAACTAAAACAGAATACATGTGATGCGACTTTGGCAACACTACACATGAGGAGGGAGAGGTAAGTTTGGAAGGTAAGTGGTGCCTAAGAAAGATGCCTTCTGTTATCTAGGATCAATGCTACAGAAGGATGGAGATATCGATGCAGACGTTTGCCATAGGATCAAAGCAGGGTGGATGAAGTAGCGCCAAATATCTAGCATTTTCTGTGATAAAATGGTACCACAAAAGCTTAAAGGCAAGTTTTATAGAACGACGATTAGACCCGCTATGTTGTATGGAGCATAATGTTGGCCTACAAAAAGACGACATGTCCAACAACTGAGTGTCGCTAAAATACGTATGTTACGTTGGATTTGTGGTCACACAAGGATGGACCAAGTTCAGAACGATGATATACGTGATCATCAAGGGGTAGCACCAATTGAAGAAAAGCTTGTCCAACACCGGTTGAGATAATTTGACCATGTCCAAAGGAGACCTTCAGAGGCACCAGTACATTGTGGAGTCCTAAGTCATAATATCAATGTGAGGAGAGGTAAAGGAAGGCCAAAGTGGACATGGGAGGAGCAATAAAAAGATATTTCAAGGGTTGGGATATACCTAGAGATCTTTATTTGGATAGGAGTGCTTGGAAAATAGCTATTGACGTGCCTCAACCGTGACTAGGGACTCATGTTGGGTTTCAACTGTAGCCTACCCTAACTTTCTTGGCTTTGTTGTTGTTGTTGTTATTGTAGGGTGTGTTTTGTTGACATCAAGCATGGATGCGATATGGAAATCCATGGATTTTTGGATAGGACGATCCATCCTGCTTGTTTGGCGGCAACTTCTCCTGGCTAGCCGGCTCCCTTCCCCGAAAGAGGAGTCCGCATCCAACTCCAATTAGACATAGGATAAGAATAAATTCAGTTTACAAAATAGAGATTGTTTACGAAAAGGAGAGTCAAAATCTATAAGGACTCTAGCCCTAGATTGCTTAGGGTTAAGTCATAGGGAGTATAAATAAAAGGGTCATGTACTCATAATATTCAAAAAAGAAATTGATGATTCAATCCTCAGAGCTTTTAGCTCTCCTGTGTCCGCCCTTCTCCCCCATCGCCGCCACTGCCCCTGCCTGTGCTGCCACCATCCCTTGCGCTAGCCCTATGCTACTGGCCACCCTCAGCGTACAGGCGACCATGGGCTTCTATCTACCTTCCATCCCTCATCCTCCTCCTTCCTTTCCCTACAATCTACGCAATACACCTCCAACCAATCGAGGCCCATCACATCTAGTATCCAAAGAACAAGAATCCATTGCTAATAGCAACAATAACACCTCCACCATTGTCGCCAAGATCTAGGCATGGTTCGCAATGCTCACGCCTCACGGTCGACATCAGCACCCACATGGATAAGGTGCAACAACTCAACAACGTCAACAACCGCCTCATCGCCATAGAGCAAGGTGGTAACAAGGGCACCAAGGATGACGCCGCAGCCGCCACTGTCGTGAAAGAATTGGAGGCCCAAAGTAGGCATCTCATCGAGGACACCACGCACCTTCCTACAAGAGAAGGCAAACAAGTTGTTGTCCTAGGGCGTCTTAGAGATCACCCAGTAGATGAAGAACACACATTTGCCACACCGCCAAAGACCAGCCCATCCCAAAGGCACCCCTGCCGGCGAAAGATTCATTTGCACCGATCTCCTATCCCATATTCCAGCCGCACTACTGCAAGTTGTCCATCCCAACCTTCAATGGAAAGGAGTACCCACTACCGTGGTTCAATCGTTGTGAGTTCTTCAGGACCAGTGGATCCCCAACAACAAAAAGGTGTGGTATGCATCTTTTCAACTAACAAGAGGTGCACATACATGTGCCTCGCACAAGAAAAGGTGATGAAGGACCGAGACTACTCTCGTTGTGTCAACGAGCAATTTGGTCCTCCTTCACCGAGCGCTTCCTCACACATGTGGCACGTGAGACCCATCGACGAGCTCCAGCAAGTTAACATCTACATAGCGGGACTAATGGAATTGCTGAAGACAGACATCGAGCTACAAAGTCCCAAGGGCATGAAGACAACAATGTCCCTTGCTAAGGGGCCGGCTACCTCCCAAAAGGAGTCCGGATCCAACTCTAATTAAAATAGGAGAAGAAAAAATTCAATTTAAATAGAGTTTGTTTAGGAAAAGTAGAGTCCAAATCTATAAGGACTCTAGCCCTAGATTGCTTAGGGGTCAAGTCATAAGGAGATTAAATAAAGGGGTCATGTACTCGTAATATTCAAGAAAAGAAATAGACGATTCAATTCTCAAAGCTTTCAGCTCTCCAGCCCCTAAGCTGCCCCCTCTTCCCCAGCGGCCCCCACCTACACTGCTGCCATCCCAAGCACTAGCCCTATGCCGCCAGCCACTCTCGGCGTACGAGCAACCATGGGCTTCCGTCTTCCTTCCATCCCTCCTCTCCTCCCTCCTTTCCCTACAATCTACGCAATCCACCTCCAACCAATCTAGGCCCATCACACAACAAACATTAACTTCATTTAGACAATACATGTTTCATTTTTGTCATCATTAAGGGCATACTCACTCAACCTTGATAATGGTTCTAATATACTTCCCACACTGATCTACTACTAGGATCTTGTTCAATGGATAAGGTACATGAGACAATTCCAATAATTTGTACATGCCTCCTGCTCATATTGCACATATGTGAGGTCAAAAGAATCCATAATATAATGATTATTTGTAGATCAAACATGTGAACTGAATGAGACTTTGGAACACCAACTTTCTGCTAAGGTGTTAAGCAAAACAGCATCTTTCCCTTTGATTTGTCACTTACAGTTCCTATATTTCAATTCCATTGCCTAATGGCATTGATAGTTCTATTGTGGAAGACAGTAGAAAATATCAAATACACAGCTATAGAATTGAAAAATCCAAATGGATGATCTTTCTGGATCAGGATTGCACTTAGCATTGCAAGTTGTTGAGTAACTTAAAGATTAAAGGAATAAATCAAATAATATAGATTGTTTTACTTATTCACCAATAAGTCAGCTTGCAAATATTAGTGAGACTTCACTAGTTCACTTTGAGATCCAGTTCAAAATCACCAGTGCATGCTATCAAGGATATTTTCAGAGTAACAGACAATTCTGGTGCCATTAAAGGATTAATGTCTACTATTTTAAGAAAAAATATCCCTTCTTAATATATAAAGATTCCTACTTGAAAAGGAAACAAAGCTTCAAATGTTCTGAGAAAACACAGTTACACCCATTCTTAGTTCAAGTTTTGTTTGCTACTCATGTCAGTTAATTGTGCAATCCTCTAGTATGTAACAAAGAAAAAAGAAGAATTCGCATTCAAAAACAGGAGGAAAATTAAATCAACCAAACCAAATGCTACAGCCACATTTCAATTCCGGATAGGCTTTGCCTAAAGGAATGACCCATGAAATAACGTATGTGCTAGTTTGAAGCCTCCTTTTTATCATCATCAGCAACAATAAGCAATGAAAATGCTTAGACCTTACGAAATGGTTTCATATTTGGTTGCTGGGAAACAGCAATGGTTTGCAGAAAGTTGCATCTCAGTACAGTAAGAGCTTGGCCTGAGAATGCAGCTCAAGAAACTTCAAAACTCCATCAATCATGAGAAAGATTCTGCAGGATGCTGAATATCCCATAGAAAAAACCAAACCATACCAAGGAAGTCAGTTGTCCACACCAACAACTTTCTTTAAATAATACCAACGGGACTAAATTAATGGGGTCTCAACATCCTAAACAACACCAAATTACCAACCGAATAGTTTAATCGGTGACGCATCCCATCAGTGAGATTAAATTATCAGCACGCCATTAGATCCTAAACGCCACCAAATTACCAACCCCGTTGTTCAGATTGCCAGGTTGGGAACAAACTAGACCTGATGTTTTTGCCCCTAAATTTGCCCCAAAGTAAGCACTAAATCCCCCCACCCTCAATTCCTCAATTAGCAAGTAGATGGGGACCAATACCATACCCACAGAATTATTAACTAATGACCACGTCAGCACAAGAATTGCTGAATAATAATAGGATCAGTACACGGCCTGGTGCGAGAATTGGATGAGACGGAGCCCATACCGGCTGCATTGCTGGCAGAAGCGCTGCTCCTGGCCGCCGACGACCACCACCGGCGTCTTGGCGTGCGCCTCACAGACCTTATGCCGCCGGTGGTACTGGCGGCACCGGCTGAGATCAGAGCGGCAGCCGTCGACGGAGCACACCTCCGCGCCGGCACCTCCCCCGGCCGCGCGGGACCTCCTCCCGGCTCCCGCCGCCCCCGCCGGCCGCGCGCTCTGGGCGAGACCCGCAGCGAAATCCTGAAGCCGCACCTCGGCGTCGGCGGCGGGGGAGGTGGAGGAGGACGGGCCCGCGAAGGACAGCATGGTCGGGCCGGGGTCCGTCGCCGCCGCGCCCCACGACGGAGCACCGGAAGCTACTGCCCAGTCCATGCCGCGGGCCAAGAAGGAAAGAAAACGCCTCCGCCCTGCTCCCAACCAAGAAAACGTCAAGACGGCGGCGACAATTTCAGGAAAAATTCCTCTGCAACTGCAAGAAACAAACAACTAGCCAAGAAAAGAGCATCCACGCGAGAAAGCCCGCAGGATGTCCAAGAACGCCACCGATTCTTGCACTCCCAAGGCTAAAAACGCAAGAGCTGCGCGTGGCGCGAAGTCGAAGGCGGCTATTCAAGTGCAAGCCAAACAGAAGGGGATGAGGCAGACAGGAGGAGGTCGGCACATACGATCGGAGAAAAACGCTTCGGCAGCGGCACCGCCTCAGCTGCAGCACTGTAGAGAGCGGCGGGTGGGGGTGGGGACTGGGGAGCGAGCGAACAGTGAGGGCGCGTGCTTGCGTAGTTGCCTGTGTGCAGCTCGGGAAACCGATCAGTCGGGGCATCCCGTGCTGGGTATATATGGGCAGAAAGGTGAATCTACAGCAGTGTGGAAAGAGGCAGTGAGACAGAGCGTGATTTAGACGTCCTGTGCAATTTTTTTTTTGACATGCACTGTTCACTGATCCCTAGCTTTGGTAGAGGATCGATCATACTTTAATCCTTGCAGCTTGAGGTTTTCCATCCTAGTCCTCATGTTTGTCCAAAACTCTAAAGCCCTTCAAGGAGACTGTTGAAAACCTGAGTTGTCGTGTAGACAGTGAGGTAAAGGATCCAAGTTCATGTGCAACTTGAATAGCTGGAAGCCTGCCCTTTCATACTTCGGTACTTAGATAAGTAATGTAGGAACCTTTTATTTTTAGAGTTCCAGGGATAACACTATAAGAAAAATGGACCCTAGGCCCATTTACTTTGTATTTTAGTGTTTGATGACCAACACAACTAAATTGGACTAATGAATTTGTAAGCGATTGTTTTGTAGTTCAATAGGGTGCAAGACGTGACTTGGACGAAGACGACATGATGATCCGATGACCAACACCATAAGCAAGACCTTAGAAGCACAAGAGAAGACCCAAGATATCAAGCAAAGTCCAAGCATGAAGATAGTAACCAAGCCGTACGCAAGATCGCGAAGAAACGAGCTCACAGAGGTGATCGGACGCTGGCAGAAGCGACCGGACGCTGGACCGGACGCTCTGATGAAGAGGCTCGGCAAACAGGCGTCATCAGCAGCGACCGGACGCTGGACCGGACGCTGGCGGCAAACCGACCGGACGCAGGGCAGCAGCGTCCGATCGAGTACATAGAGGTTCCAGAGCAGCGAAACTGCGATCGGACGCGTCCGGTAGTAAGTGACCGGACGCTGGCAGCATCCGCTCAGTTGTTCGCGGCTTCAACGGTCGGGACGACCGGACGCGTCCGGTCAGGACGTGATCAGCGTCCGGTCAGTAGCAGAAAAGCGGGATTTCGTCCCCAACGGCTACTTTCTCAGTGGAGCTTATAAATAGACCCCCAACCGGCTATTTGAGCAGTGTGGAGTTAAGAAAACATACCAAGGGTGTTGATACACCATTTTAGTGATCTCCACTTGCATAATGCTTAGTGTTTCATTAGGTGATTAGCGTAGGTGCTTTGCGAAGCGCTTAGGTTGATTAGACCACCGCTTATGCGCTTGCTCTAGGTTTAGGCCTAGTGTTTAGTGAGGTTTGCATACCTCTTATCACTCGGTGCTTGCGCGTACCATTGTTGTACATCGGAGGGGCTTATAGTCTTGCGAAAGCACACCAATTGCGTTTGTGGTGTGGCCGCCACCGTGTACCGGAGGGAACAAGGCCCGTGGCGTTTCGGTCGGAAGCTTGATAGTGAAGACGGCGGGGAGCATCCGGGGGAGGCTTGCCGGAAGGCACGTCGAAGACCCACTTGCGCGTGGGGAAGGCCCGAGGCTATCCACGGAGTTACCCCGACCGGGAGCTTGGCCCTTGCGAGGGGCTCCAATGAGGACTAGCGGGAAGCTTGCGTGCTTCTTGATACCTCGGTAAAAATACCAAAGTCGTCGACGGGAGTTTGCATATCTCTACCTTACTCTTTAGCTTCCGCATTTACATTGATTGTATTACTTCTTTTACGGTAGAGATAGCAACACACTAGCAAAACCGTAGTTGCACATTTAGATAGTTTATCTTTTGCATAGGTTTTGCTAGGGTTAGAAAAAGAGGCCATACTTTAGAGTTAGAATTTTAAGTTGCCTAATTCACCCCCCCCCCCTTAGGCGTCACGGTCCTTTCAATTGGTATCAGAGCCGGTTGGCTCAATTTGGACCTTTGGCTTAACCACCGTTGAGCTGACGCTATTTAGAGTGGTTGGGATGGATACCTCTAGGCCTCCGCACTTTGACGGCACTAACTTCCCCTATTATAAAGCTAGAATGGCTTGCTATCTTGAGGCGGTTGATTTGGGAGTTTGGAGAGTCACTCGTGACAGGATGAAACCCATTAAGAATCTCGATACACCCACGAAGAGTGAAGAAAAAGAAATTCATTTCAATGCTAGAGCTAAAAATTGCTTGTTTGAATCATTTAGCATGGATGTGTTTAACCAAGTGTTCACTTTAAATACGGCACATGAAATTTGGTTAAAGCTTGAAGAGCTCCATGATGGCACAAGTAATGTTCGTGAGCAAAAACATTGTCTAGCTAAACAAAATTATGATTCCTTTGAAATGAATGATGATGAGCTTGTTCGTAATATGTATTATTGTTTGAATCTAATTATCAATGAGCTCCATTTAATAGGATTAACAAAGCTCGATGATGTGGATATCATGAGGAAGATCATCTTTATGCTACCACAAAAGAAATATGCAAGTATCATCACTATCCTTCACAACATGGAGGACTTGAGCTCCATGACCCCAGGCATAGTCATTGGCAAGATAGTGGCATTTGAAATGTCACGCAAGATGGGTCAAGAAGAAGCCTCTTCATTAAGCAAAGGCAAAGCTCTCGCATGTAGCGAGAAAAAGAAGATGAAGGGCAAGCAAGTTGAGACAAGCTCAAGCTCAAGCTCCTCAAGTGAAGATGAAGAAGAAGATGAGAAAGATGATGATGATGAAGATTCAAGTGAAGATGATCAATCTTCCTCCTCCACCTCCAACCTTGATGAAGAATCAATCAAACTTATCAACAAGGTGGAGAAGATGATCCAAAGGCTCAATGTCAAGGGTGTGCCTATCCAAATTCAAGATCTCATTTTCACCAATCAAAGAAATGAGCAAAGAAAGAGATGATGCTATGGATGCGGTGAGTTGGGGCACTTTGTGGAAGTTTGTCCAAACAAGCCCATACTCAAGACAAAGAAAAAGGCATGCAAGAACCAAGCCCTCACATCAATAAGGTCATGGGATGATTCTTCAAGTGAAGAAGAACATCATCACAAGAGGCAAGGCCGCAAGCACTCATCATCAAGCTCTTCTCATGTGTGCCTTATGACACGAGGTAACGAAAGCTCATCCTCTAGTGAGAGTGATAGTGATGATGAAATACCTTCTTATGATGAAATTGTGCAACAAAATCTTAATTATGCTAAAGTTTGCACTAGTCAACAAAAGAAGCTTAGAAAATTAAAAGAAAAGCTAGATAGTATTCAAGAAGCATACGAAACTTTGCTTGAACAATATGAGAACTTTGCTAATCTCAATGTTGAACTATCTACTAAAATTAAGCAACTTGAGGCTAGTGCAACAACAAATGCATGCACAATTAATGATGAGCAACTTGTAAAGAAAAATGAAAAATTAAAAGAAAAGTTAGCTAGCTCACAAGACGCTTATAAAAGTTTGCTTGCTAAAATGGAAACCATGTGCAAACATTGTGATGAGCTAACTAATAAAGTTGCTAATCTTAAAGCCGTTAGTAACACCCCCACCAAGGCATCTAAAAGGAAAAGTTCTATCTTTAACATGTCTAAAAAGAATGCCTCTATTTTTTGTAATGATTTATGTTTAGACTCACCTTTGCGCAACTAAGTTTGTGTTGAGAAAGTTGTTGTAGATACATGCACACAAGAGGTTGCAAAGAAGAATGAGCAACTCAAGCAAGAAGTAGCTCGCCTCACCAAGGACTTGACTCAAGTGAAAGGCAAGGCGAAGCAAGCCCAACTTCATCAAGATAACACCGTCAAGGGAGTGAAGAAGCTTGATGAAGGACAAACCATGGTTTGCTACGTGTGCCACAAGAAAGGTCACAAGTCCTATGTAATGGAGACGGGGATCCCGATCTTCCGTCAGGTGATGGTAACTATCGTTGTGGCGGAGAATGACACACTGATCCGGCTTCAGATCGAAAGATCGAACCCTGCAATCTTAGCACCACAGCTCCTCTGGTCATCAACCAAGTCACGGACCAGGTTGACCTCGCCAAGAAGGCTAATCCCTGCCTGCGCAACGAAGAACACAAGCAAGAACAAGAAAGAACACAACCAAATTGCAGATGAAAGATTAATCTCACGAGTTGGGGTCTCACAAACCGAAGAACGGCGAAACTGTTTCTTGACAGAATAATCTAAGCAAAACCCAAAAACTAATGGAGGGGCGGCGGCTGTTTATGAAGACTCTAGGGTCGTGCAAGACCCCTGGACGCGCCCCTAATGGGCCCAAACTCGATACACGGTCCAACGGACCAAAAGACGGTGTCGCAGCACCCTGGCAGATTCTGGACGCTGACTTGTTTCGACGATTCCTGTTGATTCCGAACAGCTTTTGATGTAAAACCACTTGGATTGGCTTCCTTATCAAATTAGCTTTCCATCCATATGTGGATCATCGAAAACGGAGTCCAGATGCGTCCTGGGCGACCAGTTTAAGGCAGACTGGTCCTGGAGGCCGAGGCAGACTCGAATTCGTGTTGGACTAGGCCTCCGGCTTGTGTTGGACGTCCTTGCTGGTCATCATCACCTCCTCCACGTCCTCTTAGTCCCTCTTGACCCTCTCCAATGTTCCTAAGCAAGATAACATCATTGGGTAGTAATCTATTCTCAAAAGTATGAAAAGGATCGCTTAAGAACGAGCTCACCTGTAAATTGAGTTGACGTATTCGAGCCCGGGTCATTGGACCTTGCATGACGGTTGGAGGATCAGCTGGTACATCCAAAGGAGTGATGTCCTCATCATCCTCCCCCTCTTGAATTGGAGTCGTCCTCGACTCAAGCTCATCTTCTTCTCCCAAATAAGGTTTCAAATCTGCAATGTTAAATGTGGGACTAACCCCGAACTCGGGTGGCAACTCAAGTTTGTATGCATTATCATTTATTTTCTCAATAATCTTATAAGGACCAGCTGCTCTTGGCATTAATTTAGACTTACGTAGCTCAGGAAATCTATCTTTTCTTAAATGTAACCAAACCAAATCACCCGGTTCAAGTTTAATCTCTTTTCTACCTTTACTACCAGCAATTCTATACTTTTCATTCATGCTTTCAATATTTGCTTTAGTTGTTTCATGCAACTTACGAATAAAATCAGCACACTCTCTAGCATCACTATGTATTCTCTCAGTGGTAGGTAAAGGCAAAAGATCAATAGGAGCACGGGGGTTAAAACCATACACTACCTGAAAAGGACTTACCTTGGTGGTAGAATGTTCCGCCCTGTTATATGCAAACTCCACATGCGGCAAACACTCTTCCCACATCTTCAAATTGCGCTTCAAAATAGCTCTCAACATGGTGGACAACGTTCGATTCACAACCTCAGTTTGCCCATCAGTTTGAGGATGACATGTTGTAGAAAACAGCAGCTTGGTCCCCAATTTATTCCACAACGTGCGCCAAAAATGACTCAAGAATTTTGCATCACGATCTGAAACAATAGTAGAAGGCATACCATGCAAGCGAACAATTTCTTGAAAGAAAAGGTCAGCAATATGAACAGCATCGTCGCTCTTATGACAAGGAATAAAATGTGCCATCTTAGAAAAACGATCAACCACCACAAAAATACTATCCCTCCCCCTCTTAGTCCTTGGCAATCCCAACACAAAATCCATAGATATATCTGCCCAAAGAGTAGAAGGAACAGGAAGAGGCATATACAAACCATGTGGGTTCAATCGCGACTTAGCTTTTTGACATGTGGCACACCGAGCCACGTACCGCTCCACATCACGCCTCATCCTAGGCCAAAAGAAGTGTGTGGACAGCACCTCCTCCGTCTTCTTGGCACGAAAATGTCCCATCAATCCGCCTCCATGTGCCTCCTGCAACAACAAAAGACGAACGGAACCAACTGGAATGCATAGGCAGTTAGCTCTAAACAAAAAACCATCACTGATCATAAACTTATTCTATGTGCGTCCCTCTCTACAATTAAGCAACACATCCTTAAAATCAGGATCAAGCGCATATTGTTCTTTAATGGATTGAAGACCAAAAATCCGGCAATCAAGTTGAGACAGCAATGTATATCTTCTAGACAAAGCATCAGCAATCACATTATCCTTCCCTTTCTTGTGTTTGATAATATAAGGAAAAGACTCAATAAATTCAACCCATTTAGCATGCCTACGATTCAGATTACTTTGAGAGCGTAGATACTTAAGCGATTCATGATCAGAATGAATAACAAATTCTTTAGGCCACAAATAATGACGCCACATCTCTAAAGAACGGACAAATGCATACAATTCTTTATCATACGTGGAATAATTAAGAACAGGACCATGTAATTTTTCACTAAAGTAAGCAACAGGTTTACCATCTTGCATCAAAACACCACCAATGCCAAGTCCACTAGCATCACATTCTAGCTCAAAAGTCTTACCAAAATTTGGAAGTTGCAGCAATGGTGCGTGTGTAAGCTTGTCCTTCAAAGTGTCAAAGGACTCCTCATGTGCCTCTCCCCAATGAAACACCACTCCTTTCTTCGTCAACTCATGCAATGGGGCAGCAATGGTGCTGAAATCTTTGACGAAGCGGCGGTAGAATCCTGCAAGACCAAGAAAGCTCCTCACCTGTGTGACGGTTTGGGGAACCGGCCAGCTCTTTATGGCTTCAATTTTCATCTCGTCCACCTCAATTCCCTATTGAGTTACAACATAGCCAAGAAAAGAAACTCGATCCGTGCAAAAGATGCACTTCTCAAGGTTACCAAATAAACGTGCATCACGTAAGGCATTAAAAACATCACGTAAGTGATCCATATGTTCATCAAAAGACTTGCTGTAAATCAATATATCATCAAAGTAAACTACCACAAAATGACCAATAAAAACTCTTAAAACCTCATTCATTAAGCGCATGAAAGTGCTAGGTGCATTTGTCAAACCAAAAGGCATAACTAACCACTCATACAACCCGAATTTGGTTTTAAATGCAGTTTTCCATTCATCTCCAAGTTTCATTCTAATCTAGTGGTAGCCACTTCGCAAGTCAATCTTAGTGAAAATTATAGAACCACACAACTCATCAAGCATGTCGTCTAGCCTAGGAATAGGATGATGATACCAAATAGTAATATTATTGATGGCTCTACAATCAACACAACGCCAACTTCCATCTTTCTTAGGAACCAAAAGTACAGGAACGGCACAAGGACTAAGGCTTTCACGTACATACCCGCGGTCCAAAAGGTCTTGGACTTGCCGCTGAATTTCCTTAGTCTCCTTAGGATTGGTTCGATATGCAGCTCGGTTGGGCAAGGTCGCTCCCGGAATCAAATCGATTTGATGCTCTATCCCTCTCATAGGTGGCAGCCCCAGGGGTATCTCAGCTGGAAAAATGTCCTCATACTCCTGCAAAAGGTTAGTGATAGCAGGAGGTACCGAGCTAACAATATCATCAAGTGAAAACATAGCTCGTTTGAATACCAAAGCATAGCAAATATCATCATCAGAAATTTCAGCAAAGTCACATTTTGTTGCAAGCATAACACCACCCTTCAATTTAATCCCCTCAGCCTTAGAAATAGATGTAGACTTATCCTTTTTAGGTGGGAAAATAGAATTAGCAACTTGCTGATTTTCAGATTCAACATCATTCAAACCAGCAGAGCGTTCTCTATCAGCTTGTACAATTTGAGTAGGGGTCAAAGGTACCAAAGTAATTTTCTTTCCTTTATGCACAAAAGTGTATTTATTACTTCTACCATGGTGTGTAGCATCATTATCATGTTCCCAAGGACGACCCAATAAAAGTGAACAAGCTTGCATAGGTACCACATCACAATCAACAGAATCAGCATAAGAACCAATAGAAAATGAAACTCTGCAAGTTTGTGTTACCTTTGCTTTACCAGAATCATTTAGCCACTGAATATGATATGGACGTGGGTGTGGGCGTGTGGTCAAGCTAAGCTTCTTGACCAAATCAGAACTCACCAAATTGTTGCAACTACCTCCATCAATAATGACACGTGCTCGACGGTCGCTGATGACGAAGAAAATCTGGAACAAGTTATGGCGTTGTAGCTTCTCAGGTTGCTGCACTTGTGAGCTGAGCACCCGCTGTACAATAATGCTCCTATAGGACGCCGTGGTCTCGTCGCCAAGGACTTCGCCATCCTCCTCATCTGCATCTTGGTCTTCTTCATCCTCAATGTCAGAGGTGCTGATGTAACTATCTTCTGTAGCAATATATGCCCGCTGACTTGGGCAGTCCTTCTGCACATGGCCAATGCCATGGCAGCGGTGGCACTGAATACCCGACGTGCGTCCCATCGATGCAACGGATGATGAACTCTTGGTAGGCACCTGCAAAGAATTTTTACCTAAATCTGAAGGTCGTGTGGGAGGTGTCTTAGGTGTAGTGGAAACTCCAGAGGCTGTTGGTCGCTTGCTCGCTGGTGGAGGCGTCCGAAAAGTGGATGGCTTGGTCAGCCCTGAAGATGGGGCCGAGCATGGCGTATATGTGCTGGTGCTGACCTTGCTCTTGCCCTGCTGTTCACGCCCCTGCAATTCCTTTTCTGCAAGCATAGCAAACTGAAACAACTGGTTGACAGTGTTAAATTCTTTATAATCAACAATGTCCTGAATGTCGCGCCTCAAACCAGAGTAAAAACGACAAATGGCATCTTCGTTTCCCTCTACAACACTACAGCGCATCAATCCCTTTTGGAGCTCACCATAGTAATCCTGTATAGATTTATCTCCTTGTTCTAATCGCGTCAATTTCTTACACAAGTCTCTATGATAAGAAGGAGGAACAAAACGATCACGCATAGCTACCTTAAGTTCTTCCCATGTACCAGGTAAAGCATCCTGTGCAGCTAGCCCATTCCACCAAATAATGGCAAAATCCTTAAACTCACTAGTAGCTTGTCTAACTCTATGCTGCTCAGGTACAAGGTGGGCACTAAACTTTTGTTCTACCGTCATCTCCCAATCAAGATATCCCTCAGCATCATAATGACCCGAAAAAGATGGTATTGTGAACTTAATCTTAGCATAAGGATCATCGGGCACACGGTGATTATTACCTTGACGGTGGTGGTGGTGGACACCACCCATACCTATCGTGTTGCGGCGAAGACGTTGCCGTAATCTCTCTTGTCGGATAGCTGCTCGACCTATGTTTCCAGCGGCATCATGCACCGTGTCTTGACCATCGGTGTTGCTGCCGGAAACGTCGTTGTTGCCCGCCACAAAGGTTTCCAACTCAGTAACCTTGTCGGTTAGCGTAGAAATTCGCTTGTCCAATCTCTCCATGCTATTGCCAATGTTGAGTTCAATGAGTGCGTCAGTGACGGCCTTCCTGACAGCCTCATTCATCCTTTTTTGGGCATCCTCTACAACAGCTTGTAGTTGCTCTTGGCTGACACACTCGTTGAAACCCTTAGGATTGTTATCTCTAGTCTGTTCACCTCCTGCCATTGAAAACACAAAAACAGGAACAAACAGGTGAAAGTTATCCCTACCAAATGACTACGTGGTTGGAGTGGTGTCACTTTTCACAGCAAGTGGAAGCGTCTTACCAAGCTCTTACCAAGTTCTTACCACGCAAGCAGTGGACGGTACAACCGGCGGCTGGTTCATGATACCTGTGAGGTAGTGGTACCGAGATTGCAAGGCCCCTTGTCTGTACTGATCTGAAGAATTTGTGGAGCTTGGAAGGCAAACAAAGAGTAATATGTATATCTGGCACACAAGTCAGTAACAGAAAGTAATGCTGAATTATAGTCCAAAGTACTTGTTCTCGTTGCTGGTCTAAAGTGTTGCAAGTACCAGGTTGTGACAAAAGTATAGTGGATAGCAAGGTGATAGGTATGAGAAAAACAAGTATGGTGGATGGAAATAGCAACACAAACAAGGAAACAGACAGCACACGCAAACACAGCTCACTTTGGGCTTCTCTATGTGCTCCTCTAGATATTGTTCCTCTTTTGCCCCTCTCTTTTTTTCTATTTTTTGGGCTGTCGTTGTTTTTTGGGAAATTTCGACTTTTTTATTTTATTTTTTTGATATTTTTCCTTTACTTAGGAGCACAAAAGCAGTAACCATAGAAAATATGAGCTCAAACAAGTGTAAGACGTGGCCTGTGGAATTTTCAGAAAACTGGATGAAAATTGACAAAAACCTTGTGACCACGAAACGAGGATCTTGTGACCACTTTTTGGCCAATCTAAAAATTCCAAACCTTGGCAAAGCCAAGGATGGACGGATCCGAAATTTTTTTCTGATCGATTTGCATATATGGAACATCGAAAACGGAGTTCGTATGCGAAAACTAGACCGGTTTTAAGAATTGGCTCTGAATTAGAGGACAAAACGGGAATAATGTGTGCAAAATTGGTCACAACAGCCAAGATTTGATGGAAACGATGGGGGAAAACACACGAACTGGACTCTAACATGACCTAACCAGCAACAAGACCTCGACCAGGACACAAACTCAACACGATGGACTCTGAAACTGAAATATGCAAAGGCTATGGCGCGGAAGGTTCTAGGATAGGAAAAACGAGTATGGCACTGGACTATGGGACGAATACGAAACACTCAAACTAGGGAATAAAAGTGAACTTGACGGTATAACCTGGCTCTGATACCACTTAATGGAGACGGGGATCCCGATCTTCCGTCAGGTGATGGTAACTATCGTTGTGGCGGAGAATGACACACCGATCCGGCTTCAGATCGAAAGATCGAACCCTGCAATCTTAGCACCACAGCTCCTCTGGTTATCAACCAAGTCACGGACCAGGTTGACCTCGCCAAGAAGGCTAATCCCTGCCTGCGCAACGAAGAACACAAGCAAGAACAAGAAAGAACGCAACCAAATTGCAGATGAAAGATTAATCTCACGAGTTGGGGTCTCACAAACCGAAGAACGGCGAAACTGTTTCTTGACAGAATAATCTAAGCAAAACCCAAAAACTAATGGAGGGGCAGCGGCTGTTTATGAAGACTCTAGGGTCGTGCAAGACCCCTGGACGCGCCCCTAATGGGCCCAAACTCGATACACGGTCCAACGGACCAAAAGACGGTGTCGCAGCACCCTGGTAGATTCTGGACGCTGACTTGTTTCGACGATTCCTGTTGATTCCGAACAGGTTTTGACGTGAAACCACTTGGATTGGCTTCCTTATCAAATTAGCTTTCCATCCATATGTGGATCATCGAAAACGGAGTCCGGATGCGTCCTGGGCGACCAGTTTAAGGCAGACTGGTCCTGGAGGCCGAGGCAGACTCGAATTCGTGTTGGACTGGGCCTCCGGCTTGTGTTGGACGTCCTTGCTGGTCATCATCACCTCCTCCACGTCCTCTTAGTCCCTCTTGACCCTCTCCAATGTTCCTAAGCAAGATAACATCATTAGGTAGTAATCTATTCTCAAAAGTATGAAAAGGATCGTTTAAGAACGAGTTCACCTGTAAATTGAGTTGACGCATTCGAGCCCGGGTCATTGGACCTTGCATGACGGTTGGAGGATCAGCTGGTACATCCAAAGGAGTGATGTCCTCATCACTATGAGTGCAAGGTGAAGAATGGGGGAGGAGCAAAGAAGAAAGAGAAGAAGCAAACAAGCAAGCTCTCCAACACATACACCAACAAGGTGGACAAGAAGGCCTCCACAGCATACTTGTTAAAGAAGAAGAAAAATGACAAGGTGGTGGCCATCAAGGTGAACAAGCAAGCCAACAATGGGGTCAAACGCTTTTGGGTGCCAAAGGAAATCATTTCCAACATGAAGAGCACCAAGAAGGTTTGGATCCCGAAAGGGAAGTGAGAAGTCCAATTGACTTCGGGGAATTTGGAGACTTGGCAAAGTATGGGTGTATTTCATGGGGTGCATCATGATGGACAAAATCATTGCCAAGTGGGTTAGTGAATACTATGGACCCAAATTCCCCTTCCCATGTTAGGTAACTAGATGTTATTACTTTCAAATTGGTACTTTCTTCAAGTGGTAATTCTTACAAATTGGCATCTTATAGCATCTATTCACTTTTTATGCCTATGTTTGCATTTGCATGCTTATATCTTTTGTCATGCATACACTAGGCATATCTTATGGTAGATTTGCTCGGTTTCATTCTTAACCCTTGGAGCAAACCTACATGGTTTAAAATTGTTTAGGAGCACGGCACATAGCTTGTCTTTTGATTGTACATCTAATATGTACCAAAGACCAAATTGTAGATAATTTCTCCTGAATATCATCTTAAAAAATGACTCTCACATTCATGAGAAGTCATCTTTCAAGTGGTATTATTGATTCTCAAATCAATGTGCATGACTTCTACAAGTATCCCACACTTGTGTGCATAAATTTAGGGGGAGGTTAATCTACAAGTTGGATGCTTTGAGACTAACACATTTTCAAGCTTAGCATGTGTGTAGTAGTCTCATTGCAAGGAAAATGGAGTCCCCGGAGTTAAGCATCATACTTCAAACATCCACCACCTATTGCAAGTGGTAGAAATCAAATTGATTTCCACATATGGTATTTCTAAACCGATATCCTCATGTTGATTTCATTTTGATATTTATATGCTTTCTCCATACATTATATAGACTAAATTCCCTTGAGAAATAATTTACCAAATATGCATATGCCTTGCTTTGTATCATATGTATGCATATATTTAGGGGGAGCTTAATCTATATAATGTGAGAGTCAAATTTTGTGACCTATTCCACTCTACTTACAAAGGATCACAAAGTTTGACCCTCCCTTGTGCTACTAATGTCTTCCTTTTTGGTGTTTAATTCCAAAGGTGGAGAATTTTGAGGACCAAAAACAAGCATTAATAATTTACAAGTAGTAATGGTCCGAGAAAGAGAGGATAGTGGATTATGGATTGCCTATGTAATGGGGAGAATTTGTAGAAAGCAAGGCTTAAATCCATAATGCCACATGGGGACATTTTGCAAGGGCAAGATAAGTTTTTATGTAGTATCTTTTAGTAGTATCTTTTAGCAACATATAACCTTGCCCCTTGCATTGCATCCTAGCAAGTAGATAGTTTTTAAATTCGAAAAATTTTATTATTTGTTTGTTTTGGTTGTGTTGTCATTGTCGACGAAATATGGTCGGCAGTCTACCTAGGGGTATGCCCAAGGTAGTAGATTGTCGGCAGACAGATGCGCAAGCTACAAACAAGACGGTGACGCAAGACAGACACGAGTTTTTATCCAGGTTCGGCCGCCAAGAAGGCGTAATACCTACGTCCTGCGTCTGATTTGTATTGTTGTATGTCAATGAGAGATGTTTTTTAGAGGGGTCCCCTGCCCGCCTTATATAGTCCGGGGGGCAGGGTTACAGATCTGGAAACTAATCCTAGCCAGTTACAATTGCCATATGTGACCGGATAAGGATTCCTATTCTAACCGACCAGGATCTTGCCTGTTCGCCAAATCTGCCTTGACTCCTTGTGCGGGACTCCGAACAGGTTGGCCGGGCCGCACGTCGTCTTTTGGTGGACCGGTCTCACCGATCTGGGCTGGCCCAAGCTTAGCCGTAAGGGTATAGGGGTTAATACCCCCACAGCTAGTTCCTGAGCACCATGTATTATGCTGCGACACACCATTTTAACCTTCTCCGACAAGTAAGGCTTGAGTCCTTGACATCTCTGACCACCGTTGTCACCAGAGAAGTAGGTTGTCCGAAGAATGTATGGTGCTCTTAAGAAAAAAGAAAAAGATTTCCGTCCTGGGAAGTGTGCCCACTTGTATTTCTGAACAGAAATGTAAGTGCGTCTTGAAGCGTAGCGTCCTTGATCATCAGAGGCGTAGGGGTCGAAAAACAAACACATTCACCGCAAGGTGAAGTGTGCCCACTTAGTCCCCGAGCCTGGTAGTAGGTGACATAGGCACGTGGTGCCAGGGTCTAAAAAGAATTCCCAGTTAAGTTGAGAACCCAATTGTCGTACAAGCAATACGAGATGCACCGGCAGGTGCATTGTACCGATGTAGTCCCCAAGCTTGCTGGAAGGTGAAGTATGAGCCTTGTAGCAAGGTCTAAATAAATGTCTCTCAACTGTATGTGAGTACAAATCACATGTAGTTGAGGAAAGCAATCTCCGAGCAGTGGTCGGGACAGTCCCCGAGCACGATAGTAATCCTTACAATCATTCAAAGCACAAGGGTCGATTAAATAAACACATTCACCGCAAGGTGAAGTGTGCCCACTTAGTCCTCGAGCCTAGTAGTAGGTGACGTAGGCACGTGGTGCCAGGGTCTAAAAAGAAGAATTTCCATTGAAGTTAAGAATCCAATCATCGTGCAGGCGATACGAGATGCACCGGCAGGTGCATCGTACCGATGTAGTCCCCGAGCTTGCTGAAAGGCGAAGTATGAGCCTTGTAGCAAGGTCTAAATAAATGTCTCTCAACTGTATGTGAGTACAAATCACATGTAGTTGAGGAAAGCAATCTCTGAGCAGTGGTCGGGATAGTCCCCGAGCACATTAATAGCCGGAGCAATCCCCGAACACGGCAGCGGTCGGAGCAGACCCCGAGCACGGCAGTGGTCTAGGCGGTTCCCGAGCATGGCAGTGGTCTGGGCAGTCCCCGAGCACGGCAGTGGTCTGGTCCATCATTAGGCACAAGACATGCAGCGAAAGGAAAAAGAACGCCGCTTGTATTATTATTTGGTGTATTTATTTATCTCCTTACTCTATCAAGTCCAAACTGCCACGTCTGGTCAAAAAAGCAGACGGATATAACACGTCACTCTGCCTTATTGCTCTTTCTGGCAAACAGTCGCTTGGCACCTGTATGGAGGTGCGTCAGTGTGGGCCCTCTCACACTATCAACGAAGAGGCGCGTACACTGGTAATGAAGGGGCGCGTTTATTGGCGTAGATCTCGAGGTTGTGAAAACAACCATCTATGCCACGTGCGCACGTCTCCCAAGAATCTCGGGCGGACGAAATGACGGAGCTCTTGGTTATTTATAATATAGAACTAGTAAGTTACTTTTTACCGATCCCCATTGTCATTCATCGCCGCAACCTTCTTCTTCCTCTTGCCGAACCCTATTCCTCCGAAAATCATCACCAATCCCCCCGCCACCGCATCCACCCCCTTAGTAAGGACAGATTAATGGTGAAGAGAGACGCCCAGAAGAAAGGTGGAGTCATGGCGAAGGAGTGGTGGAAGTCAAGGAGCAATGAGCAGACCATCGAAGACCTCGTCGCCATGGGAGTGCTCCACAACAAGGCACTCGCAGGATGGCGTGCGTCGGAAGGAGAAAGCTTCCCCGATCCACAACCAGGTGAGATTGTGGTTTTCGAGGATTTCTTCAAACGGGGTTTTGGGGTTCCAGTGCACCCTTTCCTTCAGGGTCTCTGCTTGTATTACGAGATTGGGATTTGCAATCTGCATCCCAACTCGATTCTTCTTGTCTCCACCTTCATCCATCTTTGCGAGGCCTATGGTGGCTTCTAGCCCCATTTCGACCTCTTTCACCACCTGTTCTGTCTGTGGAAGAAAGGGAGCGGCGGCTCAAAGATAGCCGGAGGCATCTACCTCAATCTGCGTGACGGTATGAAGGCCTAGTACTTGCACTACCCCTGGAACACCTCGCTGGATGAATGGTACAAGAAGTGGTTCTACATCCATGAAGAGCCAAACACAATCACCCTGTGCGATGTGGGGTTGATTCCGGAGAAGAAGAACAGCTGGTCGGAGAAGCCCGAGCACTTGGAGCAGATCGCAGAACTACTCGGGATGATCCCGTGGGGAAAGCTGGATGGTCCAAGCGTGGTCGGGAACTTCATCAGCCGAAGGATCCAGCCCTGCCAGAAGAGGGTACATCCTAGCTTCGAGTACTAGGGGAGCGCAGATCCAACGAGGACCAGGAAAGAGGTGCTCGACAAGATAGAAGTCAAGGCCAGGATTGGGGAGCTATTCAACCTAGCCGATCCCAATTATGTCAGGGTAAACGACATCGAGCACGCCTTCAAGCTAGCCCAACCTCCCCAAAGGTAAATGATGCTTCCTTGTACCTATAGAATCATGTTGTAACAAGAAATTGACTGTTGTCTCCTTTATGTTTCCCAGAGTAATGGTCGTGACCGGGCAGTAGTGTTCGTGTCTCCGCCCCCTGGTGTGGATTGGCCACAAGTTGCTGGCCCAGCCACCCAGACCAGTGCCAGGACCAAAGACATCCACTGGGCGGCACTCGAGGTTGTGGAGGATGCATCGGCCAGAGCTACTGGCAAGCGGCCGGCTGCCAACAAACATCGCCAAGCCATCTTCCCCCTTTCAGACGATGAAACAGAGGATGCAGACATCTTTCGACTCGTCCCTCGAAAGAGGAGGAGACAAATGGGGTCGACGGAGCAGGGTGGCTCCGCTGTGCCAGCAGTGATCGCATCACCAACCACTACAACACAGAGGACAAGTGGGGGAAGTGTCGAGCATCAAACCCCGACGCCAGTACCGGTCATGGAAAAAGACCTAGTGGAACCCACCGAGCACGTGGAGCAAGCGCGATCGAAGAGACGCTCCTTCGCCATGTCATTCCGTGCTTCCAAGCTATAAGTATCTATAACTTTGATGTAAGTTTATAATTTATATTGAATACTATTGTCTTCTGAACTTTTCCCTGGTATATCAGGTCGGCGTCCACCGAAAATCCCGACTAGCTAGCCGGGTGTGGCACGGCTTCGCCAGTACTGGCGGAAAGAACTGCTCAGCAGCAGGTTGTGGAGGAACCTATAGAAGAAATTCCGCCGGAACCTCAGCAGACGAGCGGCCAGACGTCAGTCCCCGAGCAACTGGTCGAGAAGATAGCCGAACAAAGTACAAGTGCTCCGAGCACTAACCCTGCTAAAGCAGGTACCTTGGCGCCAAGGGAACCAGACCAAACCGAGGAGCAGCAACCAGAGTTGGCACAGAGCACGCTAGCTGATGCTATGGCTCGTGGGAAAGCCATAGTGGTCGCAGAGACTGCAGACTCCAGACCAGCGTGGCCCCCTGAACAAGAGGTCAAAGAGGATGAAGTAGAAGAAATTCTGGGCCATCCCCAAGATAAACGACAACATGTATATATGTCGCGCTGGCAAAACGACGAGTGGGTTATGAAGTTGAGACTGGCTGTGTGCCAGTTTCTCCTTCATTTTGGTGGTGTGGTCCTGGAGTTGAGACTGGCTGCGTGCCAGTTTCTCGTTGTCTTCCTTCAGACGACCATACTCTGCGGTCACGTGGCTATTCCCCTCCTGGAGGCGGGTTACTTCAGCTTCTAAGCCTGCATTACAGCTGTCACTACCAACAACACAACAATACGTGTTACACACTTGCTGTGATAAAGTGACAACTTACTTATTCTTTCCCGCTCTTTGTTATTAAGCTGGCCGACCAGGTTCTGGTTTTGTGCCTCTAGCTCTGCCCTCTTCTGGTCGGCGGCTTCAAGTTGGCGGCTCAAGTGTTCCATCTTGGCCACCAGTTCTTTATTATTCGCCGTGATCCCCTCAATCTGGTCGAAACACCTCTTTTGGTACTTCGCGGTCTTCATCAAGTCCTGCACATAAATAAGCTAAGTCAGACAGATCGACTACATAACAGGGTCAAGTGGTCAAGCCAAACAAACCTGGACTTCTGTCACCAGACGCTTTGTCGCCCGTTCGACTCTTAGGGTCTCTTCGACCTCTAGGATTTCTTCGTGCATAACCCATTCATCGTTCCGCCAGCACGACACATATACATGTTGTCGCTTATCTTGGGGACGGCCCATGACCTCTTCTACTTCGTCCTCTTCAGCCTCCTGTTCAGGGGGCGGCACTGGTCTGGAGTCCGCAGTCTCCGCGACCACCATGGCTTTTCCATGAGCCGTTGCATCTGCAAGAGTGCTCTGTGCCACTTCCGGCTGCTGCTCCTCGGCTTGATCCGGCTCCCTTGGCGCTAAGGTATCCGCCTCAGCAGGGTTTGTGCTCGGAGCACTTGTACTCTGCTCGGCTGTCTTCTCGACTAGCCACTCAGGGACTAATGTCTGGTCGTCCGCCTGTTGAGGTCCCAGCAGAGTTCCTTCTATAGGCTCCTCCACGGCTGGCTGCTGGGCAGTTTTTCCCGCCATTGCTGGCGAAGTTGTGCCACACCCAGCTAGCTGGTCGGGGTTCTCGGTGGACGCCGACCTAATATATCAGAGAAAAGTTCAGAAGATAATAGTATTCAATACAAATTACAAGCTTACATCAAAGTTATAGATACTTACAGCTTCGAAGCGTGGAATGATGTGGCGAAGGAGCGTCTCCTCGACCGCCCCTGCTCTGCGTGCTCGGCAGGTTCCACCGGAACTCTTTCCACCACCGGTACAGGCGTTGGGGTTTGATGCTCGACATTTCCTTCGCTTGTCCTCTGTTTTGCAGTGGTCGGTGATGCGATCACTGCTGGCACAGAGGAGCCACCCTGCTCCGTCGACCTCGAGCCGGAAGATGTCTGCATCCTTTACTTCGTCGTCCAAAAGGGGGAAGATGGCTTGGCATCGTTTGTTGGCAGCCAGACGCTTGCCAGCGGCTCTGGTCGATGCATCCTCCACAGCCTCGAGTGCCGCCCAGTGGACGTCGTCGGTCCTAGCGCTGGTCTGGGCAGCTGGGCCGACAACTTATGGCCAGTCCACATCGGGGGGCGGAGACACGAACACTGCTACCCGGTCACGACCATTACTCTGAGACACATAACGGAGACAACAGTCAATTTCTTGTTACAACATGATTCTACAGTTAAAAGGAAGCATCATTTACCTTTGGGGGAGGTTGGGCTAGCTTGAAGGCGTGCTCGATGTCGTTCAACCTGACATAATTGGGATCGGTCAGGTTGAATAGCTCCCCAATCCTAGCCTTGATTTCTATCTTGTCGAGCGCTTCTTTCCTGGTCCTTGTTGGATCTGCGCTCCCCTAGTACTCGAAGCCAGGATGTACCCTCTTCTAGCAGGGCTAGATCCTTCGGCTGATGAAGTTCCTGACCACACTTGGGCCATCTAGCCTTCCCCACGGGATCATCCCGAACAGTTCAGCGATCTGCTCCAAGTTCTCGGGCTTCTCTGACCAGCTGTTCTTCTTCTCCGGAATCAGCCCCACGTCGCACAGGGTGATGGTGTTCGGCTCTTCATGGATGTAGAACCACTTCTTATACCACTCATCTAGTGAGGTGTTCTAGGGGCAGTGCAAGTATTGGGCTTTCATACCGTCGTGCAGATTCAGGTAGACGCCTCCGGCTATCTTTGAGCCACCGCTCCCTTTCTTCCGAAGATAGAACAGGTGGCGAAAGAGGTTGAAATGGGGCTAGAAGCCACCATAAGCCTCGCAGGAGATGGATGAAGGTGGAGACAAGAAGAATCGAGTTGGGATGCAGATTGCAAATCCCAATCTCGTAATACAAGCAGAGACCCTGAAGGAAAGGGTGCACTGGAACCCCAAAACCCCGTTTGAAGAAATCCTCGAACACCACAATCTCACCTGGTTGTAGATCGGGGAGGCTTTCTCCTTCCGGCGCACGCCATCCCGCGAGTGCCTTGTTGTGGAGCACTCCCATGGCGACGAGGTTTTCGATGGTCTGCTCATTGCTCCGTGATTTCCACCACTCCTTCGCCATGACTCTGCCTTTCTTCTGGGCGTCTCTCTTCGCCATTAGTCTGTCCTTACTAAGGGGGTGGATGCGGTGGCGAGGGGGTTGGCGATGATTTTCGAAGGAATAGGGTTCGGCAAGAGGAAGAAGAAGGTTGCGGCGGCGAATGACAATGGGGAACGGTATGAGTAACTTACCAGATCTACATTATAAATAACAAAGAGCTCCGTCATTTTGTCTGCCCGAGATTATTGGGAGACGTGCGCACGCGCCGCAGACGGTTGTTCACACAACCTCGAGATCTACGCCAATAAACGCGCCCCTTCGTTACCAGTGTACGCGCCTCTTCGTTGATAGTGTAAGAGGGCCCACACTAACGCACCTCCATACAGGTCCCACACTGACGTACCTCCATACAGGTGCCAAGCGACTGTTTGCCAGAAAAGAGTAAGAAGACAGAATGACGTACTATACCCATCTGCTTTTTTGACCAGACGTGTCAGACTGGACTTGGCGGAGAAAGGAGATAAATAAATACACCAAATAAATACATCAATAGCGTTCATATTTTCGATGCTTGTTTTGTGCTCAAGGATGGATCAGACTCCTACAATGCTCGGGGACCGCCCAGACCACTGCCGTGCTCGGGGACTGCCCAGACCATGGCTGTGCTCGTGGACTGCCAAGACCACTACCGTGCTCGGGGATTGCTCCGACCACTGACGTGCTCGGGGACTGCTCCGACCACTGCCGTGCTCGTGGACTGCCAAGACCACTACCGTGCTCGGGGATTGCTCCGACCACTGATGTGCTCAGGGACTGCTCCGACCACTGCCGTGCTCGGGGACTGTCCCGACCACTGCTCGGAGAATGGTTCTTCTCGGCTACATGTGATTTGTACTCACATACAGTTGAGAGATATTTATTTAGACCTTGCTACAAGGCTCATATTTCGCCTTTCAGCAAGCTCAGGGACTACGTCGGTACGATGCACCTGCTGGTGCATCTTGTATCGCCTGTACAACGATTGGATTTTTAACTTTGGTGGAAATTCTTTTTTAGACCCTGGCACCACGTGCCTGCGTCACCTACTACTAGGCTCGGGGACTAAGTGGGCACACTTCACCTTGCAGTGAATGTGTTTTAATTGACCCCTGTGCTTTGAATGATTGTAAGGATTATCAATGTGCTCGGGGACTGTCCCGACCACTGCTTGGAGAATGGTTCTCCTCGGCTACATGTGAGTTGTACTCACATACAGTTGAGAGACATTTATTTAGACCTTGCTACAAGGTTCATACATCGCCTTCCAGCAAGCTAGGGGACTACGTCGGTACGATGCACCTACCGGTGCATCTCGTTTTTGTTTGTACAACAATTGGGTTCTCAACTTAACTGGGAATTCTTTTTAGACCCTGGCACCACGTGCCTACGTCACCTACTACCAGGTTCGGGGACTAAGTGGGCACACTTCACCTTGCGGTGAATGTGTTGGTTCAAGGACGCTATGCTTCAAGACCCCTACACCTCTGACGATTCAAGGACGCTATGCTTCAAGACCACTTACATTTCTTTCCAGAAATACAAGTGGGCACACTTCTCAGGATGGAAATCTTTTTCTTTTTTCTTAAGAGCACCATACATTCTTCGGACAACTTACTTCTCTGGCGATGACGGTGGTCAGAAATGTCAATTACTCAGGCCTTACTTGTCGGTGAAGTTGAAAATGGCATGTCTCAGCATAATACATGGTGCTCGGGGACTAGCTGTGGGGGTATTAACCCCTATACCCTTACGGCTAAGCTTGGGCCAGCCCGGATCGATGGGTCCGGTCCACTCGAAAGACGACGTGCGGCCCAGCCAACCTGATCGGAGTCCCGCACGAGGAGTCAAGGTAGATTTGGCGATCAAGCAGGATCCTGGTCGGTTAGAATAGGAATCCTTATCCAGCCACATATGGCAATTGTAACTGACTAGGATTGGTTTCCAGATCTATAACCCTGCCCCCCGGACTATATAAGGTGGGCAGGGGATCTCTCTAAAAATCATCTCTCATTGACATACAGCAATACAAATCAGACGCAGGACATAGGTATTACGCCTTCTTGGCGGCCGAACCTGGATAAAACCTCATGTCTATCTTGCGTCACCATCTTGTTTGTGGCTTGCGCATCTATCTACCGACAATCTACTACCTTGGGCATTCCCCTAGGTAGACTGCCGACCATATTTCGTCGACAAAGGGACCCTCCCATGGGGTTGCGAGTTTATGGACATCAGCCTGGTTTGTCTTCCACTTCAGGACCAAGTCCCCGACAACAAAGAACCGCTCTTTAACGTTCTTGTTGTAGTACCTACACAAAATAGCAAGGTATTTGGCCGTACGTTCACAAGAATCGAGCCGCTTCTCTTCTATGCTATTCACTTCTAGTTCCCGTACTTCATTAACCCTTCCTTCGTCGAAGTTCTCTACCCGTGCTGATCTGAAAGCTATATCTGATGGAAGGACTGCCTCAGCGCCGTAAACCATGAAGTACGGTGAGACGCCGGTGTTACGACTGGGCTGAGTTCTGAGGCCCCAGACCATGGCTGGTAACTCTTTGAGCCATCTTCTAGGAGCTTTGTCATTTTCTCTGTACATCCTCTTCTTCAATGCGTCTAAGATCATGCCATTAGCCCGCTCGACTTGTCCATTAGCTCTAGGGTGCGCCACCGAGACATATTTTACTACTATGCTCCTTTCATTGCAGAAGTCCCAAAAAGCGTTCCTGGTGAACTAAGTACCCAGATCAGTGATGATGCTGTTGGGTATGCTGAAACGGTGGATGACCTGGTCGAGGAATGTGATAGCCTTTTCTGAGGATGCCTGTACCAGAGGCATGTATTCTATCCACTTAGAAAATTTATCGATCAACCCAAAGACGCATGTAAATTTCCTTGGAGCCAGTTTGAAGGGCCCGATCATATCTAGTCCCTAGCATGCGAAGGGCCAAGAGGCTGGTATTGTCTGGATCTCATGTGCTGGTACGTGGATTCTCTTGGCAAAGAACTGACAGCCCTCATAGTGGCGGACTAGCTTCTCTGCGTCGACTACTGCTGATAGCCAATAGAACCCTGCTCGGAAAGCCTTATCGACCAGCGTTCTTGAGGCCATGTGGTTACCGTAGGAGCCAGAGTGGATTTGGTCCAGGAGATGTTCGTCATCCTCCTAGGTTATACACTTCATCAAGATTTCCTCCTTTGCGTTCTTGCGCCATAGCTTGCCATCGACGAGTAGGTACTGCTTACTGTGATGCATTAGGCGCTCGTTTTCTGTCCGATCAGTGTGACCGCTGCCATCTATTAGGTACTTGATGAAAGGTATTCTCCAGTCGAGCTCATGAGTGGTCGAAGGCGGCTCGGCGGTGCTTGACGCTGGAACCGTAGCCACCAACTGCTGGTCTGGAGGCTTGTCTGCCGTGGAATCTTCCTCTTCGATGGAAGGCGTGAGCAGATCTTGGACGAATACGCCATGTGGGATTTTGGCTCGAGATGATCTTAACTTTGATAGTGCATCCGCTGCTTGATTCTTGTCCCGAACCACGTGTATGTACTCGATGCCATAGAACCTGCCTTCTAGCTTTCTGATCGATTTGCAGTATGCATCCATCTTTTTGCTGGTTGTGTCCTAGTCCTTGTTGAGTTGGTTGATGACCAGAGCAGTCTCCGTAGACGTAGAGACATTTGACACCAAGCTCAACCGTAATGCGCAAACCATGTAGGCATGCTTCGTACTCGGCGGCATTATTAGATGCTGGGAAATAAATCCTGAGGATGTACTAGAGCTGCTCCTTGGATGGTGACACAAAAAAGACTCCTGCTCCCACATTGTCAATGTTGAGAGAGCCGTCGAAGTACATCGTCCAATACTCATCGGATCCTGGAGAGGCAGGCATGCTTAAGTCTGTCCACTCGACGATGAAATCGACGAGTGCCTGAGACTTGATTGTAGTACGGCTTGCAAATTCCAAGGAGAAGGGGCATAGCTCCATTGCCCATTTAACGATGCACCCATTCGCATCCTTGATGCTAATGATATCTCACAGAGGGTACTCAGTCATGACCACCACACGGTATCCGTCGAAGTAATGATTCAACTTTTGGGATGTTATCAGTATGGCGTAGATCAACTTTTGAATCTGTGGGTACCTGGTCTTGGACTCATTAAGTACCTCACTGATGAAATAGATTGGCCGCTGTACCTTGTAGACGTGGCCGGGCTCGTCTCGCTCAACCACCATGGCCATGGAGACCACTCGATTAGTAGCCGCAATGTAAAGCAGGAGTGTTTCGTCTTCTCTAGGAGCAGTGAGGACCGGAGGTGATGTAAGGTATTGTTTCAGCTATGTGAAGGCAGCGTCTGCTTCCTCCGACCACTCAAACTTTTCGGATGCTTTGAGTAGTTTAAAGAACGGTAATCCTTTTTCACCTAATCTTGATATGAATTGGCTGAGGGCGGCCATGCATCCGGTAAGCTTCTAAACATCCTTCACCTTTTTGGGCGGCTTCATGTCCAAGACAACTTTGACTTTCTCCAGATTAGGGCATATGCCGTCGTGACTGACGATGTTGCCGAGTAGTATGCCAGAAGGAACACCAAAGATGCACTTCTTTGGGTTTAACTTCCACTGGAATGTGTTAAGGGCTGCAAAGGTGCGTTCCAAGTTGTCAACAAGGGTATGTGCTTCCTTGGTTTTGACAACTATATCATCAACATAAGCCTCGACGAGGTCGTCTTTTATCTCGTCTTTGAGGCAAGCTTGTATAGCGCGTTGGTAGGTAGCCCCAGTGTTTTTGAGCCCGAACAACATAGTCATGTAGCAGTAGGCGCCGAAGGGCGTGATAAAAGATGTCTTGATCTGGTCGTCCTTTTTGAGAGCGATCTGGTGATAACCAGAGTAGCAATCGAGAAAGGAAAGCATCTCGCAACCGGCGGTTGAATCTATGACCTCGTCTATGCGAGGTAAGCCGAAGGGGTCCTTAGGGCAGTGTTTGTTGAGATCAATGTAATCAATGCACATTCTCCATTCATTATTCTTTTTGCATACAAGAACCGGGTTGGCTAACCACTCTGGATGATACACCTCTTTGATAAATCCGGCTGCCAAAAGCCGTGTAACTTCTACCCTAATCGCCTCCTTTTTGTCACGAGCGAACCGCCGTAGCTTCTGCTTGATAGGTTTGGCCTTGCCGTTGACATTTAAGGAGTGCTCGATCAAGTTCCGAGGTACACCGGGCATGTCAGCAAGTTTCCATGTGAACACATCCACGTTGCTCCTCAAGAACCCGACGAGCGCGTCTTCCTATTTGGGATCTAGGTTGGCCCCGATAAGGGCTATTTTGCTAGGATCACCGTCGACCAGCTAGATCACCTTGTGCTCCTTGGACTTGATGTTCTTGCATGGGGCCTCGAGCTTCGGGATCTCTAGGTGGTCGGTCGAGGTCTTCTTGGCATCGAGCATGGTCTTGGCCATGTGAATAGAGAGGTCATGATCCTCTGCTATTTTGAAACTATCGTCTTCACAGGTATAAGCTGCGTATACATTGCCCCGGAGGGTTAGAACTCCTTTCTCGGTAGGCATCTTGAGCACCAGATACCTATAATGAGGTATGGCCATGAACTTGGTGAGCGACGGTCGACCGGGAATAGCATGGTAGGTGCCGTCGAAGTCAGCAACCACAAAATTGAAGTAGTCGGTGCGGAAGTGGTCTGGGGTCCCAAACTGCACAGGTAGCGTGATCTGCCCGAGAGGTGTAGAGCTCTGTCCGGGGAGAACACCCCAGAACTATGCCTTGTATGGCTTGAGGTCTGCCTGAGCTATCTTCAGGGCGGGCAGACTGTTCTTGAACAGTATATCGATGGAGCTGCCGCCGTTGATCAGTACTCTGTTGAACTAAACCTTGTTGATACAAGGATCAAGGTCTAGGGAAAAACGCCCTGGCTCAGGTATTGCGGCCCACTGGCCCTTTCTGCTGAAGGAGATTTCATGGTGAGACCATGGAGGGAGCCACGGATCGGTGAGGAGGTTGTCGGTGTTGGCAACGTTCAAGCAAGCGTGGGCGAGCAGCTTGCGTTCTCGTTTGGTCTCGATGGACACTTTGCCTCCGATGATGGTGTGTACGCGATCGGTTGGCTTGACGTACTTGTGACGGGGGTCTACATCGTCATCGTCGTTATCCTCGTTGCACTGTTCCCCTACGTCGTTAGGCTTGTCGGATGTATCCGGAGCCTGTTGACGCGTGTAGATAGACTTGAGAACGCGGCAATTCTCCATGGTATGGTTAGACTTAGGATGGAGCTGGTAGGGCCCTTTCAATGCTTTGGCGTAGTCGTCTTCATAGTTACGACATCTGCCACCCTTTTTAACGGTATTGACCTCGCCGTCGTCTTCCCAAGCACGCTTGCTCCTATAATCATCACGGCGGTTACGCCGCTGATTATGTTGGTCACGGTGGTCGTGGGAGTCATTGCGCTGGTTGCGGCGGTCAAAATTATCGTTCCGACCATGGTTGCTGCGGTAGTCGTCGCGGTGTGGGAGGTGGTCGGAGCGTGGAACCCTTACTGCTTCTTCAATAATTATCTTTTTAGCATTGTCAGCGTCCGCATATTTCTTAGCGGTGGCCAGGAGCGCTGTGACCGATTTAGGTCTCTTGCGGAGGAGCTTGTCCCTTAGGGCATCGTGGAAGCGGAGGCCAGTGATGAAAGCCTCGATAGCCTCGTTGTCAGAGATTGATGGGACCTTGATGCGCATCTCCGAGAAACGCCGAACGTACTCACGCAGTGGCTTGTCTTTTCGATCTCGAATCCGTTGCAGATCATATTTGTTGCCTGGTTGTTCACAAGTTGCAATGAAGTTGTCAATGAAGGCTTGCTTGAGCTCCTGCCAAGAGTCAAAGTAGTTCGCCGGCAAGCTGACCAGCCATTGGTGACCTGCATGGCCAACAGCGACTGGGAAATAGTTAGACATGACGTGCTCGTCAGCCATGGCTGATCTACACGCAGTCTCATAGAGCATGACCCATAATTCAGGGTTTTCCTTGCCGTCGTACTTCTGAAGTTTCTTGATCTTGAAATTCTTGGGCCATATGACTTGGCGAAGGTGTGGAGTAAACTGCTTCAAACCCGGCGGGCCGTGGGCAGTGTCATATTCCATACGGCGATAACTTTCATGGGATGCTCGATCGTCGGCTCTCTGGTTGATGTGAGCGTGCAGATCGCGTCCACCGAGGTAATAGCGGAGATCGTTATTGCCATCATGGCGATCTCGATTGCCATCTGGATTAGCCCTATGACCGTGGTTATCGCGGCGATTGTCGTGGTTGTCTCGACGGTTATCGTCCCAGACGTCGCGACGGTTGTCGTCCCGATGGCGGTTGTCATCCTGGCCACCATCATGGCCACCGTTTCTGCCTTGACGGTTGTCTAATGGGTCATTGTTGCGCGAGCCACGTTGGTTGAGTGGCTATGAGCGACTTGGGTGCTGGTGGCTGTGGCTTGACTCGACCGAGACGGATGGGGCCTGGGCTTGGTTTACAATCTCTGCGGTCTGGGCCATAGCAGCCATCAGATAGGCTTGTATTTCATCGTGAACTGCTTGGGTTTCTGGGGTGTTGGGTAGCCGTTGCATTGTCGCTATGGCGACGGCTACGTTGGCGCTTGGAGTCCTAAAGACTTATTTGTCCCCCACCCTATCGAAAGCATCGTTGAGGTCACGTGGCTGGACCCTTATGCGTCGTGCCTCCTGGTCTGCTTCAGCTTCGATTTGTCGGTGATTAAACCGGTCAATATTGCGTGCTTCGCATGTAGTCCTTTCTTGTTCTGTTTCGCCAACCACTGGCGGTTCGTCATTGCTGACAACATGGATCAAATCCCCTCATCTTGGCGGGAAAGACGGGAATTGTGAGTACCCGGGGCATGGTCTGGGATATCCAGATCGTACTTGACGCCTTCATCTTCGTGATGCTGAAGCTCGGTGTGGATAGATGCATTAGATGCGATGCTAGATGAGGAGCTGGAGTCGCCCTCTTGGACTGTGTGGATGGATCCTTCTTGATAATCTTCAATCCGGATCATGTTGATGAAGTTGCGTGGCTTCGGCCGAGGTCGGTGCATAAAACACAGATCCAAATGGCGTTGTAGGCTATACGCGTAGCTGGAGGTAGCGTTTCATAGGCCATAGGGCTGGACCTAGTGGTTCTCCGTCGAGGCTTCGTACTCGAAGAGCTGGATACCCATCGCGGAGGCTGGCTGGCGATGAGCGGAGCGCCCTTCAGGAGTAGATATGACCACAAGATCTGTACCAAGTCATGCAGGGCGACTGGTCCGAGCTGGTTGGGTAGATCTATTGTGGGGAGCGGTTACCTGCTCATTAGGTTGACTTTGAATCGTACTTACCAGAGCTAGGGTTTCAGCAAGTTTGGTGCCGACCCGATCGATGGAGTCGAGCAGGTCGATGTTGTCGATCTGCTTCCCTTTGTAGCGGGGAAGCGAATGATGAGTTGTCGGCGTGGCTGAAGATGATGCAGGCATGGTCAGAGCCAGATGTACCATGGTCGGAGCCAGATCCATCATGGTCGGAGCCGTATCCGTCGTGGTCGGAGCCGTTTCTGCCGTGGTCGGAGCCGTAGCTGATGCAGGTGAAGCAGTGGTCAGCACGGACTGAATCCACGCCTTCTCTGGGGTCATGGCGATAAAGCCGTCGGAGCCAGTGGTCCAGGTGATCTAGCCAATAGTGAACGTGAGGCCATTCGGCGTAGCCATGGAGCCGGAGATGATGACCATCTTGTTTGCTTGGAGAGCAGTACGCACACCCCCTACCTGGCGCGCCACTATCGACAAAATATGGTCGACAGTCTACCTAGGGGTATGCCCAAGGTAGTAGATTGTCGGCAGACAGATGCGCAAGCTATAAACAAGACGGTGATGAAAGACAGACACGAGGTTTTATCCAGGTTCGGCTGCCAAGAATGCGTAATACCTACGTCCTGCGTCTGATTTGTATTGCTGTATGTCAATGAGAGATGGTTTTAGAGGGGTCCCCTGCCCACCTTATATAGTCCGGGGGTAGGGTTACAGATCTAGAAACTAATCCTAGCCAGTTACAATTGCCATATGTGACCGGATAAGGATTCCTATTCTAACCGACCAGGATCTTGCCTGTTCGCCAAATCTGCCTTGACTCCTTGCGCGGGACTCCGAACAGGTTGGCCGGGCCGCGCATCGTCTTTTGGTGGACCAGACTCACCGATCCGGGCCGGCCCAAGCTTAGCCGTAAGGGTATAGGGGTTAATACCCCCACAGTCATCAATCACCAAAAAGGGGGAGATTGTAAGGAAAATGGACCGTAGGCCCATTTACTTTGGATTTTGGTGTTTGATGACCAACACAACCAAATTGGACTAATGAATTTGCAAACGATTGTTTTGTAGTTCAATAGGGTGCAAGACATGACTTGGATGAAGGCGACATGATGATCCGATGATCAACACCATAAGCAAGACCTTAGAAGCACAAGAGAATACCCAAGATATCAACCAAAGTCCAAGCACAAAGATAGGAACCAAGTCATACGCAAGATTGTGAAGAAACGAGCTCACAGAGGTGACCGGACGCTGGACCGGATGCTCTGATAAAGTGGCTCTGACCAGACACAGGACAACAGTGTCTGATCAAGTATAGAGAGGTTCTAGAGCGGCAAAACTACGACCGAACACTAGTGGCAAACTGACCGGACGTAGGGCAGCAGCGTCCGATCGAGTACAGAGAGGTTCCAGAGCGGTGAAACTGCGACCGGACGTGTCTGGTGGCAGGTGACTGGACGCTGGCAACGTCCGATTAGTTGTTCATGGCTTCAACAGTCAGGACAACCGGATGCATCCGGTCAGGACGTGATCAACGTCCGGTCAGTAGCAGAAAAGCGAGATTTCATCCCCAACGGCTACTTTCTCAGTGGGGCTTATAAATAGACCCCCCAACCGGCCATTTAAGTAGTGTGGAGTTAAGGAAACATACCAAGGGTGTTGATACACCATTTTCGTGATCTCCACTTGCATAGTGCTTAGTGTTTCATTAGGTGATTAGCGTAGGTGCTTTGCGAAGCGCTTAGGTTGATTAGACCACCGCTTATGCGCTTGCTCTAGGTTTAGGCCTAGTGTTTAGTGAGGTTTGCATACCTCTTACCACTCGGTGCTTGCATGCACCATTGTTGTACATCAGAGGGGCTTGTAGTCTTGCGAGATCACACCAACCGCATTTATGGTGTGGCCACCACCGTGTACTGGAGGGAACAAGGCCTACGGCATTTCGGCCGAAAGCTTGATAATGAAGACGGTGGGGAGCATTCTAGGGAGGCTTGCCGGAAGGCACGTCGGAGACCCACTTGTGCGTGGGGAAGGCCTGATGCTATCCACGGAGTTACCTGACCGAGAGCTTGGCCCTTGCGAGGGATTCCTTGTGAGGGGCTCCAACGAGGACTAGGGGGAAGCTTGCGCGCTTCTCGATACCTCGGTAAAAATACCAGAGTCGTCGATGGGAGTTTGCATATCTCTACCTTACTCTTTAGATTCCGCATTTACATTGATTGTATTACTCCTTTTACGGTAGAGATAGCAACACACTAGCAAAACCGTAGTTGCACATTTAGATAGTTTATCTTTTGCATAGGTTTTGCTAGGATTAGAAAAAGAGGCCATAGTTTTGAGTTAGAATTTTAAGTTGCCTAATTCACCCCTCCTCTTAGGCATCAAGGTCCTTTCAAACACCCCGATCCTTTTGCATTGCATCAGGATCAAAAGTAAAACATGGATTATGGTCACTGTATGACACGTGAAATCCATATTTCTTTGTACAAGTTCTATTTAGGTACTCCCTTCCATCCGGTTTATAAGGCATTTCGCGTGAGCCAAGAGTCAAACTTTATAATCACTAGTAGAGAATGAACTTTTGGTTTTTGGCTTTAGTCTTGGCTAAATTTGTGCCCGGGACTAAAGGGATCATTAGTCCCGGTTGAATCCACAAAACGGGACCAAAACCCCATGCCTAATGGTTAGCGCCGCAGGTTAGCGCAGACTTTTGTAGGAGGGGACCCCTAGTCCCGGTTCGTGGCTCCAACGGGGACTATAGGTCATCATCTAGTCCCAATTAGAGCTACTAATTAACTGTTACTAAACCTTTGATCCAAGTTGGTGGCTCCAACTGGGACTATAAAATGAGCAATAATTCGGGTTTGAACTCACAAACCGGGGCTACAGGTCTCGGACTATATACTTTCTCCTTCCTCCCTCCGAGCCATTTCGAGCTCTGCATGCTCTCTATTCTTGCTCGTGGAAGGAATTCATGCTTGTGGGATTTGTGAAGACTTCATTCCTCCATCCATTCTTGGGTTATAAAGGTTAGCATCTTCATCATCTCCTATTTCATTGCTAGTATGACTCATTTTCATGGTTTAGAAATAGAGACATTTATGGTATTTTAGATTGGGAATAATGGTGAATTTTTTTTATTTATATGCCATTTGAGCTCAAACTCACTTGGTAGTTTGCATATGTAGCTATAAGAAGCTTATAGTAGTTCATCAAAACTAGTATCCTCCTTTCATTTCTAGTATATATAGCTCATTTCATGGTTTAGAAATAGAGAAATTTATGGTAATTGATAGAAATGGGTATAGAGATATCGAGAGTAGATGGCGACTGCTTCCGGGTCCTCGACCTCGTATCAGGTTCCTAAGCGACTGAGGCTGGATCTCCCTCCATTACATACGGCAAGTGCCAGTTGAAGACTGTGCTAGAGTACAGAGTGAAGAAGTAGGGTCCCAACAAGGGACGCATCTTCTACATGTGTCTGGATTGCGATGTGAATTCTTTTGGCCATATTTTTTTATGGTTTGTAGCCATTTTCTGTGATGATTTTATTAAAGTTCTTTATTTGCTGATTTAATTTCATGGGATGGCACTAGATGTGAAGGCTGGTATTGGGAGGAAGAGTACGTTAACCACGTGTAACAAGCGACTAAGGCGACTGATGAGAGTGCACCTATGCATGAAGAGGCAGCGAACTAGCAGAAGAGGCCCATGGATCAAGAACTGATGACGAATTTGTCTCTTTTAGTTAGAATTGGTCGCAAAATCCTTATTCTGTTGTGCATTGTTGGTCTTCTTTGTTTAGTGCTATTTGGGATTGTCTATATTGTATCAAGGATCTAATAAATTAATGTTCGAGTGAAACACCTGTGGTATATAGGATATTAATTAATCATGGTGAGTGATGGATATTTTGGATCTTTTAATTAACTAATCATGCATGTCGTGTAATATAGGATATTAATTAATTATGTTCAAGGTTTTGGTATGGTCATGTAATGCAGATGAACTGACAATTGATGTACAACATTGACCGCCGCTCCTAAGAGTTCATTGAGGGCATGCAAATGGTTTCATGTGCTGCTCATGTGTTCTTTGTAAGAATGTGAAGGATTATGCTTCCTCAAGGACCCTTCATGAACATCTATTTAGGTCGGGTTTAATGCTAAACTATATTTGTTGGACCAAACACGAAGAAAATAGGGTTGTAATGGAAGAAGATGAAGAAGAGGGCATGATGACAACATTATTCATGGGTTCACTAAATATGGTACCTTTGATGATATTGGAATGGGTGAAGCTGAAGAAGAGGTAGCGGTAGAAGATGACAGCCTGATGATCTTGGTCAGGCCATTCATGATGCATAGAGAGCGTGAAAAAGGAGAAGATCAAGATTGAGTGCATGCTAGAGGATCACAAGAAATTGCTATACCTAGATTGTGAAGAGGGGTTGAAAAAGTTGGGTACCACACTGGAATTGTTACAATGGAAGGCAAAGAATGGTGAATCCAACAAGAGATTTGGGGAGTTACTAAAAATCACAAAGAAGATGCTTTCGAAGGATAACAAATTGCCCACCACTACATATGAAGCAAAACAGGTTGTCTGCCCTCTGGGATTAGAAATTCAGAAGATACATGCATGTCCTAATGACTACATCCTCTACCATGGTAAGGAGTTTGAGAATTTGGATGCATGCCGGATATGTCATGTATAACGGTATAAGATTAGGCGAGATGACCCTGGTGATGTTGAGGGGAATGAACAACGCCCCAGGAAGAGAATCTCTACCAAGGTGATGTGGTATGCTCCTATAATACCATTCTTGAAATGTTTGTTTAGAAACAAAGAACATGCAAAGTTGCTACGATGGCACAAAGAAGACCGTAAGGTAGATGATATGTTGATACACCCCACTATTGGGTCCTAGTGGAGAGCAATCAACAAAGAATTCCTAGAGTTTGCAAAAGACACAAGAAACTTAAGGTTTGCTTTAAGTACAGATGCAATGAATCCTTTCGGGCAGCAGAGCAGCAGTCATAGTACTTAGCTTGTGACTCTACGTATCTACAACCTTCCTCCTTGGTTGTGCATGAAGCGGAAGTTCATTATGATGCCAATGCTCATCCAAGGCCTAAAGCAACCTAGCAACGACATTGATGTGTACCTGAGGCCATTAATTGAGGAACTTCTACTTTTGTAGAACAGAATAGGCATACGTGTGTGGATGAGCACAAATAGGAACACTTTGAGCTATGAGCATTATTGTTCATAACAATCAATGATTAGCCTGCTCCTAGTAATCTTTCAGGACAGATAAACAAGGGATATAATGCCTGCACGCACTATTTTGATGACACCAAAAGTATATAGTTGAAAAAATGTCAGAAGTTCATCGATTTTTCCTTCGAATCACCCCCTAAGAAGGAAAGGCAAGCATTTTAAAGGTAAGGCAGATCATTGGACAAAGCCTGACAATCGTAGTTGTGAGGATGTATTCAATATGGTCAAGGATGTACATGTAGTCTTTGGGAAGGGACCTAGCAGCCAACCTATTCTAAATGACACTAACGGACATGCACCCATGTGGAATAAGAAGTCTATATTTTGGGAGCTATCCTATTGACAAGTCCTATCAATGTGATGCACCTGGCGAAGAATCTTTGTGTGAACCTGCTAGGCTTCACGGGTGTGTATGCGAAGCATAAAGATACATTGGAAGCACGACAGGACCTACAGTGTTTGAAAGAATGAGACAACCTACATCCAGAGAAGGCAAATAATGGATGCTATTACTTAAGTCCTGCCAGCTACACTCTTAGCAAAGAAGAGAAGGAAAACATGTTTGAATGCCTAAGTAGTATCAAGGCCCCGTCTAGCTTCTCCTCAAATGTAAAGAGGATAATAAATGTGGTAGAGAAGAAATTCCTAAACCTAAAGTCTCATGACTGCCACGTGCTTATGACATAATTGCTTCCAATTGCATTGAGAGGGATTCTACCTGAAAATGTACAATTAGCCACAGTGAAGCTATGTGAATTCCTCAATGCAATTTCTCAGAAGGCAATCAATCTAGTGGATCTAGCAAAGCTATAGAATGATGTGGTCCAATGTCTTGTCCGCTTTGAGTTGGTGTTCCCACCATCCTTATTTAGTATTATGACGTATCTCCTAGTTCATCTAGTCAAAGAGATTAGTATTCTCTGTCCTATATTCCTACACAACATGTTCCCCTTTGGGAGGTTCATGGGAGTCCTAAAGAAATATGTTCACAACCGTGCTCGGCCAGAAGGAAGCATCTCCAAGGGCTATGTAATAGAGGAGGTCATTGAGTTTTGTGTTGACTTTATTCCTAACATTAACCCAATTGGCGTTTCTAAATCATGGCATGCGGAGAGACTAAGTGGAAAGGAAACACTAGGGAAGAAAGCATATATTGGTAGGGATGATAATTATTTCCATAAAGAACACTATACGGTTCTGCAAAACTCCTCCATAGTGGATCCGTATATCGTGGTACACAAGGACATTGTATGATCTGACTTCCCGGGGAAGCCTAAGGCCTAGATTATTCGTCGGCACATGGAAACTTTCGGTGGTTGCTTGCGAAAACATCTCATGGATGATGAGACTCTTGATGAGCAATTGTACTTGTTGTCTAGGGAACCGTCTTGGCATATCTTGACATTCAAAGGGTATGAGATAAATGAGAATACATTTTACACGATAGCCCAAGATAAAAGGAGCACCAACCAAAATAGTGGTGTCCGCATATAGATGCCGCAGACCCAAACAGGAATAAGGAAACATATTATGGACACATAGAGAAGATATGGGAACTTGAATATGGACCTTCTTTTAAGGTCCCTTTGTTTTAGTGCCAATGGGTGAAGCTGACCAGAGGTGGGGTAATAGTGGGCTATCAGGACGGAATGACAACAGCGAACCTCAACATTTTTGGGTACAGAGACAAACCTTTTGTCCAAGGATGTAACTAAGGTGTTCTATGTGAAGGACATGTCTACCAAATTGAAGAAAGGGAAAAACAACAACTCAGACAATGAGCCAAAGCGCCACATAGTTCTTTTAGTGAAAAGAAACATCGTGGGAATCGAGGACAAGTCAACATGTTAGAAGATTATGAAAAGAATGATGAAATTACACCTTTCGCAGTGAACAATGACCCAAGCATCCTGCTAAATAATGAGGACACTCCATGGTTATGGCACAATCATAACAGAGGGACATGCGTCAACAAGAAGTTCATTGTTGTTCTCGCTTGATGGTGATGTTTAATAGTGTGTATTAGACCTATTATGTAATAATTGTGATGTGCATTTCAACAATGTGTGATGGAAAAAATCTCATTATTATGTTAATTTGATGGATAAACTTATTTCCTATTCAAAAGAAATAATTTTAAAGATTTTAATTAAGTACTATATTTTTGCATTAACCAAATTGTAATTATAACTATAGCATATTAAATATTCATAGGGTAAAACAAAAGAATTCAAGTTACACATTTTTCTTGTGTAGATCAAAGAAAAACCAAGCCAAAAAATTTGTTTGGTAATCTCTAGACTTATATTTTATTTACTACCCAATTAACAACTCTTAGCATATTTATGAAATAAATATATAAAAAAGCAGTAGTATGCCCAATCCTGGCAGGAAACCAAACTACGTGCCACCTTTAGTCACAGGTGGTAGATCCACCTGGCACTAAAAATGGGCCGCATTTTCATGGCCCACCAAAAAATATCTGTAGTCCCGAGTGGTGGCTATAACTGGGACTAAAGGTCAGATCATTATTCCTAGTTGTAGCCACCACCCGGGACTAAAGGGACTAAAGACTCTTTAGTCCCAGTTGTTGGTTGCAACCAGGCCCCCCTGCCCTTTATATACCGCTTCCTCTTCTCCCCTCCATCGCTCGATCTATAATTTTTCTCTACCCGACAAGTCACCCTACCGCCACGTCTCATCGCCATCCTTGCGCCCAGTAGGCCTCACCTTGTCACACCATGGCCCCTTGCCCCCTTCCCCACAGTTGTGCATCGTCATTGTACCCATGCCACCATCATTCGTGGCCTCATGAGCACGCGTGGACCATGCACTGATCTCTATCCCAGCACCCCCACCATCTCCGCCGGTGGCCCGGCTCGTGCCTCCATCCATGCGCGGCGCCCTGCGCGGCCTGTTCCCATCCTCGTCCGTCGTATGACAAAACTATAGATCTCCACGCAGATCCAATCTAGATCCACAGTCGTCGTCGTCCTCGTTCTCGCCGACCAGTCCTGGGCACCGCTGTTATCCTCTCATCTAGCGCACGTGTGCCCCCAGCGCCCGACCTTGGCTCGCCATCCTCTTCATCGGTATTGCCCCATCATTTGGCCCCTTGACCCGGCCGGCCTCACCCCCGCGTGCCATCGTCCGTACGTCCTCTCGATGTGCTCCCTGGCCCGTGGCCTGTCTCATCCTTGCCGGCCCTGCCATCGTTGTCCTCGTCTAGCGCGTGCCCTGGCGCCTGGCGTTGCCCCGCGTGCCATCCCCTTCATCACCAGGCCTCACCCCCATCGTCCTCTCCGCAGTACGTGGGTGTTCGATGTGTGTGTGATGTGTGTAGTGTGCTAGAAAATTAAAAATGATTGTGGGCATAGACAAATTGTAGAAAAAAAATATATGGAAAATGTAGATGATGTATTATTGCATAGCGTGATATATAGAAAATGTAGATGATTTATAGTGAAAAAGATTATTGCATGATATGTGATGTATATATTGTATATATGCATGAATTTTGATATACAAATTTCGATATTTTGACTTTAGTGATGAAATGAATTTTGATATATATTGTATTTATGAATTTTGATATCTTGACTTTAGTGAATATGGATCTTGAAATTTTGGAATTTTGAAATTAAGCTGAGCTCTACACAGGCAAACCCTGCCCTAACTCCCGGCCGAGCTTGGGAAAATGCTAACTATGATTTTGAGCCTGACTCCATTTGCATATGCATGACTTTACTATGATATATAGTTGTGCTATAATTAAGATGGCTGACCCGTCGAAAGACGATAACCAGAATCAAGCCATGATGGACATTATTGCTAGCAAACAATATGGCGCCACCAAAGAGGATAACCAGGATGCCGATGATTACTTGATCAATTTTGTTGAGGAAGAAAATGCCGTGCAAGAAAATGTTGTGGAAGAAAATATTGACGAGTTATATATTGTTAATCAAGCATCACTTATATATGAAATTAAACATAATTCCATTCGAATATATATTAAGTAGTGAACCTTTATGTTTGTATGTAGCCCTCTAGATCGACATCATCAAAATCCAGAAATATACGAGGCCCGACCAAAAAGTTGGAGGGACGCTACATAATCTCAGTAGTCATTACCAGTACTGACGAAGTGCTTCTGCCAAAACATAATGCCAAGAAATTCATAAATCACATAGTTTCTTGTTAGGGACAAGCTCCCAATCAGCGCTCATGAATAGAAAATGAAGAAGGAAGATCCTCAGATCAGTTATGTGAGTGATAGAGACAAGAGGATTCTTTGGAACAAAATTACTGCACATTTTGAGCTACCAGGAGATGAAAATTTAAAAGAACTAGTTAAGAGTTGGTCTCTCAAGAAGATAGCCAAACAATACCAGACCTAGAAGAAGACCATGTACAATAAGTTTGTCAAGAAGAATCTGACTCTAGATTTCACTGCTGGCCCATACAAAAAGTTAAGGGCCCATTAGGATGAATTTGTGGGCTACAAGAATTCAGAAGAGGCAGGGTGAGGCATGGGTGAAGAATCAAGAGAATGTGTGACAAAAGATATACCATCATAGAATGGGAACAGATGGCTACAAGAGTACCATTGCCAAGTAGGAACTATGAACGCAACCTTGGTTGCCAAAGGGATCACACCTCTTACCTTGGATTGGCCTAAACGCTCCAGGACTTAGTTTTTTGCGCATGGGGGATCACTCAACCCAGAGACGGGGGCCTATATTATTGGTGAAACACTTCGAACAGCTGCACAAAGACTCTTTAATGCTATAGATGCTTCTACCCAAGGTGAGTTCTAGCCCAACCAAGACAAGGATGAGCTGACATATTCCCTCGGGAATCCTGAACACCCAGGGTGAACATGAGGCCAAGGGTTGATGTCATGTGCACATTTTATTTTACTTAGTACATGTTCAGTGTAATTAATGAGTTATGCTTGCGTATAAACATGTAGCTTTCACTGGATACTGTTGGTCATCGATGTTTCCAAAAGTCATATAAAAATCTTGAACTCATTGACAAAACCCATAGCAGAGTACCAAGACATGATAGATATTCTCTAGAGGTAATTTTGGTCTCGCACACTATACCTCTTACGCCATTTTGTTGATATCATGGTGTTGGTATTTATTAACTTGTCACTTGTTTTAATAGCCACTTATTATAAACCTATATCTCCTAACATTACTTTACTAGGTTGTCATCCCTAGTGATGATACTAGAGATGCTTGTTGGTACTATATAGCATTACTACTAGAATAATACTAAGAAGTTCTTTATTAATTTATGTGACTAGGAAGAATAGATAATATATATATATATATATATATATATATATATATATATATATATATATATAATCTACAAGCGCACAGATAATAGACCATTGTAGCACTTCACCCGAGAGTATTTCAGGTATCGTTATTTATATTTTTAGCACAGGGAAGGTCTGGCATGGATATGTATTGATAACCTATACTATTGATAGAGAAATAAACCATAACAAATGTTCTACTCATAACAGGGATAAGTTATAGGATAAGATATATGATAAGTATTGATTAATAATAATGATAAATTACTCAGAATACTCCGATATATGGCATTAGCATGGCCAGGTAGAATATTAGTTGAATAATTCCTATGTCATTCTTAATTACAATTCAAAGCATATATTGATTAGTGCAATTATACCTAGTAATCATTATTAAGATTATTGTCATATCTACACATAAGGGATATTACTAAGGAAGAATAAGAAAGAGCTTGTTCTTCCTTCATAACCGGACCCTACATACACCTATATTCAGGGAGTGGACTACAAAGGACTCAATAGGAGTGTCACATCCACGAACTACCACATGACCCGGAATATAGGGTGTATCAGGAGGTAAACAACGTATAAGCACCACGCTTACACAATGTCGACCACCCACCCAACTATACTAAACATTATAACAAAGAACATAAATAAGATGAATACTAATATTGTCATAACAATTGTAGCTAACATATAAAAGTAATGGAGATATAAAAGAGAGGGGGTACAAAGATTATACCAAACCACGCTCTTGACACGATTGGGAATCCAAGCGAAGCCTGCTTGCCTCCCTCTAGACCTAGCCTAACTAGTGATGCCTAGAATATGATGGAGCTCTGAGGATGATCAGGGTTTTTGTCTTCTCAAATGACTTGATGACTGGGGTTATGCCTGAGGGGTGGCAGGGGCTGGTATATAAAGGCTGGAGCATCCAACGTGAACCCTTGGATTAAACCAACTAAAAGGACAGCATAGATGCAATCTAGGAGGTGGTGGAGAACCGACATTGCAACGCGGAGGCTAACATTGGGTCCTAGGGGCTGACCGGCATACAGGTGGGGCCAGCCAACCCCACCTGGCAGCCTCTGCCTCTTTGCCTTGGCACAGAGTCCTCTCGAGTCTTCTAGAGTCTTCTGCTGTCTGTTTCGCTATGGATAAGTGCGATTAAATCTGACATGTAGGTCCACCTTGATGGTTTTCTGAATAAACCCTGCAGAAAATACAGATTCACCAAAACTCATGGAATTTGTTAGTTTAAACCCCTAAACCTTCATTGGTGATTATATTTATGCCCTTATGCATGTTATATTAATGGTTTATAATGGTTATTAAATGCCATCAATAAACTCCCACAAGCTTAACCTTTGCTAGTCCCTTAGCAAAGCTCAACTTTGTAAAAAGGATCAAGAGTTACGTCGATGCTTTCACTCCTCAAAACTACACATGCATTCAAACAAGAATTATCCTCTAGATTAGAATAAACCAATCTGACTTTCAAACTTACCCATATTACCTTCAACCATGGGGCTTCTTAGACTTCACTTGGGTCTTGAGTAATTGAAAGACAGAACAATCAAGTCAAGCACTATGTCTTAAGTTCTTTGCTCAACCATTATTCTAGAGTTTTTATAGATTTTCAAAATAAAACTTAGAAATTCCATTATATGACACTCTCAAGTCTCTCAATATATGTGGTATTTGTGGATCCTCACCAAAGACAGCAAAGATGTTATGCCTTTTTTTCTCTTCCTACAACTAAAGCTTATATGGAGTTCATAGGTAGGGAGAAAGCATAAAAGAGCATACTTGCAATACATATATTGTAAAGTCAAACCTCAGATCCAAAGAAAGTTGAGTCATACAATCAAATCAAGATGTGCATGTGTATGGATGAATGTGGTGGATATATATGGTGGCTAACCTAATTCTACTATGCTCCTTGAAAACATATCTCTTTTTTGAAACTTAGAAACATTTGCTAGAGAATAGGGGCTATCTTATTCATCTCTCTTTCTTTTTTTAGATGAGCATCTAACTACCTATTGTTTTCAATATCTCAGATACTTTTGTGTCCATTTTTTTCAATTTTTTTATGAATAACTTTTGCATAGCCCCATGCCTCTTTTATGCAACAAAACTTTTGAGAGATAGCCACAAGAACTTGGAGCATTTATTTCGCGGAAATTCCTATCAAGAATATTTTGGTGTTTACTCCCAGTGTAGGAGTAAAACCTTTTTGGGTGGATCTAGATAGAATGGCATGTTGTTGTGCCTACCCCCAGTGTAGGAGTAGTGCATATTTGGGTGGTGTGTGCATGATCTTGATTTTAATGGCATGACAAACCTCTCATAAGGGTCAATAAAGCTTGACAAAACTCAATGCAATGCACGTAGCATATATATTGAAGTTTTCCTAATCTAAATATCATGTATGGCTTTGGTAGGAATTCAAGCTTTGTCATATAGGAGCTCATCATGTAGGATTTTCATATTTTTCATAAGATAAAGCTCTAGAACTTTAGTATCACTTGGAATAAGATAAACAACAGCTCAAACCTTCTCATATCATATCCGTCAATTACCTAGACTTAAATCAAGCATATGCTACCCACAAGTTTCAAGTTTAGAGTAATTTCTTACATCAAAACAGTTGTATCCAAAACTTGGGAGAATTCAAGGCCGAAAACTAGGTACTTGAAAGGAATTACGATAGAGCAACTATTCATCATTTCCATTGCAAGAGATTATCCTCAGAGTCCATTTATTTAGCTTCTTAAAAACAAAAAACTAGACACACGCTTTTTATTTTGTTTTCATTTTTAGGATCACACCTTACTATTATATATATGGCTAATACAAATATAAATTTTTATTTTGCTTTTAGTTTGTTATGCATCTTTTTATTTCATTATTATTTTTAGCAACTATATAGCAAACTTAAAAATAGCAAATGAAAAGAAATACTTAGCTAGATACATGGGGATGCTCCTCCCCCAAGCTGGATGTTGTTGTGGTCTTTCTTAGAGTGAGTCTACCAACATAAGTCTTTCTCATCCGTCCAGAAGTAGGGTTCCTTGTGCAGCGGGTGTGACAATGACTCAAAAAAATATTCTTCGGATGGTTGGCTTTACTCTTGATCATCCAACAAAATACTCCTACAAGAACACCAAACCTCGAGGCACTAAAAGAAAATATGCATATATATATATATATATATATATATATATATATATGCATATATATATATACACCACAGTGAATATTCCCGTGGGTGTTTACACACCATAAAATTACTCATGTGGGGCTTAGGATTTTTATAATGTGATGATATACAATAATGAAACTTTTTATCTTCCTTTTCTAAATGCAATGCTAATGTAGATAAGTAAATATGCTAAAGTGAAAAGAATTCATGCAATGCTAGAAAGTAAATATGGATAACTACCGATGTTACCTCACGGCCAGGGTTTGGATTTTTGAGTCCTCCGGACAGAATTTGATTGGAGAAAAATCCTTTACTCTTCGGGTGCATCATCCGGTCTCAACGATGGAGACCTAGATGGCTGCACATCTTGTGACGGTGTCTCTGATGGTGATGTCACCTCCTCTTTCCATACCTGCTTGGTTCATGGACTTGACTTAGGCAGAGTAGGTTCATCTTTCACAGGTTGTTAAGGTTCCTCATCTTTCTCCCAACTTTTCTTTGGGGATTGATTCTTTTGGTTTCGGGATGATCAACATCTCCTCCTAGAGTAGGACTTCTTCAGTTGCTCATAAGTGGTACAACTATTGAAATAACATCATACATTCTCTCTAGGGAATTGGAAGTGGACTTGTCTAGATCCGACATAGATGATCGCATTGGTAGTGTTGAGGAATGGTCTTCCAAGGATGATGGACATATTATCTTCTTCTTCACCATGTCTAGAACCATGAAAATGGCAGGGGCAAATTGATCATGTATTCTTACCATAACATCTTTTGCTATTCTCTCTGGGAATCTAATTGATTGGTGTGGCATCTACAATTGCATATATGTAGGGAACAAATGTTCATCACCAAATAAGTATTCATACTTTACCTTGGACATTATGTTAACACCCGATCCAATGTCGTGGAAGGTCTTGTGGAATATTCTTTGATCAATGGTACACTTGATCATTGGTACTCCTAGATCATCCTTCTTAGCAAGGAATGGTTAAGCGAGGAGGTGGTCATACTTTGATCTGACTGTGTTGATCATGTTGATTGATTCTTCTTGTGACTGCCTGGTTTTGTTCTTCCACCTTCTCCTATTGTTCTTCTTCTTGGTCACTGTTGTCTCTTCAGGCAAGTATGACATTTGTGGATGTCCAGGAGATTGCAAGATACGATTCTTGAAAGAAAACTTCTCCTTTCTATCCTTGATTGTGAAGCAAATCTTGGCACTATCCACGTAGATGATGGCTTTTGCAGTGCTAAGGAAAGGTTGGCCCAAAATAATGGGTGCCCTTACATCTCCACCTGTTTCCAAAACAACAAAGTCTATGGGAACATATGATTGTCCTACTCGAACAATGGCATCTTCAAGAACTCCCTTGGGGTAGTAGAGTGACTGATCTGCAAGCTACAAATGCATATTTGTGTACAACAAAGTATCTCCATTAATTTGATCATAAATCACCTTAGGCATGATGTTGACACTTGCTCTGAAGTCACAGATAGCTTCTTGAAAAATGTGAGGTCCAATGGCGATGGGGATAATAGGTCTTCCTAGAACGCTCTTCTTTTCTGGTAAGGTATAATCTATCCACCTTCCCATCAATGGTTGTATACAGTAATATGCTGCATTGTGAATATCGACAAGATTTGTAGTTTCTAGATCTTTTGGTTGCCTCAAAATCTTACCATTGTCGGACGGAGGAACAGCAGCAGCCAGCTGAGCTATTTGTGATTCTATCATTTTATTAATGCTTTGCTGATTTTTAAAGGTAGAATCAAAGCTATCCATTCTATTATTTATGTTCTCTAGAATTTTATTATAGGTAGCTACCTTTCTAGATAATCCCTCCATAAGGTTGGATTGGCTAGCAATTAATTCTCTCAAGGGTGGTTGATTGAAATTATTAAAATTATTACCTTGATAGTTACCTTGGTAATTACCTTGGTAGTTTGGTCTCTGTTGCTGAGTCCATCCCTGATTCTGCCAAGGACAAAAGTAGTAGTTGTTGTTGACAAAGTTCATATCCTCATGGGTTTTAGGACAGTTGCTCCCTGAATGCCCAATGTTTTACACACTTCACATGTCATTCGAGAATCATGAATGCGCATAACTTCTTGCTTCTCATTGACTCGATCTTCGAGCTTGTTGATCAGTAGGTCCATCTTGGTAGATAGCATGTCTACCTCCTTGAGTTAATGCATACCTCCACCTCTCTTGTAGGTTTGAAGACGTTCTTCATTCCAACCTTGGTTGGAGGCCATCTTCTCCACAAGAGTTGTTACAGCTGGTATGGTGAGTGATAGGAATGCACCTCTAGCAGTAGCATCCATAGTCTCATGGGTACTGTTGGTCAACCCGTGGTAGAAATTATGCATGAGTAGCCAATTCTCCATCCCATGATGAGGACATTCCGCAATGTAATCTTGAAAGCGTTCCCATGCCTTAGGGACATATTCATCATGTTATTGCTGAAAGCTTGAGATTCTCCCACGTAGAGCATTGGTCTTACCTATGGGAAGGAACTTTACTAGGAAGGCAGTGTAGCATTGCTTTGCCTTCCCCAAGAGTGAGAATGGGAAGAGGCAAAGTAATATGGCATCTTGGGTTACTCCTTTGATGGTGAAAGTGCTGCAAATCTCCAGGAAGTGTTGGGGATGTGCACTCGCAACTTCATGTGCCTTTCCATAAAATTGGCTTGCTTGCACCATGTTGATGATGGCTAGCTTGAGCTCGAATCCATTATCTCCAACATTGACTGTTAGTCCAGTACGAATGCTGGCCATAGTTGGAGCAAAGAATTCATAGAGAGTCCTATTAGCCATAGCTTCAAATTCAGGTATTAAGCTTCGCCTTATCTGGTTGTCTTTAGACTCTAAAGCTAAAACTTTCTTGAGTTTAGCCTTAGTCCTTTTAAGTAATGCTTTTGGATCTTCAACGTAGTTTGTCGGAAGGTCAAAACCGGTCATACATTACCCTGCATAAGATACACAAGTAGATAAAACAAGGGTAAGCCTGTTTGAGCAGAGGTCAATGGTTTTCCTCGATCACATCAATAAATATAAGTTTATCAATACTTCCTTTGCCTAGCTACCTTCCCCGGCAACAGCACCAGAAATGCTTGTTGGTATTTATTAATTTATCACTTGTTTTAATAGCCACCTATTATAAACCTATATGTCCTAACATTACTTTACTAGGTTGTCATCCCTAGTGATGATGCCAGAGATGCTTGTTGGTACTATATAGCATTACTACTAGAATAATAATAAGCAGTTCTTTATTAATTTATGTGACTAGGAAGAATATATATATATATGTGACTAGGAAGAATATATATATATATATATATATATGAAAGGAATCTGCAAGCGCACAGATAATATACCATTATAGCACTTCACCCGAGAGTATTTCAGGTATCGTTATTTATATTTTTACCATAGGGAAAGTATGGCACGGACATGTATTGATAACTTATACTATTGATGGAGAAATAAACCATAACAATGTTCTACTCATAACTAGGGTAAGTCACAGGATAATATATATGATAAGTATTGATTAATAATAATGATAAATCACTCAGAGTACTCCTTTCTATGGCATTAGCATGGTCAGGTAAAATATTAGAGGAATAATTCCTAAGTCATTCTTAGGTACAAGTCAAAACATACATTGATTAGTGCAATTATACCTAGTAATCATTGTTAAGATCATTATCATATCTACACATAAGGGATATTATTAAGGAAGATTAAGAACAGAGCTTGTTCTTCCTTCATCATCGGACCCTACGTGCACCTATATTCGGGGAGTAGACTACAAAGGACTCAATGTAAGTGTCACATCCGTGAAATGCCACATAACCCGGAATATAGGGTGTATCTGCAGGTAAACAATGTATAAGCACCACGCTTACACAATATCGACCACCCACCCATGGATCCTTAGAGTGAGCGCTATACGAACTTATGCATGAACATGATAATAATCCAACTATACTAAGCATATAATCAAAGTAGACGATGAACATTATAACGAAGAACATGAATAAGATGAATACTAATATTGTCATAACAATTGTAGCTAGCATATAAAAGTAATGAAGATATAAAAGAGAGGGAGTACAAAGATTATACCAAACCACACTCTTAACATGATCGGGAATCCAAGCGAAGCCTGCTTGCCTCCCTCTAGACCTAGCCTAACTAGCTATGCCCTAGAATATGGTGGAGCTCTAAGGATGATTAGGTTTTTGTCTTCTCAAATGACTTGATGACTGGGGTTATGCCTGGGGGTTGTAGGGGCTGGTATATATAGGCCGCAACGTCCAACGTGAGACCTTGGATCAAACCAACTTAAAGGACAGCGTAGAGATAGTGGGCCCTAGGGGCCGACTGGCCGACTGGCCCCACCTGGCAGCCTCTACCTCTCTGCTTCGGCGCGGAGTCCTCTCGAGTCTTCTAGAGTTTTCTGGTGTCCGTTTCGTTGTGGATAAGCGTGATGAAATCTAACATGTAGGTCCACCATGATGGTTTTCTGAATAAACCCTGTAGAAAATAAAGATTCACCAAAACTCGTGGAATTTGTTAGTTTAAACCCCTAGACTTTCATTGGTGATTATATTTATGCCCTTATGCATGCTATATTGATGATTTATAATGGTTGTTAACTACTGTCAACACATGGGGAATAACTGCATTTATTTATTTTCTTTGGTAGTGCTCGGGTAAAGTTCATTGCGAAACACCATGGTGATTGGAAGGTGCCTCTGGATATAGTCCAATACCAAGTAAGTATTATCAAGGTCCCTGCATCTTTATTTAGTTGAATTCATTATTACCATGCTTCATTAGTTGATAAATTGTTTTCTTTAAACTGGTGTTTGATGCAGGAAAAGTGGAACAACTTATGTGGATACTATGTTTGCGAGCTCCTCATGTTGTACTCATTGAAAACAAGTGAAGAGTACCTCGAAGTACGTAAACAATATACACAATTATTTATTATCATTGTGTTGATATATATACACACTAATCATATATATTCATACTTTTCTTTCATTCGAATTGAAACATGAATGTTGGAAGCAAATGGTCAGACGAAATGACTAGATAAAAGCAATTAAAGAGTCATTAGCAGGATTTATTAATGACCATGTCTTAGATCCCAATGATGAGTACTACTATGACAAAAGAAAAGTATTTCCTAGCCATGACGAAGATTATGATTGAATGTAATCCCAAGGACAGTACAAGCTTTTGTTAGCTTATGTACATATTCCATGTACAAGCTTTTAAAATATTTGTATAGTTTCATACATTTTAATTTGTTATTTATGTATAATGCTCGAACAAAAACTTATACGTATGGATGTATATTAGTAGCGTAGAATTCATATAAGAAAAGCTAATTGAAACAAAAAAAGAATTAAATTGAAAAGAAACCATAAAAGAAAAAGGAAAGAAAAAGGAAAAAAAGTACATTTTAATATATTAGGCTATTTGTTAGTCAAAGACATTTCTAAATACAAATCTAATGTAACTATTTTTGTAATACAAACTTTTAATACATTAGGCTATTTGTTAGTCAAAGACAATATAGTATGAATTTTGAAATATGTGTATGCCTTATATTCGGGGACGGAGGGAGTAATAAAGTATGCAGTGTCTCTATGGCCCTTCACTCTTTCTCGTGGCAGTACAAGTTTGAGAAGCATATGTAAACACGATGTAACATTTGGTCCCAAGGCAAATTGGAATGTGTATCAACATTATAGATAAATCTCTAAATGGACGTGCCATATACAACTTAGAGTAACGCGCTTCTAGGCATAGTATAGGAGTCCATTCAATGAATTGGAATGCATGATCGTGATCATTGAATCACTGTTTGAACCACAAGTTGTCCAGGTGATCACGCAATAAGCTTAAGTACGATTGCAACACACGAATATGTTTGCTAGTAAGTATTAAGGACAACAACTATTTTGCATAGTTTTGCCTCCATGTAATGACACAAGAGGTCCCTAGCAGCGTAACACGCCCTCTCATCGCCTAAGTGGATTGCTAGAAACAGTGAGCTTCAAGTAAGTTGGCGGCATGCTCGTTTAATCAATTGCATGGCATTGACAAATTCAGTGACCGCGTGTATATATATCAGTACCCACACCCAACCAAATCTAGTGTAGCATAGCGAGGGCAGCTCGGATGATGGTTCATCCTAGTTGGTGGGTGTGGGCATCATATATGTCAGCATGGTTTCCTAGGGTGACAATAGCACGAATGTGAGACACGTTTATGTAGATTATCATTGTAGAGGTTCATGTCGCTATGGGTATGGGTTATGGTCTTGGAAAGAGGTGGTGGTAGCAAAAGCTAGGTGGCATGGAGCTTGGTTTGGCATGACACCTAGGCATAGGGGGCAGCGTTGTAAGGATCATGTGCCCATGCTCATATCTTTTAGCGTTGGTGTTGAGATGCAACACAAGCCTAGGACTAACATGTGTGCTTACTATGTGTTAGACATGTTCTAATAGGTATTAAGGATGCAAGATTAAAGTTGATCAAGATCCAAGTTAAAACAAAGAAGAAACAATGAAGATTCCCTATCGAAGCATTCACTGGATCACTTGATCACTACTAGATCATACGGTGGGGTCCAATAAGGGTGTGTTTGGTTGGTATGCTCCACACATCCTACATGGGTGGAGCTATATAAAGCTGAGCAAAAAGTTTGTTTGGTTGGTTGCATGTTTGCATGAGCGAATGCAATTGCATGAGTGGATACACATTGGTGGGATACACCCAAATTGAGCTTCAGTGCTAGGCTAGGCTGAGTGGATACAAGATGAGGGTGATGGGACACAACCTCACTAAACACCTTCTTTTATGAAATATGGTTCCACTCAGCTTGCGTCCCCTCAACCATGAAATATGAAGCAAGTCCCATCCATCCAACCAAACACACCCTAAGTTGGCCAAGAAAATAGTGCCCACAAGATGATACGGTGAAAAGAAGAATCACCCGACAGATCATCCGGTGCACATCAAAGCGTTGGCATAGTTGAAGACCTAGAATATCAATGCCACTAGATGATACGATGTAGCATAGGAGCAACATGACATCGCATCCGGTCAACATTAGAGGCATGGCAACGTCAAGACCAGCAATTGATTACCGCGCTAGATGATTGTTGACATTTCTTAGCGTTGCTACTAAGAACAGAGTTTTAAATCTAGTCCCTAGCGACAGCGCTAGAAATGCTTGTTGGTATTTATTATTTTGTCACTTGTTTTAATAGCCACCTATTGCTTACCTACATCTCCTAACATTACTTTACTAGGTGGTCATCCCTAGTGATGATGCCAGATATGCTTGTTGGTATTACCTAGCATTACTACAAGAGTAGATCGTCACTATTTTATGTGACTAGAAAAAATATATATGAATATATGAAAGGAATCTGCAAGCACACAGATAATTATACCATTGTAGCACTTCACCCAGGAGTATTCCAGGTATCATTATTTATATTTTTACCACAGGGAAGGTCTAGCATGGACATGTATTGATAACTTATACTATTGACGGAGAAATAAATCATAACCCATGTTTTACTCATAACAGGGGTAAGTCATAGGATAAGATATATATATATATATATATATATATATATATATATATATATATATATATATATATATATATATATATATATATATATATATATATGATAAGTATTGATCAATGGTAATGATAAATCACTCAGAGTACTCCTTTCTACGGCATTAGCATGGTCAGGTAGAATATTAGAGGAATAATTCTTAAGTTATTCTTAATTACAAGTCAAAGCATACATGGATTAGTGCAATTATACCTAGTAGTCATTTCTAAGATCATCTTCATATCTACATATAAGGGATATTACTAAGGAAGATTAAGAATAGAGCTTGTTCTTCCTTCATAACTGGACCCTATGTGCGCTTATATTCAGGGAGTGGACTACAAAGGACTCAATGGGAGTGTCACATCCGCGATCTATCACATGACCTAGAATATAGGGTGTATCCGTAGGTAAACAACGTATAAGCACAACGCTTATATAATGTTGACCACTCACCCATATGGTACCTTAGAGTAAGCGCTATATGAACTTATGCATGAACATGATGATAATCCAACTATACTAAGCATATAATCAAAGTAGACCATGAATATTATAACGAAGAACATGAATAAGATGAATAATAATATTGTCATAATAATTGTATCTAGCATATAAAAATAATGGTGGTACAAAAGAGAGGGGGGTACAAAGATAATACCAAACCATGCTTTTGACAAGATGGGGAATCCAAGCGAAACCTTCTTGCCTCCCTCTAGACCTAGCCTAACTAGCTATGCACTAGAATATGGTGGAGCTCTGAGGATGATTAGGGTTTTTGTCTTCTCAAATGACTTGATGACTAGAGTTATTCCTAGGGGGTGGTAGGGGCTGATATATATAGGCCGGAGCGTCCAATGTGAGCCATTGGATCAAACCGACTTAAAGGACGGCGTAGATGCAACCTAGGAGATGGTGGAGAACCGACATTCAAAGGAGAGGCTAACATGTGGGCCTAGGGGGAAGAGCGGCCTATAGGTGGGGCCGGTCGGCCCCACCTGGCATCCTCTGCCTCTCTGCCTCGGTGCGGAGTCCTCTCGAGTCTTCTGGTGTCCGTTTCGCTGTGGATAAGCACGATTAAATCTAACATATAGATCCACCTTGATAGTTTTCTGAAAAAACCCTATAGAAAGTACAGATTCACCAAAACTTATGGAATTTGTTTGTTTAAACCCCTAGACCTTCGTTGGTGATTATATTTATGCCCTTATACATGTTATATTGATGGTTTATAATGGTTGTTAACAACCATCAACAAACTCCCCAAAGCTTAACCTTTGTTAGTCCCTTAGCAAAGCTAAACTTAGTAAATGGATCAGGAGTTTAAAGATTTTTTTGAACATCGACGCAACTCCTTAAAAGTACACATGCATTTAAACAAGAATTCTCCTCTAGATTAGAATGAACCGATCTGACTTTCAAACTTACCCATATTACCTTCAACCATGGGGCTTTTCAGCCTTCACTTGGGTCTTGAGCAATTGAAAGACTGAACGATCAAGTCAAACACTATGTCTCAAGTTCTTTGCTCAACAATTATTCTGGAGTTTTTATAGATTTTCCAAAATAAAACTCAGAGTTTCTATTATATGACACTCTCAAGTCTCTCAATATATGTGGTATTTGTGATCCTCACCAAGGCAAAAGTGTAGCACCCGGTTTTAATAACAAAAGCAGATACGCACCATATATGAGCCCAGGAAGTCAAATTTCACATATAGCTACAAATAAGGGGTAATATCAAAAGACAATGCTCAATATATCACGTACTTAGTATAAAGGATATAACCTTCTACAACAAACAGCGGAAAGACAACTCTGATCTTCTGGTGAAGACTCCAACTTCACAGGGACATCTAACTGGTTGATCACAAGCCTAATTCCTCCAAACTCTAGCAATCTGGTACCCATCTGGGATTTTTATCCAAATAATTGAAAAATAAAGCAAGCGTAAGTACATGTCATACTCAACAAATATAACATGGGGTTCATGAGGCTCAAAAGGCTGACACTAGTTTAACTACGATTAGCTTTTAATTGTCACAATTTTAGCATAGGAGTAGCAACAAGTTTATCATAAGCCCATATAAACACATGATCAGGCAAACATGAATAATGAATAGCAAAAACACTAATCATTAGTGAGCATCTTTATCATCAGTATCATCAGTGTTCACCATCATTAACCATTAATGATCATCTATTCCGTAAGGGTCCAAGGCCGCTCGTGACTGTGAGCATGGCTGATATACCAGTTTTACACTCTATAGAGGTAATACAATTTCATTGTGAGTCGTGATTTACCCTTTCGCCCGAGGCGGCCAACCTCTTGACCCACTACCAAGGAAGGCCGGTAGGGTTCACTATGAAGCCTTTCAAAGGTTCGTCTAACAAGTTAGGGCCGCTAGGTTTCCTCATCAATAAGCATGAACTCCCCTCCAAGGAGTGACTGACAAAAGACCAAGAAACCAAAATTCACTCAACCTGGCAGGCAAGTCATACCTGTTGGAGCCCCTCTTGCGCCATAAAGATAACCACTAACAAACTAGAAAAGGTCCTTATACTGAGCTAAAGCCAGAGCCATGTAGCCCTCATAGCTATACTATAAGTCCTAGATGTTCGCTTACAGATAAGTCCTTAGGGAGAGGAATCTAGAGCACCATAAAAATAGTCCAATGCTCTAGCCCCCTTGTTCCATGTTGCTAAAAAGCATCTTTTAGTGATTATTGCATATACATTAGTCAAGTTACAAGATCATGGTTGTAGTTGAGCACTAGCATCATACTACCCAATGCAATAATCCATAGGAATCAAGGTACAGAGTAACAAAGTACTAGGAAATTCCTAGTGGTAATCAAGGTAGAAACATGCATATGATTAAAATGATAGTAAGGTGAATAGGACAACAAGGAAGATCCCATGCTATACTTGCCTTAAAACTCATATCCTTCTTCTATTGAATTATAACCTCCAAAGGACTTCTTCTAGATCACCAACTTCTTTTATGTCACGAACGCAAAGCTCACCAACTGGACACAATCATAAAGCACCACACAAGCATCCATGCAATCATACACAAAGCAAACAATAGATCTAAATTAGAATAGTACACCAAACATAAAATCAAGATGAAAAGTTTGTAAAACAAATCTACGTCTTGCTACAAACACACATACGCTAAAAGCACTCTAATCGGAGCTATAACAAAGAAGTAATGAATTAAACAAGATTTCCTTTAATAAAATAATAGATTAAATCTAACCTTGAATTTCAAAACTTGAAAATATATTTAATAGTAGCTTGAACATGTAGATTACTCAATTACGAATCTGATGCAACTTAAACGGGTCAAATCGAAGCTAAAACAGAGATTTTATAGCTAAAACAAGATCAGTGCCACTTCTGTAAATAGCTGAAACTTGATTTTAGAACTTAAATTAATAAAATCAGATTTTAAACTAAGCTAGGGATGGCGGGCATGATAAAGAAGAAGTATGGGGGTTCTTTAGAAAAAGTGCAGGGATGGTGGGTTCTAATCTACAAAAAACGAGGGCTCTTTTGAAAAACTGTCGGACGAAGGGGTACCGGCCAATCTCGGCCGTTGGATCAAGATAGAATGGCTAGGAACAGATCAGAGAGAGAGCGGACCGGCGTGGCCAGCGGCGAGCTTGGCAGTGGCGCCCATTGACGGCGACAAGTGGCGCACAGGGAACACGGCCTACGGGCCTCGATTAGAAGTGAGAAAAACACCAAAAAGTAGAGAAAGAAATGGTGAATCCAACCAAGCATCTTACCGAGAAGCAGAGTGGACGAAGGTGTCACTATGCTTGGTGAGGCGACGATGAACAACAGCGCTATGGTTCGGCGATGTTGTGTCGGCTCGGTGAGGTGGCTACGGCTTAGAACGGGATGGGGAGAGGCGTGGTGCGGGTGGCTGCTATTTATGGCCTAGGATATGAGTGGGACGCATGCCAAGGACAAGGCATGGCAGCGGCAGTGTCGGAGGTGGCGCGGCGAAGTCTGGGCAGTCATGCATTGGAGGGTGAAGACCCTACTAACAGATGGGGCCGAGGTGGCAGCGAGACAAGGCAGGAGGAGCGGAGAACGGTGCGGCTACGCTGGGCTGTCCTGCTGGGCTGCTATGGCGGGAACTAGGCTGGCCTGCTGGATAGAGGGGCAGGAACGGCCTGCGGCGGAGGGGAAAGGCCGAGCGGGGGAGCAGGACACGCGCTGGGTCAGTGAGGGGAGAGAGCAGGTGGGCCGCGAAGGAGAAATGGGCTACTCGGGCAAAAAGCCGAGAAAGGGAGAAGAAGAAAATAAAATTCCTTTTCTATTTTCTTAACACATTTTAAAATCCAATTTAAATTCAAACTTAAATCCTTTTGCAAATTTTGATCAAACCAAAGCATCACAAAAAATATGCAGCATCATGTATGCACATTCATGTATGTAGACCTTATATTTGATTTTAAATTTTAAATAAGTTGTCATTTTTCTAAATTTAAATGCTCACAAAATGCATAATTAAATCAAATTCACCTTTTTCAAAATAATACAATTTTTAGGGTGTTACAAAAAGTGATATTATGCCTTTCTTTCCTACAACAAAGGCTTATGTGGAGCTCATAGGAATATAGAAAGCATAAAAGAGCATACTTGCAATACATATATTGTAAAGTCAAACTTCGGATCAAAGAAAGTTGAGTCATACAATCAAATTAAGATATGCATGTGTATGGATGTATGTGGTGGATATATATGGTGGCTCACATATTTCTACTATGCTCCTTGAAAACATATCTCTCTTTTGAAACTCGAAAATGACTTTGCAAGAAAACATGGGCTTTCATCGTTTCTTCTTTTTAGGCGGGCATCTAAGTACCCATTGTTTTCAATATCTCGGACACTTGTCCATTCTTTTCTCATCTCTTTTTTTTCTTTTTCTCTCTTTTTTTATGAATAACTTTTGCATAGCCCCATGCCTCTTTTATGCAACAAAACTTTTGAGAGATAGCAACAAGAACTTGGAGCATTTATTTGGTGAAATTCCTATCGAGAATATTTTTGGTGTTTACTCTCTGTGTAGGAGTAAAACCTTTTTGGGTGGATCTAGATAGAATGACATGTTGTTGCGCCAACCCTAGTGTAGGAGTAGTGCATATTTGGGTGGTGTGTGTGATGTTGATTTTAAGGGCATGGCAAACCTCTCATAAGGGTCAACAAAGCTTGACAAAACTCAATGCAATGCAAGCATCATATATATTGAAGTTTTTCTAATCTAAATATCTGTATGGCTTTGGTAGGAATTCAAGCTTTGTTATACAGGAGCTCATCATGTAGGATTTTCATATTTTTCAAAAGATAAAGCTCCAGAACTTTAATATCACTTGAAACAAGATAAACAACAGTTCAAACCTTCTCATATCATATCCGTCAATTACCTAGACTTAGATCAAGCATATGCTACCCACAAGTTTCAAGTTCAGAGTAAATTCTTACATCAAAATAGTCATATCCAAAACTCAGGAGAATTCAAGGCTAAAAACTAGGTACTTGAAAGGAATTACGACAGAGCAACTATTTATCATTTCCATTGCAAGAGATTATCCTTAGAGTCCATTTATTTAGCTTCTTAAAAAACAAAAAACTAGACACACACTTTTTATTTTGTTTCCATTTTTAGGATCACACCTTACTATTATATATATATGACTAATACAAATATAAATTTTTATTTAGCTTTTAGCTTGTTATGCATCTTTTTACTTCATTATTATTTTTAGCAACTATATAGCAAACTTAAAAATAGCAAATGAATAGAAATACTTAGCTAGATACATGGGGATGCTCCTCCCCCAAGCTAGATGTTGTCGTGGTCTTTCTTAGAGTGAGTCTACCAACAGAAGTATTTCTCATCCGTCCAGAACTAGGGTTCCTTGTGCAGCGGGTGTGACAATGGCTCAGAAAAATATACTTCGGATGGATGGCTTTACTCTTGATCATCCTACAAAATACTCCAACAAGAACATCAAAACTCATTGCACGGATTAGGATAAGGGGTTAGCAGTCAGCCATTTAGAGATTTGTTGTCCTTGGGGGTTTAGTCAGATTTCCTAATTGGCAAAGTTCTAGCAAGATGTCTATTAAATATTATTGTATTTTCTTTTTATATAATGCAAAAAGAAAATTTGCATGCTTGATATATATATATATAAATATATATATGCATGATATATATATATATATATATTATGCCACCACAGTGAATATTCCCGTGGGTGTTTAGACACCATAAAATTACTCACGTGAGGTTAGTATTTTATGATGTAATGATGTAATGTAGTCATGAAACTTTTTATCTTCCTTTTTCTAAATGCAATGCTAGTGCAGAAAAATGAATATGCTAAAGTAAAAAATAATTCATGCAATGCTAGAAAGTAAATACGGATAACTACCGATGTTACCTCACGGCCAGGGTTCGGATTTTTGAGTCCTCCGGACAGGACTTGGCTGGAGAAAATTTCTTCACTCTTTGGGTGCATCATTCAGTCTCAACAATGGAGACCTAGATGGCTGCACATCTTGTGATAGTGTCTTTGATGGTGATGTCACCTTCTCTTTCCATACCTGCTTGGTGTGTGGACTTGACTTAGGCGGAGTAGGTTTATCTTTTACAACTTCTTTAGGTTCCTCATCTTCCTCCCAACTTTTCTTTGGGGATTGATTCTTTTGGTTTTAGGATGATCGGCATCTCCTACTAGAGCGGGACTTCTTCGGCTACTCATAAGTGGTATAACTATTAAAATAACAGCGTACCTTCTCTCCAGGGAATTGGAAGTGGACTTGTCCAGATCCGACGTAGATGATTGCGTTGGTGGTGTTCAGGAATAGTCTTCCAAGGATGATGGGCGTATCATCTTCTTGTTCACCCATGTCTAGAAACGTGAAGTCGGTAGGTGCAAACTGATCATGTATTTTACCATAACATCTTTTGCTATTCTTTCCAGAAATCAGATTGATTGGTCCACCATCTGCAATTGCATATATGTAGGGAACAAAGGTTCATCACCGAATAAGTATTCATATGTTACCTTTGACATTATGTTATCACCCGATGCAATGTCATAGAAGGTTTTTTGGAATATTCTTTGTCCAATGGTACACTCAATTGTGGGTACTCCTGGATCATCCTTCTTAGCAAGAAATGGTGAAGCGAGGAGGTGGTCATACTCTAATCGAAGTGTGTTGATCATGTTCACTGATTCTTCTTGAGGCTGCCTGACCTTATTCTTCCTCCTTCTCCTGTTCTTCTTCTTCTTGGTTACTGTTATCTCTTTGGGCAGGTACGGTGTTTGTGGATGTCCGGGAGATCGCAAGATGCGGTTATTGAAAGAAAACTTTCCTTCCTATCTTTGATTGTGAAGCAGATCTTGGCACTGTCCACGTAGATGATGACTTTTGCGGTGCTTAGGAAAGGTTGGCCCAAAATAATGGGTGCCCTTACATCTCCACATGTTTCCAAAACCATAAAGTCTACGGTAATGTATGATTGTCCCACTCGAACAATGGCATCTTCAAGAACACCCTTGGGGTAACAAAGTGACTGATCACATGCATCTAGGTTATTATGTTGGTTCTCCACCGCCTCCTCGGTTGCATCTACGCCATCCTTTAAGTCGATTTGATTCAAGGGCTCACGTTGGATGCTCTGGCTTATATATATCAGCCCCTGCCCCCCTGAGGAAAGCATGTCATTTGAGAAGACAGAAAACCTAATCATCCTTAGAGCTCCACCATATTCTAGGGCATAGCTAGTTAGGCTAGGCCTAGAGGGAGGCAAGCAGGCTTCGCTTGGATTCCCAATCTTGTCAAGAGCATGGTTTGGTATAATCTTTGTACCCCTTGTACCCCTCTCCCTTTTGTATCTCCATTACTTTTATTTGCTAGTTATAATTGTTATGACAATATCAGTATTCATCTTATTAATGTTCTTTATTATAATGTTCATGGTCTACTTTGATTATATGCTTAGTATAGTTGGATTATCATTATGTTCATGCATAAGTTCATATAGCGCTCACTCTAAGGATCTATGGGTGGGTGGTCGACATTGTGTAAGCATGGTGCTTATACATTGTTTACCTACGGATACACCCTATATTCTGGGTCATGTGGTAGATCACGGATGTGACACTCCCGTTGAGTCCTTTGTAGTCCACTCCCCGAATATAGGCGCATGTAGTGTTCGATTACGAAGGAAAAGCAAGCTATGTTCTTAATCTTCTTTAGTAATATCCCTTATGCATAGATATAACTATGATCTTAGTAATGATTACTATGTATAATTGCACTAATCAATGTATGCTTTGACTTGTAATTAAGAATGACTTAGGAATTATTCCTCTAATATTCTACCTGACCATGCTAATGCCATAAAAAGGAGTACTCTGAGTGATTTATCATTATCATTGATCAATACTCATCATATATATATCTTATCCTATGACTTACCCCTGTTATGAGTAGAGTATTGGTTATGGTTTACTTCTCCTTTAATAGTATAAGTTATCAATACATGTTCATGCTAGACCTTCCCTATGGTAAAAATATAAATAACAATATCTAGAATACTTTCGGGTAAAATGCTACAATGGTATATTATCTATGCGCTTGTAGATCCTTTTCATTCATATATTTATTTATTCTTCCTAGTCACATAATTAATAAAGAACTGCTTAGTATTATTCTAGTAGTAATGCTATGTAGTACCAACAAGTATCTTTGATATCATCACTAGGGATGACAACCTTGTAAAATTAGGAGATATAGGTTTATAATAGGTGGCCATTTAAAAACAAGTGACACGTTAATAAATACCAACAAGCATTTCTGGCGTTGTTGCTAGGGACTTGATTTAAAACTCTGTTCTTAGTAGCGACGCTAAGAAATGTCAACAAGCATTTTTGGCGCCGTTGTCGGGGAAGGTAGCTTGGCAAAGGAAGTAATGATAAACTTATACTTATTGATGTGATCGAAGATAACCATTAACCTCTGCTCAAATAAACTTACCCTTGTTTTATCTACTTGTGTATCTTATGCAGGGTAATATATGACTAGTTTTGACCTTTTGACAAACTATGTTGAAGATCCAGAAGCATTAATCAGAAGGACTAGAGCTAAACTCAAGAAAGTTCTAGCTTTAAAGTTGGAAGACAACCATATAAGGCAAAGCTTAACACCAGAATTTGAATCCATGGCTAACAGGACTCTCTGTGAATTCTCTGCTCCAACTATGGCCAACATCCGTACTGGACCAACAATCAATGTTGGAGATAATGGATTCGAGCTCAAGCCAGCTCTCATCAACATGGTGCAAGCAAACCAGTTTTGTGGAAAGGCACATGAAGATGCGAGTGCACATCTCCAACACTTCCTGGAGATTTGTAGCTCTTTCACCATCAAAGGAGTAACCTAGGATGCCATATTACTTCATCTCTTCCCATTCTCACTCTTAGGGAAGGCAAAGCAATGATTCTACGCCAACAAAGATAGAAATACTACATGGGATAACTGCTCCACTACCTTTCTAGCAAAGTTCTTTCCCACAAGCAAGACCAATGCTCTGCGTGGGGGAATTTCAACCTTTCAACAACAACATGATGAATCTATCCCTGAGGCATAGGAATGCTTTCAAGATTACATTATGGAATGTCCTCATCATAGGATGGAGAATTGGCTACTCATGTAGACTTTCTCCCATGGGTTGACCAACAGCACCCGTGATACTATGGATGCTACCGCTAGAGGTGCATTCCTATCACTCACCATACTAGCTGCAACAACTCTTGTGGAGAAGATGGCCTCCAATCAAGGTTGGAATGAAGAACGTGTTCAAACCTACAAGAGGGGTGGAGGTATGCATTAACTCAAGGAGGTAAACATGTTGTCTGCCAAGATGGACCTGCTGATGAAGAAGCTTGAAGATCGAGCCAATGAGAAGCAAGAAGTCATGCATATTCATGATTCTCGCATGACATGTGAAGTGTGTGGAAACATTGGGCATTCAGGAAATAGCTATCCTGAAACCCAAAAGGATGTGAACTTTGTCAACAACAATAACTACTTTCATCCTCAGCACAATCAAGGATGGAATCAGCAACAAAGGCCGAACTACCAAGGTAATTACCAAGGTAACTATCAAGGTAATAATTTTAATAATTTCAATCAACCACTCTTGAGATAGTTAATTGCTAGCCAATCCAAACTTATGGAGGGATTATCTAGAAAGGTAGCTACCAATGATAAAATTCTAGAGAACATAAATAATAGGATGGATAGCTTTGCTTCTGCCATTAAGAACTAGCATAGCTTTAATAAAATGATAGAATCACAAATGGCTCAGTTGGTAGTTGTTGTTCCTCTGGCCAACAAAGTAAAGATTCTGGGGCAACCGGAAGATCTAGAAACTCAAATGCTATTGATATTCACAATGCAACATATTACTGTATACAAAAATCAACGAGAACTTGGATAGACTATACCTTGCTAGAAAAGAAGAGCGATCCAAGGATACCTGTCATCCCCATTGCCATTGGACCTCACATTTTTCAAGAAGCTGTCTGTGACTTCAAAGCAAGTGTCAACATCATGCCTAAGGTAATTTATGATCAAATTAATGGAGATACTTTGTTGTACACAAATATGTATTTGCAGCTTGTAGATCAGTCCCTCTGTTACCCCAAGGGAGTTCTTGAAGACGCTATTATTCAAGTGGGACAATCATATGTTCCCATAGACTTTGTAGTTTTGGAAACAGGTGGAGATGTAAGAGCACCCATTATTTTGGGCCGACCTTTCCTAAGCACTACAAAAGCCATCATCTATGTGGACAGTGCCAAGATCTATTTCACAATCAAGGATAGAAAGGAAAAGTTTTCTTTCAAGAATCATATCTTGCAATCTCCTGGACATCCACAGACGCCATACCTGCCCAAAGAGATAAAAGTGACCAAGAAGAAGAATAACAAGAGAAGGAGAAAGAACAAAGCTAGGCAGCCACAAGAAGAATCAGTCAACATGATCAACACACTCCGATCAGAGTACGACCATCTCCTCGCTTCACCATTCCTTGCTAAGAAGGATGATCCAGGCGTACCCACGATCGACTGTACCATTGGACAAAGAATATTCCATAAGACCTTCTACGATATTGGGTCGGGTGTCAATATAATGTGCAAGGTAATGTATGAATACTTATTTGGTGATGAACCTTTGTTCCCTATGTATATGCAATTGCAGATGGCGGACCAATCAATCCAATTTTTGGAAGGAATAGCAAAAGATGTCATGGTAAGGATACATGATCACTATGCCCTTGCCGACTTCATGGTTCTAGACATGGTAGAAGAAGAAGATGATACACCCATGATCCTTGAAAGACCATTCCTCAACACTACCAACACGATCATCTACGTCGGACCTAGACATGTCCACTTCCAATTCCCTTGATAAAAGGTACATTGTTATTTCAATAGTTATACCACTTATGAGCAGCCGAAGAAGTCCCGCTCCAGGAGGAGACATCGATCATTCCGAAACTAAAAGAATCAATCCCCAAAGGAAAGTTGGGAGGAAGATGAGGAACCTGAAGAAGTTGTAAAAGATGAGCCCGCTCTGCCAAAGTTAAGTCCACAGACCAAGCAGGTATGGAAAGAAAAGGTAACATCGCCACCAGAGTAACAAGAGGTGCAACCATCAGGGTCTCCATCCCTAGGACCGACTGATGCACCCAAGGAATAAACAAGATAGGAAAAGAGTCCTGTTCAGAGGATTTAAAAATCCAAACCCTCACCGAGAGGTAATATCGGTAGTTATCCATATTTACTTTTTAGTATTGCATGAATTACTTTTCACTTTAGCATATTTACTTTTCTACATTAGCATTGCATTTATAACATGAAGATAAAAAGTTTCATGACTACATTACAGTACTGCAACATAAATTCTAAGCCCCACATGAGTATTTTTACTGTGTGTAAACTCCCACGAGAAGATTCACTGTAGTGGCATAAAAAATAATATATATATATAAATAAAAAAATAATATCGGTAGTTATCCTTGGAGATTTATAACATGCATGCATATTTTCTTTCTGCATTATATAAATAAGAAAATCCAAAAATATTAAATAGACATTCTGCTAGAATTTTGTCAATTAGGAAATCTATCTAAACCTCCAAGGATAACAAATCTCTGAATGGCTGGCCGCTAACCCCTTATCCTAATCTGTGCCATGATTTTTGGTGTTCTTGTTGGAGTATTTTGCAGGATAATCAAGAGTAAAGCCACCCATCCAAAGTACATTTTCCCAAACTGTCACTACATTCGTTGCGCGAGGAACACAACTTCTAGATGGATAAGAAAGACTTCTGTTGGTAGACTCATTATAAGAAAAACCACGACAACATCTAGCTTTGGGGAGGAGCATCCCTCATGTATCTAGATAAGTATTTCTTTCCCTTTGGTTTTACTGTTAAGTTTGCTTCATCTTAGTTAAAATAAAAAGATGCATAATAAACAAAAACAAAATAAAAATTTATCTTATCTATATAATTGTAAGGTGAGATCTTAAAAATAAAAAGTGTGTGTCTAGTTTGATTTTTAAGAGCTAAATAAATCAATGAACTCTGAGGATAATCTCTTGCAATGGAAATGATGAATAGTTGCTCTATCGTAATTCCTTTCAAGTACCTAGTTTTCAACATTAAATTCTCCCAAGTTTTGGATACGACTGTTTTGATATAATAATTTACTCTGAACTTGAAACTCGTGGGTAGCATATGATTGATCTAAGTCTAGGTAATTGATGGATATGATATGAGAAGGTCTGAGTTGTTGTTTATCATGTTCCAAGTGACACTAAAGTTCTAGAGATTTATCTTTTGAAAAAATATAAAAATCCTACATGATGAGCTCCTGTATGACAAAGCTTTAATTTCTACCAGAGCCATATATGATATTTAATTAGGAAAACTTCCACTTATATGTTGCTTGCATTGCATTGAGTTTAGTCAAGCTTTGTTGACCCTTATGAGAGGTTTGCCATGCTCTTAAAATCAAGATCATGTACACACCACCCAAATATGTACTACTGCTACACTGGGGGTAGGCACAACAACATGCCATTCCATCTATATCCACCCAAAAATGTTTACTCCTACACTAGGAGTAAACACCAAAAATATTCTTGATAGGAATTTCCACCAAATAAATGCTCCAAGTTCTTGCTGCTATCTCTCAAAAGTTTTGTTGCATATAAGAGGCATGGGGCAATGTAAAAGTTATTCATAAAAAAAGAGAAAGATGAGAAAAAATGGACAAGTGTCTGAGATATTTAAAACAATGGGTACTTAGATGCCCGCCCAAAAAAAGAAAGATGAATAAGATAACCCATGTTTTCTTACAAAGTTGTTCCCAAGTTTCAAAGGAGAGATATGTTTTTAAGGAGCATAGTAGAATTAGGTTAACCACCATATATATCCACTACATACATCCATACATATGCACATCTTGATTTGATTGTATGCCTTAACTCTCTTTGGATCTGAGGTTTGACTTTACAATATATGTATTGCAAGTATGCTCTTTCATGCTATCTCCATTCCTATGAGCTCCACATAAGCTTTAGTTGTAGGAAGAGAAAAGCATAACACCACTATTGTCTTGGTAAGGATCCACAAATACCACATATATTGAGAGACTTGAGAGTGTCATACAAAGGAAGCTCTGAGTTTTATTTTGAAAACCTATAAAAAACTCTAGAATAATGGTTGAGCAAAGAACTTGAGACATAGTGCTTGACTTGATCATTCTGTCTTTCAATTGCTCAAGACCCAAGTGAAGGCTGAGAAGCCCCATGGTTGAAGGTAATATGGGTAAGTTTAAAAGTCAGATCAGTTTATTCTAATCTAGAGGAGAATTCTTATTTGAACGCACGTGTATTTTTAAGGAGTTGTGTCAATGCTTTTAAAATCCTTGAACTCCTGATCCATTTACTGAGTTTAGCTTAGCTAAGGGACTAGCATAGGTTAAGCTTGGGGGAGTTTATTGACGGTAGTTAACAAACACTATAAACCATCAATATAACTTGTATAAGGTCATAAATATAATCAACAATGAAGGTTTAGGGATTTAAACTAACAAATTCTATGGATTTTGATGAATCTGTATTTTCTGCAGGGTTTATCTAGAAAACCATCAAGGTGGACCTACATGTTAGATTTAATTGCGCTTATCCACAGTGAAATGGACACCAGAAGACTCAGGAGGACTCCACACCGAAGCGGAGGGCAAGACGCCGCTAGGTGGGGCCGGTCGTCCCCACCTATAAGCCGCCATCCCCTAGGGCCCACCTGCCAGCCCACCATTGTTATGTTGGTTCTCCACCACCTACTAGGTTGAATCTATGCCATCCTTTAAGTCGGTTTGATCCAAGGGCTCATGTTGGACGCTTCAGCCTATATATATCAGCCGCTGCCCCCCTGAGAAAGGCATAAGTCATTTGAGAAGACAAAAACCCTAATCATCCTCAGAGCTCCACTATATTCTAGGGCATAGCTAGTTAAGCTAGGTCTAGAGGGAGGCAAGCAGGCTTCGCTTGGATTTCTGATCTTGTCAAGAGTGTGGTTTGGTATAATCTTTGTACCCCTCTCTTTTGTATCTCCATTACTTTTATATGCTACTTATAATTGTTATGAAAATATTAGTATTCATCTTATTCATGTTCTTTGTTATAATGTTCATGGTCTACTTTGATTATAGCTGGATTATCATTATGTTCATGCATAAGTTCTTACAGCGCTCACTCTAAGGATCCATGGGTGGGTGGTCAACATTGTGTAAGCGTGGTGCTTATACGTTGTTTACCTATGGATACACCCTATATTCTGGGTCATGTGGCAGATCGCGGATGTGACACTCTTATTGAGTCCTTTGTAGTCCACTCCTCGAATATAGGAGCACATATGGTTCGGTTACTAAGGAAGAGCAAGCTCTGTTCTTAATCTTTCTTAGTAATATCCCTTATGTGTAGATATGATGATGATCTTAGCAATGATTACTAGGTATAATTGCACTAATCAATGTATGCTTTGACTTATAATTAAGAATGACTTAGGAATTCTTCCTCTAATATTCTCCCTGACCATGCTAATGCCGATCACACCTGATTTTAAGGATAAAATAGGATGCAAAATCTTATGTGCGCCTAGAGATCAGTCACACACATAACCCGACAAATTATAAATAGTATCATCACAAGTGTTTATTACATCACGAATAATAAGACATAGACTTCACATAAATGTAGCGGAAGTATAAAGAAAAATCTCACGCGAAAGCTCAAAATCACAGGGACGTCAACTGGTTGACCACAAGTCTAGTAATCCTTAGGAAAGTCGTCATTACCATAGCCATCTGTTACCCATCCAGGATTTTTATCTAAATAATGAAAATAAACAAGCGTAAGTATGTGTCATACTCAACAAGTGTAACATGGGGTTCATGAGGCTCAAAAGGCTTGACATAGGTTTAACAACACTCAGCTTTTAGTTATCATGATTTTAGCTTAAGAGTAGCAACAAGTTATTTCAATCCCAAAGTAATTCACATGATCAATGTAAACATGAATATTGAATAGCATAAATGAATAATTCTTAGTGATCATCTATTCCATAAATGTTCCAAGGCCGCTTGTGACCGTGAGCACGACTGATATACCATTTTACACTCTACAGAGGTTGTACACTTTCACTGTGAGTCATGATACCCATATGCCCAGGTTAATTACTCCCAAAACACTTCTAAGGTGAGCAGGCAAGGGTCACTATGAAGCCTTTCAAAGGTTCGTCTAACAAGTTAGGGCCATTAGATTCACTTGGCAAACAAATATAGGAACCCCCTACCGAATGGCACAATTCCATCACGGCTATACACATAAGAGTAGAGGTTATCCTATACTCGGTTCAGCAAGCCATTCTTATGCCAATAAAGGTAACCTCTAACAAGCTAGAACAGGTCCTCATACTACGCTAAAGCTAGAGTCATGTAGCCCTCATAGCTGTACTATAAGTTCTGGATGATCACTTACAGATAAGTCCTTAGGGAGAGGAATCTGAAGCATTTAGAAAGTAGCTAAATACTCCAGCCCCCTGTTTCCAAGTTGCTAAAAAGTCATATTTTAATGTTTATTGCATATACCATTTGTCAAGTTACAAGATCATGGTTTAATTGAGCACTAGCAAAGCTACCCAATGCATATCCCATAGGAGACAAGGTATAAGTTTAATTCTAGGGAATCCCTATCAAGGTGACACATGCAACATGAACTAAATATATTAAAGTTGATAGGAAACAAGGGTAATCCCATGCTATACTTGCCTTGAACAAAGTGGTCCTGTTGTTCCTGCTCGTCGAAGTAGTACTCTTGATCACCCACGAATTGCTCACCGTCTATACTCGATAACCACAACAACATACAAGCATCCAAAAGCAATCATGTAAAGCAAACAAAGGCTATAGATTAGAACAGTACATCAATCAGCATAAAATTTAGATGAAAAGTTTATAAAATGAATCTACGTCTCGCTAAGGTCACACAGACGCGAAGATCACAAAATTCAGAGCTAAAACGAAGAAGTTATGAATTAAACAAGGTTTCCTTTAATAAAATAGTAGATTAAATCTAACCTTGAATTTTAAAAGTTGAAAACATACCTAACAGTAGTATGAACATGTAGATTATGGAATTATGAATCTAACGCAAGTTGAACGGATCAAATCGGAGTTAAAACGGAGAAGATATGGCCTAATGAAGATAGTGGCAGTTTTGTAAATAGATGAAACTTAATTTCCAAATTTAAAATAATTAAAACCTGATTTTAAATCTGCCTAAGGACTGCGGATACAATTTAAAGAAAAGGCAGGGGCTCTTTAGAATAAATGCCGGGACGGCGGGTTGAGATCCAAATAATTATAAGGGCCCTTTTGCAAAACGACTTGCGAAGGGGTATCTTTGAATCTGGGACGTTGATCACGTGATCGACGGCTACGATTAAATGGGTGGGAGAGAGAGAGAGTGTGTGTGCCCGCTGGAGAAGAAAACAGCGTGGCATTGGCCATGAACGGCGGCGAGGAAGCTCGTCGGCGACATTGATTTAGGCCCTACGGAACACCACAGAGCAAAGTGAGGGCACAGGGAGAGAGAGGAGATCAAGGCAAACTCACCAAGACCAAAAGCAAGGATGGGGATGGACCGACGACGTGCGGCAACTGCTCGACTCAACAACAGCGGTGGCGCTAGGGCTATGGTTTTGCTGCGGTTCAAGCGAGGGCGGCAGCTTGCTCTAGGATTAGGAGGAGGTGAGCGCAAGGGCCGCTATTTATAGGCGGCTTCGGCGTGCGGGTCACGCCAGGACATGGCATAGAGGAGGTGGACTCGGTGGCGACGGTGGTCATGATTGACAGGGTCTTGCGTGGGGAGGAAGAAGACAACTGATCAGTGGGGTCCACCTGTCAGCGTCAGCGGGAGAGGAACGACATGGGTGCGCTACCGAGCGGGCCATGGGCGAAGCTGGGTCGAGAGAGGAAGGGGGAGAGCACTAGGCCGAGAGCAGCAGGCCCATGCGGGGGAGTGAGGGAGAGGATAAGGTGGGCTGCGCCTTGGGCCAGAAGGCCGAATAGAGGGAGAGGGAAAATAAAACTCTTTTTTTCTATTTTCTTAAACACCATTTCAACTCCAATTTAAACTCAAATTCAATTCTTTTGCAAATTTCAACCAAACCCAAGCATCGCAAATAAAATATGCAGCAGCATGTATTTACATACATGTATGTAGACCCATATTTGATTTTAATTTTAACAAAGTTATTATTTTCTATCTTTAAATGCCCACAAAAATGCATAATAAATCAAATTCTCTTATTTCAAAATCATGAAATTTTTAGGGTGTTACAATTCTACCCCCCTTAAAATGAATCTCGTCCCCGAGATTCGAACGATGCTTACTCAAATAACTGCGGGTATATTTTTCTCAAATCCTCTTCTCTTTCCTAGGTAGCCTCATCTTCTGTATACTAATTCCACTGAACCTTACACATCTTTATAACTCGGCTCCTCGTAACCCTTTCTACCGTTTCAAAAATCTTTATCAGGAACTCCTCATATGTAAGATCTTCCTTAACTATGAGCTCCTCTAACGGTATCTGGTCCTCAGATACACGCAAATACTTCTTTTATTGAGACACATGAAACACATCATGCACACCTGACAAGCTCCCAGGCAATTCCAATTGATAAGCTACATCTCCACATCTCTCTAAAATCTTGAAAGGCCCAATATACCTTGGTGCAAACTTTTCTTTCATGTTAAACCTTCTCACACTTCTCATAGGTGACACCTTCAGGAAAACATAGTCCCCTATTTCAAAAACCAACTCTCTTCTCCTAGTGTTGGCATAACTCTTCTGTCGAGACTATGTCACTCTCAAGTTATCCCTAATCATCCTTACTTGCACTTCTGTGTCTCTTAAAACATCTAGTCTAAACACTTGAGTTTCTCCTGTTTGATTCCAAAATAACAGGGTTCTACACTTTCGTCCATACAAAGCTTCAAAAGGTGCCATATTCAGACTCTTCTGATAATTGTTGTTGTACAAGAACTCTACATAAGGCAAACTCTTGTCCCAACTTGTACCATACTGCAATGCACAAGCTCTCAACATGTCCTCTAAAATCTGATTAGTTCTCTCAGTTTGTCCATCTGTCTAAGGATGATATGCTATACTAAAATTCAACTTTGTTCCCAACGATCTATGTACTTATTGCCAAAAATGAGACGTAAATTGAGTACCCCAATTAGACACAATTTTCTTGGGAACTCCATGCAGACATAATATTCTTTCCATATATAATGCAGCCAATTTGGGTCTAGTATAGGTAGTCTTGACCGGTAAGAAGTGAGCAACTTTAGTTAACCAATCCACTATCACCCAAATTGAATCATAACCTCTCTGAGTGCGTGGTAACCCAACAATGAAATCCATACCAACTTCTTTCCACTTCCACTTAGGTATCTTCTTTAGTTGTAATAATCCTGTAGGTCTTTGATGTTCTGCTTTGACTCTTTGATAGGTATCACATATAGCAACATACTCAGAAATATCTCTCTTTAGTCCATACCACCAATACTTCTCTCTTAGATCCAAGTACATCTTGGTACTCCTAGGGTGAATAGAGTAAGCGGACTCATGTGCCTCACAAAGAATTGCATCTCGTACAGCCTTAACCTCTAGTACACATAGTCTTTTTTCCAAACCATAGAGTTCCATTATCATCCATTTGGAAACCTAGTGCCTTGCCAATCACTATGTTCTCTACTATCTCTTTCAACTTCACATCCAGTAACTGGCCCTTACGTATTTCTTGCTCCAGTGTCGGTTCTATCACCAACTCCACTGCATTAGTGACAAAGCCCAAGTTCAGTTGCTCAAATTCTGCACACAACTCACTTGACATAGCTACCACTTGCACCTCCTTGGCGTAACTCTTCCTGCTAAGAGCATCAGCAACAACATTCGCCTTTCTAGGATGATAGTGTACCTCCAGATCATAATCTTTAATCAACTCCAACCATCGATGCCGCCTCAAGTTCAAATCTGTCTGGGTGAATATGTACTTCAAACTCTTGTGATCAGTGTAGATATCACTCTTATGCCCAATAAGATAGTGTCTCCATGTTTTCAAAGCATGAACCACTACTGCTAACTCCAAATCATGAGTAGGATAGTTTAGCTCATGCTTTCTCAACTATCGGGATTCATAGGCCACTAATCTTCCTTCTTGCATAAGAACACATCCGAGACCTTGATGAGATGCATCACAATAGATAGAGAAATTCTTGCTTAGATCTGGCAAAACCAATACTAGGGATGTAGTTAATCTCTTCTTCAATTCTTCAAAGTTAGCCTGGCACTTTTCTAACCACACAAACTTAACATTTTTCTCCAACAAAGCTGTCATGGGCTTGGCAAGTTTAGAAAACCCCTCTATGAACCTCCTGTAGTATCCAACCAATCCTAAGAAACTACGAATTTCTCTCACATCGGTTTGTGGTTCCCAATTCAACACATCTTTCACCTTGCTTTGGATCTACTGCTATTCCACCATTAGAGACAACATGGCCTAGGAAAGAAACTTCCTTCAACCAAAATGCACACTTGCTTCGCTTAGCATACAACTTGTGTTCTCTGAGCTTTTGCAAGACCAACCTTAGATGTTCAGCGTGCTCTTCTTCCATTTTGGAGAATACCAATATATCATCAATAAATACCACCACAAACTTATCCAAAAACTCCATGAACACCTTATTCATCAAGTACATAAAGTATGCAGGTGCATTGGTCAAACCAAAGGACATAACAGTGTACTCATACAAACCATACCTCATAGTAAAAGCTGTCTTGGGTATGTTAGTTGCACGAATCTTCAATTGATGATAACCAGAACAAAGATCAATCTTAGAGAAAAACAAGCACCTCTCAACTGATCAAACAAGTCATCAATTCTAGGTAGTGGGTACTTGTTCTTGATAGTAACCTCATTTAGTGACTGATAATCAACACACATTCTCTAGGCACCATCCTTCTTGTCAACAAATATAACCGGTGCTCCCAAGGAGATGAACTAGGATGAATAAAACCTTTCTCTTGTAACTCCTTTATTTGTTTCTTAAGTTCCTCTAGTTCATTAACCCCCATTCTATATGGACGCTTAGCTATAGGTGCAGTTCTAGGTAATAATTCAATAATAAACTCACTATCGCGGTCAGATGGCATACCTGGCAAGTCATTGGGGAACACATCCAGAAACTCATCCACTACTGGGTCCTCCTTGTTGACGTGATCATCAAGCTGGTTCACTATGGCTGACGGCTGTGCTTATACTACAACATCGACACTGATTCTATCCCCATTCGGTGCGGTCACAACAACTACCTTCTCTTGACACTGAATGACTGCCCGGTTTTTGCTTCATCCAGTCCATACCCAGAATCACATCAACGCCAGATGTTCTCAATACAATGGGGCTCACTTTGAACTCTACCCCCTTAAGGATAGACTAGTTGGAAGACAATGATAAGAGGCTTGCATACTATCTCCTGGTGAGTTTACTAATATGGGATTTTGCATGGCACATAAGGGTATGCTATGTGTTCCAACAAATGCTTGTGATATGAAAGAATGCAAAACTCCAGAATCAAAAAGAACAGTGGCAGGAGTGGAATTAACATCGAACGTACCAAGCATGACTTCTGGTTCCGCAAGCGTCATCTCTGTAGACACATGATTCACCTTTTCTGTGTTGGGTGCTAGATTCTGACACATTCCTTTTGGATTACTATGCTGACCCTGGGGTGTTAGCTGATTCTGCTTTCTAGGGCAACAGTTAGCATAATGCCCAACTTCTCCACAATGATAGCATACATTGGGGGTGCTAGGTGCACTGGTCTTCATGGGAGTGTTGTTAGGCGTTCCTTGTCATGATGTCTGCTTGCCACTCTACTGCTAGGGGCATTGATTGTCATTCTGCTGCTGGTACGGTGGACACTACTAGTTCAGGTTGCGATTCCACTGATTGGGTGGTCCCTGGTACCTCTGCTAGAAGCCTTGCTGAGGGTTGGTGCGTGGATGAGTATTGCTTCTAGAGGCCTGTCCCTAAAGTCTCATCTTCTTAGACTCCATCTCTTTGCGCTTATTGTCAATAACAATGGCGCGATTCACCAGCGTCTGAAAATTGGGGTATGTATTGGACATAAGCTAGAGTTGTAGACCATCATACAAACCCTTGAGAAAGCAGCGTTGCTTATCAGCATCATCAGCCACCTCATTCGGAGTGTAACGTGACAACTGAGCAAATTTGTCATGATACTCAGCTACAGACATAGATCCCTATTTCAGAGCTCTAAATTCCTTCTGCTTGAGCTCTATCAATCCTTTAGGTATGTGGTAGGATCTAAAATTCTCTCTAAATTCCTGCTACGTGATAGGAGGAGCATTAGTGGGATGTCCATACTCGAATGCCTCCCACCAGTCTTGAGCTTCTCCCTGGAGTTGTCCTGACGCGTACAACACATTCTGCTGGTCGTTGCACTGTGCTATGTTGAGTTGTTTTTCCACTGCACGAAGCCAATCATATGCTTCCAGTGGACCAGTGGCATAAGAAAACACCAAGGGGTGGCCCTTCAAGAATTCACCATGCTGTCACACGGTGCTCCACCAGTTGGTTGATTCTGTTGATTCTGCACCAGAGCTTGTATAAGCTGTGTCTGCACTACTAGAAGCCGCTCAACAGTCGGTGGCGGTGGTGGTGGTGGATGTGGGGAAACACCTCCATGACCTTGGCCTCTTCCTCTTCCAGACATCTGACATCCAACATAAATATTCAAAATTTAGAGATTTCCAAGTTATATGCACGTATAGGGATATAGAATACATTCTAAAAATTTTTTGGACTTGTTCCAACATCAGCAGCTCGGTAAAATAGTCACATCTCGAGTTCTAGATATCCAAAAGAGGTGTCCTATACATGGTTGGAAAGCTTAAGAAATTATATACAACTTTTATTTAGACCACATGCCCAGATTCTGTTGTTAGTTTACTCAAAAACAGAACAAAACTGAAACTATTCTAGATTCCAGACTGCGTAGAAACTTCAAATTAAAACAGCTATATCGTACAAAACAAATCAGATATAGGGGTGATTCTAGAGGTATTAAAAATATAATTAAGTCTAGTTACTTCCATAAAAATTTCATAATTTTTGGTCGAGTAGATTTAGATTGGCATTGAGATAAGGGCAGACTACTCTAAAAAACAGATCCGAGAGAATATGATGTACCAAACCCAACTATTTATTTATTGACTCAAACTTTAATATTCTTAACTATGGAACTTGCGGACATACCCACAAAGTTCCAACACTCATTACAAAAATCCAACTCACACATAAACATAATAATAAATCAACTAGGCGCACCAAAATTCACACCGCACTACTTGACTCAACTTGACCCGTGCTACTAATGTCTTATTACATAAAAAGGAACTCCAACACCTATGGGTGAAATTCTTGGGGAAGCTCCTTATAGATCCTTGGTAGGTTGAGGCACACCCTTTGCTTGTCTATCACTTGTTGATATCTCTTAAGGGTCGCCTCCTGTGCCTTCAATTGATCTTTCTGCCGTCGATTCTTGTCTACTAATTTATAGGCATAGTGCACCATCACTTGAGTAGTGGGATCCGTGCCTTCAGGGTCCATTATTTCCCATTCCAATTTAGGGTGTTGGTGAGGGAGGAATTGATATTGATCTTCCTTCATATCATCAAAGTGACGACCACAGAGACCCATGCAGGCTACAACGGCTGCATCTTCTATACCATCTTCCATGGTGGCACGACGAGCATGATGTGAATAGCTTGCGTCTAGCTGGTATGCTTCCTTCTCTTCATCCCTGATGGAGATGCACACCCTAGTCTTCCAATAAGTGTCCTCTAGAGGGTGCGTATGTTCTTTGTACACATACTCCACAGCTGCATCCTAATCAGCGTAGTAGGTCTGAAGAAACCCCATAAGTCGGTGGTGCGAAACGGAGGATTCACACCCCGGCTTGTACCGGATCTTTGTAGTCCATCCCATGGCAGGGGTAGGCTGATCTTCTGGAATGGCGTCCTCCTCATCATCATCATAAGACACTATGACGACCTCCACTTCTCGGGTTCTTCTTCTTTGGGCTCTTCCTAGAATGGCTCAAGCGTAGGTGTAGGTGCTGGTGAGTCAACTTCTTGCTCATGGGGTTCCTCCTCCTCATGTGGCTCCATGGACTCATTCAAGCCACGAGGCAGGTAGTAGCCTCTGGTCCTAATGCGAGCGGTCTTATTGGCATGAGGCATCTATAGAATGAGATTTAGTTAAATTAGAAGCAATAATTTTCATAATAGAGTGAGGCAAAAGAAGCATAAAATTTAGCAAATAACAAGGGTGAGATGGAAAGCATGAAATGAGTGAAGCAAAAGAAGCTAAAATGACCATTGCTAACTAGGCTTGCATCCTATAGTCAACACGGCACTGATACCAATCTGTCACACCCAATTTTAAGGATAAAATGGGATGCAAAATCTTATGTGCGTCCAGAGATCAGTCACACACATAAGCCGACAAATTATAAATAGTATCATCACAAGTGTTTATTATATCACGAATAATAAGACATAGACTTCACATAAATGTAGCGGAAGTATAAAGAAAAATCTCTCACGGAAGCTCCATATCACAGGGATGTCAACTGGTTGACCACAAGTCTAGTAATCCTCAGGAAAGTCATCATTACCATAGCCATCTATTACCCATCTGAGATTTTTATCCAAATAATGAAAATAAACAAGCGTAAGTATGTGTTGTACTCAACAAGTGTAACATGGGGTTCATGAGGCTCAAAAGGCTTGACACAGGTTTAACAGCTACCCAATGCATATCCCATAGGAGACAAGGTATAAGTTCAGTTCTAGGGAATCCCTATCAAGGTAACACATGCAACATGAATTAAATGTATTAAAGTGGATAGGAAACCAGGATAATCCCATGCTATACTTGCCTTGAACAAAGTGCTCCTGCTGTTCCTGCTCATCAAAGTAGTACTCTTGATCACCCACGAATTGCTCACCTTCTATACTCGATAACCACAGCAACATACAAGCATCCAGAAACAATCATGTAAAGCAAACAAAGGCTATAGATTAGAACAATACATCAATCAGCATAAAATGCTAATGAAAAGTTTATAAAATGAATCTACGTCTCGCTAAGATCACAAAATTCAAAGCTAAAACAAAGAAGTTATGAATTAAACAAGGTTTCCTTTAATAAAATAGTAGATTAAATCTAACCTTGAATTTTAAAAGTTGAAAACATACCTAACAGTAGTATGAACATGTAGATTATGGAATTATGAACCTAACGCAAGTTGAACGGATCAAATCAGAGTTAAAACGGAGAAGATATGGCCTAATGAAGATAGTGGCAGTTTTGTAAATAGATGAAACTTAATTTCTGAATTTAAAGAAAAGGTAGGGGCTCTTTAGAATAAATGCAGGGATGGCAGGTTGAGATCTAAATAATTATAAGGGCCTTTTTGTGAAATGACAGGCGAAGGGGTATCTTTGAATCTGGGACGTTAATCACGTGATGGATGGCTGTGATTAAATGGGAGGGAGGGAGAGAGAGAGAGCACACCCACCGAGGAAGAAAACGGCGCAGTGGCGGCCATGAATGGTGGTGAGGAAGCTCACCAGCAACATTGATTTAGGCCCTATGGAACACCACAAAGCAAAGCGAGGGCACGGGGAGAGAGGAGATCAAGGCAAACTCACCAACACCAAAGGCAAGGACGGGGATGGACTCATGACGCATGTTGGCTGCTCGACTCGATAGCAGCGGCGGTGCTAGGGCTATGGTTTTGCGACGGCTCATGCGAGAGCGGCGGCTTGCTCTAGGATTAGGAGGAAGCAGTGTGTGCAAGGGCTGCTATTTATGGGCGGCTTCGGCATGCGGGTCACGCCAGGACGCGGCGTAGAGGAGGAGGACTCGGCAACGATGGCGGTCGTGACTGACCCGGTCTCGTGCAGGGAGGAAGAAGAAGACGATTGACCAGTGGGGTCCGCCTATCAGTGTCAGTGGGAGAGAGGAACGGCGCGGGCGCACTGCCGAGTGGGCCGTGGGCAAAGCTGGGCCGAGAGAGGAAGTGGGAGAGCACTAGGCCTGGAGCAGCAGGCCCATGCGAGGGAGTGAGGGAGAGGAGAAGGCGGGCTGCGCCATGGGCCAGTAGGCCGAATAGAGGGAGAGGGGAAATAAAACTCTTTTTTCTATTTTTTAAACATCATTTCAACTCCAATTTAAACTCAAATTCAATTCTTTTGCAAATTTCAACCAAACCCAAGCATCACAAATAAAATATGCAGCAGCATGTATGCACATACATGTATGTAGACCCATATTTGATTTTAATTTTAACAAAGTTATTATTTCTCTAACTTTAAATGCCCACAAAAATGCATAATAAATCAAATTCTCTTATTTCAAAATAATGAAATTTTTAGGGTGTTACAATGCCATAGAAAGGAGTACTCTTAGTAATTTATCATTATCATTGATCAATACTCATCATATATATATATATATATATATATATATATATATATATATATATATATATATATATATATATATATATATCTTATCCTATGACTTACCCCTGTTATGAGTAGAATATTGGTTATGGTTTCCTTCTCCTTCCATAGTATAAGTTATCAATACATGTTCATGCTTGATCTTCCCTATGGTAAAAATATAAATAACGATACTTGGAATACTATCGGGTAAAATGCTACAATGGGTCTATTATATGTGCGCTTGCAGATCCTTTTCATTCATATATTTATTTATTCATCCTAGTCACATAATTAATAAAGAACTACTTAGTATTATTCTAGTAGTAATGCTATGTAGTACCAACAAGTATCTCTGATATCATCACTAGGGATGACAACCTAGTAAAATTAGGAGATATAGGCTTATAATAAGTGGCTATTTAAAAACAAGTGACACGTTAATAAATACCAACAAGCATTTCTGGTGTTGTTGCTAGGGACTAGATTTAAAACTCTGTTCTTAGTAGCGACGCTAAGAAATGTCAACAATTATGAATATCGACAAGATTTGTAGTTTCTAGATCTTTCGGTTTGCCCCAAAATTTTACCTTTGTCAAACGAAGGAACAGTAGCTGCTAGCTGAGCTATTTGTGATTCTATCATTTTTATTAAAGCTATGCTAGTTCTTAATGGTAGAAACAAAGCTATCCATTCTGTTATTTATGTTCTCTAGAATTTTACCATTGGTAGCTACCTTTCTAGATAATCCCTCCATAAGTTTGTATTGGCTAGCAACTAATTCTCTAAAGGGTGGTTGATTGAAATTATTAAAATTATTACCTTGATAGTTACCTTGGTAGTTTGGTCTCTGTTGCTGATTCCATCCTTGATTCTGCTGAGGGCAAAAGTAGTAGTTGTTGTTGATAAAGTTCACATCCTCATGGGTTTCAAGACAGTTGCTCCCTAAATGCTCAGGGTTTCCACACACTTCACATGTCATGCGAGAATCATGAATGTGCATGACTTCTTTCTTCTCATTGGCTCAATCTTCAAGCTTCTTCATCAGCAGGTCCATCTTAGTAGACAACATGTCTACCTCCTTGAGTTGATGCATACCTCCACCTCTCTTGTGGGTTTGAAGACGTTCTTCATTACAACCTTGGTTGGACGCCATCTTCTCCTCAGGAGCTATTGCAGCTGGTATGGTGAGTGAAAGGAATGCACCTCCAGCAGTAGCAGCCATAGTCTCATGGGTACTATTGATCAACCCATGGTAGAAAGTCAGCATGAGTAGCCAATTCTCCATCCCATGATGAGGACATTCTGCAATGTAATCTTGAAAGCGTTCCCATGCCTCAGGGACAGATTCATCATGTTGTTGTTGAAAGCTTGAGATTTTCCTATATAGAGCATTGGTCTTGCCTATGGGAAAGAACTTTTCTAGAAAGGTAGTGGAGCAGTTATGCCATGTAGTATTTCTATCTTTGTTAGCATAGAACCATTGCTTTGCCTTCCCCAAGAGTGAGAATGGAAAGAGGCAAAGTAATATGAAATCTTGGGTTACTCCTTTGATGGTGAAAGTGCTATAGATCTCCAGGAAGTATTGGAGATGTGCACTCGCATCTTCACATGCCTTTCCACAAAACTGGCTTGCTTGCACCATGTTGGTGAGGGCTGGCTTGAGCTCAAATCCATTATCTCCAACATTGACTATCGGTCCAGTACGGATGTTGGCCGTACTTGGAGCAGAGAATTCATAGAGAGTCCTGTTGGCCATAGCTTCAAATTCAGGTGTTAAGCTTCGCCTTATATGGTTGTCTTCTGACTTTAAAGCTAGAACTTTCTTGAGGTTAGCTCTAGTCCTCCTAATTAATGCTTCTAGATCTTCAACGTAGTTTGTCAAAAGGTCAAAACTGGTCATACATTACCCTGCATAAGATACACAAGTAGACAAAACAAGGATAAGCCTATTTGAGCAGAGGTCAATGGTTATCTTCGATCACATCAATAAGTATAAGTTTATCAAAACTTCCTTTGCCTAGCTACCTTCCCCAGCAATGGCGCTAGAAATGCTTATTGACATTTCTTAGTGTTGCTACTAAGAACAGAGTTTTAAATCTAGTCTCCAGCGCCAGCGCCAGAAATGCTTGTTGGTATTTATTATCTTGTCACTTGTTTTAATAGCCACCTATTGCTTACCTACATCTCCTAACATTACTTTACTAGGTTGTCATCCCTAGTGATGATGCCAAAGGTGCTTGTTGGTATTACCTAGCATTACGACAAGAGTGATACTCAGTAGTTCTTCACTATTTTATGTGACTAGAAAGAATAGATATAAATATATGATTATACTATTGTAGAACTTCACCAGAGAGTATTCTAGGTATTGTTATTTATATTTTTACCATAGGGAAGGTCTAGCATGGACATGTATTGATAACTTATACTATTGATGGAGAAATAAACCATAACCCATGTTCTACTCATAACAGGGGTAAGTCATAGGATAAGATATATATATGATAAGTATTGATCAATGATAATGATAAATCACTCAGAGTACTCATTTCTATGGCATTAGCATGGTTAGGTAGAATATTAGAGGAATAATTCCTAAGTTATTCTTAATTACAAGTCAAAGTATACAATGATTAGTGCAATTATACCTAGTAGTCATTGCTAAGATCATCTTCATATCTACACATAAGGGATATTACTAAGGTAGATTAAGAATAGAGTTTGTTCTTCCTTCGTAACCAGACCCTACGTGCGCTTATATTCGGGGAGTGGACTACAAAGGACTCAACAGGAGTGTCACATTCGAGATCTACCACATGACCCAGAAGATAGGGTGTATCATTAGGTAAACAACGTATAAGCACCACGCTTACACAATGTCGACCACTCACCCATGGATCCTTAGAGTGAGCGCTATACAAACTTATGCATGAACATGATGATAATCCAACTATACTAAGCATATAATCAAAGTAGACAATGAACATTATAACAAAGAACATGAATAAGATGAATACTAATATGGTCATAACAATTGTATCTAGCATATAAAAATAATGGATGTACAAAAGAGAGGGGGTACAAAGATTATACCAAACCATGCTCTTGACATGATCGAGAATCCAAGCGAAGCCTACTTGCCTCCCTTTAGACCTAGCCTAACTAGCTATGCCCAAGCATATGGTGGAGCTCTGAGGATGATTAGGGTTTATGTCTTCTCAAATGACTTGATGACTGCAGTTATTCCTAGGGGTGGCAGGGGCTGATATATATAGGTCAGAGCATCTAACATGAGCCCTTGGATCAAACTGACTTAAAGGATGGCGTAGATGCAACCTAGGAGGCGGTGGAGAACCAACATTCAAAGGAGGGGCTAACATGTGGGCCCAGGGGGTCGGGCGGCCTACAGGTGGGGCCAGGTAGCCTCTGCCTATCTGCCTTGGTGTGGAGTCCTCTCGAGTCTTCTAGAGTCTTTTGGTATCTGTTTCACTATGGATAAATGCGATTAAATCTGACATGTAGGTCCACCTTGATGGATTTCTGAATAAACCCTACAGAAAATATAGATTCACCAAAACTCATGGAATTTATTAGTTTAAACCCCTAGACCTTTGTTGGTGATTATATTTATGTCCTTATACATGTTATATTGATAGTTTATAATGGTTGTTAACTACTGTCAACAATGATACGATGAACAACAAAGAACAAAGAGGCAAATCATCCAATGAAATGGGCCTAGTGTTAGTGACTGAAGACCCAAAGGACTTTGAGGTGGTGACTCTCCATTCTTGCTATAGAGCTATGTTGTATCAGTGTGCAAGGGACAAGGAGACCATATGGGGAAGCTTTGTGGTGTACACAGCATCAAGGTGACCAAAAGAGTCGAGTGGTAGTGATTAGGCTCCATGACTCATGGCCCTAGCCTTTGGTTGGTGGATGCCTTGTGTTGCAAATCCAGCACCATCTCTAGAAGAGACTTGGTGACTAGGAGTGTACCTTAGTGGAGCTCCAATATGTACTACCAATTGTGATTTGGTAACGGATACCATAGTGTAGGGACTGTGACACCTAATAGGGGGCGAATTAGGCAACTTAAAAACTACTTCTAACTAAGGCCTCTAATTTTCTCCTATGCAAAACATATGCAATAAATAAACTATCTAAATGTGAAACTAAAGTTATGCAACCTAGGTTCAATCCAATCAACTAGCCAATCAACTAAGCTAGGAAGGTAAAGCACACAACCAAGGTGCACAATGTAAATGCGGAAACTTAATTGAGATAGAGATGCAAACTCCTATTGATGACTCTAGTATTTTTACCGAGCTATCGAGAAGCACGCAAGTTTCCCCCTAGTCCATGTTGGAGCCCCTCGCAAAGATGCCCTTGCAAGGGCCAAGCTCTCGGTCAGGTAACTCTGTAGATAGCCCCAATTGGTTTTTCTTATGCTCATGTAGAATATTCCAAAGCGCATAGAATATCGTTGTAGCATTTCACCTATGATTATTCTAGGGTATCATATTTATCCTCAGGGAAGCAATGGTTAAAGAATATGATAGCTAACCATGATGGATCCACTAACTAATATACCAACTAAACATAAGTAATTAGTCATACATATAAGTTTTTGATGGTTTTATTAGATACTTTGTTCTTCACATATATGGATAATATGTCTAGGGATGGCAATGAGCACAAATTACCTATGTGCCCTGAGTAGAAACCCAAAAGGAGTGGGTACAGGTCTAACTTTGTACCCATAGGTGTGTATGCAAGCATGCAGTTGGATTCACAGATAAAAGTCATAGATACCCATGAGTCACGACTACAAAAAGTTTAATCACCGCCATGGCTTTCACCAACTGTTTTGAGACAACCAGCGGTGGTGCATATCACCGCTGGCCCATGGGGTGGAAGGTCCTTTCTGGTCAAAAAACTAGCAGTGATGGACGTTTTCGCCATTGGCCCGATGTATGATCCGGCGGTGAACAAATTGAAGGGCTTCGCCACCATATCATACGTCGAACTGTCGGTAGAACACTTATCACTACCAGGCCATTGATGCGATGCACAATGCGCAGAGGAAGCATTAGAGATAACAAGTTTTCATTGTCGATTCCAAGATGGATGGGCCCTACACCATAAGATCTGGTGGTGACCCTTATCTAACACCATCGGTTGATCGTATGGTCCGACGGTGGAAATCGTAATAATTAAAGATGTCTTCCCACACTTTCATGTCAGCGGTGATAAGAACGTTTTACCACCATTTCATTCAAACACTGAATACCATAGTCTATGATCCGACGATAAAACTAGGTATCACCACCAACTATCTAGTTAACCCGGCGTTGATAAATAGCTACAAGAGCAATGAAAACCCCATTTCCCTCCTATTCTTCTTCACTCGGATAACTTTTCTTCAGCCGCGGCTCCCCCCACCATTTTTGGCGACCACCGTGCTAGTGAAGGCTATTGATTTTTGAAGGATGTTCTATATTGGGTGGTATGTAATTAACAACCCTTTTCATGTAGCTACCTTAGTTCGATCATGTGGTTAAATTGTGACCAAAAATCATCCTTCTTCATTTTAGAGTGCTTCTTGATTTCGGAGGCAACTTCTCTAATTCTTGATTGTTGCGCACACACCAAATTACCTTATAGTCAGTATGTATCCTATAGTTTTGATTATATTAAATTGAATGACACATTCATGTATGTCAATCACTAAAGTAGCATTGTATTAATCATAGATGGATCATGTGGATGGATTACTTGCTGCCCCGTTCGTGGAAGGCATTGACTCTTTTATGAATGCGGCCCTTGTGGTTAAATTGTGACCTAAAATCATGCTTCTTCCTAAGGGAGTGGTTTTTTATTTCTTTTAATTGTTGATTGTTGTGTGCACACCATATTACCCTATGGTATGGTCAGTATGTATCCTCTAGTTTGCTTGTATTAAATTGAATGGCTATAGTTGACCTATGTCACTAAATTGTGTTATTCACAGATGGATCATGGATGGATGTACTTGGAAACTATGATTTCCATGTTCATGGAAGGCATTGACTCTTTTGTGAAAGCCGCCAAGGCATATGCAAGAAATAATGTTCGGAGTAGTAAAGGATCCTTACACTACCCATGTGTTGATTGCAAGGGTGAAAAGGCATTTAGGATCCACGACATCGAGCATATACGATATCATATGCTAAGTAGGGGTTTCATGAAAGGTTTATGCTTTTCTTGAGACTTACATTTATACTCCCCTTTCTTCTTTCATGTAGGAGTCTCTCTATTGGATGCCATATCAAAAGATCAAACTCCCAAATATCAAAAACATAAAAACTAAGATACACCTTGGTTTCATCTACTTTGACAAGGATGAGGTGAAGAATTCCTACACTAGGAAGGATTTGCCCTGAGAGACTTATTAAGAATTTGGTTGTTGGAGTTAAGTGCATATTTTTAGGAAGGGTATTGCAAAAGATTTAGACATAAAATTTACTACTACAATAGAATTATAAAAAGCATCGAAGGATGTTTTACGAATCTGACAATGAATGGATGTAGAGGGAGAATCTAAACAAATAACTTTAGGAGAAAGCTTGGATTCTCCCAACCACTCATTGCTTACGATTGTTGTTAACTCCTTCACAATCTTTTTAATGAACTTCTCTTTGGTTGGGTCTGGAAGATGCTGGTTAGGTGCTGATAGTGCCGAAGATTTCCTTATTGCATAATAATTCGAGGTGTTTCTATAGTCGGAGAAAAGATCTTCCTCAAATTCAAACATATTTTCCAAAGGCAGAATTTCTTCCTCTAGTGGTTCAGAAACTTGGAGGATAGTTAAGGCTTCAAGTGGAGTAGCTAAAGGTTTAGGCTCAACTATCACATGTTCTTAGGAGTTTTCTCAACTACGTTTTCTAGGATATCATGAATGCTGGTGTAGGGAGTATTATCTAGGATTTTTCTATGGATTTTTCTCCCTTTACTAGCAGAACAATGTAAGAAAGCACCTCTAGAAGCTATATTAAGAAACTATGCGGTCTCCCAACTAAGACCCATATAAAAGTGTTGTAAAAGCATAGGGTCTTGAATGGTAAGGTCAGGGCCTGAATTGACTAGGTCATTAAAGCGCGCCCACGCTGCACCAAGAGATTCTTTTTCTTTTTGTTTAAAAGATAGAACCTCTATTCGAAGGCTAACCACTCCAGAGATGTAAAAGAAAGACAAGCAAAAGCTAGAGCATAAGACTTCCCAATCTCCTTGTACACTCCCTATGGTTCGGGTATAACAGTGTTTAGCTGTTTCCTTCAAAGAGAATAGAAATAGCTTCCACTTTAAAGTTTCATGTGACATGCCTGCGATATACAGGCATGCACAAGTTTGCTCAAACTCTCGTAGGTGGGTATATGGGTTTTCATCGCCTTCTCCTAGGATCAATTGTTCCTAGACCATATTTAGTAAACACAAATGAAACTCATAGCTAGGTGTAAGGATAGGTTTTGAAGATTCCGGTGGCTCTATTGGGTGCCCGTGGGAGCAGCGAATTGATTAATAGGCATGATGTTATCCATGCTAAAAAAGAAATAAAATAAAATATACAAGGACAAACCTGGTTCGATAAAATCACAGCAACCATCTCCCCGGCAACGGCGCTAGAAAACTTGTTGACACCTGTGGTAACATAGAGACAAAATCCACAAGCGCACAGGTATCGAAGTAGTTTTGACCCAGAGTATTTTCGACTATCGTATCCATGGGGAAACGTATGTGTAGTCTAAACACTAGTTCATCCAAGGATAGCAATCAAGGTATAGGTATGAGTAGAGAGGATTCATATAGTTATGACCCTATGCAAAACAAGGCTTATGATTCTAGTGTTCACTTTGGGACGCCGCTTAGACGGTAAAGCACCGCTAATAGATAACTCTGCCGACGCGACTATGGTTCTACTAATTTAAGAACCTGCTCAATTCAAAGTGGACTATAGAGGATAGATGGGACTATCACCACCCACTACTACCACACAACCAGGGAGCAGGGAGTAAACACAGGTAGCCGATAGCCTAAGCACCACTCTTATGCTAACGATTACTACTCTAATCCAGCTAGCAAAAGAACTATGAACCCGTGAACAAAAGAGCACAATACTTATTTTAAATAGAAATCAGCTACTAGAATTATCTCAGATGCAAACTTGGATAAGCCTGGATTCACCAAGGTACAAGCCGTAGAGGTAGCACCGATAAGCCGGTACTTTCTCCATACTCTTCCCTCACTCTGTAACTCACTATTTTCTAGGTACAATAAGAGTAGAGCCTACTAGTGGACTAATCTCTCTTGAATGCGATCATCTGATCCTAAGATGAGGATGCCATAGGGGGGTATGGGTGGCCTTATATAGGGGGAACCAGAAGTCCATCGTCAAATCAAAGCCCTTGGATCAAACTGACCTTAAGCAACGGTGTAAGATTGATCCATAGAGGTGGTGGAGAACTGACATTGAAGTGGAGGCTGACCTATGGATCCCACAGGCTGGCTGTCCTATAGGTGGAGCAGCCCCTCATGCTCTGTCACAGTGGTTTGCCTTCTGGAGTGTTCTGGAGTCTTCCCAAGTTGGTTTCGTTGTGGATAAACATGATTTAATCCGACGATTGGGTCCACCTTGCTCATTTTCTAAATAAATCCTCCTACAAACATAGATTGACTTGAACTCATGGAATTTGTTGGTATAAACCCCTAAACCTATGTTGGTGATCATTTTCTTGCATTTGTACTAGTTACATTGATGGTTTATGCATACTATAGGTTTCAAGCATCTTGCCTACCTAGATGAGCCTTTCGTTTTTGCGAAAGATGTAGTCCAAGTATTCTATGGAAAAACATTTGAGGCAGTGGGCATGTGGTGCTTCAAGGTAAAAGGAAGATCATCGGTGTCAAAGATACAAATGAGGAAGAAGGGACATTTGAGTTGGATAAAAAATGTACCTATAGTACGCGAGAAGCAGCGGTGGAGGGCCACTGGCCTGCTCTTGGTCTACATGTGGATCTCACACAATGGTGGCTCTCAAGACATGCCTGCTCTTGGTCCAGATATGGATCTCCACCTATTTGTGGAGGGCGACGAACCATCGTACGTGAGAAGTGATCATAATAAAGCCACCATCGTCAAGTAAATGTACCTAATTGTGAATGTAACATTTGAGTTGGATAAAAAATGTACCTATAGTTTGAAACATTTCAGTTTTAAACAATTATATGTGCAATTTGATCACATGTCACTAGTTCTCACATGGTTTAGTCAATATGCGTATCATATGGTGTACATGTGCTGAATGTTTTGATGCCACTGGCTCTTGCAGTAACTAACGTGCACACTTATGTATACAGTATCATACGGTGTGCATGTGCCCATGTGGCTGTCGCTTTTCTTCCTGCTTCGTCGCAACGCGTCCTATCACTTGGAATTCCAATGCAGTTAATCTTGGATTAAATTCACGCGTAGGCCGGAGAGCCCAGCGTGCATGGCTCTCCTAGCTATAAATTCACGGATGAGGTGAAGAGAGTGAAGCAACCATCCTTCCCTGTCCTGCTATGATACTCATCTATCCTCCCTCAGCCCTAAGTGAGTTCCACCCTCGACTAGAGCGATGGATCCTATGAAGCGCCCGATGGATGACCCTTCGGAGGGTAGCAGGTGTCCACTGCGTCTCTGCCCTTGCTTGTGGTGCCTTGGGTAAGGAGGTCTGAGCTTTGCTATCGAGATCATCGTTCCATGCTGACCGATTTGAGTTTTCAGGGCCACTTTGCATGCTGTGACACTAGAGGTCGGTTGGCCTTTCGGTGTCGTCCAACCCACGGATGCAAATGACCCTTATCCAAAGCAAAGCAAGTGATGAGGATCATTGGAATGCCATATTTCCTAGACCCGTAGATTGTATATAGGGTATAAGATATTAATGAAAGATTTATTGTCGAATGTTGGACAAAGTTCTAGTTTATTTCGTACTTAATCTATCATTTTCCAGTTACAATCGGGTAGAACGAGTGACAATTTACATGTGCACAATAGATCAGATGACACTGGTTTTCACAGTATCTAATGGTGACCGGTCTAGGTAAACAGCCGTATCAAATGGTGAACATATGTGCTATTAGATCAAACAACACTTGTTATCATAGTGGGTCCGATGGCGTATGAAACTATGTACATGTGCGCCATTAGGTCAGATGGCACTGGTTCTCATAGTAACAAACGTGCACACTTATGCGTATCATACGGTGTGCATATAGGTGTCCTTTGATCCGCCAGATATAATGCATTGTTTCTAAGAAAATAAAACTTAAAAGGACAACCATTGTACATATAGTCTAGTAAGTCATCTTAAGTTATTATGGTGTAGTACAAATAAACTTGAAACAAAACTACAGAAAAGCAAAAGCAAAAGCAATAGAATATCAAAAGCTAACTAATTCACTCACACATGTAAAGAGTGAATTAGAAGTTTCTTATTCCAATTTCCCTTTGGAACAAAACAAATTTGTGGCAAAGCCAAGAGTCCTCGCTGCAATATACAACTCTTTCTTCCCATTCGTCTACAACGCCGTAGATACCGCCTATGCACAAAAGATAGACGTGCACCTATGCCGGCGGCGGCGGTGACAACTTGCCACACGTCGTTTCATAGATCACCTTGGCGGCCGCCTCACGGTGGCATAATAGACACCCCTTATTCTTTAGCCACCTACTCGTTGGCCTGCCACCACCGCCCACCACTGCCGCCCATGATTCTTCCTCGCCCTCGACCCATCTTATGTACCGCCTTGCAGTGTCGTTGTCACTAGCATCGCCATTGTGCCCATAGAGCAATAGGGCGACCAAATAGGCCGCCACACTGTGCCCACCATCAGCAGTGCGGGCGAGATTGTCAAGGCATGGCTAGGGCTGTGGTTTTCCCCAAATGCGATTGGTATCCCGGTGAGGAAGCAAGCCTCCGAGTTGTCGAGTTGGGTCAGGCTAGCAAGGAGGTTGTAGTAGTTGTCTAGATTGTTCCACGACCTCGCCCCACGTCTGCACCGGTCTAGTGCCATGTGCAGACCGATGGTGGGGTTGCCGCAAATGCGGCGCATGGACAAGTAGGTCGCCCGTAGGCTACGGAGGTCGTCCATTGGCTACTCCAAAGTCATGGCGAAGTGGCCAACGATCTCAATAGCTAGCTCAGTAGGGAGCGCCAACAGCGACATGGGGTGCAGCCTCACCATCATGAGGGTTGTGGATAGAGATACGACGTGTGGATGGTAGCAAGCCAGAGGGCTAGAGAGGCAAAGCGGCACGGTCAACATACGTTGATTGAGGAGGAGGTGGGGAAGGCGGCTGAGTAGGGGATACAGTAGGAATTCTTTAAATACCCTCTACGAACTGGCCTGGGAACTCGCATCGATGATATGGTTCAGATTATTGGGTCGGTGGGCAACCGGGTGGACGAGACCATTCAGACAAGCCACATGGTGTAGTCAATTTTCTCCATCCAACTTCCAATACCATTCTGGGAGAAGTGTTCTCCACTAAGATCGTGGGAGATGTGGCCTCACCTTAACTCCTACTCTTGCCTCAGTGCAATCGTTTCTAAACTCATTACACTTACTGCCTAGGCACCCTAGCTATAAAAATGTACTTGTAGTTTGAAACATTTCAGTTTGATAAACAATTATGCGTGCAATTAGATCATATGACACTGGTTTCCGCAGTATCTAATGGTGATTAGTCTAAACAGCCGTATCAAATGGTCTAGGCAAAGCAACACATAGAAACCTTTGGACAATGGTTAAAGGGCAAATTAAGGGGTCAACAAATGACTTTATTGTTGAATGTTTATTCTATAGTTTCATAGGCATTTAATTTCATGACTCATAGATAGTTGGTAATCGTGCCTATTTAATTAAAATGAAAGTCCCATCGAGACTGGCCTTTATAGATGAGTATAAAATGTGCAAGTGAATGTAAACCACCTCGTTTTCAATGGCCCATCATCTTCACCGCATCGTCGCTCGTAACCCACGTGGGTGACCGCACAAATCACGGATCTTGATGGTTCCTTCCTCGCTTGCGTCTTGAGGTGGGGCTATTTAAGCAAAGGTAAGACAAGCCTCTAAAGCGCACTCCGATCCCAACCTTCTTCATCCCTTACCATCAGACAAACTAGAGAAACCCTTTAGTTCCTCCTATTCTCCTATCGTCATGGCTACCCTAGTCCTCCATCGACTCTGGAGCCATTGGGAAAAGGACTTCAAGATTAGCTTCCACCATTGAAAGCCTAGTTTGATTTTAGATAATTGATGAAACCTACTTGGACTAATCCTTCATCTAAGAGTGTGACTAGATAGGGTGGTCCAATCCAAGTGGTGCAGCAAGATGAAGTCCATGGAGGTGAAGATGGACATGAGATGATGGTGACCAAGCTCCAACTTGAAAAGAAGAAAGAGAAAAACAAAAACAAGTGTTGATCAAGGCAAAGGTATCAAATAGGTTTTCGTTTTGGTGATCAAGACACTATAGAGAGTGTGATCACATTTAGGGTCGATAGACGTACTGTAAAGAGGGGAAATCTTTGGCTAAGCAGTTATCGAGTGCCACTAGGTGACATTTAGGGACCTAGTGTGCTAACAATTGACCCTTGAAAAATTTATTAAAAAATGCTAACGCATGGGCACATGAGTTGTACACATTGTGGTTATCAACTTGGAAGCAAGGGTGAAGTGTTTGAGAAGATAGAAAATGAGAAGGGGTCACTCACTCGTGATCGAACACTGGTCTCAGGATGACCAGACGTGTTCGGTGCATCTAGGTGGCGTAGCACTTGGCCGAGAGGGCTGAGGACGGACCGAACACTGGACCTAATGCTGGGGCCACGTCCGGTTAGTTAACAGAGGCGCACGAAGTATAGAGCAGTGAGGACCGGACTCTAGGGCATGTCTGGTCACCTATGACCTAATGCGTCTGGTCATGAAAAATCCTCTCTAGAATGCTTACTGGAGTCAATCAGACTTCACGGTAGGGCTAGCAGGGTCACGTCTAGTCTTGGAGTGAAGTCTACGTGGGTGTGCATGAACGGACATGGTGATGGCACATCCAGTCGCCTTCAAGCGTGTCTAGTCATCACTTAACGTTTTGCATAGTTTGAATATGACCGTTGAGATCTAACATGTGAGATTCAAAGGAGCGACATGTGGATGGCCAGGGCCGATCGGATGCTAAGCCTTACGACGAGAAACGGCTCTCTAAGCCTTGGGGGCTCTATAAATAGAAGTGGTTCGCCTTAGGCTCACTCTCTTCACATTTTCAATAGTGATACATCCTTGTGAGCCTAAGCAAACACCTCCCACTCATCTCCATCATTGATTCATCATCATAGTGAGATTGGGAGTGATTCCTAGTGCATTTGCTTGAGTGATTGCATCTAGTTGCACCTGGGGATCATTGTGGCTGCGGATTTCTTGTTACTCTTGGTGGTTGCTGCCACCTAGATGGCTTGGAGTGGCATATGAGCATTGGCAGGAGTTGGTGATTGTTCGTGGCCATCTCCTAGTGATTGTCAGGGGTCTTGTACCTTCCCCGATGGAGAGGCGAAAGGTAACTCTAGTGGATTGCTTATGTCATTGAGTTACCTCACTTGTGGGTAGGTTCTTGTGGTGCTCAAGTGTTGGGCTAGGTTTGTGAAACACCTATTAGCCGCCGAACCATCAAGTCTTGGTCAACACAACGGGGACTAGCGTGCCGACAAGCACGTGAACCTCGGGAGAAAAATCTTGTGTCAAGTTATGATTGGAATTCTCCCATGATTCATTTGGTATTCTTTGATTGGTTCATGATCTCTTGCCATGGCGGTATAATCACCCAACTCACTCTCTTGTATTTACATTCTAGTGTAGCTAAGCTCTTTAGTGCAATTAGTTGTGAGAGATAGCTTGTTTTGTGAGTAGTTTGGTTAGTGATGCTCTTTAGTCTAGTCTTTTAGAGCTCACTAACTTATTTGGTAGTAACTTAGCCTTTACTTGTCATAGAGATCATAGTCAACTAGAATTGTGGTGTAGGTGGCTTGTAACCCTTGTAGAGCTAGAAAAAATTGCATTTCACCATTTAGGTTACTAACCATTTACTCTAGTGAATTTATAGAGAATTTTTATAGGCTATTCACCCCTTCTAGCCATTTAGGATCTTTCAGCCATCACCTAGGCATGGCTATGTCCGCTCGTCCTAGGTGTTAGAGGATGTTTCATGAAGATAGGGAGGAATGCCTCCATGGTACGGTCCCGCTACTAATCCTAGTCCATGGTTAGAGCATGCGAAATCAAAACCATGGAGGACCTAGCTAGATCCGCCAAAGACCTCATCAGTCCTAATCAGCGAGTTGGGCAGTCGAAGGGCTTTTGCCATAGCACAAAAGTTTAACATCGACTCTAGGCCCTGTGTATCGATTCAGCAGCTTGGTCGTCTGTCGGCATAGGTGTTCCTCTCTCCTGTGGTCTGTGGAGTAATCGGCTAAGGGAATAGGTATCCTCGTGGTTCTGCTTCTCCACATCCTCCCACTGCTCCTAGAGGGATGTGGAGGAAGTTTCACGAGGCTATTCCCCATCTCAATTCTCCTATGTCATCGGGTATGAGTTTACCCCCATGCTCAAAAGGTCTTTGTTATTGTACACCTCTCGAATGTGAATTTATTAGTAAAGAGTTCCTTTAATGACTTTATTGTTGAATGTTTGACTCAGTTCTAGCTTATTTTGTACTTAATATAACATTTTTCTAGTTACAATCAAGTAGAACAACTGATGGTTTACTTGTGCACAATTAGATCAAATGACACTGGTTTTCGTAGTATCTCATGGTGATCAGTCTAGGTAAACAACCGTATCAAACGGTGAACATATGTGCAATTAGATCAAAATTAAAATGGCAATGGTTATTGCAGTAAGTAACGGTGACTTATTTTGATCCAGCATCGTAGTTGACATGGTACATGTGCGAGAGTATTCGGGTAACGGAATCGATTCACCAACCAATCCGACTGCCCTTGTATTCATGCATGCCTGCTTTGGTCTACCAGATATTGCGTGTCCTGCTATACCTAATGAACAATTGTGCCAGAAAATTGAATTTGCTAGGGAATCAAATGTGTCAGGGAATAAACAAGTGTGGCAGGGAATCAAGTGTGGCAGGAAATCAAGTGTCCCAGTTTTGAACACACCAAGATTTTGGAAATAGTGCATAAGAGTTTCATCCCCATAAAACTATCTCTACTCCCATGAAACTCTTATCATCTCTCTCTTCATTAATATAGTGCCATATCAGCATATTTAATGCCCATGGAACTCTATGAAATCCCCATTGATATTGGCCTAAGATCATATGGCACTGGCTTCCATAGTAACTAATTGTCATCAGTTTAGGTAAGTAGGCATATCAAACGGTGCACTTGTGTGTTATAGATCAAACAGCACTAGTTCTCCTAGTAACTAATGGTGACTTGTTTCGAACATTTGGCATATCATACGTTTAGATGTGCGAGGGTATTCAGGTAATGGAATCTTCACCAAGCACTCTGACTTCCCATGTACTCATGCGCACCTCCTTTGGCCCGCCAGATATTGCGCGTCCCGCTATAGATGAGGATGAAATATGCCATGGAATCAAATGTGCCAAGGAATCAAATGCATGCTCCGCCTTGTCTTCCCTGCTACGTCGCTCGTGACCCGCGTAGGTGATTGCTCAAGTCATGGAGTTCACTATTTCCTTCCCTCGCAAGACATGGGGTTTTTCAAGGCAAGCTAAGGGTAGCCTCTCAAGCTCACTCCAAACCTTCTTCCTCCCTTAGCATTAGAAAAACCAAAGAAAACCTTTAGTTGAACATATAGCATCGTGTTGCCTTGGCTTCGCTTGTCCTCCATCGACTTTGGCGCCGCTGGGAGAAGGTCTTCAAGATCAGCTTGCACCAACACCTAGGCACGGCTATGTCCACTCCTTGGAGTTATTGGAAGTTTTGCGAAGATAGGGGGAATGTTCCATTCTATCACCACTACTGATCACAGTCTACGGTCAGAGCTTGTGGGGTCAAAACCATGGAGTGCACTGGCGGTGGACCTTGGTGAGTGGGGTATTCTACAATGGTGTTCCTATGACAAGTGTTTGTTATGGAACCAAAATGTGCCCTGCTCAGCCTAGCATATTAATTTGGTGGCTTGGCTATCATTCTACGTCGGTTGTTCCTCTCTTCCATCATTTTGCCCTGCTCGGTTGAGGGAATAGGTGTCCTCGTGGTTCTGCTTCTCCTCATCCTCCCTTCTGCTCTAGGATGTTAGTGGAAGCTTCACGAGGATGCTCCCCACCGTAGGGCTGAGTTGTAGTCGGGTATGGGGAAATACCTAACTCGATAGGTCTTTGTTATTGTACATCTCATAATCTTCGAATGTAATGTAATTTATCGATATTATTGTGTGATGTTCGACTTGGGTCTAGTCTATTTCGTACTGAATTGGCTAATGGATTTGGACTTAGCAATCCACTAAATTGGCTGACTCAAGTTGAGGAATAACCAAGGCGAACGATGAACGCACTAGCTAGCAGCGAAGGCAGTAGAGCATGTCACTATGTGTATCCTTGTACTAATGGTGACTAACTCCCTTCGGCGGTGGAGAATAAAAAACAAAGAGACGACAAAATGAAACACAACATTACATCTAAGCATGAGAGTACATAATTTAGCGGTAAACATATATTACAAGTGTTGTGGAATTAATAATTTAGTTATGGAAATATAAGCAATATAAATAGCATAAGTACAAAGAAATATGTGGTGGAAACTACCTACTAAGTGGAAACAAGGAAACTTATTTTTGAAAAATTCATACAAATATAAATGGCATGCAGTACGACAGGGTGCCTACAGTACTCCATGCCTCCTCAGTTCTTGGCTACACGTGTTCCTACGGAAATACAAAGGCTTTCTCTGCAATAGGATATGGTGATGAAGTGCTAACTCATCGGAGTATTATCCGGTATGAGCTTCACTCAAATCCCACTAGAGGCCTTGTGTTGGATGCACATGTATTCATCTCAATCCACATGTGTTCAAATGGATTGGAGTGCAATTGAACTAAGTTTCATTACAATCCACTCCAACACATGTGGATTGAAGTAGATATACATGCATCCAAACAAGGCCAGAATGAATGTTTAGCTTCCTTTAGCATCATCATTGTCTTTGCTTTCCACATTGCTTTGCACATAACGTAGTTCTTATAGTCGCATTGTCCTTGACTCATACATGTTGGATATAGTATGTTTCATTGGAGAATAAGGAGTTCAATCCAAGTTAAATTGTACATGCAAGTTTAATTGGTCATGTAATATGTTGAATTTACCAAGATTATATGGAAAATGCCATCAGAACATTCATCGTTGTATTCCCCATTGTATTCACTCTTTCACTTTCCCAATGCGTATTGTCCCATGATCGTGTCATCCTGCTTTAGATTACTTTGGCAAAGTGATCCAGTGCTGCTATACAGTGAGAGACATATAATACGACTTTTAAGTGCACTATACCACTATGGGTGGTACATTCAACTCGATCTCGATAGTGGAGCCCAAATTGACATCGCTTGAGCTTCATAGGTGACACTAACTGAGGAGGCGGCGGTTCCTGTCCTCGAGGCACAACACTTCCCTTCAATGTTCGCTTGATTATTTAGTCGGCCTCACTCATCTTCCACCACGCACCACTCTAAACACCCCAAACTCTACCACAATCTACTTCACCAGCACTCCTCCAGTGACTCCTCTAGTGATGGCCAAAGTTTTGCCACCATGGGACGACTCCTCCAGTGAGGAACACTCACCGTCGCTCCTCCTCTCATCAGTGAGCAACATAAGCAGCTACTACAACCCTAACGAGGGGTGGTCGGACGATGAACTCTACGCCCACTTTGGTGAAGAGACAGAGCCAATGGAGGAGGACGAGGAGGAGTGTTGGCATTTCTTAGCGTCACTACCAAGTATGGAGATAGAATTCATCCCTAGCAATGGCACTAGACATGGGTCGTCTATTGGCAATACTTAGCAACATCACTAATAAATAGCAATGTGTTGACAGTTGTTAATGTCAATCATAAACCATCAACATATCCTACATATATGCTTAATTCCATCACCAAACATAGGTCTAGGGGTTTAAACTAATGGATTCCACAAGTCTTGGAGAATATTTGTATGTAGGAGAATTTATCCAGAAAACAGCCCCAGGACCACTGTCATACACTTCAAACAAGAAAACCAACGACAACAAGTGATTCAACTCGCAAAAACTACAAAAGGCAACTCAAGACGGAGCCCAGGAACCACCACATGAAGGGGAGGCCCACTTGCCAAAGTGGTGGGCTAGCCGGCCCAATGGGGAGTGTAAGGGACTATGACGCCTAAGAGGGGAGTGAATTAGGCAACTTAAAACTCTAACTCTAAACTATGGCCTCTTTTTCTACCTACTCAAAACCTATGCAAGAAAGTAATCTAAATGTGCAACTACGGTTTTGCTAGTGCGTTACTATCTCTACCGCAAAAAGGAGTTATGCAACCTAGGTTCCAAACCTATCAACTAGCCTATCACTAAGCTAGGAAAGTAAAGCACAAACCAAGATTGCAATGTAAATGTGGAAGCTAAAGAGTAAGGTAGAGATATGCAAACTCCCATCGATGACTCTGGTATTTTTACCGAGGTATCGAGAAGCGCGCAAGCTTCCCTCAAGTTCTCATTGGAGCCCCTCGCAAGGAATCCCTCACAAGGGCCAAGCTCCCGATTGAGTAACTCCGTGGATAGCCCTAGGCCTTCCCCACACACAAGTGGGTCTCCGGTGTGCCTTCCAGCAAGCCTCTCCCAGACCGCTCCCCGTTGTCTTCACTATCAAGCTTCCGGCCAAACTGTCGTGGGCCTTGTTCCTTCCGTACACGATGGCGGCCACACCACAAACAAGGTTGGTGTGATCTCGCAAAACTACAAGCCCCTTCGATGTACAACAATGGTGCGCGCAAGCACTGAGTGGTAAGAGGTGTGCAAACCTCACTAAACACTAGGCCTAAACCTAGAGCAAGCGCATAAGTGGTGGTCTAACTAACCTAAGCACTTCGCAAAGCACCTACACTAATCACCGAATGTATCACTAAGCACTATGCAAGTGGAGATCACTAAAGTGGTGTATCAACACCCTTGGTATGTTTCCTCAGCTCTCCACTCCTCAAATGGCTGGTTGGGGGGTCTATTTATAAGTCCCATGGAGAAAGTAGCCATTGGGGATGGAACCCAGCTTTCTGCTACTGACCGGACGCTGCTGTCATCCTAACCGGACGCGTCTGGTCGTTCCGACTGTTGAGCATGCGCATAGAGATTAGATGCACTGCCGAGTCTGGTCATCATCAATCGGACACATACGGTTGCATTTGCGCCGCTCTAGAACCTCTCTAAACATGATCGGACGCTACACTTTGTGCGTCCGGTCATCCTACCGTCACTTCCGATCACACTAAAAACATTGTCGTGACGAAGAACAATGTCATTTGTGCATTTGGTCACTGCTTTGCTCAGCGTACGGTCACTGCTGCAGACGCCTACTATTGCCGAGCAGTTGATTGGATGCATCTGGTCCTCATAGAGCCACGTCTAGTCACCTCTACCGAGCTTGTTTCTTCGCGATCTTGCATCCAGCTTGGTTCCCATCTTTGTGCTTGGACTTTGCTTGATATCTTGGGTCTTCTCTTGTGCTTCTAGGGTCTTGCTTATGGTGTTGATCATGGGATCATCATGTCGCCTTCGTCCAAGTCATGTCTTGCACCCTATTGAACTACAAAACAATTACTTGCAAATTCATTAGTCCAATTTGGTTGCGTTGGTCATCAAACACCAAAATCCAAAGTAAATAGGCCTAGGGTCCATTTTCCTTATAGGGAGGCCGCCCGGCCCACTCCAGAGCCCGTTCGCTCTCCGCCACCTCGTATGTGTTTCCAAGATCTACACCGTTAATTTTAAGGTGGTTTTAAGTCAATTCATCCAACGGTGATCGAGGGAGATGACACAGAACGATGATGTGGAAAATCCTTACCGCCTACTCAATCTCCTCTATATAAGGTGCCCCCTACCCCCTCCAGGAGGCCATCTCTCATTCAGATCAAGATACACCACAAGAGAGAAATCCCCATAAAGCTCTCAAGATGTAGAAGTAGAATAGCTCTAGTTGAGAGTTAGGGAGAGTTGAGCCATGCTCAGGTTCTGGAGAAATCTTCGGAGGTCAGGTATATCTTTGTATCTCACCTTTGCAAGACTTATGCTTTAATATAGTTATCTTCTCTATCTACTTTTATGCCTTTCATGTGTATGGTTAGTATAGTTATCATACCTTAGCATGGGATCTCCACTCGCATCGAGTGCTTTAGTTATCATATGTGACTAGAGTAGTAATCTATAGTATAGACATGGTGTCTAGACTATAGGTTACCTAAGATTGCGCTCAATCCTATGGTTAGTTGTGGTAGCCCCAGGTGGTGACAGCCCTGACGGCTGACGTAGTCCACCACGTTTGGGTTGGCATTTGTAGGACCATAGTTGGAGCTTCCTAGTCCCTTTCTCATCCCTTCTATGACTAGTGTTCTGATGTCCCAAAGTGCTATAATGTGTAATCGCTATATCTACCCATGAATTAGTTATATCTTCTAGTCTAAACTATAATAGAACCAAAGTAATAGAGAAGTATTTAGGAACCTAGAACTCACCCGTTGTCCTCTCAATTTAGCCAGACTCCTCATTTATGGAATTCTCTTATGTGTGTGTTATTATTCATAACTCTTATCATTATCAACACTTACCCCCACTTTAGTTTAGTTGGTATACTAGTTAGTAGATACATGATGGTGAATTATCAACTTCTTTAACCATTGTTTCCCTGAGGATAAATACGATACCTTGGAATACTCCTAGGTGAAAGCTACAGCGATATCCGTGCGCTTGCGGATTTATCTGTGTGCATTGAAAATTACAAACAAGCTTTCTGGCGCCGTTGCTGGAGAAATAATTGGCGTAAAGACTTTGATATTGATCTTGATGTCTACTAATCAAGTTATCACTAGCTTTTGTGGGATTACCCCTATTCTGTTGAATTGTGGAATAGATAGGACAACAGATGTTGTATTTGACCTTTCGACGAGTATCCACAAGAAAAGAAGACACATTGAAGAACTTAGGGTGCCTAAACATTAAAGATCCATCAACATTGGAGCCCTACCATCTCACAGGTTTGTATATATATATATATATATATATATATATATATATATATATATATATATATATATATATATATATATATATATATATATATATATATATATATATATATATATATATATATATTATTCTAACCATGTGTAGATTGGAGAAAAAGGTCGACGTCACAAGAATTTAAATCACATCGCAAGTGACGAATACAGATGCTGCACAACTCACAAATTCCATGTGAGTCATGGTAAGTATGATAAAAAAAGGTGAGATAGTCTTACTCATGGACTTTAAAATTGATGAGTAGTTATTTTTTAACTTCTCGCATTCCATTGCATGTTTACTTTAAATAATCCATGCATCCACCCTATTTAGTTTGGATTTTCTCATTTCAAATCCATAGCATGTTTAGTTCCTTGCATACATCCATGTCACTTGCATCTTTATTGAAAAATAAAAAAATTATTACTCACCATGATCATGCTCTCTTTCATCTCTATTTGAATAAATTTCTATAGTGCTTTCATGCTACCTTTGTCTGCTATAGTATGCTTTGGTTTGGAAGTACTCGACATACTTCCATAGGCCTTTAAATTAAGCGTGGTGCTTAGGTTGAAATGCCTTCCTTAATCAAAATTAGACATGGAGTCTAGTTTGGTTATTGAACTAAAAATTGCTTGTGTAGACACTTGTTATTTTTGTTGGACTAACCCCTATAGAAAACACTCAGTTTCAATCTAGGTAAGACAAGAGATGAATTCACATCAATGACTTTGCACAAACAAGACCGAGTTCATTCTTCATGGAAGAAAGAACTGTGAGTATCAAGATTTATTCACTTATCTTTTGTTGCAAGTTATCTTTGCCTTGAACCATTCTAGAATGCAGCAAACACATGAAAATTGCTATAAGAACATGATAAACAAAATCTATGCTACGATAATTCTGAAAACATCCTTTAATTAGCATAGAGGAAAATCACAAAAACTATGGACAACAACCCGTGTTTCAAATTCGTTATATTCCCTCGGGTATGTGTCTATTAACATTTTGCAAGGATGAAAAAATATAAGCTATGCATGTTCATAGTTTGCTTTGAACCTGCATGCCCAAGCCAAACCACCACTTTAGTTTTGGAACAAAGAGAAAGAAGATGAGTGCCATAAAATGGATCTACAATAAAAGCACTCACTCATAGAAGTGGACGGACAAATCAATAGGCTACAAGCAATTTCAAAGACAACCTAGCATTGAGCTTTCCTAAGACTCAAGATAGGATGCTTATGAGAAGCAGGGTGCAACCAACCTCATATTAGTCAGAATATGTCTGCTTTCATCATCTTTGAAGACACCATCTCGCATGTCGACAGCAAGGACAAGACAACGAGATGCCACTACATCATGACGTGCATCATCATGTCAACAAATATCAGTAATTAATGAGGTATGTCGACGGTGTCTCGTAAGGCCATTAATGACCATGATCGTGAGACGACGTCCCTTAGTCATTGGAGATGAAACTTTCAAGCAAGTATCAATGAGGTTCCTTCCTTGACCATCAAGATAGTTGGCGTATTGCTATCAAAGATAGAAGAACAACTCTCTACCATACTGCTAGAGGACAAAGACAATCAAGGAGGAACTCGAGTCTGTATCTCTAATGAACACCAATTCGTCAACCGAGAAGCAACAAAAATGAAGAACGGTTGACGAGAGAAGAACATGCTACTGTCGGCATCCTTGTCTCCTGGATCAGATGGTGCAAAGAAAAGTTAAATGCAAGGGAGAGGTCCTGCTCAATGGACCTAAAAACCATGAATCCTCGTTGACTGTGTCGAGTGATATAAAAGTCCAAATGTGGGAGAGTTAGACCGAATTTTCTATAGTTGATACAATCCTACTCTTCTTCCACCTAGGCTCCAATCGCTCTGGCACGCTGGTTTGCAATCCCTCTGCTCAATATCGCTTTATTTCTATAAGTTTGAAGTTTGAATATGTTTACAAATTTCATAGATGAAAATCAAACTTAAGATGTAAAGTAAAATCAATCCTTGCGAGAAGAAGTTTTTGTAACAATTGAGGCACATTATTTAAAACATGGGATAAATGTTCTATGCTAATAAAAATGTTAAAACCAACTCTATTATAGCTTAGAAGATGACGTTTAGCTCTATGACAACACTATCCTTGTTTCAATTTATTTGTACATCCCTTTGGGCATGTGTTGTCCACTAATCTTTTGTAGGAATACAGCAATGAGAAGAGCAGAAGGTCCAAACAAAGTGCCAAGATTCATAAAAGAAAGAAGAAGGTGGCACCACCATTGGAAGCGCCACTACTGGAGCCACCACCACAAAAATCCTCATCCTCAAGAGCGAACCGAGGTACTCGATCAATGAACTTAGCAAGGAGGAGTCCCGTTCGAAGGACTTAAAACACCGAACCCTCACCTAAAGGTAGCTCGGTAGTTATCCATGTTTATTTATTTAGCATTTTCATTCATGTCTTGCAACCAAAAAATGATAAAAATAATTATTGCATATTCATATAAATTAGATACATAACTTTTAAATTTTAGCATGTTTAATTCTGCATTGCATTTAGAAAACCTATATGCATGGCATATATAAAAAGAAAATAAAAAGTTGTAACTCTGCATAATAGACTTAGTTTAGTTTCATTCTAAGTTTTGCTTCAAGAAAATCTTAAAGTCCCATATGAGCAACCTTGTGGCATGTAACAACCCATATGAATGTTCATTGTGGTGGCAATAAAATAAAAATCATAAAACTTATAAAAACAAAATAAATCAAAAGCTAGCTTGGGGGAGATACATCCCCATGAATAAACCAGCTTGGGGGAGGTGCATCTCCAATTATCTAGGTAAGTATCTTTTTGCTTTATTTTATTTTTAAGCATTTCTAGCAATAAGATAAAAAAAGTGTGTATGCTTAGTACCAATAGAATAAATATAGTTGGGAGTTTAAGACTTTCTTCTCAATAAACTTTTGATGGACATGATGAATAGTTGCTCTGTTATAATTCCTTTCAAGTGCCTAGTTTTCAGTCTGAAATTCTCCCAAGTATTGGATAGACTTGATTTGATATAAGAACTTACTTTGAACTTGATACTTGTGGGTAGCGAATGCTTGATCTAAGTCTAGGTGGTTGGCGGATAAGATATGAGATGGTCTGAGCTGCTATTTATCCTGTTCCAAAGTGAAACTAAGTGTTGGAGTATTTTCTTTTGAAAGATGAAAAATCAATCATGATGAGTTCTTGTATCACAAAGCTAAAATTCCTACCAATGCCATATATATCTAGATTAGGAAAACATCCCACTTATATGATGCTTGTATATGTGTTGAGTTTTGTCAGGCCCTGTTGACCCTTATGAGAAGCTTGTCATGCTTTTAAAATCAAGATCACGTACACTTTTTTTGGGTGGAGTGTACGTGAATCATGTATCAGTCCCTAGATCAATATCTGATATGCTCAACTCGAACAAGATTGATATCAAAAACCATACTTTTATTGCTAATGGGGAAAACACATTACATGGTTCGGGTTTACATAGCTTAGGCCACTGGCCTTATAGTAGACATCGGAGTTCTAAGACAGCGGTCCTATATCAACGTGGCTCTATTTCCTATAGGAAACTTGGAGTGCGGACGTAACCCTAGACTTATTCCTTAATCATATTCCTATATCCTAGTTGTCGTAGTCCTAGCATAGCTCTCTCATATGGCTCTGTCTTCGAGTATACTCTGAGTATCCTATCCTTGCGTAGCTCTAGAAGTTCCATCCAGGTGTATGCTCCTATAGCTATGCTCCTAAAAACATAGAATGGAGGGGGTTGAGTACATAAAGTACTCAGTAAGCCCTAAACTTTGGATGGAGGAAGGCTATATGGTGGAGGTGGTTGAGATAAAAGTGGTAGGGTGAAGTAGTTATATTTATAGGTTGGATCCTGGCAGAGTATTACCATTCTCACCAGTTTTCGCTGTTCATTATAATTACCAAATTAGTAAAATACATCTTACCAGATTATCATGGTTGTAGAAGTCTAATCATAGTATCCCATCCTAGCATTTGCCCATTCCAAGGACGTGGCTATTCGAATAGATTTAGTAAAACTCTCTAGAGGTGTACAAATTTCCCCACAAGATAGACACAGTCTTACACCATCGTCATGGCTTAGACAGGTCTAACAAGACCAGGTCTAACAAGACCTTGTACCCATATGTACGCGACCTTAGATATCCATATAACTCAAATACGGCTTTGTAGGGGTTGGAAACACAACAACCGGGAAGATACCAAATCCCCCCAACGTGATGATACCAAATCATCAAAAAAGAAAACATGGCTCGAACACGGCCAAGGAAATCAATGGCTCGAATGCGGCCAAAAACCAAAAGCTTAACATGGAAGATCACATAGCATCCACACCAACCGAACCATGGAAGAAAACCTATCCCCCGTGTCAGCTCCTGATATTTCGCTACCTCAACCGACCTCCTAGTAGAAATTATACTTCTATTTAACGGGGTGTGAGATCAAGTCTACCCATATAGACATGTGGTTGTACACAATATCTCACTAGGTGGGAGGGACTATAAACCGGTCCTTATGTGACCGAGGCGAGTATCTCCCACAGGAATCCTCTCCAAGCATTCCCGCCAAGGCAATTTATCTCCATAAATTACCCCCACTAGCCCCATGTCAGGGTTTAGTCAATTTTTTTCATTCAAGTTCCATAGTTATTATCCCCAAGTTCATAATACTCATATTATGTCAAGGTAACCATTACCTTATCATATTATCAAGTTCATAATTATAGTTTCTTTAGTTCATAAGGGGGTTTCAAGTAATAGGGGTTGGGTTGTTATTTAGTGGAGATGGATAGTGGAAGGTTTATGGTGGAGGCTAGCATTATGTGGCAGTGGTGGAAGAGAGGTGGTTAAGGGAGGTGGCATGTATTGTAGAGGGAGGGGTTAGGTGGGTGTTAAGACTTGCCTCCATTCGTTGACGATTATATCCTTACTCCAATTCCCGTGTCTCTTGTTCATGTCTTCTGGACTCCATTGGGTTCTCTCATGTCTTCTATCCTATGTGGTCTAGCATCGACAAATAGGGAAACACAAACAAGGAAAATAACAAGTAAAGCATGTAAAGCAAGCATAAACAAACAAATGATTCTAGATGGATTGGTCCTATTGGGCTGGTCCTATTAGGTGATGGGTTGGTATCTAGGGTTGTCACTATTACGTCAATCTAAAGTAAGATTTGGATAGAGATATTCCATCCAGAAGGTAGGGTCCTACAGGTTGAGTTAAGGTGGGTGGTAGGTCTGATGGAAAACCAGACCACATTATTAGGGTTCACTATTATGTGAACCAGAAAGAGGAAGATGACTAGGTTAGACTTTCTACAGGTCCACCGAGGTTAGCAACACATACGCACATGCATATGTATGTGCCTAAGGTTAAATAGGTGAGCTAGGTTATGACTAGGGTTAGTGGCATATACACATAAGCACATGTATATACCCATGATTAATTAGAATTGGGTATCTAGGTTGCAAGGGTTAGCCATACATAGGCATATACCCGGGTATCAGGCATATCTTTGTATGTATATATATGGGTGGTCACTATTTTAGGTGATTGGGTACAGATATATTCGAGTATGTGTCATGGTGTATACACATACGCGAATATATACGGGTTCTCTACTACTACGGCGATAGGTACTCCTATAATTACTATTTTATTTAAATATAGAAAGGAAGGCAATCAAACTAGAATTTAAATGGGCACCAAATAATGGGACAAATGGTATGTTATGTACAGCTTGATTTTTGAAGAATTTTGGTGGTGGAATTAATTAATTTGGAGCTAGGATGATAAAGATATGATTTCACAAAGTTTACTAGGAAAAAGAATATGTGGAATATAAACTTGGGAATTATTTTTGGAAAGTGGAATAATGAAAATGGGATGTAAATGCTTGGGAAGGATCTGGGGTGTACCTAGTTTATTTAGGAATTTTCTAGGAATTTTTCTATGCATGGAAAGTGGTTTTTGACTCTCCTGTGTACACTCCTTGGGTGTACCTAGCAATTTCCTACCGGCTGACGCATGGGGAAGTATTCGAAGAATGTTAAGGGAAGTATGCCAAGGAGGTTTATTTGATGCCAAAATAAATTCTAGGGAGACACACATGCAATCACACAAGCATTCAAGCATTTCAACAAGCATTCATCCAATCACTCAAGAAATTCCAACAACCTAATCTAAATGTGTATGGTGGGTTTTGATGCAGAGTTTTGGAAATATATTTTCAAAATGGTTTTGTGGAAAATAAATAGTTAGGGTTTTAATTTGTTGTAGAAGTTAAAAAATTCCAATTTTTAGTGGATTTTAACATGATGCAAAAACACGGGTGTTACACTTCATCTTCATGCATAGGGCTTTCCTCGTGCTCGGTGTAGCGCGTGCTTGAGCTTCCACTAGAACGACTCGAGCTCAACCCAGTGATCTTCTTGAGGGAACCAGCAAGCTTCTTCCTAAACCTACCCATCGTGAAAACAACACAACAACAAGCGAAAACTTGGCCATGGGTTATGGTTAGCACAAAATATTAAAGATGAACCCGAGGACTAGCTCGAGCTTGAGATTTTTGCAGAGCTTTGTTGCACTAGAACTTGTTGGAAAATACTTGAAAGAAACTTGGGAGCAAGTGAGTGGGAGAGTGAAAATGTGAGTATGAGAGGGGTGAGGAGCTTCTCCTAGGCACCCTTGGTATTTATAGGCGCGAAACCGACTAGGAGGGGGGAGGGGCAACGGTCAAGGCCCTCTATCCAAGCGATAGCGCCAATGGCCACCTACACCTACAGGGTGTGGCCACACCTCTGGTGCACCCGCACCTATGGTGGGCCCACTCGGCCTGTCCTTTGGCAAGTAGTGCCCAACGGGCATTTTGAATTTGTGACCGTTGGGGCTCTGTTCAGACCCCCAAAGGTCTCCTCAGATTTGATTTCCCAACAAAATTTTAGTAAATTTTTAATTTTTATAATTATTGCAAAAACAAAAATTAGTAATAATAGATTTCTCTTATTTAGAAAATGATTTTTATTTGATTTTTCTGAAAGTTTTCTTTTGGATTAAAATTTCAAACTTTTAATTTAGAGGTATTTATTTTAAATGTTTTTAGGGTTTAAAGATAACTACCGATTTACCTTCGGCAAGGGCTCGACATTTTTAGTCCATCTGGTAAGACTTTTCCTCCATCACTAATCTATAGTTGCATTAACATTTTTGAGGGAGTTCTCGGGTTGCCCGGGGGTTTTCCCCGAATGATCGATAGGAATAGCGGCAGCTATTTGCAAAATTTGAGTTTCTATCATTTTGTTGAAGCTTAATTGATTTTTGACAAAGGATGACAGACTTTCTATTTTAGAATTGATGTCCTCTAGCATTTTATCATTGTACTTCAACTTTTTAGTGATATTTTCATTAATTTTAGCTTCACCAAAAACCAAGTATTTTAAAGAAGGTTGATTCAAATTATAATTGGAATTGAAGTTCGAATTACCTTGTGGGCGAGACTGGTTGTTCCACCCGTTATTATCTTGTTGGTGAAACCTGTTGTTGATGAAGGCAGCTTCTTCATGGGTTTCGGGGTAGTCGTTCCCTAAATAGACAATGTTACCACAGACCTCACATGTCATGTGTGAGTCCAAGGCCTAGACGGTGCCCTTCATTGCTACTTTTTTAGGCCCGTTCCTGCAGTCTTTTCATCAAAAGGTCTATTTTTGCAGTAAGCAAGTCCGACTCCTTCATGGTATGCATACATTTTTATGTTTTTCTTTCCTCCCCCAGCTTTGATTAGACACCATTTTATTGATGAGAGCCGTGGCTCCATCAATGGTGATGGAAAGAAAAGCACATCCAGCAGCCACATCGATGTGCCCCCTAGACATGAGTGTTAACCCATCATAGAAATTTTGGAGCACTAACCATGTGTCAATCCTATGGTGTGGGCATGCTTGGATGTAGTCCTACAACCTCTCCCATGCCTCGGGAATGGATTTCATGGCATTTTGCTGTAAGTTGGAAATTCGTCCCCTTAGGGCATTGGTTTTGCCCATGGGAAAGAACTTAGCGAGGAATGTCATGGAACATTTGTCCCACATGTTGATAGCTTCCTAGTCCTTGTAGAACCACTGTTTCGCCCTCCCTGATATGGAGAAGGGAAACAAGCAGAGCCTACTGCTTGCAGGCTCAACATCCTTGATGACGATCATGACATATAGCTCGAGAAAGTGTCGCAGATGCGCGTTTGCGTCCTCACAAGGCAAACCACTGACTTGGCTTGCCTACACCATCGTGATGAGGCCAGTGCGGAGCTTGAAGTTTTCGTTGCCTGTGTTGACAGTTGGCCCAACGGGCACGTTGGCAACATCGGGGACAGAGTAGTCGTGAAGCGTCTTGGCCATGATGGAAGTAGCGGATAGTGCAGCGATGACTAGTTTGACTGTGGGCGGAGTGGCAGAAGAAGAAGTAGTACGGGACAGGTTCTTTCTTAGGAGTGCCTCTGGATTTGCGATGTAGTTGTTTGGCATATCCAAACTGGTGATACACTATCCTATTTTCATACACAACAGGAGAAAACAAGCAAAGTTAGCCTGCATAAACAATAGCTACCGTGCATGCATATAATCATGAACATGTCCTACTTGATTCTTTAATCAATATGCCTTCCCCGGCAATGGCGGCAAAAATGCTTGTTGGCATTTCTTAGCATCACTACCAAATATGGAGATTGAATCCATCCCTAGCAATGGTACCCGAAATATCTATTGGCAATACTTAGCAACATCACTAATAAATAGCAATGCCACTAGGTAAGGCCTTGATAGTTCCTTAACAATTTTAGATATTTATCCGCAAGCGCACGGAGCTATCATTGGAGCATTTCACCCGGAAGTATTTAGGGTATCATTATTTATATTTTCCCAAAGGAAGGCATTAATTGATTAAGAGTCTAGTATGGATATGAACTTGAATAATATTGTCAGTGTTTTGAACAAACACCGGCTAGTAAATTTATAATTGTTGCGCATTCCCGGATGGTGCACTAAAGGACACAAGGTTTATACTGGTTCGGGCCGAATGTCCCTTCGTCTAGTCTGCTGCTGCTCGTGTAATCAGTACCGAAAAAGGTTTGTAGTAGGGGGTACAAACGGTCGAGAGAGGGAAAGACCCCAAGTCTCTGATGGAATGGTCGAAAGGATGCCAAGAGCTTGGTCGCTGTTTGGCAGTATGCGTGATGTGTAGTGTGTGTTGAACCGATCCCCTTTTTTGTGGGGTGTCCTGCCCTCCCTTTTATAGACCAAGGGGGGAGTAGGGGTTACAGATGGGAGAAATAGGAAAAAACCAAAGGCAGAGAAAGTCCTTCGAGGGCACTGGGTCTCCCTTTTCCCTTGAGCCTACCCTGCTGACATGGCAGACCACGTCAGGGATAGTATGTTCCACCGATCCTGATAGGGCCAGGCTCTAACTTTGTTTCAAGGAGTGGTCATGTCCCATCCTCCCTCGGTGGACGGTGCGGTGCGGTGCGTCAGGACGCCAAGCCATGACTCTGCGGGGAGTAGACGGGGAAATGACTATACGCCTGTCACTATAGATGATGTGAGTTCTTCCTTAGATTGTAGCGGTTGTCGTAAGCCTATGTTAGTATCCACGCCCGAGGGCTGATGGCGGCGCCTACAACACTATGGGACGAAAGTCGGCACCTACAACACTATTCGAGCACCGTTAGGTCAGAAAGGGCTTAAAGCGCCCGTCCCATTGTATTCTAATGGTACCTTCCTATAGGCATGCAGGGCATGGTCCTTGGTATTGCGGTTGACTCGAATGTCCCATCATACCCTGTGCTTGTCATCATGAAGGAGCAGGGTGCAATCATCAGGCGAGGCAGAGCCAGCCCTCAGTCGTCGGGCGAGGCAGAGCTCACCCTCGAACGTCGGGTGGGGCGGAACTAGCCCTCGGACGTCAGGTGAGGTGGAGCCGACCCTCAGTCGTCGGGCGAGGCGGAGCCTGCCCTCAGCCGTCGGGCGAGGCATATCCCACCATCGGACATCGGGCGGGGCGGAACCAGCCCTTAGATGTCGGGCGGGGTGGAGGCAGCCCTCAGCCATCGACGTGGGGCAGAACCTATCCTCAGACGTCGGGCAAGGCGGAGCCGGCCCTCAGCCGTTGGGCGAGGCGGAGCCCACCCTCGGATGTCGGGCAGGGTGGAACCAGCCCTCAGACATTGGGCGAGGTGGAGCCAGCCCTCAGCCATCGAGCGGGGCAGAGCCTATCCTTAGACGTCGGGCGAGGTGGAGCCCACCCTCAGACATCGGATGAGGCGGAGCCAGCCCTTAGCCATCGGGCGAGGCGGAGTCTAGCCCTCAGGGGTCGGGCGAGGCGAAACCAATCTTCCGTCGTTCGAGCAAGAAGCGTAGTAGCATTCTTGTCTGACCGAAAGCATCAACGTTCGATGGTTATTAGTTCCACCTCATAGGATACCCCGGTATTAGGTCCCCGTCAGTAGCCCCCAAGCCCCCAGCTGATTTGGATAGAGTCGCCCGGGGGGTATTTTGACCTGCCAGAGGGTGCACGCGAGCGCACCCGATGGGTGTAGCCCCCGAGCCCTGGGTGATTCGGATAGAATCGCCTAGGGGTATTTTGATTCACCAGAGGGTCCGCGCGAGCGAACCTGTCGGGTGTAGCCCACGAGCCCCCAAGTGATTCAGATGGAATCGCCCGGGGGGTAGTTTCGGACCCCTCGTGGGTGAGGCTGCGAGATTCGGGTTTTTTCAGCTAGATAGTTCTAAGGGAACCTTGGTATCCCATTCGTGGGGATTTCATCCCGGTCAACCTGGTTGGGGCTCGACTGTGGGTCGAGGCCCTACTGATGGTTGTGTCCCTGAATCCTGGTCGCTTGCGGGCCCATCCCTCGTTGGGACGGCCATCGAGACTATTGGGCCGATCCTTGGACCCGTATTCCCTCGGTGGGAAAAGAGTCCTGGTCTGCCTGGGGAAGACGAACCGTTCGGTGCGATTTTGGTGGGAAAGGATAGGGATCGCGGGCGCGTATCCCGCGACGTGACGCGGCGGTGTGTTGTGGCAGGCTTGGGGATCGGGGTGGACGATTGCCCTTCTTGCATCCGTCGCCCCTATAAAACCACGGGGTTCACCCCTAGGGTTCTGTACTTTGCCTCCTCGCCTTCGCATCTATAGCCTCCGCCACCAATCGCCTGAGCCTCCTGCACCCATATCGTGGCCGAGTGGGATAGGAGGATGATTGAGCTAAGGAAGAAGAAGATGTTACAGAAGCAGCAAGTGTAGGATCGAGGAGAGGAGGCAGGCAGTGACGACAATGATGACGACGACGACAATGATGAGGAGTCCGGTGAGGTACCAGCCGACGTGGATAGGGATGTCCTGGAGGGCAAAGATTCGCTAACGGACACCCAATTGTCCATACAGGGACCCTTCCCGTTCCACGTGGAGGGAAGTGAGTCCATGAGGCCAATGGAGCTGGGCCTGTCCTTGGGTCCGATGGGAGCCGATGGATCCGCCGCCACACCTAGGGTGCCGGCAGAGGATCGGTGGATGGGAGGAGGCGGATTTGCTGCTGCGCCCTCGAAGACAAAGGAGACGAGCCCCCTGCTTGGGAGCAGGGGGCATGCTTGAAATGATCCTGCCTAGACGAGTTGGAGTAGGGGTCTGGGGGTTCACCCCCAAAACGTTCCCGCCGCCCAAAGGCATCAAAGTTGGTCACTGATTCCCCTATTTTCCCCCTTTTATTTTTCTATTTTGTCCTTATGCCTTTTACCTCTTGCAAGTTCTTGCGATGGGGCCGCTCTCTAGGGCTGGCGCCCAAGAAGAGCCTTGCCCTTCAGGTAGGACGGACATCATTGCCCGACATCACTCCTGTTCCGAGCAGGAGCGGCACTGATGTCTTGGCCTCATTGGCTGATCTAACGCCGCCTGCGGTGGCGCCCGTGCCCTCGGTGGTTGCTGAGCAAGCGGCGGTGGAGGTGACTCCACCATCTATGTCGGAGTGAACGGAGCTGCCGCCAGTGCTGGTGGCGTCCTCCATGGTGGGTGTGGCACTGCAAGCCGAGGGTTTGGCGTCACCAGTGGAGGTTGCCATGACCGTGCTAGGCTAGGAGCAGCTGGACGCAGCCATGGTAGCGTCTGAGGGGGCGGCAAAATCCATGCTTCCGGCATCCCAAGCGATGGTGCCCGATGCGGGCCAGATGAAGGGGGACATGGCCAGAGGGTCACCAACCCTAATGAGCCAGGCGTAGTCAGACGCAGCCGCGGTGGTGTCCGAGGGGGTGGCGCAATCCATGCCATCGACGGCCCTGGCTGCGGTGCCCGAGGTGGGCCAGACGAAGGAGGGCATGGCCGGAGGATCTCTGGACATCGTGGTGGTGGTGGAGAGGACCAGCGGGGGGTCATCCTCGGCCCTGGTGTTGGGGGCAGCCGCTTGCCCACGCGGGGTGAGTCGCCGCTCCACTAGATGAATCCCCAAGACCCGACATCAACTCTCTTCTCGCTCGACGATGCTACCGAGAGCATAGAGCAGGGGAGTCTTGACGAAGGGATCTCGATGATGATGGGTGTCCTAGATCAGGCCTGGGTCATCCTGCGTGATGTCATCGTTCCCAATGCTCGGGTATCCACTTGATCTTTCATCTTGCTCTCTTCTTGTATTCATGTATTTTTGTATTTTTGACACTGGTCTTCTTTTTAGTCCCTCATTGCTCGTAGCCAGGAGAAATCCCAGTTCCTCCATGAGCAGAAGGTGGAATGGGACCGCCTCATCGAGGAGGCCTAGCTATGTAGAGATTTGAGTGCCCAGCTGGCCGCCGCCCAGCAGCGGGAAACCAAAGCGTGTCGGGACACAGAGGAGATCCATGGGATGTTCAAGGACCTATCGGCAAGGGTGAAGTAGGATGAGGAGGCTGCTGCCAGGGTCCAAAAGGAGCGGGACGAGCTACTCTAGAAGGACATTGATGCCAGCCAGTGGGCCATTGAGCTCCTGGCAGAGCTAGAGATGGAGTGAGATCTCAAGCTAAAAGCCGAGGATAGGTCCATGGCGTTGCAGCAGAGAGCGAACTAGGATGCCAAGGTGATCGCCTGGTTGCATAGGGAGCAGGACAAGCTACGCCAGACCAAAGAAAGATTTTGCATGAAGCATGGCATGGCCCGCAAGGAGCGTGACTGGGCCATCCGAGAGCACGACAAGGCACGTCGGGAGGCTAGGACCCTCTGGATGGATCTTGGAGACGTGGTGGCTCGAAGGCTAGAGGCCGAGGAAATTTCTGCCGAGCTAGGCATGGAACTCGCTGAGGTGCGGGGGATCCTTCAGGTCAAAAGCGATCAGCATGATCTTCTGTGCTCTGCCGTCGTGGTGGTCTGCGATGACCTATAAGTGGCGCAAGAGGAGGGGACCAGCTCCCTTATGACTCGTGCCGCCGGTATCACGGCGCGGGTGGGCCAATGTGAGGAGGACGCCTTTCATGCCGAGATCACCCAAGCCTTCACTGTTGCCCATTCTCATTATGATCGGGAGATCAACTTGGAGGTAATGAGCCAAGGCTTCACGCCTGGCTATGAAGACTCCGAGCTGGATGAGATTGAGAAGGCAGTGACTCCCATTGCGCAGAACCTGGCGAACAGGCTGAAAGACATGGTTCTCCCTTCGAGGAAGTAGTTAGTTAAATAAGTTTGATAAACATTTATCTATAATATGTGGACAAGTGTCGGTACTCTCGTGTCCGAAAATAGATTCGTGACTTTGTTTCGCAATTTTGTTTCGTTTGTTTGATCTTACCTTCTTCCCTTTTTGCAATGAAAAAAGATTCATGCGATCCTACCCTTCCGCTCGTTAAGACTGCAGGGCCCGAGGTGTTTAGGGGAAATTTTGATCGTGATGCTGAGCAAAATTACCATAGCCGTCTGGGCATGGGCTTTTTGTGGTCTTACCTATCTGTTCCCATGAACCTTGCTGCCAGTCTCGATGCGAGGAAAAGGTCTGATGTAATGACTATTTTGAAAAAAGAAAGGAGGTACTCATACCTTTGTTAGCCCCCGAGAGATTTGACCCCTTGTGGTCACTGGGGCCGGATGTTACTAGAGACCAGAGCGAGGGTAGCAAACTTACTCTTGCATTCGCACGTACCCCTTACTTAAGATTTTGGTGATCGCCGCGTGACCGTGCGTTTGGCCTTATCGCTGGCCCAGCCTTTCTCGAGCCCCCGCACGTGGTGGGGATTCGGTCAATGGCCGGCTCATTTTGTGACCATTGCCCCGTCCGTTGTTTTTCGCAACTGGAGGGGTCGAGGCGATGTCGCTTGCCTTGGTGGCTCGAGTAGCGTGCCTAATGAGCTCGCTAACGGGGATGTTCAAATGGAATCCAATCCCGCTGCTTTGCAACAGGGTCAGCAAAGTTCTCAGGCGGTGCTCTGTTGCTCCATGACCTACCTTCCAATAGATTCCCCCTTAATGGGGAGTCTATGGGCTCAACAAGAGGGTGGATTGAACTTAGAAGGTTGAGATGACCCTTCTCGCCTTAATACGGGTTGGGCAAAGGCCGCTGAGGCTCACCTGCGTTTGTCTCCCCTAGCTCTTGTTGGATGCGAGGCGGCCTTAGACCCTTTGTGGGTCAGCCTTCGAACCTCGGTCTCTTGATCACGGATCGAGTGGCTCGAGCTCCCGAGCCCCTTAGGGTCTGATAGGGGTCGGCCGTGTTTCACGTGTTACCCCGTCCTCGGTTTCCGCAACCAGAGGGGCTGAGTTGATGACACTTGCCTCGATGGCTCGAGTGTCGTGCTCAATGAGCTCGCTAATGGGTACGTTCATGTAGAATCTGGGTCCATCATTCACTGACGGGGTCGGTAGAGCCCTCATTTGGCATTCCACTACTTCTTAACCCACCTCCTGGCAGATGCCCGAGCCGTTTGGTAGGCTCAGGTGGCCCATTGGCCTCTCCTCGACGGAGATTCTATGGGCTTGGCTCAGGGTTAGAATCGAACGAGAAAGGTCGAGATGTCCCTGTCCGCTTCTAAGCGGGGTTAGGCAAGGCCGCTAGGGCTCATCTTGGTTTTTCTCCCCTGGCTCTGTTTGACGCGAGGCGGCCTCGAGCCCTTTGCGGGCCGGCCTTCGAACCTCAGTCAGTCGCCGCTTATGTTGAATGAGGCTACTGCCGCTTCGTGATGTGACACGAAGTGTTGAGATGCAGCGATTTGCATATGCAACATTTGGATGATGGGATTAATGTGCGATTTAATTGAAACGACAGCGGGGGTTGGTAACATCACCTCGGTGGCATGAGCGATGAGAAGCTCTTACCGGACATGTCCGTGTGGGGTTTGAGTCCAATGTTTGTGATGGGGCCGGTGTGACCTGCATGAGCATCGCAATTTTCTGTTTCTGTCTCTCGGCGGCGATTCGAGCCGTTCGATTGACTTTTAAGCGACCTGATAGCTTCTCCTTGAAGGAGATTTTGCAGGCGGACCCTCCGAACCCTTCTCGAGAAGGCGAATGCAAAAAACTTGGGGTACAGGGAACTATGAATTCGATTATGCTGGTGAACAAAAACACCATAGCCGTCGAGGCATAGGGTCTTGCGATTCGTCCAGTTTTACTCAAAGTTTACACCCGCACCCCGCGTCTCTGGCTTTTAAACGTAAGGAGGGGTTAGGCGATGAGGATGTCTAAACAAATAGACACCCTCGACAGCCCCCGAGCAATGTCCGCGCCTCTGCCATTGCTGGGGTCGGAAGCTCGGTCATGAAATTAACAAGCAAAGTAAGTAAACAGAGGTGATTATCTTTCAGCGGTCGTTCATTCATTATTTTACCTGGGCTGTCCGATCGACCCAGGAGGCCCGTTGGGCCCCCCTGGGTGGGGGTTCCATCATTTTATGGTCCTGCTCGGGGAAGCAGAGAGTCGCTTGCATGCGGGTGCACCCCGATCCTTGTGCCTGGTGCGTGGTGGTGGTGGGCCTTGCCCGAGCAATGTTCTGTTTGACCAGGCGGTGTCTCATTGACCAAGGCATGTCCCGTTGGTCCAGGCGCATCCCCTTGGATTACCATCAGCATTGATTTCCCATCTGCATTGAATAGGGGAAGGCAGAGAGTTTTTTGCCTCAACCTTTCGCCTTTCCTCAGCTGCTGTGCCTCTTCCTTAAATTAGGAGGGGGAGGGGAGTTCTCGTCCCACTCCTTCACCAGCCTCTGAGCTGCTACCTCTTCTCCTTCCTTTCCACCAAATGCATTCGTGCGTCGCAGTGGTTCCTAAGTGAGAGAGGGTAATGCCAAGAAGAGAAAAGCTCACAGATCCGCTCGTGAATCTAGAGCGTGATGTCGAGCTGGAGGACATCCAACATAGATGAGGTGGTGTTGGCTGCCTTTGCTGAGAAGGGGCCACTGCTGCCGAAGGAGGAGGAGGGGCACTAGAGGGTGCCAAGCATCGTTGGCTTTGCCGTTGTTCGTTGCGGTCTTTGTTCGGTGGGAGACAGCCCTCGCCTAGACGCCATTGTCAGGGTTGCGGCTGATGATAATGGCGTAGTCCCTGGAGGTCCCAGCGGAGGTGCCGTTGTTAGGGTTGCGGCTGATGACGATGGTGTAGTCCTTGGATGCCCCGGCGGAGGGTACCACAGTCGCTGATGTGGTGCTCGATGTTGCGGATGATGGCACCTTCGAGGATCCCACGGCACGGTAGGACATCACTGATGGAGAGCGTGGCACGGCGACCGTAGCAGTACTCATAGTAGAGCTAGTCAGAGAATGTAATTGAATAAGTTTGTGGGGGAGCCCCCAAGTGAACAGTCTTTGGTATTTATGAGTACAATAGTCCTTTTCGTGATGAAATCACTTTGTAAGCAATGAGTTTTGTGCAAAAAAATGAATAAGTTTTCAACTTTCACAATGGCAAACAGCCTTTCGGCTTTTCTCCCTCTTTTTGTAAAAGAGATTTTGGTGCCTTCCGACCCTTCTCATAGCTAAAGTCGTAAAAAACTAGGAGTGTGGGTGAGGCAGTTCTAATTACGCTGGTGAGCAAGGAGGTCATAGCCACTAGGGCATGGGTTTCCCGTAGTCCTACTAGTTACGCTCAGATTTTGTCTCCCTAATTTCTGGCCTTTAGGACTTGTCATAAGAAAAGAGGGAAGACTTAGAGAATGTTTGCAAAGATAACACAGAGAGTGTTTTGTCAGATAAATGTACTTATATCAGCCCCTGAGTGAGGTCCAACCCCTCCCCATTTGCAGGGGTCAAAGGTCGCTAAAGATCGGGGATTTCTGAAGAAAACTGATAAGAAAAGGTATGTGTTTATTTAAGGGTAAAAACGACATAGCTGCTCAATGTTCTCGGCGTTGGTGAAGACCTCGCCGTCGATGGTTTTCAACTTGTAGGCGCCTAGTCAGAGTACTTCCATGACGATGTATGACCCCTCATAGGGTGGGGAGAGCTTGTGGCGGTCCTTGTTGCTCTGCACCAGGCAGAGAATAAGGTCCCCAACGTTGAAGGCTCAGTCCCATGCCCGTCGGCCATGGTATCGTTGCAACGCCTATTAGTACTTGGCCAAATGGAGGAGGGTGATGTCGCGGGCTTCATCTAGTTGGTCCATGGCATCTTTGTGGGATGCCTCGGCTCCCTATTTGTCATACGCTCTAATTCTTGGCGCTCCATAGTCGAGGTCCGTTGGGAGGACAGCCTCGGAACCATAGACCATGAAGAAAGGCGTGTAGCCGGTGGCCCGGCTGGGAGTTGTCCTCAGACTCAAGAGCACCACAGGGAGCTCGACGACCTAGCGTGCACCGAATCTGTTTAGCTGGTTGAAGATCCTAGGCTTGAGGCCCTATAGGAGCATGCCGTTTGCGTGCTCGACCTACCTGTTTGTTCGAGGGTGCACGACGGCGGCCCAATCGACCCGAATGTGTTGTTCATCTTAGAATTGAATGAACTTCTTGCCAGTGAACTGTGTGCCGCTGTCTGTGATGATGGAGTTTGGTATTCCAAAGTGATGGATGATGTCAAGGAAGAACAGCACAGCTTGCTCAGACTTGATCACAGAGATCGGTCGAGCTTCGATCCATTTCGTAAACTTGTCTACGGTGACAAGCAAGTGGGTGAAGCCCCTGGGCACCTTTTTGAGAGGCCCAACCAGGTCAAGCCCCCAGACCGCGAAGGGCCATGTGATGGGGATCATCTAGAGTGCCTGGGTCAGGAGGTGAGTCTGCCAAGCGTAGTACTAACACCCTTCGTAGGTGCGTACGATTTGCTTGGCGTTGGCTGATCCTAGGCCTTGGGTGTCCACTTGAAGCAGACAGCTTTCTTCAGAAGCCGATAAATAAAGGGGGAGTCCTCATTCACTAAGGCACGAGATGAATCGGCTAAGGGCGGCGAGGCACCCTGTGATTCACTGAACCCCCTTTATATTCTGAATCGGGCCCATCCTCATGATGGCTAAGATTTTCTCTGGGTTGGCTTCGATGCCATGCTCGGAGATAATGAAGCCGAGCAGCATACCCCTTAGGACCCCGAAAACACATTTCTCGGGATTGAGTTTGATGCCATTCGCCTAGAATTTCACAAAGGTTTGCTCAAGATCGGCAACGACGTGGTCAGCCTGTTTGGACTTAACTACGATGTCGTCAACATAGGCCTCAACGGTCCGTCCGATGAGGTCCCCGAAGCATCTAAGCATACATCGTTGGTACGTTGCCCCAACGTTCTTTAGACTAAACGGCATTGAAATGTAGCAAAATGATCCGAAGGGGGTGATGAAAGAAGTTGCGAGTTGGTTGGACTCTTTCATTGTGATTTGATGGTAGCCGGAGTACGCATCAAGGAAGCAGAGGGTTTCGCACCCTGAGGTAGAGTCGACTATTTGGTCTATGCGTGGCAAAGGAAACGGATCCTTTGGGCACACCTTGTTGAGGCCCGTATAGTCAACACAGATCCTCCATTTCCAGATCTTCTTTTGTACAAGGACAGGATTGGCTAACCACTCTGGGTGGTGTACTTCTCTGATGAATCTGGCGGCCGATAGTTTTGCTATCTCTTCACCGATGGCCCTACACTTTTCCTCGTCAAAGCGGCGCAGGCATTGCTTCATCGGCTTGGAACCAGGATGGATTTCCAAGGTATGCTCGGCGACCTCCCTCGAAATGCCTGGCATATCCGAGGGTTTCCATGCAAAGATGTCTTTGTTGTTGCGGAGGAAGTCGACAAGCACGCTTTCCTATTCAGAGGAGAGCGTGGTACCAATGCGTACCGTTTTACCCTTGGAGCTGCTGGGATATATGAGGGCCTCCTTAGAGCCCTCTGCCGATTCGAATGACCTGGTCAATTTCTTCGTGTCAGGCGTTCCTTCAGCGACCTCCTCCTTGAGGGCGGTGAGTTCCTCGGAGGCGACGATTGCTGTGGCGTGGCCATAGCACTCGACCTCGCACTAATAGGCCTACTAGAAGGAGGTGCCAATGGTGATGACCCTGTGGAGGCCTAGCATCTTCAGCTTGAGGTATGTGTAGTTGGGGATGGCCATGAACTTTGCGTAGCATGGTCATCCAAGATGGCATGGAAGGTTTTGGGGAACCCAACCACCTCGAAGGTGAGGGTCTCTATCCTATAATTGAACTAATCCCCAAAGGTGATGGGTAGATTGATCTGTCCTAGTGGCATGGCCTATTTCCTGGGCACAATGCCATGAAAAGGCACTTGGGTTGGGTGGAGGTTTGTCCGGTCGATGCCCATCTCGTCGAGCGTCTTGGCATACATGATGTTGAGGACACTGCCTCCGTCCATCAGTACTTTGGTGAGCCGCTTTGGGCCAATGATCGGGTCGACAACAAGCAGATACCTCCCTGGGTGTGGGACAGTATCCGAATGGTCGGCCTGGTCGAAGGTTATAGCAGACTCCGACCACCAAAGGAAGGGAGGTGTGGCCGGTTAGGCTATGTAGACCTCGTGGCGTGCGACCTTCTAACAGTGTTTGGAGTCATAGGCTGCCGATCCTCCGAAGATCATAAGGTAGCCAATCGGTGTTGGAAAGCCATCGTCCTTCTCCTCAGCATCATCCATAGTGGGGGCGAGCTCCTTCCCCTGCTCCCCTTTGTTGGAGCTTCTAGACAAGAATTTATACATGAGGCTGTAGTCCTTGAGAGGATACTTTACGAGAAAGGCATGGTTCGGGCATGGCCCTTTGAGCATTTTTTCAAAGTGGTTTAGAGTGCCCTTCGTGGGCTTCCGACCACCCTTGTGGTCAGCAGTGGCCATGAGTGAGTCCTCGCGTCGTTGCTTCTTATTCTTCCTTTTGGCGGAATGATTGGAGGTGCCTTCGCCGGTACCCTCATCCTGCCTTGCTTTGCCTTCGAGGTGATCGAAGATCACTTCGACCGCCTCTTCTCCTGAGGCATGGCTAGTGGCGATGTCTAGGAGTTCCTTGGTGGTCCGCGAGCCCTTGCATCCCAGCTTATGAACCAAGGACTCATAGGTCATCTCGGACAGGAAGGCTCCTATCACGTCGGCGTCGGTGATGTTAGGGAGCTCGTTGCACTACCGGGAGAAGCATCGGATGTACCCACGGAGGGTCTCACCAGCCTTCTGACTATAGTTCTTGAGGTCCCATGGGTTCTCAGGGCTTTTGTACGTGCCCTAGAAGTTTTCCACAAAGATCTCCTTCAGATCCGCCCAACTCTAGATTGCGTTGGACGGTAGGTGTACCAACCACGCCCAAGCCAAATCGTCCAGGAATAGTGGAAGGTTGCGGATAATGAAGTCATCATTATTTGCACCACTGGCTTGATAAGCAAGCCGATAGTCTTCAAAGCCTAGGGTTTGTTTCCCTGGAGTACTTAGGGATATTAGTAGGTGGTTGATACCTTGGCGGGAACGCCGCGTTGAGGATGTGTCGGCCGAAAACCTAAGGGCGTGGCAGGTTGGGGCTCGGGCTCCGGTCCTCGCTGCTGTCGTAGCATCCACCATGTCAAGGATGATAGCCATGGCAGGCTCCTTCCCTCGAGTCATTGTAGGTACGTCTGCAGGAGTCGAGGGTGCTGTGCACGTCACGGTTACAGCTGAGACGCTGATGTATCTGGGCCGCAGCATGCTGCTTACTGCCTTGCGGTGCCTAGTGGACTGATGCATCCCTGGTGGGATGCACTGAGGGCATACGCTAGCTGGTGTCGAGCTTGCGTCGCCAAGACAATGAACTCTTTGCCTGCTGTGCCGCCGCACGCTCGAGCAGCGTGCGAATTTCGTGGTGGGCCCGGTGATTCTCAGGCGTTGCGGCCTCTAGAAGGCCATGGAGCAAGGCTGTTGTGGTGATGATGTTTTGGCTCACCCGAGCAAAGTGAGAAAGGGTTTCATCATCGGTGATGATCCTTTGGTTTACGTCGCGGGCCACAGCGCGTGCGTGCCCACCATCTCTGCGGTGTTTGATCTCCCGATCGACCAACACGTATTCCCGAACAAGCTGTTGTCTGGCTTTGTTGATATCCCACTTTCGGGCATTTAGCTGGTCCACCCCTACGTGGGATGGGGCTACCATTCTTCCTTCGGTTCCATTGCCGAGGTTGCCTACTGGGGTAACCTCCTTCTTGGAGGCGCTTTCGACGTGTCCCTTGGAGGTTTCCGCCATGAAACATTCCTGGGAGGGATGATGGCTCCCTGTGCTAGAGTCAGAGCCAGAGTCCAACCCCGGACCTTCTGCAAGGAGGCCGTGGAGGGATTCTGTGATGCTTTCAATCATCCCCACAAACTCATTGTTCACGGGGGACGGGACCGTGCGTCGTGCCACAAGGTGGCTTACGGTCGCCGCGGTGTTGCGGAGACCGAATGAAAATGCCATCGGGGCGCTCCACGTGGAGTGGTTTGGAGATAGGGTGAGGCAGCGTGGGTCCTTCCTAGATGGCTGGGCTCTGAGGGAGACGCCGAGCTGGCGCTCAAGCCTCCTGTAGCCAGAGCCGATGGAGGGGAGAGATTAGATGGCGAGATGGGCCAACGCCAACTCTCCTCCCACCGTGACGATGAAGTCCAGGTCACCAAAATGCATGTGTGCGCCCAGGACCTAGCTGATTGTGTGGTTAGCCATCTAAGGCCTAATTTGGAATGCGCAAAGGCCCCTACCTGGCATGCCAACTGTCGGTGTTTCGAACAAACACCGGCTAGTAAATTTATAATTGTTGCGCGTTAGGCCCGGATGGTGCACTAAAGGACACAAGGTTTATACTGGTTCAGGCCAAATGTCCCTACGTCCAGTCTACTGCTGCTTGTGTTATCAGTACCAAAAAAGGTTCATAGTAGGGGGTACAAATGGTCGAGAGAGGAAAAGATCCTAAGTCTCTAATAGAATGGTCGAAAGGATGCCAAGACCTTGGTCGTTGCTTGGCAGTATGTGTGATGTGTTGTGTGTGTTGAACCGATCCCCTTTTTCATGGGGTGTCCTACCCTCCCTTTTATAGACCAAGGGGTAGCAGGGGTTACAGATGGGAGAAAGAGGAAAAAACCAAAGGTAGAGAAAGTCCTTCGAGGGCATCGGGTCTCCCTTTTCCCTTGAGCCTGCCCTACTGACATGGCAGACCACGCTAGGGATAGTATGTTCCACCGATCCTGATAGGGCTAGGCTCTGACTTTGTTTCAGCTAGTGGTCATGTCCCATCCTCCCCCAGTGGACGGTGCGGTGCGTCAGGCACCGAGCCATGACTCTGCGGGGAGTAGATAGGGAAATGACTATACGCCTATCACTGTAGATGATGTGAGTTCTTCCTTGGATTGTAGCAGTTGTCGTATGCATGTGTTAGTATCCGTGCTCGAGGGCTGATGGCGGTGCCTACAACACTATGGGACATAAGTCAGCGCCTACAACACTATTCGAGCACTGTTAGGTCGAAAAGGGCTTAAAGCGCCTGTCCCATCATATCCTGATGGTACCTTCCTACAGGCGTGCAGGGCATGGTTCTTGGTACTACGGTTGACTCGAATGTCCCATCGTACCCTATGCTTGTCATCATGAAGGAGTAGGGTGCAATCATCAGGTGAGGCAGAGCTAACCCTCAGTCATCGGGCGAGGCAGAGCCCACCCTTGGACGTCAGGTGAGGCGGAGCCAGCCCTCAGTCATCGGGTGAGGTGGAGCCTACCCTCTGCTGTCGAGCGAGGCGGAGCCCACCCTCAGATGTCGGGTGGGGCAGAACTAGCCCTCAGACGCTGGGTGGGGTGGAGCCAGCCCTCAGCCATCGGACGGGGCGGAGCCTGTCCTCAGACATCGGGCAAGGCAGAGCCGGCCCTCAGCCATCGGGCAAGGTAGAGGCCACCCTCGGACGTCGGGTGGGGTGGAACCAGCCCTCAGATGTCAGGCGGGGTGGAGGTAGCCCTCAGCCATTGGGCAGGGCGGAGCCTATCCTCAGACGTCAGGCAAGGCAGAGCCCGCCCTCAGACATCGAACGAGGTGGAGCCAGCCCTTAGCCATCGGGCAAGGCGGAGTCTAGCCCTTAGGGCTCAAGCGAGGTGGAACCAATCTTTCGTCATTCGGGCAAGAAGTGTAGTAGCGTTCTTGTCTGACCGGAACCGTCAACGTTCGATGGTTATTAGTTCCACCTCATTGGGTACCCTAGTATTATGTCCTTGTCAAATATACTTGCAAGTACACCAATGTTTATAACAGCAGTAAGAACGGTATTCTCAAGATAGTGGATGCACAATTGGCCATTCCTCAAAAGATAAAATAAAAAAGAAAGAATAAAAGAATACTCCTAAGTAGAGCAGGCATGGTCTAGTATAGTCATATAAAGATTAGTTGATAATCATACAAGTTACATAATTAGTTTTAGTGCTAAGTGTGAAGCAGGTCAGGAGGCCACCGAGTACTGGTCTACCAGCAACCTCATGTGACAATTTAGACTCCTACACCCTAAACTGACATGGGGGAATGGACAAGGCTATCACCACCTGCCGCCTTCCCCTCAACCATGGAGAAGGACAATGTATTCACCTATCTCTCCATACTCGAGCACCACGCTCGCGTACATAGAAACTACCCAAATCCCCTCGAACTCTGACCCTACAGATCGACAAGTAAAAAACTTGGGCACACCTAACGGCATGATGAACCGCCACCTCAACTTAGCTCTAATTCCAATTATATGTTATATGAGTGGTTAAGCATAAAGTCATATTTGCTACTCTCAAAACACATAAACTTATACTAGTTAATATGTCAAGATCATAACACAACAACTATACTCTAGTTCATAAGTATGACTATAAATGTAAGATGAGAGCATGACTTTGGAAGAACTCATATTTACATTCATACTAAGAATCTTTTCTTCCAAGGAGTCAAGCCCTCCAAGGTAGCTTTGCCATGCTCTAGACTACTACTAGAAAGATAAAAGTACAAAGAAAAGTGAGATGTTGCTCAAGAGGTGTGTGGTGATGTCCAAATGGTGTGTGTGTTAGAGGGGAGCTCTAGCCCTCTATTTATACAGGACTTGAGGCGGTGTGGAGGCTATTTTTGGTGCGAGGCATGGACTCCACCACCTCTGCATGTCTTCATGTTACCGCCATATGAAGGAGCGGCAGAGAGGCGCTAGGTGGGGTGTGAGCGCACCCATGGTGCTGCTGCACCCTGACCGACCTCTGTCGCCATCACTTTCGCATGGTGGGTTGGTGAGTGGACTTGGGCTGCTCCTTGGGGTCATCTTTCGCCCAAATTGTTTGAGTGAATGGGCCTTTCTATTTATCCTTTGCACAATTCGGCGTTACGCTTCATCAGAAAGCGCCTTTTGGTGTATTATCCCATGTATTTGTGTTTGTGCCCTGCAAAGCAATAATTTCCCAATCCATGTGGAACTTGGTCAATAGTAAATACATATGTGTTTAAGATTGCTAATTGCTCCTCTTTTTATGTCTTAATTGGCGGTCAGATTTGGTCATTAAGGACCACCAACAAGGAGGACAAAGAGGATCAAGAGGACGAGGACGACGATGATGGCGGTGACAACAACAATGACGGTGGGGACAACGGCGGTGGCAGTGACAATGGCGGCATTGGGGACAACGATGGCGGTGGGGACAACGGTGATGAGGTCACGCCTCCAGCAAAGAGGCACAAGAAGGAATGCGGATCCTCTGGCACTAACAATTTGGATTAGTTTAGTATAGGTAGTCCTACTTTGCAGTCTAATCTAGTAAGTTAGTTTTTATTAGTTTGAAATAAAGTAGTTATGTTTGGTGCTTTTGTGCAGTCTAATCTAGTAAGTTAGTCCGAAATGCAGTCTAATCTAGTAAGCTAGGAGGGGAAAAAACAAATCCTCAATCAGCATCTTAACTTCATGGATCAGTGGCAGGAGCATTTTGGAAATACCTTAATGTAGTTGCTAGAAGGGGTAAGAATCCTCAATCTAGTAAGTTTAGTGTAATTACTTGGTATTTAATACCAATGTGTGCTACTTTTGTAATCTAGTAGCTTGGAGCTTTTGGAAAGAATGAAATGAAGACATATCTAAGAATAGTGTGTTGAATTCATGGATTTGTTCATGTTAATGGCTTGGATTTTCTAGAATGAACAAAATGAAGTCATCTTTGACAGCAAAGTTCTCTTTTATTAACTCATGGCTAGAGCAAAGATTGTAATTGAACTGGTCTTTTTTGTTTGCTTCTTTGTCTCTTAACCCCCCTCCTAGATTTTCCTCTTTTTGTAATTAGGCGTCTTTGGTTCCTAGCCATAGTCTACCACAACTAACCTTAGCCAAGTGTGGCAAGCCACAAAAAGTATGGCAAGCCACAAAAAGTGTGGCTAGCAAAGTAGTTGCCACACTTTGCCATGCCTAAGGGAATCTTGCCACATTTATTTACTCTATGACATGTGGAGCCCAAAAGAATCATGCCTAACCTTAGTTCAAAACCAACAATTACCAACTTGATCAAACTTGGCTAAGGTGAAGTGTGGAAAAATGTGGCTAGCAACCAAACAGGAAAGTCAGTAGGGGTGCAAGCCGCTCCTATTTACTAAAAAAATAAACAAACAAACTTCTCTTGGAAGCTTTCAGTCCATAGGATCCATATATCCTTCAACACACTATTTGGTCATAAGATTACATCAATCCTTTAACGCAACACATTGAACATCAAGAAACAGCACGCTTTGAGATTACATCAATCCTTGAGCACAACGCATTGAACATCAACAAACAACACACCTTGAGATTACATCAATCCTTTCATTCAGCATTTACTTTATTTAGTACTTTACTTTCAGTACTTTATTTAGTATTATTGCTTTGCTTTGTTCAAGTACTTGTTCATTATTGTTCATCATTAGTAAGCTTAGGTGCTTGTGTCTTGGTATTAGTATCATAGGTTATCTTTTGTTTAGTAGTCATTTGTTAGACCGATTTCACCGTCTGGTTAGGGTACTTTGATCTCATTTCATCGGAGCTCGGATCGAAGTAGTAAGCTTATAGATTAAGCGAGGTGCTTAGGCTATAAATTACCTATGGATACGGCTAGGCCTCTAGATAGATTGTGGTAGTTGGCAAGTGATGATAGCCTTATCCATCCTCTATATTCCACCATGTTAGGTCTAGTTATTAAACCGTAGAGCTCGTGGCAGACCTTATCTATTTAACTCTCCTAGTTGGTAGGTGGGCTATTCCTCGAAGTAGTCATTTGTTTACCCTTTGTTACTTAAGATAAATTGCTCGCTCTCCCACCTAGCTATCATATCTCTAGTTTAGCTTGATCATTAGTGTACCCATTCGTTCACTCACAACCACCATTACGTTTAACCACTAAGGATAGGGTCAAGCTTTTTCTTTAGCAATCCTAATGATCAAATATAAATTATCCTCCCGCCTTCTTTTGGAAAAATATAAATTCGACACTCAGTACTCACCGAGCGAAGTGTTACTCGATAGTTCTGTGCGCTTGCAGAATCCCTCCATTAGTCATTAAGAAATATCGACACCAAGCACGCCCGCCACCTCTGCTTGGGACTCGAGGGCTTGCCCAAGCCTTAGGCTCCCGATCGACGAAAGCCTGGACACGATCCTTGGCTCCCTCCTGGTCTTCGGTGCCAGCTAAGGCCCGGGCATGAAAGGGGTGCCTCGAGCCACCAAGGCTCGAGAGGCTCCCCAGCGTTGCCCCGTAGGCGTGGCTCTATCAACCGCTCCTTAGACAAGGTCATGCACGGGGCGTGACGCAAGAAGACAAACTCCTCCGCTGGCTTTAGGGGCTCAGGGGCTTCTAGTCCCATGCGTCAGCCCCTCAAGATAGCCGCTTTGCCACCAAGAAGCGTCCAGAAGGTGCACTTGTTGGAGGCCGGTCCAAGCCGACACAGCATGACACTCAGCGTGTCAGAACAGAGTAGCCGGATGAGGCCTAGAGCTTCTTCGGCTCCACGACATCGCCACGGTCCACCCGATGCCGCTCCAAGACTCTCCTAGACTCCAGTGCATGTAGACCATAGGCTCAACTCCCTCAAACCGCCATGTACCCGACCTACCTCAAGATATAAGGGGAGGTCGGATCTTAAGAGGGGGAGGACGATTTGAGACAGATCATTTGAGTCCTCATCGTTTAGCTCACGTTCTGCACCGAGAGCAGAGCAATCTAGAGACGGGCACCGAGAGCTTCTCCACCACACCCATCGTCTTTCTTCTCTCCGACAAGGGGAAAGGCTCCACCAGCAGCGAGGCTTCCCTAGAATCGGCACCGAGCGATCCCCTACCAAATTTCTCTCTTTCTCCCTTACACTATGTTGTAACCCTCCAGATTTTAGGTGCTCTTGAGTAGAAGGATCGTCAGCTGCTGGATGTAGGGCCTCGATAGCCCGAACCTGGATAAACCGTTGCGTCCCCTCTATGAATCTTGTGTTCTTGAGTCCACCCGAGCCACCGGAGACACGTACTCTGACACCACGACGAATAACAATGCTTACCGCGGTTTGACCCCGTGACACCAACCACTAAGCAATAAAGTAATCAAATAGAGAGAACCTTTGATATTGTATAGGAAGACCTTAGGCTACTCGCGGGTGAAGAGTTTTGTGGTATTGTTTTTAAGACTGCCATATCATGTAAAATAAAAGAAAACCAAGATGAAACATCCATTCTTAATACATAGTTTTATTCTATTGTTTTATAGACATTTAATTTCATTACTCGTAGAGAGTTGATAATTGTACCACGAGAGTTTCATCTAGACGAAACACATCTTTTCTCTCTTTTTTTTAATGTTACTATGTTATTCAAAATATGGTCAATTTAATATAGATAAAAAAAACCACCGAATCTGACCTTACACGTAACAATAGTATACTTAGTAGACGTGGGACCCATGTTATCTGAAAGCCCTCAACATGAAAGCTCATAGAACCATTAGGTGTACATTTTCGAATAAACTGAGTCCTATTCTGCAAAAAAGGCTGCGCGCCTACCGAGCACCAAGTACCAATGCAAATCCGCGGGCCTTTTTCCCATTTTTTTTACTGATGATGAAAGGCTCACAACCTCCCGTGCCCGCTGCTACTTCTGGCCTAAAATTCCACCAATCGGAAGGGGCAATCTGGGCAGATTGAAGGGGGCAGACCGTGGTGCTGCCGTGATGAGCTTCCAAGAAGAAGGCTACAAAAGGACCAAGTGTGCTCTTCAGGGAGAAAAAATGCATATGCTTTCCCCCACTGGAAGACAGCATGCATGCATACGCAACTTGTTACCAACATGCCTTTGGATTTTAGAATTCATGTCGACAAAACACAAGAATAAGAATAGTGGCCCCATTCGCTTCGCTGAAAAAACAAACAGAAACATTGTTTCGGCTGATTTATTGTAAGAGAAAAATACTGTTCCAGCTAAAAAAATAGACTGAAAAGTACGGATTATAATACAAGCGAACAGGGCCACACAAGACGGGCTACTTGGTTGTTTGAAAGATGGGTGCCAGTAGATTGCAGTCGTCTACGCCCAACAAAAGGAGTGAGCATATATTTCGCAAACTAAGACTACGTTTCTTAAACAACCCTTGTGAGTATCTCAGTCCATTAGGATGGTGACACGGGTACAAAGATATTAGTTTGCATTGACCAGATAAATTTATTATTATTGTATATAACAGTGTTGTGTTATTTTGAAACTTCATTTGGACACAAATTGGGAGATATGACACGTTCAGAGCGAGAAACGGCACATTTGAAATTCCAATTTTAGAATCTTTGCAAAAAGAATTCAAATTTTTAAAAGGGTCGAATGTTTGAATGTGCACGTAAGCAAAAAAAAATCAGCTATTTGTTAAAGGAGTATTAATTAGTTCCTCCGTTTTAAATTAGAGTTCACTTTGGCTTTGTCTTCAACAATACCTCTTTAATTTTAACCAAATTTATTGAGAAACGCATCAACATCTGTAACATCAAATTTATTTCATTAATTCTCCACAAAATATATTTTCTTAAGTATAATTATTTAAACTTGTAGATGCTAATATATTTGTTTCTAAAAATTTGGTCAAATATAGATTTGTTTGACTTAATAAGACAAACTATAATTTAAGACGGGCTGTAGTGTCAAATTAAACTTCTTTAATTTTAATACGTTCAAATTTTTGGATGCCTCCCAAGCCCCAACAGTAAAAAAACAAAGACTATCTGCTGGACCGTGCAACGATATATCCACACTTAATCTTCATTTAAGTAGTGGTATCTTTCTTCGTTTCTTTCTCTAAGACGTATCTAAAAATACGAGCTAGCATTAGCTCTAAACTCCCCGTTCGCTTCGCCGAAAAAACAAACCGAAATATTGTTCTGGCTGATTTGTTGTGAGAGAAAAACACTGTTCCGGCTAAAAAAAACAAGCTGAAAAAAACGGATTATAAGATAAGCTAATAGAGCCTTACAGGAGAAAGAGACTATAGCAGACAATTTTGAACGTCGTGCTGTGAGAGATGCCTTTTGCACTATTCGGCTATTAAAAAATTAATTCGGTTAGCTCTAAGCTGGCCATTAGAGGCGCTCTAAGTTAGAAATCAATTGTGCTCTCAGAATTCATTTTCTTTAATTTTATAATGGCGCACACAGAATCTAGGTTCATGACTTCTGCAGAAATTAATAAAGGAATCTCTTACTCTGGACAGATACCAATGAATAGTTTTTTTAGGAGAGAAATTATTGATGACCTAGAGAGCAATAGAGACTAGATTGATGATGAGCTCAGCTCACACAATATACTTTTCCCACATGGACGGTGACCGGTGTTATAGCCTTATAGGTACCTAACCACCTATCACGCAAATTATTGGTTGGATTATTCAAACAGGAGCGAAGATCCTTCATGCTATGATTTTTGTTGATGACGTAATAAGCATGCATAACAGTTTGCTCTTTACTAGAAGGAAAAAATATATATTTTTGAATTACGGTGGTGAACTCATTTGATTAATTTTTCTCCTATAGTTTGGAAAGATTTCTTTAAGCACATTGAAATCAGAAGAATCAGTAAATCGATGAGAAAAAATCAAGAGGAATATATGCATCACCATTACGTGAAAACAACTGAGGAGAATGTAAAAAACTGCAAAACGAATTGAGGAGATGGGTGAGGCTAGAAAGATGGATAGACACAAAATAAACGAACTGAGAATCAAACACATCGTGTTGGCTTTTCTTGCTACATAATTTATGCTATGCACCTAAACATTACGTTAGGTTTAGATACATATTGAGAGGAAAGGAGGTACACTAAGCAAGTGCGAAAAATTGACCAAACTATATACTTAGAAAAGTCAAAACGACTTACAATTTAGAATAGAGGGGTACTATTATATATACAACAGTTAATACTTATCTGTAATTGAACTGAAAATCATTTGAAAATAATAAATAAATAAATAAATTGCTAGAACAAGCTCTACTTACTACATGTGAACTCAGAAATAAGAATCCACAGCAATTGAATATACACACAATAGTTGCACACGTAAGAAACAAAGAAACGTCTTTCACAAAAAGAAAAGGCAAATGTACTGTCAGTCTGTCACCACAAAACTATTTGTAGTGTACGTCAGAACAATTGTTTAAAACACATGAGTTCAACAATACTTTTACTATAATAATCCAACAGGAATTGGAATAAAGAATTAAGAGAATCTCCAACAGCATCGCTATTCCCTTCCGTGATTTTAGATTTACCGATTATGGAGGATTATGAAGGATAAAAAGCGTCCAAAACTGTATATGGTTTTCCTTTTTTCCCCAAATAGCTATCCTGGCAAATAGCTCGGTAGAAATCCGGCCCAAGCCACCGTCGCCCGCCATGCAGTCGCACACGCCTTCCTCTCCCTCGTGAATTTGCCCCACTCGCGTGATTGGTCGATCCGGTCAAAGAGATCTAAAATAATATGACATGGCAAATTTCAAAAATAGAGAAAGGGATAGAATAAAGAATCTATTGTGGTGCTCTAGTTTTTTTAAGAGCCATTTTTTAGAGAGCCTCTAAATCATGATTTTCGGAGATCTATTTTACAGAGTCTCTTATAGATGCTCTAAAATCTAGTTCTTGAGAGATGGAATTTTGAATATTTTTGTATGAACTATTCATGAAATTTTAAGGAAACAACACTTGATTATTGGATATTAATTACATTTATAGATAAAAAGAAAGATGTTGGTCAGTAACTCACTTGAGATTAAACTTTCATATACTTCTTGCAAAGTTACAGCTATTTGAATGTTGCAATCCACCAAATTCTACTTTTCTCTAAGGGCTTGTTTGGATGCACTCATATCTAACTCAATCTGTATGTGTTGATGTGAACTAGGGGTGTAAATTAGTTTGATTTCTACCCCAATTCGTTATAATGCATGTGAATTAATGTGGATATGAGTGTAGCCAAACAAGCTTTGAAGGAGGAAAGAACATGATACGAAAAAACTACAACATGGGCCATTGAACGAGCCTTAAAAGATGCAAATTTTAGTAGACGAGTGTTCTTCAAACAAATCATTCAACGACAGAGAAAGTAGATATACCGCCCTCGAAAATTTTGTAAAAACATACTATGTTTGCCAATAGTGTCACAGAAGTATACAATGAATTTATTCAAACAAAAGTGCACTTGAGCACTTCATCATAGGGAGTAACAACACCGTTAATTAATAGCTGAGGAGTGATCTCATGGTAAATCATTGAGAATCGAATCACGTTGTTTGCATATCTCGTTTGTATCGAATCTTGTACTCTTCAACTGTTTGTCTACCTCTTATGTAATTGATAGTTCAAAATGCTAATCCAAGTTGAGATATCATAACTGTATCATGTCATATCATGGTTATATTTCAGTCTAAGGCATGACTAGACTATGTTTTTAACAAGAATATATCTGTGTACACTTGTCTTTTTAAATTACCACCGCATATGCAATGTCTCGAAGATACATGCATTTAGCCAAGTTGGACTTGTTTTTGGCTAAGCACAACTTACCACTCATCACCACTTTGGACCCGTCTCTTGGTTGTTTGCCAAACCAGCTTTATGACTTTTCATAAGGTATATGCAATTGGTTAGAGTGGATTATCTATATTATAATATTTTTGTCAGTTAGCCATATTATACAATTCATGAGCTATGGAAACCCGTTACTGGGTGTATGTCTATAAAAAGAAATTAAATCAACCTAGGAGGAACTATAAAAAAAAGGTATCCAAATTCAATTCGAAGAGCATTCCAAACCCTTTACTGGGTGTATGTCTGTATGACCACGCTCCCTCCAACTAGTTGAGTTAGTTTTCATCTATGGAAACTATTGTAAGCGGAACTATTTAAGCATTTATCTTTTTGGTGTGAATGTAAAATGTTTAAGCATTTAATTTATTTTTGTGAACATAAGTTTTCTCTATTGGTACACAGCCAGAATATTAAATTTCTCCTAGTGAGGTGAGGTTCTCCTAGTGTTTTGGCATTCAAAATTTAGTATAAATTTTTCCTACCAAATGCCTCCTAGTGAGATTTCCATGTGCTATAACTAGTGGTAGTGTTATATTACTACTTAAAAACACTAGGAGAATTCCACCATTTTGGTAGTGGTACAAATAGAATTTTCAATAAGTGCTGATATTTTTTATGAGTGATTAGCTCATATCCCTCTTGATGCATGTGCAGTGATCTCTGGAAATCTCTCAAACATTTCTCCCATCCATTAGTCACAAAGAGTTGAAGTTCATTGTCTAAAAAGGAGTAGTCGAAGTCATCTTAGCTATATGTATGTTTTAGCTAGATAGCAGAGCATTTCTGCACAATATGGAGTACCTGCACTATATACAGCTTATATTGCTTGTCGCAGTCACGGAATGCCTGATTTATTAGACAACGAACTTAATTTGGTGAAGTTGGTTTCCACTGGGCTTTTTTGAAAGAAAAAAAATAGTTTTTGTTTTCCTGATATTTTTTGTTCACCAGCTTCTCTCTTTGAAATTAATTATTATGGAACGATTAAGACACTAGCAAAAGGAAGGTTTATTACTGCAAAGCAAAAACATAAACCAAAACCCTAGCAGCTATAGTGGCATACGCATCTCACTGTTATAGCCACCGTTTTTGGCAATGATCAGATCAGATTAATACAGACGGTTGCGACTCTACCAAAGGCCTCTAGAAATCATTGTATAGGACGGGTACGGAACCAATATTAGGGTGTGTTTGGTTGAGCTATGGCTGTGGGAAAAAGCTGCTGTGGGCTGTGGGCTGTGAGCTGTAGAAAAGCTGCTGTAGGCTGTGAGCTGTAGAAAAGCTGAAAGCTGTTTGGTTAAACAAGTATAAAATATACATTCTATCTTTTTCTCTCTTGAAACAACTATGGAAGAGCTTTTTATTCCACCAATTTCGAAAAGCAGAAAGCCAAAAGCCAAAAGTAGGGTCAAACCAGCTTTCAAAAATGTACTACGGAAAAGCAGCTGCTTCTGAAAAAGCAGCCTCCAAAAACAGCCCCTTTGGTTGGGCTTTTGGCTTTTGGAGCCAAAAGCCCAACCAAACGGACCCTTAACCTTAGAAATTGATCCTAGGATGGTCGGTAACATGGCCCGTTCCTAATAAATAAAATTATTTTACAAAAACTAAAAATCGGCTAAAAAATAGCAAACAAAATTTTTAATCTTAGAAGAAATCTACTAGCTAAGAACATGGATGTGCATCACAAGGCACAAGGCACGCAATTTTGGCACGAAATATGTGCATGTCCATTTTCTAAGATTCGAACACGTGATCTCCGTCATGCGAGCCTTCTCTACAAATCTTATATTGAATATTTGGGATCTAAAATATCTTAAATAAGAAAATTCAATAAAGTTTTAGATCTGATCGAGCACTACAACATTGGTATAGGATGTGTCTCCATCATAGGTTGATTGAAAATTAAAATAGTAAATTTTAAAATTTGTGAACTTAAAATAGTGAAGTTGTTGGTTCTGAGTCAAACTTTCTTAAGTTTGATCAAATTTATATAAAAGAGCACCAATATTTATGATACCAAATTAGAATTATTAGATATACCATGAAATATATTTTTCATACTGGACTTATTTGGTGTCACATATGCTGGTAGTTTTCTCTATACACATAGTCAAACTTAAAATAGTTTGATTTAGAATAACTGTATTTGTGACCCTAAACAATTTCAAATAAAATGTTATTAACAGCAAAGTTGTAGAACTTCATACAGAACTATAGATAGGTTTCATATAAAGTTCATCTTCCATTTGACTTCATTTATAAAAGTTATGAACTTTTTTTGTGTTGCGCAAACTTTGAGAGGTGCGTCACATTACCAACCGTGGCTTCGCGGAAGCTTATTGTCATGAAGACGCTAGCAAAACGTGACACTCCCCCTCTAGAGACACGGAGGAAGCACTACGCCAGAACTGATAATCACTGCCAGATCGGAAGCCACAATGGCTGTCGGAATTCATGCTGGCAAAGGTTAATCGACAGTGATGGAGGTGGCCTATCACTGTCGGGTTGGTGACCAGCAGTGACAATAGGGACAACACTGCTGGGTCAAAGTATCACCCAGCAGTGATACTTATGGGTATCACTACCGGGTTGGATCATCAACCAAGAGTGAAATGCTAAGTGTCACTATAGGTTCAGGCCATGACCCGACAGTGGCACTCATGACACCACTGTCAGATGGGCACACTCCCGACAGTGCATAGTTGAAAACCACTGCAGCAGGTCCAATACCACGATCGACAATTACTATTATAACACACGTTACACACCACACCATTCTCATTGCCCTCACATTTCTCACAAGGTAGCTAGAATGCATCATATATATAACTACAAAGGTCAAATTAACTTAACAGGTCCCTACACATGGGCTGCCTAGTTGGTTCATGGGTAGCTCTGGAGTTTTGGATGGTGCAGAGTTGTCCTTGATCTGACAAAAAAAATTGTTGTAATCCTTGTTTCTCATGAAAAATGTAAGGGTATGTTAGATATATTCAACAATTGTTAGAAAAAATGTTGTAAATTTATACAATTTTCCTTGGTTTCTTGCGTTTATGTCCCTTCTCCATTTGCTTTTGAGACACACAAGCATAGATTCATTTTAACAACAAAAATAGTAAACCATTTATTTTTTTAACCTCATATTTCCCTTAACTTGTGGTAAATGTAAGGTTGTGTCAAAATTTGAGGTGTATATGAGTTGTAAATTGATCCAAGGTGTGCAAACTTTAGAGTTTGACTTGAGTTACATGAGGTGTATCCATTTTGTGAACGATGCATGTGTCCCTTTGAAAATTTTATGGCAAGCATATACACCCAAAATATGCTTCCATACAAAATTTAGATTTTCCATAACACTTTTAGGTATTATTAGAATTATTTTGTGGTAATCTCAAGATGGAAGTTCGAATTATCTTTGCAAAACAATTGATTTTGTATCTATCTCCATGACAAATGATTGATTGAACCATATGAGCCAAAAAATATAATTTTATGTAATTTTTTAATATTGTTGGAGGCACATGTAGTTCAATTTTGAATTTCTTTCGATCGGCACATAGAAATTCATTTAAGTTATAGAAAATAGTGAATCACTTTTAAAAATTTTGAAACTCCTAGACAACAACATATATGTTGTCTATTGCATGTGACGAACATTTTAGGGTACATAAGACAAGTTTTATATGATAACAAAGACCTTCAAATAAAAAACATATACGATAACAAAGATCTTTCTGGAAAAGAGGTGCAACCTTGTCCTGACTAGTTCAACGATAGCATCAAAGACTACAAACACATTACAACATAACCACCTCATGAACTTTCTTCTAGCACCCCCGAGTGGGTCTCAAAGGTGATAGAGCATGGCCGAGGGGTAGAAGAGTCACCAGGGCTGCTAGTAGTGATAAGCCAATGCCTCGGGCTCAGACGTCATGTAGCCCAACAACTGGATCACGCAAGCATTGCGGTCAGGCACGTCACCTCGACGCGGCTCCATCTTCACGAACCTTTCTTCTAGTACCTCGCGCACTATCTTGACTACTAAGGGAATATGTATATGGAGGGTTTTCTCCTAGAAAGAATGTTCCTTTCACACAGAGCACATACTGGGAGTACAAACAGTGAAGCAATGAGTAGTGTTCTTGGATTTGTGTGGGACTACAAGCAAGAAACCTCATCTATATGTGTCTCATCCGGACACATGATTTATAACTAGAAGCCACCATGGGTAGCTAGATCTGGCGGTGGAGAACCAAGTAATTAGTGGTTAGGCAGATCAAATAGTCCTAACATTGCCAAGTCAACCCAATACCAAACAATGATGCCCTTATGTCACTGCTAGTTTAAGCCACGTCCTTGATATCCCACCTATAATTGTCAGTTGGTAGCTCTAACTAGTAGTGGAACATCACTATCGGGTCTTGCCTCCATCCGACAGTGATTGGTATGTCGTCACTATTGGGTCTCTTGGATATGCAATCATTGGTCAGACTCTAGGCTTACAATCTGACAGTAAAGCAAGACATGCCGTCAGAGATTGTCAGTTATGTAGTAGTACATTAATCATTTTGATTATCATTCTACTCATGTGGTGATAATATTAATCAAGTTAGTGTAATAACTACATTAACTACGTGAGGAAAAGGTTATTAGTGATGAGCAATAACCCGCAACATGGTGAATAGTTACTTTGTTTAGGACAATGGTGAATAGTGACTTGGGTCACAGCATTAATGACTAATCAAAGGTACTACTAGCTATCACGGTCCTAAATTCTCATCGATGCTTGGGGGGCAGCGAGGATAGATTTAGGGTGGCCCTGGCGTAGGCGGCTTCCTCAGCGGCAACGGTGACTCCAGGTCGCTGCTAGGGTAGAGGCATGAGCGAGCCTAGGAACGGGCCGGGGAGGCGACAGAGGGGCGGCCTTTCTGACCGGCCTAGGCGGTGCGGCTTGGGGAGGTGGGGCGGCGGCAGCGCAGGAGGGCGAGGGAGAGAGGAGCGGCAACAGCAAGCGAGAAGAGGAGGGGGAAAGGATAAAAGGGTTTAACCCCAAAACTAGCTTGCCTCTTTCAATAATTCTCCCTCGTATATATAGAGGGGGTTTACATGCTAATGGGCTCGAGCCCATGAACCTTGTTTGCCTAATCCAGTCCAATCCTATTACAATGGAACCATGGTCCCTTTCCTATTTTAATTGCTTCTTAGCCACTTTGGCAACGACTTCTGGTGCCATCCTACTGGGCATGACACTAGGTAAGGCTGTCATTTTTTGCAACACTATGTTGCTTTCTTCCTGAACATGATATATAGTATTGAAATCAATTTTCATGGCGGATTAATATTTGAGTAAACCTCCCAATTTATTTGATCAACCACGCTGGTGCCACTGCACCAAAACCAAGCTAATTAAGTTGTAATATGTTGGTTGTTTTTAGTACTAATATAGATATCACCGAGACATTCTTGTGCAGAATTGTTGTACTGATTCACTGTAAGCTAGCTTAACATATTTAATTAAGGTCGTCCTATCAGTAGAAAATTAAGAGGGGACCATAGAGATTAAGAGCTATGGGTGACTAGTCCTGCAGTGACAGTGGACCACCACTAAAGTTCTAAAGGGAAGAGGGCACGCCCTAGGAGTATATGTACTATATTCTAGTATATTTTTAATTATATGTATACAAATGCATAGACTCAGGACCAACGATGGTCACAATACTATGATGCACAAAATCGTCATAGTTTAAATAAAGGAAAAAAGTCTCTACCTGTTTGCCTAAGTTGTTGTCACATGGCTAATGACGTGGCTCAATGACATGACATGTGACATGGAAAAACTTCGTGATTAATTTTATCATCATTAGTTATTTGGTCTTAGCCCATTTTGAGACATAAGTTTGGTTTGGGCCAAGTCCATTTGGAACCTATTTTTTATATATTTTTTGTTAAACCCATTCCCTAGAGAACTGCTTGCATTGAGAGATTATTATAGCTCATTCTACACACACTATTTTATTTTGGCCCAAGTATTAATTGCCTATGCCCATTCAAACAATAGTAAAAATTTGAAATCAACTTAATGAATTTGAATCTAACTTCATACACATAATGAATTTGAAACCAACTTCATATACATAATGAATATTAGTTGACCCATACATTAGTATATATCAAAAGCTAACCATATGTTTATATGTTGTTAACAAACCACAAGTTAAGATCAAACCTAATAAAAACAGAAACAACCATTTATTGAGTTCAACAATTCACCGACCACATACATAATATATTGAATCCAACTTCCACTTCAAGTGTAACAATTCAACTCTGATTGATAATCCCTACTGCAATCTCCCGTCATCTTCCTTGACAATTGTTACAATAAGGTAATGAAGCATATTAAGGGAACTTGCTATTTTTATAATTAGATTATAATTTATTATAATTTAGATAAAAGGATCATGGAATAAGATCTCAGATAAGTGAATTATAAATTTTGGAAGGTCATATGTTAGTTTAACTTAAAAATATCTACAACTAAAAAGCCTCAAAAGTCCACGTCAACTCTGCAGCACAAAATCCCTCGACCGAACCCTTCCTAGGTTCTTCTAAAATTCAATGTTGATAGGTGGGACCGATGCACCAAAAACACCATCGACATCAGACACCCCGATGGTTCTGCATGCCCTCCCTTTCACTCTTGTGTCTGCTGATAGGATTTGCCTCGCAATGAATCCCCCCTTTCCCGCCTCGCTCAATCACTTCTTTGGACTCCACGGCCTAGATGAGAACCACCCTCGCCCCCAACCTCACCGAGCGCGGTCCCCGTTATAGCCCAGCACCATCCTTGTTTCTAGCCACGTCCAGCACCAAGAGCAATCCCTTTCCCTTGTGCCCAACTCATGCTAACGTTCACTCCCGCCTCCCCGCATTTGTGCATAGTCGTCGTCTAGCAAATTTGCACTGCTACCAGGGAGGCGCACGCGGAAACGGCAGCCAACCCTACCGGAGGCGATGCGAGTGGATGAGGTGATCAGCTCCTATGGGGAGCGACATGAGCGGATGAGGAGGGCACCCCTAGAGCTTGTCGCTCTCGATCCGTGCTCACAACTAGCAATGCAGAAGGTGCTAGACATGACAGAGTGGCTATGAACTACGATCCATCGACTCATCCCCATCGATCCATCCCCATCGACCCCACCCCATCCCAGTTGTGGCGGCGACGACGATGGCGGCATATGGCATCATGAGGAGTGAAGATGCACGACTTCACCAACCCTACACATAGCTTCCCTACCTGTTCGTGTTGCCATCGGCAATGTAGGTTTTTACTAAGGGGTGATGGATTCACTAGCTGTTTCTCGTTGCTAGGCCTTTAAATTTGCTTTGTCCTTGTTGATGGTCACTAACTCCTTATTTCATACCATCAGCTATGCTTAAATTGGTAATGTGAATGGCATCCACCATAGTCATAGGGTTTAATTCTAATCAATTCCACAAGTTTTGGTGACTATGTGATTGTAGGAACAAGGTGACTTGGGACATGATAAAACACATGATCACATGCCCAATTTGACTATATCATGTCAAAGAGCTTGTCGAGATACACGAAATCAAGTTTTGGATCACCCAATATGGAGTCCGGACCAGAAAGTTATGCCTTCCAGAAAATCATAACACAGGCTCTTTATGATTATGGTTATGAATTTTCATATGTCATTTGTATGCCATTACAAAAATATAATATAGACTCAAGTAATTATGCATTATAATCAATTCTTAGTTCTCATATCATACTATGTGAATGCATTTATTACAAGTTATGATATTGTTGACAGTAAAAATGTACCGGCACATGTAATGGACCTTTATCAAGATGTTTCTGGCACCATGACAATCAAAAAACATATTCGAATCATCGTATTTGGAGTTTGAACGAAGAAAAAGAGGTTTTTAGGTGCTACTAATAAAAAACAGTTTGACCGGGTCCAAAAGCGGCTAGGCTGGTTTATCTGTTCCTCCCTGCCACTGAGTGATCTAGCCCCTTACCGGTGTGATGACCTAATTAGCATCAACAGACATCTCTCAATGTTAGCTTATTTAATTGCTTTATTATTGACTAAATACGCATACCATATCTTATTTTAATTATGCATTATAGAAAGACATGCATGGCAACCCTAAACACGCGCAAGTGTGCGTGCCCCTCTCTCTCTCTCTCTCTCTCTCTCTCTCTCTCTATATATATATATATATATATATATATATATATATATATATATATATATATATATATATATATATATATTATATCTAATAATAAAGAGGCAAAATTTATATCCACCTATTTTTTAGTTCGGCCATCCCTTAACTAACTTTATGAATATGAAAAACCGCCTATAGCCCTTCTCTTTATATAACTAAGAATTCTAATCCAATTAGATCTCTCCGATTTCGGGTGAATAAAAATCTTAATTCCAATGGGAAAAATATAATAATATGGATAACTAGGAATCTTAATCCAATTAGATTTCTCCAACTCCGAATAACCGGAATAGGAATCTTAATCTAAATGTAAAAATATAATAATAGAAATCTAATAAAGAGGAAAGAATATTATTTATATAGACCGGATGTGGATTATACACTGAAACACCCGTTTCCTGACTCCCTGCACGCAGCAGCAAGCACTTTGTTAGTTCCCATGAGGATCACTCTCGAGTATGTAAGCATCATCGTGCATATCACTCCTACATGTTTTAAGCAAAAGATTAACCAACAATCCAACATAGCTAACATCTGGTGTACTATAAACTAACCGATCGAGAGGGAAATTAAAGCAGATCAGATAGATGGAGGCGTAGTACACGTGTTGGCCAGCCGGCGACGAGAGCATGCAATTTGATTAAGATAATGGTCTAATTAATATTCCAACTACTAAATTATTGATGTAATTTGATTAAGAATAAAAATTATTTTTATTATAACCTAGATCAGATAATGGTCTAATTAATTAAATCATGAATAGAAATCTTGGCCAACTTATTGTCCAATCTAACCTAGAAGCGGCAACGGGATTGTGCCTCCGGCAGATGTGGCGCCGCAGGAGGCGGTGGCGGCCACGATGACCTGTTGGGGTGGGGAGGCGAGCGGAGAAGGTGCAGGGGTGGGGAGGAGGTAGCGGATGCCGGTGAGGTAGCTGCCGTCGACAGCAGCGACGGCGAAGCGGCCGCGGCCACTAGGGAGCGAGGCGGGCTGCGTGCAGTGATTCTACTTTTTCACTGAACTTTTCCGTTCTTTCATGGATAATTAAGTATGTTTATATATTTCTACTGATTTTGCACGACATAAGGAATTTGCTAATTTGGCTGGCATTATTCTAAATTGCACTTTTATAAACGGTTAATGTTCTAATATAATTATTGCTTCATTATCGATGGATGAAATGCAAAATATACATATTAGTAACTAAGCATAGATATACAAGTTTTGATTTCCTCCCGTTACAACGCACGGGCATGTTTACTAGTCTCTCTCTCTCTATATCTATCTATCTATCTATCTATATATATATATATATATATATATATATATATATATATATATATATATATATATATATATATATATATATATATATATATATATAGATAAATTTCCTGCGCTTTTTTGGTCTGGCTACTTATAATGATGGGGAGATCAGACGCAAAAGAAACAGAAAGAAAAGAATCCTCTCCCAAATCGGACTTTTCCAAATCGAACTCTATCAAACCAAAGGAAAAAACATCTCACCAAATCGAAACCATTGGAAAACTAGACCGAATCGAATACAACGTACCGAGACATAAATCAAGGAGTGCTACGTGCACGAGCCAACGACGGCGGCCACCGAGGCACGGATTTGGCGTGGCGCGCTTGAAAAATGCACCGTTAGGCCGCCGTGCGCGAAACGATGCTGGGACGCCCTGCTCCGAATAGCTGATAGCCGCGCCCGAGTCGCCACCAGCCACCCTACGTGAGCCGCTGCTCGGACGCTCTGCACCGGCATAGCTGGCCTCCACGTGCGAGTTGCCATCGGCCGCCCTACGCAAGCCATACCACTGCGCGCCGCCGCGCAAGAGCCGCTGCTGGGCCGCCCTGCTCCGGCACAGCTGGCCACCGCCGACCATCCTGCACGCGCCGCCGCCCGCCCTGCGTGGGCCGCACCGGGAAGACGCGCACGAACCACCGCCGCCGTGGATTTTGGTCAAGAAGCAAAAAGTGACGCTGCTGGGATGACGGGCGCGGGCGCAGCTTCCGATCGCAGAGAAGGAGCCGTCGGGGGTCACGCGCCGCTGCATCCGCCGCTGCCGGTCACGCAGAAGGATCCGTCGGGGCCTCGGGGGTCGCGCGCAGCCGCGTCCGCCGCTGCCGGTCGCGGAGAAGGAGCCGTCGGGGTCAAGCGCGGCCGCGGCCGCCGCTGCCGGGGCATGCGCGGAGGAGCCCGGGAGGGCAAGCAAGGGCGGCTTGGAGGTGCGGCGACGGCCTGCGGCCGCGACGACGGCGCTTCCACGCCATGTGCGAGACCGGGAGGTGCGAGGGCGCGTGTGCGGTTCTGCGTGCGTTGGTGACAAGGTAGAGAGAGAAAGAATAATATAATATAATATAATATAATAAAGAGGAAAAAACGAGGAAAGAGGAAAAAAAGAAAAAAAAGGTAATTTCATTCTTTTTAACTAGGAGGATAATCTGTCTTACCAAACGTTTTTAAAAATGTTGTGGTTAGATATAATGTATAACTGATATTTATGAGTTTTAAAAAATTTTGTTACAATGTTCATCTTATTTATGCTTCATCCGTTTCCAATCAAAATATTGTAATAATATACAACAATGTTTATGGGTTTAAAAAATATCGTAATAATGTATAACAATGTTTGTACATGTTAGAGCAAAACACGATCGATTTGAAGACGAGTTGAAACACGTGTCACTTTAGTCAAAAGTCGTATAAGTGACAATTCAATAAACTGTGTGCCCCGTTGCAATGCACGGGCATTTTACTAGTAATAATAAAGAGTCAAAATTTCAACCTCTTTTTTGGTCCGTCCATGTTTTGGTCCGTCTTCACCTTAACTAACTCTGTGAATGTAAAAGTTGTCTCTCTTCATATTTGTTTATGGCTCCCACGTTTTATATAGCATCTTGAAATAACCTGAATATAACTAGGAATTGTAATCCAAATACAAGATGTTCCAATCGGACTCCTTTTGTGTTTGTTTTGGAAATTAAGACCTCCCCACACGTCGTTGTATAGAACCCAACTTCCATTGTGTCAAAACCTCCCGCTTGTGTTTCTTCTTGCCGATATAAGAAAAAAAACTATATATATAGAAACCCATAAAAGATACTAGCTTATAAGTATAGAAAACGGAGAGCCAAAGTTATTACTCGTGCGACATCGTTCCATAGGCCCTAGAGAATTTTGTGTACCATCACTAGAGGCTTCGAGGAATCGAATCTGCCCACCGTTACACACGCCATCACCAGAGGCTCATCATGGAGTCTGAGTAGAGTACTGCTAGTCTGATGATAAAGGAAAGGAAAATTAAATGGGCCAATTTGTTTATTCATTGATGGCGTGGACTATTTGTTGCAAGGTGTGTTCGATTAGGAGATGCATGCAAAAAAAATAGTCAGTAGGTCAAGGATTGTTCTGTCCTTTGGAAGGATCGTTTATTTGATCAGATTCTAGGCAGACAGTATTTGGCAAAGATAAGAAGAGAGAAGAATAATTTTGTGTATATGAGGAGAACTATCAACGTGTGCATAGTTGTGTACAAGAACAGCAGAACGGATTACCGTAAGGAGGCGTCGCGTGTATTAGGAGTCGAAGTCACTTTGCTGGTGTTAACGATGCAACTCAGATTAGTTTATTTGCTTTTGGCACGTAAAAAAAAAAACACACGTGTGCATGAGCATGACATAAGGGCAAGCAAAAGAGGCAAAACCAGCCACACGTAGCTTAATCAAAGTAGGTGACTTTGGTTCAAACTCGGAGATCGACAGGTGCGGTGTGAAAGCAAAGAAACTCTATTTGGTGTTCTATTTTTCTATGCACATATTTTGGGGAATCCAACGTCTTTATCTATACATAATATTAAAGAGTTATTTTTTCCAATTTTTTGGTACGGCCTCTCCTAACTAATTTCGCCCAGTTAGGCCCTGTTTAGTTTCCAAAAAATTTTGCCTCCTACAGTAAAAGAGCATGTTTGGACACATGCATGGAGTACTAAATGTAGACGAAAAAAAAACTAATTGCACAGTTCTCGGCAAAATTGCGAGACGAATCTTTTAAGCCTAATTAGTCCATGAAAAGCCTTAAGTGCTACAGTAACCCACATGTGCTAATATAATGACCGATTAATTAGTGTCATTAAATTCGTCTCGCAGTTTTCTGATGGGTTCTGTATTTTGTTTTTTTATTAGTATCCAAAACCTCTCCCAGCATCCTTCCGACACATCCGATGTGACACCCATAAATTTTCACATCCCCAACTAAACACACCCTTATATGATTTTTGGACTAAAGATGCACGTGAGGTACAACCGTATGGGCTGGCTGAATTCACTCCGGTTCCTTAGGTTGTTTTTTATTTATTTATTGTAGTTAATTTAAATTATTGGGCTGCATAGAAGAAAGATTTTTAAAACTTAGTTATGTTTTTAATTTTGTAACTTTTAGAGTATTATATTTAAAATATTTGCAAACAAGTATGTTACCTAACAATGATGCATAATTTCCTAAAAATTAAAATTTATGCCAATACACTTGAGTATGAGTATGGTCTAATTTTTTCTGTTGCACTGCGCGGGCATATTTGCTAGTGACTACTAGTTCATCAAAATACCGTTTCCATTCCAGGATTATTATTGTACTAAAAATTACTCAAACAATTGGAGGGGTATGCAATCATGTTACAATAAATGAGTTGTGATACTGTATGCATAAAAAAACCGTAGCAATAGTTTTGAACTTGTCAGCAGGCTTGCTTGATCGACGATCTGCAGGAACATGGACTGGTTGCTGTTGAAAACGGCTCTTGCTTCAAACTACCGGTGGCCTTTGGATCTGAATTGGTGGGTGGATGGAGAGAGCAAAGTCACCCAATCTCTGGGTCTGTTTTATCAGTTCCTCATAGCAAATTTTAAGAACAAATAGAATGTAGATATGACGGTGATGCACTAAATCTGCTAAAATAGTGCCACAAAGTGCTAAAATGGTCTAAGAGGCTTTCCCTAAACAACTTAAATACGTTTGCTCTAATATGTAAAGTACTGGTAGGCAGTAATACTAGGCAGTACTAGATACGAAAATCCGTATACAATGGTAGGTGAACTCTTAGGGTTTGTTTCGTAGGGCTCCTCCACAAGGGTTTCTCCGAAGAAGTTGAAGCGGTTTTTGGTCTCTAAAATAGCTTCAGCTCTCTTTTTTCACCGAAATAGCTTCTCCTACTAAACAGTTTGATATGTCGCCTTCATTGGAGCTGGAGAAGAGCCCTACCAAATAGGGCTTATAAATGTATATATAAAATCCTCATCACCGGGTTCTCCAAGACTGCGTGATCAATTCATTGATCAGGGAAGGTAGATGGACAAGGAGGGCGCTAAATAATTGCCAAAAAAAAACGTGCACAAAAAAAATTGGGATGTGCACGGAATCAATAAAATTGAATCGTGACCTCTAATTCTATAAGTTGGAGTATGTCAGTAACAAAAAAAATATATATGTTTAATTAGCTGCGGATTTGTATATAAACTGGTTTCTGTCACCCGAAAGAGTATATATAGCAAAATGTTATAAGCATATAGCAAAAGGGTTTTCCTTTTTTTTTAGAAGACGAATAGCAAAATTGTTTGATTTGGGCTTTGTTTGGCGGTAAGAGCAGCAGCGGGCTGACAATGGGCCTCAGGCCCACAAACATTTTCACACCGCCTCAGTTATGTTACATCGCGTTCCCCTCAAAAAAAAAGTTATGTTACATCGCGTCGCAAAATAAGAGATCGATCAAAACGAACAGAATTAGTTTCAAAAAAAGAAGAAGAACAGAATCCCCTAAAAAAAATCAAAACGAACAGAAGCTAAGCTATGATTACATCATCGCTTGAATGCCTTTTTATTGACAAGTACTATGCTTGCATCACCAGGAATACATTTCGAATCCCTTGAGATCTCGAGTGTGCAACACGCAGTAAATATCCCTTTTCCGTTCTCATCAAATGGATAGACGCAGTGCAGAGCATTCAGTCGAATTCATTCAGTCAGTCGCTTGAGAATCCCAAGAAAGAGAGCACTCGATGCAAATGAAGGGACGGATGAAAAATGCTTCTCCTTCTACTATCTATCTATCTGTTTCTTGTGTAACGGCGCGCGCACACACACATAAATAGAGCTGCGTAGACGTCGTCTTTTTATGGGACCCTTACACGAACTACAACACTGTTCTATGCCAGCCATCAGTAAAGTCTTTCCGTGATGGATCATCTGCCCAAGTTTGTGGCCGATTTGATATGTTTCTTCCGTAGGTACGCCTGCATTCATCAAATTTTTATTCTTCCTCCAAAATTCCCAACTCAGAGGCATTTCACAAAGTTGGAATGCTTTTCTTACATTATCCTGTTATTATATTGGTCGATCATAGGAAGATTTGTCATATGTATTTCGGATAAAAATAAATCACAAATCCCAAGTCCAAACTAGACTAAGCTTCCCTAGCGTAAATCCGGACCGTTCGTTTCTTCGTTCATCGACGACGGACGGCTCGATGACGCAGTTGCCCAGAGAACCCGTGGATTGGTCGCCTCTTCTCCGAAGTCAAAAGGACAAGAGGGGAAAAAACGAAGAAATTTCCTCCAGCAAAACCCTCGTCCACTATCCCCTCCCCCAATCTCTCCTCGGCGGCTAACCCGGATTGGCATCTCAGGCTCGTGATCCGGGCGCTGGCGGCGATGGACGGCGGCGGCGCGGGCGGCGCGGAGGGGGAGCTCACGGCGCAGGAAACGGCGCTCTACGACCGCCAGATCCGCGTCTGGGGCGTCGATGCCCAGAAGAGGTGCGCAGCCGCCAAAGGCCTACCTCGCCTGCCTTTGCCCTTTCTTGTTTGTTCCCCCACTCCTGCTTCTTTTGTTTCGGTTTTACTAATTTTTGCTCTATTTTTCTTCATCTTTATTTGGAGCACGGCGTCGGTTATTGTCGCTAAAAAAGTTGCCATCTTTTGGGTGGTTTATTATATTTTATTTATTTCGGATGTGTAGTGTAGTGTACCATTTTTTTTATTGTTATAAATTATAGATAGATTATAGATCCAAAGCTTGCATTTTGGTGTGAAAAAAGCCCTGATTGCTGCTGCTGTTTCACAAGTTTGCTGGACCTCCCCCCAATTTATTCCCCAAGTCGTTTTCGTCATGCATCTTATCTTTCCGAGCTAACTGTTACATCTGCGTTTCCTGTAACAGACTAAGTAAGGCGCACGTGCTTGTGTGCGGCATGAACGGAACCACCATCGAGGTACCTTTCTGCTACTCTAGCGAGTAACGATTAGTGTTTAATTTTTTTCTGCTACTCCAGTGAGTAGCAATTACAGTTTAGTGTAGTAATAATTTTTTCGTATTATTTATAGTGCAACCCAAGTTTAGGTATTCCTTTGAACTAGATAGTTATAATTTTTTCTTGGAATTTATTACTAGTATTATGTAACAATGTTTGTGCTGTTTGTCAGAATTACATTTCCCACGTGAATTCTGATCTTATCTGGAAAAAGATACTGATAGTTATTCCATCTATTAGGCACTACCTGTTAGCTTTTGTTTGTCTCACCTGTTGATTTTATTTCTCTTTGTTTATTCTTCTAGCTTGTGTAGAATTTCAGTTACAAAATCTCTGTTCTACACATATATTTTTTTTTTTGAGTTGAGACTTATACTTTATTGCCTCCTTTTATATTTCTTTTAGAATTAATATCTTAAGTACTTATTGAGAACTAAGTTCTGGAAGCTACTTAGGGTCTGTTTGGATCAGCTAGAGATTGTTTGCTTATGGATACTGCTTTTATCAATCTCTAGCCCAGATTTTCAGTCCCACAAGCACCCTCCCCTAGCTTTTAGCAGCTTGTGCATTGCGAAAATACAGCACTGCCCTCCCACATTGAACTCCTCTCATGTGCGGTTGCAGCTGACCGCGACGCACTGCAGCGAGCCCGGAGCTGACATCCTTTCACCTAACCTCCATCATGACGGTCCTTAGTGGCACGGCGCTCGCCGCCTTGCGCTAGCTCTGCTGCGAGCCCTCTTGCCGCCCCAATACCCATCCCTTTCCACTGGGGAAGAAGCAGCCATGTGTCCAGGTCAACCCTATCAAGAAGGTTTCCTGCTTCCGCAGTGGGGGCGATCACCACCACAACCCCAAGAAGCCCGGCACCCCAGCCCTTTCCACTGCAAGCTTAATCTTGGGTCTTCCTTGGCACCGAGGCTGGGTAGTACACTGGCAAACAGGGTGGAGCAGGAGCTGTTGGAGTTGTCATCCATGGTGTTTGCACTTGTGTGGGTGGAGAGTTGTGAGGGGTGCCGATTTGGGGAAAGGAGGAAAGGGTCAGAGTGAAAGAGACAGAGGGGTGTGAGGGAGATGGTGTTAAAGACTTTTGACATCCAAAACCAGCAATCCAGCCCCCTCACAGTGCAGGTATCCAAACAGCACCCCAGCTTTTGACAATCTCTATCTAATCCAAATGGGGCCTTAAACTGTCAAGTTGTGGATATATTTCAACAGTTTGTGCTGTTATTTTATTTGTGCTTTAAACATGGAGTTGCTCCCTGTTATTCTGATATTATTTATGGCTAAAAGATGACACTAAGTTTTAGCCATCGCAACAAGATCATTGTGTTCACAGAGAATGTGTTAAATATAAATGACAATATAACAGCAGCGTACGAAACAATATTGATTTAAAGTGTGAGTTTGGACTGTGTTGAGCACTTAAACTTTTTGTATGGTATTTAATGAAAGCATCATATCATGCACTGACAGTGGTGGTTTCTTTCCTACGGTGTAGTTCTGCAAGAATATTGTTCTAGCTGGAGTTGGAAGTTTATCCTTGATGGATGATCATGTAGTCACAGAAGATGATCTGAATGCAAATTTCCTAATTCCTCCTGATGAGAGCATATATGGTGGTAGATCTCGAGCCGATGTTTGCTGCGAGTCTTTGATAGATTTCAATCCTATGGTTCGAGTTTCTGTTGAAAAGGGTAAGGTTGAGTCTAAACTTCTTGCTAGTTTCAATCTCAGCTAAGAAGGATCTCTTCTTTCCATTCTTTAATTGTTGTGATCCTACTTTCTTATACTAAGGGGAGATGCTATTTCAATATGTATTTTGAGCTGATGGTGGTGGTTAAGAAATTCTTCTAAGAAAAAAATCTTTAGTGACTATATGATGTTTTCTTAGTACTAAGTTGCGTAGTTGTTTCAGAATTCTACAAGCTTAATTCTCCTTGAGATTTTCTGATAGGTACAATAGTACAAGCTGTTACCATATTATTATATTGCTAAGATTCTTAACAGATTTGATGCTTGGAAGTATCTCTGATTTGTTGTTTCCTTCAGGTGATCCATCACTAATTGATGGAGAATTCCTTGACAAGTTTGACATTGTTGTACTTAGCCGTGCATCTCTAAAAACAAAGGTGCATATTCTTCTCTGGAAATAGTAATTCTACTTTTTATTGTGTTGTGTGACTGTACAGGAAGTTTGTCATGCTCATGATGTTTTTGTATTTTTTTTTCTTTTTCAGTTGTTTATTAATGAAAACTGCCGAAAGAGAAGCAAACACATTGCATTTTATACTATAGATTGCAAGGATTCATGTGGTGAGATATTTGTTGATTTACAGAAGCATAGCTATGTTCAGGTATGTTGCACACTGGAACATGTTTAATACTGGTTCTACAAATCTGTCAAATAGCAGTTGAAGTGGTATTTTCAATGTTCACAACTAGGAGCAGGTATACCTTTATGACCTAAGCATCCGTGTGCAGCCGCTTGCAATTGAGCTATGTTCTGCCCATAATATTTGTTCATTTTGTTCAAAACTATAAATGTGCATAAATGCAGTTAAACTCATCATTGTTTCCCTTCCATGTGTTTCCACAGAAAAAAAAAAGTGTTGTAAAAATGTGAGGGACACCATTACTGTTTTCCTTGATTGCCTTGTTGCATGGGAAATACTCGAAATCATGGTGATTTTGTGGTACAACTTTTAGTTATGTGCCTTCTCATGGGTTGTCATATTCCAAGTCCTACTGCTGTTTCATTTCCCTGTCCACAGGGAAGAGATACAGAAAAACCTGGCATGTTGTTCTTAAACCATGGAACAGTCTCACATCAAAAAACAAAAATAACAACAAGAACAAAGCCTTTTAGTCCCTAGCAAGTTGGGGAAGGCAACTGTCTCACATCAAACCTTTGATGCAATTCTCTTTAGATTCAGTCACATGGTGAAAGAGTTTCTTATCCTTTGTAGTCATGTTTGTTTGAGAACCTTATATGTTCTGTTACAATTTCTTATGTTTTGTGATTATAAATTTTCTTCTGAAAGTACCATCCTGAAGCTGTCTTCATTTTTTGTTTTCAGAAAAAGCCTGGAGGAGCAACTGAACAACAGGAGTTGACATATCCTAGTCTTCAGGTAGATGACTTAGGTTTACAGTGACTTTTAAAGCTTGATAGAATTATTTTGACTTAAACATACCTTCTTCATGTTTTGCATTGCTGAATATAGTGTTTTTGGCTGCAACATTTGCTGTAAAATAGATGTGATGCAACTGATACAGGTTATGCTATAGAATGAAGCAATCTGAATTACATCTCTATATTTGAATGTGAATGGTGTGCCATTATTTTCTGTAATAATACAATTAGATTTACTTTATTTAGTTGCGGTGATGAAAATAAAAGAGAGTGCTGTTCATCGATTTTCAGTTCACTTTTAATACTCCATCCATCCCAAAATAAGTGTCATTCTCGTAGCTCGAGGAGTCAACACTTTCAACTTTGACCAGATATATAAAAGAAAATATTTATATTTATAGTACATAATTAGTATCATTATATAGATCGTTGAATCTCTCATAATAAACTTATCTCGAGATACAAATGTTGCTAATATTTTCTACAAACCTTAGTTAAACTTAAGTTTGACCGGCACGAATACCACAGCGACACTTATTTTGGGACGGAGGGAGTAACTTTTTTGGGTAATAGGTGCCTTGAAGTTAGCTCTAGTCTTTGTATTATGCATTGCATCTACCTAAATGTCGGCTTGTCTATGACAAATCCATTAACTGGCAGTGCCTAATGGCATATTTGTTTAAACTTCATAGCTCAATGTATAGTGCTGTCGGAAGAGTCATGTCTGATCTGTTTCCAGAAATCTGCATCTTACCATTTTGGATGCTTTAATTGGGAAATGCATTACAATTTTGTTCAATTAAACACAATAAGTGCATTTATTTGTCCTTACAGGAAGCTATCTCTGTACCTTGGAATAATCTACCGAAGAAGACATCAAAATTATACTTTGCCATGAGAGGTGAGGTTTACAAAATTTAAGACAGCGCCGCAAAAAAGAAAATCCCTGTTTTAGTTTATACTACCCAAATTATGGAACTTGGAAAGTGCTGAGTTCAACAATTATGTCTTTGATTCATAAACCCTGGTGAAACAACACTTTATCATTCTGCAGTACTGGAGGATTATGAATTATCTGAAGGGCGCAGCCCTGGCGAAACAACACTTTCTGATATACATGCAGTTTTGGCTCGGAGGAAGGATATGTGTGATAAAATGGTATTGAAGTTTTTTTTTGTCTTAATTTAGCTCATATTCCTTCTGATTTTTACAGCTTATTGTTAACTGCAGTCTTTGAATGAGTCTCGTATTCCTACAACTCTCGTGGAACGACTGCTAGCAGCTGGAAAGAAGGAACATCCTCCAGTATGTGCTATCCTAGGTGGTATTCTTGGTCAGGTAGGTTCTATACTTCAATCTATGAACTGCTTCTTCTGAGCTAGTATTTGTTTGCATTTGCATTACATACCTCCTTTTCTTATGAACCATGGCTCTCACATATATATATCTTCTGTTTGTTATTTGGTTGGCTTGTGAGCGACTGAACACTGGATAACAACTAAAATATGGAACTGCCTCAGTTAGAAAAGTACAGCGATCTTGAGTGACTATGCTTTCCTCAGTCAATGACATATAGAACTTGAAGCATCTTCTGTTGATCTGTGTAGGTACTTTTCTGGCTCCTGGTATGTGTATGGGCAGAGGTCTATTTATGATCTTTAATCAGCAAATCCGACCATAGAGTTAAACGATTCTGAACAAGCTTAATTACACTGGAACATAACAAGATTAGTTCAAGTGCCACAAAATCTAACATGTTTAGCGTAACTATTGATGAAAGGCACTTGTAGGGCCGATTAAACATATTGAAAATCATCTTGAACAAGTACATGATTCATAGTCTTGGATAACTTTTGGTTGTTCCAAAGCCCAATTAACTAGGACAACTCATGGGACTTTGGAAACCTGTCTATGAATTTTCATTCTGAGATATTGAAAGCTTTAGTGTTGAATGATTAGCTTTCCAAAACAGGACTTGATTTCTTCAATTGAATGTTTAATTGCAAACCATCCTCTTTTTGTGTTAGCATTGTGCTTACAGCTTCACCTTGTACCTAACAGGAGGTGATTAAATCAATATCCTGCAAGGGTGATCCAGTCAAGAATTTCTTCTATTTTGATGTGGCTGATGGCAAAGGTGTCATCGAGGATATCCCACCACCTTCTGCAAACTGAAGCGCTCAGCTGTCTAACTACCAACTCGACTTGGTTCACATCCTTGTACCCACTCGGCATTGAACATGTAGCAACCTTTAGATTTATAGCCATGTGAAAAAGGCAAGTTGACCTAACCCTGATGTTTAGGAATTGTATCAAGCATCAACCGTGACTGTATGCACCAACAATTTCAAGCTGAAGTCTGGATGATTTCTCCATGCTTTTGGGGGTGAAGGATTTCCTTTGTTGTCCCTTTATCCTTTTGTCAAATTTGGTAGCAGTGGTTGGGGGATAATGAAGTGAGAAGGTTATGTTCTAGCTGTGAAGCGACGATTCCATCTATACCATCATGCCTGTGTACTCATGTGGCATGTTTCATACTTGATTACAATGCCTGTTGCTTGAATGGCTCTGCATATGCGTGGCGTTGTTGCTTACTGCCAGATTGTTTGGTTGCATTTGATAACATAGTTTCACTTGGGCTAGATGACGAACAACTACAGTGCTTTGGTTCTAGCAAGTGCCTATTTTAGCTGGGATCAGAATCATACAAACTTGAAGAGGTTGGATGCAATTTTGGGTGAAGTAGTTGAATTATGAAAAGTTGTTGGACCTAGCTGGGAAAGTTGGTATTCTCGAGATGCAACCGAATTTCTTATGCTTTTATTCTAACCATGAGGCTGTGATGTTTCTTTCTTGACCGAATTTACCGAAATAGATTTGGACAGAACTTGCCCTATCTGTTCTGGTTCTGAAGTAGGCATCCCAACCACCTGTCTCGAGGTCATTTCTGACCAAAGACTGTTCCAGTCCGGTTCGGATAACAGTTTCTTGGCTGTGGATGCATCATTCCTGTCGCTCAGTTTGTGGTCTATCTGTGCCATGGGATCTGATCCATCTGTAATATGGTTCCTGGGAAAAGGATAGCAACTGGAAGATCCAGATCTTGTGTGTAGTCGTATTCAATTACTAAAGGTTAACTGAATTGGACATGAAAGACAGGTGCTTGTCATATGATCTGTCATCCCCAGCACATTGGACATGAAAGAAAGGTACTTTCCATTAGTCTATCTCAAGAGGGGCCACATTCACCTTCTTATCTTCTTTAACAGAAAATTCGCACTCAAAAGAAACAAAAAACATTTCGGCTTTACACATGTTGAAAATCATGTGTAATTTAACCCGTGTCAGGGGACTCTGAATTCAACCGGTGCTACGCCTATTTATTTATTCTAGTTCACATTCCCAAGCAAAATTGCAGTGACATGTGAAGATTCATATCCCAAAAATTAAAGGAACATGAAAACTCCTGCTACTCTACTTTGTGGATGGAAAGAAAGATCATATCATTGTTCTATCACACAGCCTGTACTTACATGGAGTAGTTGTACAAGGTAGGAGTATATATCAACTTTATTTCATCCTCGGACATTCTTCCACTCTGTCAAGAAATCGATAGCCAGCCTTATACCTAATTAACAAAGTTATGCTAAAGAGCTAGTTTTGGGAGGGGACCAAGCACCCAAACATCCATGTCATCAAAAGTATCCCAATGATGAGAGCCCTGTACAATAATCCATGCCTAGAATACAATAGGTACATCACCAACCACCCCTCTATGAGCTCCTCAATCATAAGCTCACATTTTCTTAAATGTTCTCTCTCTCCCCTTTATTTTGGGTCCTACTGTATGAATGGGCCATTAAGTAGATCCCAAGCATAATGAAATGATTCTTCCTTTGGTAGCTTGGATCAGATACATGCATTTTATAAATCATAAAGGGAATGAACATTGTGTGCTACCAGTACCATCTATCTATCTATATATATTTGAATTGATCACCAATGATTTGTTCTAGGAAAGAAGTGTGGGCAGGACCTAGGCTTAGCTAGCTGATCCACCAAAATGTGCAGCCAGCAGCAAGTTAATGATTTGTTGTACCATAACCTAGCATGTCACACAAGAGTAGAACAATGATATCGATAGAAAGATTGATAGGTTAGTGCAAGGAAGGAATGGGATCAAGCTGGCATAGATCCATTCTAGCCAGCTGCCCATGGATTGTTGCTGTGACAACTGACAAGTGTGCCAAATGCAGTGCATCAAGAAGGTTGGCAGTTTGAGAGGGGAGGAAAAGTTTGTAAAGAAGAGGAAGGCGCCATGGAGGAAAAGGTGTGTGAAAAGATGTGCTATTCATCAACGAAGCGCGTGAGGACGATCAGGATCAGGCAAGGACCATCACCGGCAACAGAAAAGAACTCAGTGAAGGTCATATAATACTTGTGCAGGTAGAGTGAGAATCCCAGCGAGAAATCAGGCATGATCTTTTCCATTACAAACACAACCACTAACGGAGGCAAATTTGATGCAATATAGAGCCCCCGGACCAGGTTTTTCAGCAGTTATTAGTCCCCTAATTGAGTCACTGACAGGTGGTTCTTACCAACTCCACATCGAGTGCATTCTAGGATGAAGACATGAAGTTGAGTCTGTATGCGGCTCACGGTCTAGTTGACTGGCTGTGTGCCTGTGTATGCAGAAATAAAGTCAGTAAACACTGCACAAGTGTTGGTCGTTTCAAAGCTGAACAGCTACCTGATCTGATCATGATCTGATCTGGTCTGGTTTGCCAGTCTGAACTTTCGGCTACGAGGCAGTTTACACTGTGACACAGTTTTGGCTGAAATTGGCTGAAAAATACTGTTTCAGCTAAATTGTTTTAGAGAAAAACACTGTTCCAGTTAAAAAGAAGCCGAACATAAGTCGAACAGGGCCTGTACGTTTTTTCCAACATGCATGTCAGGTATAAATAATTGAGGAAACCTGTGTTTCTGTGTCTTATCTTTTCTCTCTTTCTCCGTGTCAGAGGAGCACATGACATACCTTTGACAAATGCCTGAGCTACCGCAGTTCTGTTCTTGCTTGTGAGTTTGTGTTGGTCTTTAGGGCTGTGTTCACTGCTCGAATAAGCCGGCTTATGGTATAGTATTTTTCTCTTCCAACAAATTAACCGTATAAATTAGCACAAGCGACTTATAAACCAGCTGAACAAGGGCTTAAGTTTTCGAATCAAGGCCGTTTCATCAATTATTCATGCACAAATACGACCCACAGAAAACCACAAAGCAAGTAGTAACGTTATGGCTTTATGAGCCAGGATTATCGTTTCTTTTAGGACGACAAGAGTCTGGTCAGGATTTATATTAGACAAAGAAAGATAAGTGTCTCGTCAATCCAGTCTATAAATCTACTAAGAGTCCGTTTTAAAAAATAATCTACTTAAGAGTCTATTTGGTTTAGGTGTACGTTGTGAAAATGCTACCATGAGCTATGAAAAAGTTGTTGTGGGTTATGTACAGTAAAAAAACCTATAAGCTAATGGTTAAGACAACTATAAAATCTACCATCTCTCTTTATCTCCCTCGAAATAGATATAAACCCTCTCTTTATTTCTACCCATTTGGAAAAAGCATAAAGTTGAAAGCCAAAAATTGTACTACATGAAACAAGCAACTTCTGAAAGAGCAACTCTGGTTCTACCTATTTTATTGGTTTTCTACAGTAGAAGCACTTTAATTTCTAGAAGCTAAACCAAACATAGCTTAAAAAAAAAAGAAAAACAACTGCAACAGCTAAATTAGATAATAACCGCAGAACGAAGGACCAAGAAAGGCGACCAGAGGGAGAGGAGTTGAATGGGAACCTAATTTAATTTTCTTCAAATTTGCCACTGTCCCAACACCGCCCCCAAAACTCCAAAACTCCAAGTGGAGTGCACACGATACAACAAGTGAATAGATACCCTCCGGAAAACCAGAGAAACACAGGTGGAACACTCACTCGAGCGAATCAGCGGGAAACTCAATGAAGCGCAGTAGAACACGCGAAGCAGCGCAACCACTGCAGCCAAACTGGCCTGGCCAGTTCTAGCTGCTGGTCGGCTGGCAACCTGGCTTGGCCGGCTGGTGACCCGTCTTGGGCGGCTGGTGCAACGGCTTAGCCGGCTGCACAGGCCCTCTAGGCGACCCGAAGGAGGAAACGGCTAGACTGGGTATAGGAACCGATTAGGCCGGTTTGCACGGCCTAGCACCCCTTAATTTTTTCCCCAAAAGGCAAAAGAAGATCAAACGATCTCGGATGGATCCCAAATTTTGCAGGTAGCTTTCTTGGAGTGTTGAGAGGATATCCTCAGAATATATCAACATAAAACTACCCAAAACGAAGCAGATCTGAGAATCCATCAAAGAAGTTGGGGTTCTCTCAAAAATCCTCCAAGTGATGGACCTATGTGCTCACAGGAATTCTTCCGAAACTGTTTGACACGAATGTTTCCAAAGGGTCTTAGCACGAATCCATCCACTCAAAACAACCTTAAACATGCAAGAACAAGAAATTCAACAAAACTCAAAATAGAGGGGGCACCCACGAAGGAAAACCAAACCAAGACAGGAACACGAACTTGGGATTTAGATTTCAGAGAAGTGATTGCTTTATTTCACAAGATATATTCTTACAAGGTATGGCATTTTGAATGGAACACATATAAAGGTTTCAATCTCCCGAACTGTGGATCTCTCTCTGAGTAGATGAAAAGCACTAGCCACACTTAGACAAAAAACTAAACTAATGTAATAACTTGGAGCAGCCATCCTCTTATTTATAGAGCTATTACACATGTTCAAGCTCGCCCTTAGATATTTTGGCTGAACCACTTAACCTAAGGGCAAAATGATCCAAGTAAAGATATGTGCATCCGACAGCCATGAACCCTTCACGAAGTAGCTTCGCCTTGTCGCGAGCTCTCCGATGACGACACGTTGGAGTGTCAGACTAATTAATTAAGTGACTAACCCCCAAAGTTGGAGGCTGGTTTTTATTTGTAAATCTTTTCCTTTTCTGTTAACGCGTACGTGTATATTTGGGTACAACTTTTAAATAGCAATGCTTGTACGCGTTATATTAGATGACCTCAAGTATGATTTGATTTGTGAAACTAATCACTAAGCACTAGAATAAATGAAACCTGGGTGTCGGTGCGAAATGTGGTCAACAAGTAAATATTTGTAGTTTTATCGTGCATTGTGATCGGATGTGGCCTAGCACTCAATGACACAGGATTTATATTGGTTCAGGCAACAGGCCCTACGTCCAGTTGAGGTCGGTTGGTGACTTTATTCCTGAGCCTAGGTGCTTCGAGGTTTGCTGTGGGGTTACAAACGAGTGAGAAATAAAGTGGAGGGTGTAAAAGGCCCTGGTCGGACTCTAGTATGAGTGGAAGAGAGTGACGGGGGCTCAAGCGTATACTAAGTATTGGAGCGTATGCTCTGTGCGTCCAAGCTTATTAGGCTGTTGAGAGTGTGTAGACTGTGTAGGTATCGAGTCATCAAGTCATCGAGTCCTCGGGTCGTCGTCTTTTAGGAGAGAGTGCATCCCCTTTTATTGTTGAAGGAGATGGCCTTACAAGTCAGAGAGAAAGAGAGAGAGTGTATACGGGCGCTGCCTAGTCTTGTTACCCACACCATCAGGTACAGGATGGCCGTCGTCGCCCGCCATACTGTTTACGCCGCCATTGCCCACCTTACTGTTCATGCTCTGTTGTATATGGCAGGTTACACAGTGTTTGCCTGGTACGGCAAACGACAGCGCCCACAATACTATTTATGCTCTAACGCGTCTGGTAGGCTATACAGTGTCCGTCTGACATGGCCCGACGGCACCATCCTACAGGTGCGCAGGGCATGGCAGGGTACGGTTCTCGGTATTGCTGTTGACTTGAGCGCCTTACCTTATCTGCTTTTCCTACTCCCCGGGCCCACACCGAGCGGGCGTCCCCGGTCGGTCATTCCCAGTCGGCCCCGACCGTGTCGGTCGGGAAAGAGCAGCGAGTAAAGGTCCAGCGTATCCTCGGTCGGAGAAAGGGATCGGAGTCGGACTACGGTCCCACCACGGCTAGGCCTTCCGGTCGGAGCTTTCGACCAGATCTCCTAGGCCTGGAGGTGCCTGTTCGGGGACCGGATCGTGGTCTTGGCCTGTCATTGTGTATCTGGGCCGGTCCCAGGCGCGTGCTGTTGCACTGCACCGCCTGCTGGGCCGAAGTTTTGTAGAGAAGCGGGTCCATTGGGGACATCGGGTTTATGAACCCAACACTGGGTTTCCCTCTCTGCAAGGAGAAACACAAATAATCGTAGTGTAGTAGGAGAAAACTCGTATTGGAAATCCATACTGACCACTGAATCGATCGACATAATAACATGTGACCACTCTATTTAGACTGCCTCATGCATGAAGACACACACCACCATATATCACCAATACTACCTAGAAGCACGTATGCATGATAACAAAAGTAGGCAATCATCCACCTTCAAATTGACAGCCTGCCCATGCATGCATGCATAATATTCATGCATACATCACAATGGTCGGATTGGACGGTTCATCGACATAATACAGGCTATACAGCGCCCATCCGTTTGCATATATGGATGGGCATGCATGCACGCACGAGCTGAGGGCTGAGGCAGTGAGGCTGATGGTGGTAGACACTGCAGCTTTGCTCCCGGCGCTGCCGCCGCCGGCCGGTAGGTTCGTTGTTGCCATCACACCCAGCCACTACTACAAAAAAAAAAAAAAATTAGCAACGGTTTTTTTTTAGGGGCAGCTTCACTACCAACCGCCCCTACAGTGGATGAGCTCGAATCCCATGATTCCAGCCGCCCCTATAAATCGAACAGTAGGGGCGGCTGGTGATACGAGCCGCCCCTACAAATGGGGTAGATTTGTAGGGGCGGCTCACTCACCAGCCGCCCCTACTGTTCGATTTATAGGGGCGACTCAATCACCAGCCGCCCCTACAAATGTCCGCTGTATAAATGGCTACAACCCCCTTCTTTCTCCTCGGGTCACTCACTTCAACCCGTGAAAAAAAGGTAGGGAGGCCTTAGGCACCTCCCAAAAATTACTCTACTAAGAGGGGAAGGTTTTGGTCTCAAATCCTTTGGTGGAGAGGTTGTAGAAGGTAAGAAAATGCTATTCCACACTTTTTTTTGAAGTTTTAATGGTTGGTTAGTGAGTAATTAGAGTTTTGCTTTTCTCTCTCTTCTATGGTGCTTGAGCTACTTATGAAGCAAATTAGACCCAAGTTTTGAATGTACTAGGGTAAATTAGGTAGGGGAACAAGATCATACCCTTATTTGGTCCATGTTTCTTGATTTTAGTGAACAATTAGTTAGTTTTATGGATGTTTCATGTGCATGTAGATCTAGATCTAGGGTTTGGTTTTTTTATTAATTTTGTTTTTGTAAATTTATGTTTGATGAAATTGGACTAGGGTTTGCATGAAAGATATTGGGTAAAATATAATTGTTGCTAATTGTTGTCTTTGAAATTGTTTATTGTAATCAACAAATATGTATTTTAATTATTTATGGATAAATGGGCATTAATAATTTTCCTCTACCATGGTGTGTTTGTATGCTTCATGTAATTATATTTGATTTATATTCATATATATCTGAAGTATATACAATTATTCTCAAGTAATTATTAATTTGATTCATTTATATATATATCTAAATAAGTAGTCCTTTAATGTTTGTTTTGTTGTTGTTGTAAAAGATGGAGTACATGAACTCTTGGATGTATGGTTCGTTAAGGTTCAAGGCAGGTTTCCGTGAAGAGGTGGATAAATTTATTGAAGCCGCTAGAGAAGCATGCAACGACGTTGACAGAGAATAAGGATACAATTATTTGCCCCTGTAAAGATTGCAAGAACCGTATGGTATGGACAGATGTGACTATCATCATATCACATTTGATTATGCGAGGATTTGTTGAGGACTACACAGTGTGGATTCATCATGGTGAAACGGTTATTGTTAACGACGAGGATGAGGAGGAATACGACGACGAAACCCTAGAATCCCTGTCCCAATATTTAGCAGAGCTTGATACACGAATGGATTCTTAGTTTGGCAATGAACAAGGTGGTGATGCTGGTGGTTGGGATGGTAACGATGAAGGTGGTGCCAATGATGATAGTGGAGCACGTGTCGGGGATAAAGATGACCTAGAGGACATGATTCGAGCCCTTGGACCAGAGATTTTACTAAAGAGCCCGAAAGGTCTAGAAAATTTGGAAAGGGTGACAAAAGCATCGAAGTAGACTGTGTATGGTGTTGAAAAGGGTTGTCCGATACATTGGACATTGCTATGTTTTGTGCTTGAGCTACTCATCTTGAAGGCTAAGTATGGCTAGTCAGACTATAGTTTCAATGATCTATTGCGTCTCTTGTCATGGGTGCTGCCACAACCAAACTCACTCCCACTAACACATACCAAGCGAAGAAGAGGTCATAAGTCCATTGACAATGGGGGTTGAAAAAATCCATGCATGCCCCAACCACTGTATCCTTTTTCATGGTGAAAACATTCAAGTCACTGGATAAATGTCCCCGATGTGGGGCCTAGCCGGTACAAGAACAATGAACCTTTACGGTGGGGACGAAGCCTCCATGAGGGAAAAGAGGAATAATAAGGGTACAAAAAAGGTGGTACAAGAATCTCAGCCCCTAGAGGACACTCCATTAGGCAACGATGCAAAGCAGAGAAGAATTCCTGCCTTGGTAATGTGGTACCTGCCAGTGACCGACCGCTTGAGACGTATCTTCCTAAACCCTAAAGAAGCCAGCACTCATGACATGGTGGGATGATGAGCGCAAGGTGGATGATGATAAGATTGCACACCCGACTGATTGTAGTCAGTGGCAAAGGATCGATGAGAAGCACAAAGAATTCAGCGATGACCCAAGGAATGTACGGTTTGGCTTGAGCACCGATGGAATGAATCCCTTCAATGAGAGGATGAGCGACCACAGCACTTGGCCAGTGATCTTGACCATGTACAATATCCCAACGTGGTTGTGTCAGAAGAGAAAGTACCTTCTCCTCACTATTCTTATTTCTGGTCCCTAAACAACCAGGCATTGATATAGACGTGTTCCTCGAGCCTTTGATGCAAGAAATGGAGAGGCTATGGAGGCATGGGGAGCCAATGTATGATGCAGTTCCGAAAGGAGGACTTCATATGTAGAGCAATAATATTTGTTACTACCAATGATTACCCTATGCTGTTTGCTTTGTCTGGACAGATCAAAGGGAAGACGAGATGCTTGGTTTGCTTGGATGGTACTACATGGGTGTTCCTGGATGCATCCAAGAAGATAGTTTACCTAAGGAACCGAGTGCTTCTTAAAGACAAGTCACAAGTACCACATCAAATTGTTCTTTAGATTTTATGACAACACCCCGGAGATTGAACCCCCTCCGGAGAGACGTCATAATGGAGAACACGTGTACAGAATGGTGAAAAACATACACCCCGTAGATTGAACCCCCTTAGGAGATAGAAGCACACCTCCTGTCGAAGGCGTACCTTTCAAGAAACAATTGATCTTCTTTCAGTATCTACCTTATTGGCCAGATTTGGAGGTCCTCCATGCCATTGATGCTATGCACATGCAAAAGAATGTCTTTGAGAGTCTCATTGCTACCTTGATGGACATAGGCAAGTCAAAGGATGGTCTGAAATCACGGAAAGACATGGTGTAGCTAAACGTGATGCCACAGCTTCACCCGGCACTTGAGGCTAATGGAAAATATACTCTGCCCGCGGCGTGCTTCAACCTAACATCAGAAGAGAAGAGAGCTATATACACTTTCCTAAGGGGGGGTCAAAGTCCCAACTGGGTTTTCAGCGAATGTGAAGAAGCTAGTGTCGATGAAGGACTTATCAATAACACATTGCAAGGCTCACGATTGTCATGTGATGCTGACTAGTGTTTCTACCTATTGCAATCAGGGCTATAAAGCCAGATTTCTTGAAAATGGCCATCACCCGCATGTGCTACTTCTTTTCGAAGATCTCATAGAAGACGATTGGCAAGCAAGAGCTGAGTGACCTACATGAATTTGTGGTGGAGACACAAAACCAACTAGAGATGCTGTTTACCTCCTGCTTTTTTTGATATAATGCCACATCTCATGATTCACATGGTTCATCAGATATAGGCGCTGGGCCCTTGCTACTTGCATGAAATGTGGTCCTACGAGCGGTTCATGTCGGTTCTAAGTCGATACGTGCATAATCGAGCATACCTAGAGGGCTCAATGATAGAGGGTTACAGTACTGAAGAAGTCATCGAGTGCTGTCAAGAGTACCTAAAAGTACAGAAAGGGATTGGTAAACCCGATTCTCGTCACAAGGGTAGGCTAGCTGGGAAGGGCACCAGTGGTAGAAAAGTGTTCATCGGCCATGATTATAAAGAGGTGAGTCGGACGCATTACAGTGTCTTACAGAGTACACAACTGATGCAACCGTACATTGATGAACACTTGGCTATCATTATGGCGGAGAGAAATGGTCGTTCAGATGATTGGGTCATGAAACAGCACAAGCAACGACTAACTACATGGTTGAAGGACCAAAACATACCGCCTGGAGAAACCATAGACTCTATTACCATCAGTAGGTTGGCGGAGGGGCCATCGAGACAAGTGATATCTTGGAAAGCTTATGGCATCAATGGGTATACGTACTATACCCACGCAAAGGATAGTAAATATGTGAACCAAAACAACGGCGTTCGAATAGAAGCTCTCGATGGAGTGGGCGAAAGATCCAATACTTTGGCATCATTGAAGAGATATGGGAACTTGACTATGGAAGGGATATAACGGTGGCCCTATTTCGATGTCGCTGGATCAAACAACATCAACTGAACGAGATCGGATTGAGAGTCCTGGACCTCGAGAATCTAGGCTACCAAGATGACCCTTGGGTGCTCGCTTCACGTGTCGCACAAGTTTTCTATATGCCTGACCCACAAAGTAACCTCCCCCCGAAGAAGAAGACAAAGCACGTGGTTGCCTCCTGAGAAACAACACATTATCGGAGTTGATGGCATGGACGATGTTGAAGCTTACAATAACTACGATGAGATGCCGCTATTCACAGACTTTCCTAAGAAGATCAGTGTTGTGGAAAAGAACCTGCCCAAAGACATATTGCCATGGGAACGAGAAGGTGTCAAGGGAAAAGTCGTTACAGGCGGGCTAGCTAGTTGTTGAACTGTGGAGTGTTTGTGTAAGTGTGTGTGTTTGTAAGACTTCATTTATGCATGTGTGTGAGACTATATATTTATGTATGTGTGTGAGACTATAGATTTATGTATGTGTGTGAGACTATATTTATGCATGTGTGTGAGACTACCCTTTGCAACATCTAGATGAACCTACTTGCAACATCCACTCTATTACTACTAAAACAGCTATAACACGCAGACACTTGAAACCTGATTTTCAACCATTAAATGATTTCAGCTTGAAAAAGTGATGAGTACCAAAGTTGTATAACTCATCAAGATCTACAACTTTTATTTTGGTCATTTCTTCATCTGACAAAGTGATAGTAAACTATTGTTCATAAATCAACATGTCTCTCGTATAGTTCATGAAACTATGAGTCATATGTGAATTTGTGAATAATATTTACTAATACTTTGTCACATGAAGAAGTGACCAAAATAAAAGTTGTAGATAGTGATGAGTTCAACAACTTTTATGTTCACAACTTTTATAGTTGAAATCATTTAAGGTTTCAAAATCTTGTTTGAAGTTGCCATTTATTGAAATTCAAAATTTCAACTATTCGAATTTGGTCAAATGAAAAGATGATCAAAATAAAAGTTTTAGATAGTGATGTGTTCAACAACTTTTATGTTCATGACTTTCTTATTTGAAACCATTTAAGGTTTCAAAATCTTATTTGAAGTTGACATTTATTGAAATTCAAAAGTTTGAACTGTTCAAATTTGGTCAAATGAAAAGATGACCAAAATATAAGTGTACATCTTGATGAGTTCTACAACTTTGATGTTTACAAAATTTTCATTTGAGGTCATTTAGTGTCCTAAAATTCTATTAGTTGTTTTGAAATTCAAAATTTAAAATTTTAAAATATTATTTTTGTAAAGAAGAAAATATAAAATTATATCTATATATATAATAAAATTGTTTATATGTACATATATTTATATATATAGAATAATAAACAAACTAATATATAAATTTACATTGTTCTTTATATATGAATGAATTACAGAATTAGTAATTAAAATAAATTGAAAAATATTTGTAGGGGCGGCTAACTCAAGAACCTGCCTCCTAAAAATCGATTTGTAGGGGCGGCTAACTCAGGAGCCGCCCCTACAAATGCCCTCCAGTATATAAGCCAGAGCCCCGAAAATTTTCTAAGTCAGGGCGCATTCTTCCTTTCAGACGACCGCCAGGCTACCGAGCCCGCCGCCACCCGTCACCGTGCGCGCTTCCTTTCACCGTGCCCACCACCGTGCGCTTTGGCAGTCCTCCCTCGAGCTTCCTTGTCTCCGTCTTCCTTGGCTCCGTTCACCGCTGGGACCCACTGCGGAACCCTAGCCATGGGCGACACCGTTCCCCCCAGCGGCTAGGGTCCGCCGTGCACTCCGGTGTTCACCCTCAACATCGCGCACGCCGACACGACGTCTCCGCCATCGCCGCGCTTGTCGTCTCGTTGTGCCTCGCCACCCCTCCGCACCCTCCCTGCCGGCGGCCCTCACCACTGCGTCTCCCTAGGGTCTCCGCCCGCCTCGCCCTAGGGTCGTGGCCGCCCTTACCACCACCACACGCTTCCCTAGGCTCACCACCGGTGCTACAGTAGAGAGGTAGGGACAGGATTGGTGGCAAGAGGCCTGCCCTTCTGCGCTTGGCCTTATCACGGAGGAGGGAGGGGTGTGCCTTGCAGGTGCTCGTCGTCCTACAGGTATGATATCTCTGCCTTTGCCTGCTCCTCATCTGCATCAGTGTGAATCACTAGATTCATCTTCCATCATTTTGGCAATAGGTAGAAGCGTGAAAAATTATCAATTCCATCCATGGTTCTTAAATCCCTTGATTGATTAAATTATCTATTTAGGGTGTAAGTGAAGCGTTACTAGATGTAATGAGTTGATGAAAATTCAATAGAGGAGGGCATTGGCATGTACCTTGCTGTTGACTTGTGACCATGAATAATATTTTTATTGAAGTGAATGCCTTGGCCCTGGCTCATGGTACCTGCTTCAGATTCTTGTATCATTGAGATCTCTCTTGAGCTGAAGCTATATGGTTTTTGCCACAATATAATTTAATCGCCCATTAGGATCTGTCATCTATTCACAGTCATGTTGATTTGTCCTGTTAAATAATATTACACTGCAATTTATAGTTCAGTACGCTAGTATTATTACATAGATTCAGTGTACATTTGTATATTCCATAGAATCAGCATATCTATTAGCCTGTAGAAGTACTGTATGTGTGACATGTTGCTGTGGCGGAAGCAGGCACATGTAGCAAATTTATTGAATAATTGAATAGTGTATTTAATCCCCCCGGTGGTTTTCTTGCTTATCACATACTTGATTCAGAGTGACACATTATAGATCTATCAAGTAATCTTTTTTGCTGCTTGCTTCAGATTCATCATTTTGTGTATATGTTATTTCTTAGGTGAGACTGTTTGCGTTAAACTGATAAGTTAGGAGAATGTTCATGTTATTTTTTAAACCCTGCTGAGTTATGACTTGAACTGTGAGGAACATGCTACAGATATTAAGATAGCTTATTACTTTAATTAGTTATGCCAGTGCTACTACTATTGTTATTTTTACTGGACATGCCTTTTTAAGTAGTTATGGCAAGTTGCAGTCCAAACAAATCAAAGTCATGTTACCTATCTAGCATTTTTTATCATGTTACCTGACTACCACCTGATGCTATGTGAATATGCTGTCGTGTTGAACTAGTTGCTGGAATGTGTTGCTCGTGATGAGGCAAGGCTTTGGTTAAATTTTTATTTCAATTGGATTTCATTGGCCATGTTTGGTGATACTTTCCGTAAGAAGTCGGGCTGCAGTACTCTTTCTAAATTTTCCTGCTTGCCTATGTTATCTACTGCTAGTACTACTGCTAGTACTACTGATATTCCTATGTATTACTATGCATCCCTATGCTCTCCTACTGCTAGTACTACTGCTAGTACCATTGTTACAGAACATACATTCCTAATCTTGGTTGCAAGACAGCTGTCTAGCTGGTCAAGTGCTTGTGCTTGTCTCTGCTTTATTTCTGAACAAGTGACATAGCCTGCCTCTGTATTTGCCATTGCCATCTAACCGGAACCACTGATCTAAAATGGTACTACAAATCTGTATTTGCCATTGCTAGAAGTTATGCTTCCATAATCTAAAAAAATATCAGCTGGCTTTTATTCTAACATCTTCATCGGCATCACCTTATATCGTTACCATTAACCTAAAATTCTGAAATGCACCCTTTTCTAGCACTCCCAGTCCAAACTAGCAGCTTCCTCCTTGTGCTCAGTTGCAATGAAGTAGTATGTCATATAGTCTATTTTGGTTCAACTAATTAAGATTAAAACCATTTGAGGAAATAGTTTTGTCTCTTTTCCAAATTTCAGTATCCTGTTAAACCCTGTTCAACACTTGTCATCTTCACCTAGAACCACATCATCAGAATTACTAGAGCAAATATGATTAGAGTCCCAAATATGCAATTTTCTCCCTTCTAAAATTGCTATTTGTACTGATCACATAGCCAAACATCAATTTCTGAAATTGCTACATAAACTCTCCATTGGCATCACTTCTGAATGCAATTATTCCCAAACAAGAGGACATGTATAATTCAGCCATCCACTACAGTATGGAATAAGCCTTCTTTTTTTAAAGATTAGAATGAGCCTTGCTTCTCGGCATGGGTTTTGGTACTCCAGTGAATTGCTACCCACATATATTTGCCGCTTTGATACAAATGAAATAGGACAAATAAAAAAGCATATCCTGGCTACCTAATCACTGTAGTAGTGTAGTGCACGCTGACCTGGCTTGGCTTGCTGGTTGCTGCTGCTCTCTACCGACTTGTGGCCATGTTCAACACTTGTGCTGACCAAGTTACTGGCTTACTGTTAGTACTACTGCTAGTACTACTAATACTACTACTACTATTGTTGTCTTACTACTACTACTACTATTGTTGTCTTACTTCTACTACTACTCCACTACTTCTACTACTTACTATTGTTGTCCTACTATTAATACTACTGCTGTCCTACTACTAGTACTACTGGTTGTTGTTTTTTCCTATGTGTTAAATCCCTGGTACTATGCATTACTATGCATCCCTATGTATTAACTTGCTATTTTTGTCCTCTCTTTTGCTCTCAGATCCTGTCTTTTGCCATCAGCTGCTGCTCTATGTTTGCTAAGCAGCTGTTGCTTTTTTTTTGCCAAATCTCCCCTCTCCTCTCCTCTCCTTTGTTTTGCCGATGATGAAATTGTCCAAGTCCATACATTATATGGAATATGAGCTGATGATCAAGAACTTGTGAGGAACTTGGCATCATTAGCAGCCGCCCCTACATTACCTTCTCCTCTCTTCTCTGTTATGATGCCTTGATGCTCCAAGTTCATGATCAAGAACTTGTGAGGAACTTGGCATCATTAGCAGCCGCCCCTACATTACCTTCTCCTCTCTTCTCTGTTATGATGCCTTGATGCTCCAAGTTCATGATCAAATGATGATTGGCATGTTTCTGAGGCCTCTACTACTGCTACTACTCATTTTTTGATATATTATTGTTTTATAGGACTACTTTGGTTTATAGACCTTTTTGATTTCTTATACCTTCTCACGTACCTAAAGCACACTTTCTTGCATCTACTTCTACTCTTCTCCATGAGCTGCCAATGTTGATGCTGCTTTGTAGACCCTCCTCTCCTAGTCCTACTACTTCTACTCTTCTCCTCTCCTGTCCTCTACTTCTACTTCTTCTACTCCTATCCTCTCCTATTCCTCTACTATAACTGTTTTCCTTGACATAAATTTAGGAGAAGATATGGCTGAACTCCCTTCGTCGGATCTGCCAAATAATTATGTGTATGATCTGGGCTTCCAACCAGCATTGGGGAGGGCAAACCACCCATATCCAAGAATAGTAAGTAACATGTTTAAATACACCTCTATAGATATTTTGTTCTAATATATATAATTCTTAAATGTAGACAATTCATCCTATACCATGGTTCAGAGACACTCTCAAATTTTAGGGTTGATTTCCTCAATGTTGATACATTCCCTATAGATGGTCGAATCAAGCAATGTCGAATTGGCTTTTCTATTCTTGCTAGGGCGGGTAACCAACAAGGTATGGTTTTATACATCGATAGGACAGAGCAACGGTCAACCTCATGACATTACTGCGCAAAAATATGCTGTGCAAGCATGTTTAACGGCGCTTCAAAATATTGGGTACAATATTCCTACATACTCCTCCATGAGGATTGCTGCTTTGAATGTGGCCCTCCACCACGATATTGGACTATTTTGTGCAAAGCTTGCTGAGGATAACATGAATGATGTGGTTAGTCTCATAACTTATATCCAGATTAATTGTTATGTCTATATATATGCATGGTTCTGATAACCATATTTTTTCCAACACTTACAGATTCAGGAGAACGACGTAACATACAGCAAGTTGTTAGCTTTCGAAGCCATTTTAAACCTAGGCCATGTATCACTTGGCTCGTTATAAATAGGAATATGGCGGCCCTGTTCTCACTTAGAGGGAATCTAGGTAAAAATTCTTGTGACTAGGAGTGAAGGTTCTCGACCAATGCTGATTGTCGTTAGTAGACCTTGTGAATGATCTTGTGAAGCAAGGGAGAGTGCACTAGTAAATACATTGCGCTACATCAGTGACATTTTGGCATATGAAATGAATGATCTGCACTTCTCCGAGTACGTGGTACAACGTTATAAAATTCTAGGAAGTTAAAATACTGTTAGTGGTAATAATGAACTGATCTAAATTATTATGGTTTGTAATGAATAAATTTAAATTATTATGTGTTTGTAATGAATGTGTTTGTAATAAAGTAATTTAAATTATTATAGGTTTGTAATGCATATATCTTCTTGTCAATTAGTTGTTGATATAATGTCCTTATGAATTATATATTATATATATATATGTATATATGTTTTGGTTATATTTAAATTTTTAAATTTCAATTTTTTTTGGTGTGAAAATATACTGTAGGGGTGGTTATATAGTGAATCGCTCCTACAAATAGTATTTATAGGGGCGGCTGGTTTTACAACCGCTCCTACAAGTTATTTTTTTTTGTAGGGGTGGTCTCGAAACCGTCCCTATAAATGCTTAATTTGTAGCCACGCTTTGGTAGGGATGGCTGGCCAAATCGTCACTACAAATCACTTGAAACCGTTCCAGGTTTATGTAGCAGTGAGCGAAAAATCGATCTATAGCTAGCTACAGGGATAGATGGACCACATCACGCAGCTGTACAGTCACGGAGTCACGGTCCCCTAGCCTCAGCGGCAGGCTGCTATCATGCACGGTGTACTACGTACGCTAGCTATGCATGTTTGGTAGCCAGATCGAGAGCAGAGACGACGTTCGAGGCGGCCGGCCGGCCGGTCCCGATCGCCAATCTCGGGCTTGTTTAGATGCCATCCAAATTTCAAGTTTTTTCACTCTCTCTTCATCACATCAATTTTTAGCTGTTTGTATGGAGTATTAAATGTAGGTAAAAAAAATAACTAATTATACAGTTTAGTTGGAAATCACGAGATGAATCTTTTGAGTCTAGTTGGTCCACGATTGAACAATATTTGTCAAATAAGACAAAAATAATATTATTCATCGGGTTCAAAAAATTTACAAAGTGAACAAGGCCTCGGTTGCAATCATGCATGCATGCACCAGCAAACAGACAAATCAAGCTATCCTAGCTAGCAGCTAGGCCGCCGTTCCCGTCGTCGGCGCGCACGATGCATACGTACTGCTCTACAGTGACACGGTCATCGGCCGCTCGGTTCAACCAACGTATTAAGGCAGTGCATGATGGCCGCTTTAATGCCTGCCCTGCAGGACGATCGATGACCAGTGACGGCCATATGCCATGCATTGCATGCATGGTAAATAAATAATGGGAAGACTATCCACTACTCCCTCCGTCCCAATTTAACTGTTGTTTTCGGTATCCGTGCCACGACTTTGACTCAATTTGTACAAAATATATGCAACATTTGTGTCTCCAAATAAATTTGTTAAAAAACTAGATTCAAAGATCTTTCTAATGATGCTAATTATGTATCATAAATAATAATATTTTTTAATATATATTTTGTTAAAGTTATTTCTCGGGAAGCGAGAATGATAGATATTCTGGGACGGAGGGTGTATAGGCTAGTTTCTCTTTAATTTATCGATCAATATAATATTGTCATGGAGGCTCGACGATACAGGATGTCGTTTAAATCCAGGGGCTAAAGTTTAGGAGTATCATATGAGAGTGTTCGAATAATAATAATAAAATAAATTATAGAAGTTCTCAGAAATCCGCGAGACGAATTTATTAAGCTAACTAACCTGTTATTAGCACATAGCAATACATTGTCAAATCATGAACTAATTAGGCTTAAAAAATTCGTCTCGTAAATTAGTCGTAATCTGTACAATTAGTTATTTTTTAGTCTATATTTAATACTTCATCCATGTGTCAAATATCCGATAAAAACTTAAAGTAAACGCTCTCCGCTCTCAAATATCCGATGTGATAAAAACTTAAAGCAGCTAGGCTCGATATATGGATGTGACGATGTGCATGGCCCTAGCTAGCGCGCGTACGTGTGTGCATGCATGCTTGGCTGACGGCTAATGGCAGTGAGCCGTCGTACGTCGATGGATGGATGGATCCATCGAGGAGTGACGCGTCAACCTTTATATGCGTGTTTTGGCGTCTCTCGCCCGTCGTGCATGTAGCGCTCGTGCTCTCGCCAATGGACGTACTCTAGCACGCACTTTATTATTAGACGACGCTACGTGAACCAAATCCCCGTGGTGGTTGCATTGCCAGGCGCCCCTTTCTCGTATCGTACCGTATTACAGTACAATACAAGCCAGAACTTTCTTCTACATACGTACATACATTCATGCATATGCATGCATGCATGCCCTCCAATGCAATGCATGCAAATGTCATTCCCGTTATTAGCTTTTGGAGCTAGCTAGCGTCGCGTGTTTGCATGCGTGGGTACGCTGTCGCAATTTGGAGCGCGCGGGCAGGGGGAAACGATCGTATATAGTTTGGCGCGGAGCTTGAGAGCATATATGTACATGTACTGAATTTTAGCTAGGTATAACATGGAAACAGACTTTAGTGGTTTGAATTATATATTTATCTTTCTAGCTAATTCGTGACATCTTCTTCCTCTGCCGACCTCGTTTCTTCGTGATCTTACGTCCGACTTGGTTTTCATCTTTTTTTGCTATAAGTGTTGGTTATATTATTTTAGTTGCAATGCAAATGATTATATTTTACAATAATTTACGTTGTTTTGATTGATGTTTAATTTGAACCATTTTATTAGACGGAAGACATGTTTCGGGAGCAGTTGTGGCGAAAACGAGAATATTGCAAAATACATCATAGAAACATCACATATATACTACACGAACATCACAAAAATACATCATAAAACATCATATTTATACTACATGAATATCATAAAATACATCACAGAACATCACTGCGGGTGCACCCTGATTCTCGCGCCCGACGCGTGGTAGTGGTGGGCCATGCCCAGGCAACATCCTATTTGACCGGGCGACGTCTCGTCGACCAGAGCAGGCTGGTGCCTTCATGAGGCCTGCTGTAGATGCGAGGCCCAGGCCCAGGCCATTGGGCCTTAAATATGGGCCGAATAGGAAATCGTGAATCTCTCACAAAACCTCCGGGAGAGTTGAGATTGCAGTAGACATGACATTTGATAAATCTAATGGCTCTTAAGTGGAGCAAGTTGATTCAAGTGTATACATGCATCTCCAGCCGATATATTATTTGCTTCTTTAGTTTTAGGAACATCCTCGCGTGACGTTTGACAATTTAGCTAGAGCGAGGGATCGAGTGGTCATTTGGTTGAGGTTGTTGAGGTTTATAAATATATATGTATATACGTAATAACCACTACCACAAAATCGATTTTACTTGACATGCTACTTTATATACAGAGGCAATCACAAAGTGTTCTTGTCTCTCAAAATACACATATATTTTCGGAGGCAGACAAACCATTTTAGAGACACCTAGTAAACTACCATCCATATATATCAATTAAAGGAGGCGGTCCCCTTAAGAGGACTCTCTCTAAAAATGGAGGTTAATCGAGATCTAGCCCAACAGCCTATTTTAGCTCCTCAGATATATAAAGAAGGGAGAAAACCCTAGCCCGACAACCATCTCTCCCGTAACACCCTTCCTCTGTGTATGTGTCCGTCTATCCCTACCTCTTCTCCTTTGTGGGCACCTCCCTCCCTCTTCACTCACTCCTCTCCACCACAGCTACCTTCACTCCACTGTTCTCTCTACCTCTGAGAACAAGGCATGGCGTGTAATACCCTCGATGTTGCACCATAACAACTTACTTAACCATGTCATGAGCATCATGTTTATGTGGTGATGCATGTGATAAAGTGTATAGATAAATTTCTTGTAACCTAAAATGAATAATAAAAATGTTAAATGAAAGTTGATTCAATAGCTCATGTATATCAAGTAGGGTTGAAAACCAATTTTTATTGAGCAAAAATATTATAGAACATGTATGTGATCCTAAATAAAGATTGAAGCATAAACTTTATAGAGGAGAATGCAACTCTTGTCTTAGAAAAATAATATTGCTAACTAGTATTTCTAATAGCTTAGAAATGGAACTTGAAATCAAATTCATCCCAAGACAACAAATTCTTCTGTCTGAAAACAGTGTGACAATGCAATGTTGGTGAATTAATTCTGGAAAATCTAGCTAAAGGTCAATGCTGTGTTTTTGCTCCTAATGGAGACTTATGTACCATCTTTAGCATGGTCGAGGTAGTTTAGCTTCAACTGGGTTAGGTTAGTTTCTAGTCACGCTTTAAAATTCGTGCATGTCATGTGTCTGGCCTGTGCGCACGGTCACCTCGCGCGGCCGCTCGGCGTCGTGCGGCTGGCCACGTTCTGCGTGCCGCGGTGCTGAGCCAGGTCGGCCTATGGCCATGGTTGGTTGTGGCCGACCTAGCGGGCCGCTGTCATCGCCCTACAGCTGCTCGCTGGCGCGCTGCTGCCACCGCTGTCGCCCCTCTCGCCTGCACGCGCGTAGGCTTGTCCCGGCTGCCCATCGTCGTCGCCTTGCCATCGCGTCCGTGTCCCTGTAGCTCTGCACCGCTGCATGGCCCTGTCCATTGGCACTGCCACGGTCGTGCGCGCGCACATGGATCACTCGCTGCCCGGCCCGTGCCCGTGCTCGTAGCCGCATGTTCCCACGTGCGCCCAAGCCGCCGCGACAGCCGTACCCCCCAGCAACCATCGTCTTTAACTACGTCGTGCCGAGCGCGACGCCGTTCATTAAACCCATCAGGGAAAGCTCACCATCACCCAATTCGTCATGCCCCTAGCTCCGCCATTAACCCCCTTAGCCATCCGACCCCATCCTACCTTGAAGCGTGCATGGACAAGCTCCAATTTGGAGTCTTCCTGCTGCCGTGCCGATAAGGCCACGCTCGGCCATAGTCAAGGGCAGCCCTCCACCTGTCCCACCCCTAACCAATTCCAGTGCATCGCTAGCTTCGCTTCCATCCCCTCTTCACCTTGCGCGTCTTAGCCGAACCTCTACCGCTTTCCTGACGGTCGCGGTGCGTCGTCGCCTGGCTCGGCTGCACGTGGCCAACCCTCCTTCGTCATCCATCACTCCAACCATCACATCGGCCAGACCCGCCGGTAGTCTCCTGAAGCTCGCTCGCCAACTGTCCTAGTGTTGCCCAAGCTCACCGGCGTAGTTGCGCCATCGTCGCGGATGGCCCGTGCGCCGCTGCAACCTTCCTCGGCGAGTCCTACCACCCCTCACTACCATCTAGTGTAGCCACCATGGTCAGGGATGGTGGCCGACCCAATGGGTGGGTCAGCGTAGGTCCCAGGTGGCCGGCGTGGCCGCGCTGTGTCAGCATCGCCGCGCCGTCGTGTGCTGGGTCGCCAGGAGTGTGCGCGGGGAAATTTCATGAAGGTCAGGGGTTAAGTGAGAGTGTCTGAGAGAGGGAGAAATAGTATTAGGACTTAGGTGTGATTCGGAAGGAAACCGAGGGACTTTGTTGGAAAGCGCCAGTGCGCGTGGACTCCCCCGTTGCGGGCCGCCTCTCGCGTGGACCGCGCCCGTGGGCCGCTGCGAGCATGCTGCGCCGCGTGGGCCGTGCATCGTGGGCTGCGTAGGGGAATTTGTTTTTCTTTTTTCTAGGGAATTAGTAATAGCTTTCTAATTTAATTTTGAGCTGATCTTTGGTATTTATATAAATTCGTGTAGATGTCCAAAAATTGTGAAACTAATTTTGTTAGGTTCCTAAAATCATTATCTACCTGATAGTGTAGTTAGTTCATACATATCTATATTGATGCTATGGCCTATCGAATCATTTGAAAGTACTTAATATTAGTAGGATAAATACTGTAGGAATTTTAGTGGTAAATCGGTGATAGATTTAATCCTAAAATTTTGATTGTAGCTTCGTTGTATTAGTATGTGCATACTGTAATTTTTGTAGCCATAAGATAGCTTGTTTATTAGGGTAGCTAAATATCCATTAAACCCTTTAATATGAATAGAAGAAGAATATTGACTTAGGAAATAAAGCACTTGTTAGGGTGAGCTTGACACTTGATTTGATAGAGCTGATGGTTAGCTTAGTACCTTAGCCATTAGAGCTAGCTTGTTAGTATAGCCTATGTGTTCTTATTTTAAGAGTTGCTGTTGTTTAAATATTAATTTATTGCATCATCATCGCATGCATATAGAGAATGAGTTGTTGGAGATTGTGACCACCAGCGAGCACGAGTTCGAGGAGACCTTGAGGAGTATGAGGAGGAGATTCTTGTGTAGGAGGAGGTCCTGGAGCCACCACTGACTGGCACAGTTGACACTGCGCCTGCCCAAGGCAAGCCCCGATGCATAACCCTTATTTTTCGTATACACCGTTTATATATATGCGTTGTGCATTTACGTTGCAGAAGTTTTATGAAAACCACATGCATATATATATATATATATATATATATATCCTAAGAGTCTTACTAGTGTAGGTTCGAGTAGCTGCTATGCTTAGGTTGTTGGTAGCGTGAGTAACCTACCATTACTCACAATAGGTGATTACTATTACTCTCATAATAAAACAATAAAAAAATAGAGACCGAGCAGGGATATAGTATGGGTATTGGTGGGTGTAACAAGTTGTGTCCCGCGGCCATGGAGCTTAGCTTGGTTGCACTATTTTCCCTGTCTATGTTGATTGAGGACCGTCCGTTGTTGTGGATGGTAGTAAGGTCACAGACTCATTATCCTGAGCACATACTTGCTTATGGGAGTGGGAAGGCTCGTTGCGCTCTTGTCATGAGTTCTGGCTCTTTCTGGACCGAGTGATTGGAGGCAGGAAAAGGTGGAGGTCTAAGCACCATACCAAGACCAGGTCTCAAGTGTGGGGGCTTGGAGTCCAATTTTGGATGGGGACCTGGACTCCTCGATAGGAGTGGAGTGGGTTGGTCTCATTTGTGCCTGGGGTACAAGCGGGGCATGTGTTTCGAGGTACCCAGCTAGGATACATTGGTTCACGAATCGCCGTTTCTATCAGATGGTACGTCTTGGCTATGTTCTAGCATCGTAGTAAGAACTGGAAGACGAAAGGTGGTAAAATGGTTCTCATTGCTCAACTCTTGCTTGAAGGTAGAACAGGTGCTTACCTAGAATGGTTAGCTAATAAAGTAATCATGACTGCTAATAAAACTCGACCTTAAGGATGCACTATTAGTAATGCTTTTTGCAAACAAAAGAAAACAACAAACCATATTGCCTATCATATCCTTGAGAGTCGAAAAAAATATTCTCACTAGTCGGGTAAGTCTTGCGAGTACATTGTGTACTCGGGGTTTATTTTACCCTATTGCAGGTGTAGCTTGAGGAGTTAGCTCTTGTGTGGAGGATTCTTCTGGTGGGCACAGATGGATCCATGTATCGTTTCCGCTAGATGATTATTACATTTCGCTGTTTAACTATCGCACTCTGAACTCTGCTATTGTAATAAAGAATTTTTAAGACTCTATGTTGTATGAAATGGACTAAGTACTGTAAGCTCGTACTCATTATTGGATTTTGGGTGTAAAACGTGGATTGTTTAGAGTTCTCCCTTGGGGTGTGCTCGATGGAACTGTCCATTTTAGCCCATTTTTGCGGCGCTTAGTGTCTAGTGGATGACGAGCGCCTCTGAAAGTGTTATTCTTGGTGGTTCTACCACATGGCGGGGCACGCAAGGTGTGACCTAGGCACCAGGCACAACAGTGGGGCACATAGACTAGACCTGTCGGTGCGCCACTATTCACCTCACCGACGTCGCCTCCCTTTCTGCCACTCCTCCCCACCTCGCCTACTCTGACTCTAGGCTTGCTATGATTGGATCCAAGGATGAGGACATGAGATCCAGTAGCCATGACTGGATCTGCTAAGGATGACGTGGGATCTGGTGGCCATAGCTGGATCCATCGACGAGGGTGCAGAATCTAGTGACCATAGGTGGATCTTGCCGACGTGGTCGCCGATGACGCCGATTGTCCACCTGCCTTCTAGGCATATTCTCCGGTGAGCTATATCTCTCTTTCTGAAATGCCCAATTTTCTCTCTCCTCAATCACTAGGTCAATTCCAATTATCATGACCCAAAAGTCGCTCTAGATAAAACATTGGAAAAACTCCCTTGAGAATCCCTATTAGTCTTCGTCTTGATCCCTAGATTGTAGTGGACTCTGGAAACTCTATCTCACCATAGACTTGAGTCGGTCCCTCTTTGGTTTTACCTTCCTCTTGATCCGCTCGGTGAAACCCGTGAGACCTCTTAAAAACACAACCATCTAGGAACCCCTCCATTGGGCCTCAACCTATTTCATTATGTGACCCCATCACCGGATCAGTCGCTCGAGGCTTCATGGAAAAAACCCTAGGTTTTGTTGCCGATATCAGAACATTCCTCATAGAACCCCTAACTATCAAGAAGAAAACTCCCAATCAAAAGTCAACCCAAAGCCAAGATAAGTCCATTATCTCCAAGCCCAAATTTGGAGCAAGCAAGAGTTGGATCGAAGAGCCTCGTCAAGGACCAAGTCAATTGCCTAAGTGAACGATCACACCCAACAACAATTGCGCTAAGTGTCCCATCAGATTGTCCGATACTTCTTATTGGTCTATCCGATGACCCCTGGTCTACCCTAGCTAACTGGTCAGTGTGGTAGAGTTCATGAGGTCCCATCAGACAATCTCATAATTACCACTGAATTGTCCTATGAGGACATAGAAATTGTACAACATGCAATTATTGTTCTATCCTCTTCCTATGAAGCTTGGCCCATATGTTAGCTCGAGATGTTTACTCAAGACACCAGAACCAACCCGCTCTCATACTCTCAACTCTCATCTATCCCTCTCTATCTAGAAACAAGAACAAGAAAGAGAAATGAGAAAGGGATGAAAGGAGAATCAAAGGAGAAGGATTAGAAGTGAAGCTCATGCTTGGATTGGAGAAGAAGATGAAGCTCAAGGATTTCCACCTGTCGGGGTTATAACCCCAGGGTGTCTCAAGCCATCGATTAAGTTAGCAGGTGCCAAGTGGCCCACAAGACATCAGCTGGTGAAGGCCTGAACGACCGAGGCCTAGCTAGGCCGGATGCTAAGGTCAGGTCGGCCATGACCCCTTCCTCCTACCTTAGCCGCACAACGATCAAAAGGCGCATGACCTCTCCCCTGTCATGACCCCTAGAAGGAACGGGGAGTAGTCGAGCCCAGCCAAGCATGTCTGATCTGACAGGAACAAGCACACTGCACTAACCCCATAAGGACCGAGGGGACCCCTCAGTCTGGTCAGACGCCATCCCTATGCCACGCTGCATAGACAAGACAACACTGCCTAGCGGTGATGACCAATACGGAGCCCACCGTCCAAAAATGGACCGACAAGACGTGGGTGCGATCCAACCTACTATGGGATGGAATCCACGATGAGAGCCTTGACTTAGAGGCCATCTAGATCGATAGAGCCATGACCCCAGCGATTGGGATGGTGGTCCTTAGCTCCTCAATTCAACCAAGAATCGATGATCTAGGGGTGGCTACCAACTCCTATACGATGCCCTAGGAAACCAGGAGATGACAACAAAGACCACAGTAGAGACCACGTCGCATAGGATGACTGGCGAACCACCATCGTGCCTATAGTGTCACCACGGATTGTACAGTAGCACCACGCCACACCATGCCACGACGTAGCCATAGAACCATGGCGACAACCATGCCCGGACGCACACCACAAGATGGTGAAGCTTGCAAGCCAAGTTAGCTAGGCCCTCCCTCAGGCTATGACTCTTTGGTTGGGAGAACCTCCTCCTTTGTATGCACCTTGGCCCTAAACTCTATATATGGGCAGCCAGGGCACCCTCTCTAGGGACATCATTCACATCCTCTACCATTTGTTCACTCATTCTTGATCGTAGCAGGGCTCCTAGAGCTTCTCTTTAAGAAGTCCACCTCCTAGCTCTAGCTCCTCTTCCTCTTCCACCATTCTTGCACCCCCATTGTAAGAACTTTAGAGCATTCAAGTGAGGAACACACACTTGATCATCTTGGAGACTGGACGTAGGGCTCCGGCCTAAACCAGTATAAATCCTCGTGTCTTTTGGATGCTACCATCGTCTTCCTAGAGCAGTGCGATAATCGTATAAATTTACTAGTCCGGTTTTACAAAACACCGACAGCAGGAAGCGATGGCTCCTAGCACCGTCGGTGGACTCGCTCGTGGAATGGCCCACGGCGGCCACATTCGCCATGAAAACTATGAGTTCACTGACATCCAAGGGCCAGCGCCCACGTCCACCTATAGTCGTGGCCCAAATCCCTGCCATGGAGATCTGGGTCCCATGGCCCACGGCGAACATACTCTTAGAACTACCCCTGGCGGCAACATCCCTAAGTGCACCTACATAGGGGGGATAGTACCCTCTCTCGTCACTAGTCATGACCAAATCCTCTACCCAAAAGGCCAAAAGTCCATGGCTTGTGATGAACTCACCCAAGGAATGGCCTCAATCGACCACATCCTTTGGGGAAACCATGAGGTTATCCACACCAATGGGCCAGCACCCATCACCAGCTCATACCCTATCTAGGCCAACCACGTGGGAAACCTAGGCCTAGCGGTAGAACCACACCCTAAACAGTGTCTCTACAACTAGTGGGACAATGTGTATCAGGGCGTGCATGAACAACGAAATTGCCCACCGCCACGCAGCGACGTCGTTAGTGGTCAGGGGGCTACCCGGCGCTCCACCTTGAAAGGCCAAGCCTGGAACCAAAGCCTAGCCCTGGTCAATAGACAAAACATCCATCGCACCTCAGCAGACCATCAGGTGTCACTCAGAGGCACATGCATCAGACCAACTAGGGCCCCTGAACGCACCATGCGCCACGATGAGCGGACCAAACCACGTTATGCTCAGAACCCTCTTCCGCAGCGATAGGTCATGCCAACTCTTCGTCAAGAGTGGCAACCACACTCAGAGGTAGAGCACGATGAGCACGATATCATCGCGCCATGAGGGCTCAAGCATCAGAATGCATAGGCCCTCCTAGCCAAAAACTACAGTAGGCCGAAATCGAAGAAGTCACCCTCAGGGGCTCGTAGGCTCACCAAGGATGTAAAGCTAGCAAGGTCAATCTAGAGCCAGTCGAGAGGTCGATCCACACTGGCTATGATCATGCCAAGCACTGAAGAAGCTCCCTCATTAGCTCGTGGCCCGAAGATAGCAACAACTTCATCACGAACAGACGCTCGGGGGCTCGCCGCACCTCGAGCAACGGCAACCAATCCCATGATAGCTTCCGGTACATCGGTCAGTCACATCCACTTTGGCCTTAGCCACTCTACCTAAACATGTCCACATACATATACAAGCCCACAAATAATTGCAGAAACTTAGGGCCCACCCGTAGAGCAAACAAAATAGCATGATGCCCCTACACTATATCCTAATGGCGCTTAACTCCCGAGTGTCTCGATCCGACTCACGCTCGCAGCTAGACCTGACTCATGGTGCAACACTGTTTGTCATCATCCCAGCGATCAATCCATTTCAAACTTCTTCTGACCACGTCCCTCGCCGCGATGAACTAGTGACCCAAATCTTGATTTCTCGTTCTCATGAAAGGTCGCTCTGGCCAAGCCTCACAGACCAGCTCCCAGGCAAGGCCAGGCATCCATGCGTGAACCTAAAAGGAAGCGGGGAACTTGCTTGCTCAAGGCAAAGGAAACGAAAGGAAAGAAGCCACGCAGCCTCTCGCTCTCTTTCTTCTCGCATCATGTTGGATCTAGGACCTACCCTCGATGCCTCATCGCTCCAAAGGATCGTGTACCTTTTTAGCCCTACAGGCCAGCCCCTAGGCTAAAACGCGCACCCATGAGCACAAGACTAGAGGGGATGAAGCACATTCCAATTCAAATGAGAAGAAGGGTGGTGAGACAACAAACTAACAAACAAATGTGCCAATCACGCTTCAGCCACACAAAACCCAAACATGTTCACCACCACAAGAACACCCATGCAACATGGAACCCTTCCGCAAGGACCATCACATGTCGAAAGCCTAGAACCGATGGCATACGTGGGTGAATGGTCCTAATATGGCTAGAGGGGGGTGCATAGCCTATTTAAAAATCTACAAGATCACTAGAGCGATTTGATTAGTATGACAAATGGTGAAATGCAAACTTGCTCTAGCTCTACAAGGGTTGCAAGCCACCTACCTAACAATTCTAGTTGCTATGATCACTAGACACACATGAAGCTAAGTTGCTACTCACTAAGCGCTCTCAAACTAGCTACACTAAAGAGCTCCACTAGGTGGACTTAACTAGCAAGCAAAAGAAGCTCTCAAAACTAATTACACTAAAGAGCTTGTTGCAACTAGTTTGCAAGTAAGTAAAGGAGTGAGTGAAAAGCTTATACCGCCATGTAGAGGGATGAACCAATCACAATATAAATGCCAATACAATCACCACGAGAATACCAATGGGCAAGGGACAAGCAATTTTTCTCCTAAGGTTCACGTGCTTGCTGGCACGCTAGTCCCCGTTGTGTCGACCAGCACTTGGTGGTTCGGCGGATAAGAGGTGTTGCACGAACCTCGTCCACACAATTGGACACCGCAAGAACCTACCCACAAGTGAGGTAACTCAATGACACGAGCAATCCACTAGAGTTACCTTTTGGCTCTCCACCAGGGAAGGTACAAGACCCCTCACAATCACCGGAGCCGGCCACGAACAATCACCAACATGTGTCAAAGCTCCTCCGCTGCTCCAAGCCATCTAGGCATCGACAAACGCCAATAGTATCAAAAAAACCACAGCAAATCGATCTCCAAGTGCCACTAGATGCAATCACTCAAGCAAATGCACTTTGGATCACTCCCAACTCACTTAGGATGCACAATCAAGCAAGAGAATGATCAGGAGTGGTTTGGCTCAGCTCAAAGGGTGCTATCACATGTAAGAATGACCAAGAGAGAGAGCCAAACATGCCCAAGCTCTATTTATAGAGCCCCCAAAAAGTTATAGCCTTTATGCCCTCGGGAATGTCCAGACTCAGGAACCAGACCCTAGAACTAGACCGACAGTGAAGCTCCGGACCCTAAGATCATGCCACGTGTCCCCATGTTCAACCGCAACCCTTAGATCCCAATGGTCACTATTTTACCATGCAGTCTACGTGGAACCAGAACGTACAACCGGACCATAGATCTGGACCAAAACCCTCAGGGTCTGGATTACTATAGAGAGTTCCTAGACAGGTAAAACTCCTTCGGACCCGGTCTGGATCCAGCTTCCAGACTGGCCACCGTGGTCCGCTCTCACCTACGCTAACTAGAAACCGCCACGTATCCCACGCCTCTCCGTTCGCGCGAGCGGACCCGTGTGACCGCCGGGTCCGACGCTCGCCCCCTTGGGTCCGAAGCACCCTCACGCCACGCTCGCCTTTCTCTGCATCAAAACTAGACCGTGCCATGGGAGTACGAAGCCGCAGCACTACTGAGTCTAGAGGACGTGTGACCCAGCGATTGCCTGATCGGCATCGAAGCCAGACACACATGCTCCTGAATCTGGGCCCCTCCAGTCCGGTAGCGCGAATCGGCCTAGATTGAGGCTACTCACCTCTGTGCTACCCATGGCAGAGTCCTTGCATCCCCATGCACTCTGTAGCCCCATGCATGCGTGCTACGATGCCGTGGAGCTGAGCCACGCTGCCAATGCCACTGCCTGTGTCGCTCCTCTCATTACACCATCAGACCCGTAGGGCACCAAGCAGACCCACGATGGGCCATGGTCTCATGCTCGAGCGCGCCCCGCCACTGCTAAGCCATCGAATGAAGAACCCTGCTAACGCTGACAAACCTATGACCCACGAGGTTCGACATTCGCCCGATGCCGCTGCTGCGCACTATGTCGCTTCCTTTCACCGTTGCCATGTCAGACCCACGGAGTCCCATTCAGACCCGCTAGGGTGTCCATGGTCCAAAGCCGCTGAGCTACGTGCACGGTGTCGTGCCTCCCGCGTTGCTTGCTAGGCCTACCGAGGCTACAACCCAATAGCCCTCTAACTCCTTTTCTTTTTCTTTTTCTTTGAAGCCCTTTGACAAGTGCTAACTCAACAAACATGTAAAAACAAATTTAGCACTTGAGTTAGCATTTTCACAAATATTTTTCAAGGGTTAAATAGTTAGCTCGCTAGGTTCTAATGCATATGCATGAATAACTTCACCTAGTGGCACTTGACAACCATTTTAACCAAGATTTTCCCCTCTTGATAGTATGGCTATCTATCCTGAATCCACTTACACCCACTTGGTCTCTTGAGTGGCAGAACAAAATGGCCCTATCAAATATACCTTTGCCTTGAGCCCATTTTATTTTTCTCTTTCTTCTTTTCCAAGCCTAGAGCTTTATCACCATCATCACATGTCCATCACTATCACCATGGACTTCATCTTGCTCCACCACTTGGATTGAACTATCTTATCTAGTCACACACTTTAGATGCAAAGATTAGTCCAACAAAGGTTTCATCAATTATCCAAAACCAAACTAGGGCTTTCAATCTCCCCCTTTTTGGTAATTGATGACAACCTCCACAAAGATATGAATTAAAATTAATTTTAAATCCACATTGCTTGCCCAAGCATATTTACCATGTGTAAAAGGATTTGTTCATGTTTCATGAACCCAAATTGGTAGCATTTGCTCCCCATACATATGTACTAAGAGTTTAGATGTGAAAGCTTGCACATATGCATAGATAGGAAGTGTGGGTAAGTAATGTCTACCAAATGATGCTAAGGTGTAAAGAATGGACCTTTGAAGCGTGATACCAATCGGAGTTACCATTTGAACACCATCCTTAGCACCATTGTTAGTTAGATAGCACTTGCAAAACACAAACACTACATACCCCATGAGATCAACATTATAAGCAAGGTTCTAGTACCACTTGTGAAAACAAATGCAAGGCACATCTAACTATCATCCTATGCGTGCTAGTTTTTTATTTCATCATTCAAACCTACAACTAGCATACACCACACAAGGAAGTATATCAAATTTAAACTTGACAAATGCAAGCAAGCATATGTGAATGCACATTCAAATGCATCAAACAAGTTCATAAGCTTGCTCCCTACTTGTGTGCTCAAATTTTAATTGACCCCTTTCCTTTGTCAAACACCAATCTTCATGAATTACTTCTCCCCCTTTGTCATCGATGACCACAAAAGGTGAGCTCAAGCTTTAGATAGGTTATGAAGGTGAAGATCATTTTCCCAAATTTGGTTCAATCTAGATTACTTGCCAAAGATATTTAACTTGGTTTGATCTAAGGACAAGCTTCTTCACACCTCCAAATAAGGGTTATCTTGTACCATGTTGAGTTAAACACTTATAGCTCATTTTCTAGATTAAACACTAGGTTCACAAGCCCACAAACATGTCATATGCTACCACTAGATCATTTCAAACATAGAAGCAATAGTGGTACCATACAAGCATCAAATTCATTTGGTTTTCATGAATGAGCCTATAAAACATGAGGAATGAATAGATGCACTACACAAGTCCTTAGCAAAGGATGAATGACATGTCAATCATTTTTACCTTGCTTTGCTCGATGGAGAGGCATGTCATATAATGGGGGTGCATCAACATATATTTAAGAAGTCAAGTATGTTCAATTCATTCCTTAGCTTGCAAAACCTTTTCTGATCAAGTGGCTTGGTGAATATATCGGCAAGTTGATCATTGGTGCCCACACTATCAATGCAAATGTTCCCTTTTTGTTTGTGATCTCTTATGAAGTGATGGAAGACATATATATGCTTTGTTCTTGAATGTTGAACCGGGTTGTTGGTGAGCTTCACGACACTCTCATTATCACATAGCAATGGCACTTGTTTGAACTTGATTCCAAAATCATTCAAAGTAGCATTCATCCAAAGTAATTGAGCACAACAACTACCGGCCAAAATATACTCTGTATTAGTGGTTGAAAGTGCTACACTATTTTGCTTCTTTGATGACCAAGACACAAGTGATCTTCCCAACAGTTAACATGTGTCTAATGTGCTCTTTCTCTCAACTTTGCATCCCCCATAATCGGAGTTTGAATATCCAATCAACTCAAATCTTGCTCCTTTGGGATACCACAATCCAACATTTTGTGTATGCTTCAAGTACCTCCATATTCTCTTTGTTGCTTTCAATTGACTCTCTCTTGGTGAGGCTTGAAATCTAGTACACATGCATACACTAAACATCACATCCGGCCTTGATACGGTCATATAGAGTAGGCTTCCAATCATTGATCGATACATCTTTTGATCCACCATGTTGCCACTAGCATCACTATCCAAGTTTCCATTTGTCCCCATTGGTGTAATAATAGCTTTAGCATCATCTATTCTAAACTTCTTGAGCATGTCTTTGATGTACTTGCCTTGACTTACAAATGCGCCATCCTTTATTTGCTTGATTTGAAGACCAAGTAACTAAGCTCTCCAATCATGGACATCTCAAACTCACTTGCCATCATCTTTCCAAACTCCTCACAAAAATCTTAATTGGTTGATCCAAAGATAATATCATCAACATAGATTTGCAACACAAACAAGTCCTTGCCAATCTTCTTGATGAAGAGAGTGGTGTCAACCTTGTCCATAATAAACCCCTTAGAGAGTAAGAAGTCCCTCAATATCTCATACCATGCTCTAGGTGCTTGCTTCAAGCCATACAAAGCCTTCTTTAACTTGTAGACATGGTTGGGTTTCTTCTCATCTTCAAAACCAGGAGGTTGCTCAACATACACAAGCTCGTTGATGTACCCATTGAGAAATGCATTCTTCACATCCATTTGGTACAACTTGATGTTGTGGGCACAAGCATAGGCTAATAAGATCCAAATTGCTTCTAATCTTGCAACCGAGGCATATGTTTCTCCAAAATCAAGACCTTCAACTTGAGTGTAACCTTGAACCACTAATCTTGCTTTGTTCCTTACAACTATCCCATCTTGATCTTGTTTGTTTCGAAAGACCCACTTAGTTCCAATCACATTATGATCCTTAGGCCCCACAACTAACTTACATACTTGATTTCTTATGAAGTTGTTTAGCTCTTCATGCATAGCATTCACCCAATCAATATCCAACAAAGCTTCATCTATCTTCTTAGGTTCAATGGATGACACAAATAAGAAATGCTCACAAAATGATGCCAATATTGATCTTGTTTGTGCAACTCTAAAAATATCTCCAATTATATAATCCAAAGGATGATCTCTTGCAACATTGGTAGGTTGGAGCACTTGAACTTGATTGCTTGCACTTGGTTGAGATGATGTACTAGCTATTTGTTGATCTTGCACTTGAGATGATGAACTAGCTTGATTTGTGTCAACTTGCACATTTGAGTTAGAGAGCACTTGATCTTTGTCATCTTCAACTTCAATAACCTCTCTAGGCCTAATGTCACCAATATCCATCTTCTTCATTGCATTTGCCAATTGAGTGCCTCTCACATCATCTAGATTCTCATCTTCCTCTTGGGAACCATTGGTTTCATCAAATTCAACATCATGCACCTCCTCAAGAGTACCACTAGCCAAATTCCAAACTCTATAAGCCTTGCTAGCAGTGGAGTAAGCAAGCAAGAAGCCTTCATCACATTTCTTCTCAAACTTGCTCAATCTAGTGTCTTTCTTCAAGATATAGCATTTGCAACCAAAGACCCGAAAGTATGCAATTTTGGACTTTTTTTCCATTCAAGAGCTCATATGGTGTCTTCTCCATCATGGGGTGACAATAGAGTCCATTGCTATAGTAGCACGCCATGTTGATTGCTTTAGCCCAAAATGAATGACTCACATTGTACTCACTCAACATTGATCTTGCCATATCAATCAAGATTCTATTCTTCCTCTCAACTAGGCCATTAGATTGTGGAGTGTGATTGGCCGAGAATTGATGCCTAATTCCAAACTCATCAACTCTTGTATTCTTGAACTCAATAACATTGTCACTTCTCACTTTCTTGATGGTTGTTTCAAACTCATTGTGTATTCTCTTGATGAATGTCTTGAAGATTGCAAACACATCACTCTTATCAATAAGAAAGAACACCCATGTATATCTAGTGAAATCATCCACAATCACAAATCTATATTTGTTTTCACCAATGCTAGTGTATGTGGTTGGTCCAAACAAGTCCATGCGCAACAACTCAAATGCCTTAGATGTACTCATCATGCTCTTCTTAGGATGTGTGTTTCCAACTTGTTTTTCAGCTTCACATGCACTACATAGCTTATCCTTCTTAAATGTGACATCTTTCAAGCCTCTAACTAGATATGCTTAATCAACTTGTTCAATTATTTCATTCCAACATGACCAAGCCTTCTATGCCATAACCAACCCATGCTAGACTTAGTGAGCAAATATGTCAACAATTGAGCTTCTCTAGCATTGAAATCAACCAAGTATAGATTCTCATATCTAAATCCCTTGAATATCAAGTTAGAGCCATCTACACTTATGATCTCTACATCATCCACACCACATATGCACTTGAAACCAAGATCACACAATTGAGCTACTGACAATAGGTTGAAGTTCAAGCTCCCTACTAGTAGCACATTGTGTCGGCATGAAAATCCGTCCCGTGTCGAGGCACACGAGCAAGCCGGAAGGGTCTGCTCGATGGAGCTGGAGATCCGCCTGACTTCAATGTAGGGATTAACCATCCTACACACTCCTCCCAAGACATGCCAGTCAATTTGACCCTGCAATTGACAAGGAGAGAAAGCTAATCAGTAATTTAAGGCGGAACATGCCGGTGTTGCCAGACAGTCCCGAATGTGTGGCTCTGAGAGCCGATGTGGAAGGAGATCGACCAAATAGCCGATTCCATCATACTCATAAGAATAAATCAGTTAAAGCTCATGGAGTTATGGAAGAAAAATTGGTTATTATTCAGGACAAATATTAGTCAATGGCAGTAGGATGTCAACACTAATCAGTTTATGCTAAGCCAATGACTGCAAGTAACCAAATCCTTTTTTATATGAAAATTCAGCCCATCATCATTTAACCATTTAATAGATATAAATCAAATGAACATATTAGATCTCATCTATCGCTATGATCAGTGGGGCATGAGGCAGAATCATGCATGTCATAGAAACAACAATAAGTTCAACAACCCTAACTTATTACTAATATCAGTGGGGCATGAGGTAGGATCATATAGGCCATAATACAATAATAAGATCATGGGGCTAACATATCTTTCAACCTATCCTTACTTCAACGGTCTCGTGACATGAACTGCATATGTGAAAATACTCGATATCGGCTAAAACAGCCGATTCAGGCATAGCGCACAATTAAGGTCATGCCCTATCAGGAACAGATCTACCAAATAATGATCCCCACTCCACGGTGCTAATAGTGGGGTGTGAGGTAGAATCACATAGGCCATGATAACGGGCCATGGAACGGTTTTCGTTAGCCGATAGATCTATTCAAGACTAAACATGTCTTAACCGCACACTATGCACGATCAAGATTGACATAAAACAGCCAATAAAACATAACTCATCATTTAGGGTGCGGATTAGATAAGTTTAGATTAATAAACAATGGGTTAAACATGATATAAGGCCGATCTAGATCAATCCCAATCGGGCAAAATGATATTGCTGTAATTAAATAAATAATGAAAGCAATAAGCAATATCAGTAACTTAATGAATCTATTCGAAGGACGCCACCCTTAGACAAAGCCGATAACTTGACCTTAATCTAGTTCAAGCAGTGGAGGTGAACCGGATCGATGCAGCCGTACTTGAACTAGACAAGAGTCGATAACTAGCTTATACCAAAGTCGCAGTGGAGGTCGACTGGATTGATGCAGCCGTACGAATAGAAGTATAAGCCATGACGGTACTTACAGACAAGCCGAAGGTCGGCCGGACCGATGTAGCCCTGCTCATTGAAGAACTCGCCGAGATCTACTCTACTCCTACTCCTAAGGGGTGGCCGGAGCCGAAAAAAGTAAGTAACTTGTATTTGATTGATTGTGTGTCTTTACAATAGCCGGGGTCCAATATTTATACCCGGGGCCTAAACATGAATCCTACTGAAGCATGACTCATTATAACTTTAGGCCTAAGAGAAAATATTCCTAATTTAAGATAACTTGGACCCTAATCTTTCTCTTTTTGTAGAGTCCAACATATTTTTCCTGGCGTCGATTGTAGCTATCATAGTTATCTGCTGGCGCTATTTGAAGAGAACCGATTCTAGTATTGTATTCGAATTAGCTGATACCGACCTTTATGACTCCTTGATGACATGATCTTGGGAGATTTTGAGTTCTTGCAACCCTTCTTCCAAATTCTAGTGTAAACACATGCGCCCCCAATTTTGGGATAAAAGTAATTTTATTCCAAAATTATCACGGCTGTACCCCCAATAGGTCCTACGGTCATGGGTAGAGAATCTTGATCTGGGGTCTATTGTTTGTCACCGTCTATGTTAGCTTATGAGCCCATGCTTCAAAACTTTTATGAAAGCATCATTACTTTATGGGCGCTTGGATCCATCTTTCCAGGCCGACTATAAAACGTCTATCCGACTCTGGCGAGAGCAATTTAATAATTATGCTATGTTTCTCTTCTATCTACTTCCTTGAGTGCCTTTGACTCCGCCGGACCCTCCATGGTCTAATTCCTTGCTATGAGGATCTTGAGTGGTTAGAAGAATTCTTGTGCATAGGGTGATTGTGTCGCTCATCTTAAAGCCTTGTCGAGAAAGAGGATCAGCTACTGTGGTTAGTAGAATTCTTGTGATATCACCTGAGTCTTCTCTCCATGCTCGCAGAGCTGTTCTAGTGTTTGCAAGGGCTAAAATGTGTGGACACCTTCCCCTTGTTCGCTCCATCAAATGCCCATCGAGAAAGCCACAAACTTCTTTCCCATAGTTTCCCAGTCACTGAGAAAATCAGCTGGGCATCTGTTAAGCAGGTGGCCTTTCCCCTTCTCCTAGAATAATTTTTACAACGGGCCAATGTGACTCGGTTTATGATGACCTTTGGCCTTATGGGGATCCGGACTCCCTTCAATCCAAAGAAACCTTGGTGGGTTGATCGCTGGTCAATGTAAACATTTCGTATCCATCCCATGATATGTTGTAATTACGAGAAGCAATAAGTCTGAATCTATTATCTCTTCGTTATTCGTCCCCTAAATTTTCAGAGTGTCGATCCGTTTCCATATCTGACTTTAATTCCATAACCCCGGTGAAATCTATCTTCTCACCTTACCGGGCTATATATACGGGCCACGGCTGTGGATAAAAAACAACCCACTTCATCTCAAACCTTTCGTGCCTTTAGTGCGATTTCTGCTTTCCCATAGGTGTGAGATCATGGAGAACAGCAAGGGTCTGCTGAGGAGGCCCTCAACGGAGGTGCGTCGTCACGCTAGCGCCTTCATCACTAGGACGGCGCAACTCATGATCCCCTCACTGCCTCGGGGTATAGGACCGACTCCATTCAGCCTTCGGGGTTTTCTTCATCAACAGCTCGCCGCTAGCTCCCCTGTTATCTGAGGAGGTGGGTCGATAATGACGACATGCTCGCCTCCATCGATAGGCATGGCCAGAATCTCGCCGACTGTCTCTCCCTCCCAGAATCGGCTTTGGCCATGGTCCGATGCCGATCGCCTCCTGAGGCCAATTTAGTGGTGGATAGGCTGGCCAAGGCTGAGGCCAGGATCGCGGGTGAGATATCTATCATAACTTTTGTCTCTTCTCAATTTTATCTTCAAGATCCTGATCATCCCCCTTTGGAATCCTTTTAGATTTGTCAGCTCAGCTGGAAAGCCTTCGATCGGCTGCGGAGTACGCGGCGGGATTCATCAATGCTAGAGGCACCATCCCGGTGGTTCACCTGCACGACATCTCGAACCGTGTCAGGGAGGTTGCTTTGCATGGCGTTTGTCATGGTGCTGCCATGGTGTTGGCTGCTGCGTAAGCCCATTCTGGCCATGAGCTTTGGTTTCATCCCCATGGTTTTCTAGGTGCGGCACACCCTGGGGACTATGAGCACCTGGTTGAGGATTTCTTTGGCATCGCCAACTCCATAGCCCTTACTTCTCAGGCTGATGATATAGTATCCAAAGTGTTTTTCGGCCCGTAGTTTGTAATAGGTGATATTTAGCAAACAATTTCTCCGTCTTGAGTGATTTTCCTTTGCTTCGTACTTCATATTATATGCATCGCTATGTCCATGTTTGCTTTGCTCCTATAGGCAATACACATCATACCCAACTTCTACCCCTTCAGGTTTATTTTTGCACTAGAGGCGATACGTTTCTGGTATCGGCTATTAGAGCCGACGACCGAACAAATTGGTTGTCAAGTATTAATCTAAATGCTAGGGTAATATTTCTTTAGATATTTCCCATTGATTGCTCTGCCAAATTCTTCCTCTCCTCTTAGTGTTTCCAAAATATAAGCATTGCCAGGTGCACAACGCTTGATCCGGTAAGGTCCTTCCCAATTAGGTGACCATTTGCTGTCCTTTGACCCAATCGGTAATTTCACTTTCCAAACCAAGTCACCTTCAGAAAATTGCTTGCTCTTGACCTTTTTATTGTAATATTTTGCAACCCTCAGTTTATTGGCTTCGATATTCTCAAGAGCACACAGCCGATGACAACTTAAGTCCTCTAAGTCGTCTATCATAAGATTCTTGTAGACTTCGGCTGACAAATCATTTTGCAACCCAACACGCCTCGATCCAGCCTGAACTTCCTAAGGACTGCATTATGGCCATACATAAGTTCATAGGGTGATGTTTTAATCGATCCATGATAGGCCATTCTATATGCCCATAATGCCTCATTAAGCGTTGAATGCCACTTCCTTGGCTGCTCCTTAATCTTTTTCTTAATCAGCTTAATCATAATCTGATTGGATGCCTCTGCCTGACCATTAGCCTAAGCATAGTAAGGAGAAGAATTTAGTAGCTTGATTCCCATACTAGCAGCAAAATCTCCAAACTCTTTTGATGTGAACATCGTCCCTTGATCGGTAGTGATAGTTTGAGGAATCCCAAAATGATACACAATATGCTCCTTGACAAAATCAATCATGTTCTTTGAGGTTACCATCTTCAAAGGAATTGTCTCAACCTACTTAGTGAAGTAATCTGTCGCTACCAATATGAACTTATGTCCTTTGCTTGAGGGCGCAAAAATCTAACCAATTAGATCAATTCCCTAACCTCAAAATGGCCATGGTTTGATTATTGGATTCATGGCCGATGCAGGCGATTTCTAGACATTACCAAAATGTTGATAGTCCTGGCACCCTTTGTAATATTCAAAACAGTCTTCTAATATTGTTGGCTAGAAGTATCCAGTTCTATGAATAATCCATTTCATCTTATAAGCCAATTGATGAGCTCCACATATCGCTTCATGCACCTCGCCCATAAACACCTTAGCTTCCTCTTGATTTAGGCATTTGAGCAATACCCTATCGACTATTTTGTAATACAGCTGGTCATCCAGTAAAACATACTTAGTCGACTTATATCTTAGCTTTTTGGTAACTTTCTGTGATGGATTCCTAAGGTAATTGGCTATTTCGACTCTCCAATCATCATTCGAGGTTTCACTACTCAAGACTTCTTGAAACACTCGATAACCTAATGCACTTTGAGCTAAATAATTAGCCTCTTGGTTTTGTGTTCTCGGAATATGCTAAAAAGAGACATGAAGAAATTCCTTGAGCAACTTTTGGCACTCATCATAGTATCCTTTCAAAGTATCTTCTTTGCATTCATATAGGCCGATCAATTGATTAATAATTAACTATGAATCTTCGAATATTTTAATTGCTTCGGCCTTTACTTCATGAAGAAGCTGAAGTCCTTTAAGAATAGCCTCATATTCTGCTTGATTGTTGGTAATCATTAGTTCAATTGGAGGAGCAAACTCAAAACTTGCCCCCTGAGGCGAAATAATAACAATACCAATGCCACCACCTTGCTTGCATGATGATCCATCAAAGAATAATGTCCAAGGTACCGACTCTACATAATCAATGCTTGGCTTATGATGCTGGGTGACAAAATCAGCCATTATTTGTCCTTTGACTGCTTTAGCCAATTCATACTTCAAGTCAAATTCTAATAATGCGAGAATCTACTTTACCACTCTCCCATTCAGTATTGACATTGATAACATGCTCTTAATCACATCAGCCTTGGAAACAACCATACATTTGGCCGATAATAAGTAGTGTCACAACTTAGTGCAAGAGAAATATAAGCACAAGCATAACTTTTCGGTGGGAGAATATCTTGTCTCTAGATCCAGGAGTCTTCTACTCAGATAGAAAACAACTCTCTCTTTTCCTTCAAACTCTTGCATCAAGGCCGATCCAATTGTCTTGTCACCAGCCGATATGTACAACTTAAAAGGCTTACCTTGCTAAGGAGGGACCAACACAGGTGGACATTTCATATATTCTTTTATCTCTTCAAATGCCTTTTGTTGTATGTCACCCCACTTAAATTCTTGATCATTTTCAACTTCAACAAGGGAGAAAATGACAGAACTCTTTCCGACAAATTTAAAATGAATCTTTTGATGAAATTAATCTTACCAAGCAAAGATTGTAACTCTATTTTAGTAGTCGGGGGAACTGCCTCATCAATTGCTTTTATGCTTTTTTGACCAACTTCAATTCCTCTCTCGTGGACCATGAAACCCAAGAATTGTCTAGCTGACACTCCAAAAGCACAGTTATTAGGATTCATCTTTAGACCATGTTTTCTTGTGCATTCCAAAGTCTCCCACAAATCAGCTAGATGCTCCTTGTACCCTTTAGATTTTATCATCATATCATCGATGTACAATCCTACCGATCAACTTATGAAAAATATAATTCATTGCCCTTTGATAAGTTGCATCGGCATTCTTCAGACCAAAGGTCATCACAACCCACTCAAATAAACCAATTACGCTGACCAAAGGTCATCACAACCCACTCAAATAAACCGATTACGCCGGGGCACCTAAAAGCGGTCTTTGCTATGTCTTCCTTAGCCATGAAAATTTGGTTATATCTTGCATTGCCATCCATGAAGCTAATAACCTTGTGCCCAGCTGCTGCATCTACTAACATATCCGTTATCGGCATTAGATAACCATCCATGGGTGTGGCTTTGTTCAGATCCCTGAAATCAATGCAAACTCTTAATTTTCCATTCTTCTTATACACAGGGACAACATTCAATATCCACTCTGCATATCAGCATGGTCGGATAAACTTTGTTTCCAGTAACGTTTCAGTCTCCTTTTTGATATCATCAAGCACGTTTGGGTTGAATATCCTTGGAGCTTGTTTAAACGGACGATATCCAGGTTTGATTGGCAACCGATATTCAATAATTGATCGGTCTAGACCAGGCATCTTATAGTATTCCCAAGCAAAACAGTCTTTAAATTCCTTTAATAAATCAACTAACTCTTGCTTATACTCAGGATCCAACTTGGCACTTACATACATCGGCCTAGGTCTATCTCTAGAACCAATATCTACCTCTTCTAATTTATCGGTCGACGTGAAGCCATGTCCTAGTTTGCCATCTGTACCATCTATTGGATTATCCATTAAGACAAATTTTCAAAGCTGACTGCTTGGATCGGCTGTTGGCTTTCATTATTGAATCTAATGAAGCCTCCTTCTCATATCTTGCCAGAAAAGCATTCGAAGTCTCCTAGTTCCCAAAAGACTGGATCGGCTATTGCGACACTTATGGACTCATCAGCGCGAACCACCTCGACATCATCTCCATGCCATTGAATCAAACACTAATGCATGGTTGATGGCACACAACAGTTTGCATGAATCCAGTCATGACCAAGGAGTAAACTATATGACTCTTTTCCATCTATGACAAAGAACGTGGTGAGCAGAGTTTTACTCCTGATTGTTAGTTCAACGTTCATTGCTCCTCGGGTCTTAGACGCATTACCCCCAAAGTCCTTAAGCATCATGTCAGTCTCAATCAGATCTCCTAGTCCCTTGCCAAGTTTACAAAATGTGGTGTAAGGCATAAGATTAACAGAAGCACCTCCATCCACCAATATCTTATTCATCGGCTTCCCATCAACAAAACCTTTTACATATAAAGCCTTTAAGTGTCGATGCTTGACTGGTTTATCAAATATAGCCTACTGTATAACTGCCAACTTGGCAGTTATCTCCTCATACTCTGATTCATCAAAATCTAAGTAAACTTCTTGATCTGCTGGAGCTCTAAACTCTGATGGCAATAGAAAGGCCATTTGAATATTAGCCGATGGTTGCCTTCTATCGGCTGTTTGATTAGCATGCCATACTCAAGGTTTACTGGATGCCTGAGCCTGTTCCAACTCTCTATTCCTTAGGCGTTGCACCCTTCTCTTCTAGCTTCTTGTCAAACCTCCTGGACACCATTGGCCTTCCTACCAAACATATTCTCTCTCGTTGCCTTCTTCATAATCAGCCCAGTCTTGGTCGACAACTCATTTTCCAAGCCAATCATGAACACTTTTATTTTTTACGCACCGATCCATGTTACTGTGATGATACACATCTTGAGCATGAACAGACCGACGACTGGTTTGAGATTGCCTAAACTCCCAATATTGTTCGCTACACTCTGAACAGTTATTCTTGGTAGGCAACTTCAAACCTCCGTTCCAGTAATGTCTGAAGAAAGGACAATTCAATTATGATTCAGCTTGCTTTCTTTCATAGCTCTCTTTTTCCTGTTGACGCTGGTATTCTTGCTCTTCTAACCAATGCTGATAATCCTTTTCCTTCTGTCACTGCCATTTATTCAACAGAATTCGAGATGTAACCCGCGGCTTTGTCGCCCCATCTTTTGACGTTTCTCCCTGCTCATATCGGCTCTTTTGCTTATCACGACGTCTTCTGATTTCTCTATATTCGTTAGCCGATATTTGCATCTTAGGATCGACTGTTCTAGTTTCTCTTGATTTGGTTGATGTCAGGACCATAGTCTTTCCTTTGAGCAGCCTAGCATCGACCATGTTTTGATCTCCTGGGAAAGGATTATCATCGACTTTCATCTTCTGAGGCATATCAAATTTCAGCCTTCCTTGCTGAATAGCCCTATGTATATGCTGTCGGAAAATTCTGCATTCATTAGTGGAATGAGAAGTAGCGTTATGGAACTGACAGAACTTCTTATTCTTCAATTGATCAGGGGGCAACATAACATGATTATCGGGCAACTTGATCTGTCCCTTCTCAAGCAAGAAATCGAAGAGCTTATCTGATTTTGTGACGTCAAAGTCATAGCTCTCCTCGACTCCTCTTCCCCAAGGATTTGGCACCATTACTGTCTTTTTGCCCCAATTCCATTCAGCCACGGCAACCTCTTCTTCTTCATCTTCATAGCTATTATCGACTGAATATGGATTATAAGCTTTGGTCATTGCGGTACTTTTTTGGAATCAGGTATCTCTATGCATATTCTAGAACTAGTTATTGAGTGCTGCCACTCATTGAGCCAATTGACCCAAGTTGTCAAATTCCTGTCCTAGTAGCTTTCCTTTCCATATTGGCAGCATCCCTTGAACAGCCAAAGCAGCTAGCTAATCATCAGCCAAGTTTGATGAGAAGCACAAATTTCTAGTCTCTTGGAACCTCTGAAGAAACTCAGTGCCCGATTTATTAGTTTTCTACCTTATAGTTGTCAAATCAGTAATCTTCTTTTCTCCAGTCCTAGTATAGAAATATGTATGAAATTTCTTCTCCGGGTCAGCCCAATTAGCAATGGAGTTGACTGGTAGTGATGAAAACCAAGTGAAGGCTGGCCCTGATAGTGACAGGGAGAAGAAACAAACTCGATGGGCCTCATCAACGGATGCCTCGTCCAATTGTGTAAGATACCGACTAACATGTTCTGTTGTGCTTGTGCTGTCTTGGCCAGTAAACTTAGCAAACTCTGGGAGCCTATAATTTATAGGAAGAGCGACCAAATCGTACCATTCTAGATATGGGCGTTTGTACGAGAAGGTCAGTCCTTTTGACTTCAGACCAAACTGATTCTTCATCATCTCGGTCACTCTTAGCAACAATTCATCAGCATTTGAATTTGGATTTCTCTGCACCTGCTAACCCATCTGTGGATTGAAACCCTGTGTGTCTTGATACCCTAGATTCGAAATCATGTGAAGGGTGTTATAATCTATGTCATAATGATACCCTTATAGAATCTCTATCTATTGGGTCCTTTATTGGTTTGCTGCCTGAAGTCTCTGGTTATAGACATTAGGATCTATATCTCTACGGATCCTTTGAACTGATGGTGCTATTTTTTGAGCCGACGACGGTATGTGGCCTGATGTGCCAAAATTAATCATTTGGTTTTGACCTTGCCCCACCGGCTGTTGCACATGCTACACTGATGATCCAGGATTATACTGTATCTGATTTGTAGTAGCGCCTTAAACTTGCTTAGATGAGCTCTGAACTACCTGGATATCATCATTACTAGCTAGTGGTGCTTCTTGATGGCTAGTACCGGCTTGATTAGTCCCTTGAGTCGACGAATGTGGAATATTGTAATAAGCCGGTCCAACCTGATCAACTAGAAACCCATGAAACACCTCCTTTATGGTGTTGTGGAATGTGTTCAAGAAAATTTTATTATGGTTTGATATGGCGTCATGAACAGATTTATTTATAGCTTCCATGAAGAAACATCTGTCTTTAGTCTCATCTGCATCTGTCTGCCCATGCAACAGAACTCTTGGTAGTGGATATTTCTGAACAATTGTGTTGTCACGTGTTTTGGTGTAGGACAACAAACACTTGTTCTGAAATTCTTCTATAGCTTTGCTGATGACATATTTATCTCCATCAGGTAAGTCTTGATAAGGTACCATAAGGATATCGTTGTTGTTGTAAGTCGTCATGACGATTGTGGGGTCCCACCAGGCATGCCAGAACGTGTGTCGGCATAAAAATTCGTCCCATGCCGTGGCACACGAGCAAGCTAGAAGGGTCTGCTCGACGGAGCTGGAGATCTGCCTGACTTCAATGCAGGGATTAACGATCCTGCGCACTCCTCCTGAGACGTGCCAGTCAAATTGACCCTACAATTGATAAGGAGAGAAAGCTAATCAGTAATTTAAGGCGGAACATGCTGGTGTTGCCAGACTGTCCTGAATGTGTGGCTCTGAGAGCCGATGTGGAAGGAGATCGACTAAATAGCTGATTCCAACATACTCATAAAATAAATTAGTTAAAGCTCATGGAGTTATGGAAGAAAAATCGGTTATCATTCAGGATGAATATCGTTATTTAGACAAATATTAGTCAATGGCAGTAGGATGTCAACACTAATCAGTTTATGCTAAGCCAATGACTGTAAGTAACCGAATGCCTTTTTATATGAAAATTCAGCCCATCATCATTTAACCATTTAATAGAGATAAATCAAATGAACATATTAGATCTCATCTATCGCTATGACCAGTGGGGCATGAGGCAGAATCATGTAGGCTGTAGAAACAGTAATAAATTCGACGACCCTAACTTATTACTAATATCAGTGGGGCATGAGGTAGAATCATGCAGGCCGTAATATAATAATAAGATCATGGGGCTATCATATCTTTCAACCTATCCTTACTTCAACGGTCTCATGACATGAACTGCATATGTGAAAACACTCGATATCGGCTAAAACAGCCGATTCAGGCATAGTGCACAATTAAGGTCATGCCCTATCAGGAACGGATCTACCAAATAACGATCCCGAGTCTATGATGCTAATAGTGGGGTGTGAGGCAGAATCACATAGGCCATGATAATGGGCCATGGAACGGTTTTCGTTAGCCGATAGAACAATTCAAGACCAGACATGCCTAAACCGCACACTATGCACGATCCAGATTGACATAAAACAGCCAATAAAACATAACTCATCGTTTAGGGTGCGGATTAGATCAGTTTAGATTAATAAACGATGGGTTAAACAGGATATAAGGTCGATCTAGATCAATCCCAATCGGGCGAAGTGATATTGTTGTAATTAAATAAATAATGAAAGCAATAAGCAATATCGGTAACTTAATAAATCTATCCGAAGGATGCCACCCTTAGACAGAGCCGATAACTTGACCTTAATCTAGTTCGAGTAGTGGAGGTCGACCAGATCGATGCAGCCGTACTTGAACTAGACAAGAGTCGATAACTAGCTTATACCAGAGTTGCAGTGGAGGTCGACCAGATCGATGCAGCCATACGAACAGAAGTATAAGTCATGATGGTACTTACAGACAAGCCAGAGGTCGGCCGAACCGGTGCAGCCTTGCTCGCTGAAGAACTCGCTGAGATCTACTCTACTCCTACTCCTAAGGGGTGGCTGGAGCCAAAAAAAGTAAGTAACTCGTATTTGATTGATTGTGTGTCTTTACAATAGCCGGGGTCCAATATTTATATCCGGGGCCTAAATATGAATCCTACTTAAGCACGACTCATTATAATTTTTGGCCTAAGAGAAAACATTCCTAATTTAAGATAACTTGGACTCTAATCTTTCCCTTTTTGTAGAGTCCAACATGTTTTTCCTAGCGCCGATTGTAGCTATCATAGTTATCTGCTGGCGCTATCTGAAGAGAGCCGATTCTAGTGATGTATTCGAATCAACTGATACAGACCTTTATGACTCCTTGATGACATGATCTTGGGAGATTTTGAGTTCTTGCAACCCTTCTTCCAAATTCTTGTGTAAACACATTGGAAATGCTCAAGTCAATCTTACCAAGCCTCTTGACCTTGCCTTTTCTATTGTCACCAAATGTGATACTATCAACCCCATTGCTTTCATTTGTGTTGATTGAATTGAACATTCTTGAATCACCAGTCATGTATTGTGTGCACCTACTATCAAGCACCCAATGCCTTCCTTCGGCTTTATAATTGACCTACAAGAGAAGATCAATTCTTTTTAGGTACCCAAACTTGCTTGGGTCCTTAAAGGTTAGTTACCAAGGTCTTTGGTACCCAAATGGCCTTCTTCTTTAGGCTCACAATTGGTGTACGAATGAACTTAGCCTTCACACCATTGGCACCCTTAACAAGCATGTAACAAGAATCAAATCTAATTGAGGATACATTATGTTGCTTGTTATTGTTAGTCTTGGAATATTGCTCTATATGCCCAACTTGCTTGCATTTATTGCAAAATCGACCATTGCCCTTCACAAAGCTAGCTTTGGGAGTGACAAAGGCCGCCATGCCTTTCTTGGGGGTATAGCCTAATCCCTCTTTGTTGAGATAAAACCTTTAGCTACCCAAGCTCTTTAGCAAGTGGGCATCTCCACCATAGGCATTGCCTAAGGCACGAGTGAGCTCATTCACATCCTTCTTGAGGGTCTCATTTTCCACCATTAGTGAGGCATCACAAGTGAAACCATCACTCAAAGGTGAAGTGGAAGTGGAAGTGCTACAAGAAGGGTTAGTGGGAGCAACAACAATGGGCTTATAAAATGATTCATAAAGAATATCACATGTTAGTCCCATATCACAAGACACAATCACTTGCTCCTTCTTGGCTTCCTGCTTCTTGACTTGCTCGAGGAGAGAGGAGTGAGCTTTTTCAAGCTTAGTGTGAGACTTGCCAAGCTCCTCATGGTCTTCCCTTAGACTCTCATGAGAAGCATTGAGCTCATCAAAGGATTGCTCAAGAGATTTGATCTTCTTGCGCAATTCTTTTCACTACTTTCTCTTCATCTCAAAGCACATCCTCATCATCACTCCAACAATCATCACTTTCACAATCATCATCACTCACATCATATTTTACCTTGGTGGGCTTTGCCATGAGACAAGTCGATGTAGTGTCGAAGATGGAGGGCTTGTTGTTGATGGCGATGCTTGCTAGTGCCTTCTTGATGGATTTTGTGTCATCATCACTAGAGCCATCATCACCATCAGAGGTGCCATCACTATCCCAAGTGACTACATAGCCACTTCCCTTCTTCTTCTTTGTGAAAGTCATTTTCTTCTCCTTTTTCTTCTTCTTTTCCTTCTTATGTTTCTTCTTCTCATCCTCATCATTGTCACTATTATAGGGACAATCCGCTACAACGTGATCCAGGCTCTTACACTTGTAGCATCTTCTCACATAGTCCTTGCTCTTGAAGTTGTCTCTTCTCTGCCTTGCACCATAGCCCTTCTTCTTCATGAATTTGCCCATCTTGCGCACAAGGAGAGCCATTGCTTCATCATCAATGTCACCAACATCTTCATTGCCACTTGATTCTTTCTTGGACTTGCCCTTGTTCTTGGATGATGAGCTAGCCTTGAATGCTACACCCTTCTTCTTCTTGTCTTCATCTTCCTTCTTCTCATCCTTGTCAACCCCCTCCCTTTCCACATGGTATGTCTCTTGATGGTAGAAGGAGACTGACCAAGAAGCACTCCTAGAAAGCATGGAGCCCACCAATCCAATAGGAGCCGTCCTCATCCTCATGATGGTAGAAGGAGACTGACCGGTAACCAAAGTGATAAAGAAGTGCTACTTCATCCTCATCCCATTCCGCAAACGGCACAAGGTGGATGCTAGGTGACCCCTTTCAAAGGCCACGACGCACCGCCAACCAACGTGCGGCACTCGGAAGGAAGCCGGAGACATCCCCAGCCATCGTCTACTTCGGGCATCTAAACAAACATTGTCTAGAACAAGAAGCGATGGTGGGGTGAAGGCCTGAGGTCGCATGTGACCAAACTCGGTGCCTAGGACACCACACAAACCCCCTGCTCGCAAGTTCCCTTCTAGCACCAATTGTTGGAAGGGGCAACATTAGCTCCGGCCATCACAAACGTCCCCCAATGGGACGCACAATGTGAATCGTGTGGTCCTCTCAACACCTAGCCATTCAGGGAAATCCAGGAGGGTTTGAAGTAACGGCCATGAGTGGTTCAAACTGAAGGAAGGCCCGTATTTATGGGCCCAAGGGTGGGCCAAACAACCTAGAACTCCCACATCGCATGGCAAACCATGGGAGGTCATAGCCAACGACAAATGCCCACATGAGGATAGGGAAATCAAGACCCTCCCAAAGGCAGGGCCATAACATGGTCGATAATACCACTCGGCTCCGCCTGGGTCGTGAACCCCAAAACACAGCACACTAACATGGTAAGGCTTAGCAGCCACATACCATATCGTTAGGGCAAAGTACAACGACCACCTACCACATTGAACGCACCTACCCACAAGGGATCAAGCGATGAAGATCGAATGAGCCACGACTATGAACCCACGCACAACGCACACACATCTTCGCGCTTTCACCGCCACTTCATGATCACAAAAACGCTTAGGGGCTACTATCGGGGTTATAACCCCGGGGTGTCTCAAGGCACCAATTAAGTTAGTAGGCCAAGCGGCCCATAAGACATCAGCTGATGAAGGCCTAAACGACCAAGGCCCAGCTAGGCTGGATGCTAAGGCCAGGTTGGCCATGACCCCATCCTCCTGCCTTAGCCACACAGAGATCGAAAGGCGCATGACTTCTCCCCTATCATGACCCTGGGAAGGAACGAGGAGATGTCGAGCCTAGCCCAGCATGCTTGCTCTAATAGGAACAAGCACGCCACACTAACCCAACAAGGACCCAAGGGACAGCAGTCACCTCGGTCCGGTCAGACGCCATCCCTGTGCCATGCAGCACTAACAAGACAACACCACCTGGCGGTGATGACCAGTATGGAGCCCACCTGTCGTGGGGTTGAAACCACGGCAAGCATGTTGTTCTAGTTGGTGTCAAAGTACGAGGTCTCCAATGGCTCGGGTGGACTCAGGAACACAAGAATCAAGCAGGGAAGATGCAATGGTTTATCCTGGTTCAGGCCAATTCAGTCCCTACACCCAGTAACTGATGATCCTTATACTCAAGAGCACCCAAAATCTAGGGGGTTACAACAGAGTGTAAAGGAAGAAGATTTGGTAGGGGGTTAGCTCGGTGCTAATCCTAGGGTTGCCTCGCCACTGGTGGAGTCTTCCCCTCATCAGAGGGGAAGGAGACGACAAGATGCGGTGGAGGAGTTGGCAGGGTCACGCATAGAGAGCGATGCTAGGGAGCCCCCGGGCATCGGTAGCCTAGAGCTTGTCTTCTTATGCCTAGGCCTTGACTGTCATCGTTAGCCAGGAAGGAGCCAAGGATCGGGCTTGGTTGTGCCATAGATTGGGAGCCCAAGGCTTGGGGAAGCCCTTGAGCCCTAGGTGGATGCTGCGGTCGAGTCAGGCTTGGTCAGGTGTCTTTGCCAGAGGGTGCATGTGAGCGTGCCCAATGGGCATAGCCCCCGAGCCCCTGAGTGATCCTGAAGGGGTCATCGGGGGTCTTCTTCTTTCAAGAACCATTAGACCCAAGGCTTAACATACCTGTATGTTAGGATCTCATCAGGAGCCCCTAAGCCCTTCATGGCTTCACCTGGTGTGATGGCGATAGAGGGCTAAATTCGATCTTCTAGTGATTGAACCCTCCTTGGCGGGGACGGCTTCCACTAGGGAGAGTGTTGTTCCCCGGTTGGGGACTTCTTCTCTAGTGTGATGGATGGTGCTCGACTATCGAGGCTAGGCAAAGATGATGTTGATCCCTTCGCGAGTCCATGTCGCATGGGTCTTCGACTTGAGTGAGAGCTCAGTGGACTCATCTAGGAGTCGCTGACTGTAGGCTCAGGGGCGCCCTCCTTTCTGACCAGAGCCTACCGTGGGTCAGGTGATCAAGAGCGCTCGACTCTGGCTCTAGGCCATTTGATAATCTGGAGCTCCATGCCCTTCTGAGGGTAGCGATAACATGTCCTGATCCTCTCAAGATGACCTTCTGGGGCCGACCCCTGCACCCATCGATCGAGGAAGTGGGAGCATGTCGAGGCTTGGACCGAGGCCCTCACTAGGCACACTACTCAGCGGCTCCTGACCCAACTCTAGGGAGCTGGTTGGTTTTGGGGGGATGCATCACCAAAGCGCCCGTTGATCGAGGGGTCAGGCTTCTTCATCTAGGGAGCTGACACATCTCCCAAGGCCATTGTGGGGCCTCCTTGCTAGCAAAGGGAGTGGCTTCTAGGTGCATCCCATCTGCTGATGCCTTGCGTAGGCGATTGATGGCGTCTAGGTCGTCGTGCCTGGTAGAGGAGTTATGACACGCACGTGCCCCTGTGCCATCCCGTCTCGTCTTGGATATGGGAAGTCAGGGCCATGTGGAGCAGATCTAGTGGAGGAGTTGTGGTGCTTGGTGCGCGTGGATCTAAGCCATCGATGATAGCCGGAGGGAGCCGGATCCCCCAAGTCCTGCGAGGAGGCGTGCGCGGACTGGGTGGCGCGTGTGGTGGAAAGTGGAGCAGGGACTTGACTCATTGTTAGCGGTTCCCTGACTCTACCTTTACTATGTGGATGTTATCATGCAACCGCCCTGAGGCGTGCTGCGGGGATTGAAGGGACGCCTAGTCGGTTCCCCAAGGTCCTTTCTGGCCGTTGATGGCTAATCGGAGGGCCCGGAGCCACTCATAGCACACCGCATTTGGGTATAAAGGGAGACCCCTAGGGGACACGATGTCTTCAATCCTTTCCTCTGGCCCCCTCCCTTCTTCTCAAATCCATATTTTTCGACGACAATGGCGGTGGCGATGAAGTGTGATGCTTCCCTCCAAGTGAGCTTGGTGTTGTTTGCCGAACGACTGCTTCTTCGAGGGTGGAAGGACTCTAGTGAAGGAGGGGCGATGTTGCAATGCTAGAGGCGTCTGCCATGTCCCCCCTCTCTAGAGGGCGTAAGGACTCTAGCGATGTTGATCTAGTTCTTGTACCCTCTAATGGGGGAGGGGTCGCGACGTGCTGGTCGCTGCCCCTCCATCCTGGCGATGGCGAAGGAGGGCCTGGGCTCATGGGTGGTGCGACGGCTGTCGCTGCTTGCCCTTGAGTACTAGGGAGGAGGCCTAGGGATGGCTCGCCTGGCCTGAGCCACACCCATCATGGGGCCTCGACCGAAAGGTCAGGCGTGGCCCACGGTTTTTGCCGCTGCATAGGTGGCAGTAGATTGCAGTTTTCTGCCGCCATATATTGTAATCGGGTCGTTCTCAATCAATGAAATGAAATTACTTTCGTGTGTAATCCCATTTTGCTCTTGAGTCAAGCTCAGAGACTGATCCCTTGTTGGGCTAGGCTGTTACGACGATGGCCTTGTTGGCCAAGATCGCCACGCCTATTTTTGTAGCAGGTAAGTCCATGAGAACCCTAGGTTTATAGTCGTTCCGTGCCCCGGTCATGTCCCCCAGAGGGGAGATCCTCGGCTTCCGGACTGAACCAATCATATAGTTCCCGAGCCCGTCTGTCGGTACTCAGGGGCTCGCTGCCTCCCCCGTTGGGTCACCACGAGCAGCTCAAGTCAGTACTTGGACATTGTTCATCCAAATGGTCGTGTGAAAGGTCCTAATGGCTAGAGGGGGGGGTGAATAGCCTAATAAAAATTTCTACAACAACACTTAACCAAATGGTTAGACAATTATGAGGCGAAGCAAGTGTTGCGCTAGCCTACTCAAAAATGCAAGCCACCTACCACAATTCTAGTTTAGATAGTGTCAATTCACACAAGAGCAATGACACTACCCTATGTTAGTGTGCTCTTAAAGGCTAACTAAAGAGCCACACCAACCAAGCATGCAAGCTCTCACAACTAGCTACACTAAAGAGCTTGTCAACTAGTTTGCGGTAAAGTAAAGAGAGTGATCAAGAGGGTTGTACCGCCGTGTAGATGAATGAACCAATCAATCACGAAGATGAATAACAATGATGACCAATCACCTCGGAATCAATGATGAACACAATGATTTTTTCCGAGGTTCACTTGCTTGCCGGCAAGCTAGTCCTCGTTGTGGCGATTCACTCACTTGGAGGTTCACGCGCTAATTGGCTTCACACGCCAAACCCTCAATGGGTGCCGCACAACCAACACAAGATGAGGATCACACAAGCCACGAGCAATCCACTAGAGTACCTTTTGGCGCTCCGCCGGGGAAAGGTCAAGAACCCCTCACAATCACCACGATCGGAGTCGGAGACAATCACTTCCTCCACTCAACGATCCTTGCTGCTCCAAGCCGTCTAGGTGGCGGCAACCACCAAGAGTAACAAGAGAAATCCGCAGCGAAACACAATCACCAAGTGCCTCTAGATGCAATCACTCAAGCAATGCACTTGGATTCACTCCCAATCTCACTATGATGATGAATCAATGATCTAGATGAGTGGGAGGCCTTTGGCTAAGCTCACAAGTATGCTATGTCAATAGAAATGGCCAAGAGAGTGAGCTTGAGCCGGCCATGGGGCTATAAATAGAGCCCCAACCAAATAGAGCCGTTATACCCCTTCACTTGGCAAAACGCGTTCTGACCGGACGCTCCGGTCAGACTGACCGGACGCTGGCCCTCAGTGTCCGGTCGCTCGATGTCAGCCACGTGTCCAGACTCAACGGTCATCAGCCTCGACCGGACGCTGCTTCTTCGAACTGACCGGACGCTGAAGCCCCTGTGTCCGGTCATTTACAGTAAGCTCCCCGAGCATGACCGGACGTGTCCGGTCAACTCGACCGGACGCAGCCCAGCGTCCGGTGCTTAACCCTAAGCACTGTGCCGACCGACAGCCTGACCGGACGCACTACTTCAGCGTCCGGTCGTTTCGGACTCAGCGTCCGGTCACTGTTAAACAGTGAGACCGAATCCCTTTCTCCTCTAACTTCTTCACCCTTGCTCCAATGTGCCAACCACCAAGAATTTGCATCCGGCGCAATAGAAAATAGGCATTTCATTTTCCTGAAAGCGCACATGTGTTAGCATATTTTCACAAATATTATCAAGGGTGTTAGCACTCCACTAGATCTTAAATGCATATGCAATGAGTTAGAGCATCTAGTGGCACTTTGATAACCGCATTCCGATACGAGTTTCACCCCTCTTAATAGTACGGCTATCAAACCTAAATGTGATCACACTCTCTAAGTGTCTTGATCACCAAAACAAAATAGCTCCTACAAGTTATACCTTTGCCTTGAGCTTTTTGTTTTTCTCTTTCTTCTCTTCAAGTTTAAGCCCTTGATCATCTCCATGCTATCACCATTGTCATGTTATGATCTTCATTTGCTTCTCTACTTGAAGTGTGCTACCTATCTCATGATCACTTGATGAACTAGGTTAGCACTTAGGGTTTCATCAATTCACCAAAACCAAACTAGAGCTTTCATCGTGGCACTCCTGGCCCCCGGCTACAGCCGCGTGGGCTCGCCTCCCGAGCGTCCCTCACACTTTTAGTTGCTTTGGGCGACCTTGAAGCCTAGTGGTCCGGCCTTGAACCCTCGGTGATGCCCCTCCTAGGGGGGCCCTAGACCGGCATGCGGTGGGGTGGAATGATCCGATGAAGGATCGGGAGATAGGCAAATATCTGCAAAGAAAACAAAATGGACATAAGATAAGGGAAAGAGGACATAGCTGGTAACGCGATGGCTGGGGCCACTCTGTTAGTGCCTTGTCGATCTCTCGCCTACTCCATTCGCCCATCCTTGCCTCACTCAGGGGCCTTCTATAGCGGTGCTCCGTAAGAAAAGGTTAGCAAGTAGTTAGCTCAGTCAATCCTCCAGTGCAGTCGAGCCATTGTTGTATGGCTCGGGTCATGGAAGACATCGAATAGAGTAGATAGAAGTAAGCGAAGCAAGAGCATCAAGGGGTTGGGACTTATCTTGGTTTTTGTTGTTGGAGAGGTAGGCCAGAGAGGGAGGTCGGTAGGTGGGCCTTGGCTCGGGAAGCGTCACTTCTGGGCGGATGGCTCAACGATGGCCTCCCTCATGGGTAAAGGTTAGAACTAACCTCGATCAGGTTAGCACCTTCAAGGGAGCCGAGCACCTAGATAGAGGGGCTAGCTGAGCCACCACTACCCTCAAGCTCTAGAGCCTATAGTCATGGCCTCTAAATGTAAAGTGAATGAATTTGTGCCTCGGGTCAATCCAAAGAGAAGAGAAGAACTTACGGACCCATGATAGAACATAGCGGCCAGTCTGTCCAAGAAGATCTGTCAAGCCTGGCAAATAGGAAAGGTGAGGATAGATCTGCTCACCTACAGCTGCAACCAAAGACTCTATGGAGCAGACCCATTGAGATCTAAAGGCAACTCCACTGTTAAGATATGCATTGTAGAAATCCACCTATAGTACTGTGTAGAAGTGCTCTAATGCACACTCATCCTATCTCAGCAGAAACCAGTCCACAAACTGCACGAAGCGGAGCTACTACACCTGTCTGGCTATGGCTACCCTCAGGTCAAGGTGAACCACCGGAGGCGGACCCTATGGTCTAGGAGGTGGACGAGAGCCCTCCTTTGTGTCTCAGGCCTCGGTGACACCTGAGTGCGTGTACGACCAGAGCATCAAAGATGTGGTTGTGTTGCCTACTCTATCTCCTTAGTCTGCTCTATCTGCTGAGTACCCTCTATCTACTCCATTGGTTGTGTCTGCTACTCTGTCTCCCCCTGAGGCTGACTCTCCTCTAAAGTGTTGTCATCCTCCTAGCATGATAGTCCTAGGTGGACTACAATGAAGAGTCTTAGTCCTCTCGACGATGGCCCTCTGTGCTGGTGACAACTGATCAGCAATGTGAACACCGCCCCTAGATCCACCTCTCTCCGCTCGTTCTGCAGCAACTGCCACTGCTACTGCTCTCTCTGTCTCAGCATCTGCAAACTTATGCTTCTTTGTTGTAGTCTTCTTCGCCTTCTCCTTTTCCTGAGCAGTCAGGCGAGGCGAAGGCCTTGGATCCTCATCGCCGAGACCACCTCCGGCATTCTTGCAATGTGCCATTGCTGTAGCTAAAGAGAATTACTACCACTGATAATGCCAACTGACACTCATGAGGCTTGGCCTTGATCCATACTCGCGGGCTTGCCCCCGAGTTAACTGACAGCTGCAAAGACAACCACAAGAGCACCGACTCGCTACATGATGGAGTAGATACAAAATATAAATAATCACTATATTCATCTAGAGGTGTGAAACCCTAAGAAGCAAGTAGTAGATAAGAAATTGAAAATGATGGCTTGCTACCTGATGAAATCCGACAAACCGGCGACTGTCGAGCAAAGGTGAAAATCATGGGGTACCACCAGGATCGACAATCTAACGCCTAGGGTTAGGATTCTGGCGCGAAGTGATGCGGTGGCCGAGCAATGCAATGTAGGCATAGCTAGGGCAAGCGGTGACGCAGGAGCGGTGAGGCAGTGGGTGCTAGCACTGGTGCACGACGTGGAGCGCGACAGCGGGCTTGCTGCGAGGGCAAGTGGTGGCTCAGATGCACGTGGGCAGGGCAGAGTAGAGCAGCACGGTGGCGACGTGGCAGTGGCATGATGGCGTGGATCAGTGCTACGTGGGCATGGTTGACTGCGTGTGGCACAGTGGCGTGGACATCTGGCATAGGAGCGCGGGCACGGGAACGCAGCGGCGTGAAGCAGAGGCAGGCGTAGGCAAGATGGCATGGTGGCATGGGTGCAGGCGAGACAGCGCGGCGGCATATAGCAATCGCGGGTGTGGGCTAGGTCAAGGTGGCGTGAAACCGTACGGCGATATATATGGTGGCCCCCCGTGTCGAATAAGAAAAGGAAGGAAATCTAGATCCACTCGATTTCAACTGACCGGACGCACTAGTGGCAATGACCGGACGCTGTCACCCAGAGTTCGGTCGACAACAGAGTGGTCTAAAACCCCTCAAATCACGACCAGACGCGTCCGATCCCACGTGATCGGACGCACGCAGAGTCCGGTCGACCCTAACAACTTCTTCCTCATTTGACCGGACACAGGGACACCTTCACATCGTACATAGGATGAGCACTGTTTTAGCATCCGGTGACTCCTATGCTGCTTCTATTCACCTCCTATGAACTGACCAGATGCTGGAAGCAGAGTCTGGTGCAGTATCAGGTCACCATTTTATAGCGAATCTTCAATGTTCCTTCGTGCTGCCTTTTCCCAATCAAATCCCAACATCAATAAGACTCAAATAAACACCAATTGGGACTGATGTGAGTGACCTCTCTCAACCCCTCAAATTTTTCAAAGTATTTTGCCTTAGGCTATAATTCTTTTTAGGAAAATATGCAATAAAAGGGGCGAAGAGCAGCATGTGGTCACACAATAGGGTTTTATGATCAATGGAAGCTTCAAATGCTCTCCCTATTTGTGGACAAACACAGCGGGTGCTCAAACGATAACTGAAAAGAAACAACAAAGCAACACACATGCATATGCAATGCAATACTTGAAAGTAATTCTAGTTGCTTGCCAAGTTTGATCTAAGGTTAAGCTTCTTCACATGCTTTCTAGCGGTTATCTTAACCATGTTAGACAAGCCCTAAGTGCAATACTAAAATTAAACATGTTGTATATTACAATGTAATGCAAGGAACACACAAGCTCATTTTTTAGTGAAGTTACTAAAATCAAGCACATTGAGCTTATTCCTCAACCGACAAAATGTAGCCTCATCTAGCAGTTTAGTGAAGATATCTGCCAATTGATCCTTGGTCCTTACACCTTCTAGTGATATATCATTTTTAGCAACATGATCTCTAAGAAAGTGATGGCGGATATCTATGTGCTTGGTGCGAGAGTGTTGAACTGGATTATTAGCAAGCTTTGCCGCACTCTCATTATCACACAAAAGAGGTACCTTTTCTATAACTACACCATAGTCTAGCAAAGTTTGCTTCATGTAAAGAATTTGTGCACAACAAGCACCTGCGGCAATATATTCTGCTTCGGCGGTGGATAAAGCCACACTATTTTGCTTCTTGGAGGACCAAGACACTAGTGATCTACCAAGCAAATGTCACCCTCCAGATGTGCTTTTTCTATCAATTTTACAACCAGCATAATCCTAATCGGAATACCCAACTAGTTGGAATCTAGCTCCTTTGGGATACCAAAGACCAATGCTTGGTGTGTGCTTAAGGTACCTAAGGATTCTATTAACGGCAACCATGTGAGCCTCCTTAGGACTAGCTTGAAATCTAGCACACATACACACACTAAACATGATGTGGGACCTAGATGCGGTCAAATATAACAACTACCAATCATAGAATGGTAGAGAGTTTGATCAACTGATTTATCTCCCTCATCTAGGTCGAGATGTCCATTAGATGGCATTGGTGTCTTGATTGGCTTACATTCATCCATATTGAACCTCTTGAGAAGGTCCTTGGTATACTTTTCTTGAGAGATGAAAATCCCTTCTCTCATTTGCTTGACTTAAAAACCAAGAAAGAATGTAAGCTCTCCAATCATAGACATCTCGAACTCCTTCGACATCAATTCACCAAACTCTTTGCAATAATCTTCATTTGATGATCCAAATATGATATCATCAACATATACTTGACAAATGAAGATTTCTCCATCAAGCTTCTTAGTGAATAGTGTGGTGTCGACCTTCCCAATGATGAAGCCCTTCTCAATGAGGAAATCCCAAAGGCGCTCATACCAAGCTCTTGGGGCTTGCTTAAGCCCATATAGCGCCTTGGACAACCTATAAACATGATTAGGATATCTAGGGTCTTCAAACCCGGGAGGTTGATCAACATAGACTAGTTCATTTATGAAACCATTTAAAAATGCACTTTTAACATCCATTTGATATAATTTCATTTCATGATGCGATGCATATGCAAGGAGGATACGAATGGCTTCAAGTCTTGCAACCGGTGCAAAGGTCTCTCCAAAATCCAACCCGTCAACTTGAGAGAATCCCTTTGTAACTAGTCTTGCCTTATTCCTCACAACAATGCCTTGATCATCTTGCTTGTTGCGGAACACCCACTTTGTTCCAATGACTCTTGCACCTTGTGGTTGATCATCAAGAGTCCAAACTTCATTGCGGGTGAAGTTGTTCAACTCTTCATGCATGGCATTTATCCAATCCGAATCTTGAAGAACTTCTTCTACATTCTTAGGTTCAATTCAAGAGACAAAAGAGTGATGTTCAATAAATGAAGCAAGTTTTTAAGAGCGAGTCATTACACCCTTTGAAGGACTCCCTATAATGAGATCTTGTGGATGTGCTTGTAGTAGAGGTGAATTTCTTCTATCAACCACTTGAGGGGGAGGTTGTGGAGCATCAACATCTTGAGCTTGTGCCACCATTTGATCATGAGAGACATGAGTATCTTCATTTTCTACTCTCCCATCTTTATCACCATTTTGTGGCACATTTGATGAAGAAGGTGGATCAATCACTTGTACATCATCTTCATCATCTTTGGGCTTGATGTCTCCAACTGGAATGTTCTTCATGGCCTCCCTCAATGGTTCATCACCTACATCATCAAGATTCTCATGTGCTCCTTGGGAGCCATTAGATTCATCAAATTCCATATCATATGTTTCTTCAACCAAGCCGGTGGCATGATTAAATACTCGATATGCTTTGGACTTTGATGAGTAACTAACAAGAAAGCCAATATCACGTCTTTAAAACTTCCCTAGGTGTTGCCGCTTCTTGTAGATGTAGCATTTGCAACCAAACACCTGGAAGAATGATACGTCCGGCTTCTTCCCATTGAGCAACTCATAAGGGGTCTTGCCAAGAAACTTTTAAAGGAATAGGCGGTTGGATGCATAGCATGCAGTGTTGATAGCTTCGGCCCATAGAGCTTCGGGTGTATTATACTTATCAAGCATTGTTCTTGCAAGTGTGATAAGTGTCCAGTTCTTTCTCTATACTACACCATTTTGTTGAGGAGTATATGTTGCGGAGACCTCATGCTTGATTCCAACTTCATCACAAATATGCTTCAATGTTTGTGTTGCCAAATTCTTTTCCATTGTCACTCCTTATCTTCTTGAGCTTCACTTTAAATTCATTTTGTGCTATCTTGGCAAACTTCTTGAAACATGATGTAACTTCGGTCTTGTCATGAAGGAAGAACACCCAAGTATATCTAGAGTAGTCATCAACAATCACAAGACAATAGAGATTTCCTCCCAAACTCTTGTAAGCTGTTGGTCCAAATAGGTCCATGTGAAGGAGCTCTAGCACTCTTGTTGTTGACATGTAAGCTTTTGTAGGATGAGTGTTTGCAACTTGCTTGCCGGCTTGACATGCACTACAAAGCTTGTCCTTCTCAAATCTTACATCCTTCAAACCTCTCACCAATTCATTCTTCATTAGCTTCTTGAGTGAGCTCATCCCAACATGTGCAAGTCTTCTATGCCATAGCCACCCAAGTGATGTTTTGGTAAATAGGCATGTCTTCAAATTTGCATCTTCAGACGTGAAATCCACTAGATATAGGTTGTTGTATCTAAACCCCTTGAATATGACTTGATCATCATCTTTCTTAGATACAACCACTTCCTTCTCGGTGAACAAGCATTGAAAGCCAAGATCACATAATTGACCAACGGATAGCAAGTTGAAGCTCAATGAAGCAACATATAGGACATTTGATATTGCCACTTTGCCCAATCCTTGAACCTTGCCCTTTGAATTGTCACCAAATGTAATCCTTTCTTGACCATCTACTTCTTCATCTAGTGAGGTGAACATACGAGGATCATCGGTCATATGTTGAGTGCAACCACTATCAATAACCCAATGACTTCCACCGGTCTTATAGTTCACCTACACACAAGAGATCAATCTTGTTTAGGGACCCAACTTGATGAGGGCCCTTGACTTTCTCAACAAGTGACTTTGCAACCCAAATTTTCTTAGGCCTGTTCTTGTTGGGAGGACCTAAGAACATTACTTTTATTTTTCTACTAGAATCCTTTCTAAGCATGAAATGAGCATTGAAGGCAAAGGGTCTAGCATGCTTGGGCAAGGGTTGTGGTGGTGGAGTTTGACACTCATGAGCAAGGTGACCTTCTTGTCCACATTCAAAACATCTCTTTGGCTTAGGCTTTGACTTGTGTTGTTGATATTGAGCTTGAGCTCTCTTCTCTTGATGTGCCAAGTACCCAATGCCACTTCTATCCATCTTCATTATGGTGTTCATGAGTAGCTCAATTTAGAGATATTGGCCTCTTGTGAACTTGCTCAAACCGGTCTTGAGATGTTCTTTTTTCAACTTGAGCTTCTTGTTCTCCTCTCTAAGTTCATCATGATTTTTCTCCATCTTGAGTCTCTTGTTCTCTTCTTTGAGTTTCTCATTTTTAAGAGCTATATCGCAATCATGGTCAAGGTTCTCTATCACAATTGTGTTGGTGGTTGATAGCTTTTCAAGATCTTTCTTGAGCTTGGCATGGTCATCATAGTTGTCGAACTCAACCACTTTCTTGCCTTTGCTACTAGAACCTTGCTCAATGCTCTCAATGATCAAATTATCACATGATGTAGCTATATCAATCTCAACAACATCGTTAGTAGCATCATGTGGCTCATTGGATAATAACTCATGAGAAACAACAAGATTATCATGATTGATATTGAGATTGGTGTACTCTTCTTTTAGCATATTGTAGCTAGTGGTGAGCTCATTATGTATCCCCTCAAGTTTATCATGTTTTTCTTTAAGCTCCTTTTTAGATGATTTGAGCTTCTTGAGTTTGGATGACATAATTTTATTTTCTTCTCTAAGCTCAACACTACCATTTTTGGCAATGTCACATTTTGCTAAGAGTGAGTCCTTCTGAAGTTCTAGTTTTTCATTTTTGGCTCTTATCTTTCTAATGATTTTAGTATATTGATTTAGCAACTTGACAAGATCATCATAAGAAGGTGATTCAAATTTATCATCACTATTACTATCATCATTGCTAGCATGATCATCATCACTACTATCATCATCACTTTGTACCTTTCGTTCACCCTTGGCCATAAGGCATAGGTGTGTAGAGGATGACGGCGGTGGTGTCGATGAAGATAGTGAAGAATCAATTACAATAGCGGCCACCTTCTCATTCTCACTTTCATCATCGGATGAGCAACTTGATGAATCAATATCCGTGAGCCAATCAGCAACGATGTATGCCTTGCCATTTTTCTTCTTCTTGTGGAAATCCTTCTTCTTGCCATCCTTCTTCTTGTATGGCTTGTTTTTCTTCTTCTCATCATCATCTTCATCACTTGAGTCATCTTTCTTGCCCTTGTACTTGTCTTTCTTGGGTTTAGGACATTGATGAGCTAGATGACCAAGTTCTCCACAATTATAACAATCCATCTCTGAGATGGGCTTCCTTCTATTGCTAGTGAAGAATTTCTTCTTCTTGCCATCAAACTTGACACCGTTCTTGTTGAGCTTCTTAAGCATCTTGGCGGTTCTTCTCACCATGAGAGCAAGACTTGCATCATCAATTTCATCATCACTTGAGCTGTCATGTTCAGCTCTTGCTTTGCCCTTCTTCTCTTAGCTAGCCTTGAATGCCAAGTCTTTCTTCTTGGTCTAAGAAGAGCCATCTTGTGGTATGATGTGCATATACATCTCATGTTCATTGATCTTTCCCAATATTTGAGTTGGTGTAGCGGTGGAAAGATCACCTTGATGAAGCACGATCACAATATGCCCATATTTGTCAATGGGGAGGACACTTAAGATTTTTCCTACAACATCGGAGGGTTGCATTTGTGTGAGTCCAAGCCCATTGACTTCCTCTATAAGAACATTCAAGCGTGAATACATCTCATTAGCACTTTCTTTAGGAAGCATATCAAATGAATTAAGCTTTTTCATAACAAGATGATAGCGTTCCTCAAGTTCACTCTTTGTTCCCTCATGGAGCACACAAATGTCCAACCATAGTGCATGGGTGTCCTTGTGGTTTCGCACATGGTTAAACACGTCTTTGTAAAGGCCTCTAAATATGGTGTTTCTAGCATTTGCATTCCATTTCTCATAATTAACTCCATCGCCTTGAAGGTGTGTGGGATCCTTAGGTTTTGGGAAGCCTTGTGAGGCGGCTCTAAGAATTCCAACATCTAAAGCTTCTAAATAAGGCTCCATGTGGATTTTCCAATAAGAAAAATCATCTCCCTCAAAGATAGGAGAAAGTCCATCCTCGTGGAACAACTTTCTCTAGACGGTTAAGCCTAATTTAGCGACCACGAGGCTCTGATACCAATTGAAAGGATCAAGATGCCCAAGAGGGAGGGTGAATTGGGCTAATTCTAAATTATTTGCAATAATTAAGTCCTACACTTAGCCCACTTCACCCCTTGTGCCTAGAATGTGATTCTATTGTTCTACCGCACAAAAGTTTTGCACCCTAAGTTCCAATCCTACTCTAGCATGGCAATTCTAGGAATGTAAAGACGTGAAATGAATTGCTCAAATGTAAATGCTTAAAGTAAAGAGAGGGAAAGGAACACGGCGATGTTTTGCTGAGGTATCAGAGAGTCGCCACTCCCCACTAGTCCTTGTTGGAGCACCTGCGTAAGGGTGTAGCTCCCCCTTGATCCGCGCAAGGATCAAGTGCTCTCTACGGGATGATTCTTCGACACTCCATCGCGGTGAATCACCCACAACCGCTCACAACTTGAGTTGGGTCATCCACAAGCTCCGTCGGATGATCACCAAACTCCCAATCACCACTGAGCCGTCTAGGTGATGGCGATCACCAAGAGTAACAAGCACAAACTCTCACTTGACCACAACAAGCCTAATTAGAAGGGTGGATGCACACTTGCTACTCTCCTTGCACTAATGAGGACCTTAATCTTGGATTCTCAAATCTCAATCACCTCACTAGGCTCTTGCTCTTCCTTGCACTCTCAAGGTGTTTCTCAGCTGAACAAAAGGGCAAGAGACCTCCCTTAGGCGAGTGGAGTAAGTATTTATACCCCCTCATTCAAAACATAACATTTCGAGGCTGAGTCAGCATTCTACAGGGTGACTGGACGCTCTGATCAGGGTGACAGGACGCTTCGGTCTGTTATACCCGCGACCGGACTCTGACCAGCGTCCGGTCAGCACTGACCGGACACGTCCACATCCGGTCAAGAAAAACACTCTCTAGAACCTTACTAATGTTGACCAGACGCTGGAACCTAGAGTTCGGTCACTTCGCTATTCAGCATCCAGTTTGTTACCGGATCCTGACCAGCGTCCGGTCAGCACTGACCGAACGCATCCGATCAAGTAAATCCCTCTCTAGAACCTCTCTGGAGTTGACTGGACGCAGGACCTCGGCGTCCGGTCCCATTTCTCTCAGCATCCGGTCAGTACCAGACGACTTTAGTTGATCAAATGAACTAATCGGACTCACCCTCCAGCGTCTGGTCACAACCAGACCAGCGTCCAGTCAGTCATTTGACCCTCCATTCACTTCTAACTCAAAATCCTATGTGAATGAAGTTAACTCCAATTGATCTTAGGGCTATTCCTGAGCTACCTAGTGCTAGTTTTGACAAGCGTGCACCACACCTAACCCACTAGACTCACCTAGGTCAAGCTACTAGTCCTTACCCCCTTAATAGTACAGCCAAAGGAAAAACAAAGTCCTAAACTACTCTAAGTGTCTCTCCAACACCAAACGACACTTAGAACTAGTTCGTCCTTAACCTTGTCGTCCATCCTTTGAAAACTGAAATGATTTCCATCGTCAGGGGCATGACAACCATGATTGCCCAATCAATTGTCATTACCATGACCTAACTCAAATTACCTCTACAAAACACACGTTAGTCATAGTAATCTCGCGTTGTCATTAATCACCAAAACCCAACTAGGGGCCTAGATGCTTTTACCATTTCATACAAACCATCCTTTAAATCTTTCGAGGGACTAAAAGCTGCAATATCACTTGATAATTTCGTTAGTCCCTAATTTAGATGTTATTAATACACAAAACCCACATCGGGGACAAATGCACTTTAAATCTCCCCTTTTTTATGGTTGATTACAACCCAGCTTAGGCTTACAAATGATTGAAAGAATTTAAAGCTTTTGAACCCCAACTTATATGAGCAGCTCCCCCATAATATGTGCAATTAATTTGAATTCAACTTGAGACTTTGTAAAGTCAAATTTGCACATATTAATTCAAAGAGCTCCCCCTATATTTTTGAATTAGTGAGGTGCCTAACACTACACCACAGCTCAAAATTAACGTCACTTGGGGGTCGTAAAAAATGCCAATTTAACGTCAGAAGGTTGGACATTAAAGATTCTTAATGGACTGTTGGTCGCTATATCTTGTTTTGGCTACAGACTGTCAGTCGTTAATTCTATTTCACTTCAACATTGGACAGTAATGAGTGTCCTGATTTTCTAATCATTGATACTTCTAACAGCTCAAGGTTAGCAAGACTAAAAAATCATCCCATGGAACAGGTGTGCTATTCTGAATTTCCCCATCTACATGTCATTTACGAGATCATACAACTTGCATAATCTTGAAAATCCTGAAGCTTGTATGCTGATTACATTTGTATAGCTGCAATAGCTGGTAGGTTTACATTGAACAGGTTTGCTGTGATGTGTTCATTCCTGTATGCCTGAGTAGATGTGATCCCTGTTGTGGCTGCGTGCATAGTGCCTTTTGGGTTGAAACCATTGTAGATCAATGTATTACCTGGTGGCTGTGAAATGAAATCTGAAATTAATATGCATCATAAATGAATTTTGATTCAATGAATACCAATTGTGCTGCTTGCTGCCTTGTGTTGGGTGCTGGTGTTGGTGCCTCCTGCTGACTGGTGCCTTTTATGAAGTTTTTGGTTGTTTTTTTTATGAATTTCAACTTTTATTTACAGGTGGTGGGAGGAAATAGCTGGAAGTAGACTGCAGCCACTGATTTGATAAAAGTGCTCATGATGACATGTTTTGGACATCCTAGCTATAGATGAAAACTTTTGTTTGGACTTACTAGAGGTGGATCATTTTGTAAAGAGTGGAAGCAAACTATGATATATGGGTTGTGGAACCGAATATCTCTAGTACGTCTAGCATTTTGACCAAACTTATTTCATATTAACTCTTGTTTGCCATGAATTGTGTGTAAAATGGCATGACATATTATGACGGCTTTAATATAACTGGTGAGCTTTGGTCCAGTTTATATGTGTTCCATGACTGTGTATTGTTTGAATGTATGATATGGTTAGTGTTGATTGTATGGTTAACATATAAACAATACATGATATTATATGTTATTTTTTTGTATGCATAGCGTTGGGCAGTTGGCCGCTATAAATATATATCATTAGACAGTCTGTCGTTATAAGTTTATAAAAGGTGTTAGAACGTCTGTCGTTATATCGTTTACATAACGTTAGACGGTCGGTCGTTAAAAGTTTATAGCGACGCCAGAATCAACGACAGATATAAGGGTCGCTATAGGTTTATAACGACCGACCGTAGGTCGCTGAAACGGCTTATAACGACCCACCTGGCGATGCTAAATCTGGGTTGTGGTATAGTGTAACAAGTGTGTGTGAACAAGCATATACAAAAGTGTAATGCAATATGACATGTTATATCACAAACAAGGAAAGAACCTTTGGTCATGAATTTAAGAGCAAGGACATTTCCGAAACACATGACCAAAACCAACAATCCTCACGCACAAGTTTAAAAAAGCACAGCCACAAAGTTAGACAGATAAGCATCCATTAACTTGTCCTACAAATGGATCCGCATATTTGGTAGTTATATATAAAATTGCATCTCATCATAGCATTACATAACTCATTGATCAACAAATTAGACTACATATATTTCAATGTTGATGATAAATTCAACCAATAGTAAGCTAGACTAAGTTCTATTTGGCCATGTCATAATAATTCAACAGAGCGGAGTTTGATACTATCATATTTGTCCGAGCACAGGGACTCACAGTTGGCTCACTCAATTTTCAATTCTTCCTTTTTGGTGAGGAGTTTCAGCTATCCCCACCTTCCCCAAATAAAAGTAAAAAATCTCACTAGAGTCAAGATTTGGTTATATAATAGCATAGCATGACTCTGTTTGGTGCTGAATAAGTATTAAGAGAAAACATTTAAAAGCATTTCACTTGACTTGGGCGGAAAACCGAGATCACTGCGTTGCCATCCACATCCCTCATCTATCTAGTCTTGACGTGACCTGAGTGGGTCGCCGATGGTCCGTGCAACCACAAGGAAGGTGACGATGGGGTTTCTTCTTGTTAGGCTTAGGCTTGAGTAGGCTCTCGTAGAGGAGGCGGCGGCTGCTCCATCCGTGGTTGATTTCGGTGCACCGAAGATGCTTCTCCACATCCATGTCGCCGTTGTTGGAGCTACATTGGAGGTCTACGCGTTGAGTGGACGATGTCCAAAGTCCCTAAATCCATCGTGGGCTACAACGATGGTGACCTGATTTGGCCCCTTGGCTAGAGCTAGCGCACGCTCTGCCAGATCCGGCGTCCTCTTGTCTGGATCCATTGCTTTCATCGTGGGTAGGAGCAAATCCATGGAAGAGTGAGAAGCTTGCGTGCAACGGTGCGTCGAGGAGACCCGTGAGTGGTCAAGGGTCGTTGACCACGTGGGCAAGACGACGACGACATGACATTGTTGGTGGCAGCAACAGCTTGTGTCCGCCTAGTTTAGTGCTAGGGAAAGGCTCGCTGAGCTTGATGGCTAGGGTCTAGATCTGAACTCTGGGCATGGATTCGACAGTCCCTGTTATGGATCTAGTGTTACCGAGCATTGTGGTATCGACGGTGGTGGTGCAGGGCATTGGCATCCGCGAAGGCTGCTGGTGCTCCAATTTGCTCTTGATTGATGGATTTGTGTTCCCGTTCCCTCATTGGTATATGGGATTGTGTGGTGGTAGCCGTAGTCGATGTGCAGCCATCAACGCTCGATTATGCTAGTCATTGGTGTGTTGTCGCTGGGAGTGGGTTGGGTGCTAGGCAAAAGCCATTGTGTTGTTGTTGGGCTGACGGTGACGATGCCTCTGTGAGCCATATAACTCCTTGGAGGTGTCTATTGATGCACCCCTCCTCTCTCGACGTGGATCTTGTGGGTGAAATCCCTCTCATGTTGGGCGGGCAATGACGATGTTGCTACTTCATATTCCTTCCAGAAGGTGTTGTCTTTATAGTTCCACGTGGGATTCCCACTTTGGTGGCTTCCTTTTGACATCAAAGTTTTCTAAGTAAACGAGGATGTGAAGGATTGCTACTACACAAGACCAAACTTTAAGGCCTAACCTCAAGAGTTTCTAAGTAAACTAGGATGCGAAGGATTGCTACTGCACAAGATCAAAACAAGTTTGAAGCAAGGACATAGAAGCGCACACTTGGAAGATTTGGATTTAAAGACTGGGTGTTTGGATACCCCGGACTAAACTTTAATCCCTGTTACATCGGATGTTTGACACTAATTTGAAGTATTAAACATAGACTAATTACAAAACTACATAGATGGAGACTAATTTGTGAGATAAATCTATTAAACCTAATTAGTCCATGATTTGATAATGTGGTGTGCTATAGTAAACATGTGCTAATAGATTAATTAGGCTTAATAGATTCATCTCGCAAATTAGTCTCCAACAGTGCAATTAGTTTTATAATTATCTCATATTTAATCCTCCTAATTAGTATCCGAACGTTCAAGTCCCCAGATCCAAACACCCCATGTTCTGTACTCATGTGACAATGTGTGTACATTAGTATTTGTGTGCCATCGGGGGTGACCCCAACGACTTTCGGCCAAAGCAATGGGAAATCACTAGCTGGAGCCACGGGAGCCACAAAAACGAGCTTCTCCGGCTCCGGTGGTGTCAGTGAGAGAGGAAAGGAGAGAGAAAAACGGCTTTGGTGAATAGTGTAGCTACAGTGATTCGCAGCGGGAGCCGGAGCTACCCAGAGCCCGGCCAAACGGGGCCTTAGACTGTCTTCAGCGACCGTGACCTAAGATACAGCACTTTTTGGTTCTCATGCTATAAGTAAAAGGTTTAATATTTATTTTTGCCTTCTCTAATAACAAGATTTAAAAGATAACTCTTTCTGTAAATAGGTACATATCTTTAGGAGAGAGAATATTTAAATTTAAATTATGTCTCTTCTGACAACTAAAACGAGTGTTTCTTATAGCTACTCTGTTGTTGAAGGCGTATTAGATTTGGATTTCGCACTGGGTTTCTGTTGCAGGCCTTCGTCTGCCTCGCGTACCCACCCATACAAAGCCGCGCGCGGCCACCTCCCCTCCCCATTCCACCACCTCGCAGGGAACCGAAGCAATCGGAGCAAGCAGACAGCGGCCGGCTCCTCCCACTCCCAGGCAGCCATGGACGCCGCCGAGGCGAGGAGGAGCAGCAGCGCGTCCTCCTCACCGGAGTTCGAGTTCTGGCCGCTCCACCCCAACCCCGCCGCCTCGCCCTCCTGCGCCGACGAGCTCTTCGCCGGCGGGGTACTCCTCCCGCTCCCCGTCCTCCCACCGAAGCCAGCGTCCAGGAACAGCGGCAGCGGCATCAGCCAAAGTGCGCCCGTGGCGGAACTGGAGCCGGAGCCGGAGGTAGGGGAGGCGTCCCTTCTTGCGACCGTCGCGCCGCCTACGGCCTCGATTACGTCCCCGGCGCCGCCCACCGCCTCCGGAGGAGGAGGAGGAGGGTCCAAGCGCTGGACCGACATCTTCTCCAAGAAGCCGGCGCCGGTAGCCGAGGAGAAGGACCGGGATAAGGAGAAGGAGAAGCGGAAGGACGGCGCCGGCAGCCGGAAACAGGGCGGCGGGCACTCCGGCGGCGGCGCAAGCTCGGAGCTGAACATCAACATCTGGCCCTTCTCGCGGAGCCGCTCGGCCGGCGGCGGGTCTTGGTCCGGCTCGTCCAAGCCGCGGCCCCCCGCGAGGAAGGTCAGCAGCGCGCCGTGCTCGCGCAGCAACTCCCGCGGCGAGGCCGGCGGCGCCCCTCCGCTCCGGCGGTGGGCGGCGAGCCCGGGCCGCTCCGGAGGCGGCGTGCCGGTGGGCCGGTCCAGCCCGGTCTGGCAGATCCGACGCCCGGCGGCCAAGCCTGCGCCTGGCCCCGTCGCCTCAGCCTCAGAGCTGTTCAACGACAGGCGGGCGCCGCCGCAGCAGCAGCACAAGGAGAAACCCGCCGGCGCTGCCAACAACGGCCGGAAGCCCGGCCTGGGCGGCGGCGTCCGCAGCCTGAACCTGAGCGTGAACTCGTGCATCGGGTACCGGCACCAGGTCAGCTGCCGGCGGGCGGACGTCGGCGCCGCCCGCGGCCCCGGCTCTGGCGTCGGCGGCGGCGGCGGGTTGTTCGGCATCAAGGGGCTCTTCTCCAAGAAGGTGCATTGAGCAGCCTGTTCTGTATTCACCTGGGGCTCCCTGATCACTCGTGTAGTAACTCCTTTTTACCCTTTTTTATTAGTAAGTACTTTTTTTTTAACTTTCTGGGTTATATAAATGGTATGAGATGTGTGTTTGTGAGGGAGGTTGTTAATTACATGTAAAAAATGCATGGTTAGCCAGTAACCGGTTGTTGTAAGGCTAATGCTTGGTGATATCTACTGTAAAAAGTTTAGCGACGTTAACCAGCTCTGCTTATGCCGTGAGCAATGGCCATTGTTAGGTGATGTTTGGTTGCCACTCCTACGTTTTAGTCGTTGTCCCGTTGAATTGGATTGCCTCCACTATACAAGCTATTTTTTGACCATCATGTGTTTTCTACTGTGTGTAAATACAATAGCGTAGTACTACTTTTTTTTTGAACGAATGGACAGTAATATTTTATAAAAATCTCACATCCATTTCTGGTGACACAAAGAACCTGAGCTCCTCTGAACAGCGAAATCAGTGAGGGATTGGAGTGTGGCGTCTGGGTTTTGATTTAGGCACTCTTGTGTTATCACTTTTCTTTTTTCCCTCTTTATTTATTAACAAGAAAAAGGAAACCATTCTACCCAGCTGCTTTGAGATTTAAGATGACTGTACTGGGAGAGTGTTGTTATCTTGGAAATCTGAGGATATACTATTCTATCATCTCTTCTACAAAGGGTTTGTTTGCTTGAGCTTTGGACTATATGTAAAACTAAAGCAACACAATTCAAACACGCAGATTACCCAATGTAACGATCCAGCAATCTAGCTCCCACCAGGTTGTAGCAGATCGTGCAAATGACCAAAATGATCACCAGAGTTTCTTTCAAACTACCTTCGTCACCAACCACCCTAGGTTTCAATGAGAAAGGTTGGGAAGAAAAACGTGTTTTTGGTTAAAGGAAGAATGAAATTCATCCTTCCACATGCTAATAACAGATTTTTTGAGGTGGAACTGTCATTTTGGTCAGCTCAAAATTTTCTTTTTGGAATCAGTTTCATCTTAGAACTATCAAAGTGACCTACCAAAATGACTGTTTTAGTTTTTAAACTCTGTATTTTAGACTCAAATTCATTAATGATCTATCAAAGTGCATTTTAGTCCTTAAACTCATCTTTTCGGCTCAATTATTTCATCTCTTGTGATACGTGTAACATCACGATCTCACGCCAAGTCGGCTCCAGAATCACTCACAATTTGAGGTGGACGATCGTCGTTAGATGCTAGTATCCCTAGCGTCGTCTCTAGCTATAGAATCGAATAGCACACTGAACATAAAAATAGATCCGACGGATCCGATATTATATTGTTCAATATAATTTTATCGTTTCATTTTAATAACTAAATATTTTTTAGCTAAGATAAAAAACATATTATTTTTATTCGCAACCGGCCTAACGCTAGAAATACCTAAAGCAAAGAAATTGAGGTCGGGTTCGAAGTTGTCTCTCCGCAGATTTTTACGGGGAAAAGGTTTGTCTCGATTTATCTCTTCCCCAGACCCCACTCATATGGGAGCCTTCGGCACTAGGTCTGTCTTTTTTTTATTCAAATTTATCATTGTGGTCTCAAGTTGCTAAATAGCGTCCATAGCAGCTATAATTGCTCTCACAAAAGCGATATAGCAGAATTTATATAAACGGTACCATTCTACCGGCTGCTTTGAGATTTAAGATGAGTTTACTTAGAGAGTGTTATCTTGGAAATATAAGGATTTACTACGCTATCATCTCTTCTACAAAGGGCTTGTTTGCTTGAGCTTTGGACTATATAAAATAACACACAATTCAAACACGCATATTACCAAGGCTGTGTTTAGATGGCGAAATTTTTTTGCAAAATGCTACTGTAGCACTTTTCGTTCTTATTTGACAATTAGTGTCCAATCATGGACTAATTAGGCTTAAAAGATTCGTCTCGTGAATTACGGCTAAACTGTGTAATTAGTTTTATTTTTTATCTATATTTAATGCTTCATGCATGTGTCTAAAGATTCGATGTGATGGGGAATCTTGAAAAATTTTGCAAAATTTTCTGAAACTAAACTGGACCCAAATGTAAGTTATGTAACGATCCAGCAATCGAGCTCCCACCAGTTGTAGCGGATCGTGCTAATGACCAAAATAATATCCGGAGTTTCTTTCAAACTAATAGCATGTCCAAGAGTTGCCTATTTACCTTCCTAATACTTGGTTTTTAGGAAAATCAGAAAAAAAAAATATTTCTTCAACAGTTCCTAATTCATCCTCCTAATATTTAGTCACTTGGAAAAACTAAGCCAGTTCTGCGTAACTTTACGCGGCTCTTGAGTTGCGCGGATCCTTCTCCCGCGCCCTGTCGTGGCCGTTCCGGCCGAGCTCCGGCTTGCCCTTCTCGTTGCCGTCCTTCCTCTGGTGATCCAACAGCACCTCTGAGGAGCCACTGAACGCGTTGTTCATGGGCTAATGATCAGTTGCACCGAAGCCAACGGTAGCGCCCATCACCCCGCCGCCGCCGAAGCAGGACGCCCACGTGGCGCGCTCGATGAAGCCGGAGTCCACGGGGAAATGGCCGAGGCCTTGCGGGAGGAAACTAGGGACCGGCGCCAAGAAGCCGCCACCGCCCTACACGGCCGACATGGCGCCGACGTCGGAGAGCGCCATGGCCTGGGAGGTGGACGCCCACAGGCCGGCGGACGCGAAGGCGGAGTCCATCATGGGGACCTGCTGCTGCGGCGGCGGTGGCGGCGCGCACGAGAAGGCGGCAGCGCTGAATTGGGTCTGCCACTCCACCGGGATGCCGGCGGCGCCGGAGGACGCGTTGCCCTCCATCCCTTTCTCGCCGATCTCGTTCATGTCCATCGCTTGCTTGTAGTAGCACTCACACAAGGCGCGAGAAGGTCAATGGACGAATCAGAGACGAGAAAGGCTAGGGAAGAAGAAGTAGCTCCTCCATTGGCCAGAGAGCTTCATAGGCAGGCAATATGATAGCCGGAGCAAGCACGCAAGTAAGAAGCTCTCGTCACGGCCTATGGCAGGAAAAGGAAAGATGCCCAGCCACTGGAGATTCTGATGCTATCTGTTCCAGTGAGGGGCATAGGAAGAAGAGCTACGAAAGAGGGGAGAGCATAGACTATACGAGAGAGAGGGGCTTGTAGGCAAAGGCTTGTCAGATTTATAGGTCTACTAGCAGTTGTTCTGTTTATTAGAAACTTTTGAAGATAGCTTTTTTCTCTCTCTCAATATTTTTTAGGAGTTGTAAAACTACACAGCCTGTTCGGTTGGCGGGTTCGTATCGTTGCTGGTTCGTGAAGAAGTACTGCTGGCTGGTTTGTGTGAGAGAAAAATATTGTTCTGGCTGGAAATTTACGATCGTTTACGATAAGCCACAGCCAAACGAACAGGCTGACAAGTTTTAGGAGGAAAAATAGAGAACTCTTTGGAGATGCTCTAACAACCTTCACCACCAATAGTTTTTGAATGAGATAGGTTGGGAAGATAAACATGTTTTTGGTTAAGCGGAGAATGAAATTCATCCTTCCACCAGCATATACTAGATATTTTGAGGTATTGGAAAAACACGAAACCCACGCCCGTCCGCGTCATCCACCTCGGGCGACATGGACGGAGCGTCCACCGCGCCGCCGACCCCTCTCCCCATCTTCCGCTCCCTCGCCGCCGCCAGAGCGCCCCGCCGGAAGCCCGTGCAGGCGCAAGGAAGGCGGCGGCGGGCCCTTCATCCCAAGCTCAGGGCGCACCGGTGGTTTCGGGCATCGAGGCGGCGGTCATAGCGGCTGGCGGTGGCTTCCCTGTCCTAGCAGCTAGATCCGGCGTCCCTAGGGCCGGATGTGCGCGGTGCTCCGGCGTTGGCCCTTCTCCGGCTGCGGCGGCAGTCCGAGCGTCGCCGGGATGCAGCGACGGCCGACCAGGGCGGGTCTCCTTCCCCTACGACCAGATCCGGCAATCCTGGAGCCGGATTCGCTTGGTGCCGGCGTGCTACGCCTAGGGGTGGATAGCAGGCACTGGGGGTGCGGTGGATGGCCTGCAACAGCTGCGGCGGCGTAGGTCAGTGCCTGTGCGGGCGCAAGGAGGCAGCGGTGGCGAAGGGTCAGGTCCAGCGTGCGAGGCCAGATCTGCGTAGGCGAGGAAGGTCCACGGCAGTGGCCGAGTGAGATTACGGTGGCTGCAACAGGCCATGGTGGTGTGTGCTGGCATCTACGCGCGTGGCGACTCGTGGGGCAGCAATGACGACATGGCGGCTGCCGCAGCGGACGGCCCGTGACCATTGTCATGCATGGGTTGTGGCGCCATGGCGAAAGCTTTGCCCCTGTTGGGCCGATGGCGATGACACCTTCGGGCGCTGTTTTCTTTGTTGGAAGCGATCATCGAAAGGTCCTCTCCCTTTGCATGGTGTCCTGGGTGAAAACTTACCTTCTGATCAGGCTGACGGCGACGCCGGTGGCGTCGTTTTCCTCCTTAAGGCGTCGTTTTGGACTCATGCTCAGTCAGTCTGCTGCTGCAGCCAACGTCGTGGCGAGGAAGATGGAGGCCTAGTTAAGGATCCAAGTTTGCGGTGTCCACGCAGAAGAAGGCTGTCAAGAGAAGGGAGTTGGCGCGGCGATTGGAGGGCCTCACATCTGCTTGGCAGTGGAGGGCAACGATCTGGTGGGACCATATGCCAGTTGCAACCACGAAGTTGGTGAGGAGGCTGACGTGGGAGGTGGTGGCCAGCATACTTGCATTGCCGAGGTGACCTGCGTGGCCTGGCGGCGGGCGGTCCCGCTTAGCGGCGGCTGTTTCGGCGCAAGGAGGCTTCTGACTGGCAGTCAGAGGACCTGTGTGGCACTTCTACCTTTGATGAGACAACTAGGCTACTGGAAGATGTGGTGCACGTGCGTGGATCTCTGTGGGCCGGGTCGGCTTGGTGTGCGCCTAAGGTAGCTCCTCTTGTGTTGGTTTGGCAGCTTGCAGCGGCCTGTGGCGGGTGGCCCTACTTTGTAGTGGCTACTCCGGTGTGGGACAATGTTTTTAGATATGGCGCAAGCGGATCTAATTGCGGAAGGGCTACATGGCTTGCAGCGGGTAGCCCTGCTTAGCAGCGGGCTACTCGATGTGGGACATCATTGGCAACGACGGCACAAGCGGTGATGAGGGTGTTTTCGTCTTGAAGGCTTTGTCTTTCGACGGTGGTGGCGCAGTGTAATGACCAGTTCGTGGTGGTTTGGTGGTGGTGAAACGTCTGTTTTATGCTGCCGCGGATCGTGTCGATGACCCATTCCAACCGGCCAGAGTTGTTTTTTCTTCCTCTTTGAGTTGGGGGGTTTCGGTGTGTTGATGTCCCAATCCAACTGATCGGAGTTGTATCTGTTTATTTTTGCCCAGTCTGTGCTTCATCTGCTTTTTAATATAATCGGTAGCTCTCCTGCCTGATTCGTTAAAAAAAGATATTTTGAGTTACAATAGTCATCTTCATCAGTGTTGACGGTAGTTATCATCCATCACAAACTGCCAACATAACTTGTATAAATGCATAAAAATGATTACCAACATAGGTTTAGGGGTTTAAACTAACAAATTCCATGAGTTTTGGTGAATCTGTGTTTTTAGTATGGTTTATTCAGAAATTCATCAAGGTGGACCCAATCGTCAGAATTAAACGCAATTATCTATGATGAAAATTGCTCCAAAAGGTTTCAGAGGACACCAGATGGTACTCCACCGAAGAAGACCACGAGAGGGTGACAGGTGGGTCTAGCCCCACCTGTCAGTCCCTCCTCGCTACATCGGTTTCCCACCGCCTTAGGTTTGCATCTCCGTCGTTCTTTCAAGTCAGTTTGATCCGATGGTCCAGGATTGACGCTACCCCCTATATATACCAGTCCCTGCCACCCACCGAGGGCATCAATCAATAACCCTGATCATTAAGTCAAGAAGGATCAGAAGTTAGGGTTTCCAGAGAGAGTAGAATAGATCTCCAATTGTTCAAGTTCTAGTATAGGCTAGCTAGCAAGATTCAAGTAGAGTTGGGCTATTGCTTAGGATTCTGGATTCGTCGTCTAGAGGCTGGTAAAGCCATTGTATCCTCTATATTTTGTGACCTTATGCTATTTCAATACTATGTTTCTATTTATTATGTTCCTACTTTGCTTTGGTAGTATGCTTAATATAGTCATGATTGATAATGAATTTATGCATGAGTTCGTAAAGCGCTTAGCTCAGTACTCGAGTGAGCTAAGTGGTCGATGTAACACCCTCGGTGTTACACTGTAAACCACTCACTAAAACACTACATGAGCATCATGTTATGTGTTAATGCATGTGTTGGAATGCTTTGGTGAAGTCTCCTAATGCAAAATAATTAATAAAATGTAAATCGGGAGGTTATTCCATGATTCACGTAATTATCAAGTAGAGTTGTAAACTAATTTTTATTGAACAAAAATGATATAAAACACCTATGTGACACTTAAATAAAGTTGAAGGTACAAACTTTGTAGATGTCAATAAAATACTTGTTGTTGAAAAATATTATTGTTAGATAGTATTTCTAATAGCTCAGAGATGAAACTTGGATTAAAATTCAGCCCAAGACTTAGCAAATTTTCAAAGTTGAAAACGGTGTGACAATGCTATATTAGCGAATTAATTCTGGAAAATTTAGCTAAAGGCTTGTGCTATATTTTTGCTTGGTGGGTTGCATCCAAGTAAGTACTTGTCAATGGTTTAGGGGTTGGGTTAGTTAGTATGTGCTTTGATCATCAATTAATTGCTACAAAAAGCTAAAAAAAGGTTGTTTGGGCACCGGTTGATAGGTATCCACTTGGCATGCTCATATTTCTTCTCTAGTCTACCTTGGTCCAAGTATATGGCTCCGTTCAGTAGCCTAAGGTACCATCTTCAGCTAGGCCGAGTTGGTTGGGTCATAACCGGGCTAGATGGGTCATGGTTGACGCTTTAAAAAGCATGCACTGCACATTTTGGGCCGGTTGGCCAAGCCTGGGGCGCCGCTGGCCACCTTGACCGAGCGCCTGACGTGCTGCACACTGCTGCTGGCGCTGCTGCCGATGCCACTGTGGCTGCACACGCAGCCCTGCTGCGTTGCCCTGCTCCGCTAGCCACTGGTGCCGCTGCTGTCGCGTCACTGCTGCGGTGCGCACCGCCCTCCACTAGCTCCGCCGCCCGTCGTCGTTTCCGCTCGGGGTGCAGTGGCATCACATGTCTGAGCTGAAACCACAGCATTGCGCACTAGTCGGATAAGTCTTGCGAGTACATTGTGTACTCAGGGTTTATTTACCCTGTTGCAGGTGTAGCTTGAAGAGTAGCTGTTGTGTTGAGGATTCTTCTGGTGGGCACAGACGGATCCTTGTATTCTACCATTAGATGTTTATTGTAATTCCGATGTTTAAATTCCGTACTCTGAACTTAGTACTATAATAATGCATTTCTAAGAACTCTGGTTGTATTAAATGGACTAAGTATGGTAAACTCGTTCTCATTATTGGATCCTGAAGGAAAAACGTGGATTATTCGAGTTCTCCCTTGGGGTGTACTCGACGGAATCCGCTCGATGTATCTCGCTTTCGGGATGCTTAGTGTCTGGTAGAAGACGAGCGCCTCTGAAGGTGTGTTACTTCGGGTGGTTCTGCCACAGGGGAGCAGGGCAGCGCAGCAGGGCGGCGTGTGCAGCCACAGTGGCACCCTACATTCTGGGCCATGTGGTAGATCGTGAGTGTGACATTCTTGTTGAGTCCTTTGTAGTCTACTCCCCGTTTGTAGAACAAGTAGAAACCCGTTGCGAAGGGAATCAAGCTCTGTTCTTGATCTTCCTTAATAATGTTCCTTATGCGTAGATACAAAGTTAGTTATGCTATAGATGAAAGTATATATACTAGAGTGTACAAAAGACTTAGTAATTAAGAAATGACTTAGGAATCTTTTCTCTTAAATAATCTCCTGCCTAGCCATATTACATTTATGAATATCTATTTCTATCTCTGGATTATTATTAAAGCCTTACACTTATCATTTATTTATTATTTAACTTACCCCTGTTATAGCATGAGAGTTGAGTTAATGATTACATCATAAGTATACATATTTGTCAATATCTCTAGCCACCCTACCGCTCCTTCATGTGGAAAAATATAAATAACGATACCTGATATACTTTCGGGTGAAATGCTATAATGATATATTATCTGTGCGCTTGCAGATTACTTTAATATATATGTTATTTCCTGAATATACAAGTGTCATTAATAATTACCAACAAATATTTCTGGCATCATTGATAGAAATGATAACTTACTAATAAGGTGATGCTAAGAAATGTCAACAATCAGCTATCCTTCGAGGCCTCACTTCTGTCCCTAAACTTTCAAAATAATCATTTGTCCATAATTTTTTTTCTTTTAGACTCAGAATCATCCTAGAACTATCAAAGTAATCTATCAAAATGACTGTTTTAGTTCTTAATAAACTTTGTATTTTAGATTTAAGTTCATCAATGGTCTATCAAAGTGCATTTTAGTCCTTAATAAACTCATCTTTTGGCTCAATTTCATGTCTTGTCCTATGTGAAACGTCGCGATCTCACGCCTGGTCAGCTCCAGAATCACTTGAGTTTGAGATAGACAATCGTCGTTATATACGTCCCTAGTGTCGTCTCTAGCTATCGAAACAAATAGCACACTTCTGATATTTATATTCATATTTTAAAATGAACATAATTATAGATCTGATGGATTCGATATTATAGTGTTCAATTACAATTTTATCTTTTAGCTTAAATAAAATATGTATTATTCCCAACTGGCAGCGCTAGAAATATCTAAGGGCCCGTTTGGATCTTAGAATTGAATTCATTCTAATAATTATAATTTAGACATCCGGCCCCGTTCGCTGATCTGAAACTGGCTGAAAAACACTGTTCCGGCTGAATTGTTGTGAGAGAAAAACACTGTTCCGGCTGAAAAAAGAAGCCGAACAAGCCGAATATGGGGTAAGCCGAACAGGGCCAGATTGATTAAGCTAATATAGTTGTATATGGAATATATTTGTATATTTATTGATAGGCATACAAGGAATATACTTATATGTTGTATTTCTATTATAGGGAAGTGAGTTGAAGAGTGTGCTATAAGTTGAAGAGCAAAATTATAGCATAATGATCTATAGAATCCATTTTCATCTCATACCTTATGAACTTGAGATAGGCTTATATGTGAGTTTGAGAAAGTTATGGAATATCAAATTCTAAGCCAAATAGCATAATCCATTGATTAGATTTCTATTCCTCCGAAACGAAGGATCCGAACGGCCCTTAAAGGAAAAAAATAGTTTTGCTGTTGTTCTAATTTATTATTATGTTCTCAAGGTATCAAATAGTGTTCATAGCAGCTATAAATGTTCGTGCTCCTGTCGTCAAACGGCGTAGTACGTGTGGTTGCGAAGATGCTGCTGGCACCGGCGGGTTTCCCCGGACAGTGGGACCGTTGCCTAGTTATTTCAAGCTTGCGAAGGAACTGTTGGTAGTTACGGAGAGGCAGACAAATTTGCCCTCCAATCTTTGGTAACTGTCGAGTGCCTGCCTGGCGCCTGCTTCCTTTTCACAATGTTGGCAACCAGCAGTGGCTAGCATTGATCCGGTCGGTGTCGGTCATACACACTCCTCACTCGTCAGCGCTGCAGTTGCTGTCTGTTCTGCATCGATCTACAGTTCTATACCCTCGATGGCCTTTGCTAAACTGAAGTTTTTGGTGGTTTCCTTTGCCCATCTAGTGTCTAGTGAAGTAGTGAGTGACTGGTGAACTGCTGACGATCCCATGTCGTAGTGTTGGTGACTGCCGACCATCGTTTCCTACACATTATTAGCACTTTGTTATTAACCACACACCACACGGGGCTGTGATCATATATAATTTGTCTAATTAGAAAAGATATCCATGCGTTGCTACAGAGAACATATAGTGTGGTCGCTGTCTCTACAACTCTGGATTAGATCAAGGGACAAGGGAGAGAAAGAGAGATAGAGCTAGCTGCTGGGTAATGACAGCTTCAATAATGTTAAAACAGCTAGCTTATAGAAAATTTTATTCTTAGCTCTAAATGAAGAGCTAAGCTCACACGTTTTCTTATGATTCATGTGTCTATACCACATTTGAATATGCTAGCATATATGTTAGGTTGCTTTATTTTTATTTTTCCAAGTCCGTATGAGCCAGCAAGTTGACTCTATTGTTGAGGGTGCCTTAACTACAAGTGATAATGTAGGTGTGCACCATTGTGCAGTTTAACAATGGTGTACGTGCCCGGTTTGCTAGAGATTGGCAGTTTGGCAGCAGCTGGTTTCTTTGCAGACAGACGACGAGCCTAAGGGCCATTGTCTACAGTAGTTTGTAGTCTACTCCGTACATGGTAGTCGGGCTTGGTCGACACTACACTTGGAGCCCGGATATGCGGCAAGGAGTCACAGGCCTTCGAGCTAGGGACAGGAGCATGGAAGAGGCCATTAGGAGAGGAGGGGATCAACGAGGCAGAGGGGCTGGATGGGTTCTGGGGTCTCTCTGCCTCCACTCATGCTAGTCTCCTACTAGGCTACTACCCCCTCTGGAACGCCTGGCTTGCCATGCTAGATTTGTCATTGAAACTTGCAGTTTGTTGGTTTGGCTGTGGCTTGTCCTAAACGATCGGAAATTTCTAGTCGGAACAGTATTTTTCTCTCACACAAATCAGCCAGCAGTATTTCTTCACGAACCAACAACGATACGAACCAGCCAACCGAACAGGCCATTGATCGATGAATCGATCCCAGCTTGGCGGCGACTAACAGCATGAGCAAAGCGCACGGCGCATGAGGCAATATTGGTCAACGGTAGAGTCCTGAACGGCCATAGTACGAGTGCAGCCTGTCATTAGGTGGAATGTATGACATATTGAAGATTCATTATTTCTTCTAATATTGCAGCAACAAGTGGGTCAGGCCCCACAAAGTCAGGATTTGTTCTCTTGAATGTTGAATAATATAGTGTTTGTACCATATACATAAGAAAAAATCATGCTAGTGTTTCCTAATGCAAAAGTCCACCTAGCACGTTAAAACTGCCACATGCCAGTTTATATCCGTATATATTACTCCATCGTCTGTATAGTCCACAGGCAATATATAATGCCTGTTTAGGACGTCGGTAATCATATTATTATGATTACAGTGGGCCTCCCATGTCTGTGACATTGACGGCACCAGCTCAATAATGACTGTCAATATATACGAGGCATTACAACCACTACGGGAATCAGTGGCTTTGCTCGGCAAAGCCCAATTTACACTCGACAAAGGTTTTGCCGAGTGCTGCACTTAGCAAAAAACACTCGGCAAATAACCCGTCGGCAAAGGCGTCTTTGCCGAGTGTCTTTTGTCGGGTACTCGGCAAAGCCTTTGCCGAGTGCTGACACTCGGCAAAGTTGAAACCGAAAAAAACCCGAAAAAAATGGAAAAAAATTTTTTATCGATGGAGGCCCCCACCGGCCAGCGCCCACCCATCTCCGACATTTTTTGCGTGAATTTCATGGCTACGCGGCCGACGCGATTCGAACCCGAGACCTCCCGCTGTGCACGTACCTCCTCTACCACTACACAACACTCTCACTTGTGTCTGGATTCCGTTTTAGTTCCCAATATATTATACTAAACCGAGTGTAAATTGCATGTTTGAGGCCCTAAACGAATTCAAATAAAAAAGTTGTAAACTACAAAGTTTCATAACTTTTCGAGATCTACACTTTTAGTTTAGGAAGTTTTTCTATCCGAGGTCGTTTACAAAATTTGAATTTTAAAATTTTGAAATTCAAACGCAGTTTTGCATAACAAGATGTTTTCAAATCAAAAAGTTGTCAACTACAATGTTTCATAACTTTTCGAGATCTACAGAGTTTATTTTGGTTGTTTTTTCATCCGAGGTCGTTTGAAAAGTTTGAATTTTAAAATTTTGAAATTCAAATGCAGTTTTGCATGACAAGATGTTTTCAAATCAAAAAGTTGCCAACTACAATGTTTCATAACTTTTCGATATCTACAGAGCTTATTTTGGTTGTTTTTTCATCCGAGGTCGTTTGAGAAGTTCGAATTTTAAATTTTTGAAATTGAAACACAATTTTGCATGACAAGATGATTTCAAATATAAAAGTTGCCAATTACAAAGTTTCATAACTTTTCGAGATCTACAAAGTTTATTTTGGTTGTTTGGTCATTTGTTCATTTGACATGGTCGTTCTAACATTGTTCACAAATCTTATATCTCTCTCTTGTAGTTTCATAAACTACAAGAGAGATATGTTAGATTTGTGAACAAATTTATTTTTACTTTATCGTATGAAGAAAATACCAAAACAAACATTGTACATCTTGATGAGTTATACAACTTTGTAGTTGAAAACTTTTTCATTTGAATTAATTTACTGTTTGAAAATATGCTTTGAAATTTTCTTTGCCGAGTGTAAAAAAAAAATAACACTCGGCAAAGAAGCTTCTTTGCTGAGTGTTTTTTTTTAAATACTCAGCAAAGAAGCTTCTTTGTCGAGTGTCAAAAAAAACACTCGGCAAAGAAGTTTTTTTTTCCAAGTGTAAATTGCATTTTTGAGGCCCTAAACGAATTCAAATAAAAAAGTTGTAAACTACAAAGCTTCATAACTTTTCGAGATCTACACTTTTAGTTTAGGAAGTTTTCCCATCCGAGGTCGTTTACAAAATTTGAATTTTGAAATTTTGAAATTCAAACGCAGTTTTGCATGACAAGATGATTTCAAATCAAAAAGTTGTCAATTACAAAGTTTCATAACTTTTCGAGATCTACAAAGTTTATTTTGGTTGTTTGGTCATCTGTTCATCCGACATGGTCGTTCTAACATTGTTCACAAATCTTATATATCTCTCTTGTAGTTTCATAAACTACAAGAGAGATATGTTAGATTTGTGAACAAATTTACTTTCACTTTGTCGTATGAAGAAAAGACCAAAACAAACATTGTACATCTTAATGAGTTATACAATTTTGTAGTTGAAAACTTTTTCATTTGAATTAATTTACTGCTTCAAAATATGCTTTGAAATTTTCTTTGCCGAGTGTCAAAAAAAATAACACTCGGCAAAGAAGCTCTTTGCCGAGTGTCAAAAAAAAACACTCGGCAAAGAGCCTCTTTGCCGAGTGTTAAAAAAAACACTCGGCAAAGGCGGCTTTGCTGAGTGCCCGAAAAACAACACTCGGCAAACCACCTGGCACTCGGCGAAGAGCCGGTCTCCGGTAGTGAACGTGGGATTATTCTCGACTCTATCTCTACATGTGGGTCTATCAGCGACACAGATAACACAGTTAAGGAATTCTTAGTCTCAGGGATAACGGAGGAGAACAATACCGTTGTTAGCTTGTTTCTTGGAGTTGACTGTTGCTACAACTTGCCACCTAAAGAATTCGGATTATCGTACGACAGCATCTCATTTCTCATTTCTGATGCAAGTTGATGAAGCCTTCCTTCCATAAGACCAAGTAGTTCCAGAGACGTCGCGACGATCCACCACGTGCGAACGGGTGCGATGATCAAGGCGGTTTAAAATTCAAATGCTGGAGCTTGCTTTACTTGCAACTTACTAGTTCACTTGGCGACTTCGGAGTTTCCTAGTCCATGCAAGACAAAAAAACGTGTGGATCTTCCTCACTTGATAAGAAATAGTATATCGTTATTGTTATGCTAAAAGCGTATGTGCGCAAATAATCATATGCATGCAATGTACTCCCTCTATCCATTGATATGAAGTGTGTTTTAATTTCAGATTAAAGGTCACTTTAAAAGCGTAGACATGAATTACTTGTTTTATTGTAGTGCATACATATTCAGTTTTATTGTAGTGCAAACATATTCAGTTTACCATATAGGGCCTATTTAGGACAGCTCCAAATGCTCCAGATCCACCAAAATTAGCTCTAGGTCTGATTTTTTCTGCCAAACACCTCTCCTCTGTAGAATATGAATCCACGGAAACGCCAGATCTGGAGAGCAAATCCATGGATTTCCTAGGGTAGATCCGGAGCATGCTGCTGCTGGACCCTCGGGGAGTAGTCATAGACGACGAGCATGTCGTTGTGGTCCATGCACCACTCGCGCAGTTGCATGACGTTCTTGTGTCGGAGCTTGGCCAGGTTGTAGAGCTCTCTGGCGAACCAGACGTGCAGCTAGTGGCGGATGCAGAACAGGATTGAAGGGACGAGGCTGGTCTCTTCTTCTTCCTCTCTCTTCAATTTTCTTCTTTCCTCCACCTCTTCTTCTCCCTCACCCTCCCCATATTTCCATTGATGCACCAGCTGTCGGGGGGGGGGGGGGGGGCACCCCCCTATAGATCCGCCCCTGCGTGCAGCCAGAGTCGATGCAGACACAATTGGTGCGACGGTGCTTGCCCTGTAGCCACCGCGTGGGCACCACCACCACCGCTGCCGCAGGGGCTGATCCTGCCCACAACCATCATCTGTCGTAGCCTGCTAACCCTAGAGGCCATGTCATCAAAGGTAGACAACGTAGAGCGCCACATATGCAAAACCATTTAGCAAAACCACCCATGGGTTATTTATCCGGTTTTACAAAGTTTAATGTATATACAATACCTGCTGGTTTTATAGTTCAGGGGTTATGTGGACCACCCTCAATACGTCATGGGGTTATGTAGACTTTTTCCAAAGACAAATAGAAAGAGGCGGTTGGTACAACCGTCTTTAAAGATCATTTTATAGTAGTGTTAAACAAATCCTTAACATAGCAACCGCCTCTAAAGATCATTTTATAGTAGTGATAAACAAATCCTTAACATAGGTGATTGTTGTGAATATATGGTGATCTTAAGTCTTTTTAATGCATGGGGCACTTGAGTTATAATGGTCTCTTTGGTTTGCTGTTCTTGCTAAACTGATGTTTATTGTCTAGTGACTTGTAATCTTTGCTGTTTGCATAGTTCTCTAATTTGATCTTAAGTTAACGTGGCACTTGATTGTTGAAGAATATACCTGTCGACAGAATATCGTCGGCAGTCCTCCGAGGGGTATTCCACGAAGGTAGATTGATCGGCAGAGATGCGTGTAATCGAGAACAAGAAGACAACAGAGACACAAGAGTTAGACAGGTTCAGGCCGTCAGCACGACGTAATACCCTACTCCTGTGGTCTGTTGGATTGTATTGGCTATCATATGATATTGCGTGTGTTTTGAGGGGGTCACTGCCCGTCTTATATAGTCTAGGGGCAGGGTTACAAGTTGGTTAGATCTTGGAGATAACCGAAAAGTAATAATAGATTACATGAATCATGGGATCACACATATCCTAACAGATCTCGTAGTATCTTCATGATATCTTCCTGGTGTCTTGCAGGGCACGTCGAGCAGCGCCGTGCTCCGTAAGGCTTTGTCTTGTGGGCTGGGCCACCCCTAGGGGCGCAACCCATGTGGTCTGTCATGGGTATCCGGGGTCGTACCCCCCACAGCTAGTCCCCAAGCGTCTTGTATCCATTGTGCAATGCCGTCTTGAGCTTGTCCGAGCAGGTGCGAACAAAGCCGAGCAGTCAGACTCATGGTCCGATCACTGTGATGAGTTGCCGAGCAGTTGTGAACCGTCGCCGAGCAGTTGTGAACCGTCGCCGAGCAGTGTATCCCATGTAAGGCTTGCCATAAGGATGTAAGGAGCTCAAGTTCAAAATCGAAAATTTCCTCGCAGTGGACCAAGTGTGCCCACTTAAAGTCCGACCACGAGAAAGGGAGATAGTCTTCTTCAACTTTAGGAGGCACGGAGTCTTCCAGATTAAAGCAAACACACTCACCGCAAGGTGAAGTATGCCCACTTAGTCCCCGAGCCTGACAGTAGGTGACGCAGTCATGTGGTGCCAGGGTCCAAAGTAGAAGAAAAGCAGAAGAACAGCCGAGCAGGTAGCCAGTCCTCGGGCAGAGCCTTGAAATGAGAAAAACACATTCACCGCTAGGTGAAGTGTGCCCACTTAGTCCTCGAGCCTAACAGTAGGTGATGTGGTCACGTGGTGCCAGGGTCAGAAACAATAGTAACCAAAAGAAAGTCCCCAGTGTGGTGAGGAACCAAGTCGTAGTGATGACGCAGTCCCCGAGCCACAAGTGGAAACCTTGGAGAAATCAAATCATGGAGAAAAAACCGGAGTAATGGCTGTACAGTAGGAGTTACTGAGCCTTAATGGATTGCGAAGAAATCAGTGAATATTCGGTGTGCAGTAACAAGTTGCGACGAAAAATGGGTGATTTGGGCTACAGTTGCGCGAAAGCGCATGTAATGGCCCACCACGCTATTTCAGAGAATTCGGAGAGGCGCAAATCATAGAGCGGTTTTCCAAAAACCCTTGAATGCGAAAGGTGGGGGAGTGCTTTATAACTGCGCCACCGCACTCTGCGCTCCCACCTTTGCCACTTTGTCTTCCTCCTCAGCCCTTGCGCTTCCCGATTCATATTCACATGTGCTTCCGCCGCCAATCCCAAACCAGATCTGAGAGATGGTGCCGAAAAGGGGAGTTGGAAACCTGAAGAAGCGACCGCTGGAGCAAGTCATGACAATGAGTGGGTGCCGTCGCTCATGGGAGAGGTAGAGATCAACGGGATGGTGGATGCGGGCGTTCTTCTGGACCGTGTCACCACCGGATGGCGACCGGCCAACGGTGGGCCTTACCCGATGCTACATACTGACAAAGCCATAGTATTTGAAGATTATTTCTGGCGCGGATTAGGATTTCCTGTTCATCCTTTCTTGAGGGATTTGTTGGAGTTCTGGGGAGTTAGTCTATGCAATCTCCACCCAAACACCATCTTGCACATCTCTATTTTCATCCATTTCTACGAGGCGTATCTTGGAATTCTGCCCCACTTCAATCTCTTCTGACACCTGTTTTGGCTGAAGAAGAAGGTCGGTGGTGGTTCCAGAGTGGTCGGTGGCGTATATCTGCAACTCCACGATGGGATGGCAGGCGAGTACATCACTGTACCGCTGAACACCTCGCTAAAGGGGTGGAACGCCAGGTGGTTCTACATGAAGCAGAGCCATCCCGCCATCTGCTGCGACATCGACCACATTCCGGAGAACCAGAAGAGCTGGTCGGAGAAGCTGAGCATTGCTGATATGGATCAGGTGAGGGAGCTTCTCAACCTGATAAAGGGTGTAAAGATGAACGGCGGACTGTTGGCGGTGAGCTTCATAGTGCATCGCGTCCAGCCCTGCAAGGAGAGGGCCCACGTGGGTTTTGACTTAAAGGGGGACACTAACGGCACCCGAGAGAGGACGGAGAGGCTGTCGAGGGACGCTGTAATACGCCGAGCAGCCGAACTATTCGCTCCAAATGCCTCGTTCAGCATGTTAGGGCAAACGAGACCCTTCAACTACACGAACCCGCCTCCTCAGGTAAAAGTCTCAACTGTTTGTTCCTGATGCTTTTTATCCCGTACCATTGCCGAGCAGTGAACTGATTCACTTGTGGAAGGATCCATTCACAGGAATGAGCGGCGTAATTCTTGGGCGTGCCGAGGAGCGATTGGGCAAAGGCAGTGGATGCCTGACCAATTACTCAGCCGGAGGAAGGTGCCGTCAGTGCCTCGTCGGAGTCTGGAGGCGTAGACGCTGGTCGGACGGAGAGTCCCCCCCGGTGTCAGAGAATGTCTAGGGGAAAAGGGCGGTGATAGATGAGTCGGCTCGAAAGAAGAGGAAGACGGCAGGTGTAGCTCCCCGCAAGCCAAGCGACATCTCGCTTGGCGGCGATCAGACCACTCGGACGTAGAGTGTGGCGATGTCCAAGTGGTCAAAAAACGATGGGGCTCTAGTAGCTCCTCCTCCGAGCACTAAGGCGCCACCGCGCAACACGCGCGTGGAGGTGCAGTCAAAAAGAGGGGAGGGAGTCCCCGAGCAACAGACGAATGAAGTCTCCAAGCAGCAGGCGAAGGGAGTCCCTGAGCGAAGGGTGGAGGAGAGACCAACAGTGAGGGCCGTGAGACCTCCAGCCCAGGGCACACTTGTTGATCCTAGAGCCATGCCTGGGGGCTCGGGGAGGCAGCGTTGGTTCTGAATCGTGTACCGGGAGGCCGACATGTAAGTATCCTTGCCTTGAATTCATTTTGTTGTCGGATCCTTATAGTTGCGGCGATTGATGAGCTAATCTGATGTAGAGCGAAGCGTTCGGATGATTTGAATCCATCCATCCAAACTAGCGAACAACCGGGGGCTGGTCCCGGCGCGGAGGCAATGCCAGCAGACCCCGTCCTAGAGTCCCTGGGTGCTTGGCGGGCTACGGAGGAGTCGACCGCCGCTGCTGATGTACCAGGCGGTGGAGAACGGTTGGCGACGACGGTGGATGAGTCGGCGGCGATGCTCGGGGCAACGGCGGGAGCCGCCGGGTCTTTGGAGGTGGATGCTGGAGTTGCCAACACCGCACCGGAGTCTGGGGCGGACAAGCCGGTGGTTCCAGAGGAGCAGGCGGCATTCCTGGAGTCGTCGGAGGGCGTGGTCGGACACGTTGTGCGGCCACCGAGCCCCTAGGTGCCACCACCAACTATGGAGGAAGAGGACGAGGTAGATGAGAATGAGCGTGAGGAATCACGACCTCAAGCCGTCCGGATCATCCGCAAGCAGGGTGATGAAGTGGTGGTCGTGGAAGAGGAGGACACCACCAGGGAGGTGAGGTGGCTCGAGTACACCCTTTCCACAGCCATGAAGCATATCAAGGTTAGTATTGCGTCATCAATGTTCGCCTTTGACGTTGGAGATTGGAGTTCTTCATAATCTTGGTGCTTTTGCAGGGCATATCACATACTGCCGAACAACGGCGACAGCTGATCAAGAGGATGGAGCCCCTCACCGAGGAGAACGTGAAGCTAAAGGAGGCGGTGAAGCTTATGGAGAAAAACGTCCAAAGGGCCTAGCGCGAGCGGGATCTTGCCGAATCTAACGTGTAGGATCTGGAATACCAAAAGGGGGCTTTATCCGAGTAGCTGGCGATCGTGTCCGAGCAGTTGCAGGGCAGCTCCGAGCAGCTGACAAGCCTCTCTGAGAAGAAAAAAGGTATTGCGTATCGGTGGACTTGTTCTGTGTTACCGAACAGCTTTAATGTTGCTGACGATCATCACTTTTGTAGAGCAAGATGCGGAGCTTGGCCAATTGTGTTAAGTCGTTAGTCAGCTCTAGGAGGAGAACGGGAAGGCGTCTGGGTGAGCAGAGAAACTGGTCGAGGAGCTGAAAGGTTAGTAGTTCATGGTCGGAGTTATAGCCGAAGTGATTTCTTCGTTTGACGGATCCTTTTGGTGCCTGCAGAATACCATCGAAGGACCAAGGCGTAATTCGACGTGCTAGAGTTGGAGACTAGGACCTAGAGGGGGAAACTTGAAACCATGGTTACCGAGATCAAGCCTGTGCTCCACTGCGTCGACATGGAGGTAGCTCCTCAGCCCGACGATAGACCGCCACGTCCGGACACCATTATCGACAGATGCAAGGCGGCGTGGGGGAACTTCAAGAGTTTCAACCGAGATGCCACAGTCTCCGACATGACACACGCCCTAGCGGTGGTCCGGTCCCACTACCCTACCATCGATCTTCAAGCGATAGGAGCCGGATTCGCCAGAGGGACGGGTGCGACGAAGCAGCAACAACTGGAAGATGAGGTGGAGGACGCGGCGAAGAAGCTGGCCGGCGACGTCGACCTGTTCGGCGAGATGGATGGTGATGGCCAAGTCCAATGATCTGCTCAAAGAGTAATCTGTAACAGCTAGAGATGATTGTTAAAACACGCGAGGGCGCAGACAAACATTTATGTATGTGTATAAATGTTGTAAAGTGACATGTGCACGTTTATGCAGTTTGCCAGTATTTCGGTGAAAAATAGATGTAATGTTAACCCTAACGCAATTATACGTGGTATAAGTAGCGTCCAAGCAGTTAGTTCTTTACTGGAGTTTCCTGATCAGCCTCCGATAGATCTGAATCGGAGGGTGGTCGGCGTTGAACCAGAGTGGTCAGAGTCGATTCTGCGATGGAGAGGCAATCGGTGAGCTTCTGGCCAAACTGATCGATGGATGCGATCAAATCGTCGTTGTTGATCTACCTCCTCGGGTAGCGGGGGAGCGGGCGGTGAATTGTCGGCGAAGACGACCTTGGAGGCGGTTCCGAGATCGGATCTGCATTCGCAGGTGTTGGGGTGATCGGCGTAGAATCGATCTGCACCGGCTCGATGAGCTCTCCGACTCCGTCAGCGTTGATGATCCAGGAGATCAATCCGACCGTGAAGATCTAGCCGGGCTGTGGGAGGGACGAAGAGCCTGCAAAACGTACCATCTTGTTTGATATGTAAACAGCACGCACACCCCTATTTGGCGCGCCAACTGTCGATAGAATATCGTCGGCAGTCCTCCGAGGGGTATCCCATGAAGGTAGATTGATCGGCAGAGATGCGTGTAATCAAGAACAAGAAGGCAACAAAGACACGAGAGTTAGACAGGTTCGGGCCGTCAGCACGACGCAATACCTTACTCCTGTGGTCTGTTGAATTGTATTGGCTATCGTATGATATTGCGTGTGTTTTGAGGGGGTCCTTGCCCATCTTATATAGTCTGAGGGCAGGGTTACAAGTCAGTTAGATCTAGGAGATAACCGAAAAGTAATAACATATTACAGGAATTATGGGATCACACGTATCCTAACAGATCTCCTACTATCTTCAGGATATCTTTCCAGTATCTTGCGGGGCGCGCCGAGCAGCGCCGTGCTCCGCAAGGCTTCATCTTGTGGGCTGGACCACCCCTGGAGGCGCAGCTATGTGGTCTGTCATGGGTATCCGAGTTATACCCCACAATACCTGTTGGTAGAATAATTAAAATAAAAATCATGCCTGCTAGTGCCCAATATAATGCAAAGTCCACCAAGCACGTTAAAACTTCCACATGCGGTTTGAGTCCTTATACTACTTCATGTGTACAATATATAATAGAGAAAATTTTGTATTTGACCCTAAAAATAATGCTTCTTTCTTATTTGACATCGAAACTGAAAATCTTTCCTATATGTCCAGAACTCGAGTTTTTCTTTCCTATTTGACACTTCCATCAGTTTGGATGGTTAACGGTGTCAAGTCCTATGTGAAAAGTCCGTTTTACCCCTAGAGTTTTTTACTAGTTTTGGCATTCCATGGTTAATATTGCTATCTTTCCTAATGTTTCAGTTTAAGATAAAAACATTCATAAAAGATAACAATATTAACCATGGAATGCCAGGACTAGTAAAAAACTCTAGGGGTAAAACGGACTTTTCACATAGGACTTGACACCGTTAACAACCAAAACTGACGGAAGTGTCAAATAGGAAAGAAAAACTCGAGTTCAGGACATATAGGAAAGATTTTCGGTTTCGATGTTAAATAAGAAAGGAACATTATTTTTAGGGCTAAATACAAAATTTTCTCTATATAATACTGATTATCCTCAAGCAATGCCTGTTTGGGGCCGTACGCCGGCACTCATCAGCTCAATGGCTGCTTGTGAACGGTGGGGGAGGCAGGAATATTTTCTAGGTGTGGTAGGTTTTATAAAGGTCGAACATGTATAATATAACTATTAATGATACAAGGACACACTAGAACATTATATAAACATGTATATTACTGTGTGATCAGCAAATATCTAAACATGTATAAAAAATGAATAATAATTGATTATTGAACTGTCCGTGCGTGGTGATGTATAGCCTAGATAAATTAATTAACATGAAAAGATAATCTAATTAATAATTACAATCTAAAACATAAAATATCTTTCATTATGTATCTGCTCTTCTTTGGTGGTGCCATTTTTTATGTCGATTCCTTCAGATGTCAGACTCGAAGCCGGCAGCCGTTCGCCGTCGTTGATCGCTGGCTCGCCGCCTCTGCACTTGACGCGCCGCCGTTTTTGGATGTGCGATAACCGATAGGTTTTGGTCTTCAGAAAATACGAACCATCGGCGTCGGGCATCGGGTGTCGCCGCGGCGGCCATTGAAACCTGGAGCAGTCGATCAGCCAGGAAGGCAGGAAGACCAACGAGCTAGCTTCCTTCCGTGGACAGTGCCGTTGGCTCTTGACGTAGTCACGTAGGCCCATGAGATACCAGCCCACAGACAAAATCCATCCGTGCACAGTGGCGGAGGCCAACAGCCATGTATATTTCTATATTTGTATTATATTTCACGTATATAACCGTATATATACACATAATATACTAGTATTTTCTATACATTTTAGGTATGGCGGAGGCCAGACCTCGCCATACAGCTGCCTCCGCCACTGCTTGTGAATCATTACAACGTGGGATTATTCTCGATTCTCTTTTTGAACAAAATTATTATTCTCGAGATTATCTAACTAGCTCACTGATGACAATAATGATGAGCGGTCGTTACTGGAACTATATATATGTATATATATAGATCGCAAAATAGAATTTTTGTTCGTAGATTCTTCGCATCCATCCTTTTCTACACTATCTCAGGAGTAAAGAACTGGAAGATGTATATATTTTAGAGTTGTCTGTTAATATACATCATGTTCGTTTGGGCTTGTTTGATTTATAAATCGTATTTTTTCAACTAACTATTAGTATTTCTCTTTCACACCAAATCAATCATCGCTGCTTTCCGTGAAAACCAAACGAAAACGACGATAGAGGGCACTGCATCGTACGACAGTGGACGGAGCATCTCAGCCAAGTTCCAGAGACGATCGGTCACGTGCAACCGCGCGCGGCGATCGAGGAGCAGGTTAAAATTCAAAAGTTTGATGCAAGTTTGGACTTTGGCGCGTTGAGTCGATCATATCGATGCCAGTACTTGACGCGTACGTTTTGGATTATTCTCTTGAAACTAGGACGCGTTTGGCAAGTGGAATCGTTCCGGATTCTATTCTAGGGTAGTGTTTAGTTGGCGAAAAATTTGGCGAAATGGTACTGTAGCACTTTCGTTGTTATTTGACAATTAGTGTCCAATCATAGTCTAATTAGGCTTAAAAGATTCGTCTCGTGAATTTCGTTTAAACTGTGTAATTAGTTTTATTTTTTATTTATATTTAATGCTTCATGCATGCGTCCAAAGATTCGATGTGACAGAGAATCTTGAAAAATTTTGCAAAATGAAGTGCAACTAAACACATGGACGGATCCAGCGGTGGGGCTAGGGGGGCTTCAGCCCCCCTACCCACCCTGAGCACGTGGAGTTTCTCTAAGTCATCCCTTAAAATTTTATGCATACATGTATTAGGTAGGAGGGGCTAAGGTTAAGAGAAGATAAAAAAAACCTTTATCCTTTTATTCAGCCCCTCCTAATTTTTTTTCTGGATTCGTCACTGACTAAACATGGCCTAGGTTTGAATCGAAGAATCACTGCAAAAGGGTAAAACTATGGAACATTTTAGCGCAGAATTGTTTCTGGTTCTTGCCTGTGTGAACGTGAACAAGTGGAGGGTTGTTTTGCACTTATTCTCTTTCGTTTTTTCTGTTAGAAATTGTATCTTTTTTAGTTATAATCCTTTTTTCGTGCAATAAGTTAAAATGATTATATTTAATTTTTGCTTCATCGATAAAAAAATTAAGTTTTTTGAAACACAGCTTTATGTATATATTCTTTAAGAAAAAATAGTTTTCCAACGAATCAGAATCCAGCAGTTAAATGGTTTCATAAAGTGATTTTAATTCATTACTCGAAACATTTGTTAATAGAATCTAGATCCAAAACGTTTTTACTAGAATCCATATCCCTGTCAAACGCACTCTCCGTACTCTCATTGTCCTAAAATAAGTGTACTTCTAGGATGTTTAGAGGTGATCAATATTACTTAGAAATTGCGTATGTACTCCTATCGAAAGCTATTTCAGCATAATTTCCCAAAAAGAAAAGCTAATTCAGCATAGACAAAACCTACTACAACTAGGTGGACACGCATATAAACACATTTATTTTTATTTTATAATAACACTAGAAGCGCACTTATTTTAGTATTGACCAATCAAGACCACTATTTATGGCTTTATTCAGCTCCGGCTCCTTAATTATTATAGTGTGCGAAAGAGTTTGGGCCAGTAATAAAAACAAAAGTAATGGTTTATTGACTCTTCGTTCATCTCAAAAGGAGCAATAAAAAATAATTTCTTACCATAATGTAAAAATATATATGATTAGTGCAAGTATGTGTACTAGTATGAACAACATTACAAAAAATTATGTCAATTGTCAACCTGGCAATTCTAAGACAAATCATGCTCGAAGTATTTTTTTAACAAGGTGCCCCCAAATATTATATTGAGCATGTACTGATTGCGGACTATACTACTACAGTCAGCCTTTTTAGAGGCGGTAATGCTCGATTGAGGACGTATGGATGAACGGACAGACCAACCCCGCGTGCGTGACGCCTAAGAAAAAAAAAGGAGGCATGCAGTTACAATCAGGCGAGCCTGCACTCGTCCTTTCTGCGGGGTAGTGCATGAGAGCATGTGCGGCCACTTGTTTGGGGTACAGTTTGTGGTGCATGTGGTGCATGGGGAACCGTGCATGTGCATGACTACGAGAGAGACTCCTAGCTATGTCCGTTGCTGGCTAGACCAGCCGCCCTTGTCGCATGATGCTTGCAGCATTGTTGCTTTGGCTGACCGAATTAGCCAGTTGCAGGGCCGGTCAGGCTGCTTGCCTGGTTGTGAGAGAAGTGTGGGCCCACATTTGCATGCGCCGTTTGCTGCTTCCGTGACATTTGACCGTTGACAACTGAGTGCTGCTCCAAATTTTTCCATCACTCCATGGCATCAAGCTCCGTATGTTTTCATGCGTTTCAGAAGTATGTTTCATCTGGTGTTGCATGTGTTTCATCTGGATGTTGCATATGTTGCATTGGCTACACACGTATGTTGTAAGTGTATGTTTTAAATATTTCATCTCTTTTCTAGCGTATGTTGCAAGTGTTTTATCTGTATGTTCATATGTTGCAATGTCTATACACGTATGTTGCAAGTGTATTGTCGGTGCGAAAAGTGACCAACAAGTAAACATTTGTAGTTTTGCCGTACGTTGTGATCGGATGTGGCCTAGCACTCAATGACACTGGGTTTATACTGGTTCAGGCAACGTGTCCTACGTCCAGTTTCAGTCGGTCGATGACTTTATTCCTGAGCCCAGGTGCTCGAAGTTTGCTGTGGGGTTACAAACCAGTGGGAATGAGAAGGGGCTGTCGAAGGTCCAGTCGAACTCTGAACCGAAGGGCCAAGAGTGATGTGAGCTGCAACGTGCGCTAAGTATTGGAACATATGCTCTGTGTAGCTTTAGAGTTCTAGAGCTGTGAAGCTGTTCGAGTGCTCAGAATGTCTAAAGCTTAGCTGAGAGAGAGAGAGAGTCGGAATGAACCTTCCTTTTAGGAGAGAGCGCATCCCCTTTTATAGGTGAAGGGGATGGCCTTACAAGTTAGGAGAGAGAGAGAGAGAGTGTGTGTGTTTTCTAGTCTTGTTGCCCACGTAGTCGGGTACAAGATAGTTTGTCGGTGCCTACAATACTGTTGACGCCTAGATGCATGTGGCAGGCTCCATCGTGTTCTACTGGTATGGCAAATGTCGGTGCCTACCATACTGTAGGTCAAATGTCGGTGCCCACAATAATGTTCGTGTTCTGACAAAGGTTGCAAAGCACCCTTCTAGCATGGCCTGTCAGTACTGTCCTGCAGGTGTACAGGGTAGGTCCTTGGTGTTGATGTTGACTAGAGCGCCTTGCCTTATCTGCTCCGCCTAATTCTTGGGTCCTTACCGAGCGGGCGTCCTCGGTCGGTTATTCCTAGTCGGCTCCGACCGCGCCGGTCGGAGAGGAGCAGTAAGCGGAGGTTTGATGTATTCCCAGTTGGAAAAGTGGGTCGGTGTCAGAAGCGATCGTCGTCCCCTCCTTTGCCAGGCCTTTCGGTCGAAGATTGGATCGCTCTTCTGGCCTATCGTTAGGTATCTGGGCCGACCCAGGAGTCATTGTAATGCTGTTTGTTGTAATGTTGTCTGTTGGGCCGAGTTTTTGTTGGGAAGCGGGCCCATTGGGGACCCTGGGTTTATGAACCCGATAGGAGCCCCCGAGCCCTTTTGGGACTTCTGTGAAGTCATGAAGGGGCTGTTTATACTTGTTGTACGAGAGCAACGGATGGGTGTAAGATCGTGAGTCGTCGTTCGGCGCGATGGAGCGTGGACCCAGCATGCTGATCAGCAGTCGTACCAGTTGTAGGCAACATAGTGACCATGCGTCCTTCATTGTGGGTCGATGTGAGTCCCCTACAACGTCATGTCGCGGAACTGGGTTGTGCTGAGACATGACCGCTCCCTATACGATGTTAGAAGTTTGACCTAGGGTTGTACTTTCTGGCCCATAGTGTTTGGCGATGGCGCGAGCTTCCGTTAGGGACCGTGTCCGAGGGATCGGGCAAAGCGGGGCTAGCCCTCAGACGTCGGGCGAGGCGGAGCTAGCCCCTAAACGTCGGCCGAGGGGGAGCCTACCCTCGGGGGTCAGCCGAAGCAGAGCCAGCCTTCGGGGGTCGGATGAGGCAGAGCCCAGCAAGGGGCGTGGCCTTGGTGGTCCTAGAAATCGCCTGGGTGATTTTTTGACTTGCCAGCGGGTGCGCACGAGCGCACCTGGTGGGTGTAAGCCCCCAGGCGATTCGGGTAGAATCACCCAGGGGATTTTTTGACTTGCCAATGGGTGCGCGCGAGCGCACCCGGTGGGTGTAGCCCCGAGCCCCCGAGCGATTTGGGTAGAATCGCCTGGGGGATTTTTCGACTTGCCAACGTTCTGGGCCATCGTTTCTGGGGGGTGGACCCAGGCGTCGGGCGCCAACCCAAACATTGGGCATGGCCGTGGTGTCGGGCGCGATGGAGTGCAGACCCAAGTGTCGTGCGTGGCCGAGGGGTTGGTCTAGTTTCGTGCGTTACCCCATCCATGATTTTCCGCAACCGGAGGGGCTGAGCTAACGTCGCTTGCCTCGATGGCTTGAGTGACGCGCTCGGTGAGCTCTCTAACATGTATGTCTGAGTGGAATCCGGGTCCATCGTTCGTAATGGGGTCGGCATAGCCCTTATGTGGCATTCCACTACTCCTTAATCCACCCCTCGGCAGATGACTGAGCCGTTTCGGAGAGCGATTCAGGTGGCCTGCTGGCCTCCCCTCGATGGAGATTCTATGGGCATGGCTCGAGGTTAGGATCGGACGAGAAGGTCGAGACAACCCTGTCTGCTTCTGAGCAGATCGGACGAGGGCTGCTGGGGCTCATCCGTGTTTTCTCCCTAGCTCTGTTTGACATGAGGCGGCCTCGAGCCCTTCACGAGCCAGCCTTTGAACCCCGGTCAGTCGTCGCTCATGTCAAATGAGGCGACTATCGCTTTGTGACGCAACACGAAGTGTTGTGATGCATCAATTGCATATGCAATGCTTTGGATGTATGGGATGAATGAATGGTTGCATGGATGAATGTGTGAATGCGTGTATGAGGAAGGATGAATGAATGACTATGCATTAGAAGATAAAATAAAGTATGAAGATTTGGTAAAGATACCTTGATGACTGGAGTGGCGGGTTTGAGGAGGTCTTATCGGATATGTCCGAATGGGATCCGTGTTCGTCATTTGTGACGGAGTTAGTCATAGCCCGCACGAGGCATCCCATTGCTCCTTACTTGTCTCTCGGCAGTCGCCTGAGCTATCCGATTGACTTAGGTAGCCCATTGGTCTTCCCTCGACGAAGATCCTATTGGTGAGCCCTTCCAAACCCTGCCTGAGAAGGCGGAGGGTCATTTGCATGTGGTTGCACCTTGTTTCCTACGCCTGGGTTGTGGTAGTGGTGGGCCCAACCCAGGCCATGTCCTGTTTTAATCGGGCGACGTTTCATTGGGCAGGGCACGTCTCATCAGTTAGGACGCGTCCCATCGCATGCCTATCCACATTAAATAGGGAAGGGAGAGGGTTTCATCCCATTCCTTCACCTTTCTCCACCAACCACCTCTTCTCCTTCTTCCTTCTCGCCAAGCCTGTTCATGCATCGCGGTGGTTTCTAGGAGAGAGAGAGGGTGAAAGCTCCAGTTTGGTTTTGGTGAATTGATGAAACCCTAAGTGCTAACCTAGTTTATCAAGTGATCATGAGATAGGTAGCACACTCCAAGTGGCAAAGCAAACAAAGATCATAGCATGATGAAGATGATGCCATGGTGATGATCAAGTGCTTGGACTTAGATAGAAGAAAGAGAAAAACAAAAAGCTCAAGGTAAAGGTATAAACCATAGGAGCTATTTTGTTTTAGTGATCAAGACACTTAGAGAGTGTGATCACATTTAGGTTTGATAGCCATACTATTATGAGGGGTGAAACTCGTGTCGGAATGCGGTTATCAAAGTGCCACTAGATGCTCTAACTCATTGCATATGCATTTAGGATCTAGTGGAATGCTAACACCCTTGAAAATGTTTGTGAAAATATGCTAACACATGTGCACAAGGTGATACACTTGGTGGTTGGCACATTTGAGCAAGGGTAAAGAAGTTAGAGGTGAAATGGAGTTGGTCGCAAAGATGCTGGCGTCGGTCAACTAACCGGACGCTGGGTCGCTCAACGACCGGACGCTAAAGGGCTGCGTCCGATCGTGTTGTCGGTCAGCACAGTAAGTAGTCACAGTGTGACCGAACACTGGCAGGGTCCGGTCGAGCATGACCGGACGCGTCCGGTCGGCAAAAGTCGGTTTTGGAACCTTACTGTAAATGACCGGACGCTGGTGTTCAGCGTCCGATCAACTCAAGCGCAGTGTCCGGCCAAGACTGATGACCGTTGAAGTCAGGACACGTGGCTGACTGCGAGCGACCGGACGCTAGGGGCTCAGCGTCCGGTCAACTGACCGGAGCGTCCGGTCAGCCCGCGTTATGCCCAGTGAAGGGGTATAACGGCTCTATTTCGTGAGGGCTTCTATTTAAGCCCCATGGCCGGCTGTAGCTCACACCTTTGGCCATTTTCATTGACATAGCAACCTTGTGAGCTTAGCCAAAGCCCTCCCACTCATCTCCATCATTGATTCATCATCTTTGTGAGATTGGGAGAGAATCCAAGTGCATTGCTTGAGTGTTTGCATCTAGAGGCACTTGGTGTTCGTGTTTCGCTGCGAATTTCGCTTGTTACTCTTGGTGGTTGCCGTCACCTAGACGGCTTGGAGCAGCGAGGATCATTGAGCGGAGGGTGGTGATTGTCTCCGGCTCCGATCGTGGTGATTGTGAGAGGTTCTTGACCTTTTCCCGGCGGAGAGCCAAAAGGTACTCAAGTGGATTGCTCGTGGCTTGTGTGATCCTCATCTTGTGTTGGTTGTGCAGCACCCTATTGAGGGTTTGGTGTGTGAAGCCAATTAGCGCGTGAACCTCCAAGTGAGTGAATCGCCACAACGAGGACTAGCTTGCCGGCAAGCAAGTGAACCTCGGTAAAAATCATTGTGTTCATCATTGATTCCGAGGTGATTGGTCTTCATTGTTATTCATCCTTGTGATTGATTGATTTCTTCATCTACACGGCAGTATAACCTTCTTGATCACTCTCTTTATTTTACCGCAAACTAGTTGACAAGCTCTTTAGTGTAGCTAGTTGTGAGAGCTTGCTTGCTTGGTTGGTGTGGCTCTTTAGTTAGCCTTTGAGAGCACACTAACATAGGGTAGTGTCATAGCTTTTGTGTGAATCGACACTATCTAAACTAGAATTGTGGTAGGTGGCTTGCATTTTGAGTAGGGTAGCGCAATACTTGCTTCGCCTCATAATTGTCTAACTATTTTGTTAATTGTTGTTGTAGAAATTTTATTAGGCTATTCACCCCCCCTCTAGCCATTAGGACCTTTCAGAGGGTAGAGCGAGGGAGAGGGGAACTCACAGATTCGTTGGTCGCAAAGAAAAGGACAAGATGGCATTCAAGAAGAAGAAGGGTGGTTCATATGTAGTCACTTGGGATAGTGATGCTTCCTCAAGTGATGATGATGATGATAGTGATGATAACAAGACCACCAAGAAGAAGGTTCTTGCAAGCATTGCTATCAATGAGAAGCCTTCTCTCTTCGAATCTTCATCATGCTTCATGGCTAAGGCCACTAAGGTACAATCTTGTGATGATGAAAGTGATGAAGAATATGATGATAATAATGAACATGAAAATGAAAATGATAGTGATAGTGATGATGATGAACCTACTAAGGATGAATTAATTGACATGCTAGAAGATGCTAAAGAACACTTTGACATCAAGAGAAGAGAATGCAAAAGCTTGCGTAAGGAACTTATAGCCCTTAAGCAAGCCTTTGATGAGCTCAATGCATCTCATGAGAGGCTAAAGGAAGCCAATGAGAAGCTTGGAAAAACTCACAAAAAGCTTGAAAAGGCTCATTCATCTTTGCTTGATGAGCAAAATAAAAAGAAGCATGTTGAAACTTGCAATGTAGGTTTAACTTGTGATATAGTTGATGAATCACTATCTATGCCTATCATTGTTGCTCTCACTAACCCTTCTTGTAGTACATCTACTTCCACCTCATCTAGTAGTGATGGTCTCACTTGTGATGCCTCACTAATGGTTGAGAATGAGAACCTCAAGAAGGAGGTCACTAAGCTCACTCACACTTTGGCTAAGGCCTATGGTGGTGAGGACCGCTTGCTTATGTGCTTGGGTAGCCAAAGAGCTTCTCTCTACAAAGAGGGATTGGGCTATACCCCCAAGAAAGGCAAGGCGGCCTTTGCTCCTCACAAGACTAGTTTTGTGAAGAACAATGGTCGGATTTGCACTAGTTGCAAGCAAGTTGGTCATAAAGAGCAAGAGTGCAAAAACAAGAGCAAAAATGCTAATGTATCCTCCCTTAAGCTTGATTCATGCTATATGCTTACTAAGGGTACAAATGGTGTGAAGGCTAAGTTCATTGGTAAACCATGGATGGGCTCAAAGAAGAAAGCCATTTGGGTACCAAAGAGCTTAGTGACTAACCTTCAAGGACCTAAGCAAGTTTGGGTACCTAAAAAGAATTGATCTTCTTTTGTAGGTCAATTACAAAGCCGAAGGAAGGCATTGGGTTCTTGATAGTGGGTGCACTCAACACACGACTAATGATGCAAGAATGTTCAACTCAATCAACACCAATAGCAATGATGGTTATGATAGTATCACATTTGGTGACAATGGCAAAGGCAAGGTCAAAGGGCTTGGTAAGATTGCAATATCCAATGACATGAGCATATCAAATGTGTTGCTAGCAGACAGCTTGAACTTCAATTTGCTATCCGTGGCTCAATTGTGTGATCTTGGATTCAAATGCATATTTGGAGTAGATGATGTAGAGATCATAAGTGTAGATGGCTCTAACTTGATCTTCAAAGGTTTTAGACATGAAAATCTATACTTGGTTGATTTCAATGCTAGTGAAGCTAAATTATCTACATGCTTGTTCACTAAGTCTAGCATGGTTTGGTGTCGATGGGGAACCCTACGGGCCCCCCATAGACCATACTATAGGGAAGTAGGCCTTGGTAACAAGGCCCATAGCCCAATCGCCAAGAAGAACACGGAGCAAAGCAACGTGCAAGACCAAAACTCCAATTCGGACTATACAAGGAAAGGCACTCGAAGCATAGCTTAGGACTCTGACCTTGTATCCGAGTAGAACACAAACAACTCCTCTCAGCACCTAGACTATAAAGGGCTGGTGAGGATATCCCTTGTAAACGATGGAACATACCCAATACTCAAAGCAATATGACGCAAACAGGCTAACGCCGAACTGGACGTAAGGTTATTACTCGACCAAGTCGAGGGCCTAAACCAGTATAAATCGTGAGTCTCTTTGCGTAACCGCCGAGTTCCACTGTTCGTCGAAGCCTGAACAACTGTCCCAGGTACCCCCATGGCAGGCTATTGATGGTAAAACATCGATAGCTGGCGCGCCAGGTAGGGGCTTTTCGACGAATTTTTTCTCGAGAGCTCGGCAGACCTCGACCTCAAGATGGCTTTTTCGGCGGGAGCAACCTTCGTCTTCGGATCCTAGATCTGCGAGGCTGACGGCGACGGTAAGCTACGAACCCATCTCCGAGAAGAAAAAGAACTCGATGACGAAGTTGGATACGAACTCACCGAGAAGATGACGAAACTCTCAACTTCAGATCCAACTCGGAATGAGGAAGAAAGCGGATACGAAACTGATTCTGAGAAAGAGATACAACCCGACTCCAAGACAATCTTCATAGCACAAGAGCCAAGCCTAATCGAACTCAGAGACACAACAATGATCGTGAAGGAATATAACCCGTACAACTCCAAGAAGAACTCAGGGGCGTACGGACTGTACAACACAGCATCAATCTACCAACACTTTACCCAAGACAAGATGAATTCAGCAAGAAGAATATTCCTGGAGGGAGCGCAAGAAGGGATGATCATGACAGTTACCTCGCAAGACTGTGTGGTGCATTGGCGGGGTTCTTTTGCCTCAAGCAAAGCCCGAACTAGCACGTACATTGAAGAACTACCTTATCAAGAGGGAAAAGAACTCAGATCCAGCTCAGAAACTACCGACAGCTCAACCAAACGAAGGATGAAATACCGTATAAGAAGAGCTCGGAAGAGGTACACTGTATACATGGTGGAGCAGTTAGAACAACCTTTGGAACCACCCCAGATACCAGATATAAAATCTTCAGACGAATCAGAAAGCAACATCTCACCGGATGAGAAAAGCGACAGCAACGAAAATGATGAGCAAAGGCTAGCAAGACTAAAGAAGAATAAATTGAAGGCTGGAAGAAGGAATAGGGCTAAACAAAGGAAGCAAATCTGGAATAAATACAAGGCGGAACTAACGGAATACAACAGAAAGAAGGCGGAAAGAGAAGCCATAAAAAGTACAAAAAGGGAAAGAATTGAAGAATTAACCAAGGAGTTGCACACCCTCACGAATAACGGAAAAACAAAGGAAGATCAGAAGAAAGAAGTCGGAGGATCAGAAAAACAACCCGGCGAAGAAGTTCCACAGGAGCCACAAGGGGAGCAACCACCCAAAAAATCAAGTTTTCAAAGTCTAGGACCAGTAGAGAGTGCTGATGTTAATGGAAGGCAGGAACATTACTCAAAGCAACAAGAAAGAGGCAAACCAGAATTGAGCCAACGCTACCAAGAAATATCAAGAAGATTTGACAAAGAAGATGACTACGGAGAATCTGAGTTAAAAGAAGACAGGTCTTATTATAGAAGGGCAAGATCGCTAGATTATGAAAGAATGGAACCATACGACAGATTCCCTTGCTTCGTAGGAAGACTACAAACATTGAAGCTACCACACTAATTTAAACCAGCAAATCATTCCAAGTATGATGGCAAAGTAGAACCAAAACAATGGTTAAGAGTTTATTCCCAATCTATTGAGTTAGCTGGAGGAGATGACGACATCAAGGCTCTATTTTTCCCAATGGCCCTTGAAGCAATGCCACTACAATGGTTTGACAAATTAAGGCCAAGATCAATCAGATATTGGGAAGACTTGCAAGAAGCTTTCTGCAACAACTTTGCAGGCATTATTACCCATCCAATGACCGCAGCCGAGTTGAAAGGAGTAAGACAAAGGAGAGGAGAAAGTCTAAGAGAATACTATAGAAGATTTGGAGAGTTCAGGGCTCAAGTCCACGACATTACCGACAGAGAGGTGATAGAGGCCTTTGCGGAAGGAATCTTAGCAAATTAGCAATACAAAGACTATTTCAATGAGAACCCAAGGACAAATGAAGACTTCAAGAGGGTTGTTGAAAAGCTGATTTCATCATAAGAAAGAACCCGGCATCGGTTTGCTAGGGACAACCCAGAGAATAGAGGAAGACCCGATTACAGACAACAGGACAAAAGGCCAAGGCAGGACAACATGGTGGCAACCACAGATAACAAGAGAAGATACAATGGCAACAGCAACGATAACAACGGTGGTAATTACAATAGCAACTACAACAATAGCAACAACCGTAGCAACAGCGGTTACAACAGTAATAACAACTATCAGAGCAACAACTACCAAGGAAGAATGCTAGAGAACATAGAGAACATGTCGTGTCACATACACCCAGGGGCCAGACACAAGTTAGTTGAATGCATCACTTTTCAACGGCAATTCATGAAGAGAGAAAACAGAAATCAAAACAACTCGGAGCAAAAGCAAGAAGACTCTAAGAAGGAAGAAAAGAAAGCTAAAGGAGATTATCAAGAACCCCAATGCCAATTAGCAGTAATATTCTCAGGTGTTCCTAACACACGAAGTAAAAGGCAAGAGAAATTAGCTCACAGAGCCATCATGGCAGCTGAACCAGCCACCCTAAGGTATCTAGATTGGTCAGAGTACCCCATCCACTTCACAAGAGAAGACCAATGGACCAGTGCAGCAAACGCATGATGCTACCCATTGGTACTGGGTCCAACTATCATAGGAGTGGTAATAACTAAAGTACTCATCGACGGAGGAACCGGGCTTAACATAATTTTCGCAGATACTCTCAGAAGGATGAATCTAGATTGTGAAGGACTAATGACACCAACAAGCACACCATTCTATGGAATAGTACCCAGCAAAGCAGCCATGCCACTTGGGAAGATAACCCTACCAGTCACCTTTGGCACACCAGACAAATACCAGACGGAATTCATCAAATTCAAAGTTGCAGACTTTGAATCATGCTACCACGCAATACTTGGGAGACCAGCTTTAACAAAATACATGGCAGTACCACACTATCCATATCTACTACTCAAGATGCCAACAACAAAGGGAGTATTATCATTGAAGGGAGATCTAAAGAAAGCACATGATTGCGACGTACAAGCAGTACAAATATCTAAAAGATTACAAGACATAAAGGAAGGAAAAGAGATTGCAACGCTAGCTAGCAAAATGAACCCGGATGAGATTCAAATAACGGCTAAGAAGCCAAGCAACTTTGCACCACCAAAAGAAGCCACTACCAAGACTATTGACTTATTGACTGGTGATCCGGAGAAGACGGCAATCATCAGTGCAAATCTCGATCCCAAATAGGAACTCGCGCTCACTAATTTTCTTCGGGACAACAAAGACATCTTCGCTTGGAAGCCGGCCGACATGCCAGGGGTCCCAAGGGAGTTGGCTGAGCACATAATTGATGTCAACAAAGGGTCCAAACCCATTAAGCAGAAGCTACAAAGATTCGCTCCAGACAGAAAAGCAGCAATCAAAAAAGAGATCACCAAGCTCATGGCAGCAGGATTCATCAGAGAAATAATCAACCCGGATTGGCTTGCCAACCCGGTCCTAGTAGAGAAGAAGAATTCAAAAGAACGGCACATGTGCATCGACTACACAGACCTCAACAAACATTGCTCAAAAGATCCATATGTCCCACCAAGGATTGATCAAATCATCGACTCAACAGCAGGATCAACTCTATTATCCTTTCTAGATTGCTATTCAGGCTATCATCAAATATCCTTAAGAGAAGAAGACCAAAGCAAGACATCGTTCATTACACCCTTTGGGGCATATTGCTACAAATCAATGCCTTTTGGGCTAAAAAATGCAGGGGCAACATATCAAAGAGCAATTCAAACTTGTTTAGGGAGTCAAGTCGGAAGAAACGCAGAAGCATACATTGATGATGTAGTAATCAAGACAAAAGAACCCGGATCATTGATAGAAGACCTCGAGGAGACTTTCAAGAATCTAAAAGCATGGCAGTGGAAGCTAAACCCCACAAAGTGTGTTTTTGGGGTACCATCAGGACAACTACTCGGATTTCTAGTCAGCAACCGAGGAATTGAAGCAAGTACAAAGTAGGTTAAAGCCATCATGGATATGAAACCTCCAAAGAAAGTTAAAGACATACAGAAGCTTACAGGATGCATGGCAGCACTCAACAGATTCATCTCCCGACTAGGAGAAAAGGGCTACCTTTTTTCAGATTATTGAAAAAGGCAGGAAATTTTGAATGGACAGAAGAGGCAGAAGAAGCATTCCAAAAGTTAAAAGAGTACTTGGCATCTTCACCAGTAATGACACCACCAAAAGGCAAAGAGGACATGATGCTGTACATTACAGCAACCAAGAACATTGTCAGCACAGCAATTATGGTTGAGAGAGAAGAACCCGAACACGCATACAAAGTGCAGAGACCAGTCTATTACATAAGCGAAGTACTAACAGAATCAAAAGTGAGATACCCACACATGCAAAAACTACTTTACACAGTGTTGATATCATCAAGAAAGCTGAGACATTATTTCTATGAACACAAGATTACAGTGGTAACCAATTTTCCACTTCAAGACATTCTACGCAACAAAGATGCAACAGGTCGGATATCAAAATGGGCAGTAGAACTCGGTGCTCTCAACCTAGACTTCAAACCAAGAACAGCAATCAAATCTCAAGCATTATCCGACTTCATTGCCGAATGGACAGAAATAAGTAAAAAAGAACCCAAACCAATACTTGATCATTGGAAAATGTATTTTGACGGTTCCCTAAAGTTAGGAGGAGCCGGAGCAGGAGTGCTATTCATATCACCAGAAGGGAGATAGTTAAAGTATGTGCTACAAATACTTTGGCAGGCAACTAACAATGAAGCAGAATATGAAGCATTAATACATGGTCTAAGAGTTGCAAGCTCACTTGGGATCAAAAGGCTACTTGTCTACGGTGATTCAGCTGTAGTAATCAATCAAGTCAACAAGGATTGGGATTGTACAAAAGACAATATGGATGCATACTGTGCAGAAGTCAGAAAATTGGAGAAAAATTTCCAAGGGCTCGAAATCCATCATGTACTAAGGGATTCCAACATTGCAGCAGATGTGCTAGCCAAACTGGGATCAGATAGAGCAAAAGTACCACCTGGTATATTTGTAGAAGAACTCACAGCCCCATCTATCAAACAACTCGAGAACACAGAAAAGGAGAAGGAAACAATAGATCCAATGAAAATAGATCAAGCAGAAGGACCAGACCAATCAAGACAGATCATGGTCATACAAAATGATTGGAGACAAACATACATTGATTTTATCAAAGAGAAGAAACTATCCGAAGACAAAGCAGAAGCAACCCGGGTTATACGAAGAAGCAAAAACTACGTTCTGGTGGGAGACAAACTATACAAAAGAGCAGCATCATCTGGAGTACTACTTAAATGTGTTCCAATAGATAAAGGAAAGGAAATCTTGGACGAAATCCACTCAGGATGTTGTGGAAATCATGCAGCCTCTAGGACACTAGTCAGCAAAGCATTCAGAACCAGGTTCTATTGGCCAACAGCACTCAAAGATGCAGAAGAGCTCGTCAAAACATGCAAGAATTGCCAAATGTTTGCTAGGCAATCACATGTGCCGGCTCACAACTTAATATGCATACCGCCGGCTTGGCCGTTCTCATGCTGGGGGCTGGATCAAGTCGGACCACTCAAAAAAGCAAAAGGAGGCTTTGAATATATATTTGTGGCAATCGACAAATTTACAAAGTGGATTGAATACAAACCTTTGGTCAAATACAGTGCAGAAAAGGCAGTGGAATTCATACAAGACATCATGCATAGGTTCGGCATGCCCAACAGAATAATCACAGATCTTGGTTCACCATTTATAGCAAGAGAATTCCAATACTGGGCAAGAGATTGTGGGATAGAAATCGACTTTGCATCAGTAGCACTCCCGCAGGCCAATGGACAAGTCGAAAGAGCAAATGGACTCATATTACAAGGCTTAAAACCAAGATTATATGAAGATTTGAAAGATTATGGTGGAAAATGGATCGACGAACTACCAAAAGTAGTATGGGGTCTAAGAACCCAGATTAGCAGAGCCACCAGATACTCACCGTTCTTTCTGGTCTACGGATCAGAGGCAGTACTACCAGCCGACTTGATATGGCTATCTCCAAGAATAGAACAATATGAAGAAGGCGAAGCAGAAGAAACAAGGCGGTTAGAAATTGATTCAATAGAAGAAATAAGAGACAGTGCAATAATCCAAAATGCAAGATATCAGCAAGGGTTACGAAGACATTATGATAAAAGTACTCAACCTCGATCACTAAAGCCAGGGGACTCAGTATTACGACTAATCCAGAAGAAAGATGGACGACACAAACTACTCAGTCCATGGGAAGGACCCTTCATCGTGAAAAACGCAATAGGACCCGACACATACGAGTTGATGACTCCAGATGAAATACCAGTGAAGAATACTTGGCATATTAGCCAACTCAAAAGATTCTACAATTAGTACAACATATTGTACTCAAGCTTCAAGAGAAATAAAGCAGAGATTCTTCAAGAAGAACGACTTCAGATATAAGCCCTGTCGAACCGACAAACCAACCTGTAATCAGGTTGGGGATAAAAGGGGCATCCCTGTTAACAGCCAACCCGGAAACGGTTGCGCTACATGGGCAATTTTGTCACTCAACCATATGGAGATGGTTTAACTGACGGCCAATGGACAAATAGCTTCTTGGGTAAGGAGACCCAAGCTAGCATTTGTCACTCTACCATAAAAAGAGATGGTACGACTGACAGCCCTGTCCAACGGACAGAACCAACCCGTAATCAGGTTGGGGGAAAAGGGGCAGCCCTGCAGACAGCTCAACCCAGAAACGGTTGTTGCTATACGGGCGCAATCGCTTACCCCAAGAGCTGGTACGATTGCTTACTTACCCTGCAAACAACCAACCTGGAAACGGTTGTGCTATACGGGTCCGATCGCTTACCCCAAGAGCTGGTACAATCGTTTACTACGCCCAACAAGCGGCGCTATCTACAAAAACAACTCGGTCGCCTACCCCAAGAGCGGTACGATGGACTACCTCGCCCAACAAGCAGGCATCTATAAATATACAACTCGGTTGCCTACCCCAAGAGTGGTACGATCAATAACTTCACCCAACAAGCGGCACAATTAACAAAGAAAACTCGGTCGTCTACCCCAAGAGCGGTACAATCAACTACTTCACCCCAAGAGCGGTACAATCACTCCAACAACTCGGTCGCCTACCCCAAGAGCGGTACAATCGACTACTTCGCCCCAAGAGCGGCACAATCACTCCAACAACTCGGTCGCCTAAACCAAGAGCGAAACGATTGACTACTTCGCCCCAAGAGCGGGACAATCAAGCAACTACTCTGCCGCCTACTCAAAGAGCAGTACGACCGACCATTTCGCCCTAAGAGCAGCACAAGCAACAACTACAACTCGGGTACCTACCCCAAAAGCGAGAAAATGAGCTATGGCAAAGCACGAAAAAGGCACAAGGAAAGACAGGGCGAGACCTGTCCATATCATTCAAAGACAAATTAGAAGAAAAGAAAGACAGGACAAAGCCTGCTCACATCTTAAAAATTCAGAGACAAAGTATATTACAAGGACATCAAAAGAAAGTTGACTTTTCACATCTGTTCAAGAAGACGGAGGAGAAGGAGGAAGTACATTCATTTGATCAAGAATTTGGTCTGATAGACCACTAAGCTCTACTTTGGCCTCCTCCCACTGTTTTGAAAAATCAGCCGTTACAGAAGCTTCAGTAATCCGCTCAAGAGGGGCATCAGGGGCAACAACCCGGACATACGAGACCACATTGTTGATGCACCGGTGAAAGCCACCCTTCACAAAATCATAAAACCGGGAAGAAAGCACCGGTATTATTGTCACACCCAATTTTAAGGATAAAATTGAATGCACAATACTCATGTGTGCCTAGGAATCAGTCACACACATAAGTCGACAAATCATAAAAAGTATCATCACGGTGTCTCTTACATCACAAATAAATACATTAAGTAGTCTTACACAACACAGCGGAATAGTAAAGGATAACTCTCTCGTGGAACACCATCACAGGGAAGGTCAACTGGTTGACCACAAGCCTAAAAATCCTCTGGGAAATCCTCATACCCGTTGTCATCTGTTACCCATCCGGGATTTTTATCCAAATAAAGAAAATAAACAAGCGTAAGTACATCCCGTACTTAACAAGTTAACATGGGGTTATGAAGCTCAAAAAGGTTGACACTGGTTTACTGCAGTTAGCATTTTTAGTAAGTCAAGCTTTTATTCTCAGGTGTTATCAAATTATGCTTAAGCTCCCATTTAATCCCATAAGAACATATATCAGGGTAAAGTGTATCGTATAACATCATAGAACATCTTAAATGATCATCAACAAGTATCCAGTTATTCTGTGAGTTTTTCGGGCCGCTCGTAACCGTGAGCACGGCTGTTATAACAGTTTGTTACCCTCTGCAGAGGTGGTGCACATTCACCGCGAGTCGTGATCCCCATATGCCCGGGTTAATTACTCCCATGTCACTGCCGAGGTGAGCGGGCAGGGTACACTATGAAGCCATTTCATAGGTTTCTCTAACAAGTTAGGGCCGCTAGGTTTCCTTGGCAGGTAGATGTAGGAACCCCCCTTTCCTATGGCACATATCCATCGTGGCTATACTCATAGGAACAGAGGCAGCCCTATACCCAACGTGGCAAGCCCCTTTTGCGCCAAAAAGGTAACCTCTAACGAGCTAGAAAAGGTCCTATTACTGAGCTAAAGTCAGAGCCATATGACTCTCCCGGTTGCACTGTCAGTCCCAGCTTTTGCCGACAGATAAGTCCTTATGGAGGGCTGGGAGCAACATGATCAAGAGTCATTTGGCTCTGACTTTAGCTCAGTAATAGGACCTTTTCTAGCTAGTTAGAGGTTACCTTTTTGGCGCAAATGGGGCTTGCCACGTTGGGTATAGGGCTGCCTCTGTTCCTATGAGTATAGACGCGATGGATATGTGCCATAGGAAAGGGGGGTTCCTACATCTGCCTACCAAGGAAACCTAGCGGCCCTAACTTGTTAGAGAAACCTATGAAATGGCTTCATAGTGTACCCTGCCCGCTCACCTCGGCAGTGACATGGGAGTAATTAACCTGGGCATATGGGGATCACGACTCGCAGTGAATGTGCACCACCTCTGCAGAGGGTAACAAACTGTTATAACAGCCGTGCTCATGGTTACGAGCGGCCCGGAAAACTCACAGAATAACTGGATACTTGTTGATGATCATTTAAGATGTTCTATGATGTTATACGATACACTTTACCCTGATATATGTTCTTATGGGATTAAATGGGAGCTTAAGCATAATTTGATAACACCTGAGAATAAAAGCTTGACTTACTAAAAATGCTAACTGCAGTAAACCAGTGTCAACCTTTTTGAGCTTCATAACCCCATGTTAACTTGTTAAGTACGGGATGTACTTACGCTTGTTTATTTTCTTTATTTGGATAAAAATCCCGGATGGGTAACAGATGACAACGGGTATGAGGATTTCCCGGAGGATTTTTAGGCTTGTGGTCAACCAGTTGACCTTCCCTGTGATGGTGTTCCACGAGAGAGTTATCCTTTACTATTCCGCTGTGTTGTGTAAGACTATTTAATGTATTTATTTGTGATGTAAGAGACACCGTGATGATACTTTTTATGATTTGTCGACTTATGTGTGTGACTGATTCCTGGGCACACATGAGTATTGTGCATTCAATTTTATCCTTAAAATTGGGTGTGATAAATTGGTATCAGAGCCGTGTTGACTGTAGGACGCAAGCCTAGTTAGAAAATGGTCGTTTTAGCACCTTTGCTCCTCTGTTTTCTTGCTTACTGTCTTATTCTTGTTATTTTATTAAAACATTTATGCTTTTCATACCTTAATCTATTATTTAAAATTGTTGATTCTAATTCTATCTCACTTTAAATCTATAGATGTCTCATAACCCGAAGACTGCTCGCCTCAGCACCGCTGGCTATCGTGCCCTGTTCACCCCGCGTGCCCCACAGGCGGAGAGAGAGATTGTGATCATCTCTGATGACGAGGAGATGGCTACCCCGACGCCTGCACCTGCTCCTACTCCAGTTGTCGCGCCGGTCTATCCTGTCATAGCTTCACCTGAGGAGTCGACGGCTACTTCCCCTACACCTGCACCATCCCCAGCTGTTCCCGTGGTGGAGGAGGAGATTGGCTAGAAGTGCAGGTACTACTTCAAGCCAGCCCCAGAGACAGCCTACTACCACACCCTCCTCACTCACATGCTGGACGACTACTACCCCGACTTGCACGCCTCCATCAGCTACCACTGCACCGAGTACCAGCATCCATTGGAGGCTACCTTCTGGAAGGTAGAGCTGGTGGTCACCGCTTGGAACGATATCAAGAATGGACATGAGGTGGGACTGTCCACTGTGCCCCTACCAGGAGAGCCCATGCCTTGGATGGCATGGAGGATGCAGCACAGAACGCCTACATCCACTACCATGGTCGTCGCTTTGAGGCCATGAGGGAGGATCGCTTCAGGTTCCTTCCTCGAAATGATCATGAGGGTGTTTGGCAGGTTTTGGCTCCACCAGAGAATGACCCAACTCTGGAAGCAACGGTGCAGTATGTCCACGCTATGCAGGGAGTGGATGAGGAAGTCAAAGGAGAACTGCGTGCATCTCAGAGGGCTCAGAGACGCCTCCAGAAGCAAGTGGATGAACTTCGAGCACAACTTGGGCAGCCTTCCATCTATAAGAAGAAGCGCCGGTCCTTCACCATGATTGACACCGCTCCATAGGTGTTAGGTGCATTGATCTAGATTACCACGTCGTTAGTTCGTGTTTCTTATTTAGTCTTGGTTGGTCTTGTGAACTTGGATGATTAGATGTTTAATTTGTGAACTTGGTTGATTTGGTATTTTGCTTGATTGCTGGAAGTTTGTGGCCATGTCCACAACTTCCTTAGATTGGAACTTTAAGTTTAGAATGAAATCTTAATGCAGATGTTTCGCTTTATCTTATCTCTGCTGTGCTGATTTCTGGAGCAGCCTGTGTTCTTTATCTGATATCTCGAAATCTGGGCTGTCAAAAATTCTGAAAATTTTGTGGAGATAACTAGACTTATGTATCTTTCAAATGTCTCTGGAATCACGTCATTAGCTATTCAGGTTTGGGAGATCTAGCTGACATAAGTTGGTGTTCCTGTGCTGTCTGGAAACCAGAACAGATTCGGTTTAGCTCTACTTTTGACTATGTGTGTGTCAGAATTTGTAAAAGTGATCTAAATAAAAGTTGTAGCTGATCTCCTAATCTTTCTAACAAATCTTGGTGCACCTCTGTTGGATCTCTGAAACTCGAGTTATAACAGTTTTACTGAACTGCTGAATTTGAATCTTGTCCAGAAAATTCTCAGCATTGTTTCTTATCTTTTGTAAGCTCTCTATAATTGGAAAATCTCTAAATTTTGCACATTTGTTGGAAAACAGATGGCCACAAGAGGAGGAAGAGGCAGAGGCCGTGGTTGTGGATGTGATGCTCTCATAAATCCACCACCACCGCCACCTGTGACCATGGAACAGATATTGGGAATGCAAGCGCAGCTGATGCAAGCTATGATGCAGCGCTTGGACAATGAACCTGCAAGAGGACCACCGCCTGTTCAGGTCAGAGATAAGCATGGAGAGTTTATGAAAGGTCGACCACCGGTGTTCACCCATGCCTCAGACCCTATGGAGGCAGATGATTGGTTGCGTGCTATGGAGAAACAACTGAACATAGCACAATGCAACGACCTTGAGAAGGTGTTGTACGCTTCCGGGCAACTCCAAGGAGCTGCTCAGGATTGGTGGGAATCATTCCAGTTTGGACGTCCCGACAATGCTCCTGCTATCACCTGGTAGGAATTCAAAGACAATTTTCGATCATACCATATTCCCGATGGACTAGTGGAACTGAAGCAGGAAGAATTCAGATCTCTCAAGCAAGGATCCATGACAGTGGCGGAGTATCGGGACAAGTTCGCACAACTATCACGCTATGCTCCAAATGATGTAGCTGATGACAAGGATAAGCAACGCCATTTCCTCAAGGGACTCTATGATGGACTACAGCTCCAGCTGATGTCTAATACTTACCCTAACTTCTAGTCTTTGGTGAATCGCGCTATCATGATTGACGATAAACGCAAGGAGATGGAAGCTAAGAAGAGAAGGCTCCAAGGGCAAGCTTCTGGAAGCAACACTCGCCCATGTGCTTATCCCCAGCAAGGATTCCAGTAGAGGAATCAAGGACCAACTCACCAGGGAAACTGTGGTCAGTATCCTCAGCGGAACCAGTTCCAGCAACGCCCTCAGTACCAGCAACAGTTTGGGAATCAGCGTCCCCCACAACAGACCAGCAATCCTGCAACACGCCAGTGAGTGCCCAACAATGCTCCTGTGAAGAGTGGTGCACCCAACAACCCCAATGCCTGCTACCGATGCGGAGAGGTAGGTCACTATGCTCATCAGTGTCCTAAGAAGCAGAACCAACAAGCACCTCAGAACCAGACCAGCAATCAGAAGTTCAACGCCCGACCACCTCACACTGCGAAGGTGAACTATGTGTCATCTAATGCAGCTCAAGAGACGCCTGAGGTCATGTTGGGTACGTTCAGCGTCAACTCTATCTCTGCTACCGTACTTTTTGATTCTGGTGCTTCGCATTCTTTTATCTCCCAAGCTTTTGTTAGAATGCATAGCATACCTTTGTGTGCCATGAAAAACCCCATACTAGTAAATTCCCCAGGAGGTAGTATGCCCGCTTCTTATTGGAGCCCCTCAACTAGCATTTCCTTAAGGGGGGTAGACTTCAAAGTGAAGCCTATTGTGTTGAGAACAGCGGGAATTGATCTTATTCTGGGAATGGGTTGGATGAAACAACACCGGGCAGTGATTCAGTGTCAGGAGAAATCTGTGGTTGTGACATCACTCAATGGAGACAGAATCTGTGTAGAAGTGGTAGTGCAAGCTCAGTCTATAGCCACAGTGAATCAGCTAGATGGTGAAGTCAATGAACAAGATCGTGTCGTGGAGGAGTTCCCGGATGTCTTCCCCGATGACTTGCCAGGTATGCCACCTGACCGAGACATTGAATTCATTATCGAATTATTACCTGGAACTGCACCAATAGCTAAACGTCCATATAGAATGGGAGTTAATGAACTATAAGAGCTTAAGAAACAACTAAAAGAGTTGTAAGAAAAAGGTTTCATACGCCCCAGTTCTTCCCCATGGGGGGCACCTGTGATCTTTGTGGATAAGAAGGATGGTAGTCAACGGATGTGTGTGGATTACCGTTCACTTAATGAGGTTACAATCAAGAATAAATACCCTTTGCCTAGGATTGATGATTTGTTTGATCAGTTAAGAGGAGCCCATGTGTTCTCCAAGATTGATCTCCGCTCAGGGTATCATCAGCTTAGGATTTGAAACTCGGACATACCTAAGACAGCATTCACTACACGGTATGGATTATATGAGTACACCGTTATGTCTTTTGGATTGACCAATGCACCTGCATACTTCATGTATCTGATGAATAAGGTGTTCATGGAATTTCTAGATAAATTTGTGGTGGTATTCATAGATGACATACTAATATTCTCCAAGACTGAAGAAGAACATGCTGAACATATAAGGTTGGTCTTGCAAAAGCTTAGAGAACATAAGTTATACGCTAAGCGGAGCAAGTGTGAGTTTTGGTTGAAGGAAGTCTCTTTTCTGGGTCATGTTGTCTCCAATGGTGGAATAGCAGTGGATCCAGGCAAAGTGCAAGATGTACTGAATTGGAAACCACCAACAACTGTAAGTGAGATTCGTAGCTTTTTGGGATTAGCTGGATATTACCGAAGGTTCATTGAAGGTTTTTCCAAACTTGCCAAGCCTATGACAGCTCTATTGGAAAAGAATGCCAAATTTGTATGGTCTGATAAATGCCAGGCAAATTTTGAAGAGCTAAAGAAGAGATTGACTACAGCTCCAGTATTAATCTTGCCCGATTTAAGCAAGAACTTCTCTATATATTGTGATGCATCCCATTTGGGTCTTGGATGTGTGCTTATGCAAGAAGGAAGAGTGGTGGCATATGCATCTAGACAACTAAGGAAGCATGAGTTGAATTATCCTACTCATGACTTGGAATTGGCAGCTGTGGTTCATGCTTTGAAGATCTGGAGACATTATCTAATTGGACATAAGAGTGATATCTATACTGATCATAAGAGTTTGAAGTATATCTTTACCCAATCAGATCTGAATCTGAGACAACGTCGTTGGTTGGAATTGATCAAAGACTATGATTTGGAAGTGCATTATCACCCGGGAAAGGCAAACGTCGTAGCTGATGCACTTAGCAGAAAGAGCTATGCCAATGGACTTCCGCTGACATCTATGTCAGTAGAGTTGTGTGCTGAAATGGAGTATCTCAACTTGAGCCTTGTCACTAATGCAATGGAATTGGTAATAGAGCCTACATTGGAGCAAGAGATACGCAAAGGTTAATTGGAGGATGAAAAACTTAAGGAGACAGCAGAGAATGTAGTGCTTGGAAAGGCACCCGGATTCAAAATGGATGAGAATGGTACTCTTTGGTTTGGAAAAAGGATATATGTACCTGAAGTGAAAGCTATCCGTGATGCAATTCTGCAAGAGGCCCATGAGTCTGCTTATTCTATACATCCCGGAAGCACCAAGATGTACTTGGATCTCAAGGAGAAGTATTGGTGGTATGGTTTGAAGAGAGATGTGGCAGAATATGTGGCTTTGTGTGACACTTGTCAAAGAGTGAAAGCTGAGCATCAAAGACCTGCAGGGTTACTACAACCAATGAAAATTCCTGAATGGAAATGGGAAGAAGTTGGTATGGACTTTATCGTAGGATTGCCCCGCACTCAAAGAGGCTATGATTCAATATGGGTAATAGTGGATCGACTCACAAAGGTTGCCCACTTTTTACCAGTCAAGACTACCTATACTGGTGCAAGACTAGCAGAGTTGTACATGGAAAGAATAGTGTGCTTACATGGTGTTCCCAAGAAAATTGTGTCGGATAGAGGCACTCAGTTTACATCGCAATTCTGGCATAAAGTACATAGATCTTTGGGGACAAAGTTGAATTTCAGTTCTGCTTACCACCCACAAACTGATGGACAGACTGAAAGGATCAACCAGATTTTGGAAGATATGTTGAGAGCTTGTGCACTTCAGTATGGTGATAGTTGGGATAAGAGTCTGCCATACGTAGAGTTCTCATACAACAATAGTTATCAGAAGAGTCTCAAGATGGCACCTTTCGAGGCGTTGTATGGACGTAAGTGTAGAACGCCTTTGTTCTGGAATCAGACTGGAGAAACTCAAGTGTTTGGACCCGATGTCCTTAGAGACGCGGAAGAACAAGTGAGAATGATTAGAGACAATTTGAGAGTGGCCCAGTCCCGACAGATGAGTTACGGTGATACTCGCAGAAGAGAGCTGACTTTCGAAGTTGGTGATTATGTGTATTTGAAGGTGTCACCAATGAGAAGTGTGAGAAGATTCAATATGAAGGGAAAGTTAGCACCAAGGTATATTGGACCTTTTAAGATCCTAGAGAGACATGGAGAAGTAGCTTATCAATTGGAACTGCCTGAGAGTTTGTCAGGTGTGCACGATGTGTTCTATGTATCCCAATTGAAGAAGTGTTTGAGGGTACCAGAAGAGCAAATTCCATTGGAAGAACTTGCTGTTAAGGAGGATCTTACTTATGAAGAGTATCCGATAAAGATCTTGGAAACTGCCGAAAGAGTTACGAGAAGCCGAATCATAAAGAAGTGCAAGGTGCAGTGGAATCGGTATACAGAGGATGAAGCTACTTGGGAAGGAGAAGAGGATCTGAGAAAGACTTATCCCCAACTGTTTGAGTAAGCAATCACCCGAATCTCGAGGACGAGATTCATCATAACAGGGGTAGAATTGTAACATCCTAAAATTTGCACTCTTTTAAATAGCTAAATTGATTTATTTACGCAATTGTGTGTGCATACAAATGTAGGAAAATAATAATTTTATAAAACTAAAATCAAATATAAGATTAGCTACAAGTGATGCATACATGCTGCTGCATATCATTTTGTGAATGTTTGGAATTTATTAAAGATTTCAAAAAGAATTGAAATTTGAATTTAAAAATGGATTTGGAAAATTGTAGAAAAAGAAAAAAAAGAATCATTTTCCTCTCCCTCCCTTCTTGATTTTCGGCCCGCAGGCCTTCTCTCCTCACCGCGCAGCCCAGCTCGCCTCCCCCTTGCGCGCTACGGGCCCAGCGCCAGCCGTCAGCCCAGCCGCGTGCCTCGTTCGGCCCAGCAAGCCGTGCCAGCCCAGCCGCCGCGCCTTCCTCGCGCCGCAGCCGCTGACCGCCCGGCCTCGCATGTCAGCGCCGTCCCCTTCCCCGCGTGGCTCGGCAACTGGCCGCGCCCGGCGCTACAGCAACCGCCGCCCACGACGTGCGTCGTGGGAGCGTCCCCCCCGCTCCTCGACCTTGATAAATAGGAGCTGAGCCCCCCCCCCCCCCCGCGCGCCCCCTGCTGTTCCCCTCGCCATTTTCGCTCGCTCACGCCTCGGAAGCCCCAGCAACCATGCACGGAGGAGCTCCGCCGGCCACCGTCCTCGCCGTCCGCGTCGCCGCCTTCTCCGAGCCTCCCCATCCTCGTTTCCCCGCGGTGAGAATCCCCTCGCTCTCCTCTTTCTCCCCGGCCCTTTTCTTTGGCGTTAGATGGTTCCTAGCGCCGTAGCCGCGGGCGTCCGCGAGCTTTGGCCGCCGGCCATGGCGTCCGCCGCCTTGGCTCACTCCTCCGGCCGTCGTGATGGCCTGGGCGAGTTCCCCTTCTCCCCAGCTTTCTCCCGGTGCCTCCGGATTTCCGAACCGTGGCCCATGGGCCGTGTTCCGCGCGCTCCGATGACCTCCATGCCGCTAGCAATGGAGTTTGCCGCCGACGTCACTGTTCTGGACGGCCACCTTCTTCTCCCTCCCCCCGGATACATTCCTGGCCGCTCGTTTCTAATCCAACGGCCGAGAACATCCGATACCCCTTCGCGTGGCAGATTTGCAAAAGAGACCCTCGGTTTTGGATGAATAGAACCCATAGCCCAAAGCGCATTTCCCTTATTACGCATTCTCGTTTTGAAAGCGTAAAGATCACTGCTTAAGTCTAAAATACGTTTTCAGTATTTACAGAAATGCCATTTGAACTGTTTTGCTTATAAAATTGTCGTTTTAGCTCCGAATTGATCCATTCAAATCGCGTTAGCTTCGTAATTCCATAACCTACATGTTAGAACTACTGTTAGTCAAGTTTGGAACTTTTAATTTCATGGTTAGATTTAAATAAATGTATGGCTATAGGAAAACCCGTTTAAATCATAACTTTCGCATTTTAGCTCCGTTTTTCGTGAACTTCGCGTTGACGTGATCGTAGCGAGACATAGATTATTTTCACAAACATTTTATCTTGTTTTCTATATTGTTGGTGTACTGTTCTAATGATAGGAATGTTTGCTTTGCATGAATGCTTTTGGAATGTTGTATGTTGCCGTGTTGGTCGCGTTCAGACGGTGAGGAGAACATTGGAGATCAAGAATTCTTCGATGACCAGCAGGACCAGCAAGAGTTTGTGAACCAAGGCAAGTATAGCATGGGCCTACCTTGATGTCCTATTTCACTTTAATCAATTACTCATTTGCATGTGTCTAATTTTGATACCCGTAAGGACATCCTAGTGATTGATTATCCTGTTCCTTGTCTCCTATGGGTTAAATGCATATGGGTAGATTGCTAGTGCTCTAACTGAACTTGATATACATGATGATGAATGATTCTATGGAACTAAGAGTTTAACATGATTTATAACAACTGTTCCATAGGGCGAAGGTGCAAATGACTCTTGATCATGTTGCTCCCAGCCCTCCATAAGGACTTATCTGTCGGCAAAAGCTGGGACTGACAGTGCAACCGGGAGAGTCATATGGCTCTGACTTTAGCTCAGTAATAGGACCTTTTCTAGCTAGTTAGAGGTTACCTTTTTGGCACAAATGGGGCTTGCCACGTTGGGTATAGGGCTGCCTCTGTTCCTATGAGTATAGCCGCGATGGATATGTGCCATAGGAAAGGGGGGTTCCTACATCTGCCTGTCAAGGAAACCTAGCGGCCCTAACTTGTTAGAGAAACCTATGAAATGGCTTCATAGTGTACCCTGCCCGCTCACCTCGGCAGTGACATGGGAGTAATTAACCCGGGCATATGGGGATCACGACTCGCGGTGAATGTGCACCACCTCTGCAGAGGGTAACAAACTGTTATAACAGCCGTGCTCATGGTTATGAGCGGCTCGGAAAACTCACAGAATAACTAGATACTTGTTGATGATCATTTAAGATGTTCTATGATGTTATACGATACACTTTACCCTGATATATGTTCTTATGGGATTAAATGGGAGCTTAAGCATAATTTGATAACACCTGAGAATAAAAGCTTGACTTACTAAAAATGCTAACTACAGTAAACCAGTGTCAACCTTTTTGAGCTTCATAACCCCATGTTAACTTGTTAAGTATGGGATGTACTTACACTTGTTTATTTTCTTTATTTGGATAAAAATCCCGAATGGGTAACAGATGACAACGGGTATGAGGATTTCCCGGAGGATTTTTAGGCTTGTGGTCAACCAGTTGACCTTCCCTGTGATGGTGTTCCACGAGAGAGTTATCCTTTACTATTCCACTATGTTGTGTAAGACTACTTAATGTATTTATTTGTGATGTAAGAGACACCGTGATGATACTTTTTATGATTTGTCGACTTATGTGTGTGACTGATTCCTGGGCACACATGAGTATTGTGCATTCAATTTTATCCTTAAAATTGGGTGTGATAATTATGCCTCCAAGGCCCAAATCCCTGTCTTCTCGTCGACAGACTGAAGCAATGATTGGAGCAACTGTAGCATAAAGAGCCCGGAATTGCTCATGGGCAGCCTTCAACTTCGCCTACAGATCTTGGACATATTTTATGGCCTAAACAAGATCACGATCAGCTCCAGCTCTCATCAATTTCGCCTGAGCAAATAAATCTTGAGCCTCTTGCAGCAAGGGTACTTACAGACTCAGCCTGATTCTGTCAAGTATGGAGGGTGTCAGTCATCGCCTCCCTATCCTTCATCCAGACCTCTTTATCTCTAAAAAGAGCTAAAAGAAAAAGAAAAGAACTCAGAAAACAAGAGAAAGAGCCCAAGCAAATATATTAAAAAGCAATGAAAGGGGAGCTCACCAGCTTTCTCCCTCTTCAAATTAGAGCTCTTAGTTTGAGCCTCTGCTACAGCCTTCAGAGAAGAATCTCGGACAGCATCAGCATCAGCAACCCTGGCATTGAGGGCAATCTCCATAACTCTACGCTGCTCCTTCTCCTAAGCCAGCTCGGCACGAACCCGAACTAACTCGGACTCAGCATTCTTCAAGTTGGCCCCAATAAGAGCAGCGGATCGCACCTCTTGAGGACCAAACAAGAGATCCTGATCTTCAACCAAAGACTACAGCAAGGAAAAATCTTATGAGAAATAAGAGACAGGGAAGAATGAAAGCAAAGAAGCAAGGAAATTTAGTACATTACCTTGAGCTTGGCGCCATAAGTCTCCCATGAAGAAACCAACTCGGCCAACCGTTCAATTCGGCCAAGCTGAGCCATTTCATCTCCTGCCCGAGATAGCAGAAGAGTACTGGGCCTAGATGTTGACGGCTGACCAGCATCAATAGCAGAAGCAGGGGGGGTAGTTATCAGAAACCTCACCCACTACCTCATCAACTCGAGCAGCAGCCTCGAGGGAGTCCAACAGAGACGACCCAAGTGGCAGACGAGCAGCAGCAAAAATGCCCGAGGGACTATCCACAACCCGGTGCTCCTCCTGAGAGGACACCAGGGCCCCAACATTCTGTTCCTCAACATGTGGCTCAAGAGGAGCAACACGAGGAGGAGAAGCTACAAAAAGCAGAATTATAAGTCTACAAGGATATAGAATACATAAATTATACAAGAGACAGAAAGGCAAGGCAGAACAAGAGCTCACCAACAGCAGATTCTTATAAAGCTTTTTTAGCCCCAAGGGCTAGAGAAGACGAGGCATCCTCAGAAGGCCTACAATGAAAAAGAACTTGGGTCTATCAAAAACAGAATAAGATATCAAAATCAGAACAACCAGGGGAAAAACTTACTTGATGACCTTCTTAAAATCACCAGCCACCTTCGAGAAAATGAAGTCGGGAAGTGGCACGGAAAACAAATCATCCTCAACCACCTCAAAGGAGGGGATTGGGATGGCCTCCGGGACAGAAGCAGAAGCAATTGTTACATTTGGGACACAAGGAGCCCATGCACGACTACAGAAAAAAGAACTCAGTCAGAGCAAATCTTACAAAATACAAGGACACTCGAGAAGTAAAAACTTACGAACGAAGATTAAGGGGGACTTCATCATCAGTCACCTCCTCATCAACAGCGACAGACTGACCATCTATCAGAAGACAAGAAGAACTCGGATGAATACACAAAAGCAGGTCAAATCAAGACAAAGCTAGGAAAACAACTTGGGAAAGGCTCAGTGCAAGCTCACCTACGAGAATATTACCTGTTGGAGGGTGTTGATGAGCTGAACGTCGCCTCTTGGGCAAAGACTGCTTAGAAGCAGCCTCAGTCCGCCGCTTCCTAGATAACAGGATATATCGAGTAGTCCGAGGATCAGGAACATACTCAACATAGGAGTGTTGACCTTCAAATAAGCCAATAGACAACCTGGCAAAAGAAGAACCCGGCCCTGAAGCAACGGTTTCAACCACGTTGCCAGCAGCAGCGACAACATCATCTTCATCTTCTTTAGCCTCCTCCTTGGCCACATCATCAGCAGCAGCAGTAGGGACAACGAGCTTAAAAGCCCGGCCATAGTCCTGCATAAAAGAGACAAAATCAGTATAAGATCAAAGAGACACGATACAAAAGAACTCGGGAAGGCATATGCATACCTCAGGAGGAGGATGAGCAGCATCATACTCGTCCACATGGGCGGGCATCACCGAGACACCACTAAGAATCCGCCCCAACCGTTCAAGGACGATTTCTTCAGACAACTCGGCGTCCAGAATAAGCCGAGAAGGATCTGGGGAACCAGTGTACTCAAAACCAAAGTGCACCCTCTGCATGAGAGGTTGCACCCGGCGACGTAGAAAACTGGCAACTACGCCATTGCCTGTCAAACTAGCCTACTTCAGTAGGCTAATTCGAGTAAGCAAAGGCTTAAGTGCCATGAGCTCAACCAAAGAAAGTTTATCCTTCCAAATAGGAAGAGAAGCCGGAGTAAGAGAGAGATCGGAAGAAAAAGAAGGGACCGGTTTCAGGACGTAGAACCACTTCTCGGCCCAATCTCTTACAGAATTAGAAAGAGTAAGAGAAGGGAAAGTTTCTTTACATCCCTGACGAGATTGAAGGAGACAACATCCAAAGAAAGGAGGATTTTCAGAATCAGACAGCCACATATGAAAGAAATAACGAAAAAGGAGAAGAGGAGGCGGGATTCCAATAAAAGTTTCACAAAGATGTGCGAAGGCAGAAAGGAGAAGAACCCTGTTCGGGGTAAGATGATGAAGCTGAATCTGATAAGATCCAAGAAATTCTAACAAGAAATCGGACGGGGGAAAACAGAGCCCCGCTCGCACAAAAGGAATGAACAAAACAGATTGATCGGGAGAAGGGGACGGAATCACATGCTCACCAGGCAGTAAGTAATTGGAAAGAAACTTCTCCTGAATGAGCCCATGCGCAACAAGTAGATCTAGCTCCGCCTCCTGCGTCGACGGCTTTGGGAACTGCCATTGCATCCGTCTCATGGCCATGAACTCAGGATTGTCAATTTGCTTAAGAGTTTTCTCCTCATCAACAAACTCACCCTTGCCTTTGTTCTTCTTCACCATCAATCGAAAGCAAGGGCCAGATGCAGTAGCAGCAGCAGCAAGAGATTTGAGGCGGCGGATGCAATGCTAGGGTTTTCTCGGCAACGAGGATTGAGGAATTTTTCATCGCAAAGGCAAGTGGACCAACAGTAACAGGGCAGTCATTTTTATAAAGGAAAAATACACAGCCCACGTGACCCAAGTGAAAACGGCCACCAAAAATTACCGTTCCGCAATCAATGACATGCACAACGGAAAAAGAAAGCAACGGTCCGTTCAGATCTCAACGGTTAGATGCCAAAACCGTTCACAAGGAAGCAACGCAGAAAAAGGATACAACAAGTTGGCAACAATACTACACTACAGCCAAAGCATGCAGATACAGAGAAGAACTCAGATACAGTAATAGACAACTCGGCCTCCAGCAGAAACCATCTTATTCATTATTTCTTTGACTCGAAGAACATTGAGACTACAACGGAGTACAAGATCTGAAAAATTCAACAAAGAAAGCAAAGGAGATCATTCTAGAGTGGCAGCAAAGAACCCAGTGGAGTTCGAGGTTGCAACCCTCCGCACCAAGATTCGATATAACTAGCAGAATAAACACAACCTAGATACATCACAACTACAGAGGATGAAGCAAATCCTGGGTTATGAACAGGGAGACAACCACGTTCTGGATGAGCACACTGATATAGTTACCTCCAACCCAAGACCAGCAACAGCGACAACCCAAAAATTAAAAGGCAGATAGAGCAAGCATGGAAGCCACATCACAAGAACTCTTCTAACTGCCAACGCGAAAGTTATCAAGAATACAAAAGCCCAGGGGCTGCTCAACCTCACACACCAGCATAGCTATGAATGAAGAAAAGAATTGAAGAAGAAATGTCTGACTCAAGACAGAGCCACAACCAACAAAGAAGGTATTTATAACAAGCCGGGGGCAAGCGAAGCCGAAGATCGCAAGAAAGAAAGAGGAAAAGAATAAAAGAGCAAAGCTGAATAGTGCTCAAAAGCAAGATTCCTGACAAAAAGTAAAAGAAGATGCTCGAAACATGGGTATACAGAATCCATCCATGACCAGCAAACGACAAAGACCAAAGGAACATAAATCAAGAACCTTCTACCGGCTTCTTCTCAAACAGAAAAGAACCCGGAGAAGGCTCGGGGGCTGCAAGTACCCACCACAGAAATGTACATTTTTTATTTTTTGAACCTCCAGCTTTTTGTACGAAAAAACAAGAGGCTCGGGGGCTACACTCAATGAGTGCAATTTTCGCTGCACTCAAAGGAAAAGAACTCGGAGGACATCAAGACAGAAAGACCCTTTAGCTTTTTGTGCCAAACAGCTGAGGCTTGGGGGCTGCACTCACTGAGTACACTTTTTTCAGCAAAAGTGCACATCAGTCAGAAGAAGAATCAAAGAAGACCATCTCAAGATTTCACTTCAAGAAGAACCCGGATCAAGTCTACAACAACTCAGCCCTTGAAGCTCAATCATGAAATGCTTGGGGGCTTGTCGATGGGGAACCCTACGGGCCCCCCATAGACCATACTATAGGGAAGTAGGCCTTGGTAACAAGGCCCACAGCCCAATCACCAAGAAGAACACGGAGCAAAGCAACGTGCAAGACCAAAACTCCAATTCGGACTATACAAGGAAAGGCGCCCGAAGCATAGCTTAGGACTCTGACCTTGTATCCGAGTAGAACACAAACAACTCCTCTCAGCACCTGGACTATAAAGGGTTGGTGAGGATATCCCTTGTAAACGACAGAACATACCCAATACTCAAAGCAATACGACGCAAACAGGCTAACGCCAAACTGGACGTAAGGTTATTACTCGACCAAGTCGAGGGCCTGAACCAGTATAAATCGTGAGTCTCTTTGCGTAACCACTGAGTTCTACTATTCGTCGAAGCCCGAACAACTATCCTGGGTACCCCCGTGGCATGCTAACGGTGGTAAAACATCGACAGTTGGTTATGGAATAGAAGGCTTGGTCATGTTGGAATGAAACAATTGAATAGATTGGTTAAGCATGACTTAGTTAAAGGCCTGAAAGATGTTGTGTTTGAGAAGGATAAACTTTGTAGCTCTTGTCAAGCCGGCAAACAAGTTGGAAACACCCATCCTAAGAAAAGCATGATGAGCACTAGTAAGGCATTTGAGTTATTGCACATGGACTTGTTTGGGCCAACACAATACACTAGCATTGGTGGAAATAAATATGGCTTTGTGATAGTGGATGATTACACTAGATACACATGGGTATTCTTTCTAGTGGACAAAAGTGATGTGTTTGCAACATTCAAATCATTTGTCAAGGGTATTCACAATGAGTTTGAAACAACCATCAAGAGAGTTAGAAGTGATAATGGTAGTGAGTTCAAGAACACTAGAATTGATGAGTTATGTCATGAATTTGGAATTAGACATCAATTCTCGGCCAAGTACACTCCACAATCAAATGGCCTTGTTGAGAGGAAGAATAGAACACTCATTGATATGGCAAGGTCTATGCTTAGTGAGTACAGTGTGAGTCAATCCTTTTGGGCCAAAGCTATCAACACGGCTTGCTATTGTAGCAACCGCCTCTATTGTCACCCATTGAAAGAAAAGACACCATATGAGCTCTTGAATGGTAGAAAGCCCAACATTGCATATTTTCGGGTATTTGGTTGCAAATGCTATATCTTGAAGAAAGGCACTAGATTGGGCAAGTTTGACAAGAAATGTGATGAAGGATTCCTACTTGGTTACTCCACTACAAGCAAAGCATATAGAGTATGGAATTTGGATAGTGGTACTCTTGAGGAAGTTCATGATGTTGAATTTGATGAAACCAAGGGTTCACAAGAAGAGAATGAGAACTTGGAAGATGTTAGAGGCATTCAACTTTCAAATGCCATGAAGAACATGGATGTTGGTGAATTGAGGCCTAGGCAAATGAATGATGATGAAGATGATCAAGTGCAAGTGCTCTCCAACTCAAATGTGCAAGATGATACAAATCAAGTTAGTACAAGTGACTCTCATGACAATGAACAAGATCAAGTGGCTAGTACATCATCTCAACCCAATGATCAAGCAAGTGCAAGCAATCAAGTTCCTATCCTCCAACCAACCAATATTGCAAGAGATCATCCTTTGGACACTATCATTGGTGATATTTCAATAGGTGTACAAACAAGATCAAGATTGGCATCATTTTGTGAGCATTTCTCATTTGTGTCATCCATTGAACCAAAGAAGATAGATGAAGCATTGAAGGATGTTGATTGGGTGAATGCTATGCATGAAGAATTGAATAACTTCACGAGAAATCAAGTATGGGAATTAGTAGAGAGACCAAAGGGACACAATGTGATTGGAACCAAATGGGTCTTTAGAAACAAGCAAGATCAAGATGGGATAGTAGTAAGGAACAAAGCAAGATTAGTAGCACAAGGCTATACACAAGTTAAAGGTCTTGACTTTGGAGAAACATATGCCCCGGTTGCTAGATTGGAAGCAATAAGAATCTTGCTAGCCTATGCTTGTGCCCACAACATCAAGCTCTATCAAATGGATGTTAAGAGTGCATTTCTCAATGGTTACATCAATGAAGAAGTATATGTTGAGCAACCTCCCGGTTTTGAAGATGATAAGAAGCCCAACCATGTGTACAAGTTGAAGAAGGCATTGTATGGATTGAAACAAGCACCTAGAGCATGGTATGAGAGATTGAGGGACTTCCTCCTCTCTAAAGGGTTCATGATGGGCAAAGTTGATACCACTCTTTTCATCAAGAAGATTGGAAAAGATCTATTTTTTATTGCAAATCTATGTTGATGACATCATATTTGGATCAACAAATCAAGAATTTTGTGATGAGTTTGGAAAGATGATGGCTAATGAGTTTGAGATGTCCATGATTGGAGAATTGAGTTACTTCCTTAGTCTTCAAATCAAGCAATTGAAGAATGGTACATTTGTGAGTCAAGGCAAGTATATCAAGAACATGATCAAGAAGTTTGACATGATTGATAGCAAAGTCATTAGCACACCAATGGGAACAAATGGCAACTTGGATAGTGATGCAAGTGGCAATATGGTGGATCAAAAATTGTATCGGTCTATGATTGGAAGCCTACTCTATGTGACCGCATCAAGGCCGGATGTCATGTTTAGTGTATGCATGTGTGCAAGATTTCAAGCCTCACCAAGAGAAAGTCATTTGAAGGCTACAAAGAGAATTTTGAGGTACTTGAAGCATACACCAAATGTTGGTTTGTGGTATCCCAAAGGAGCAAAGTTTGAGCTAGTTGGTTACTCCGACTCAGATTATGCGGGATGCAAGGTTGAAAGAAAGAGCACATCGGGCACATGTCAATTGTTGGGAAGATCACTTGTTTCATGGTCATCAAAGAAGCAAAATAGTGTTGCATTATCAACAGCCGAAGCCGAATACATATCCGCTGGTAGTTGTTGTGCACAAGTACTTTGGATGAAGACCACTTTGAGTGACTTTGGAATCAAATTCAAGAAAGTGCCATTGCTATGTGACAATGAGAGTGCAATCAAGCTAACCAACAATCCGATTCAACATGCAAGAACAAAGCATATAGATGTCCACCACCATTTCATAAGAGATCACCAACTAAAAGGGGACATTTGCATTGAGAGTGTTGGCACCGAAGATCAACTTGCCGATATATTCACCAAGCCATTGGATGAGAAAAGGTTTTGCAAGCTAAGGAATGAGTTGAACATATTGGATTTCTCAAATGTGTTGATGCACCCCCACTTATATGACATGCCTCTCCTTCGAGCTATCTAAGGTAAAAGTTGATTGGCATGACATACATCCTTGCTAAGGACATGGTTAGTGCATCTAGTCACATTTTCAATCACATGAGGACCTTTCAAGTGGTTCTATTTTATTAGGCCCATTCATGAAAATCAAATGAATTTGATGTTTATATGGTATCACTATTGCTTCTATACTTGACTTGATCTAGTGATAGCATATAACATATTTGTGGGCTTGTAAACCTAGTGTTTAATCTAGAACATGAGCTCCAAATGTTTAACTCAACATGGTACAAGATAACCCTTATTTGGAGGTGTGAAGAAGCTTGTCCTTGGATCAAACCGAGTTAAATATCTTTGGCATATATTCTAGTTTGAACCAAATTTGGAATTTTGATCCTCACCCCATTGATTGACATTGATAATCTCGACCCTATAAGTAATACTATCTATATTTCGAACCTTTGTGGTCATTGATGACAAAGGGGGAGAGAACCAAAAATATAGTGATAAAGGGGGAGAAATATCATAAAGGGAGAGAAACATAAAAATATACTTGATATATGACATAGGGGGAGAGAAGTGAAAACGAAAAGGGATCTTAAAATTTTGAGCACACAGGTAGGGGGAGCAAGCTCATTAACTTGGATGATGCATTTGAATGTGCATTTCATATGTTTGCTTGCATGGCATAAGTTTTAAATTACAAAATCCATGCTTGTGTGATGTATGCTAGTTGGAAGATTGAATGATGAAATGAAATCATTAGATTACCTTCATTTCCAAGTATTTCCAAGTGGTATCTTTTCAAAGCATGTGTACAAGTAGTATCAAGCTAACAATGGTGCTAAGGATGGTATAATGGTGCACTCCGATTGGTATCACGCTTCAAAGGTCCATCTTTTATACCTTAGCATCATTTGGTAGTCATTGACTCCTATATTTCCTATCTAATCATATATGCAAGCTATAATCAAAACTCCTAGCACATATGTAGGGGGAGCAATAGCTACCATTTGGGGTTCATGAAACTTGTCCATATTCTTTTACACATGGTAAATATGCTTGGACAAGCAACATGGATTCAAATGAATTCTAATTCATATCTTTGTATAAGGGTTGTCATCAATTACCAAAAAGGGGGAGATTGAAAGCTCCAGTTTGGTTTTAGTGAATTGATGAAACCCTAAGTGCTAACCTAGTTTATCAAGTGATCATGAGATAGGTAGCACACTCCAAGTGGTGAAGCAAACAAAGATCATAGCATGATGAAGATGATGCCATGGTGATGATCAAGTGCTTGGACTTGGATAGAAGAAAGAGAAAAACAAAAAGCTCAAGGCAAAGGTATAAACCATAGGAGCTATTTTGTTTTAGTGATCAAGACACTTAGAGAGTGTGATCACATTTAGGTTTGATAGCCGTACTATTAAGAGGGGTGAAACTCAGGTCGGAATGCGGTTATCAAAGTACCCCTAGATGCTCTAACTCATTGCATATGCATTTAGGATCTAGTGGAATGCTAACACCCTTGAAAATGTTTGTGAAAATATGCTAACACATGTGCACACAGTGATACACTTGGTGGTTGGCACATTTGAGCAAGGGTCAAGAAGTTAGAGGTGAAATGGAGTTGGTCACAAAGATGCTGGCGTCGGTCAACTGACCGGACGTTGGGTCGCTCAGCGACCGGACGCTGAAGGGCTACGCCCGGTCGTGTTGTCGGTCAGCACAGTAAGTAGTCATAGTGTGATCGGACGCTGGCAGGGTCCGGTCGAGCATGACCGGACGCGTCCAGTCAGCAAAAGTTGGTTTTGGAACCTTACTGTAAACGACCGGACGCTGGTGTTCAGCGTCCGGTCAACTCAAGCGCAGTGTCCGGTCAAGACTGATGACCGTTGAAGTCAGGACACGTGGCTGACTGCGAGCGACCGGACGCTGGGGGCTCAGCGTCCGGTCAACTGACCGGAGCGTCCGGTCAGCCCGCGTTATGCCCAGTGAAGGGGTATAACGGCTCTATTTCATGGGGGCTTCTATTTAAGCCCCATGGCCGGCTATAGCTCACACCTTTGGCCATTTTCATTAACATAACAACCTTGTGAGCTTAGCCAAAGCCCTCCCACTCATCTCCATCATTGATTCATCATCTTTGTGAGATTGGGAGAGAATCCAAGTGCATTGCTTGAGTGTTTGCATCTAGAGGCACTTGGTGTTCGTGTTTCGCTGTGGATTTCGCTTGTTACTCTTGGTGGTTGCCGCCACCTAGATGGCTTGGAGCAGCGAGGATCATTGAGCGGAGGGTGGTCATTGTCTCCGGCTCCGATCGTGGTGATTGTGAGGGGTTCTTGACCTTTTCCCGGTGGAGAGCCAAAAGGTACTCTAGTGGATTGCTCGTGGCTTGTGTGATCCTCATCTTGTGTTGGTTGTGCGGCACCCTATTGAGGGTTTGGCGTGTGAAGCCAATTAGCGTGTGAACCTCCAAGTGAGTGAATCGCCACAACGAGGACTTGCTTGCCGGCAAGCAAGTGAACCTCAGTAAAAATCATTATGTTCATCATTGATTCCGAGGTGATTGGTCTTCATTGTTATTCATCCTTGTGATTGATTGATTTCTTCATCTACATGGCAATATAACCTTCTTGATCACTCTCTTTATTTTACCGCAAACTAGTTGACAAGCTCTTTAGTGTAGCTAGTTGTGAGAGCTTGCTTGCTTGGTTGGTGTGGCTCTTTAGTTAGCCTTTGAGAGCACACTAACATAGGGTAGTGTCATAGCTTTTGTGTGAATCGACACTATCTAAACTATAATTGTGGTAGGTGGCATGCATTTTGAGTAGGCTAGCGCAACACTTGCTTCGCCTCATAATTGTCTAACTATTTTGTTAAGTGTTGTTGTAGAAATTTTATTAGGCTATTCACCCCCCTCTAGCCATTAGGACCTTTCAGAGGGTAAAGCGAGGGAGAGGAGAACTCACAGATTTGTTTGTGAATTCGGAGCGCGAATTCGATCTGGATGCCATCCAACGTAGACGAGGCGGTGCTGGCCGCATTCGCTGAGATGGGGCTGCTCCTGCTGAATGAGGTGGCACATTGGAGGGCTCGTGCGCTAGGGGAAGCTGTTCCACGACCATGGGCCGATGAGGTTGTCTCCTTCCTCACCTTCCATGAGCGTGGGCTTGGATATCCTGCACACTGGTTCTTCTGCGGGCTCCTCAATGAGTGTGGTCTGGAGCTACAGCACCTCAATCTGACTGGGGTGGTCACGTTGCTAGTTTCATCACCGTCTTTGAGGCCTTCCTCGGAATGGATCCACATGTGGACCTCTTTCAGTGGATCTTCACCGAGCAAGACTTGTCTGAGGGGAAGCCACCCAGAACCGTGCCGGTTGGGGCTTCGCCTTGTAGAATAAGCTGAGGCCGTTGGGCTCCTATCCCGCGTACTCCCCCTACGACTCCAATCAAGGGTGGCATGGTGAGTGGTTCTACATTAGGAACCCGATGGAGGCGCCATTCCCTCCATTCACCAAAAGAAGGCCGGAGAGGTGGGAGAGCTAGTCATGGGGTCCCTCTAGTCGATAGAACAAGCTGGAGGTCATCGAGGCAGAGCTTCAGAAGCTAGTGCAGCACGACCTCGATGGGCTACGGGTGTTCCACACCTTCTTCCGCCATCGAGTCACCCAGCTGGCGGAGAGGAGGTGGCCGATGTGGGCGTACTCTGGCCCAACGGATCCCGACTGTGGGTCACCGGAGGAGTTGCCAAAGGACGAAGTCTGGAGTTGACTTGACCAGGTGCTGCAACTGAGGGATAAAGAGTCCCTTAAAGGAAAGCTCGGACCTCTTCATGTCGTGAAGCTGTCCAATCTGGTATGCTCCCCTCCTTTTATTCCTTGACCTTTTTCCTTCTTGCTTCCCCTTGTTTTGACTTCGAGTCATTCGTTTTGTAGGGGCTCATGGGTTACAGATCTCGGCCGCATCTTCGGAGGGGGCCGGAGGGCACAGCTCGGCAAGCTGCTCTGAAGGAGGCAATGGTTGCAAAAAAGAAGAAGAGAGCGGAGAAGGCCTGGAGGAGGTTCGAGAAGGAGAAGTCAATCGACCGGTGGGTCCAGGTAGGCGAAAGTAGGAGCGACGTGGAGGCGAAGCTCGAGTTAGAGGAGCCCATGGAGATGGGTGGCGACATGAGCACCTCTGAGGATAAAGGAGATAGGGGCGTCGTCGTGACCTCGGTGGAGCGTCATGAGCCTGCGGCCTTGTTCGTCGGCGGTGAGCGGGATACGGAGAGGCGCGGCGATGTTCCTGAGTCAAGGAAGCACACCATGAGCTCAGACGTCGCCGTTGAGTGAGAGGTGAAGCAGGCACGGCCGTCGTGCCCTTTGGAGGTGTCGTTGGTTCCGCACCCCCTGCTGTAAGCATGGTGGGGCAAGCCGGCCAGTCAGAGGAGCGTGCACGTACCCCCATATCTTTGGGGTCGGCGTGTTCGTGTGACCCACAATGGAGAGATGCCCCGTTAGTTGCTCTGAGGGGTGCGCCATGAGCCGGCGGCCACGGTCATTCACGGGCTGATTGGGAACCAGCCGGGTTGGCTCCTCCCTCGATTGATATGAGGGGGCATGGGTCACGACCTGTGAGCGGTCCTCATCCAGCGGGCTCGTCGCCAGCGGGTTAGGGCTTCAGGGCCCTACCGTTCTCGTCTAGGTATGCATCTATGTTCCTTTTTTTGTCTCACAGTTGAGTTCTTTGAGCGCGACTGACCTGTACTTATTTGACAGTGGCCAAGGACAAACGGGACTAGGCATCGCCCTGCTTCCCATGTGGGAGGAGTGGAGACCTAGCCTGCAACGAGTCATGACGAGCGGCGGGGAAAGCAGACTAGCGGCGGTGCGACCTTCCCTTCTAGGGGTTGCGTCCTCCCGGATGGCTACGAGTACGACGATAGTGGTGGCGACGGTGATGGCGATGATCCTCGTGGCGACGGTGAAGGTTGGGTTGGAGGTGACCCTTGCGATCCCTTCCCTAACAGTTGCGGTGGAAGAGAGGAGGGAGACCAGGCTCCCTGCCTCACCCAACGGAGGAACACATGGTTCACCCTCCTGGTCAGAGCTAGAGGGGTCAGGAGGAGATGTGGCTAGGCTGGAGGTAGAACATCCATCGGTGGGCCATGGAGTTCAGATAGTGGAGATCCCCTACTCCGGTGAGGTAGGACTAGGGTGGAGCCGCCAGCCATCCTGCCATCGTAGGAGTTGGCGATGGTCCGATCGTTGCAAGATATTAGGATGGCTAGATCTTCCAGCGGGTTGGGGGCGACCCGTGAGCTAGTGTGGCCCTGCCTTGGCAACCCGAGGAAGGCCCGGTTTGTCCTTCAGGATGAGGAGGAGGTGGTGCTCTGGCACTTGCTTGAGGAGAGAGGACTGTCGTTGGAGTCTGATCTCGCCCAAACCAAGGCGAGGCTTAAGGAGGCCTTGGAGCGGGTCGAGCTCGTCCATCAGGTGGTCTCAGTTGACCTACCATGCATCGTAGAGGTAACCTTTCTACATTTTTAGCATTTGTGCTTGACTCCTTGGTCTTTCACTGGTTATTTCAGCATGTTTGCTTCTAGCTTTACAGGATCTAGAGACGATGTTGATCCGCAAGTCCCGTTTCCTTTGGGAGGAACACGATCGGATGGAGCAGGAAGCCATGATGTCACGGTGGGTTGACGAGCTTGAGCGCCAGCTAGAATCTGCCCACTGTGAGTCCCAAGACCGGGCGGCCGAGGCGATGGGAGTGCAGGGGGTGGAACTGCTCGCGGCGGAACGGGCGATTGCTGCCGAGCGGGGACTCGACGTAGCGAAGGTCCACCTAGCGGAGACCGACACGGTGCTTCAAAAGTCCTTGGAGACTCTAGAGACGGAGCGGAGGGCCCGGTCGGAAGCTGATCAAGAAGTGCTCATGCTCTGGAGGCAGGTGCTTGGGGTGGAGGAGTCAAACGCTCGACTGCTCGAGAAGGTGACCCAGCAAGAGGAGGGACTCTCCATCCTCGAATGCACCCGCCTTGGTATGTATCTGTTCCACCTTCGGTTGATGCCTTGGTTTTTCCTATCCTTCATGTCTGAACTTGTCGTCCTTTTTCTAGAACTGGGTGGAAAAATTGGTTTCCTGGAGCGAGAGCTGGAGACAGCCAAGGTGGCGATTTGTTGGAGCATGGAGGCTCTAGCCAAGTACCTCGAAGAGCGACATGCTCTCAAGGGGAGCTCGACCAGATTCACAACGTCACCCAGGTGGTCATTTCCAAGGTGTTCGGGTCGGCGCCGAGCACCAGTACGCCCGTCATCTAGCTGGCGGAGGTCCCAAACAAAGTTCGGGCGCTCATCTCCGATGGGATGTTCTATGGGACATCGGGGGTGCTGACCTCAATGGCGACGCACCACCCAGACCTAGACTTCGCTGCCATCTACAGAGGGTATGCCGATGGTTGGAGTGCGGAGGCAATCCATGTGCTTGGGGAGAGCTTGGTGCCAGACGCCTAGATGGTTGCCGAGCAAGTCTCCATGCAGTGGGTGATGGAGGCTCGCCGTTCGAGCATGGCTAAAGGCGTGCACTAGGAAGACGTGATCCAGCCTATGGATGGAGTGGAGACTAGGTCAAAAATGACCGTCGTCCCGCCTTCGACCGAGCCGAACGTCGTCCTGTTAGAAAGCGAGCAGTCCTTGTCCTCGTCGACCGTGCCATCAGCCGATGCCACCGGGCGGCCACAATAGAATTTATAGTAGAAACAGTCAGTATATGTAAAAGATAAGTTCATGGGGGAGCCCCTGTGTGAATAGTTTTTTGTATTCATGAATACCTCAGTTTCGTTTTGTGATGGAATCACTTTGTAAGGGGAAGCTTGTCCCATCCGTTCCTTGTTTTTACCCTAGCATAGCTTTATTTTTTTTCCTTCCTTTTTCACACCTGCTCGTTTGACCCATAGGCTGCAACCTTAAGAACCTAGGCATGGCCCACGAGGCTCAGCTGCTCGTAACCGTAGGTCGTGGCGGGGTGTGATCGGTCAGGAGTTTAAAATATAAGTTACATAGGGTAATTAAAGGAACAGACTACCCTTTTGTTTGGGTAAAAAGTATTTACTACATGATAGTCAAAAAGAGAGGTGGTATCACACCCTCGTGGACCCCCTGAGCGACCCAGGCCAAGAGTGCTCGGGCTGGGGTGCTTGTAGGAGCAAGCATTGAATGAAGGAAAATGGTAAGACCGAGCTTTAGGGGAAGAAACGACGTAACTGTTCGATGTTCCATGTGTTGGTGAGAATGATGCCGTTGTCATCCTTCAGTCGGTAGGTGCCTGGTCGGATCACCTCGGTCACCGTATAGGGTCCTTCCCATGGTGGAGAGAGTTTATGTTTCTCCTTCATTGATTGGGTTCTTCGGAGCACGAGATCACCGACCTTGAGTATCCTCCCTCTGATTTTTCTTTCATGGTACCTACGGAGAGTTTGTTGGTAGTGAGCAGAGCAGATGATGGTCATCTTGTGAGCCTCCTCGAGCAGGTCAACTATGTCCTACTGAGCCTCTATGGCTCGGTCTCAGTCAAAGGCCTTCACTCTTGGGGCGCCATGGTCGAGGTCGGAGGGCAACACCGCTTCAGCTCCATAGACCAGGAAGAAAGGTGTGAATCTTGTGGATTGGTTTGGGGTCATTCTCAGGCTCTAGAGGATTGCTGGGACCTGATGGGACAAGGGGTTGTTCCTGATCTTTTGGTGAGTGTGGATAAACTCGATTTGGGGTGGATTCGACGTTGGCTGTCCGACTACAACGACCACAAGGTTGCTGCGCCTTAGCAACAGGTACACCGGCTCCGATTGTGATGTTCTTGCCGTGCCAAGAACACCATGAACCTGCAAGCAACCGAGAACAAGCAAGAACAAGATGAACAAGCAAATAACTCACGGATTTAAGCCAAAGGCTGAATCTGAATCACAAGTTGGGGTCTTGAAACAAGCAAATCGGGTGGTCTAGTCGACACACGCGTTTACAAGGAAGAAGCAGCAGCTATCTTGCATCTAAACAAAACCCAACCTCATTCTGATGGCTGCTGGCTCTATTTATAAGGAGGAGAGCACAAGGGGGAGTGGGAAACCCTAATCTGGGCGTCCCTCAATGGGCTGTAGGTCTGTGCGTCCTTTGGCTTGCTGCGCACAGATTCTGTAGATTCTGATAGTGGGGTTGGACCCATGTGAAAGAGGACGACGCACTCTTTCCAACAAGTCAAAAACCAGCTTCATTGGATCTCGTATCAAGGAGTTATGGTACTTTTGATGGAGTGTTTCCTGCTGTCTCGAGATGAGCTGAGCGCCCCATTAATGATGATTCCCACTTGTTCGGCTGCTCCATCCTCATCATGGGGTCTAAACATGAGGCAATGGGGTCTTGACCAACATTCCTAAGAATAAGACAATCATCACCATGATTTAGTAGCATCCAATTCTGAGACGAGTTTGTATGAACAGCGAGGAACGACTTTACCTGATAATTAAGTTGTCGTGCTCGAGCTCTTGTCATCGGACCTTGTTGTGCAGCAGGTGTGGTTGTATCAATGGAAGGGGTGTCCTCATCATCCTCCCCTTCTTGCATTTGAGTCGTCCTCGACTCTAGTTCATCCTCTTCTCCCAAATATGGTTTCAAATCTGCAATGTTAAAAGTGGGGCTAACCCCAAAAGCTGCAGGTAGCTCAAGTTTGTACGCATTATCATTAATCCTTTCTAACACTTTAAAAGGACCATCGGCTCTAGGCAGCAACTTAGACTTTCGCAAATCAGGGAACCTATCTTTTCTCAAATGGAGCCAAACTAGATCACCAGGTTCAAAAATGACATGTTTCTTCCCTTTGCTACCAGCTAGTTTATACTTTGCGTTCATGCACTCTATTTTCTCTTTAGTGGTTTCATGCAATTTTAAGATCAGTTCAGCACGTTGTTTAGCATCAAAGTTCACTCGCTCCGAGGTCGGAAGAGGTAACAAATCAATAGGAGCACGTGGCACAAACCCATAAACAATCTCAAAAGGGCTTTTCTTAGTGGTAGAATGCTGTGAACGATTATAAGCAAACTCAACATGAGGCAAGCACTCTTCCCACATTTTTATGTTCTTTTTCAAAACAGCCCTAAGCAAAGTAGATAATGTTCTATTGACAACCTCAGTTTGTCCATCAGTTTGGGGATGACAAGTAGTGGAAAATAAAAGCTTAGTCCCTAGCTTAGCCCACAAAGTTCTCCAAAAATGACTAAGAAATTTTGCATCCCGATCAGAAACAATGGTGTTAGGCACACCGTGCAATCGAACAATCTCACGAAAGAACAAATCAGCAACATGTGTAGCATCATCGCTCTTATGACATGGTATGAAATGTGCCATTTTAGAAAATCTGTCCACAACAACAAACACACTATCCCTCCCCTTCTTTGTTCTAGGCAGTCCTAAAACAAAGTCCATTGAAATATCTTCCCACGGTGCACTTGGAACAGGAAGAGGCATGTATAAACCATGAGGATTAAGGTGTGACTTAGCTTTCTGGCATGTTGTGCAGCGAGCAACGAACCTCTCCACGTCTCTCCTCATCTTGGGCCAAAAGAAATGACCAGCAAGGATGTCCTCTGTCTTTTTCACACCAAAATGTCCCATGAGTCCTCCTCCATGCGCTTCCTGCAACAATAACAAACGCACAGAGCTAGCTGGAATGCATAGCTTGTTAGCTCTAAAGACAAACCCGTCGGTAAGGACGAATCTGTTCCATGTTTTCCCCTCTTGGCAATTCAGCAATACATCTTTGAAATCATTGTCATGTGCATATTGTTCCTTAATAGTTTCCAAACCAAAGATTTTAAAGTCAAGTTGTGAAAGCATGGTGTAACGTCTAGACAAAGCATCAGCAATTATATTTTCCTTCCCCTTTTTGTGTTTGATGACATAAGGAAAGGACTCGATGAATTCAACCCACTTGGCATGTCTACGGTTCAGTTTTGCTTGACTACGGATGTGTTTCAAAGATTCATGATCAGAATGTATGACAAACTCTTTGGGCCACAAATAATGCTGCCATGTTTCCAAAGTCCGAACTAGAGCAAGCAATTCCTTATCATAAGTAGAATAGTTCAAACTAGGGCCACTCAACTTTTCACTGAAATACGCCACAGGTTTCCCCTCTTGTAACAGCACACCACCCAACCCAATTCCACTAGCATCACATTCAAGCTCAAAGGTTTTGTTGAAATCAGGAAGTTGGAGTAAAGGTGCATGAGTTAACTTATCTTTGAGCGTGTTGAAAGCATCCTGTTGGGTTGCAGCCCAAGTGAAGGTTGCACCCTTCTTGGTGAGTTCATGCAGCGGGGCTGCAATGGTGCTGAAGTCCTTCACAAATCGACGGTAGAAACCAGCAAGTCCTAGAAAACTCCGCACTTGTGTGACCGTGCAGGGAACAGGCCAGCTGTGTATGGCCTCAACCTTGGCTTGATCAACCTCGATTCCCTGCGGTGTCACAACATATCCAAGAAAAGAAACTCGATCTGTGCAAAAGGTGCACTTCTCAAGATTGCCAAACAAGTGTGCATCCCGTAGAGCATTGAAAACGGCACGCAAATGATCAAGATGTTCCTCTAATGATCTACTATATATCAAGATGTCATCAAAGTATACCACCATGAATCTGCCAATAAAAGAGCGTAAAACCTCGTTCATTAATCTCATGAAAGTGCTGGGTGCATTAGTCAATCCAAAGGGCATGACAAGCCATTCATATAAACCAAACTTAGTTTTAAACGCTGTTTTCCATTCATCTCCTAGCTTCATACGAATCTGGTGGTAACCACTACGCAAATCAATTTTAGAGAACAAAATTGAGCCACTCAATTCATCAAGCATATCATCTAACCTTGGAATAGGATGACGATATCTGATTGTGATGTTGTTTATCGCTCTACAATCAACACACATGCGCCATGATCCATCCTTCTTAGGAACTAAAAGCACGGGAACGGCACAAGGGCTAAGAGACTCACGCACATAACCTTTGTTGAGCAATTCTTGTACTTGTCTCTGAATCTCTTTTGTCTCGTCCGGGTTGGTCCTATACGGCGCACGATTAGGCAAGGAAGCCCCAGGGATGAGGTCAATCTGGTGTTCAATCCCTCGAATTGGTGGCAGCCCCGGTGGTACCTCCATTGGAAAAACATCGGCATACTCCTGCAAAAGATTAGTGACAGCAGGAGGCAAAGAAATAGATGTATCTTCAAGTGAAAATAAAGTTTCTTTGCAAACCAAAGCATAGCAAACAGTAGTACTAGCATCAATCTCATCCATATCAGATTTGGTCGCAAAGTAACAAGAGCCTTTCAGCTTGATCTCATTTTTATTATGATGAACAGATTTGCTAGACTTCTTCTTATGTTTCTCAAGTTCATTAGCGACAATCTGATTTTCACTAGCAACAGCCTGATTCTTAAGTTTGCTAGCTCTAGCAAGTTCATCTCTTAGAATAGCCTCAGGGGACATGGGGTGCAACACAATCTTCTTGTCATTATGCACAAAAGAGTATTGATTTGTTTTACCAAAGTGCAAGGAATCTTTATCAAACTGCCATGGTCTACCTAACAACATAGAGCATGCTTGCATAGGCACAACATCGCAGTTAAAGGAATCATGATAAGAACCAATGGCAAACTCTACCCTTACCAATCGGGTTACCTTCACCTTGCCGCTGCTGTTAAGCCACTGAATGTAGTAAGGCTGCGGGTGTGGTTTTGTGCTCAACGAAAGCTTCTCCACCATTTCAGCACTTGCCAAGTTATTGCAGCTTCCTCCATCTATGATCACACGGCAAGAGCGTTCCTTGATCACACACTTGGTTTGAAACAAAGTGTGGCGCTGATTTTGCTCAGCCCTCTCCATTTGGGCACTTAGCACCCGCTGCACCACGAGGCTCTCATAGTGCTCAGCAGCTTCAGCCCCAATGTGCTCTTCGTCTTGTTGGAAATCATCTCCTTCATCAGCTCGCACAACCATCACATGTGTGCTTGGGCAGTCCTTGCGTACGTGGCCATATCCTTTGCAGCGTAGGCACTGAATATCCCTTGTTCTCCCCGTGGATACCACCGAGGATGAACTCTTGGCAGATGTAGCCGTTGCTCCTCTAGTTGGTTCACTTGGGCATGGTACAGAATTTGTTGTAGAGGAGCGTGGCTTGATGGTCGAGGAAGATTGTGGGGGTGCACGCGTTGACGGTGCAGCAGCATTGGAGGGTGTCCACGGGCTAGCACGACCTGCAGGAATGTTAGCCCTCATGCTAGCTCGTCGTCCCTGCACTTCTCGTTCAGCTTTACAAGCAAGGTGAAATAAACGATTGACAGAATTATATTCCTTATAAGCTAGAATATCCTGAATCTCCCGGTTCAGCCCACCCATAAATCTAGCTATGGCACCATCCTCATTTTCCTCTAGCCCGCAACGAAGCATACCCATTTGTAGCTCTTGATAGTACTCTTCTACAGATTTGGATCCTTGCCTCAATTGTTGCAACTTATGTAAAAGATCACGGGAATAATAAGAAGGAACAAATCTGGCCCGCATGACCCGTTTCAAAGCATCCCAAGTTGGTGTGTTATTTGGGTTCTTACGATGGTATTCAGACCACCAAACAGAGGCAAAGTCAGTAAACTCACTAGTTGCAGCCCTAACACGTTTGTCCTCAGGGAAATCATGGCAAGTAAATTTCTGATCAACAGCTAATTCCCAACTAAGGTACATATCAGGATTATACCTCCCATCAAAAGCAGGTATGGTGAATTTAATCTTGCCAAATGAGTCATCGGCACGTACCTCTTGCCGTGGTCGGCGAGGACCTGTCTCATGGCGGCGGCGATGTTGTTCGATGCGTCGATGACCATTCAGCTCCTCATCAAGCTCAGTGTCCGCTGCATATTCTTCTTCATCATGATCAGCAGCACTGCCCATGGTGTTGTTGTTGTTGTGATTGCGTCGTTCGAAACCATCACAGCGATTCTGTTCCATCCTCTCCAATCGCTCCAAGACACCTACAAGAGATGTATTAACAGACCCAAGAGTGCCTTCCAAGGAAGCCAACTTGGTGTTGGTCTCAATCTGAGCCGTCTCCAATTGACCAAGGCGCTCATTGGTGACACGAACATCCTCATCAAGGTGTTCAGCATGGAGCCTCACTTTGCGTTCAAAGTGTTGCAGCAAGGCTTTTGATCGAGGTGATTGTGGAGGGGTCCTTTCACCTTCTCCTGCCATGGTTAGTATGTAGCAAGGGAATCACAAGAAAATATGTCCTACCAACTAACTGAATTAGGTGGCAACAATTTTCATTCTCTCAGCATGTGCAACCGAGTTCTTACAAGTCCTTACCTTGCTATGCAGATGGTGTTGGCGACGACAAGAACAACACAAGTAGTAGCAAGTAGAACCCTGTGACGTTGTAGATAATTTGTGGAGCTGTAGGTGGCTTAAAAAATCAAGGTACAGCTGGAACCACGTTAGTCAATGCAAGTTGAATAAGTGTTCAAAGATAGTACCGTGCTGGTCCTAGGCTAACCCGTGCTAGAGACGCGAGCCTAGACACAAATGTTGTCACCGGACAGTAGCAAACAATGGAAATGATGAGAGTAAATAGCATCAACTTAACCCTTCTTTTTTCTTTCTTTCTTTCTTTCCTCCTTTTCCGTTCTTTTTCTTTTCTATTTTCTTTTTCTTTTCTTTTCTTTTCTTTTCGACAAGTAGCACAAACTGAACTTTTGCAATATGATTATAACAAGAATGCAGCAAGTAGCATAGACTTTCTTTTACTAGGGATAAGGATTGCAACAAGTAGTACAAATATGCAATTTGACTCTCTTATTTTCAGAACTGAGTGTACTCAGATTTGCACCAAAACGACAGGTGCATAAGGTAGTGTTTGTGTAGGCGCGGCTGAAGGTGATGGTGGTGAGGGTTTCAGCGAAAAGATCGAGAAAGCAGCGGTGCTTTTGCTGCTGGTTGTGGTGGTATTGGTGGAGATTGCAGCGGCTGAAGTGGGGGGAAAGGCAACAACAGATTGTGTGGTGACTGAAACGTGACAAGAACTCGAAACTCTAAAGGATTAGAACCTAAGAACCAGCACTTGACACCACGATGTAAACCACAAACTCAACAAGCAAAGAACTAAGCAGATCAGCAAGGCTCAAACTTGTGTTTGGAATTTCAGTTCTATCCTATTTTTATATTTCTGGACTATAGGTAAAGTAATGAACGGTAAATCACTCACCAAAGAACCTTGCTCTGATTACCACATGATGGGACAAGGGGTTGTTCCTGATCTTTTGGTGAGTGTGGATAAACTCGATTTGGGGTGGATTCGACGTTGGCTGTCCGACTACAACGACCACAAGGTTGCTGCGCCTTAGCAACAGGTACACCGGCTCCGATTGTGATGTTCTTGCCGTGCCAAGAACACCATGAACCTGCAAGCAACCGAGAACAAGCAAGAACAAGATGAACAAGCAAATAACTCACGGATTTAAGCCAAAGGCTGAATCTGAATCACAAGTTGGGGTCTTGAAACAAGCAAATCGGGTGGTCTAGTCGACACACGCGTTTACAAGGAAGAAGCAGCAGCTATCTTGCATCTAAACAAAACCCAACCTCATTCTGATGGCTGCTGGCTCTATTTATAAGGAGGAGAGCACAAGGGGGAGTGGGAAACCCTAATCTGGGCGTCCCTCAATGGGCTGTAGGTCTGTGCGTCCTTTGGCTTGCTGCGCACAGATTCTGTAGATTCTGATAGTGGGGTTGGACCCATGTGAAAGAGGACGACGCACTCTTTCCAACAAGTCAAAAACCAGCTTCATTGGATCTCGTATCAAGGAGTTATGGTACTTTTGATGGAGTGTTTCCTGCTGTCTCGAGATGAGCTGAGCGCCCCATTAATGATGATTCCCACTTGTTCGGCTGCTCCATCCTCATCATGGGGTCTAAACATGAGGCAATGGGGTCTTGACCAACATTCCTAAGAATAAGACAATCATCACCATGATTTAGTAGCATCCAATTCTGAGACGAGTTTGTATGAACAGCGAGGAACGACTTTACCTGATAATTAAGTTGTCGTGCTCGAGCTCTTGTCATCGGACCTTGTTGTGCAGCAGGTGTGGTTGTATCAATGGAAGGGGTGTCCTCATCAGGACCTTTGCAACCCATCACCCAGCATACTTATTGAGTTGGTCAAAGATGCATGGCTTAAGTCCCTGGAGGACCATGCCATTGGCCCGTTCGACCTGACCGTTAGTATGTGGATGTCCAATCGAGGCCCAGTTGATCCTAATGTTGTATCCCTCACATAAGTCCAGGAACTTCTTCCTAGTGAAGTTAGTTTTGTGGTCAATGATGATAGAGTTAGGAACACCAAAACGATAGATGATGTCAAGGAAGAATTTGACCGCCTCTTCTGAGCAAATGTTGGTGATGGGCTTTGCCTCTATCCACTTGGTGAATTTGTCCACCGCTATGAGTAGGTGGGTAAAGCCACCCAGGCCCTTTTTGAGGGGTCCTACCATGTCGAGGCCCCAGACCATGAATGGCCAGGTGATGGGGATGGTTTGAAGCTCCTGTGCCGGCAAGTGAGTTTGTCGAGCATAGAACTGGCAACCCTCACACTTGCAGATGACCTCCTCTGCATCTCGCAGCGCAGTGGGCTAGTAAAAACCTTGGCGAAAGGCTTTTCTGATCAGCGACCTTGGGGCCACGTGGTGTCTACAGATTGCGGCATGGACCTTGAGGAGGAGCTGTTTCCCTTGGTCGGTAGGGAAGCACTTCATGAGTACTCCCGATGGACTTTGCTTGTAAAGTTTGTTACTGAATGTGACAAATGTCTTGGTGCATTGAGCAATTCATCATGCTTCAGTCCTTTCTAGTGGGAGAAACTCCTTGAGGAGGAAGGCGAGTAGTGGTGCTCTCCTGTCAGTTTGCTCGAGTGCTACTACAGCGATGTCGGCGGGCGACGTCGTCATGGAGGCATTGAGGTCGGAGCCCCCGAGTGCTTGGTTGGTGTCGGAGCGTGTCTGGATTGGACCTTCCAGGATATGGGCAAACGGCTCATGAAGGGAGTTGATGAAGACCCCATCTGGAGACAGAACCCGCCTGACAACCAATTTTGCGCGAAAATCGGCTCCATCATTGTCCTTTTGGGGGACACGATGTAGTTTGATCCCCTAGAATTTGTCCTCGAGCTTGCGCATCTCCTGGCAGTATGCTGTCATGAGGGGCTTGTTCAAGAGGACTCCTTCATGACTTGGTCGATGACCAACTTTGAGTCGCTGCGGACGTACAACCACGTAGCACCGAGCTTGATGGCGATGCGCAGTCCATTGATGAGGGCCTTGTATTCCGCAGCATTGTTTGAGGCCAAAAAGTGGAGACGGATCATGTAGCGAAGCCTGCCCCCATCTAGGGAGATCAAAACCACTCTAGCCCCCGAGCCGGGCGCCATCACCGACCCGTTGAAGTACATCGTCCAGTACTCATGGGTGACGTCTGGGGTCAGGAGCTGGACCTCTGTCCATTCAGCAAGAAAATCCACAAGCGCCTAAGACTTAATAGCAGTGCAGGGGATATACCTGATGTCATGGCCCATTAGCTCGAGTGCCCACTTGGAGATCCGCCCCACGACGTCACGGTTGCGGATGATGTCTCCTAGTGGGAATGAAGTGACAACCATGACTTTATGGTCGGTGAAGTAGTGCAGGAGCTTCCTGGTCGCCATCAGCACAGCATATAGAAGTTTCTGCACCTAGGGGTACCGAACCTTGGCATTGGTAAGTACCTCCCCGATGAAGTATATGGGTCATTGGACCTTCAGGTGGTGTCCTGGCTCCTCCCTTTAGATGACTCGGGCGGCGCTCACGACGTGGTTGCTTGCCATGACATAGAGGAGGAGGGGTTCTCCCCATTCGGGAGCGACAAGGATTGGGGCCGATGTTAGTGATGTTTTGAGGCTTTCCAAAGCCTACTGTGCTTCCTCAGTCCAAACGAACGAGTCTATCTTTTTGAGAAGCTTGTAGAGAGGCATCCCCCGCTCACCTAGCCAGGAGATGAACCAGCTCAGGGTGGCCAAATAGCCTGTGAGCCTTTGTACGCCCTTGACATTGCGAATAGGGCCCATGTTGGAGATGGCCGTGATTTTTTTGGGGTTGGCCTCGATACCACGTTCGGACACAATGTAGCTAAGCAACTTCCCCTTTGGAACCCCAAAAACACATTTTTTGGGATTCAATTTGATGTTGAACCTTCGGAGGTTCGCGAATGTTGCGGCCAAGTTTGTGATCAGGTCGCAAGCTTGAGCCGTATTGACCACTATGTCATCAACATAGACTGCAATTATTGGTTTTGGCCGCTCGACTTGGTCAGACTGGTCGAGCAGGTCGATTTGGTCGGTGAAGCATTGTTGCATGCACCGTTGATAGGTGGTGCCAGCGTTCTTCAAACCAAAAGGCATGGTTACGTAGCAGTACAAACCATACGGGGTGATGAATGAAGTTGCGAGCTGGTCGGACTCTTTCATCGTGATCTGGTGGTAGCCTGAGTAGGCATCTAGAAAGGATAGGATTTCACATCCTGAGGTGGAGTCGACTATCTGGTCTATGTGTGGCAAAGGAAATGGTCCTTCGGACACGCCTTGTTGAGGCCAGTATAATCAACGCACATTCTCCATTTCCCAGTCTTATTTTTAACAAGAATAGGATTAGCAAGCCAGTCGGAGTGGTATACCTCCTTGATGAACCCAGCTGCCAGGAGTTTGGCGATCTCCTCGCCTATGGCCCTGCGCCTCTCATCGTCAAAGCGACGCAATCGTTGCTCGGTGGGCTTTGAGCCCAGGATGACGCGTAATGCATGCTCGACGACCTCCCATGGTATGCTTGGCATGTCAGAAGGTTTCCATGCGAAGACATCGCGATTGGCACATAGAAAGTCGGTGAGCTCACATTCCTATTTGTCCAAGACCTTGGCCCTGATCCGCACCATTTTGGTTAGGTCGGTGGGGTCGATCCCCACCGCCTTAGTTTCCTCGAGTGGGTGGAAGGCAGTCGAGGAGGTTGGCTCATTGCAGTACGGGAATGCTGCAGTCGATGAACTTCTGAGCTGAGGGAGCTCAGCTGAGTTGATGACTGTAGTGGTGAGCTCGTAATGCTCGCGGTCGCACGTGTAGGAGTGCAAAAAGGTGCTACCCATAGTGATGATGCCGTTCGGTCCTGGCATCTTCAACTTGAGGTAGGTGTAGTTGGGCATCGCCATGAACTTGGCGTAGTATGGCCGTCCCAAGATGGCGTGGTAGGACCCTGGGAAGTCCACCACCTTGAAGGTGAGGACCTCCGAGCGGAAGTTGGCTCGGTCGCCAAACATGATGGGCAGGTTGATCTACCCGAGTGGGTATGCCTGTGTCCCTGGGATCACGCCATGGAAGGGAGAGCTCACTGGGCGGAGCTCCGATCGGGGGATGCGCATGGCTTTGAGGGTGTCGGTGTAGAGAATGTTGTGGTCGCTGCCTCTATCCATCAGCACCTTGGTGAGGCACTTCTTGTGGACAATGGGGTCGACGACGAGCAGGTAGCAACCCAGTCTGGCGACGTGGGAAGGATTGTCTCTCTGATCGAAGGTGATCGGAGATTCTGACCATCTAAGAAAAGAGGGGACGGCCGTTTCAGCGACGCATGCCTCTTTGTAGCGCACCTTGTGCTGGCGTTTGGAGTAGATGGCATCGGATCCCCCAAAGATCATGAGGCATTCCTCGGGGTCGGGAAAACCATCATCATCCTTGCCTGTCGTGCCTCCTTTCTTGCCCGCTGCCTCCTTGCCCTTTTCTTCCTTCGGTCCATCGGCCTACCGTAGAAAGCGCTTGAGGAGTTCACAGTCCTTGTAGAGGTGCTTGATGGGGTAGGCGTGGTTGGTGCATGGGTTCTCCATGAGCTTGTCAAAGTGGTCGGGCTGGCCCTGCTAGGGCTGCTTGCCCGCGCGATCGGCCATGGTGATCAAAGTGGAGTTGGTCGGTCGGCGCCGATCCTTCTTGTTCTTTTTGTTCCTTTGCGGGGAGGGAGCCTCGTCTTGGTCCTCACGCTTGGCCTTGCCCTTGTCCCGGCCTCCACTAAAGACCGCTTTGACTGCCTCCTCGCCGGAGGCGTGGTTTGTGGTGACATCGAGCAGGTCGCGGGTGGTACGGGGCTTCAGACAGCCGAGCTTGTGGATCAATAACTCACAGGTTGTCCCGGAGAGGAACGCACTGATGACGTCCACCTCAACGACATCAGGAAGGGAGTTGCATCGTTTTGAGAACCTACGGATGTAATCCCGCAGGGACTCATTGGGCTCCTGCTGGTAGCTCTTGAGGTCTTAGGAATTCCCAGGACGGACATACGTCCCCTGGAAATTCCTGACGTAGATCCTCTTGAGATCCGCCTAGTCGCGGATGCTGTCAGGCAGGAGGAATTTGAGCCATGCTCGAATATGCTCCCCACGCAGATGGGGAGGTATTGAATGATTAAGTGGTCATCATCCACTCCTCCGGCACGGCAGGCGAGCCAAAAGTAGATCTGGTACTACAAATGTAGATCTCATCGGCACCTGCATGCACGTCCACAAGCGCGCAACACAGAAGCGAAGCGAGGGGCGCAGCAGCATACGGAGGCACTGGTGTGGGTGGTCCCTACCTGCATGCACGGGCGCGCAGCACAGAACGAAGCGAAACGCGCAGCAGCAGGCACGAGCTTGCGTGCATACGTGCAAGACCATGTGGGCACGGGCGGGAAGGCGCACAGCTGCAGCCGCATGCATGACAAGCGAGGCAGGCGATGGCAGGTGCAGCATGCGGTCAGATTCATCAGGCATGCGGGGTGGGCGCAATAGACGCGTTAGGTATGGGCGTCTGAACAGAGGTTAACGTCCGGACGTCCAGACGCTAGCCCCGCTCTTTTAGAGCTGGATGTAGATGGTCGCTAGACGAGACGAATCTGAACCGTCTGTCGTCTCTAGAGATGTCTCTAGGATCAATTTTCAAACTGAATCTGGCAGAAAAAAGCGAAAAAATGTTTTAACCGAAGAGAGGCCCACTAGCAAACCGTCCGTGATTTTTCGTCGGCTCCCAGGCCTCACGTGTTTCTTTCTTAACTACTACATCTGAAAGTGACTTGTTACTAATTATATGATACATTTCTTTTGTATTAACTTTAGTGAATATTGTAATGCATATTAGAGACATAAATGAATTAAAATTTAAAAACTTTAAACTAGAGAGGTTTAGATATTTTTTAGTACTATAGAACTTTGGTTTAGTCCGTTCTAATCGGTGGTCATCTGAAAATTCAAAAAGTGAATTTCAAAGTCAATAATCTTAAAATAGAATTTCCATGTCTTAAATCGTTTCAAATGAGAACAAATCATTAACTAGAATGTTACATATCTCTTTGAGTACAACAACTTTTCTTTAGGTCCTTTTTCAACAGAAATATTTTAAAAAAATACAAATGAGTTTCAAGATCTAGAAATATAAAATAGAATTTCAAGGCACTAAAATTTCAAATGGAAAAGCAGCCAACTTGCAAAGTTGCAAACTCCTTCTATTTTTTTAGGTTTTTTCTCCATCTGAGATCATTTGAAAAACTGAATTTTAAAATCTAAAAGGATTATATAGATTTTTCATGCACTAAATGAATTCAAATAGAATAGTCGTTAGCTATAATATTATAGATATCTTCGATTGCTACAACTTTGATATAAGGTTTGTCTTTCATCTAACTTGATTTGGAAAAGTTATGAACTATGCTTCGCTTATTTTAGAGGTGACTAGCATGCCAAACTACCTCTAGAAACTTGATATAGAGGCGATGGCAGGCCAAACTACATCTAAAAATGTTATTTTTAGAGTCGGTTCCGCCGTTTCTAAAAATCAATTTGTAAGGCTCAAAAACCATGTTTAGAGATGGATTTTGATACAGCCGCCTCTAAAAAAAGAGGCCTTTCTAAGAAATGTTTATGTAATAGTGCTAATTAATAGTAAAGGTACAATCTTCTCTTGTTAACTGCGAATGCAATTGCTCAAAAAAAAAGAAAAAAAAAGAAACTGCGAATGCACGAGGGGTGATATTAGATTAACGAGTTTCTGAGACGGAGGACGTTGACGGCAATTTGAATGAGCTCAAGTTGGTGGCGTCAGCGCCGCTATCATTTTGTGAATTAAGGCCCTGTTTAGTTGGACGAAATTTAAAAATTTGGCTACTGTAGCACTTTCGTTTTTATTTGGCAATTAGTACTCAATCATGGACTAATTAGGCTCAAAACGTTCGTCTCGCGATTTTCAACCAAACTATGCAATTAGTTTTTTTTCGTCTACATTTAATGCTCCATGCACGTATCACAAGATTCGATGTGATGACTACTGTAGCACTTTTTGAAAAAAAAATTTGGAACTAAACAAAACCTAAGTCTAGTGTGGAGATGTATGTAATGACAATATTCTTGAAATTGACAGTATACTAGATTCATAGCACGTACGTCAGTTGATTATAATTATTTGAACCGATGTGACCAAGTCACCCGGCCCCTACTGTTCCAGAGACGACGATGATACAAACCATGTGTACGTCAGTTGGTGACGGCAGCATGGATCTTTCGGTGTGGTCTCCCCGACATGTGGGGCCATTGTCCTTGCCAAAGTCACACTGTCCCTTTTTTTTTGTTGAAAAAAAAGAAGCCCGGGGTGGCTGCATTTTTGATTGATTGCTCGCTTTGCCCGGGGTGTCTCTCGGGGGTGAAACTCGAGCGTCGGGTTCACCGTCGTCGTCGCTGATGCCTTTCTTCACATCCTCCCGTACCTGCTTGGTGCTTCGCGTTCTTCAAGATGGCTGGCTGGCTAGTCACTGCCGAGGACAGGACACGGAAGGATCATCGTCATGGCCGTCGCTTCGCTTTGGAGGAGCATCTCTGCCCAGAAAGCTGAGCTGTCAGTATAATTGGACGTGCCGTATTCTGTTGCTCATTGCAACATGCACGCTCGCTCGCAAAAGAGTATAGTGGACAGTGGATACTGAGACTCTGAGAGTGAGGGAGCTATAGCTGTAGCGGTAAGAGGTTGGAAAGCACATGTCAGGCCCACACATGATGGATGCTCTAAATTGGGCCGTGTTGGGTTCGGTTAGTGCATGTCTGGCCTGGGCTAGTCTGGGCCCACTACGGGTGTGGAAAAACAGAAAATCAGTTGAACATGCCAAATTGGGCCAAGGCGGATGTGCTGAGTACTTTCGAGGAAGCCGTTGCAGATCGGGGAAAAGTCTTTTTATTTCTTCTTATAATATCCTTACTATTAAATATGCCGTGAACTGCAACATAATACAATGTTACATATCAATTTGCTTTTTATTTATCCTTTCTATAAAATATAAAAGTTTTAATTTATTTTATGATGACCATGGCATAAATAATATAAGTAAACATTAGCAATAATATGATAATGTCTTATTAATTTTGTATTGAATTAAATATAACATTGATATATTTTTTTTCTTTGGTTGTAAGGCACAAAAAATATTTACTCGTAAATATATCAATATACCATAACTTTCGCTTCATACTACTCACGTGTTGATAGAGTTAGATATCTTGTTCCTGACTTCTTTTGAGGATCCACAAAAATATGTAGTTTTAATATCTTATTAAAGTGGGCAAGGGGTTAGTCGCCATCATGTCAAGAATTGGTGTCTCTATTGATGAGTAAGAAGTATGATCGACATTTCTCTCGATTTCCACATGTCAGTCCTTGTAGAGAGCTGCACTGGTATATACAAACAGCTTAGATATTTGCACTGGTATATACGGACAACTTGGAGAAACATTTAATTTTATTAGATTGGAAGACAAACGGATCAAGATTTCAATTTACGGTTTGATTAGTTAGGCCATCAGCTGATTTATGTTATGATAATAATTTATTTCTAATCAAAATTATATCGACATTTTAGTGATAGAAGTATTTATTTATTAGGTAATGGTCGAAGTTTCAAAGATCTGTAAAGAAGAAAAAACAAAAAGAGAGGCACTGGACGCCACAATCCACGAGCGGGGGCAGCACTTGACGTAGGAGACTACGGAGCACCTCCGAACGGCAGGAGAAGAACGGGAGAAGAAAAGGAGACAAAAAAAAAACTGAACAAAACACGGACACGGTTTATCAGCTGGACAAAAAATTGATTTCATGGCAGAAATTTTGGCTCTTTAATATTAGGTGTAGGCTAACGAACATGTCCGTGCATTACAACAAAAGAAAAAGCTGTCAAATTTAATAAAAATGAGGATAAGTATATTATATATCTGTTTATATTTTACCCTTTTCATAAAACTTAAAAGGTATGACTTTTTTAATGGATTGGCAATATTATGACAATGTCATATTAAGTATGTACTCACTCCATCCCAAAGTAAGTGTCGTTTTGGATTTTGTACTGGTCAAACTTTCAAGTTTGACTAGATTTATAGAAAGTAATAATTAAAAATATTTTTATTTGCAAATAAGTTTATTATGCAAATATATTCAACAACTAATTTAATAATACTTATTGTGCACCATAAATATTATTGTTTTCCGGCCGGTATATATTTGGTCAAAATTAAAATATTTGACTTTTTAGAAACTGAGAATGACACTTATTTTAGGATGGAGGGAGTATTGTGTAACACTCTAGGTGTTAAAAGCATGGTCATCACATGTGCATGACCATAAGCATCATATTATATCTTGGCCTCATTTGTCATTATGCAAGTTGTTTGATTCCGCTTTTGAAAGGCTAAGTAAATTCATCTAAGTAGAATAATGGTATTTTGTTTGTTAGTTTCTGTGAACAAATCGAAATAAGTTGTGATCACCTAAGCAACTAATCATATCTTGTTGTGAAACCATATGATTAAATGTTAGTAATATGCTAATAACACTAAGCAAGTTTTAATCAAATTTAAGTTGGGGAAAATAGGCTTCTAGGGCTTACATCAACCAAATAGATACTGAAATTCTGTAAGTCAATTTAATCATGAATTTCTTAAACACATTGAAATTTGACCAAATAACAACTCAAGTAGAAGACATGGACATTGACATAATACAATTTAAATTAGACAAATAACCGAGTAAAGCAGATTAATGTTTTGGTCAAAATCACATCAAAAAAATTAAGAACTCAAATGACTTTTTTTCTTAAGTATTAAATTCTGCTGACATTGTCACTTTGGCAAGCTTGATTCTCAAAGTTTGCTAAGTCTCACTTCGGCAAGCTTGATTCTCAAAGTTTGCTAAGTCAACTATAGTGACTTAAGCCACCATAAGATAGTCTAAACCATGTACAGGAGCCCTAGGGTGATCTAGACCTGGATGATCACTGTTTGGATGATCATAACCTTCACCAAAAATGCTTAAACCCATTTATCTCGGCCCTGTTCTGGCTGTTTAACAGCAGACTGACAGACCCTACTTGGCCCCTCCATATCCATATAACAACTTTGGTTAACGGATCTCAGATCGATCCCACGAAGTTTTAGCCAGACGGGTTGGAAAATCCTCGCTTGACGGCGATCACCGCGCGTGGCCTCACCAGCGCACACACAACGCCACGCATCACGCCTCCTTTGCCAAACGCTGTGTGTCGCGGGGTCGGAACCACGGCAAGCATTGTTGTTCGAGTCGGTGTCAGAGTACGTGTCTCCTGTGGCTCGGGTGGACTCAAGAACACAAGAATCACAGAGAGGACGCAATGGTTTATCCTGTTTCGGGCCGATCGGTGCCCTATGTCCAGTAGCTGATGATCCTTATACTCAAAAGCACCCAAAATCGGAGGGTTACAACAGAGTGTACAGGAGGACTAAGAGATTTGGTAAGGGGTTAGCTCGGTGCTAATCCTGAGGTTGCCTCGCCACCAGTGGAGCCTTCCCCTCGTCGGAGAGGAGGAAGACGACGGGTGCGATGGAGGAGCTCTCGGTGCCCCTCTCTGGGTTGCTCTGATCTCGGTGCTGAGCAAAAGCGGATCGATGAGGAGTGGAATGATCTATCTGGGATCGTCCTCCCCCCTTTAGGATCCGACCTTACCCCTTATATATCAAGATAGGTCGGGTACATGGTGGTTTGGGGGTTGAGCCTATGGTCTACATGCGCCGGAGTCCAGGAGGGTCTTGTAGCGACACTCTTTGGATTATGGCGATGTCGTGGAGCCGAAGAAGGCTAGGGCATCGTCCGGATGGCCTGTTCTGACACACTGAGTGTCAGGCTGTGTCAGCTTGGACTGGCCTCCCACAGGCGCACCTTCTGGAGTCTTCTTGGTGGCGAGAGAGGTCGATGTTGACGGTAGTTATCATCCATCATAAACCATCAACTTAACTTGAATAAATTCATAAACAGGATCACTAACATAGATTTAGTGGTTTAAACTGACAATTTTCACAAGTTTTGGCGAATCTATGTTTTCAACAGGGTTTATCCAGAAAACTATCAAGAGGGATCAAATTGTCAAATAAAAACACGCTTATCCATGGTGAAAACTACCCTAGAAGGTTCTAGAAGACTCGGAAAGACACCACACCGAAGCAGAGGCCGAGGCACTGACATGTGGGGCTGGCTGGCCCCACCTATAAGTCGGCCAGCCCCCTGTCCCCACTTGGTAGTCCCTTCTTCGTACGTCGGTTCTCGACATGCCCTTTTGAGGATTGCATCTACGTCGTCCTTTTAAGTCGGTTTGATCTGAGGGCTTAGGATTGACGCTATGGCCTATATAACCAGCCCCTACCCCCCAGAGCATGCTGCCATAAAGTCAAGATCATACCAAAAATTAGGGTTTTTAGAGAGAAGAGAATAGAGCTCCAATTCTTCAAGTTTTTAGTATAGGCTAGCTAGCAAGGTTCGAGTAGAGTGTGGGCTATTGGTCAGGATTCTGGATCTGCCGTCTGGAGACTAGTATAGCCATTGTATCTCTAGTTATATGACTTTGTGGTACTTCAATATTATGTTGCTATTTATTATGTTTCTAGTTTGCTCTAGTTATATGCTTGATATAGTTATGATTGATGATGAATTTATGCATATGTTCGCAAAGCTCTTAGCTCAGTACTCGAGTGAGTTAAGTGGTCAACACTTTGTAAGCATGGTGCTTAGATATTGTTTGCCTGCGGATGCATTCTGCACTCTAGGTCATGTGGTAGATCACAGATGTGACACTTCTGTTGGGTCCTTTGTAGTCCACTCCCTGTTTGTAGAGCAAGTAGAACGCGGTTGCAAAGGGAGACAAGCTCTATTCTTTATCTTCCTTAGTAATATTCCTTATGCATAGATCCAAAGTTAGTTATACTATAGATGAGAGTGTATATACTTGGGTATACAAAGGACTTAGTAAATAAGAAATGACTTCAGAATCTTTTGCTCTTAACGAATCTCCTGCTTAGTTGTACTACATTTTATGAGTCTCTATTTCTATCTCTGGAATACCGTTATTACCATACACTTATTATTTATTTATCATTTGACTTACCCCTGCCATAGCATGAGAGTGGTTTTATCATAAGTATATATATTTGTCAATATCTCTATGCCAACACAAGTCCATAGCCCCCCTGTGGATAAAATATAAATAACGATACTTGGCATACTCCTAGATAAAATGGTACAATGGTATATTATCTGTGCGCTTGCGGATACTTAATATATATATAATTTTCTCTGAGTTTACAAGTGTCATTAATAATTACCAACCAACGCATTTCTGGCATCATTGCTAGGGATGACAACTTAGTATTAAGGTGATGCTAAGGAATGCCAACAAGCATTTCTGGCGCTGGTGCCGGGGAGGGCCACATGGCTAAGAGAATTGACCAAATAAATACTTATTGATAAAATCATAACACCTCTACTTTAGCAGGCTTACCCTTGTTTGTCTTTGTTCATATCTTATACAGGGTATTGCAGGATTGGTCGTGATTTACCAATAATTTCCATCCACCAGAATCAACCAATGCAAGAGAAAGCTCAACACTAGTTTCTGAAGCTATGGCTGACAAGACCCTGCGTGAGTTCTCTGCTCCAAGCACCGAGAAAATTCGCACTGGACCAACGCTCAGAACTACCAACCTCAATTTTGAGCTCAAGCCAATCCTCATGAACATGGTGCAAGCTACCCCATTCAGTGGAAAGGCACATGAAGATGCTAGTGCTCATCTTTAGAATTTTCTAGAGATAAGTAGCACAGTCGTCGTCAAGTACGTTGCTCAAGATATTATACTACTTCGTTTATTTCCATTCTCACTAGTGGGAAAGGCAAAGCAATGGTTCTACACCAACAAAGATCACATCAACACGTGGGCAAAGTGTTCAAAGGCCTTTCTAGAAAAGCTCTTCCCTGTAGGCAAGACAAATGCCTTAAGAGGAAAGATCTCCAATTTTCAATAGCAGAAGGGAGAAACCATTCCCGAAGCATGAGAACGTTTCCATGAATACATTTCATATTGTTCTCATCATGGGATGGAAGATTGGTTGCTCAGCAAGGCTTTTATCATGGATTAACTTAGAAAGCTCACGAACAACTGGATGCAACTACTGGAGGATCATTTATGTCACTCACCCTTAGAAAAGCTAAAACTCTTATGGAAAAGATAGCCTCTAATCAAGGCTGGTCTCAATGCAATATTCAATCATGCAATAAGAGCGAAGAAGTACCAGAAGTGGTGTGCGCACTGTCAACCAAGATGTACATCTTGTTGAATTGGCTTGAACAACGAGCCAATTACAAGAAAGATTGTCAGTCCATTCAAGATGCATTCAATGCTCAAACCACCTGTGGAGAATATTTGGGGGTTGAATTTCCTGAATATCAAGAGGATGCAAATATCATTATCAATAATTCTGCTCCACAACAACAGAGACAAGGATGGAATCAACAACAATGGTTAAATTACTAAGGTAAGTACCTAGGTAGTTACTATAATTGTTCTAATTCTAAACATCCATCCTTGAGAAACTAAATCTTAGAACAAGCTAGGATTAATGAGAATATTTCTAAGAAGCTTGCTTTTAATGATAAGATCCTAGAAAACATAAATACTAAAATGGATAGTTTTTCTTATGCTATAAAAGACCAACTTAGCTATAATAAAAAGATAGAATCACAATTAGCCCAATTGGCTGCTGCTCTGCATTTTGCCACTAACCTTGAGATGGTAAATGCCATAACCACAAGAGGTGGCAAGTCTACTAGTGATCCACCATATCTGACAAGGACAGGTAAGACACCAGTGGTAGTGCAGGAAGAGGAGAAGAGAACCGATAAAGTTGAAGAAGTTGGGCCACAAGAGCAAGAGTTAAAACAAGATTTTCATAACACGGCCCTCCTACCATTTCCACATAGAAATCAGAAAGCCAAAATGGATGAACAGTTTGGTAAGTTCATAGAGGTAATTCAAAAGTTATATATCAATATTCTGTTGCTAGATGCCATACAGGTACCTACCTATGCGAAGTATCTCAGAGACATCCTCAACAACAAAAGGTCACTGCCTTCCACTGAGGTAATTAAGTTAACGAAGGAGTGTAGTGCGGCCATCCTAAACACTTCACCTATCAAGAAGAAGGATCTAGGATGTCCCACTATCGATTGTTCGATCGGAAGCTAGAACTTTGAGAATGCATTATACGATCTTGGAGCAAGTGTTAGTGTCATGCCCAAAAAGGTCTTCGATAATCTCAACTATTCAACACTCACATCAACATCGATGTGTTTGCAACTGGCCGACTAATCGGTCCGCTATCCTGCAAGAATCGCTGAGAATATTCTAGTAAAAATACAAAATTTCTTTGTTCCTATAGATTTTGAAGTACTTGACATGCAGGAAGACATGAAGACACCCCTCATACTTGGGAGACCCTTCCTGAGTACTACAAATGCTCACATTGATGTCGGAGCCAGAGAAATTAAATTTCATATTAATGGAAAGGAAGTGCGGTTCGCTTTCAAGCCAAGATCGAAACAATGCTCCAATCTATAGTGGCATGAGAAGCAAGTATCAAGGTCTCCATCTCCAGGACCTACTGACGCACCTAAAGAATAAACCCGAATGGAGAAGTCTGATTTGGTGGACTTAAAGTTCCGAACCCTTGCCGAAAAGAAAATGAGTAAGATCACCGGCAAGCTCAAGTAGGCGATATCGTTCCATTCAACAAGAAGTTCTTCATCTCGAGCAAGCACTGACATGGAGGTCGATCCTCTGTCTCCCACTGTTGGAGCACCGTCCCGATCAGCCCCCATGGAGAGGAATGTTCTTTTGCAAGAGAAGCAGCTCAAGCTTTGGGGAGATAGGAAGAAGAACATCTACAAGAAGCTGAAGACCTGAGATTTTGTCCTCACTCCTGCCTATGATCCAACCCTACTACAAGCCACAGGTATGACCTATGAATTCAAACTTATTTTAAGACCGTAGGATGGGAGGATGCTTGAGAAATTGATGAGCTAGGGTGTAAGCTTTTGACTACTGAATTTTTTTGCACTCTGCATCCCACCAATTCGGAAGTTTCATTTAGACTTTTCGAGAAAGAATTTTCTATTCCCTAGAAAAATTTTAGTGAACTTTTTGGATTTCACTCTCAGTGCATAATTGATGTAGACTCCGCCATACAAGACTTTGATAGGAATAAATTTTGGAGGGAGATTTCAAAAGAAATTGTTTGCTACCGCCCTCGCACCAATGAAATTCACCATCCTACTTTGCGATTCATGCCCAAATGGCTAGGATTTTCTCTTTTTCCTAGAAGTGATTTATGCATAGTTAGGAATGATGAACTAAAACTGCTTTATGACATGTTCAAAAGAAAGAAGGTCTCACCCATAATATTCATGATGACACAATGGTTAGAAATTCCTAGTCTTAAGGGAGATGTTGGGTGCACTTCTTTGGTCACCCGCATAGCTAAAAATTTGGGTCAGCTAAAAAATGCTTCTGTTATTAACATCGACTTTCCCCGCTGGCATATTGATTATGACTATTTTAATCATGCACATATGTTAAAAAGGGTAAGGATGGGAAACTTGTCATGATGTATGTGGATCATACAACCGAGTTCCCATTACCAGACCGGAACCTCGGTCTGTATACAATGGATTCGTTTGTGTTTGATTTGTAGAGAAAGGAGGAAGCACCTCGTAGGAGTGCCTCTGCGAGGATCACTCACAACCTGTAGCCTCGATACCGTGGAGACGACCCCATTCTAGATGGCCCAGCCTTCACCGGCTACACATGATTTGATCAAGCAGGACCTTCCTAGGTGCACCATCCTATGCATGTAGGCTGGGACCAGCCAAGATCTTCCCATATGCACCAACCTGAACATGCTGGGTGGGAGTAGCCTCCTCCGCATCATTCAGAGAGTTCCTGGCATCAAGGCTAAAGTGCATAATGGCAGGATGGCAACTTTGATTACTATCAGTAGCAGGCATATGTGGAGGTCTCTAGTGGCTACCAGGGAGGACGTATGTCCTTCTCTGCTTGTGGCTTCCATGACAACCCCACAGGCTATCATGATCAAGACATGGGCCACCATCCGCCGCACATGGGTTATCATAAGCAGCAGATGGAACACGCTCACTTCGACACCAGGCTCACTACCATCGAGGAGAGCCAGCATGAGATCCAGAACACTCTGCACCAACATTCCTAGTGGCAAGAAGAAGCAGGACAATGCTTTGCCGCCATCCAGCAGCACCAGGAGCAGGAGAATTAGAATTGGCAGTAGTTATTCCAGGGTCTCAACATCGACCCGCCATTCTGAGAGACTGCAGCAATACCCAGCTTGGGGGATGAGCCCCCATTACTTCAAGTAAGTTTTTCTTTTTGGTATTTTATTATTTTCTTTAGTTTATTTAATTTTTGAATTTGTATTGTTATTAAAAAAATGCAAAACTAAGAAAACAAAAATACAAGTTTGTCTTTATCTTCTATATATATTAGTGTGTACAAAGTTTGCTTTAAGTTTAATTTGCTCAAGGTATGCCTTAGTTTCTTGTTTTTAAGAGTCAAATAAATGAATAGAACTTGAAGATGATCTCACATGATAGAATGATGAATAGTTGCTCTATTGTAATTCCTTTCAAGTACCTAGTTTTCAACCTAGAATTCTCCCGAGTTTTGGATGAAATTGATTTGACATGAAATTTTGCTCTGAACTTGAAACTCGTGGGTAACAAATGCTTGATCTAAATCTAGGTAATTGACGGATATGATATGAGAAGGTCTGAGTTGCTATTTATCTTGTTCCAAGTGATACTACGGTATGACAAAGCATGAATTTCTACTAGAGCCAAACATGATATCTAGGCTAGGAAAAATTTCTACTTATATGCTACTTGTTTTGTTGATGCCTTATGAGAGTTTTGTCATGCTCTTAAAATCAAGATCACGTACACACCACCCACATATGCACTATTCCTACACTAGGGATAGGCGCAAAAACATGCCTTCCATCTGGATCCACCCAAAAATATTCTACTCCTACACTGGGGGTGAACACAAAAATATGCTTCATAGATTTCCACCACATAAATGCTCCAAGTTCTTGTTGTTATCTCTCAAATATTTTATTATAGAAAAGAGGCATGGGGCTATGCAAAAGTTATTCATAAAAAAAAGAGGAGAGAAAACAATGGGCTTAGATGCCCGCCTAAAAAAATTAAAATGAGATGAATAAGATAGTCTATGTTTTCTTGCAAAGATGATTCCAAGTTCAAATGAGAGACATGTTTCCAAGGAGTATAGTAGAATTAGGCTAGCCACCATATTTATATCCACCATATTCCACACACATGCACATCTTGATTTGATTGTATGACCCAACTCTCTTTGGATCCAAGGTTTGACTTTACAATATATGTATTACAAGTATGCTCTTTCATGCAATTTCCATTCCTATGAGATCCACATAAGCCTTAGTTTTAGGAAAATAAAGGCATATCATCATTTATTGCCTTAGTGAGGATCCATAGATACCACATATATAAGAGAGACTTGAGAGTGTCATACAATTGAATCTCTGAATTTTATTTTGAAAACTTACAAAAACTCTAGAACAATGGTTGAACAAAGAACTTGAGACATGGTGCTTGACTTGATCATTCTGTCTTTCAATTGCTCAAGATCCAAGTGAAAGCTCAAAAGCCCTATGGTTGAAGGTAATATGGGTGAGTTTGAAAGTCAGATCAGTTTATTCTAATCCAGAGGAGAATTTTTGATTGAACGCATGTGTACTTTTGAGGAGTTGCATCAATGTTTTCAAAATCCTTAAACTCCTGATCCATTGTTAAGATTAGCGTTATTCAGGGATGAGCAAAGGCTTAACTTGAGGGAGTTTGTTGACGGTAGTTATCATCCATCAAAAACCATCAACCTAACTTGAATAAATGTATAAATAGGATCACCAACATAGATTTAGGGGTTTAAACTAACAATTTCCACAAGTTTTGGTCAATCTATGTTTTCAGCAGGGTTTATCCAGAAAACTATCAAGAGGGATCAAATCGTCAAATAAAAACACGCTTATCCGGGGCGAAAACTACTCCAGAAGGTTCTAGAAGACTCGAGAAGACACTTCATCGAAGTGGAGGCCGAGGCGCTGACATGTGGGGCCAGCCAGCCCCACTTGTAAGTTGGCTAGCCCCGTGTCCCCACCTGGCAGTCCCTCCTTCGTATGTTAGTTCTCCACCTTCCCTTTTAAGGATTGCAAAAGACTTAGTAAATAAGGAATGGCTTAGGAATCTTTTGCTCTTAACACATCTCCTGCTCAGCCGTACTACATTTTATGAGTCTCTATTTCTATCTCTGGAATATCGTTATTACCTTACACTTATTATTTATTTATCATTTGACTTACCCCTGCCATAGCATGAGAGTGGTTTTATCATAAATATATATATATTTGTCAATATCTCTATGCCAACACAACTCCATAGCTCCTCCCTGTGGAGAAAATATAAATAACGATACCAGGCATACTCCCAGGTAAAATGCTACAATGGTATATAATTTGTGCGCTTGCGGATACTTAATATATATATATATTTTTCTCTGAGTTTACAAGTGTCATAAATAATTACCAACCAATGCATTTCTGGCATCATTGCTAGGGATGACAACTTAGTATTAAGGTGATGCTAAGGAATGTCAACAGTCGGCTCGAGCAGCTGACGTGCGGGCCCAGAAGCCCCTGAACCCCTAGAGGCCGAGGAGAGCTTGTCTTCTTGTGTCACACCCCATGCATGACCCTATCGGGGGAGCGGCCAACAAGGCCGCACCCAAAGTGCTGCATCGAGGAGCCCCCGAGCCTCGATGACTCGAGGCGTGTCTTCTTGTGCTCGAGACTTGGTTAGCATCATAGGCCAGGAAGGAGCCAAGGATCGAGCTTAGGTTCCCTGCCAATCGAGAACCTAAGGCTCAAGGTAGCCCCGAGCCCTGAGCAAAGGCCTTGGCATGCTCAAGCATGGGCAAGTTCCTTAGTCTGAGGGTGCACACGAGCGTACCTGATGGCTATAGGCCCTGAGCCCCTAGGCGATCCTAGAGGGATCGATTGGGGGTCTCTTCGGTCAGGAACCAAAGATCTAAGGCTTAACATACCCATATGTTAGGATCTCGTCAGGAGCCCCTGAGCCCTTCGTGGCCTCACCTAGCCTGGTTCATGATGGCGACGAAGGGCTAAATTCAATCTTCTGGTGACCGAACTAGCCATGGCGAGGATGGCCTCCACTGATGAGGGTGCGATGACCTACGTGGGGCTCTTTTCCCTAGTGTGACAAGGTACTCGACTGACAAGGCCGAGCAATAGTGGTGCTGACCGCTCTTTTGATCCTATGTCATGTAGGTCTACAGCCTGAGCTAAGGTTCGGTGAACTCGTCTAGGAGTTACTGACTTTAGGCCAAGGGGCACCCTTCTTTTTGGTCAGAGCCTGCTGTGGGTCATGTGATCGAGAGCGTCTGGGCTCTGGCTTGGGGCCACATGATCACCTAGTGCGCCACACCCTTTTGGGGGCTTCAGTAAGCAGGCCTCGATCCTCTCGGGCTAGCCTTCTTAGGCTAACCTTTTGTGGCCATAGGTTGGGGCATAGGGAGCACATCGAGCTCAGGTAAGGGTCCCTTGTTGGGCCTATAGCTCAGCGGCTACTGGCCCTAATTTGGGGATTTGGTTGGTTTTTGGGAGTGCACCACCCGAGCGCTCATCGATCGAGGGGTCGGTGTCACAGGGTCAGAACCGTGGCAAGCATTGTTATTCAAGTCGATGTCAGAGTACGTGTCTTCGATGGCTTGGGTGGACTAAAGAACATAAGAATCACAGAGAGGATGCAACGGTTTATCTTGGTTCAGGCCAATTGGTGCCCTATGTCTAGCAGTTGGTGATCCTTATACTCAAAAGCACCCAAAATCAGGGGTTTACAACAGGGTTGTAGAGAGATTTGGCAATGGGTTCACTCGGTGCTAATCCTAAGGTTGCCTCACCGCTGGTAGAGTTTTCCCCTTGTTAGAGAGGAGGAAGACAATGGGATGCAGTGGAGGAACTCTCAATGCCCCTCTCTGGGTTGCCTTGCTCTTGGTGCTGAGCCAAGGCCAAAGGATAGAATGGAGTGGAATGATCTGTCTTCTGATGATCGTCACCCTAGGTACGACCTTATCCCTTATATAACTAGATAGGTCAGGTACATGGTGGTTTGGGGGAACTAGTCTATGGTCTACATGCGCTGGAGTCTAGGAGAGCCTTGCAGCGACGTGTTGTGGACCATGGCGGTGTTGTGGAGCCGAAGAAGCCTTGGGCATCATCCGGCTGCTCTGTTCTGACACTCTACATGTCAGGCTATGTTAGCTTGGACCGGCCTCCACTAGGCAGGCCCAAGGGCCTCCAAGCCCCTAGAGGCCATGGGGAAGCTTTGCCTTCTTGTGTCACACCCCGTGAGTGACCTTGTCAGGAAAGTGGCCGGCTATGCCATGGCCAAGGGGCAGCACTAGGGAGCCCCCGAGCCTCGGTGATTCAGGGGGTGTCTTGTTGCGCCTGGGCCTTGGTTGGTGTCATTGGCAGGGTAGAAGCCAAGGGATGGGCCAAAGTGTTGTCATAGATCGGGAGCCTCAGGGCTTGGGCAAGCCCCCGAGCCCCCAAGCAGAGGTCATGGTGGAGTTAGGCTCGACCGGGTTTCGTCTCAAAGGGTGCACGCTAGCATACCCGATGGGTATAGCCCTTGAGCCCCAGGTGATCCCAGAGGGGTTGATCGAGGGGTCTTCATCGTTCGAGAACCATTAGATCCGAGGCTTAACATACCCATATGTTAGGATCTCATCAAGAGCCCCTGAGCCCTTTTTGGCCTTACTTGGTGTGAAGGTGAAGAAGAGCTGAATTCAATCTTCTGGTGCCTGAACCCTCCTTGGCGGGGATGGCTTCCACTGACAAGGGCATTGTGCCCTACTTGGGGCCATCTTGTTCGATGTGATGGGCGTTGCTTGGCTGTCAGGGCCGAGCAATGATGGTGCTGATCTTTTCATGAGCCTATGTCGCACAGGACTTCAACTCGAGCGAGGGCTCGGTGAACTAGGCTCTAGCTCAGGGCCAATTGATCATCTGGAGTGCCATGCCCTTCTAATTGCTGTGATAGCAGGTCCCGATCCTCTCAAGCCGGCCTTCTAGGCCTGACCTTAGATTAGGGTGCGAGGAGCGTGCCGAGCCTTGGACAGAGGCCCTCATTGGGCCCACTGCTCAGCGGCTCCCACCCCAACTCTAGGGAGTTGGTTTGTTTTAGGGGTGCACCACCTGAGCGCCCATCGATCAGGGGGTGAGGTTACTCCATCTGAAGAGCTGGCGTAGCCCACGAGGTCATAGTGGGGCCTCCCTATCAGTGGGAGTGGTGGCTTTTGGGCATGTCCCTTCCACTGATGTCTTACGTAGGTGGTTGATGGCGTCTGGACCATTGTGCCTTGAGGAGGAGTTATGGCGTGCACCCCTGTGCCATCCTACTTCATTTGGGAGATGGGATGTCGAGGCCACATGGAGCAGATCTGGCGGAGGAGGAGCCATGGCACTTGGTACGTGTGGATCCAGGCCGTCGATGATAGCCGGTGGGCCTAAGGGGAGTTGGATCCCCTCAAGTCCTGTGAGGAGGCATGCGCGGAGTGGGTGGTGTGCATGGTGGAAAGTGGAGCAGGGACTTGACTCATTGTTAGCAGTTCCCTAACTCTGCCTTTATTGCACGACCATCATCACGCAACCGCCCAGAGACGTGCTACGGGGATTGAGGAGACGCCCAGCTAATTCTCTAGGGCCCCTTTAGGCCATTGATGGCTGATCAGAGGGCCTAGAGCCACTCACAGTGCATTGTCTATGCTATAAAGGGGAGCCCTAGGGGATGCATCATCTTCAATGCCTTCCTCCAGCCCCTTCACTTCTTCTCAGATCCATCTTCTTCGGTGGTGATGGCGATGATGAAGTGCGATGCTTCCCTCTGGGTGAGCCTGTCTTGTTGTGCCAGACGATTGCTTCTTTGAGGGTGGAAGGACTCCAGCGTGGCCCTAGCCATAGCTCGGGATTGAGGGAGTCATGTCGCTAGGGCCTTCTGCGGGGGCATCAATGCTCGCCTGTTGTAGCGCGAATGGGTGATAGCTGACCTGCCCTCTTGAGCTGCTCCCATGGCGTCATCGGTGGGGGCGGTGAGGGCGCGCACATAGGAGCAGCAAGGCGGTGTTAGCAGGCTTCTAAGCACCTATGAGGCTTGGAGGCGCTCAGCTCCGCATCGCTACTCTCAACCCCCCGATCATCTGTCCGAGCATGTGGTCGGGCTAGACGTTGTGCTCTCCAAAGGGCTCAGGTGGCTGAGATTGGGCCAGTCTCCATGCTGCATCCAGGAGATCTCTGCCTCCCTCGGGTGGCTCACCGAGCTCCTAGGCCTAGGGATCCTGACCTCCCCCTTCAGTCTTAATGAAGGTCATCCCTCTAGGGGAGGTTGGGTCACTTGCATGGCCAGTCGCTGGTGGGCCTTCTCTGGCGCCCTGCCACGACGTTGGCACCCTGCATCTTCCCAATGTTTTTTGCCACCATATATTGTAATTGGCTCATTCCCAATTAATGAAATAAAATTACTTTCGTTTGTAATCCCATTGCTCTTGAGTGGTGCTCAGAGACTTAGTCCCTCATTGGGATGGGCTATTATGATGATGGCCTCATTGGCCAAGATCACCACGCCCGTGCTACTAGAGGGTATGTCCATGAGAACCCCGGGTTTACGGTCATTCTGTGCCCCAGTCATGTCCCCTAGAGGGGAAATCCTCGGCTTCCCAATCAAGAGACTTGTATAGTTCCTGAGCACGTCTATGTGCAGTCAGGGGCTCGCTGCCTCCCTCGATGGGTCACCACGAGTGGCTCAGAATTGGTACTCCGACATCGCTCATCCAGACAGTCGAGACACTTCTAGGCATCCAGGCTACAGCCGCGTGGGCTCATCTCTCGAGCATCCCTCGCACTTTTGGTGCTTTGGGCGGCCTTGAAGCCTGGTGGGCCAGCCTTAAAACACATGGTGATGCCCCTTCTAGAGGGGCCCCTGGACCATCGTGCGGTGGGGTGGCTCGATCCAATGAAGGATCAGGAAATAGGCAGGTACCTACAAAGAAAATAGAATGGACACAAGAGAAGGGAAAGATGACATAGCTGGTAACACGGTGGTCAGGGCTGTTCCATTAGCGCCTTGCTGATCCTTCGCCCGGTCCTCTTGCTCCGTTTGTCCCATCCTCACCTTGCTCGGGGGCCTTCTGCAGTGGTCATCCTTGAGAAAGGTCAGCAGGAGGTTAGTGTTGACACTTCTTAGCGTAGCTACAAGGTTTGTATCCCAAGCAACTGTGTTAGAAGTGCTTATTGGTATTTTTTAGCGTCGTCACTAATAATTAGCAATGCCACTAAGTAATAGCCTTGATAGTTCCTTAACAATTTTAGATATTTATCCATAAGTGCACGGAGCTATCATTGTAGCATTTCACCCGGAAGTATTTAGGGTATCGTTATTTAAATTTTTCCCAAAGGAAGGCATTTGATTAAGAGTCTTGTATGGATATGAACTTGAATAATAATGCTTACAAGTGCACCAAAGTTTATAACAGGGGTAAGAACGGTGATTTCAAGATAGTGGACACACACTTGGCATTCCTCAAAGAATAAAATAGAAAAGAAGGAATAAAAAAATAATCCTAAGGTCGAGCAGGCATTGGTCTAGTATAGTCATACAAAGAATAGTTAATAATCATACAAGTTACATAATTTGTTTTAGGGTTAAGTGTGAAGCAGGTCGGGAGGCCACCAGTCTGCCAGCATCCTCATGTGACAATTTAGACTCCTACACCCCAGTCAAACTTGGGGGATTACAAGGGACAGACAAGGCTGTCACCACCTATGGCCTACCCCTCAACCGTGGAAAGGGACAATGCATTCACCTATCTCTCCATACCCAAGCACCACGCTTGTGTATATAGAAACTACCCAAATCCCCTCAGGTCCCCGACCCTACGGATCGACAGGTAAAGGACTTGGGCACACCTGACGGCACGGTGAACCGCCACCTCAACTTAGCTCTAATTCCGATTATATAAGTTTTTTTTGGCCTCCTGATTATATAAGTTATATCAGTAGTTAAGCATAAAGTTAAGTGTGCTACTTTCATGACACACAAACTATAGACTAGTTCATATATCAAGAATATAACACAATAACTATACTCTAGTTCATAAGTATGACTATAAATGTAAGATGAGAGCATGACTTTGGAAGAACTTATATCTCTATACATACCCAAAGGTCTCTTCTTCCAAGGAGCCAAGCTCTCCAAGGTATCTTTGCCTTGCTCTAAAGTTACTACTAAAAAGGAAAAGCTACAAGAGTGAGTGAGGTGTGTGAGGTGATGCTCAAGTTGAGTGTGTGTTGTAGAGGGAGGGGTACCCCTCTATTTATACACGGAGCTAGGCAATGCTAGAGGCTATTCCTGGCATGAGGACTGGCTCCCACCGCCATAGCATGGAGTCATGCCATCGCCTATCGAAGGGGTGGCTGAGCAGCGCCAGCAGGGGGTCGCCCACCCCTAGGGGTTAGCCACCCTGTGACTAAGCCGCCTCGCCACCGCCTTCGCATGGCAGGCTCTGGGCTAGACCTGGATTAGAGCCCGGTGGTGCTTTGCCTAGTTTGCACTAAGTTGATGGGCGTCTCCCTTGTTCCTTTGCGCAAATCAGCGTCGAAATGCGTCTTTCGATGAATTATTCCATGTATTTGTGTTTGTGACCTGTAAAATAATGTTCTCCAAATAGATATGGAACTTGGTTAATAGTAAATGCAGATATGTTTAAGATTGCTTATTTCTTCTCTTTTTGTGTCTTAATTGGTGGTCGGATTTAATCAGTAAGGACCGCCAACAAGCTTCCCCATGCTTTACCTTTCTTCGTCCGGAGCAGATAGCTAAGTTATTGGTTGTTGATCAGGAGTTGCTACAATGCCAAATATAATTCACAAGTGTCATGTCTATAACAAAGTATTCTTCCTTAATTTAAATAAGTTTGGCATTCTATCCACCCTTTTAACTTAATTCCTGTGGGGCTTATTGCTTTTCCAAGTCTTAGGTTGCAAGATAGAACGGTTTTAACAGAATTACAAATCATTTATTCTTTGATCAACCTTCTATCCGAAGATTTTATGAGTTTTGCAAAATAAAACATAAGTTCCTCAAATGATTCACTCGATTGCTCAATGTGTATGATCCTCACCAAGGCATTTGATTGTTTTGTCTTCTTTTCATCTATCTCTAAAAGGCTTTGAGTGGAGTTTTAGGTAGGTATGAATGAGAGGCATACTTACATTACATATATTGCTAAGTCAAAAACCGGATCCAAGGAGATGCAAGTCATACACTTTGATCAAGATGTGCAAGTGTGTGGAATATTTTTCTAATCCTAATATTTTTGGTACTCCTTTGATAAGGACTTTCTCTCTTTTGATAATTGCTTTAGAAGTATGGGCTATCTTTATCTGTTCAACATTTTGGAACCTTCATGTGTTCTATTTTTTTCTTTTTCTTTTGCTATTTTGAGAGCTTCATGTGTGTCTCTCTCTTTTTAGCATAGCCCCATACTTTGTTTTGGCATATGAAAACTTTAGAGAGAAAAAATCATGACAAATGAATAGAGTTTTTATTTGGTGGACGGAAAAAACATATTTTTGCGTAACTCTTAGTGTAAGAGTTGGCATTTTATTTGTGGGCGTTCGTGAATCTTGATCATGGGTGCATGACTAGAATCTCTACAAGGGTCACAACAATTTGACAAAACTCAATGTTAATATAAGCAGCATATGACTAAGGTTTTAAATTTGAATCATGTCATATGGTCGTGGTAGGAATTCATAATCATTGAGGACTTTTGATTTTAGTATTTTTAAAATAAAAACTCCAGATGTCAAGTTTCTCTTAGAACAAAGTCATAGCATGTTCTATTTACCATATTATAACTTGCAACAACTTAGAAAATGATCATGCTTTTGCAACCTACAAGTTTCAAGTTTTAGGATGAGATGTTCTGGCCAATAAACTTAAAGCTTGAGGAATACTAAGTTACAGCCTAGGCACAGATGAATTAGGTATCAGATGTTGTGGAAGTCTAAGCATGGCAGTGCCTTCATTCGGGTCGAGAAGACCTCATGGAGAGAATCCACTAGGAAAGACAAAGTTGGAAAATGTTGTAAGCAACGGAGCACTACTGGAGGCCGTGGCTTTGCCGAGTGTTTTTACACTCGGCAAAGAGCCCTTTGCACTCGGCAAAGTCCGCTCGGCAAAATTTTTCTCGGCAAAGGGTCTTTGCTGAGTGCTTTTTATCCAGGCACTCGACAAAATAAAAAAATTTTGCCGAGTGCTTGGGGTGGCACTCGGCAAAATATTTTCGGCCGTTGCGGCGCCGGGCGTTAACGGTTATTTTGCCAAGTGCCCGATCCAGCACTCGGCAATTTTTTTTAAAAAAATTACTTTGCCGAGTGCCCTAGCCCAGGCACTCGGCAAAGTTTTTTTTATAAAAAAAGTACTTTGCCGAGTGCCCCTGCCCAGGCACTCGGCAAAGTTTTTTTTTAAATAATTTCTTTACCGAGTGCCCCTGTTTAGGCACTCGGCAAAGAATTTCTGTTTTTTTTAAAAAAAATACTTTGCCGAGTGCCGCGGCAAGGCACTCGGTAAAGAAATTTTATATTTTAAAAAAAAAATCTTTGCCGAGTGCCTTGCCCATGGCACTCGGCAAAGACCCCGAGAATTGCAATTTTTTTTACATTTCATTGTAACAGACAATATATATATATATATATATATATATATATATATATATATATATATATACATCAATCATCACATCTATATCACCAACATGCATTATATATCACAAGCACACGCATATTTAATAAATCCATCGAAAATCCATCACAAATGCACCAAAGTTCAACATCACAAGTTTATTATTACAAGTTCAACATCCCTACTGCGGCGACGGAGACTGCAGGTGTGGCCCCCCGGACTGCGGTGAAGGACCGGACTGCGGCGAAGGGTTGACGCGATCAGCCGCCGGTGACACGGTAGCAGGATTGTTTGAACCCGCCGATGGAGGCTGCACAAAAGAGAAGAGATTGCATGTGTTAGACTCAAAATTGAAAATTTCGGCAGCACCTCCCCTGCACGGGGAGGTTTCCAACCTGCAAGAAACAACGGCACAAAGGCCGACAATCACAACGGCACAAAGGCCGACAATCCCAACGGCATGAAGGCCGAAAATCACAACGGCACGAAGGCCGACAATCCCAACGGCACGAACGCATTAAACTTTCATACTCACAGGAGTGAAGTGTCGAACCGGAGCTGGAGCTGGCAACTGCACTTGGACACCCGATGCTTGCCCGATGGTTTGCATGATCTAATACATGTCCACCATCTGCTTCTTCATGGCCTCCAGCTCTGCGGTCAGGTGCGCTTGCGTCTCTCTTATCTCTGCCAGCTCGGCCTGCAGTGTTTCAATCACATATTTCAGTATTGCAAATCTGATCAATGTGTGTAACGTTCAATGTATGATGAGTGAAACCAGAATTACCTGAAGTTCGTCGACCCACGACAGTGTTGGAGTAGGCCGTGCACGTATGGGAAGGCTTCTGGCCATGCTCCGTGCCCTCACGTTAGAGAGAGAGGGTGCAGAGCTCGAGGAGTCAGCGCCGTCTGCAATCCACAACTGCCCGTGCTTCCTACCTTGCCCCAGCCTCACGATCACCTCTGTCTCAAGGGGCTCAGTGCTCAGATTGTGATCTGAGCCACGGAGCGCCCTAACCGTCTCCGTGTAGTCTCTGACCTTAGCGTGGACGCTCGGGTCAGAGTAAGCCTGGGCAGTGGCATCCGGGTTGAAGACGACACCGGATTTCACCGGGCCCATGTGGGACACAACCCATGCCCCAAACTCCGATAAGTGAGGATAGGTCCTAATCCCACCCGTGGATCCGTAGATGAGGTTAGTTTCCATGCTACACTCCTATCCGAGACGGAATTTCGACAGCACCTCCCCGCTGTTCTCCCGATACACATCCTGCAAGGGAGAGTGTGTATCCGGAGAACAACAGGGGGTGATGCCGAAACACCGTCTCGGACCAGAGTGGACCATGAAAACTAACTCATCTACGCATCCGTGGGCTGTCCAAAAAACGTGGACAATCCAAAACAGAAACGCTCGCAGATATGCAAAGACCTGCATAACTCCGACCGTATCTCTTTCGGACGGGAGACGCCTAACTGGGATCAGCGACCTAAGACCATGATACGGATAGAGGGGTTATACCTAGGGTGCCAGTGAGGTCAGGCTAGCGGGGCTGTGGCGAGTCGGTGCAGTGGCGCCGCGACGCGGTGCAGGCAGACCCGCAACGCTGACGAAGACAATCGGGGTCACCGAGGTCCCTCCGCCGAGGCCTCCTCCTGCATAAAAAGGCAATACATTAGTGACAATTGAAAATTTCAGCAGAACCTCCCCTGCACGGGGAGGTTTCAAAAACCTGCAAAAAAGATCGGCACGAAGGCCAACATCCACAAACAACGGCTCGATGGCCGAAAACCACATACAACAACTATTACTACTAACAAGGGCTCGATGGCCGACATCCATTGCACGATTTGAATAGAAAGGGAAGGGTGAACCTAGTGTGCTCGTCGACGATGGGCGGAGTCGGGAGCAGGGCGCCGAGGGCATGGCACCGCCGCTAGCAAGGCGTGGACAGCGGCCGGGGCTCCTCCTCCCTTCTTCCTCCTCCCTTCTCCTCTCCACCTCCCTTCTCCTTCTTCCTCCTCCCTTCTCCTCTCCTCCCTCCCTTCTTCCTTCTTCCTCCTCCCTTCTCCCTTCTTCCTCCTCTTCTCTTCCACCTCTTCTCCCCTTCCCTTCTCTCCCTCCTCCCCTGCTCCTCCTACCTCCCCTGCTCCTATGGGTGGCGTGGCCAGGGAAGGGACGGTCGGGACACGGCCACCGCTGCCGGAAATGGCCAGCCGGCACCAGCCAGCCACCTCTGGGTGGCCGAGGAGAGGGGGGCCGGGCCGCGGGGAGCTGCCGCGGCGGGGCGCGGCCGACGACGGGCGTAGTCGCGGGCGAGGTCGGAGGAGAGCGCGGGCGCGGGGGCGGCCGGCGGTGGGCGTGGGCGCACGCGGGCGCGGGGGCAGCCGGCGGTGGGCGTGGGCGCACGCGGGCGCGAGGACGGGGCTCGCTGGCGGCGGCGATTTGCTGGCGAGGGCGCGGCAGCGGCGGGGGTGGGCGCGGGGGAGCGGGCGGGTGGCTGGGGGCGTGACTTAGGGTTGGGCCGCGCGGGGGTTGGGCCGGTGGGCTTTTAGTGCCCAGTTTTTTTTATTTCAACTTTGCCGAGTGCCCCCTGGGCCGGCACTCGGCAAAGCCCACTTTGCCGAGTGCCCCCATGGCACTCGGTAAATTTTTTTTTGATTTTGGGCCCAAATTTTTTTCTGGGGCCTTGTGACAGTATTTCAAACTCTATTTTAAAATTTGGGGCAATTTTGACTTTTTTTATATATTTCATTAGTTTATTTCGTTTCGTCGAATTTTTCGGGATATTTCAAATTTGAACTGCAGGTACATGTAATAATGGACTTTGGTCATCCAAAAATTGATACTCATGATATTTAGGGTATGTTTAGGCCGTATCCAGGAACTCACATGAAATCTCGAGCATCTCATTGACGTAATATGCTGAGGTACTTGCCGGAAATGTGATTTTAAATTATATAAAATACAAACGAAGTCCGAAAATCACGAAACTTGTCGAGGCGTCGTGTTATCGCATGTGGAGGCTGTGATAAAAAATTGAGAAGGTTTCGAGCAAGTTGTGAGAAGGTCTCATAATTGTCTTTTCCCTATATTCAAAGTCCTCCTGTGTTGTTATCAATCTTGATAAATTTCCACGATGTCCCTCTCGTAAATGTAGTACCTCTCAATATGTATGGTCACAACTGGCCGGCTGGGCAGGATAGATTCCCCAACTCTTGTTTCTGAGTTGCTGTGGTGTCAACTTTCTGAGACCCTACAGCTAGTGCAAGTGTTCAACCACGCCAGGTTTTGATTGCTCTCTGCACTTGCAGTTTACAGGATCAATCATAGATTTTAGACTGATGAACAGGGACAATCTGACTCATATATGTATGCAATATTTTGCTTTCTTTCCGTGCATGCAGGACAACCGATTCTACAGGTTGCTTTGATCAGTCTTAATGGCAGCAGAGATGGTCGGTTCTGCGGTGGCCCAGGAAGCTGTTAATGAAGTCTTATCAAGAATCAAAGAGGGTTATGCAGAGAAGTCAGATGCAAAGGAGCACATAGAGAGGATGGAGATGGCGCACATCAAGCTAGAAGCTGCCCTTGAGGCATCCAACAAGTGGAACATCACTAGTCCGCCACTACTGCGCTGGAGGAGCAAGCTTAAGCGTGCCACACAGGAGTGCGACCACACTTTGCGCCGGCAAGAAGAGGAAGAAGTGAAACAAGGGCTACAGAGCTCCTCCTTTCCTAAGAGGGTCGCTCATACTGCCATGTCATTTGTTTCATCAATGTTTAGCAGCGGTAGCGACGACAAGCTAAGAGGATCCACTGCCGTCCGGCGATTTGAGCGGTTTGCTGATGGTGCCAGCGAGTTCTTGAGGTACGTGGAGCTTGGTGGCACACCATGCAGATACATGTTTTCTGTGCCTCTTATACGCCATCTTCTCGCTGGCAAAGGAACAAAGGATTGCTTTGTTCGTGGGGGCCAACATCTCTCACTTACTCTACAGCCCTTTAGTCTACCCAACCATGGGATCGTGGCGTGCTTGGTATTCTTACTTGAAGATGGCAATGTGCCAGAGAATAATTTCCTTCTTGCCCTCAGCTTACAGCTCTCTGAGAGTACTGACATAGTTGGGGTTGTAGTCAGATGCCTGCAGCTGTTCAAACCGTACTTGAGCTTCACAGCCGAGACTGTAAAGACAAAGCTGACCCAGATGCCAACGCAAGACTTGTGTTGGGTGTTTGATGCTTATTCAGTTTATGGCTGTGATGATCAACAGAACAGTCTTTACACCATGTATTCTAAATGGTTTCGACCAAACCCATTTTGTTGTCAACAACAAGACCATCCCCATGCCCAGAGCTCCTCTTCAAAATCATTGACATGTGATATATACATGGAACCAGTTATCCAAGTGTATTTGCTAGGACATGTTGCACTGTCAGTTGGGACCAATAGGCAGAGCGTAGTCATCGATGGCGAAAGCCAAACAAGCCCCACGAGAGACTTTCCATATCTGAAACCTGGAGCACACCTCTCGCCTCATGCCTCTTTTGAAGATTTGTCACCTACTGTTGGGGGTTCAGTGTCAGAGATAATCAACGATGAAGCCAAACATTGTGCCATGTATGCAAACATTTCCTTTGAACAGCTGGGCGAGATCACGATGCCAAAAGCAGTAGATTGCCTTAGTAGGAATCTGGAAGCTACCTCATATCAGATGTCGTGGAAGTCCAAGCATGGAAGCGCGTACCTTCGGGTCGAGAAGACCTCATGGAGAGCAACTACTAGGAAGGACAAAGTTGGAAAACGCTGTAAGCAACGGCAGGACAAGAAGGTTCCAGCTCAGGGATGGACAGGTGCTAACAGTGAGTTCATTATTAGCTCGTGGGTTGCGCACACGCCTGCCCAGTTGCAGGGCTCGATCGTTGACAATTGGATTCAGAAACAAAAACGATCCACACTACCGTTGTTATTGAAAACTAATTCTTGCGTCCATGATTGTCCAATCAGGATGTTGTTTTTGCAAGATTACAGTTATTTGGCAAGGAAGCTCAAGATGTCCAGCACGTTAAACCCCTGAAGGATTTCCACTTGTTTGTACTACCTTGATGTACACAAAACGTTCAACTGTTGGTGTGTGTTGCAAATATAAAATTATCTAGGTTTGACCTATAAATGTAATACTCTATTCCAAATTATAAGACATTTTTGAATTTCTAAATAAATTATTTTTACTATATATCTAGACATAGTGTATCATGGCATTCCTTGGTCTTTTAACGCTCGTGGGCTACATTCGTTCCCGATGTGTGGCCAGTTTCTCGTGGGGCCGATCCACACATGTAAGAAATGTGAGCATACATGACAAAGGGTACGGAGGGTTTCATGAGAGCCTATGCTGATCGTCTGATTCAAACATGGGCGAAGGATCTGCAAAGTATTGAAGTTGAGAGTATGAAGTTTATTCATAGTATGCTACTATAAAGTTTTTAATTATTAGTAAAAAGTTTTTTTTAATTCAGCTACTAGCCGATGATCACCAGGGAAAATATAAGAGATGCATGCAAATGGGTAAATGGGCCTACAACACCTGGGTCAGAAGTGTAAAAGCGTGATCTGCTTCCCGACCCGCGCGCTAGTAACTGAAACAGCCAATGTCCATTGGTTTGTGTCTACGTGCGAGCGACCATGTCAACCGCTCCTCGTGGCATGGCAATGCTCTACAGTCTGGAAATGCAAACTCTAATAGGCAATGGTCGCACGGTTGCAACACCATGTGACCATTGTGCCAGCGCCGACGGCGCCGCCTCTGTCAAAGGCGAGTTAGGGTTTGGCCATCTTCCCCTGCTCTAGATCTCTGGCGGCATGTTGGCCTAGCGGTGGGTTGTGGTGGGTAGGCGGTACTGTGAGATGGCGGAGCGCTACCGGCCTTGGTGGTAGAGGCGGCAGTTTGGGGGGGACAGGGGCGGGGGAGTCTCATCAGTGGCCAGTTGATGGAGGTGGCGAGAGGTTGGGGTTGATGTCACACCCAATTTTAAGGATAAAATGGGGTGCAAAATCTTATGTGCGCCCAGAGATCAGTCACACACATAAGCCGACAAATTATAAATAGTATCATCACCAATGTTTATTACATCACGAATAAGACAGAGTTATTACATAAGTATAGCGGAAATAATAAAAAGATCTATCGCGGAAGCTCCAATTCACAGGGACGTCGACTGGTTGACCACAAGTCTAGTAGTCCTCAGGGAAATCATCATTCTCAAGGTCATCTGTTACCCATCCGGGATTTTTATCCAAATAATGAAAATAAACAAGCGTAAGTACATGTCGTACTCAACAAGTGTAGCACGGGGTTCATGAGGCTCAAAAGGCTAGACACAAGTTTAGCAGCGTTCAGCTTTTAGTTGTCACAATTTTAGCTTACGAGTAGCATCAAGTTGTTTCAATTCCCATTGCCAAACACATGATCAAATGTAAACATGAGTAATGAATAGCATAAACAGATATTACATAGTGATCATCTATTCCATAAGGGTTCCAAGGCCGCTCGTGACCGTGAGCACGGCTGATATACCAGTTTTACACTCTGCAGAGGTTGTACACTTTCACTGTGAGTCATGATTCTCATATGCCCAGGTTTATAACTCCCAAAACACTTCCAAGGTGAGCAGGCAGGGGTCACTATGAAGCCTTTCAAAGGTTCGTCTAACAAGTTAGGGCCGCTAGGTTTCTGTGGCCAACGAATGTAGAGCTCCCCTTCCGACAGGCACAATGACGCGCAGCCTATACACTGATGGACAGAGGCCGCACTATATCCAACCCGGAACACACCCCTCTTGCGCCATAAAGGTAACCACTAACAAGCTAAAAAAGGTCCTCATACTGAGCTAAAGCCAGAGCCATGTAGCCCTCACAGCTGTACTGTAAGTCCCGGATGATCACTTACAGATAAGTCCTTAGGGAGAGGAATCTGAAGCATTTAGAAAGTAGCTAAACACTCCAGCCCCCTGTTTCCATGTTGCTAAAAAGTCACATTTTAATGTTTATTGCATATACCATTAGTCAAGTTACAAGATCATGGTTTAATTGAGCGCTAGCAAAGTTACCCAAATGCATAACCCATAGGTGACAAGGTAGTAGTTCAATTCTAGAAAATCCCTATCAAGATGACACATGCAACATGAATTTAATGAATTAAAGTGAATAGGAAACAAGGATGATCCCATGCTATACTTGCCTTGAGCAATGTACTCCTGCTGGTCCTGCTCGTCAAAGTCGTACCCTTGACCTTCCGAGAACTGCTCACCGTCTAAACTCGATAACCACAGCAACATACAAGCATCCAGGAGCAATCATGCAAAGCAAACAAGGCTATAGATTAGAACAGTACACCAACAGCAAAGAATCAAGATGAAAAGTTTGGAAAACGAATCTACGTCTCGCTATGAACACACAAACGCGAAGATCACAAAAATCGGATCTAAAACGGAAAAGTTATGATTTATACAAGATTTCTTATAGACAAATAATAGATTAGATCTAAGCTCGAATTATAAAAGTTGGAAACCTACTTTTCAGTAGCATAAACATGTAGATTACTTAATTACGAACCTAACGCAACTTGAACGGATCAAATCGGAGTTAAAACAGAGAAATTATGGCTAAAACAAGTTGAATGACAAAACTGTAAATAATTGAAAACGTATTTCAGTCCAAACGAACGAAAATACGCTTTCAAAAGAAAGAAACGTAAACTTTGAAACGCGCAAAGGACCGCGGGTTAACACCGAAATAATTATAAGGGTGTAACTGCAAAATCGGCATCGAAAGGGTATCTTTAGATCTGAGCCGTTGGATTAGAAACCGATGGCTGAAAACCGATCTGGCGGAAATAGAAAGAGAGAGAGAGAGCACCGGAACAGTGTCGGCGGTCATGCCCCGACGGTGGCGCCATGACTGGCGTGCTAGAGCTCGCGGTTCCCGGCTTGCAGCGCACTACTCGACGAAAGAAAAATACAGGGGGAGAGAGGAAGGGATGGGGATCTCACCCGAACTGGATTGCGCGAACGGGAAACAGCGACGACGGCTCGGTGCACGGTGGCAGCGGAGGTCGGCGGCGGCGCTCGAGCGAGAAGCGGCTGTGGCTGCTTGGCGAAGAAAAACGGCCGCCAGATGGGATAGGGGATAGAGGAGAGGTGCGGGCGCTATTTATGGGGACGGAATTTCTTGGGCGCGACGTCACCTCGGATCGTAGAAGCTCCGGACTTCGGCACCGGCGCGGAACGGAGTACGGCTCTGCTACGGCGAGAGGAAAGGGGCGGGTCTGACTTGCGGGCCCGGCCAGTCAGCTGCGGAGGAGACGCGCGGGCGTGGCTTGCAGCTGGGCGCGCGACTGGGCCGGGGGAACCAGGCTTCGGCCCAAGCGGTGAAGAGCGCGGGCCGGCTCTGGAGTGGCCGAACGGAGCACTACGGGGAGAGAGGCGCAGGCCGGCGCGGGAAAAAGATGGGCCACGGCAGCAGCAGGCCTTCGGGCCGAAAAGAGGAAGGAGGAGAGATTCTATTTTTTTTCCAAAGCAAATTTTGAAAGCAAGAATTCAAATCGACTTCAAACTTGAGTTCAAATCAAACCATTCCAAAAATTGATATGCAGCAGCATGAATGCACATTCATTGTTGTTAACCTTTATTAAATTTTAATTTGGCATACTCTATTATTCTTCCTAAATTTAAATGCTCACAAAAATGCTTAGTAAATCAATTTTTCTCTAATTTCAATTGTTGTAAAATTTAGGGTGTTACAGTTGACGGGTGGGGGTGGAGGGCGGGAGGTGCAGCGAGGCGGTAAGTCGCTGGTGGCCGTGGGCAGTGGTGAGAGGCGGCAGAGGGCGGGGTCGCGCACTCACATGGGAGCGAGACCCGTTGTGCAATAACTCTTCCTTCCGGAAATATCTCGCAGGTCTGGAAAGCCTCCATGCTCTTCAGTCTTCTCTTTTGAGTCTCCCTCACCCACAAAGCAGCGCCGTGGTTGCTTCCTTCCTCCCTCCCATCTCTCATGGTCACGGTAGCTTCCGCACAACGTCACGCCTTTCCATTATAAATCGCACACCAGTGGTGGAGTCAGAGCTAATAGGAAGAGGGCGGCAAATGAAGGTCTAGATCAGATATTCCTCAAATAAAGGACTACACTGCACTCACTACGAATCAATCTTCAATGGCATATGTATTATTTAGGACTCTTTTTGTTATATTTCTGATTTTCTTTGTTTCTACTATTATCATGATTTATTTCTAGTTCAAGAATTAGATTAATTGGATGAAGGCTAGAGACCTAAGGCAAATTAATTAATTTTGTTCCCCTTTTTTTGTTAAGTTTTTCAGCTGTCTTATTTATCATAACACAAATGTTTATTTAATGGTTGTCTATATCTTTTCCATGCATGCATTTCATTATGTATGATTATTGTTGTCGGCTTAAAGACCCTCCCTATGCCCAAATTGGGGCCCCGGCCCTGCTTGTCGTGGACTCGTGGTAACCTACCCATGACACTGGTATGCATGCCGTCGGGTTCGGGTTCTGCTTTTTGCTCCAAGCTTTCCAGCCGAGATTTCTACGTTTAGTCACCGTCGACTTTGACTCCGGTTGGTCTTACGGATGAATAATTCTGGCCCATGTCTGATGCGTTCCTAGAGGTGTCTATATATCAATAAATTCTGGCGGTCTCCAAGATGTGATACATACGTCGACCACAGTGCTTGTTGCCCTCTACTCCAAAGTCTTCAAAGTCTTCCTGTGTGCATATTCATCGCCACCAAGTGCGTGGTTGGCGGCGCAAACCTGTGTCGCCGGTGTCCTGGACGAGAAAGAAGGCAACTGAGAGCAAATGGAAAATTAATCTTGTCCAACCGTCCTCTACCTTTCTTTAGTCGAAGAGTGACGCATCCAGAGTAGCCTGCGTATTCAAAAATTGAATCGTGTAATGTACGTGAACCACGCACTCTCCGGATCTCTACGTGGACCACCGGTGTCGTAGACGAAGTATGGACCGTGACCAGCGGAGCCTGGGAAGGTGATGTCGTTGTTCCGACGCCGCCCCGGACCATCACCGCCTTAGCCATGGCATCAGCAATGGTGATCCGCGGAGAAATTCGTCTCGGCAGAAGCGGCCCACGCCATGGTTTGCCCGTATCCCGCCGCCGGCCAACGATGACATCACTGACCGTCTGCTGCGCACCTGCAAAACCCGTCACACGACTTACCTCGGGGTTTGGAACTTAGACTTCAGATCATTTAGCAAGGCCAAAACTGCATCCTGGGAGGAGCTCGGCACAATTATTGCATCAACCTCTGTACATCATCACTTACAGTTAGCTGGTATGCACTCTATGCTAACCTCAGAGTTTAATTTTACCCTCTACACAAAAGTCCTCCTTCGTCCATATCCCTCTTGACAAATTTCTGCGATGTCCCTCTCACAAGCAAAGTACCTCTCTATATTTTTTTTTTTGCGAGGAAGTACCTCTCTATATGTATGATCACAATTCACAACTGCCTGGCTGAGCAGGATAGACTGTCGAGTGTCATAGTGCTGGTACGACTTTCTGTGACACTACAGCTAGTTCAAGTGTTCAACTACGCCAGGTTTTGATTTCCTCTCCGCACTTGCACTTTACAAGATAGAATATAGATTTTAATCTGATGAGCAGGGACAATCTGGCTCATATATGTACTGAATAATTTTCTTCCTTTCTCTGCATACAGGACAACCGATTCTACAGCAGGTTTGTTTGATCAGTCTTAATGGCAGCAGGGATGGTCAGTTCTGCAGTGGCCCAGGAGGCTGTTAACCAAGTCTTATCAAGACTCAAGGAGGGTTATCAGGAGAAGTCAGATGCAAAGGAGAACATTGAGAGGATGGAGATGGCACACATTAAGATGGAGGCCGCCCTTGAGACCTCCAACAAGTGGAACGTCACCAGCGTGCCACTGCTGCGTTGGCGGAGCAAGCTCAAGCGCGCCTCACAGGAGTGTGACAACACTCTGCGCAGGTGTAGGCAGCGCTTGCAAGAAGAGGAAGAAGTACAGCAAGCGGTAAGGAGCTCCTCCTTTCCGAAGAGGATTGTTCATACTGCCATGTCATTTGTTTCATTAATCTTTAGTCACAGTAACAATGGTGGGCTGAAAGGATCCACTGTCGCCCGGCGATTCGAACGGTTTGCAGAAGGTGCGAGCGAATTCTTGAGATACGTAGAGCTTGGTAGAACACCACGCAGATACATGTTTTCCGACCCTCTTATATGCCATCTTATCGCTGGCAAAGGAACAAAGTATCGCTATGTTAGCAATGGTCAACATCTCTCAGCTCATTTCTTCTACAACCCCGTAGTCCACTACAAGAGCATGGGATGGAGGTTGGCCTAATATTGTTTTTTTTTTGAACGAAACTGGAGGGGTTTGCACCCCTACAGCATTTATTGATAAAGAACAAGAACAGTACAAATACAAAGCAGCAAAGAGTACAAGGAGAAGCAACAGGAGGGGGCAATTAAGATACAAAAAAGGAAACTAAGAAAAGCAGTATAAGCACTGCAAGCAACCAAGCAAGTTGAGATTTGCAATCCATTGATCGAGGCCTGGGGAGTAGCTTCTTTTCGTCCTTAGGAGCAATAGCTGGAGCTCAACTTTGAAATTCTGCAAAGCTAAGAGAATACTTGGGTTTACTTGCCGAAAAATTAAATCATTTCTTGATCTCCAGATGGTCCATGCCATTAAGATAATAACTTCCATGAAGAAAGGCACTCTTAACTGATCTCTGAAACTTTGTAAGTTCTGAAAGGGGTCAGAATGCTGATTTGTCTGAATGTTAATCAAGCCCCAACACTGGGTGGCAAAAGGACATTCCAGAAAAAGATGTGACAGTGATTCCTCCACAGCAGCATTACAGAGCACACAATTGAAATTTTGCAGAGCCATGTTTTTCCTTCTCAACAGTTCTCTTGTGCTTATCGTGTCTTTCAGCAGAAGCCAAAAGAAGACCTTATGCTTACTTTGGCATGAGCAAGCCCACAGCCATTTGAAGACTGGATGAACAACTTGGTGTCCACTCAAGTGTCTGTAAGTCTTTTTAATTGAGAATTTATTGGAGTTCCAAATGTAAACCCATTTATCGGAATCCCCATTTGTGTTGGTTTCATTCAACAATTACTGGAGCATCAACATTTGGGCGTGTGCCTGCTATGAGAGTGGCAGATGAAAGAGGCTGTGCAGAGGTGTTTGAGCACACCCATCAGCAAACACTATTTGCTTGTTTTTTGCAAAAGAGAACAATTCTGGAAACTTCTGGTTCAGAATCTCATTGCCCCACAGGTCTTCCCAAAGAAAACAAGATGATCCATTTCCAATTTCCACTCTTGCCATTTCTTTGAACTTGTTTAGTAGCTTAACTATATCCCTCCAGCAGAAGGATCCCTTCTTAGAGCTTCCAGGCAACTTCCCTGATCCATAGTACTTTTCCCAAACTAATGACACCCAGGGTATATCTTCCTTGTTGAAAAATTTGTGTAAATGTTTGATCAACAGAGCTTCATTTTGGGTTTTGATGTTGAGAACTCCTAGCCCTCCCTCCTCCTTCTCTCTGCAGACAGTTGGCCAGGCTGCTTTGGGTTTCTGCCTTGCATTGAAATCGGCACCCCTCCATAAACATAATTTCCTGAACTTATCTATCTGGTCAATCATAGTTTGTTGGAGTAAGAATGTGCTCATACAAAATGTTGGCGTTGCAGTGAGGACAGAATTTGTGACCTTAAGCCTTCCTGCCTGATTTAGAAATACTGATGTTGCAGCTAGCCTTCTCTCACATCTAGTAACCAATGGTGAAAAATCAATGGCTCTAGGCTTGGTGAGGCTTAGAGGTAATCCCAAATAGGTGAAAGGTAAGCTTCCAGATTCACAGTTGAAAGTTCTTGCTAAATGTTGTAGCTTCTCTTGGCTTGTGTTAATGGGACCATGATTGATTTGATGTAATTCACCTTTAATCCAGTTGATTCACCAAAGGTATGCAGAAGGGCCCTCAAGGTTACTAACTGCCTGCTGCAGGCCTCCATGATCAAAAGAGTATCATCTGCATATTGAATGATTGGAAAATCATCTGTATACCCTAATGGAATTGGTGGATTAAGGAGGCCTTGGCTTGTTGCCTTGTTAATCACAGATTGTAATAAATCAGCAGCCAGGACAAACAGCAAGGGGGAAAGAGGGTCACCCTATCTAACTCCTCTTCTGCAATGGAAGACTTTGCCTGATACCCCATTGAGAAGGACAAAAGAAGTACCAGAGTTGAGAATAGCATTTACACAACTAATCCATCTCTGACCAAACCCTTTAGCTCTTATTACTTCCAAAATCACATTGTGTTCAATCTTATCAAAAGCTTTCTCAAAGTCTAATTTCAAGATGATCAAATCCTTCTTTGACTCGTGGCAATTATGTATAAACTCTAGAGTCCAGGCCAAACAATCCTGGATGGTTCTAGTTTTGATAAATCCATACTGATTTTGGTGAACTAGCCCCTTAACTAGCTTCTGAAACCTATTAGCCAGCAACTTTGTGATGAGCTAGATAGAGAAACTATTCATCATTTTAACAAAGGAGAAACTAAACATTTTTAAATCACATATAAGAGTGAAATAAATATTTTTGTTGTTTTTATCATATTTAATTTTTTTGGATTATATATTTTTTGAATTTTTCAAATGCTAATAATTAAATAAATGCAGAAATTAAATAATGTGAAAATTAAAATGCGGAAAATAAAAGATTGTACTTACCTCTGTGGGGGTCCTCCCTCATGCTTAGCTTGTTGCCTACGGTCCAGGATTGTACCACATGGACCACCAATAGGCCATCTGCGCATCGTGTTGTTGCTTCAGCATCGCGTTCATTTGCGCCATCTGTTGCTGCTGCTGATGCTATTATGTTGTATCCTGCACGTGAGTGTTAAGCGTGTTTTGGATCTCACCAGTGCAGATTTCTAATCCTCCGAGACGGGTGTTGACGTCTTCCCATCCTGAAACAGACTATCGTGGAAGCACATGTGGAGGTAGCCCCTCGGAGTTGGATGAGTGCATCGCCCATGCTACAGCGTCAGCCTCTGCCCTGCTAGATCATCTAGCCTCGTGTGTCTATGGAGCATGTTCCCAACCGGCGTGGTACATGGGTGTGAACCCCGGTACTTGCCCAGTCGGGAATGACTCCGGGTGGAACGCATGGGGCGTAGCTGGAAAAGGCTACGGCTACACCTACTGTGAGCTGCTTGCTTCGTTTTTGGCTATGCTCCTTGTCATCCTGCCAGACACAGAACTTCTGCGAGCTTCCTCTTGTGGAACAAGAGGGAAGGTTAGCGTAGGGGAATTATACAAACGAAGATCTAGGTTAGGTAACAGGATTTCATTTGTACACCCCTGGAAGAAAAATACAAGTTGTCCAGCTGCATTGTGTTTCAGGTGATGTCCTTGTAACAAGTAATTCTCATCGATAATAAGGTGTGGAGTTGAAATGTATTCTACTTCATGATTTTACATCGCACCAACACCAGTGGCAATACGAGTAACAAGAGATGTACAGCTGCAAGAAAAAAATGTCTTTAACAATTCTAACAAGTGCTTGAATATTTCTTTGACAGGAGCAATTTTAATCTTTTTAATCATGGCATAGAGTATTTTCATTTCATCATTATGAACAACTCAAATATCTTGCCTAGAAAACAAAGTCATTGCGATCCAACAATGCATGAGCCTAAGGGTAAGATGTTGGATGTCCATGTTGCGAGGTTGAAATTTTCCAACTACAACTTGACCCGAAATTTCATTCCAAAATTTATGGCGATTAAAACCTCTAACAGCGTGATCTATGTCAATTAAGCATCTTCATTGGAAACCTATGTGTTGAGCAAGATCTTTCCAATGTAGAAAAATTTTACTTCAAACAAGCGAAATGTAATTCTATTGTCAACTTCTTTTAGTGAGCATAAAAATTGAATGGTTAACAAACGAGAACCTTGTTCCCAAACGGGATCAACTTCCTCTCAACCAATGGCTTTCCAAATGTAGATGAATTCAACATCTATACCTAAGGCTTGGCGAAGCGTGGGGTCGTACAACGGTGTGTAGTCGAACTCGCGGTTCTTGATGAGGTTGTAGGCTTCCATCTCCCAGCTTCTTTCCAAGTCGAGGTGGGTTGCGTCGTCATCCTCCATCGATTGTCCTTGCTCTTGTTCTTGTTCTTCTTCTTGCTCTTTCGTTGGCACGATCTCTTGATCTTCATGCATTGGGCTTCCTTCGTGCTCGGTGTAGTGCGTGCTTGAGCTTCCATGGGAGTGCTTCGAGCTTGATCCCGCGATCTTCTTGACGGCGCTGGCAATGGCCTTTCCGAACCTACCCATGGCAAAAAACAACACAAGCGAAAACATGGCCGTGGGTTATGGTTAGCACAAAATATAAAATGAGAACCCAAAGACTAGCTTGAGCTTGGAATTTTTGCAGAGTTTTCCTGCACTAGAACTTGTTGGAAAATGCTTGAAGGAAACTTGGGAGCAAGGGAGTGAGTCTGAGAGTGAAAATGAGAGAGTGTGAGAGGGGTGAGGAGCTCTCCCGGACACCTCAGGTATTTATAGAGCGAAAATCTGAGAGGAGGGGGAGAGGCAACGGCCAGGCGCCTGCTATCCAAAGGACAGGGCCAATGGCTACCTGTAGGGGCTGGCCGCCCCATGGGGTCGCCCGCCCCATGGTTGGCCCGCTTGGCCTACCCTTCGGCAGGGAGTGGCCAACGGCCATTTCAAATTCGTAGCCATTGTGTTTTCGTCCTGTCTCCCAACAGCTTGCTCGTTTTTTATTTTCCAGCAAACTTTTATTGAATTTTTAATTTTTATAATTATTGCAAAAATGATAAGTAGTAATAACAAATTATTCTTATTTAGGAAATGATTTTTGTTGGATTTTTTGAAGATTTTTATTTTTACATAAAAATTAAAAAAAATAAATTTTAGGAATATTATTTTGAATATTTTTAATTTTAAAGATAAATACCGATTTACATTCAGCAAGGGTTCGACATTTTTGATCCGTCGGACAATAGCTTCCTCCTTCATTGATCTGTAGCTGCATTAACATTTTCGCAGGAATTCTTAGGTTGCCCCGAGGTTTTCTCTGAATGATCAACAGGGATAGCGACAGCTATTTGTGAAATTTGAGTTTCTATCATTTTGTTAAAACACAATTGATTCTTCACTGCGGAGGATACACTTTCTATTTGAGAGTTGATGTTTTCTAACATTTTATCATTATACATCAACTTTTTAGTGATATTTTCATTAATTTTGACTTGGCCTAAAACCAACTCTTTAAAAGAAGGTTGATTCGAATTGTAATTGGAATTGTAGTTCAAATTTCTTTGCGGGCGGGATTGGTTATTCCACCTGTTATTACCTAGTTGGCGAAACCAGTTGTTGATGAAGGTAGCTTCTTCACAGGTTTCGGGGCAATCATTCCCTAAATGGCCAACATTCCCACAGACCTCACACGTCATGTGTGAGTCCATGGCCTGGACGATGCCCATCATGGCATCCTTATCATGGGCCCATTTCTCCAGTCTTTTCATCAATAAATCTATTTTTGTGGAAAGCATATCCGTCTCCTTCACGGTATGCATTCCTTTTTGTGTTTTTCTTTTCTTCCCCAAACTTTGATTCGACACCATTTTATTGATGAGAGCCATGGCTCCATCAATAGTGAGGGAAAGGAAGGTGCCTCCAGCAGCAGCGTCGAGGTGGCCCCAAGACATTGGTATCAACCCATCATAAAAATTTTGGAGCACTAACTAGCTTTCAATCCCATGGTGCGAGCATGCTTGGATGTAGTCTTGCAACCTCTCCCATGCCTCGGGAATGGTTTTCCATGGAGCTTTGCTGAAAGTTCAAAATTTGTCCTCTTAGAGCATTGGTTTTGCCCCATGTTAAAGAACTTGGCGATGAACGCCGTGGAACATTTGTCCCATGTTTTGACAGCTTCCTTTTCCTTGTAGAACAACTGCTTCGCCCGCCCCGAGAGGGAGAAGGGAAACAAGTGGAGCCTGATGCTCTCAGGTGCAACATCCTTGATAATGATGGTATCGCACAACTCGAAGAAGTGTTGGAGATGAGCATTCACGTCCTCACTTGGCAAACCATGGAATTGGTTTGCCTGCACCATCATGATGAGGCCAGTATGGAGCTCGAAGTTCCCATCCCCAATGTTAACTGTGGGCCCAACGGGCACGTTGGCAACAATGGGGGTGGAGTAGTCATGGAGGGTCTTGGCCATGATTGGAGTAGCGGATGGTGCAGGGTTGACTGGTTCGACTGCCGGTGGAGTAGCAGCAGAAGAAGAAGCATGGGATCATTTCTTCCTTAGGACTACCTCTGGATTTTGATGTAGTTGTTTGGCAGATCATAATTGGTCATACACTATCCTGTTTTCATCCACAATAGGAGAAAACAAGCAAAGTTAACCTGCATAAACAATGGCTATCTTACATGCATATTATCATGAACATGTCCTACTAGATTCTTTAAACAATATGCCTTCCCCGGCAACGGCGCCAGAAATTCTTGTTGACACTTCTTAGCGTAGCTACTAGGTTTGTATCCCCAGCAACTACGCTAGAAGTGCTTGTTGGTATTTCTTAGCGTCATCACTAATAATTAGCAATGCCACTAAGTAATAGCCTTGATAGTTCCTTAACAATTTTTTATATTTATCCGCAAGCGCACGGAGCTATCATTGTTGCATTTCAGCCAGAAGTATTTAGGGTATCGTTATTTATATTTTTTCCAAAGGAAGGCATTTGATTAAGAGTCTAGTATGGATATGAACTTGAATAATAATGCTTGCAAGTGCACCAATGTTTATAACAGGGGTAAGAACGGTGATTTCAAGATAGTGGACACACACTAGGCATTCTTCAAAGGACAAAATAGAAAAGAAAGAATAAAAGAATAATCCTAAGGTCGAGCAGGCATTGGTCTAGTATAGTCATAAAAAGATTAGTTAATAATCATACAAGTTACATAATTAGTATTAGGGCTAAGTGTGAAGCAGGTTGGGAGGCCACCAAGTACTGGACTGCCAGCAACCTCATGTGATAATTTAGACTCCTACACCCAAGTCGAACATGGGGGATTACAAGGGACAGACAGGGTTGTCACCACCTGTGGCCTACCCCTCAACCGTGGAAAGGGACAATGCATTCACCTGTCTCTCCATACCCAAGCACCACGCTTGTGTATACAGAAACTACCCAAATCCCCTCCGGTCACCGACCCTACGGATCGATAGGTAAAGGACTTGTGCGCACCTGACAACACAATGAACCACCACCTCAACTTAGTTCTAGTTCCGATTATATAAGTTATATGAGTAGTTAAGCATAAAGTTAAGTGTGCTACTTTATGACACACAAACTATAGACTTGTTCATATATCAAGAACATAACACAATAACTATACTCTAGTTCATAAGTATGACTATAAATGTAAGATGAGAGCATGACTTTGGAAGAACTTATATCTCTATTCATACCCAAAGGTCTCTTCTTCCAAGGAGCCAAACTCTCCATGGTAGCTTTGCCTTGCTCTAAAGCTACTACTAAAAAGGAAAAGCTACAAGACAGAGTGAGGTGTGTGAGGTGATGCTCAAGTTGAGTGTGTGTTGTAGAGGGAGGGGTACCCCTCTATTTATACACAGAGCTAGGCAGTGCTAGATGCTATTCCTAGCATGAGGACCAGCTCCCACCGCCATAGCATGGAGTCATGCCACCGCCAGTTGAAGGGGTGGCTATTCCTGGCTCGAGGACCGGCTCCTAGAAGTCCTAGCGAAGGGGGGACGCTGGGGGCTCATTGCCCGCTGGCACATCCCCATGAAGTGGACGAAGCTTGCCGTAGCAGTTGGTGATGTGGGCTAGGCTCCCAAAGTTGAGGACTTGGCTCGGAGTGAAGGCACCGACCATGACGGAGAACTCGCCGGGGAAGCGGACACCGCATTCTGGGGCGGTGCCGCTTGTTCTGGCAACGAGGCGGGTGGCTCCAGCCACCGTAAAGCCTAAATCACACTTGACACTGCCCCCTTCCTGGCGCACCAGCTGTCATGGGGTCAAAATCGCGACAAGCATTGTTGTTTGAGTTGGTGTTAGAGTACGTGTCTTTGGTGTCTCGGGTGGACTCAAGAACACAAGAATCACAGAGATGATGCAACGGTTTATCCTGGTTCAGGCCAATTGGGGAAGCTTTGTCACAGGAAAGCTTTGTCTTCTTGTGTCATGCCCCACGCGTGACCTTGTCGAGAAAGTGGCTGGCAATGCATGCCCAAGGGGCAGCACCGGGGAGCCCTTGAGCCTCGGTAGCTCGGGGCATGTCTTCTTGCGCCCGGGCCTTGCCTGGCATCGTTGGCGTGCCAGGTGCCAAGGGCTGGGCTGAAGTGTTATAATAGATTGGGAGCCTTAGGGCTCAGGCAAGCCCCCGAGCCCCAAGCAGAGGTTGTGGAGGAGTCAGGTTTGGCCGGGTTTCTTCTTAGAGGGTGCGCGCGTGCATACTCGATGGATTTAGCCCCTGAGCCCTTGGGCGATCCCAGAGGGGTCGGTCAAGGGGTCTTCATCATTCAGGAACCGTTGGACTCGAGGTTTAATATACCCACATGTTAGGATCTCGTCAGTCAGGTTGCTCCGTCTGGGGAGCCGGCGTAGCCCCTGAGGCGGTCGTGGGGCCTCCTTGTTAGCGGGCGCGGTGGCTTCTGAGCGCGTCCCATCCGCTAACGCTCTGAGCAGGCGATTGATGGCACCTAGGGTGCTGCGGCCAGCGGAAGAGTTTTGGCGTGCACTCCCGCACCATGCCATCTCATCAGGGAGATCGGACGTCAGGCCACATGGAGTAGATCTGGCGGAGGAGAAATCGAGGTGCTTGGTGTGCGTGGATCCAGGCCGTTGATGGCGGGCGGTGGGCCCAAAGGGAGTCGGATCCCCTAAAGTCACATGAGGAGGCATGCGTGGAGTGGCCGGTGCGCTCAGGTCAGCTTCGGAGGTCAGGCAGATCGGGAGGCGGCGGTTCATCTCCGCCCTAGGTCCGGCAACTGCCGTCACGTCGTACGATCGCGCGTGGGATCGTGGGAGCATGGCAACCGCCGCACATGGAGTACTAAAGCGAAGTTAGGGAGGTGGGGAAGGGAGTTACCTTCCATTACCAGCGAAGCCCTTCCCATTCCGAGAGCCTCCGCTTAGCCTCTCTCTCGCACGTTCGCTTGTCGCCACTGCCTTTCCCTTCGTCCCCATTATAACACCCTAAATTTTGCTTTTCAAAAAGTAGAGTTTAAATTGATTTGATTCAATTAGTCGCTTTACTTTATTAGGAAAATAATAATGATTTATAAAAAATCCTAAAATGAAATATAAGGTAGAAACCATGTAATGTTGCATTCATGCTGCTGCTTATTTATCTTGCTTGCTCTATGTGTGTTTAGGGCCTTTATAAATCAAGTTTGTGTAGATCCAATTCAAAATGATAATTTGAATAAAAGAAAATTCTTTTCCTTTTCCTTTTTCTTGGCTTCTAGGCTTTTGGCCCACAGCAGCACAGCCAACCTAGCAGCAGGCTAGCGTGGCCCGCTTCCTCCCCCGCCCGCGCGCGCTATCGTGGGCCAGCCAGCCCACTAGCGCGACCTAGCAGCAACTGCCCTCCCCCTGTGGCTAACCGCTCGGCCCGCTTGCCAGCCGTCGTAGCGCAGAGCGCCCTCTCCCGCGATCAGCCACTGACCAACGAGGCCCGCTTGCTCGTGGGGCCCATGCTATAGTGTCGTCTCCCCCGTGGAGACAGACTTGAAGCCAAGTCCACTGCCGCCTTGCGCTACCCGCACGTGAACCGATGTTCACTGCCCACGCCCTACAAAGCGGATGCGCTAGCCGCCTCCGCCGCCTTTCGCAACCCTAGCAGCTCTTGATCCCACTCACCCTAACCCTAGATCAAGCTCGAGTCGCCGAGATTGCCGCCGCCGTCGTTCTACACGCCTCGTCGTCGTTCATCACCAGTGAGCCACCCTACGAGCTTCGCGTGGAAGAGAGGAACGCGTCGGTGCACTTTGCGCGCTCCCTCTCCCTCTCTTTTGGCCATGCCGCCTCGCCGTAGTTGCGCTGCCATTGCTGAGCTGTGCCGCCGTGTGAGCCGCCACCTCCGGACACTTCCCGCCACGGCCAAGACGTGCACCGCATTCGCCGTGCCGCGCGCTGGGCGCCCATGCCCTCGCCTCGCTTCGCTGTGCCCCGCAGCGCTACCGCCCCATGCTCGCCGCCGCCGGCAATGGTGCCTGCTTTTAAAATTTAGTTTTTAATTAATTTAAATACGAAGCTAGTTCACTTTAATTACAGAAGTGCCATCAGTAGCTTAATTAGGCCATAGCTTTTAGGTTTTAACTCCGATTTAGGTGGTTCTTGTTCCTACAATTTCATCTCGATGCGTAGATTAATTATGTGACCTTGCTTACCACTATTGTTTGTGTTGGTGTACTATTTCTAATTATTACCTATTTGCTTGCATGTATTGCTCTCTTGTGTGACGATTGATGTGTATAGAGAACGAGACGTTCGTGAAGGAAGAGGAGCAGGACCCCGTGGAGTGTGAGCAGCCGGAGTTTGGACAAGGCAAGTGTAGACACCATTTGATCATTTTTGCTCGTATACACTAAATACATTTACTTTCATTGCATGTGTTTAAATACTGCAAAACCTAAGGACCTGACTAGCCCTATCTTATATTCCTTGTGTTACCTGGGGGTCTACATTTGGGTAGTGTAGTTATGCTTAGCTGCTCCACCCACACTATTACATGTTAATGAAAGTATTGATGCCCAATGATCACCTTAATAATGATTAATGATTAATGTTGATTGATGGTTACTACGGTGATGGAGATGTTGTGATGCTTTCTAGCATCGTGGTTAAGGTGATGAAAGGGGGAACGGGTACTAGAGCTTGGCCTAGTTTTCGGGGGTACCCGTGTCCGCCCTCCCTAAGGACCTGTTCATGGAGCGGCCACCGAGGACATACAGTACAACTTCAAGCCATATGGCTTCAGCTTGACATAGTATCAGGACCTCTACTAGTAGGGTGTGGCTTACTAGGTAGGCGTAAGAAAGTAACCTAGGTAATGGATATTAAGTTGCGGTTGTCCTAGTTCCATGGCTATGGGGACAGCTACCGGCACCTAGGCCAAACCTTACGGGTTGCACTCTATTAGCTGGAACCTATGAAAAATCTCATAGTGAAACCCTGCCTGCTCACCTCGGTAGTGTTTTGGGGAGTCATGACCCCAGGCAAATGGGAATCATGACTTGAAGTGAAAATGTACACCACTGCAGAGTTAAAACTGATATATCAACCATGCTCACGATCACGAGCGGCCCACACTCTCACATGATTAGAACTTGACTCACTTGGACAGTGGAGGCGGTTTATGGATTGAGGTGGCTACCTCCTGTTTTGGCGGGATGGCTATCCCGTGTTTTTATTGGGGTTGCTTCCTCAGGTTTCTATTTGAGGTTGCTACCTCGGTGATATTAATTAATTATAATGATGATGATTAATAATATTGTTAATTCTACTCCTTTTAATTAAGGGTTGGGATATTCTACTCATAGTAGTAAAAGGTTGTTCTAATAAAAGTTACCAACTAAAAATGCTTACCTGCAGTCAAACCGGGTTAGCCATCCTTTTGTATAAGCCTTGCATGTCATTACTTTTTGTCTATACTTGTTGAGTTCGACATGGACTTACCCTTGCTATAATCACAAATAAAGTGTGCTCGGACGATCAAGATTTGGACGCAGACTTCCTAGAAGATTTACCTCATTGTTAGGCTCGTGTGTCTCCTGCCATCGACCTTCCTGTGGCGAGGTGGATCCACTATGTCGACATCGTCATTTATTTGTTTCATTTGAACGATATTATTTAAGTTTCCGCTGGAACTTTGATGAAAGACTTGTAATAATGATACTCTTGTACTTGTTTATGCTTTAATGTACGAACACTTTGCTTTGTACCATTGATGATGTCATTGCATGTGTGTAATTTGAGATCCTGGCACACATGTGACACGCACCTAGTTTGCTCTCTGAAATCTAGGTGTGACATCCATGGTGGAATGGGGGCCTTCAGAGGTCACCAAGGCGGAGATCAGGAAGATGGAGGAGGACGGGCTGGTGCTAGAGGGGGTCCTAGTGGTCGGCTAGCGTTCTCCCACCATTGGGGAGTTAGCGTCGGTGCCCAGGGATCAGGAGGTCGTCTCCTTCACCGACTTCCACCGCCTAGGGCTCGGCGTCCCCTTACACCGCTTCGCGCGCGGCCTCATATACTTCTGTGGCCTCTGTCTCCATGACCTAACGCCATAGGGGATCCTCCACATCGCAACATTCATCATGCTATGTGAGGCCTTCCTAGGGATTGAGCCCCACTTCGTGCTATGGAGGTGTTTATTCCGGGTGGTCCTGTCATTCCCCGGCGGTGCCTTTTCGACGATGGGGGGTGCCCGGATCCAGGTGTGATCGCATGCTACTGTCCGGTACCTCGCCCTCGCTTGTTCACCGGGCTTCAATGCTAAAATGCGTAGGAGGAGTTGGTTCTACCTCCCCAAAATAGTTCCAGTGCGCTCCCATCCTTCTCGGAGGTGAGGCCGGCCGACGCTGCCCCAGCTTTGTGGTGGTTGTTCCTACTCTCATGGGAGCCATTGAGGCTCTGAAGGCGCAGGGGCTGACCGGGCTAGTGGTGGTGTGCATGTTCATCCATCACCGCATCCGTTGTGGCAGCACCAGGGGATTACTGATCTGATGATGGAGTTTCCTTATCCCATCTTGGAGGAGCTGCTCAGGGTGCCGATGATTGGGGCTATTGGCTTGGACTTCCTGGGGCTAGGTGTCGGCCCTACCCCTTTTAGCATCGAGCACCCTGCTCCTATTGGCCATCCATTCACCGGGATGATCTCAGAGCCCCCCTTTCCTCCCTCTATGGTGGAGTGGGCGTGGATGGCTGCGCTCTCGATAGGGACGGTGGATGTGCTAGCGTTGGCGTTTGGCCCACCTCTAGCGGTGGCTTTGGCTCTAGGGGCACACATGGTGGTGGTTTGCGGAGGGTCGCGGAGGTGCTAGAGGAGCCCTGCCCGGCGCAGGCGGAGTCCGCCTCGCTTGTCATCTCCCTGACGGGATAGGTAAGGATCACGTTTACTTCTCACTGCTTTCATTGCCGTTCCTGACACCTGTGTTGACGTCATGTGCAGAGGATTCCCTGGGAGGATGGTCATCGAGGTTGGTTCTTCGAGCGCCGGTGAGCCTCCCCGACGCCGAGCTCGCTTACTACCACCCTCTCCATCAACGGCCGGATCAGATCGGTGCGCCCCTCCGTTAGGGGCATCCCCTCGTGGCGCCCCACTCATACCATCTGCAGCGGCAAGGATGCCATCGGGGCCACGAAGAATGCCCAGAGGTAGGCCAAAGAGGAGCGTCTGGCGGTGGCAACGGCGGAGGACGTGTGTGATGCGGAGCACGCAGAGATGGCCTATCTAAGGGGGGAGCTGGAAGGTACAAGCAGTTCCCTTTCTCCGCCTTTGCTCATGGATGGTGAACACCAGGCCATGTTCCCACGTTGTTTTGACATCTCAAACCTTTGTTGGTGTAGAGTCAAGGGAGAAAGCTCGTCGTGTGGGGAGCAGCTCCAAAGGCTTCAAGAGGAGGCGGGCAGGTTGTAGGCCCACCTCGATGCTCATGGCACGGAGTCAAGGGAGCTCTGAGTTGTGGACCTAGGTGCTTGCCACGCTCTCTTCCCTAGGGAGGTACGCAACAACGCGGCGGAGGTGAATGTGTGGCTTCGTGCTGTGCTGGAGCGCTTCCATGAAGCTGTGGAGGACGGTATCCGATAGGGGGCGGCCTCGGCGCTGGCCATGGTCCACTTCCAGTTCCCTAGCTCGGTGAATGTCGACTAGGTGGTGGGAGGCTTTCCCATAGGTGTTGACCCCATTGACTTGGCGTTCCTGATGCTCCACCTGGAGGATGCCACCGACGCTGTCCTAGCGATTGCGCCCCTAGATGAGATCGTCCACGGCCCCTCGCCGGATTGTTGAAGAGCGGCGGCCATGCTGGATGCTTCCCTTGTCCCTATGAGAGAAGAGAGATCAGCCAGTATGTGTCCTATGGTTGGGTTGCGGGGCGTTGTCCCTAGAAAAATTTAATGTTTTTTGTTGTAAAGATTTAGTTCATGTGTTTGCTGTTTCTTTACCGCCCCTGTTTTTTCTGCTTCTCGGGCACACCCGGCCTTCCTTTTGATCGGTATTTGGGATCCGCTTTCCCTCGCAATCCTTGGCTATGTCATAGGCGGCCTAGGGTCATGCCCTCTTAGTGGCGCATAGGCGTCAGCACTAGGTTGGGGAGTCTGGGGGTGCAAATAGACCAGGATTGGAAGGTCAGGTAGGCGTCGGCCGGCGAGGCATACCTCGCGGTGATCCACGCTTACCGAAAGGAGGGGGATTCATGGCAATCAAAAAGCGGACCCAATATTCAACTTGGAAATGCAAGGTATTAGAATGGAAACCAGATAGGGAAAGTCACATAGCTTTGTGTTTGCTTCCTAGGCGCCTTTGTCGAGGTGAAGTACGGGCATGACGTAGCCTGGCTTGCGCTTTGGGCCCATGGGCGATGTGTTTGGCCATGGTCCTCCTTCGCAGGAAGGGCTAGAGCCTTCCTTAATCGGGTCTGTCCCTTCTGGGGGTCCAAACACCAGGATGGAGGCGTCCGCTGTGCCACCGCAACCGCTAGGTGACACCGGGCGCATCTGTGGGGCTTAATGAATCAGCCACCGCCACCGTATTGACCTCCTTTTTCTACCATCAAGAAGTGCCCGAGGCTCCCGATGAGGCTTTGTCGTTGTTGCCAGGGGCCACGCGGCTTGCTGCCATGCGAGCCCCTGCCCTTAGGGCCCAAGCTCTGCCTCGATGGCCTCCAGGTCCACCTGCTGAGCCCGCGAGTAGGCCACCTTCTTCTTGTAGGTAGCTCATGGGGCTGCAAGGACCCTAGTCTGACGGCGTGAGCTCTAGGGCCCTCCCGATAGGACATTCACCATTGGTGCAGTAGCACATACGTAGTGGGGCATAGCAGTCAATATCATCGGAGTCGTACTTAGGGCCATTCTCCAAGAGGATATCAAGGAAGGTGCGTAGCAAGGGGACGTTAGCCCCCATGGCGCTAGAGAGGATGGCGCTTCATGGTGCCTCACGGCGGACGAGGTGCTCTAGCTCTAGCTAGAAGGATGCCACTACATTCTAGCTCCCAAAAGGCAGGTCAAAGAGGTGTACCAGAAGCGGTTAGATGGCGGGAGCACCTCACTAGTGGTGATCTGGTGCTGGACGTTGGCCAGCATGTAGAACATCTGGCGATGGTCTGACACTATGGGGTGTGTACCCAAACCATGTCGGATCTGCTAGGCCAGGACCTTGAGATCTGCTCCTAGGAGGCCCGGTAGAGGCGGCGGCACCGGGGGCTCGTTGCCCATCGACACAGCCCTGTTGAGCGGATGAAGCTCCCCATAGTAGTCGGCGACGTAGGCCAGGCTCCCAAAGTTGAGGACCTGGCCCGAAGTGAAGGCGCCGGATGTGATGAAGAACTCATAAGGGAAGCAGACACCACCGTCTAGGGCAGTGCCACTTGCTCTGGTGCTGAGGCGGGTGGCTTTGGCCACCGTAGAGCCTGAATCGCACTTGACGCTGCCCCTACTTGGCACGCCAGCTGTCGCAGGGTCAGAACCACAGCAAGCATTGTTGTTCAAGTCGGTGTCAGAGTATGTGTCTCCAGTGGCTCAGGTCAGAACCATGACAAGCATTGTTGTTCACATAGAGGTCGCAATGGTTTATCCTAGTTTAGGCTGATCGGTGCCCTACGCCTAGTAGCTGATGATCCTTATACTCAAGAGCAACCAAAATCAAGGGGTTACGACAGAGTGTACAGGAGGAAGAGAGATTTGGTAGGGGTTAGGTCGGTGCTAATTGAGAGGTTGCCTCGCCGCTGGTGGAGCCTTTCCCTCATTGGAGAGGAGGAAGACGACGCGTGTGTTGGAGGAGCTCTCAGTGCCCTTCTCTAGGTTGCTATGCTCTTGGTGCTGAGCAGGAGCAGATCGATGAGGAGTGGAATGATCTATCTGGGATCATCCTCCCCCTATATGATCTGACCTTACCCCTTATATATCGAGATAGGTTGGGTACATTGTGGTTTGGGGGTTGAGCCTAAGGTCTACATGCACCAGAGTCCAGGAGGGTCTTGCAGCGGTGCTCTATGGACCATGGTGATGTCGTGGAGCTAAAGAAGCCTTAGGCATCATCCGGCTGTCCTGTTCTGACACACTGAGTGTCAGACTATGTCGGCTTGGACCGGCCTCCCCTAGGCGCACCTTCTGGAGTATTCTTGGTGGTGATAGAGGTCGGCTCAAGAGGCTAACACGCGGACCTAGAAGCCCTCGAGCCCCTAGAGGCCAAGGAGAGCTTGTCTGCTTGTGTCACGCCCCGTGCATGACCCTGTCGAGGGAGCAGCCGGCAAGGCCACGCCTAAAGTGTTGCATCGAGGAGCCCCCAAGCCTCAATGTCTCGGGGCATGTCTTCTTGTGCCTGGACCTTGGTTGGCGTCGTAGGCCAGGCAGGAGCCAAAGATCGGGCTCAGGTTCCCTGGCAATCAGGAGCCTAAGGCTCGGGGGCCCCGAGCCCTAAGTAGAGGCCTTGGCATGCTCAGGCTCGGGCAAGTTCCTTAGTCTAAGGGTGTGCATGAGCGTACCTGATGGATATAGCCCCCGAGCCCCTAGGCGATCCTAGAGGGATCAGTCAGGCGATCTCTTCATTCGGGAACCATAGATCCAAGGCTTAATATACCTTTATGTTAGGATCTCGTCTCCGCGCAACCACGCGTTGATGCACTGACACAAGTGCTACTGCCGTCTACCCCACCCTACTCTGTCGCGTCCATACATCGGCGTCCACATGGACGGTGTCATCCTCGCCACGTAGACCATCGACTAAACTATGTTCTAGTAAGATAAGTTTTGTTCTTAATAAAAAATGTATCAACGATTTGGTGGTGAAAATCTTTATCTTTATTTTTAGAAAAGGGTGAAGTTCAAAGGTCTTTAATTATTATTTTTATGATTTCTTTTTTAATATATATTGGAATCCAAGAAAAGAAACAAGAACTCCATCCGCGGATGCACCGGAAGGATAAGAAAAAAGGAAAAAATTGTGCCATATGGACTAACGGTGGCCGGGGCTGCTGGCGGAGCAGCTGGCGAGTGGGCGGGTGGCCCAAATAGCATGTAGGTGAGCCGGTGCATGGGATCGGGCCCTGGTGGATCAATGGCTCTGGCAAGCGGATCGGTGATAGCATGGCACCATGTGAGGAACTCAGCGGCAGGTGGAAGGCTCGACAAGGTGCTCAATGGCCAACTGGTAGATGGCCGGCGATAGAGTCAACGGTGGCTGGGGTTTGCGGAAGCGTAGTGGCAGGAGTGAACCGTCTGTGACTATGATACCATGAAAGCATAATGGAATTGGGGAAATGCGTAATTTGTTACTCAGTGACCAATGGCATGTATATAGGCACGGTGAGGAGCAGGAACGGCAGGCCCACGGGCTATGGCATGTTTACAATCGAACAAAGGTGACTACAGGCGTTGTTGGTGAGCACAGGGTAGAAACCTTGAATGAAGAGCTATTCTTCAATGCCATAATAAGGGCATGCGCTGATGTACTCTTGGAGACATTCCCGTGCTTCACGGGTCGACTTGTCCACTTGTCGTTAGAACTAGAAATCTTTATCAATCTCGATATTGGTTGATTCTGTGCATAAAATGGTCAAGTGTCGACATTTCCTCTGTACTGGGTTTGGAAGAAAAAAATGTTGCCTTCGAACAGGCCTGGACGAGCATTGCAATCATTGTCCTGGCAGCCTACATGGACCAGGCGCCTTTGACTCCGAGTGGAAGTCACGCGGTGGGTTGGAGTGGGCCTCCACAAGGCCTTCCTTAGGGAGTGTTTAGTTGGGTGAAAGTTGGAATTTGGGCTACTGTAGCACTTTCGTTTTTATTTGGTAAATAGTGTTCAATCATGGACTAATTAGGCTCAAAACGTTCGTCTCGTAATTTCCAATCAAACTGTGCAATTAGTTTTTTTCGTCTACATTTAATGCTCCATGCACGTATCGCAAGATTCGATGTGATGGGTACTGTAGCACTTTTTTGGATTTTGAGGTACCATCTAAACACGCGCTTAGACTCAGACACTGACACGATCTAGACTGTCCAATCCGACACCCAGTCACACTTTGCAACGATCAGGGCGCCTCGCCTCCGCCTACATAAATCGAGACCCTCCCCGCAAAAAACATAAATTGAGACCCGTCGGCCGTCGCCGCATCCTGCACCTAGGGTTCCACCATCGAAAAATCTCTTGGCGAGATCCAGCGAAGAGGATACGATGGAGCGGTGTGGCACCCAGGATGTGGAGGCATCTGGTGAGGACAGTCCGATGGAGCGGTGCCCCACCAAGAGCCTGAAGGCGACGGCCACAGGCGATGCCACTAGCGATCCATAGGTCCTATTCGCCGGTGATGATGACACTGATAGTGAAGACCAAGGGGATGTGATCATGTCCTTGGAGTACATCAAGACCTACAAGATGCTGCTGCCGTTCGAGGTGCAATTGTTGAGATCGAAAAGATCATCTAGGGTTAGGTCTAGCGGGTTCTCTTTACTGTGAATGTGATATCGAGAGTAGAGAGACAGAGAGGAATAGAAGAAGAACGTGTCGAACCTGACACCACAGAGGGAGATGGTCCAAAAGCCGCCATCTCGTTCATCGATGAAGTCTGCGCACAAGCAGCGACGTTCGGGGAAGAGGTCAATGAAGTCGTCGATGTCGGTGGAGCGGGGCAGCGTGGCTGGTGGCTTCCTATCACGGGCTACGCCCCTCTCTGATCGGGATTAGGGTTTAGGTTTTGGTGGGGAACTCAGCTCACAATCAACCTCGTACTCAGAGCCACCGGCCCCCACCTCTATATATAGCGCAGTGTGACAGGGGCCCTCCAGCCATAGTGGGCTGGGCGCCCCCGATCAGGACGCAGATCCAAGGCCCAACTAGGCCATTGGGCCCATTTTGGGATTAGATATCAATCTAACAATCTCTCCCTTGATCTCCTACCATCTTTCAATTTCATATCATTTACTTTTGTTCATTCCATTATAGATTAGCGCATAGAGCATGTTTTATCGTCATGGTCAATTGCCGATAGATTTAACAACTACAACACACCACTCTGTTCTGAAATAGATGCTTAACTTTGGGCCTTCTTTTGTCCAAGAATTATAGGCTTTCCCTTAAACCCATGCCAGCTACATGTTCTCTGAACATGTTGGGTGGTAAGCCTTTTGTAAATGGATCCGCGAGCATCTTTTTGGTACTTATATGCTCAAGACTTATGACATGATCCCGAACTTTATCTTTCACAACATAATACTTTATGTCAATGTGTTTGGCAGCACCACTTGACTTATTGTTGTGAGCATACTGTACTGCCGAATTATTATCGCAGTATAACTTAAGTGGTCTATAGATGTCATCAACCACCTTCAAACCGGGTATGAACTTCTTTAGCCAGTTCACCTGCCTCGTTGCCTCATAACAAGCTACAAACTCGGCATACATTGTGGACGATGTAGTGACGGTTTGCTTTGAGCATTTCCATGAAATAGCTCCCCCTACGAGAGTGAATACATATCCAGACGTGGATTTTCTATCATCTCCTGCATAATCAGAATCTGAATATCCTACTATATGGAGTGAATTGGATCTTCTATACGTCATCATGAGGCTTTTCGTTCCTTGCAAATAACGCAAGACTTTCTTTACTAATTTCTAGTGTTCTATTCCATGATTGCTCTAGAATCTACCAAGTAACCTAATAACAAATGCCAAGTCAGGGCGCGTACATACTTGAGCATATTGCAAGCTTCCGACAGCTGAAGCATATGGAACCATTTTCATTTGATCGATCTCATACTGATTCCTAGGGCATTAAAAATCCCCATATCTGTCGCCCTTGACTATAGGAGCAGGTGAGGGACTACATTTGTGCATATTGAATTTCTTTAAGATCTTTTCTATGTATGCCTTTTGTGATAGTCCTAATACCCATTTACTTCTATCTCGGTGAATCTCGATCCCTAGAACGAACGAAGCTTCACCAAGATCTTTCATATCGAATTTTGAGGACAAAAACTTCTTTATCTCTAGTAGTAGACTGACATCACTACTAGCAAGTAAGATATCATCCACATATAGGACAAGGAAGATAAACTTCCCATTCTTAAACTTTGCATAGACACAATTGTCCTCTACATTCTCTTTAAACCCAAAATTCCTTATTGTTTGATCAAACTTCAAGTACCACTGTCTTGAAGCTTGTTTTAATCCATAAATGGATTTCTTTAGGTGGCATCCCATTTGTTCTTTTCCTTCCATGACAAAACCTTTTGGTTGTGCCATGTAAACATTTTTCTCCAAGTCCCCATTGAGAAATGTCGTCTTTACATACATCTGATGTAATTCTAAATCATAATGTGCCACTAATGCCATTATGATTCTGAAGGAATCCTTACATGAAACTGGAGAAAAGGTCTCATTGTAATCAATCCCTTCTCTTTGCGTAAAACCTTTTGCCACAAGTCACGCTTTATATCTCTCTATATTTCCTTGAGAGTCAAGTTTTGTTTTGTAGACCTATTTACAGCCTACTGTTTTGGCTCCTTTAGGAATTATTTCCAAGTCCCAAACTTTATCGGCATTCATAGATTTTATTTCATCTTTCATGGCCTCAAGCCACTTTGATGAATGATCACTTCTCATGGCTTCTTCAAATGAGGTGGGATCATCCTCCATTTGAAATTCCTCAGTGTTGTATGCTTCATAGTCAGCAGGAATAGCTAATTTTCTAACTCTTTGAGACCTTCTAGGGGCCTCCACATTTGGCACATCTTCTGTTTGAGGCTATTGTTGCTCCTCCTCATGTGTGGCAATAGGTTCTATAGGATCCTAAAGAACAGGTTCCTCATCATCATTCATTGTTGCCATAGGCGAAATAACAACAGGTGCTGGCACCACAGTATCTTGCACTGTCGGTGCAGTGACAGCAGGTAGTGAGAAAAATGGCTCATGAATCATCGGAGTGGGCGTATACACCCGCTTCTCTTCAAGGTCAATTTCTCGAGCTACCATGCTCCCCCTCATCATTTCATCCTCTAGGAAGACAGTGTGTCTCGTTTCCACAAACTTTGTATGTCTGTCTGGATAGTAGGAACGAAAAGCTTTTGACTTTTCTAAGTAGCCAATGAAATAGCAACTTACTGTTTTGGGATCTAGCTTCCCAATGTTTGGGTTAAATACTTTAGCCTCAGTAGGACTCCCCCACACACGTAAGTGGTTTAGTGAGGGTACTCTTCCTGTCCACAACTCGTATGGTGTTTTGGGCACTAACTTACTTGGTACTCTATTGAGAATATGAATGGTGGTTTTTAACGCCTCCATCCACAGGCTCAACGGTAAGGTGGAGTAACTTATCATACTACGCACCATATCCATCAGGGTACGATTGCGTCTTTCAGCTACTCCATTCTGCTGAGGTTCGCCCAGTGTAGAATACTAGGCTACTATGCCATTCTCCTATAAGAACCTTGCAAAAGGTCCAGGAACTTGGCCATATGGGGTATGCCGACCGTAGTACTCCCCTCCACGGTCGGACCTGACTATCTTAATCTTTAAATTGTGTTGGTTTTCAACTTCTGCCTTAAATATCTTAAATTTATCCAATGCTTCTGTTCTTTCTTTGATTGGATAAATGTAGCCATAACGGGAGTAATCATCTATGAATGTTATGAACGAATCATAACCATCCACACTCTTTACAGGAAACGGACCACAGATGTCTGTGTGAATAATCTGTAAAATTCCTACGCTTCGTTTGGCATCTTTCTTAATTTTCTTTACATACTTTCCTTTTATACATTCTCTGCGTTGTTCAAAATCTGAGAACTCTAATGGAGGAAGAATATCCTTCTTAACTAGTCTTTCTATTCTCCCCGTCGAAATATGGCATAAACGACAGTGCCATAATTTCGACGATGCATCGTGAGCTCTCTTCCTTTTTCTATTTACATCCACAGATGAGGATACATTCTCATTGTCGCACGCAATGTTCCTATCATCGCATACAACATTCACATCATCACATAGTGATAACAAATAAAGCTCATTTTATAAGATAGCAAGACCAACACATGCATTATTAAATGTTATCTTACATTTGCCATTTTCAAAATGGCAATCATATCCATCATTGTCCATGCATGAAACACTAATCAAGTTTCTCTATAAAGAGGGAACATAAAGTACATCTCTAAGTAAAAGTGTGAAGCCATCAGCAAGCTCTAGAGAAAGATCGCCAACGGCTTCAACATCTGCTCAGACTCCATTTGCAACTTTAATGTGTCTTTCTCTTCTTTGCATAGTCCTCATCGAACGAAATCCCTGTAAGGAATTAGCAACATGAATAGTTGCACCTGAGTCAATCCACCAAGTAGATTTCGAATACTGTACATAGATAGATTCATTTATGAATGTAATAATGTTCTCACCTTTCTTTGCCATGATCATCTTTAAGTAATCGGGACAATCTTTCTTATAATGTCTCGTCTTCTTCCAATAGAGACACTAGTCTTTCTCTACTGTGAACTTGTTCTGCTGAGGCTAATGCAGCATGGGACCCTTTCCCTTTGACTTTGAGGAGGAGTTAGCATTATTATTCTTTTTCTTGTTGTCTTTCACATAATTGATAGTGCCACCATTGACAACTTTCATTCTCTCCTCTTGCACACACATAGCCATGAGCCTCTCTAAGTCCCACTTCTCGGGTTGTATGTTGTAGTTGACAACAAAAGTGTCAAATTCTTTTGGCAAGGAAGCAAAAATCAGATGGATAAGGAACTCTTCCTTGAGAGCTAGATCCATTGGTTTTAGTTTGGATGCCAAATTGCTCATCCTTAGTATGTGCTCTCTTATGCCACCATTTCTAGAGTACCTCTCTGTCACCAGCTGCTTTTATCAGCTGGGTAGCATATGTCTTTGAAGAGCTAATGAACTATCTCTTTATTCTATTGAGGTACTCAGTGACCGTGTCACACTCTGGGATTGAGCCCACAATTGTAGGTTCAATCATGTTCTTTATCACAACCAAACATTTCTTGTTGGCAGTAACCCACTTCCTATGCTCAAGGTCATAGGACATCTTTTGGGATTCAAAATCCCTCTCTCTAGTTGCCCAAGCGGCATCAGCCTCATTTGTCTCCCTCACCGGTGCCACAGGCTTAGTGGGACACGGTGAGGTGACTACCCAATCCACCTCAGCCAAGATGAATGCCAGGTCAATCTTTTTCTTCTACTCCGTGTAATTGTCACCTTTTTGAGTGGGGATCTCTTTGATACAACCCATCAAATTGTATCCGCCTAAAAACACAATTCATATAAAGTGAGAACATAAATAATAGCAACAATTACATGCCTTTGTCGAGCTAGCCAAGCACTCCTTTGACCTCACCAAGAATGCCAGCTTCGTCTCCGGCTACCTGGCGCACCTCGTCCGTGCTAGATAGCACCATCTCGTTGGTCAACATCAAGAACAAGATATTCTCGTCCTTCGTACATGTAACTACGTGGTGATGGGGGAGAGCCAACTGGATCATGAGGAGGCGCCCTGCGATTTCCTGCTCCCGAAGATCGACAACATCCTCGCCCGCCAGCGTGGAGACGGAGGTGGCGGCGGTGACTGCAACAATGAAGCTGGTCCGCGTGTGCGACGTCTGGCAGCTCACCGAGAGTGACCTAGTGTTCTGGTTCCACAAGCGGAGTAAGCACAGGCTGCAGGACACGTGCCTAGGCCTGGCCCTCTTCAAGCTGCTCTGCCGAAGGATGGATGGCCATACCATGGTGGAGGCCTGCATGGACCAGGCGCTACGGCATCCTCGAGGAGCTCGACGCAGAGCGGGCCTTCGAAGTGGTGGAATAGGAGCTCACGTTCCGAGACAAGTACTACCAGGCCATCTTCTCCCGCTGGCGCTACCCAATCCCAAGCTCTTCGCTGCCAACTTCGCCTTCTCCATCCTCTTCTACTGTGTCGTCGTGCTGCTCGTCACCAGCAACGGCCGCATGTTCCACGTCCTAGCATCCCTCTTCCGTGGCCTCATGGCACTATCCGCCGACATGGTCCTCCAGTACAGGTGCTTCGTCCACCGGGCGTCGTTCCTCATCGCCATGGTGCTCTCCTCCTTCGACCTCATCATCACTTTCCTGCTGACGCTCACCCTCTTCACCGTCGAGACCTATGAGTTTGTGCTGTACCTGCTCTCCGACTGGCACCTCGCGTCGGTGCACTGTAGCTACGCCACCAAACCAGCCCTACGGAAGCACGTCGGCATCCAAAACGCTGTCAAGGCTGCCCTGTGGATCAAGAAACGCTCCCTCCCCGTCATCAAGGTTCACCCCCCTGAAGTTCCACCAGCTCCATCCACGTCGGGTCTGGGTGCTGCTCTCCCGCCTGCTCAAGAGGTGCCTTGTCGGCCTCCCCTATGTAGCCGTCACCGCCCACTAGTACAGAAACATGCTTTACTCCCGGTTGGGAAACCCCTTCAGTCCCGGTTTCCCAACCGGGAGCATGAATCCGGGACTAAAGGGCCCCTCCTTTAGTCCCGGTTTCTCTCCCTAAAGGTCCACCTTTAGTCCTAGTTGGTAATACCAACCGGGACTAAAGAGGCCTCCCGGCCTGGCCACATGGGCCGGCCCTTTAGTCCCAGTTGGTATACCAACTGGGACTAAAGGTTTTCTTTTTTTCTTTATTTTTTGTTTCTATTTTTAATTGATGATTCGTTTTGGTTTTCGAATAGGTTTTTGAATACGCATTCTACGCTGCTAATAATATACGTATTCTACACGCTTAAAATGTTCGAACAATTTGTACAAACTAAAGTATGAAACTAACGTATATATTACATGCATATACATATATTGTACGTTATTTTATGTACATAATATATATATATATATATATATATATATATTACAAATAAAGCTTGTATTGTATATTCTATCATATCCTTGGGATAACAAATTCACTCCATCTGGTTTGGCTTCCAAGTTTCATTCACGTCATTGTAGAACTTGCCGGCAGGGTTTAAGACTAGGTCATTAAGAAATCCTGCTATGGTCTCTTGAATTGCTTTCAGTTGGTCATGTCGTATGACTTTTTCCTTCAACCATAGAGTCTTCAATAAAAGTTAAAGGAAAAGTATTAATATATATATATGTGTGTGTTGGTCACGTGATTACTTATATATATGAGCAATAAAAGAAATTGTGAATATATGAATATATTTATATAACGTACTTTGAGCGTCTCTTCAGGAGTTCTTTTTGCGTACGCCATGATGAACTCACAAACATAGTATCTGCAGTAGTTGTTCCCCTGTTCTTGCCTCAGAGCCCACTTTTATGAGAAAAAAGATACGGTGAATTAAAAGCATGCATGGTGTTAATTGAATTATATATATATATATATATATATATATATATATATATATATATATATATATATATATATATATATATATATATATATATATATATATATATATATATATAAATGTAGCTAGTACTTACTTTGTGTGCGATTACATCCAGTGGCGCTTTGCAATATTTCATGTGTTGTTCCACAATAAAACTTTTCCAAACACTATGCCTAATAAAATAAAAAATTAGTTTGGCCTTTAATAATTGTTGTAGTTAAGAGATCGGGGTATATATAGTTGCTAGAGAGACCAAATTACCCTTGGATAATATCTATCAAGTCTTGGTACTTTGTTTGCTCTTTTCTTAACGGGTCTAAGATGCTCAACCGACTATTGGCCATATCGATGACCATCAATATCCAGTGATTGCTGTATATGTTTTTATACACAAATATGAACGACATTAACTAGAGTCAATATATATATATATATATATATATATATATATATATATATATATATATATATATATATATATGGGAGATAGCTTAGCTAGTAAGCAAATAATTGAACAAATGTCCATATGATTGACATTAATTATTTAACACTCACTTGAAGTTGTAGGGGAAGAGTATGTCCTTGTTTTGTTGGTTCACTAAGAACCTCATGAGATTTTTCTCGAGTTCAGCTTTCCATTGAGGCAGGGGATTAGAGTGTTTGAATACGACATTTGGATCAACGAAACCAACATCATTATCCTTTCTTTTTCTGAGTTATGTCATCTCATATCTGCATATATAAAAATATAGTGTGAGGATATATAATTTATATATATATATACATGTAGCTTTATATATATACACTTTAATAGTAGAAAATAATCACACTTACAGACAATAGCAACTAATGAGACTTGTCGAGAGAGTCCAGGTGGCATAGTTGGTGTAATTCTAAAAACTAGACATATATAACGTCATCACCATGGAAGTAATGTTGGTTTCTAACTCTGATAGAAATAAAGTTCTCTCCCCGTTCACACGCCGCCATGTACCACTTGTTTAGCAGGTACATTTGCGTACCCAGTTCACCTAAGGCCTCAGGGTTGTATAGACTCTTTCCATGTTCAAATTTCTTCCAACGATCCACTTTTGGAGCAGATGGTCCTTCAGCGAGCACTTGGGCAAGGTCCAAACCGGTATCCTCGTAAAACCGAGCTAGGTCCTCAAAATTGATGTCCAGTACGTCTAAGTTTGAACCATATTCATTACGAATGACAAGAGAGGGGACTGATTGTTGCGATTGTTGTCCAAGTTGTGCAACACCTTTCCCTGCTCTAGTCTTTTTCTACGCCGCCTCAAATGACTTGGTGAGAGAGCGGCCATAGTCCGATTTTGGCAGGGTCTTTTGAGATTCCTATTTTTTCTGGTCCACCTTCTTTCTTAGAAGATCTGGAGGTAGGTAGAAGTACGGTTTCTCCGGGTTCTCCCTCACTTCTCGTTGCTTTCTTACTTTTTTGAAGAAACTGCTCACATCTTTTTGTACTGCAGCATTTAATTCCTTTTCACTTTTCTCGTAAGCTAGTTTTTGGGGAATAACTGGATTAGAGGAGGCTTTCTTCTTTGCCGGCTGGTGGGCCAATGGCTTCGTTTGTGGGGTAGACCTCTTAGGAGCTGGCTACTTCTTAGTCATGAAGGGAGGCAGGGCAGCCGTTGGAGACCTCCTTGGAGGCGTTGGAGACCTCCTTGGAGGTGGCGGCGGTGGCGGCGTTGCATAATCATTGCCCGGAGCACTATGATGATCTGGAGATTGAATAATTGGACTTAGGTTGGCGGAGGCCCTACTGTGTGAGTACAAAAAAGAATAATTAGGTATAAGAAATTGTTATTATTAATCATGCATGTCAATAGAAAATTAGTGAAAAAATTGTTTCGTTCACTTTTGTCCGCACCTATTGTCTGACAGTTGAGGAAGCGGCGGTGGACTAGAGACCCCAGGAATAATGATGTAGCACTTGTGCCATAGTATGAATGTCTTCACTGCTTCTCCTAGAGTCTTCTCCCCATCACCTCCTGGAATGTCAAGAGCTAGATCACTAAAACCTTTGTTAACTCTATCCAATGAGACGCTAACATATCCAGGTGATATTATTGCCCCATGGATTCTTGGTGTCTTGGTAGGATTTGAAGGAGAAAAAACACCAAGAGCCACCATGATTGTGGCATTCCCTTTTGGAATATGTAGCTCACATGATGTAAACGGTGCAGTGATGTCATCCACGGGGAAACGTAGCATTGCTTCATCTTGATTTGGCAACTCCGTGGAAGCGCAGCTGATTTTCAACTGATCAGGGGGGCTAATATTAATGTTGATTCCTAGATCTAATGCCTGCCTTTGGGCACTCATTGCTATTTGCACTTACTTTATGATTCTGTCCTGTATTATAGCTTGCATGTCTTTTTCATGCTCCTGTGCTTGAAGCAACGCCTCCCGTGACTCACGAACATATTCCTCCAATCTGCTGATCCACGCTGCTTCCTCATCCTTCCTTCTCTGTCGGCTTCTGTAGGTATCTCTATCATTAGGGAAATCATGCTCTCAAGAAATGTTCCATCCTAAACCTCTCGTTCGGCCACTGTGTTCAGTAGTCCCGATGGCATACGTCAGTTCATCCTTCTCTCTATTGGGCCTAAACACACCAATAGCTTTAGCTTGTAGAGCATAAGAAAATCTTTGTGTTGTTCTTTCAAGTTTTGGGCCATGAACCAGCTTCTCAGTCTCTAGGTCCAGTCTTCCCCCATGAGCAAAAAACCAATTCTTCGCATGTTTGGGCCAATTGAGTGATTTTGGTGTGATACCCTTGGCAAGAATATCCTCTTCCATTTTTCCCACTTGGGAATGGCAGTCGCGTAGCCACCTGATCCCATGCCATGGTGGTATACCTTCTATCGGGCATTCTCTTGGTTCCTTGTCACCCGTTCCTCACCCTCTTCCGATGTCTTGTACTGTACAAAATCATTCCAGTAGGGCCTCAACTTCGCGAGCGGGCCACTAGTATTGAAATTGGGCGTTAGGTTCTTCTTGACGTATTTCATGTATAGGGATTTCTTCCAAGTCTGGAATTGTGTGGCCATCTTCTTCATAGCCCACTTTCAAACTAGCTCCTTCAATTCATCATCGTTGATATCATCATAATCATCCGCTTGCAACGTGAAATGTTGAAGGTATCATCCCAAATTAAATATTATCAAGATCAGAGACAAAACTAACATGAGGCTCGTTGATCTTTTGCTTCCATTCACGGGCATGGATTGGAAGTCTGTCCCTTACAAGGCACCCATAGTGTTGCACGAATTTCCTTGCATGTGGATCAAGTGGTTCGCCTGTCTCGATATTGAATTCTGATATTATGTAGCGCCCCTCCAATGGCTTTTTCGGGCCTCCAATATTTTTGCTTTTCGCCGTTGTGGTCGTCGATCTAGAGGGCTATGTTTAAAAAAATATCATGTGTACACATAATAGATGATAGATATTCAAATATATCTATATATAATATTCAAATATATATATATAAATATATATACCTCGTCAGTATTTTCTTGCACAATATTTTCTTGGTTACCTTCAAGAGCAAAGTATTGACACCCGTCATCTATATCCTGCTGGTCACCATCGGCAAATTGAGTGCCGGTGTTGATAATATTCATCATTTCTTCATCCATGTTGTCTCTCGGGGCAGCCATCTAGCTTTTACACCACTAGATATATCTATAAAAAATAAAAACTATGTCTATAAAATGGACTCCTGCAGGACGTGCCACCTTGAGAATAGTAACATTTGTAGATGACATTTATAGGTCTGAAGTTATCAAATATCCATCAAATTCTAGCTCAAAAACATGTTTAAATAAATAACCATCTGTACTAGTTGACCTTGCTTACGAATTCATCTCGGCGAGCATTTCTCCACCGGACGGCACCGTACTTGGCCATGGAAGAGCTCCGATTCTACGAGGAAGGGAACACGGTCTTCCACGACCGTTGCCGCTCTCCCTCATAGAATGAAAGCTCCTCCTTGACATCCGTTACCGCTCGATAGAGAACATGCTAGCCGAGATGAACACGGTCCACAAGTTCAACTAGTATGGATTTTCTACAATTTTCTAAATATTTTCTAAGTATTTCATTTCATGGAAAAATAAATTCTAAAAAATAAAAGGCATGATTTCTAAGTATTTCATTTCATGGAAAAATTAATTCTAAGTGACCTGCTCAACATTGGCGAGCTCACGGGCGTTTCATGGAAAAATTAATTCTAAGTGACCTGCTCGACAAAATTGAGAAAAAAACACACGCTCTTATGACCTCATACATATTCTAAGATCACGTAAGCCGCCGCTTGTCGATCCGATCCAACGAGGTTTGCCCAGCGCTAAGCGTCGTTTAGGTTGCCTTGGTTGACGGTTCATTCATGATTCATGCTACTGACAGGCACATACAACAGGCACATATAAGAGATCAAATGAGCCCTAGCTAGTCGTCGTCTTCCAAACCCCGTCGGCACATACAACAGGCACATACAAGAGACCCAATTGATGTCAAGCCGCAAGAAATTGAAACAGGCACATACAAGAGACCCAATCCTCATCCTCGGCGGTGCGTCGGCTCGGGCGGCTCCTCCGCTGTGGCGTCGCTCGGGCCAGGGACGCTCAGCGCGGGGAAGGCTCGGGCGCGCTCCGATGAGGCAGCGCGGGGAAGGCTCCAGGGCTCCTCATCCTTGAAGGTGCGGCAGCGCGGGGAAGGCTCGGGCGCGCTTCGGCGAGGACTGCAGCGACGATGGACTAGGATGAGGGAGGCGTGCGCTGGCCGACCGAAGAAGAAGCGCACGTGCGCGTGGGGCCAGTGACAGCGTGTGCGCGTGACGAGGTGAGGCTAGGGTGGTCGCCTGGGGGCAGCGGCGCTGCTGGATCGGATTGATCTGGTGGAGAAGATGAGGCGACAACGTGGCAGAGACAGAGAGGAAGAGAACTAGAGAAGGGAGAAGGGCATGGTTTATAAAGGGAGACATGTAGTCCCGGGTGATGGTTAGAACCGGGACTAAAGGTTCTTTAGTCCCGAGTGATGGTTAGAACCAGGACTAAAGGTTTGACCTTTAGTCCCGGGTGTAGCCACGACCCGGGAGTAAAGGGGATTTTAGCGGGCCGCGAAAGTGCAGCCCACCTTGGCAAGGTTCTTTAGTCCCGGGTGACGGTTAGAACCGGGACTAAAGGTCTGACCTTTAGTCCCGGGTGTAGCCACGACCTAGGAGTAAAGGGGATTTTGGCGGGCTGTGAAAACGCAGCCCACCTTTAGTCCCGGGTGGTTGATCCACCCGGGAGTAAAGGTGGGCTACAGTTTGGCTTCCCGCTAGTTTCAATCTCCATTTGTTTTTTTTAAATATTTCTTTCTATAAAATATTAAAGTCTTGTTCATTGCACAGTAAATTAAATACAAGGCATAAAATTGTTTTAAAAGAATATGGATTTATTTTTGCTTTATTGCACACAGGAAAATTGTGTGACCTAAAGTTTTTTGTTTTTTCTTATAAGTATTGAAACATAATGTCATTAATATTTACTATTTCGTTAATGCAAAAATGTAGTGTTTAATTTAAATCATTAAAACTTTTGTTTTCGATTGGAAATTTGTTTTCACATCATTTTAACATAAATCTTTTCATCACTCATTGTCCAAAAGCGACATGGAAATCCCACCATCAAACACAAATTTAATCTAAACATAGAAAAAAAGGAAACACCTAATAAACATCTCTGAATTCACAATTATTACATAATACCTCTAATACACACTATTAAACATCACTATATATATCAAGCGGGCACGGTAGTGAACTTCTTCTTAACGTATATCCCTTGGTTATGATCGCACCGTAACCATAGAGTGTCCTCATCATTTAGCTGGATGCTTGGGTCTTTGTTCACTGTGAAGGGTGGAATTTGGTCATCTTTTTCATAATGTTCTGATATGTCTGACTTGTCTTCAATTCTGATAATGTTTCTTTTCCCTGAAAGAACTATGTGACGCTTTGGCTCATTGATTGGGTCATTGTTGTTTTTCCCTCTCTTCGGTTTTGTAGACATGTCCTTAACATAGAACACCTGATTCACATCTTTGGCAAGGACGAACGGTTCATCTTTGTACCCAATATTGTTGAGGTCCACGGTTGTCATTCCATACTGGTTGTCGACTGCTACCCCGCCTCCAGTCGCCTTTACCCATTGGCACTTGAACAAAGGTACCTTAAAAGTAGGTGCATAGTTTAGTTCCCATATCTCCTCTATGCGGCCATAATATGTTTGCTTATTTCCATTAGGGTCGGTGGCATCTATGTGGACACCACTGTTTTGGTTGGTGCTCCTTTTATCTTGGGCTACTATGTAAAATGTATTCTCATTTATCTCGTAGCCTTTGTATGTGAGGATATGCCACGATGGCTACCTAGCCAACAAATATAGTTGCTCATCAATACTCTCATCACCCTGACATTCTTTTCGCAACTAGTCGCTGAAAGTTTCCATGTGCTGACACGTAATCCAAGCTTCAGACTTCCCTGGAAACTCAGATCAAAGCAACTCTTTATGTGTCTCGATATACGGATCCACCAAGGAGGAGTTTTGTAGAACTGTGTAGTGTGCTTTATTAAAATAATTGTCCTACATACCAATATATGTTTTCTTCCCTAGTGTCCCCTTTCCACTTAGTCTCCCCTCATGTCGCGATTCAGGAACACCAATTGGGTCAAGGTCGGGAATAACGTCAACACAAAACTCAATGACCTCCTCTGTTCCATAGCCCTTGGCGATGCTTCCTTCTGGCCAAGCACAGTTGTGAACATATTTCTTTAGGACTCCCATGAACCTCTCAAAGGGGAACATGTTGTGCAGTAACATAGGACCAAGAATGCTAATCTCCTTGACTGAACTAGGAGGTGTGTCATGATATTAAAGAAGGAAGGAGGGAACACCAACTCAAAGCTGACAAGACATTGAACCACATCATTCTGTAGTTTAGCTAGATCCATTGGATCGATTGCCTTCTGAGAAATTGCATTGAGGAATGCACATAGCTTCACGGTGGCTAGACGTACATTTGGAGGTAGAATTCCTCTTAATGCAACTTGAAGCAATTGCATCATGAGCATGTGGCAGTCATGGGACTTTAAGTTTAGAAATTTCTTCTCTGGCACATTTATTATACCCTTTATATTTGAGGAGAATCCAGATGGTACCTTGATGCTTGCTAGGCATTCAAACATGCTTTCCTTCTCTTCTTTGCTAAGAGTGTAGCTGGCAGGACTTAAGTAATGGCATCCATCATCTGTCTTCTCTGGATGCAGGTTGTCTCATTCTTTCAAACACCACAGGTCCTGTCGTGCTTCAAGTGTGTCCTCAGGCTTCCCATACACACCCATGAAGCCTAGCAGGTTCACACAAAGATTCTTCATCAGGTGCATCACGTCGATCGCGCTACAGACCTCTAGGACTTGCCAATAGGGTAGCTCCCAAAATATGGACTTCTTCTTCCACATGGGTGCATGACCGTCGGCATCGTTCGGAACAGGTTCGCTACCATGTGCCTTTCCAAATACTACTTTCACATCCTTGACCATATTGAGTACATCCTCACCAGTTCGGTTTTTTGGCTTGGTCCGATGGTCTACCTTACCTTTAAAATGCTTGCCTTTCTTTCTTAGGGGGTGATTCGCAGGAAGAAATCGACGATGGCCAAGGTACATGACCTTTCGACATTTTTTCAAGAATATACCTTTAATGTCATCGAAACAGTGCATGCATGCATTATATCCCTTATTTGATTGTCCTGAAAGATTACTTAGAGCAGGCTAATCATTGATTGTTACGAACAACAATGCTCGCAGATCAAAGTGCTCCTGTTTGTGCTCATCCCACACACGTACACCTGGTCTATTCCACAAAAGTAGAAGTTCTTCAACTAGTGGCCTTAGGTACACATCGATGTCGTTGCCAGGTTGCCTTGGGCCTTGGATGAGCACTGGCATCATAATAAACTTACGCTTCATGCATAACCAAGGAGGAAGGTTGTAGATACATAGAGTAACAGGCCAAGTGCTATGACTACTGCTCTGCTCCCCGAAAGGATTCATACCATCCATACTTAAAGCAAACCTTAAGTTTCTTGCGTCATTTGCAAACTCTAGGAATTCTCTATCGATTGCTCTCCACTGGGACCCATCAGCAGGGTGTCTCAACATATTGACTACCTTATGGTCTTCTTTGTGCCATCGCAACAACTTTGCATGGTCTTTGTTTCTGAACAGATGTTTCAAGCGTGGTATTATAGGAGCATACCACATAATCTTGGCAGGGATTTTATTCATGGGACGTTCGCCCTCAACATCACCATGGTCATCTCGCCTGATCTTATACCGTGATGCATGACATACCGGGCATGCATCTAACTTCTCGTACTCCTCGCCACGGTAGAGGATGCAGTCATTAGGACATGCATGTATCTTATGGATTTCTGATCCCAAAGGGCAGACTACCTGTTTTGCTTCGTACGTAGTGGTGGGCAATTCGTTATCCTTCGGAAGCATCTTCTTTTGGATTTTTAGTAACTCCCCAAATCCCTTGTCAGATACACCATTCTTTGCCTTCCATTGCAGCAATTCTAGTGTTGTACCCAACTTTTTCTGCCCCGCATCACAAGTTGGGTATAGCAATTTCTTGTGATCCTCTAGCATGCACTCAAACTTGATCTTCTCCTTTTCACTTTCACAGTCTCTTTGTGTGTCACGAATGGCCTGACGAAGATCATCAGCGGGCTCATCTTCTGCCCCTACCTCTTCTTCAGCTTCCCCCATTGCAGTATCATTGAAGGCACCATATTCAGCAATAATGTCAACATCATCCCATTGTTCTTCTTCACCTTCTTCCATTACAACCCCGGTTTCTCCGTGCTTCGTCCAACAAATATAGTTTGGCATGAAACCCAACTTCAACAAGTGTGAATGAAGACTCCTTGAGCTAGCATATTCCTTCAAATTCTTACATATGGCACATGGGCAGCACATGAAACCATCGCGTTTGTTTGCCTTGGCCATACGTAAGAAAGAATGCACACCCTCAATGAACACTTGGGAGCGGCGATCAGCATTGTACATCCAATGCTGGCTCATCTGCATTACATGACATACATACCATATTCAAACCTAGAACATAATTAGTTAATTATATGACATGCATGCCACCACACAAGGTATTAATTTATGAAAGTCTCGCTACAATGTAGACAATCCCAACTACCACTAAAAAAACTAAAGCTAAAATGCACTTTAGCAGCATAAGGATTTCGCGACCAATCCCAACTAAAACAGACAGATCATGCGTTTGTTCAACATCTATGGGCTTCTTTCACAGGATCACTGCCTCATCAGCTACTATAGCCGCCTGTGCAAGAGAGTTTTGCACGTGTTCAACATACTCTTCCTCCCAGTACCAACCTGAACATCCAGTGCCATCCCACTAAAATTAAAACAAAATATTAGAACTCTAATCACAATCATCATGAAAATAAGTATAAATTAACCATAATCATCAAATGCGACAAAATAACTCACATTATGATCCAGACACTTGTAGAAGATATGGCCCTTGTTGGGACACTCCTTCCTCACCCGGTACTCCATCACGATCTTCTCCTCACACTTGCCGCATGCAATGAGAGGGAGGTCCGGCCTCAGTTGCTTTGGAACTCGATGAGAGGCCGAGGACCCAGAAGCAGTTGCCATCTACTCTCTATACTTATTTTTAATATAATATAAATTTCTCATTTTATAAACAAATAAAATTAAAAAAACTCTAAAATTCTCTATATCTCTAAACCATAAAAAAGTGATTTTGAGCTTAAATGGCTTATAAATAAAAAAATCCACCATAAAAAACCACATATATCTAGTCCACAAAATGAGATATGCTACTGATGAAACATGAGAGTATAAAATTAGTAACCTTTAGAACCGAAGAATCGATGGAGGAATCAAAGAAATCTTGTGATTACCGGCGATGAGGAAAGAAGAGAGGCCGGCGATGAAGCAAGAACACTGAGCTCGAAGTGGCTCGGGCACAGGGAGGAAGAAGGGGTATATAGGAGGGGACCTTTAGTCCCGGTTGGAGACAGAAACCGGGACTAAAGGTCCCATTCTAGTCCCGGATGAAGCCTCTAGCCGGGAGTAGACTTTTACTCCCGGTTGAAGGTACGAACCGGGAGTAAAAGTTAACCTTTAGTCCCAGTTGGTAGCTCTAACCAGGACTAAAGGTCCCCAGCAGCAAAAGCTTGCCACAGTAGCCGTTGGGCAGGGACCTTTAGTCCCGGTTGGAGCTACCAACCAGGACTAAAGGTTTCTCTAGTCCCGGGCACGAAATATACCGAGACTAAAGCCAAATTTCGAAGTGGATCAAAGGTCATTTCTCTACCAAGAAGGCCATCATCGAGGTCCTCAAGCTCGTCCTTGATCGCACCATCGATGGCCAGGGAGGACAATTCAGCAATGGCAGGGAGGCGTTGTGGCGCCGCAGCAATGGCGCTTTGGGATTCAAGTAGCTCGAGTGGGCGTGCAACGAGGCCGGGGGCGCTGGCACGGTGATCCTGGTGTGGCACCTGGCGACGACGCTGCTCGAGGCGAGGGACGACATGGAGGAGCACCCACTGCTGCCCGCAGGTGAGGGGGCCATGACACTGTCGAGGTACTACGCGTACCTGGTGGCCTATGAGCCGGGGCTCCTGTCGGACGACCAGTCGTGCACAGAGAGAAGGCGTATAGGGGCATCAGGGTGGAGATCGATGGCTTCTTCCAAGGTTGCCTCACCACCACGAAACGCCGGGACCAGCTGATGGACGCGGGGTTCCACCGTGGGGGCCTCGGGGAATCCACGGCGATGGTAGAAGGGCGTGATGCTAGCCAAGGAGCCTGAGCGTGCGACCGGCAGCTGCACGTTTGCGCACGCCAGCCATGAGAGGGTGTGGGAGATGCTGTTGCAGCTGTGGGTAGAACTGCTCGTCTTTGTGGCTGTCACAGAACCGACCAATTTATAAGAGCACAAGTACAAAAACAATCGCTGAAACGATCAAATTCTCGCACTTGAGCCCATATAAACCCGGTAGTCAACTGAAACCTCGAAGGATTTCAAACCAACTTGCATACAACCAAGATCACAGTAATTCAACATAACATATCATACGTTACAACATTTCACAGACGGTTTGCAAATAGGTTACAACATCTCAGAGTCATCGTTATTACAAAACAAGTGTTGTAAACTACGTGGAAGCAAATAGTTTGATTTACACACCCAAGTTCAAATACAAATACTGGTTTGCTGATCACAACCCGCAAAAGCATTCAGATAAGAGAAACAATGATCATGCCCATGATCTAGTCTTCATCACCCGCCGGGTGGAGACAATACTTACAAAATCCTTGATATAGAAGGTCATCTACAACAAGAGAGAATAAACCCTGAGTACGAGAATGTACTCAGCTAGACTTACCCATCGGAAACCAAAACAATTGACACCAAGGATCATGCATAGCTTAATTTAGTGGATCTAGCTGACACTTTCTTTTTGCAGAAAAGCATAAGTAATAATGATCAACTCTTAACCTGAACTAGCAGTGACTTTTAGCCATTAACCTATCATCTATATTAGCACCTATACTAAGCAATCATTTGATTAAGGTGCAAACAATAATAACCATAGCAGGTATAATTCGTGGCAACATTATCATCATCATCCATTTAACCATAGCGTTAAATTAAGTGAATCTACGTTGCCGCTGCTCAGTCAAGTTCTCGCTATCCAGGAGAGACGGCGATTCAAATCGATTCCTATCCAGCTGGAGGGGTATTCCTAAACACAAACCCTGCTTCCCCCGTCAGGGTCGCAAACGAGTCACCTTTGGAACAATTCAGGAGTCGCGAGTCCGAACAGATCGACATTCTCAGAGAACCACTCTGCCAAGGTTGTTCGGGACTCTAACCCGCCTTGGACTTATGCCAATGGCTCTCCGCACATCCTTACTACCTCCAGAATACACGCCACTGCTCGCGTCCCCGGCCTGAGTCGAGCTACTAGGCTTCACGGTCAGAACGACTTATTCAGCCAGCTAAGTGTTAGGCTGCGTTCAACATGACATAAGGACGTATAGCGTATCGGTCCTTAAACGACAAGGATGGATATATAATGCAACAATTGGTTCTAACCAATTCCTATACTTAATGCATCATCAACGAATAAAAGGTACTCAAGGTATTTGTAAAAACATGGGAGACTTAATATGCTGTGGGGCTTGCCTTTTAGGAAAGAGGAAGGACGGTGGTCAGGGCACTCGGGCAACTCCTCCTCGGCGGCTGCTTCGTCGATTTCCTGCATCTCAGGCTCCTCCTCCTGGTTGGCTCCCTCGAACTCCAGCAGCGTCACTCCCTCTGGCACACCTATTGCATGAATGCGCAAGATAAATATCATGGATGCACATGAACGAAGTTAGGAATGCTCGGGGAATGCACATGCTCACTGCAGTCCGCATATTCCAACTTAAGCTCTATTCACATCACTTTAACTTACCAAGTTTATACAACCTAATGTACAATTGTTTATCTTCAGTTAAGGACCTAGCACCTGCACCTAAGCATGTTCTCAAGTTAGGCTAGCACCTAAACAATCAACAAGGACATTGCAACAAAGCATACACACAAGCCTTTGTATTTCAGCAAAATAGGAACTACATAGCGGTACAGTAAACTGGCCATAACTGGAGATTTAGAAATCCAAATGACATGCAATAAAACAATTTGGAAAGCCTATGCAATTGTCTACAATTCATTTTCAGACCTCAAGTCATGATTCTAACCTTTACCAGGTCAAATTCTTAAATCAACAGAAATCTATCTTCACAAGACAGAGAACAGGCAAAACTGTGATCCAACTTTAAACGATTGTAACTCCTAAACTACTAGGCCAAATGCCACCAAAATTTAATAGGAGCTAGATACATAAGTTATCTACAACTTTTGTATTCACCATATTTCCAGCAAACCAAATTATCATGGGAAACTTTGCAAAGTCCCAAGAACTGTCCAGAAAGACATAATGCCAGGAATATTTATTAACTTATGTTGCAAACAATTAATTGGATAAAACCAACTCTACTCACTTATCACCCATGTCACAAGAACACCAGAAAGTAAAGTGTTCACCACCAATTCATTTCTTTTAATGCCTTTCTTAATTTATTTAATTAATTAGGGGAAATGGTAAACATATATGAAAACTACACCATTTAATCTACAAAAATTACAGTAGATACTACATTCTCTAAGTAGGCTACTATAAAACTTTTACACCATTTAAGTAAGTATAACAGCCTACACAAAAATGATAAGACATAATGGCTTAAAATGACATAATTAGGAAACCTTAGTGAAAAGTGTCAAGCAACAGATTTTATATTTTTCCTAGTATTCTTAAGGTACTAGGATACTCCCCACAAAATTTCATGGTCATTGGATTCCTAGATAATTTACAAAAATTCACATAAAGATCATTCAAAGATAAAAGGAAAATCTATAACTCACAAACCATACATGGAATGACTCTAAGCAAGAATAGCTTACCCACAAAATTTCATAATTTTTGGAGCAAAGAAACTCAAGATATAATTTAAACAATTTTGCATACATTTAAAAACACATTTCAAGTTCCTATTTAATTCATCCAAAATTTCCAGTTCAAGTGTTCATGTCATATTTTTCCTAAATACTAGACTTTCCTATGATCCTAACAAAATTGGAATCACCCCATTTTGATCTACCAATTTGGAGATACAAATTTCACAAAACAGCATTCAAAACTGGAATTATTTGAACTGGCTTCTACTAAGCAGTCACTGACACGTGGGACCCGCGGGTCAGAAGACCCCACCGGTCAGCGAATGGAAACAGGGGATGGCGTGGCACTGTAGATGCGTTTCAGTGAAATCGATCGAGCCTGACAGCGTGACTTGGCGAGCTTCAAACTCCAAAATGGTGGCTAGTTAGCAAAATCAACTTGAAGCAAAAGTGTAGAGTTATGGTAGGGCTACAACAATGTTTCAGAAATCATCAGCTAATTCTCAAAGAATCACGAGTTACATCAAGCCAAATTCAGCTCCTTCAAACTAAAATTGAAATCCATACTTAGAAATTTTTCTAAGTGCTGAATCAGCCCTCAACACTGACTTGTGAGACCTTTTTGAGCATGTTGTGCACATTTTCATGAGTTGGTCATAAAATAACTTTTGTTCCTTATAAAATTTTCTACAACTTTGCTTTAGGTTGCTTAGACATGCAAACATTCTAAGTTGTACTTTTTAAACAGTCAAACAAAAGAGTCCAGGGGTCAAAACAAGTCAAACCACGACTTGGAAACCTAATTAAGCAACATGGTCAACATGAACAATGTTCCTATTGACATTCTAAGTGTAACTAAGGTTCTTAGGAGAATAATTAGCCACACCACACATTGGTCACACCAAAATCAAGCATCACATGCATTGAAACAAGGAAAAACAAGTGAAATGTTACCTTTGTTTCAAAATCATGTTTCACATGTTTTATGATTTTGTTGCATAGTACTAACTAACCATGTTTCACTAAAGTGAGTTGCACATGTTGCACACTATTCATTTCATAAAATCATCACACATGAAATATAATAATATGTTGCAATGTTTCGAAAACATGTTTCATGCAATATAAGCTCATGAATGGATGAATGATGCTCATGTTCATGAAATGCAAGTGCAAATGTGGAAGCCAAACACCTAGGGTGTTACATCCCTCCCCCCTTATAAAAATCTCGTCCCGAGATTTGATGAGCATACCATTGTTGATAGAATTCCTTATAACCGTCCCTCAAATAATCTTCTCTTTCCCATGTTGCATCGCGTTCACTACCCTGATTACTCCACATGACTTTGTAAAACTTGACCACCCTACTCCGAGTCACTTGCTCACGAGTGTCAATTACTCAGACCGGCTTTTCTTCAAAGGTCAAATCAGATTTTAACTCGATATCCCCCAGTGGAACTCTCTCTTTAGGGACGCGAAGACATTTCTTCAATTGGGATACATGAAAGACATTGAAGATAGCACTCATCTTAGGAGGTAATTGGATCTTGTATGCTACCTTACCACTTTGTCCAATGATTTCAAATGGACCAACATATCTCGACGCAAGCTTTCGCTTCACACCAAAGCGTTGGACACTCTTCATGGGTGAGACTTTCAGATAAATGAAGTCTCCAACTTCGAACTCAATAGGTTTCCTATGTCGATCAGCATAACTTTTCTGCCTAGCTTGAGCTACGGCCATATGGCTTTGGATAGTACAGACTTGTTCTTTGGCTTCTTGAACAAAATCAATTCCATAATATCTCCTTTCACCGGCTTCTACCCAATTCAACGGGGTTCTACACTTTCGGCCATACAAAGCTTCAAACGGTGCCATCTTGATACTCTCTTGATAACTATTATTGTATGAGAATTCAGTTAGGGGCAACCACTTTTCCCATGAACTCTTAGCCGAGATGACACATGCTCTCAACATATTTTCTAAGATTTGATTCACTCGTTCAGTTTGTCCATTGGTTTGAGGATGATAGGCAGAACTTCTTACTAACCTAGTTCCTAATAATCCGTGTAAGTGCTCCCAAAAGCGAGCAGTGAATTGTGGTCCTCTATCAGAGACAATAGTACGAGGTATCCCATGAAGTTGGACTATCTGATTAAAATACAACTCCGCATAGTCAGTTGGACAAAAATCTATGCGGACAGGAATGAAGTGTGCAGACTTGGTCAGACGGTCTACAATCACCCAAATAGAGTTAAAATTCCTCTGAGTAGTAGGGAGTCCAACAATAAAATCCATACTTATCTCCTCCCATTTCCAACCTGGAATAGAGAGTGGCTGGAGTAATCCAGCTTTCATGTGCACAGCTTTGACTCGACAACAAGTGTCACACCTAGCCACATAAGCGGCTATCTCTTTCTTCATTTTGGTCCACCAAAAGCGAGGCTTCAAATCATGATACATTTTGCTACTACCAGGATGAATAGATAATTTAGAGGAATGGGCTTCAGATATGATTTGATTTCTAAGCTCTCTATCCTTCGGAACCACCAACCTATCCTTGAACCATAACACGTCATTCTCATCTACCCGAAAATGTTTGGTTTCTTGCTCTTTCATCTTGCGCTTGATGTGGAACACACCTGAATCTGTCTTCTGTAGCTCAATAATTCGACTCTATAGAGTACAACTGACAGTGATGTTGTAAAGGACTGTAGGATGAAGGAGTTTTGACAAATGGAAGTCACTTTCAATCAAAGAGTGACAATGAGATTTCCTGCTTAAGGCATCCGCGACAACATTTGCCTTGCCAGGGTGATAGTGCACTTGGAGGTTATAATCCTTGATCAACTCGAGCCATCTTCTCTGACGCATATTCAACTCTGGTTGAGTGAAGATGTACTTAAGACTTTTATGATCATTGTAGATGTTGCACACATTGCCGAGCAAATAATGTCTCCATGCCTTCAAAGCATGAACAACTACAGCGAGTTCCAAGTCATGCGTCGGATAGTTCACCTCATGCTTCCGAAGTTGGCGAGAGGTATAAGCAATGACTCTACCCTCTTGCATAAGAACACCTCCTAAGCCTATACCTGATGCATCGCAGAACACATCAAAAGGTTTCTCGATATCCGGTTGTGCCAAATAAGGAGCCGAAGTTAGAAGAGTTCACAGGGTGTGGAAAGCCGCATCACACTCGAAAGTCTAGACAAACTTCATGTCTTTTTGCAGCAACCGAGTCATAGGCTTGGCTATTTTAGAGAAATCCGAGATGAAGCGACGATAATAGCCAGCCAACCCTAGAAAACTCTGAACCTCGTGCACCAAGATTGGAGCCTTCCAGTTCATCACTTCTTGCACCTTGGTGGGATCAACCATAATTCCACCATCGGATAACACGTGTCCAAGAAAAGGTACCTCACGAAGCTAGAATTCACATTTGCTGAACTTTGCATACAGTTGGTGTTCTTGCAATCTAGTGAGAACCACTCGCAAATGTTCAACATGGTCTTCTTCGTTCTCCGAATAAACCAGGATATCATCTATAAATACCACCACAAATTTGTCCAACTCGGGCATAAACATCGAATTCATCAGATACATAAAATGTGCGGGGGCATTGGTCAATCCAAAAGACATAACAAGGTACTCATACAGACCGTATCTTGTAGAGAATGCAGTTTTTGGAACATCCTCAGGCCAAATTTTAATTTGATGATAACCAAATCTCAAATCAATTTTGGAAAAAACTTTTGCTTTAGACAACTGATCAAATAAGATATCTATGCATGGCAGAGGGTACTTATTCTTGATTGTTACTGCATTCAAGGGTCTATAATCTACACACATGCATAGTGATTGATCCTTCTTCTTTACAAAGATACCTGGGCACCCCCACAGAGATGAACTAGGATGGATAAGGCCTTTCTTTAGAAGTTCGTTCAACTGGGTCTTAAGTTCGGCTAGTTCATTGGGAGGCATCCTATATGGCCTTCTAGAGATGGGCACTGTACTGGGTAGCAACTCTATCTTAAACTCCACGTCTCGATCCGGGGGCAATCTGGGCAAATCATCGGGAAAAACATCCGGAAAATCACACACGACAGGGATATCTACCATAGCCTTTACTTGCACCACATTAGTCATACAAGAAAGATTGATGTCCCTGGGTAGCTGTACTAGAAAACCCTCCTGATTACCAGGATCTCTGAGCATGACTACTCTAGTCAATGTATCAATAAGCACTCCATGACTGCTCATCCAGTTCATTCCCAATATCACATCGATACCCAGCCCCGGTAAAACAACCAGATCACTTGATAACTTCGCCCCTCTATCACAAATTGTATGTCCCCAACTACAAGCTTGGTTGGGATAGTACCACTTGCAGCCCTAATACAATAACCCTCACCCTCAACAGTGTATGTTTTTTGCATAAACTTGGATGCAAATGCGGGACTAATGAAAGAATGCGAAGCACCCGAATCAAATAGTACAACTGCGGGGTGTTGATCCACCAGAAACTTACCAGCCGTTACCACCTCTCCTGCTGGAATATCAGCAATATTAGTGTGGTTCACCTGTCCCCGACGACCACCTTAGTAGTTATTCTTCTTGGGGTAAGGGCACTCCCTTGCCCAGTGGCCTATCTTGTTGTAGTTCCAGCATGGCATGTTGCTTGGTGGAGCCTTGGAACTGCCTTGACTGGTATTGCCCTTGGGAAGAGCAACTGTAAAGGCCTTGCAAAATCTAGTCCTGCCTGGATTCTTCTTCTGCGATGGGCGGAATTTAGCAGCTGATGCTAGAGGGCGGAATGGAGCCCTTTGGGTAACTGGAGCCTTGGATTGCGAGGCACCCGCCTCATAGGCCCTCTTATGACTTTTCGAAGCAGCATATACAGCATTGTTGTTCTCTTGAGATAAAGCATCACTCACAAACTCATTAAAATGAGCACACTTGCAATTTCCCATGGTCTTCATCAATTTAGGGCTAAGTCCCCGCTTGAAACTAGCGATCTTTTTGGCATCAGTGTCAACAAACTCAGTAGCATACCTTGCAAGGTTATTGAAAGCCTATAGGTATTCATTCAAGCTCTTGTTCCCCTAGGTCAGCTTCATGAACCCCGTATGCTTGATTACCATGAGACCAGGAGGAATATAATTTCCCCTGAAAGCAGACTTGAACTGATCCCAAGTGATTTGGGCATTAGCGAGCATAGTGGACCGATGATGACTCCACCAAATACCAGCTGGCCCATGCAGTTGGTGAGATGCATGTCGGTGCGGGACCCATGGGATACCCCACAAGGAAGGGAGAAGAACTAGTCTAACTAGGATTCTTCCCCTATACTCTTAGTAGCGGTATTATTCTATAATCCTACTAGGAACTCTCATTGTAAACCGACTAGGACTCTGGCCTCCTGACTATATAAAGGAGGGCAGGGCTCCTTGGATCGAGAGTTCAAGAGAACAATTGTATGACACAACACTTTACAATCAATCCAACGCAAAGGCTAACGCCGACTGGACATAGGGCTATTACTCGATCAAAGATCGAGGGCCCGAACCAGGATAAATCGACTGTCTCTTGCGTTTACTGTCGAGTTCTGCATATGCTGAAGCCCGAAACAATACTGCCCTAGGGACCCCCGTGGTAGGCTATCGGTGGTAAAACATCAACAGCTAGCGCGCCAGGTAGGGGTTTTCGGCGACTTTGCATCCGAGAGCTCGATGGACCTCGACAACATGATCTTCTCGAAGGGATCAATTTTCATCTTCGGTTCATGGATCTACGAGGTAGGCGACGATGGCAAGCTCCAAGGCCGTCTCCTCGAAGATTCAGATCATCATCAGGATTTTTCCATTTCGGCGACAATGATAGATCAGCTTGCCGGAAGATTCGCACAGCTCGTGATGTCCAATCCAACTCAGATTTCACGACTTCACACATCCGATTCAAACTCAGGTTCCGCTTCCGAGACGGAGTCTTATCCGAGTTCTTTCGGAAAACCGAGTTCTTTTTCGACAAAGCTCCGGAACACGACGTCAACCTATCAAGAATACTACTCGGAGTACACTCGGAGTACTTCAAAGAAGTCGGGTCCTCTTCCGTTCGGACTCGATCTGTGACTTTGAAACCTCTACTAAAGTTATCAACAGCTCTGGCAGTACGGAAACCAACGACGATGATAGAACAACTCATGCTAGAGAAGTATTCATGATTCGCCATCCTCGATCGCCATTGGTCCCCCCAGAAGCACCCAACATTAGGTCTTCAGATGAATCTGAATCCAACATATCGTTGTTTATCTAGGGGCATGATGGTGAGACTGAGAGTCAGAGGCAAGCCAGAGAGAGAAAGAACAAATTGAAACAAGGACGTCAACGTCGTGCTAAACAGCGAAAGGACACTTGGATCAAATATGAGTCATACCTAGTCGAGTACAATAGAGGAAAATCAGAGCAAGAGGATGAAGAAGGACGAGCAGTGAATACACCCTACGATAAGATCTGAGAAGCACTAGAAGAACTCAGAGCAACTTCACATCCCAATGAAAAACAAGAACAGCTCCAGGACTTCCTCCGATCAACAGTCCTAAGGACGCACGATGGAAGGGCCTGCTCAAGACTACCAGATAGGCCAAAATCTCATGAACAGGAAGATCAAAATCAAAGGAAGTCCGCTTTTGAGAGACTTGGACCAAGTGGAAGTCACAACAAAGAAAGTAGAAGAAATCATAGTCAAAACGACCGAGTCGAACAACCAAGAAAGGCCAGAAGCAAGGCGCCTACTTGGACAGCCATGCAAAACTACTCTCACCAAGACAACAGTTGGCAAGAAGGGGACGCTGAATCAGAATACACAGAAGCCAGAACGCACGATAAGATTCCCCTGTTTTGCAAACAGACTTGCTTCAATACGACTACCTCACAAGTTCAAGACGTCCAACCACTCCAAGTATGATGGCAAGACCAAACCAAAGCAATGGCTCAGGATTTACTCGCAATCGATTGAATTGGCCGGAGGAGACAGTGACATCAAGACCTTGTTCTTTCCCATGGCCCTAGAAACCATGCCACTTCAATGGTTTGACAAATTGAATCTAGAATCAATCAGAAATTGGGAGGACTTGCAAAGAGCTTTCTGTGAAAATTTCATGGGTATTATTACACACCCAATCACCCACACAGAGTTAAAAGGACTCAAGCAGAAAGGAGGTGAAAGTCTCAGAAATTACTATCGATGATTTGGTGAACTATGAGCTCAAGTACATGACATCACACAACGAGAAGTAATCGAAGTTTTCTCTCATGGAATCATGGCTAGGTGGCAATTTCAAGACTTCTGCAAAGAAAATCCAAGAAACAATGAAGAATTTAGACGAACAGTGGAAAAGATGATTACTGCAGAGGAGAAGACACGACAAAGATTCCTAGATAGAAACAACAGAGACAACCCGGACAGGCAAAATCCTCGAAACAACAGACATCAGGAGAGAAAGCATGGTCCAGACAACACAATAGCAATGGCTGACAAATCAAAGAAGTTTTCAAAACCTAGAAGATATGACGACATTGAAAACATACGTTGCCCCTTGCACCCCAATGGAAAGCACACCATCGGAAATTGCTACACCTTCAAGGAAAGATACACAAGGAAAGATAGTAAGGGGAACAATAAAGAAGAAAGTTAGAAAAAAGAAGAAGACAACCATGAAGACAAGGGATTCCAAAAATCCAGTGGGACAGTGGTAGTAATCTTTGCCGGGGTACCAGATTCTAGAAGCAAACATCAAGAAAAGCTAGCGTTACGAACCATCATGGCAGCAGAACCTGCTACACCAAGATATCTCAATTGGTCGGAGTATCCAATCCAATTTTCAAGAGAAGACCAATGGACCAGCATAGGAAATGCAGGCCATTACCCACTAGTTCTAGATCCAACCATTGCCGGTATGACTGTTACGAAAGTACTAATCGATGGAGGAGCCGGACTCAACATCATTTTTTAGAAACTCTAAGGAAGATGGGACTACAACTCGCCGAGATGATCACACCAACAAGCACGCCTTTTTATGGTATAGTACCTAGCAAGGCAGCAATGCCACTTGGACAAATCACTCTACCGGTTACTTTTGGAACTCCCTCGAACTACCATACAGAGTTCATCAAGTTTGAAGTCGCGGACTTCGATTCATCATATCACGCAATCCTCGGGCGCCCAGCACTAGCAAAGTTCATGTCAATACCGCATTATCCGTACCTATTGCTTAAGATGCCAGGGCCTAACGGTGTTCTCTCTCTTCGGAGTGATTTGAAGCGCGCATTTGACTGTGATGTTCAGGCAATCCAAATTGCAGCAAAAGCACAGGCCAACGATGGAAGAAAAGAAATAACCACTGTTGCAGCAGAAATGAGCCCAGAAGAGCTAGAGATACCGGCTAAAAGACCCAGCATCCTAGCACCACCAAAAGAAGCCAACGTCAAGCAAATCGACCTGGGCACCGGTGATCCCTCAAAAACAGCAACCATCAGCGCCCACCTGTCGGCAAAATAGGAACTCGCGCTCACCAACTTTCTTCGGGACAACAAAGATATCTTCTCTTGGAAGCCGGCCGACATGCCAGGGGTCCCAAGAGAGTTGGCTGAGCACAGAATTGATATCAATGAAGGCTCCAAGCCCGTGAAACAATGACTACGACGATTCTCACCAGACAAGAAGGCAGCAATTAAAAAGGAAATTACAAAACTAATAGCGGCTGGATTCATCAGAGAAATCCTCCATCCAGATTGGCTAGCAAATCCAGTTCTAGCACAGAAAAAGAATACGGACGAGTGGCGCATGTGTGTCGACTACACAGATCTCAACAAACACTGCCCGAAAGATCCGTTTGGGCTACCACGCATTGATCAGATAGTGGATTCAACAGCGGGATCTGCCCTATTATCCTTCCTTGATTGCTATTCAGGATATCACCAGATTGCATTAAAGGAACAAGACCAGAGCAAGACATCTTTCATCACTCCGTTCGGTGCCTACTGCTACAAGACAATGTCGTTTGGACTCAAGAATGCTGGAGCCACTTACCAAAGAGCTATCCAAACATGCCTTGGTGATCAGATCAGCAAAAACGTAGAAGCATACAAGGATGATGTAGTGGTAAAGACAAAGAACCCGGGTACACTAATTGAAGACCTAAAGCAAACCTTCAAAAACCTAAAAAGATGGAGGTGGAAATTGAATCCAAACAAATGTGTATTCAGAGTTCCTTCAGGACAACTACTTGGATTCCTGGTCAGTCATCGTGGAATCGAAGCAAGCGCCAAGCAAATTCGAGCCATAATAGAGATGGGCCCTCCTCGAAGTGTCAAAGATGTGCAGAAGCTAACAGGTTGCATGGCGGCACTAAATTGTTTCATATCAAGACTGGGTGAAAAAGGATTACCTTTCTTTAAATTGCTAAAGAAGACAGACAAGTTTGAATGGACAGCAGAAGCCAACGAAGCCTTCAAGAAGCTCAAGGCATACCTCACCTCCTCACCAGTTCTCACACCTCCGAAGAAATACGAAGACATGATGCTATACATTGCGGCAACTTCTACGGTGATCAGCACTGCGATTGTGGTAGAAAGAGAAGAAGAAGGGCGTGTATATAAAGTACAACATCCCGTATACTACATCAGCGAAGTACTGTCAGAATCAAAAATTCGGTACCCGCATGTGCAAAAACTACTCTACGCCCTCCTGATCACTTCACGCAAGCTTCGCCACTATTTTGAAAGCCACAGGATTACAGTGGTGACAGATTTCCCACTAGGAGACATCCTACACAACAGAGATGCAATGGGGCGCATATCTAAGTGGGTAGTTGAACATGGCGCTCTCAATATCGATTTCACCCCATGGAAGGCAATTAAATCTCAAGCCCTGGCTGATTTTGTTGCCGAATGGACAGAAATTCAACAACCTGTGTCAAGTACCATCCTTGATCATTGGAAGATGTACTTTGATGGATCAATCAAGCTAGGCGGAGCCAGCGCAGGTGTCCTCCTAATTTCTCTAGACAGAAAGCAACTCAAGTACGTCCTTTAGATATTATGGCAAGCTACAAACAATGAGGCAGAATATGAAGCCCTCATCCATGGGCTATGAGTGGCAATTACTCTCGAAATAAAACGTTTACTCATTTATGGAGATTTAGCAGTAGTAATCAATCAAGTCAACAAAGATTGGGACTGCACCAAAGAAAACATGGGCGCTTACTGTGCTGAAATACGAAAGCTCGAAAAACATTTTCAAGGATTAGAAATTCTACACGTCCTGCGTGATTCTAATATTGCGGCAGACATCCTCACCAAGCTGGGATCAGATAGGGTGAAGGTCCCACCCGGTGTATTCATAGAGGAGTTATCAGCTGCTTCTATCAAACAACCCGGTGAGATAACCCCTGAAATCTCAGCCAAAGACACCCAGATCTTGGTAATCACCACTTTATGGACCCAGGTTTTTATTGATTACATCAAAGAAAATAAGTTGCCAGCGGAAAAGAAGAAGCTACCCGAGTTGTTCGCAGAAGCAAGAACTACGTCCTAGTAGGAGACAAGCTCTACAGAAGAGCCACATCATCAGGAGTACTCCTAAAATGCATCTCATTTGAAGAAGGCAAAGAGATCCTAGACGAAATACACTCAGGTTGCTGTGGAAATCACGCCGCTTCAAGAACACTAGTCAGAAAAGCATTCCGCACCGGTTACTACTGGCCAACCGCTTTGAAAGACGCAGAAGAACTCGTCAGAAGATGCAAAGGTTGTCAAATGTTTGCAAGATAGGCTCATGTGCCAACTCACAACCTAATCTGCATCCCACCTGCTTGGCCTTTCTCCTACTGGGGGCTGGATCAAGTAGGACCCCTCAAGAAAGCAAAAGGCAGCTTCGAGTACATCTTCGTAGCAATTGACAAGTTCACCAAGTGGATTGAATTCAAACTACTCGCAAAATACAGTGCAGCCAAAGCAGTCGAGTTCATCCAAGACATTATGCATCGCTTTGGCATGCTCAATCGAATCATCACGGATTTAGGGTCTCCCTTCATAGCCACAGAATTCCAAAGTTGGGCACAAGACTGTGGCTTTAGAATAGATTACGCATCAGTCACACATCCAGAGGCCAATGGACAGTTCGAAAGGGCAAACGGACTCATACTAGCTGGATTAAAACCAAGATTGTATGAAGAACTAATAGACTATGGATCAAAATGGATTGAAGAATTACCTAAGGTTGTATGGGGGCTATGGACTCAAATAAGCAGAGCTACCGGATACTCACCTTTCTTCCTGGAATACGGATCAGAAGCAGTACTACCCGCATGCTTGATCTAGACATCACCAAGGATAGAACAATACGACGAAGGAGAAGCAGAACACACCCGAAGATTAGAACTTGACAATACAGAAGAAGTCAGAGTAAACGCTACCCTTCAATCAGCAAGATACCTCCAAGGACTAAGACGCCACTACAACAAGAATACCCAGTCTCGATCATTACAAGTCGGAGACCTAGTACTAAGAAGAATACAAAAAACCAACAGACACCATAAACTACTCAGTCCATGGGAAGGTCCTTTTATCGTCACAAAAGTCACCGGACCAGGCACATACAAGCTGATAACTGAAGATGGAAAAGAAGTCAACAATACATGGCACATCAGTCAGCTACGAAGATTCTACGCATGAAAACAACTTAAGGGAAAATATGTATACAAGACACAAGAGATCAAACGATCATGATCAACAAAGATAACGCTCATCAACAACATACGTATTATTATGGCTTATCAACGATTCACGATCAATAAAAATGGTCTTTCCACAAAACATATGTCTTGTTATGACTTTCTCTGAAGTTGTCTTCACTAAGCAAAATGGCTGAAACATGCCTAACCATACCCGCCGAGAGCAAAATAGCTGAAAAGATGCTTGAGCCCACCGATGAGGGTAGCTAACAAGCTAACACCCGAACCAAAAGCAAAATGGCTGAAAAGACGCCTGAGCATACCGGTCGAAGAGCAAAATAGCTAAAAAGATGCTTGAGCCCACCGATGAGGGTAGCTAATAAGCTAACACCCGAGTTAAAAAGCAAAATGGCTGAAAAGACGCCTGAGCATACCTGCCGAGAGCAAAAGAGCTGAAAACATGCTTGAGCCCGCCGACGATGGTAGCTAACAAGCTAACACCCGAACCAAAAAGCAAAATGGCTGAAAAGACGCCTGAGCATACCGGCCGAGAGCAAAATAGCTGAAAAGATGCTTCAGCCCACCGATGAGGGTAGCTAACAAGCTAACACCCAAACCAAAAGCAAAATGGCTGAAAAGACGCCTGAGCATACCGGCTGAATAGCAAAATAGCTGAAAAGATGCTTGAGCCCGCCGATGAGGGTAGCTAATAAGCTAACACCCGAATTAAAAAGCAAAATGGCTGAAAAGATGCCTGAGCATACCAGTCGAGAGCAAAAGAGTTGAAAACATGCTTGAGCCCGCCGATGAGGGTAGCTAATAAGCTAACACCCGAACCAAAAAGCAAAACGACTGAAAATAAGCCTGAACATAAATCAGAGCAATTTCAAGACAAGACCCTCCAGCTCCTTGTTCCAAATAGCAAGAGGCTTGGGGGCTACACTCAGAAGATCCCAAGAAGCGCTACACGGTTTCGCTCAAGAAAGCACTCGGACAATGCTTGTTCTTGCTCAACAAGACTTGGAGAAAACAAGACGAAGCTTCCAGAGCTCTACCATGAAGTGCTCGGGGGCTTGCCAGTCCTAGGATATTTTTGCAACTAGAGATAGGACCAGATGCTGACCACACTACGAGCTAAGCCAAGAAGAAGAAGCTGGAGATATCCTAAGTCTTTTAAGTACTAACAAGAACACAAAGTTTATCAAGACAATGGTCTACACCGGGTTGTTTACAAGTCACAGACAAGCACTCGACAGATCAAGGAAGCTTGCCAAAATATCAACCTACATATACCGAGTTGTTTACAAGGCGCAAACTAAAGCCAGAGAAGAACACGACAGATCAACAGGGCTGGTCAAGACAATGATCTACCCAACCCAGGTTGTTTACGAGACAAAGAAATACAAACAAAGAAGACATCAACAAAGAACAAAAAATCTCATTTCAGTTCTCAAGTATAGTGTTTTGTTACAGAAGCTAGAATACAAGAGTCGATTACATCAGGCATCAGGGGAAGAAACATCAATGTTAAGATTATCTACGATCTTCCTAGCTAAGTCATCGACTTCAGGCTCCAACCTCTCAACAGCATCCAAGTACTCTTGGCTCTCGGCTTCATCAGCAACCTTGGACAAAGGAAAGTCCAGAGAAAGAACCTAAACCTAGGCAAGGATGTTCCTGGTAGACAGATGGGCACACCTCTTCATGAACTCCTGGAAACGAGTCGGCGCTTGGGGAATAAACTGAGCTCAAGATTGATCGTCATCCGCTGGAGTCCGGAGATGGTCGGCTATTGACCGAAAAGACTTCCACAAAGCATTCCAATTATCAGTAGCCGTTGCCAACCTACCAGTCAAGTCTTGAATACTCTTTTGGGCCTGCAAAAGATCCCTGTCAGCTCCACGCCTAATCAACTTAGCAAGCGCGAGTTCTTCTTTAGCTCGAGTAATTACCTCCTCAGCTTTGTTGTGGTTAGTGCGGACGAGTGTCTTCATCTCTTTGATACCCTCCGAGAGCTTCTGCTTTTCAACTCGGAGAGCTAGGTGAAGCAACAAAAACAAGTCAGCAAAAAAGGAAGTCAGAATACAAAAGGAAACAAGTGGAACCCGCAATACCTTTGCACTCGTTCTTCATGGATTCCACCGCAACATCCTTTTGCTTCTCCGCCTCTACCACCTAGGCATGAAGAGCTTTCTCCTCCTTTTGGTGCGTTTGGCGCTCAGTCTCCAACTCGGCCTGGAGGAGGTCAAGATCGGCCTTCAAAGCGCTCACCTCAGAAGACAACTTTTTCTCGTTTTCAGACAAGAAAAAGAAGCTAGTATGATCATGAGAGAAGGACTGAGCAAAAAGAGAAAGAAAAACAAGACATAAGGATAGAAGAAAAATGAACATCCAAAGAAGGAACAACAGAAAAACTTACCTGGAGCTTTTCCCCAAAAGAAGTCGCAAGGGTCGATAAGCTTCCCTAGGCGGCAGTTAGCTCCGACAGCCGATGAGTGGCATCAAACTGCTGCACCACGTCATCAGCAAAAGGTGGACCACTGGAGGCGAGAGAAGGAGAAGGAGAAGCCAGCCGAGGCGAAGAAGGCACGACTAGAGCAATCTCCTGGGAAGCCAAGGCCAATCCCTCAGATGAACCCGCCACCATGGCCACGGTCACATCGAGAGCTGGCAAATTAGTAGCTACGGACTCTATCCCCCTCACAGCCACCTCGGCACCCATGCGTTCTGACTCCTGAGACTCAGTACACAAGGGTGCACTAGAGGTTTGACAAGAAGTTGACTAGAGGCTCGAGGAAGATGAAGGCCTGAAAGATGACAAGGAAACCCGTAAAAAAATAAGAAAAAAGAAGAACAAAAGCAGAGAAATAAAACCAGATTTCATTCACTCAGCTATCTTCTTCCTCATTAAACCAAAAGAAGACCTCGCTGGGGGAACCACGGCAGCAAAAACGTCCCCGCCACTCGGCGGCAGGAGCGGAGTAGCCGATACCGGAGCCCCCAAAAGAACTCGGTACCGGAGCTACGAAAGAACTCAGTACCGGAGCTACGGAAGACCTCAATACCGGAGCTACGAAAGAACTCAGAGCAGGAGCCTCAGAAGAACTGATACCCGTTGACCGCTTACTACAAAGAGATCAAGACCAATGTCAAAACAAAAAGAAGGTTTCAACTACAGGAAAAAAAACAACTCACCGCCGCATGAGAAGGGGTGCATCATCATCCTCTTCTTCCTCAGTCTCGACCAAGGCCACCATAGCACCAGCTGAAAAAGGACAAAAGTACTCGGTTAAAGACGAAAACAAGCACCAGAAGGACAGAGGGTATTAATGTGCTCACCTAAGAGCATGCTAGCTATAACTTGAGTACCTGGAGAAGTACTCGACTGGCGAGCCTTCTTGGCAACGGGCACACTAGAAGAAGAACCAGCCACTCGCCCCCTCTTGACGACACTATGAGCAGCTCGAGGAACTGAATGAGGAACGTACTCTACATATACATTAGGGTTCGCGGAAGAAACACCAGGAAGCATTACGGCAGTTTGCGACTTACTGGTTAAAGAAGCCCCAGCAAGACTACCCTTAGCCCCCACAATGGCAGGGAGGTCATGAAGGGGAATCAGGTCGACAAAGTTACGCCCCAATTCCTATGAAAAGAATAAGAAAACAAGACAAGGAAGATTAAGCGAGAATAGATACAGCAAAAAGAAATACAAAAAGTACCCGCACTAAGAGAAAACAACTTACAGCTAGAGGTGGGTTCTTCGCACAGAACTCGGAGACGGTAAGCGGGACAACGCTTGCTCCTTTCAGCATCTTCTAAAGATGCTTGAGTACCTCCTCGTCAGTCAACTCAAGGGTAGGGACCATGCGTGAAGGATCCTCAGCCCTAGAGTACTCAAAGCCAAAGTTCTCTCGCTCCTTTAGAGGCTGAACATGATGGCGAAGAAAACTCAAGACGATTCTAAAACCAGTCAAGCCCCGCTACTTCAGAGTGCTTATCCGCTCAAGGGACGGCTGGATAGCCTAGAGCTCGTCCAACGTCAGGGAGTTCTTTTCCCACCGGTCGTTAACCGAGTGACCAGATCCAGAATGTACAGCAAGAGAAGGAGTCAAATTGGTAGCATAGAACCAGTCAGCACGCCAATCCCTCATAAAATCAACCAGGTCATAGTCAAAGAACTTGCTTTTGAGACCCTGGCAAAACTGAATCCCGCAACCACCAAGAACATTGGTGTCTTCATGGTGGGGTTGAGGCTTTAGACGAAAGAAGTGACGGAAGAGAGAAAGAGAAGGAGGAATAACGAGGAAAGCTTCATAGAGATGTACAAAAATAGAAAGATGGAGGACAGCATTGGGAGTTAGATGGTTCAGACTAACCCCAAAATAACCAAGAAATTGATGAAGGAAGGCGGAAGTAGGAAGGCAAAGTCCAGCACAGATAAAGGAGGTGAAAAGAATAATCTCACCAGGACCTAGAGCAGGGACCCGATGCTCGCCTAGAACTCTCCATTCAGCAATGCCCTTGCTCTAGATCAGACCATCACCGGCAAGCTCGCAAAGCTGGCCTTCAGTCGTTGTCAGAGCCAGCCAAGCCTTCTGGGTAGCCCTCATGGCCACGAACTCTTGGTTCTCGATCACGGAAAGAGACGACTCCTCGTCCACGAAGGTTGCCTGGGACTTGCTCGTGGCTTTCTTCCTACCCACGAACTAATGGAGGCAAAAAGGAACTAGGGAAAGAGAACGCTTGGACGGCAGCGCTCAGATGGCGGCGGCAATGGTGATGGTGGAGGTGCAAAGGCTAGGGTTTTCAAGGCAAAGGCAGGGTACCAAAGAAAAGGAGGAGAAAGGCCTTTAAATAGATTTTACATCGGTAAAAACGTGGCCCAACAGGCCCGTTTTAACATGGCATGAGGACGCAACGGTCCATTTACCGACATAGCTAAAATGACGGACGGCTCAAATCCACACAACGGTACAGTTCAACGGGCAGATTTCAGACTTATCCATCCAACACCACGGCAGAATTATCATATCACCACAAAAAGAACTCATCAACAATGAAGCAAAGAAGGGTTATCTCACAAGGAGCACAACAACCCGGTCCTTACAGAAAGAACTCAGAAATCTCATCAACAACCAGGACAACAGGAAAATAAGGAATTACAACTCAGAAGACAAGATTCTTTCCATTATAACTAGTTTCACAAATAGAAGATTACACATCTTACAAGACCCAGTGAACTTGGTACCATGAAAAGCAAAGTAGCAAAGAGGAACCCGGACACGGCTGGGCTCTAGAACGACTACGCGTTCCAAATTGCCACTCGAAAGGACAAACCGACCTCGGCTACACTGTTTTCTTCAAAGGACGGACACAATACATCCAAGGCGGAAATCAGCAGCACGGCAGGACAACATGGAGCAGAGAAGGCTGATAAGGCATCTGTCTACCCAAGACCGATGTGATGCTAGATATGGTGTTGATCTACACCGGACAGTCTTAGGGCAGGCGACGAGGATCAACCCAGAACTGCCAGATGAAGGAACGAAGCTCACATCACAGGACTTCCTCCAACTACCGCCATGTACATCCTGGTACATTGCTGCTGCGGGATTAGCCTACCTCTAATCCCTATCACAAGACTCCCTCCAGCTATGGCATGACATACAAGAACTACAAAAATACGCCCGGGGGCTGCTCTACTTCACAAACTACCATATTCATGACTACAGAGACTTCAGAATAAGCAACAAAATGCTCAATGAATCAAAACAGCACTCTAGATGGGTATTTATAGACTGAAGGAGTGGTGCACATGGACCAAGAGCACAAATGAAACAAGCCTAACAAAGGACATAGTGAAAAGACAGAATTCAATGAAAAAGGACTCAGGCTTGAAGGAACAGTACTCAAGGACAAGCATATTCGAAAGGATATACCAACACTATACAACTCGTGAACAAACAACATTCACACTCAACAACCACCATACAACTACATCTGACAACAGCAAACTACCAGAGAATATGCCAGGACCCTACATCCGAGTTCTTCCTGAACAAAACAACACGGATATATGCTCGGGGCTGCAACAGGAGAGGTATACAGTTCTTTCGAACAACTCAGATTCAAGACCCTCAGTGAGTGCACTTTTTCATTCAAAAAAGCGCACATCACCAAGAGGACTACTTCAAGACAACAGTTTCTCAAATAACATAAGATTCAAGACCCTCCAACTTTTTGTTCCAAATAACAAGAGGCTCAGGGGCTACACTCAGTGAGTGCACTTTTTCCTTCAAAAAAGCACACGTCACTCAGAAGAATTCTTCAAGACAGATGACTTCAAGACCACATGATAAAAAGAACCCGGAAATAGCCATGTCCGAGCTCTTTTCGACAAAAAGAACCCGGATATAGCTAAATCCAAGCTCTTTTCGACAAAGAACCCGGGTATATACTCGGGAGCCCTTCGACGAAGAATCAAGGCGATTTCAAGAAAAGATCCTCAAGCTCCTTGTGCCAAACAGCAAGAGGCTCAGGGGCTACATCCAAATGGGAGTACTTTTTTCTTCAAAAAGGTACACTCCACGCGAAGATCTCACGAAGCGCTACACGGTTTCGCTCAAGAAAGCACTCGAACGACGCTTGTTCCTGCTCGACAAGACTTGAAGGAACAAGACGAGGCTTCTAAGAACTCAACCATGAAGTGCTCGGGGGCTTGTCGGTGCGGGACCCATGGGATACCCCACAAGGAAGGGAGAAGAACTAGTCTAACTAGGATTCTTCCCCTGTACTCTTAGTAGCGGTATTATTCTGTAATCCTACTAGGAACTCTCATTGTAAACCGACTAGGACTCTGGCCTCCTGACTATATAAAGGAGGGCAGGGCTCCTTGGATCGAGAGTTCAAGAGAACAATTGTACGACACAACACTTTACAATCAATCCAACATAAAGGCTAACGCTGACTGGACGTAGGGCTATTACTCGATCAAAGATCGAGGGCCCAAACCAGGATAAATCGACTATCTCTTGCGTTTACCGTCGAGTTCTGCATACGCTAAAGCCCGAACAATACTGCCCCGAGGACCCCTGTGGCAGGCTATCGGTGGTAAAACATCGACAATGCATACTCAGTCTTCAGCACCTTAGTCAAGCGAAGTAGACAAAACTTCTGCTTGAGAGTGTTCAACCACTCATCCGCTTGTAGGGGCTCCTCAGCCTCCTTGAAGATCGGGGGTTTCGTGTCAAGGAAATCCTTGAAGTCACTGTATTGATTTGGTTCTGGTCCTTGGCGTGCACCACGGCCATCCCAATTTGCAATCGTGCGGAGAGCCTCAGCCATAGTGCGCTGTCCTTCCGCAAGAATTGTCACCAATTCCATTGGTGTGGGTGGTGGTGGCGGTGGAGGGTCTTCATCATCACCAGCCGCACCAGTGGAACGAGTGCGAGGCATCTACAACCATGCGCAACCAGTAATTATTGGTGATGTTAGCACATTGGAGAGGAACAATGTAATTACGCCAAACTAAATTTACTAGAGAGAATGAAAACTTCATACAATAAACAGAGGCAATAATTCATTCTCCAATCACCACATCATCAATCAGATTACTAGCGACATACGCAGTGCATTCCAACATGACAGTTTTAAACTTAACCAACAAGATACGCATCCCGAAGGGAGCGGATTAAAGTACATTACATGTCAAGTTTGAATTAAAAAGGTACATCCAACATCAGTCATCGTACTTAAGTCCATTACATCAATGACTGCAAAAGCTTAAACTAGTGAGACTTGCTAACTAACTACTCATCGAAGTGATCGCTGTCCATATTAGAGACACCTTGGACTTCTTCTGGATCTTCCTCTACTTCTTCATCTGCAGGTTTAGCTACATTGTCATCCATCTGCACGTCCTCTTCTTCTTCATCGGCCTCAATCACTTGAGGTCCACCCACATTAGGATACCTTGGTATGGGGTGAGGAATAGGGAACAGACGGTTGTTCAGTTGATGGTGTTCAACCTGAAGCTCTTCAAGCCGTTCTTGGAGTTCTTGCTCCCTTTGGAAAGCATTGTGGTTAGCCATGATCCAGCCCTAACGTCTTTCTTCTGCTAACTCTAAAGCTGCATCTCTGTGACGGGTCACATGATCCAACTCTTGTGCTGCCTCATCTCTCTCTATAGTGAGGTTCATCAGCTGGTTATGAAGCTCGTCTCTCTCGCGTGCTGTTTGACCCCACTGTTGTAGGCGATAATTTGCAATACCTCGAATCTCATCTACTTCTTACTGAGCTCACCCACATGCATCCGCCCTACGGCGATACTTGCGGGCACGCAACCTGAACTTGTGCTGGGCTGCCATTGCCTTGCCAGCTTCTTCTAGCACACTAGAAAGGGTGTCCTGCCTTACTCGACAAAGCTTCAAGACTGCCATCATAGCACTCATTCCAGCATTGTCGCTCTGAACACGTTCACCACGGCCTCAAACTAAGGCCTGGCCAACGTCTTGAGTCCACTCAGCCTCAGTAGGAGCCACTCGGGGAATGGATAAAGCTGGTCCACCCACTAGCTCATCCCCGAAGCTCTATGCTATATCCATTAGCACATCAAGGGCAGCAACTTGAGCGGCTTCCCATGGGCTTTGCCCATTAGTCTTAATTCTCCACCCATGCCACAACAGTCTCATGGGGTTCTGCGGTACTATAAAGGTCACAACGTTCCACGGCACTTCTCCCAATGGTACCGCCTGCCTCCACGTATAGCGGGGTGCCTCTGGGTACCCAACTGAACTGAGCACCCTCTAGAACAAGGTGGGAGTACCGAACTGGTCCAAAAAGGTGCTGCTACCAGTAGGAAACACGGGCGCGGCCATCTGTATCAAAAAGGGATGCAACTCATGTGAGAGGATTATTTTGCTGAGAGATTGAACTGAATATTTGGGATAAGCAATTATAAGGGAGGGAGTAATGCAATATGAATGACATGAGTGAATATGATGCATGCTCGTTCCGTACGTTCTCACAAACCTAAGAAAATTTAAGTTTTAGTGGAATATACGGTGGCATACATACGTTCTCTCAATTAGCGGTAACTAGTCGATCTACACGGTGCGTTGTTAGCGTACCTGCAGAAAACTTCATTGCAGCCCAACGCAACAAGATATAATGCTAGTAACAAAAGTAGTAACTAAGATACTCTCCATATATACATCCCCAGATATATATACTTAGGTATCCAAACTACCCGACAGATGTACCTACAATTAAGTACCTTCATATATACATGTATGCAACATGCAAATACTCCAGTAACCACAACTAACTCTCCCCTAGACCGACGGTTGGACGGTCATGCTCTCACAACTCACACTTACCTTAGCATAGAGGCAATTGATCCATACATTACCATTCAAGCAAATGGCACCCATGCAATATCACGCCGCATGGACGATGAAATAGAAACAATCAATTTCCCCCAAGTTAGTAATTATATATAAGCCACCTAGAAGTCCTTAAGTGGGCTACAAGGGATGTGATCACTAGTACACCATAAAAATTTTGATTTTTGAACACTTATATATAACTATAAGTTGGAAAACCATTTTCACAACAAAAGCTTTTGTTTTAAATAGCCGTATGACATGTTTAGTGTTGAATCTAGCTCTGATGCCAGCTGTCACAGAACCGACCAATTTATAAGAGCACAAGTACAAAAACAATCACCGAAACGATCAAATTCTCGCACTTGAGCCCATATAAACCCGGTAGTCAACTGAAACCTTGAAGGATTTCAAACCAACTTGCGTACAACCAAGATCACAGTAATTCAACATAACATATCGTACGTTACAACATTTCACAGATGGTTTGCAAATAGGTTACAACATCTTAGAGTCATCGTTATTACAAAACAAGTGTTGTAAAGTACCTGGAAGCATATAGTTTGACTTACACACCCGAGTTCAAATACAAATACTGGTTTGCTGATCACAACCCGCAAAAGCATTCAGATAAGAGAAACAGTGATCATGCCCATGATCTAGTCTTCATCACCCGTTGGGTGGAGACAATACTTATAGAATCCTTGATATAGAAGGTCATCTACAACAAGAGGGAATAAACCCTGAGTACGAGAATGTACTTAGCTAGACTTACCCGTCGGAAACCAAAACAATTGACACCAAGGATCATGCATAGCTTAATTTAGTGGATCTGACTGACACTTTCTTTTTGCGGAAAAGCATAAGTAATAATGATCAACTATTAACCTGAACTAGCAGTGACTTTTAGCCATTAACCTGTCATCTATATTAGCACCTGTACTAAGCAATCATTTGATTAAGGTGCAAACAATAATAACCATAGCAGGTATAATTCGTGCAACATTATCATCATCATCCATCCGGGAGAGACGGCGATTCAAATCGATTCCTATCCAGCTGGAGGTGTATTCCTAAACACAAACCCTACTTCCCCCATCAGGGTCACAAACGAGTCACCTTTGGTACGATTCAGGAGTCGCGAGTCCAAACAGATCGACATTCTCAGAGAACCACTCTGCCAAAGTTGTTCGGGACTCTAACCCGCCTTGGACTTATGCCAATGGCTCTCCGCACATCCTTACTACCTCCAGAATACACGCCACTGCTCGCGTCCCTGGCCTGAGTCGAGCTACTAGGCTTCGCGGTCGGAATGACTTATCCGGCCAGCTAAGTGTTAGGCTACGTTCAACATGACATAAGGACGTACAGCGTATCGGTCCTTAAATGACACAGACGGGGTTACTATGTCCAAACCTACACAAGACTCCGCCCGGTCTTAATTCATTATTAACATGGTTCTTTTCCACGATAGCAAATATAGCCAACCGTGATCCACCTCATCCTAAAGCTCGCAGGTGACAGGAAATCACCTGACTTCTACCGCACTGAGCATGGCCAAGCATTTAACCCGTTCCTGAACTTAAATAGGATTCCAGTGCGATATCTGGACAAGGATGGATATATAATGCAACAATTGGTTCCAACCAATTCCTATACTTAATGCATCATCAACGAATAAAAGGTACTCAAGGTATTTGTAAAAATATGGGAGACTTAATATGCTTCGGGGCTTGCCTTTCAGGAAAGAGGAAGGACGGTGGTTAGGGCACTCGGGCAACTCCTCCTCGGCGGCTGCTTCGTCGATTTCCTGCACCTCGGGCTCCTCCTCCTGGTTGGCTCCCTCGAACTCCAGCAGCATCACTCCCTCCGGCACACCTATTGCATGAATGCGCAAAATAAATATCATGGATGCACATGAATGAAGTTAGGAATGCTCGGAGAATGCACATGCTCACTACAGTCCGCATATTCCAACTTAAGCTCTATTCAAATCACTTTAACTTACCAAGTTTATACAACCTAATGTACAATTGCTCATCTTCAGTTAAGGACCTAGCATCTGCACCTAAGCATGTTCTCAAGTTAGGCTAGTACCTAAACAATCAACAAGGACATTGCAACAAAGCATACACACAAGCCTTTGTATTTCAGCAAAATAGGAACTACATAGCGGTATAGTAAACTGGCCATAACTGGAGATTTAGAAATCCAAATGATATGCAACAAGACAATTTGGAAAGCTTATGAAATTGTCTACAATTCATTTTCAGATCTCAAGGCATGATTCTAACCTTTACCAGGTCAAATTCTTAAATCAACAGAAATTTGTCTTCACAAGACAGAGAACAGGCACAACTGTGATCCAACTTTAAACGACTGTAACTCCCAAACTACTAGACCAAATGCCACCACATTTTAACAGGAGCTAGATACATAAGTTATCTACAACTTTTGTATTCACCACATTTTCAGCAAACTAAATTATCAAGGGAAACTTTGCAAAGTTCCCAGAACTGTCCAGAAAGACATAATGCCAGGAATATTTATTAACTTATGTTGCAAACAATTAATTGGACAAAACCAACTCTACTCACTTATCACCCATGTCACAAGAACACCAGAAATTAAAGTGTTCACCACCAATTCATTTCTTTTAATGCCTTTCTTAATTTATTTAATTAATTAGGGGAAATGGTAAACATATATGAAAACTACACCATTTAATCTACAAAAATTATAGTAGGTACTACATGCTCTAAGTAGGCTACTATAAAAATTTCACACCATTTGAGCAAGTATAACAGCCTACACAAAAATGATAAGACATAATGGCTTAAAATGACATAATTAGGAAACCTTAGTGAAAAGTGTCAAGCAATAGATTTTATATTTTTCCTAACATCCTTAAGGTGCTAGGATACTCCCCACAAAATTTCATGGTCATTGGATTCCTAGATAATTTACAAAAATTCACACAAGGATCATTCAAAGATAAAAGGAAAATCTATAACTCAAAAACCATACATGCAATGACTCTCAAATTTTTACCAGAGCTTCTACTAAGCAAGAATAGCTTACCCACAAAATTTCATAATTTTTGGAGTACAGAAACTCATGATATAATTTAAACAAGTTTGCATGCATTTAAAAACACATTTCAAGTTCCTATTTAATTCATCCAAACTTTCCACTTCAAGTGTTCATGTCATATTTTTCCTAAATACTAGACTTCCCTATGATCCTAACAAAATTGGAATCACCCCATTTGGATCTACCAATTTGGAGATACAAATTTCACAAAACAGCATTCAAAACTGGAATTATTTGAACTGGCTTCTACTAAGCAGTCACTAACACGTGGGACCCACGGGTCAGACGACCCCACCGGTCAGCGAATGGAAACAGGGGACGGCGCTTGCGACGGCGCGGCAGCAGCGAAGCTAGCCGACGGCGGCTTCACCGGCGACGAGGAGGGTACCTCCGTGACCGCCTCGACCTCCCATGTGGATTGGTGCCCTAAACGCGCTCTCTACCGACCTCTAAGTACTCCGGCCACGGAGCACGGTGGCTCAGCCATGGCGACGGTGGAGCGCGGCCACGTTCTGGCCTGACCGGACCGGCGGAGCTGGCTACATCATCACCCGAGCAACGGTGAGTGACGGTGAAGCTAAGACGGAGGCTAGGGAAGGACGAGAGAGGTTGTGCTGTGCTAGCCACGGTGAGCTCCAACTCCGGCGAGGTACGGCGGTGGCAGAAACCAAAAATATGGCCACTACCTTGGTTTGCCGACCCAACGGCGAGGTGGAAGAGCTAAAGGAGGCTACGGTGGAGCTTCGGGCGAGCTGGAGGCAGCGTTTTCACAGTGGCGAGGGAGCTAGGCGACGGCGGCTCGCTCGGCAGCAATGGCGGGGCGGTGGCTCCGCTTTGGCTGCGGTGGGAAACGAAGGAAGAGCAGGAATGGAAATGTGAGCTGGGAGGGCAGAAGGGCGCGGGCTCAAGCAGTGGACAACGGCGCTAGGCCGGCCACGGCGCTTGGCCTGCGCGGTCAGGCGGCCGGCGACGCGCGGCGCCATGCGGCGTTCACGGTCTGTTGCCGGTCGGCACTGTAGACGCGTTTCAGTGAAATCGATCGAGCCTGACAGCGTGACTTGGCAAGCTTCAAACTCCAAAACGGTGGCTAGTTAGCAAAATCAACTTGAAGCAAAACTGTAGAGCTATGGTAGGGCTACAACAATGTTTCAGAAATCATCAGCTAATTCTCAAAGAATCACGAGTTACATCAAGCCAAGGTCAGCTCCTTCAAACTGAAATTGAAATCCAAACATAGAAATTTTTCTAAGTGCTGAATCAGCCCTCAACACTGACTTGTGGGACCTTTTTGAGCATGTTGTGCACATTTTCATAAGTTGGTCATAACATAACTTTTGTTCCTTATAAAATTTGCTACAACTTTGCTTTAGGTTGCTCAGACATGCAAATACTCTAAGTTGTACTTTTTAAATAGTCAAACAAAAGAGTCTAGGGGTCAAAACAAGTCAAACCACGACTTAGAAACCTAATTAGGCAACATGGTCAACATGAACAATGTTCCTAATGACATTCTAAGTGTAACTAAGGTTCTTAGGAGAATAATTAGCCACACCACACATTGGTCACACCAAAATCAAGCATCACATGCATTGAAACAAGGAAAAACAAGTGAAATGTTACCTTTGTTTCAAAATCATGTTTCACATGTTTTATGATTTTATTGCATAGTACTAACTAACCATGTTTCACTAAAGTGAGTTGTACATGTTGCACTTGAGTGTTGCACACTATTCGTTTCATAAAATCATCACACATGAAATATAACAATATGTTGCAATGTTTCGAAAACATGTTTCATGCAATATAAGCTCATGAATGGATGAATGATGCTCATGTTCATGAAATGCAAGTGCAAATGTGGAAGCCAAACACCTGGGGTGTTACAGTGACGCGCGCCCCGTCCGGGGGCGTGGACGCACACGCGCTGGCGCTGGCCAACGGCGGCGAGTTCATCACCCATATCTGGGCCATCCTCACTCACGCTGGCCTCCGCACTGACGACGTCCCAGAAACCACACCACCAGAGAAATCCCCATAGTTCAAGATATCCCCGTTGTTTGAGAAATCACCATTGGAGCTGACGGCACGACTACCGTCTGACATTAACCTCGCTAAATCTTTATCACATAAGATCATGCCGAAAATACCTATTAGCTGAGAGCTTTTAGGGTGAAAGCTAACCGTAATATGGGCCACGTGGAAACATTAAGGAATTTTCTATTCATTCTTTTTTGTTTCAATGAGTGAACAATATATTATTTATTTTGTTAATTATATTTCACATTTTTCATTATCTCATATGTCATATAAAAAATATGTTCATATAAAAATGTTGTAATCCCTCCATTCCAATAACATATTTTGGCTTTTTTGTATGCACCAGCACATGAATGTCCCGTGCGTTGCTACGGAAGCCTCCAAAAATTACACTAAGATATCTCGTGGCTAAATCAATAATTCAATGTTCGACAAGACGTAGTAGTTTGGACAAACGGTGACAGAGACATTTTCTAAGGCAAACGAATTGCCCGACTACCGGAATTAAATTCCACAAACGATACGAGCAAACTCATAAAACACAAACACTGTGTAAAAAGGTATTCATGTCTTATCATTCGTTGGTTCAATTTCTTCTCTTTTTCACAATTTTGGACAATAGCAAGAAGGTACTGTTGAAGAGTGCCCGTAGCCAATTCTAGACAATAGTAAGAAGGTAACCCAACAATCTCAAAGCAACATGCACATTGTCATCTTTATCAATAATGAACAACATGGATCCCTTTCATTTGTTATTGAGCATTATCTTGTTAAGATCCATCCTCCTTTCTCCACATCTCTCCTTCCACTGGCAAACACCCAAGAGAGCACCAAAAATATTGTAAAAAACATAAGGATCAAGGTAACGGAGGAAGTCGAGAAATAGTTTTACCAACTTGGAATGTGGCGTGCCCGTACGTCCTGCCGCTGGGGGCCGCCCGCGGTGGCCGCGACACTCTGTCTCCGCCTCCGACAGCGCAGCAGTGAGCAGCGCTCATCTCTGGGGTAGCAAGCAGTAGCCCACTGACCTGCCTTTGAGGCGGATCTAGCCATCCCTTACCCTCCTCAGTACAACTAGAGCCCCGCCCCCACAATACGGCAGCTGGCCAACAACACAGACCAGATAAATCGAAAAAATGCTCGCACGAAACCGACACCACAGGGCACAAAATGCAGGGGTGGCCTACATGGGCCCTCCTTAGTACCGGACATCCGCCGCCCCCACCAACAGGAGGCCGCCAATAACAGCAAGCAGCAAGAATGCTCGAAACACACGCAGGAAGACAACACAAGAGGAGAGCGCATATGCACCTGGATGTCTGATGAACAAAAGGGAGACATAGAACTGGCACCCAGAGCTCTTTAGGGCTTGTTTGGTTCGCAGATGAATGCAGCCTGGCTCGCATGGGAATAACTAGGCTCCCAGTAGATAGGCCCAATGCATGCAAGAGTGTGGTGCTTGGTTGTCTGTTTGCCGAGGCAGTGGTTGCTCACATAAGGACAGATTGCATGAGCTAAAAATATATAAATAATCATCATCATAACATTTATTATGTGCAACTATTATCTTATAGCTCTTAGTTTATCTCATTACTCCTTAATATTAATTGAAATATGTTAATATCATTTAGTATGTGCTAATAATGCATCAATAACGTCATTAGATGGTCAATTACCAGCACCGCGCGTGCCTGCCCTGGCAGAAACGGTAGATTTCTGCGGTTTCTACATAGCCTAGCCGCGGGGATCTCCCTGCATGCAAAGAGCCTGGCCCGTCTAATATACTTCAACCAAACAAACGCTGCTCTCGCATGGGGAGGTCCTGGCTGAGGGCTTGTGCAGGCAACCAAACGCGCCCTTATCTGCAGTTCTCCGAGACAACGGTTGAGGGCTTGAGGCTACTGGCAAACAGGCCCTAGCCCGGATGGACCTATCGGCACTCGATAACACTGTGTCTCTGCAGCGGGTAGCGGGCGTCCGTCCCACCGTCAACATAGCAAATCCGACGAGGAGGGTCCCAACTTTCTGCTCCCGGGTCGCTGCACGGGGCTCCATGCATCCTCTTGGAGTGGATACAGGCCCCACCTTCGAGGCCTCCGCGAATCCGAAGTTGACAACAAGGCCGGTGTACCCTCCCCCTGCTTACCGGGCATAGGAAGCACAGCACACCTGGCCCGCTCCGTCTCGCCACCCGTCAATCCCACCTTCACAATAATATATGGTTTGTGCTAGCACAAATCACAAGTGACAAATATATGGTGTGTGCTAGCACAAATCACAAGAAAGTAAAGGATCGACGCTTGCAATTTACATTATAGCAGACAGGATATTAGCTAGCAGAAAAAACACAAAAAAATGAGGGAAACGGTTCAACAACAGCATATTGCATATTCTTAGAACTACATTTGCAGTGCTAGACACTTGCAATTTACATTATAGCAGACTGCAATTATGTAACTAAATCTTTAAGTTGTTTGGTTTACATATGCTCAGAAATAGTTCTTTGGTACCACTAAAGTGCTATGGAAAAGAACAAAAAAACAGATGGAATGAATGTGAGATTCAAAAGTCATACCTCATTTATCAAAAATAAGTGGGCACTAACAAAAGGGGCAAGGCCAACACAAGCTTATAGCTCTTAAAAAATACACGAAAGTGGATAAAACACTACCAAATTTGAATCTACCAAAATTACAAGGAATCTGTAGGATCCACGCAGCTCAATTTTGCTCCATATTAACATATTCACAAATCACAATTTTGTAAAATTCATAATATGTCATCAAGCAGGTCCTAGCAATTAACTCTTCCCAAGTTCTAGAATAGACATCAGTTTGGAGTTCTGGCAAACTCTTTCAGCTTACAAGAGTTAAGCATATTTAGTGTGGCTTGTGAACTGTTCACAGAGACAACTATAAATTAACATTTAAAAAATTACATTACCAGGTAAAATTTAGTGTCTACCTGAAATATAGTGTAAAAACATCATACTCTGATCAAAGACTAAATCCGAGTGTTTCATCCCCTTTGACAACTGAATCTGATAAACCATGAGATTAAAAAAATCAACGGCACACAAAAAATCATGCCGAAAAACACAATGTATAACTATGGTGTGTTCTAGGACAAATCACAATTAACAAAATACAATTTTTTTTCTACAGGAGGACAAAGACAAATATCTGAGATGTGTTGCCACAAATCACAAAAAATAATTTTTTCTATGAAAGAACAAGGACAAAAAGTGGTGTGTGCCGACACAAATCACAATTAACAGAATTATAATCTAGAAGCAATATGATATTACAGAAAATATCATAGGCACAAATTAAACCCTTGATCGAGGATGAGCTCTTTCCAGAGGAGGGGAGAGATGTTATGGTTGGTAATAACTATAGGCGCTGTCGTAGGGACTGATTAGGCGAGAAAGGATCAAGGGATCAAATCAGGAAGGCTTGAATTAGGGAGAGGAAAGAGTTTAATTAGGAGAGAATGAAGATATAATCTCCTTTATATGCAGTGGTGATCAAGGAATAAACAGACAATGACAACCCAATTTCTATTCTCATCTCCTTTCTTTGTTCTCTCATCTCCCTAGTGTTTCCCACACCAGCCACCACACGTAGGAAACCAGCGGCCGAACGGCCGGTGATTTCCCATTCCTATCCTATCCGGTCACTTCTCCCACGATCATGACACATGCTTTGTGAGAGGAGTTTCAGTATGATGTTTACGTAGGTTTCATAGATAACAACTAACATAGATTCTGAATAGGTATTTAAGGAAATTTGGGTCCAATGACTATGCCATTCAACCTATCTTATGCCCTTACTCACCCTCCTTAGACAAACCATGAGGCATTAAATATATGAACTACTAAGTTCTAAGCTAATCCATTTCTCTTTTGATCTGCAGGTTGGTTGTTCAAAATAAACATTGAAAGTTATTACAAATTTTCTTCGAACAATGTATATATCAAGTATACTCATGAGGTAAATTAAATTTGCACATATTGTGTATGCTCCAAACTACAATGTAGGAGTACATACTTTGTAGAAACTGACTGCAGCCGAGATTTGATCGTGTCTGAGAATGACTGTGCATCAGATGGTCCAGCTTTATCTTGGTTGACAAATGAAGATTGGTTCCTAGAAACACTGATGCAGATCATTACATAGCAAGTGTTTGTTAACCCCATGTAAATGACAAGCAAATAGATTACAGATAAATATAGACAGTACTAATCTGCAGGAAGTACCTATCATGTGACCCAACAGGGCCATTAACCGAGGCAGTGTGATTCACAGACGTGTCTTCAGCTGTTTCTTCTGTGGAGTCCATGGTAGGCAATGGTCGAGAAAAAATCACAGCAGAAGCATGTTCATGGTCCCCTTCTTGCGGTGGATGTGAAGACAGAAAAGCACCAGGGGTGGCCTCAGTAGTTGGAAAGAACAGGACTTGTGGGTGCCCATGACCCTGACCATGACCATGAGCTGTCGATCTGCTGTGACGGCCTTCTCTTCTAGCATGACGGTGTGACCTACGAATGGCAGCAGCAGCAGCCAAGTGCTGTAGGATATGCTCCTCAATCTCGGCATCATCTGCATCCACCGGTACCTAGAATGTAATAGAAGAAACAATGGCATCAGTAGTGTGCAGGAATTGAGCACACAGGCATTCCATCACTGGAAGCACACTTTGAATGTGAACATCAGATATGTCAGCACCTCAAAGTCACCGAGCAGTGGATGACGGAAAATAGTTGTCGTGTGTGCGTGATTTTCTTACGCGTTCCGCTCTTCCTCAACAGCCTCAAGGAGCTCTTGGCTGCAGTAAGAGGCAAGGAATGCGTGTGAGAGTGACACCAACATGGAAATGAGATTTATTAGTGGAATGCATTGGTGGTTTAGCAGAGTTTGTACCTCATGGGGTCCTTCATGCTAATGCCTGCCAACACATGGGACACTAGGAGCTTCTCTGGCACCTGTAGGATCAATCAAAATGCTCACAAGTTTCACTTAAGGATAAACACGAGTAACACAATTAGCCAATTACAATACACATGTGACACACTATAACACCAATGCTGGCAACTGACAACCAAACGGTTATTCAAAGCAGAGCTTCATTTCCAAAAATGAAAAATAACAGAGATTGGAACTCGTCCAAATTGCATTCAGAAAAGGAAAAACAACAGAGACTTGCGACATGTCCAAATTGCATTCAGAGTGTGTCGGGCAGAGATTCAAATTAGCGCGGCGCACACATTCGACACTTATTGGAATTACTGAGCGACAGCCAAGAATAGAGTCATAGACGGCAACACAACAGAACAACTGTGCAGTGCACCATAATGCGCTAGACACTACCAGCTCTGATCCTTAGCAATACACAGATATATGGAAACAAACACAGAGAAATAGCAGGAAGCAATCACAGACATAGACTGTACTACAACTAGTTGACAGCAAGCACGGGACAGAACCTTCTCCCACTGTAAACTAATTTACACAAGCATCTAGTTGATGAACATCAAACAATGACATAATGCTGATCTATTTTAACACAGTTCTAGCCTTCTAGGAGTGTCCTGTCCACAACATAGGAGAAGGGCTTCTATTGTTTGAAGGAAAGTCATCTATAACTAAATCATGGAAGGTAGTGGAGATTAACTTAACTAACAACATATATTTCCATCCGCGGCTCTCTCACTAACACACGAAAACACATACAAACAAGCAATCACAAAAACCTGATGTGTATGGACACAGAGACAATAAACAATTTACAATTCTATTTATGTTAGGTGGGCTATTGTGTTTTGATCTTCATTCCAACGTTGCTTCTTCCAAAAAAAATCTTGCAGCTGGTAACGAGAAAGTCTCTCCAACTTGATATTTGAAGGTCTGGCAACAGCTAAGAGAAACGACTAGTCCTCCACTTCTAGAAGAAACAAAATGAGGAGGCTAGGTACATACACCAACTTATAGTTGACTACAAAGGTCAGATACACTACCATGTTGGCTTCGAATTTATCGAAGGTACTAGGGAAAAAATGCTTGTTTCATCTAGTTGCACAGTTTGTGGGCGTGGGGCTAAATCCCTCACTGACTCTATTTTTATTACTTACAGTTATAGGAGAAAAGGAAAGCGCAGCGGCTATGTTGGACTGTTACAAATGGATTATATAGGAGTATGTCTAAGAGTTGAGCCTACAGCCTGTTATTGGATACAAGTTCTGGTCTTAGTCTACTAATTTTGACCAAGAACGATGTAAAATACAATACACTCAAAAGGACATGACAACATCAGGTCAGAGCGAAAAAATCTTTTCGGAAAACTACAGATCAAATGCTAGAAAATATTGTTTCATCTCTATCTATCAGTGGGCAGTGTTCTGAGAACTACAAATATTGCATCATCTCTGTCAGTCCGCAGTGTCGTACAATTTGCTCAAAATAAAATAGCAGATCACAAAATTTTCAAAATTATGTAGGGCCCCAGGAACTACGGAAACTATTGAAAACCAATCAAAACTGAAGCTAGAGAAAAGGGAAAGAGAGAACATCACAGAAAGAAAACAAAAAACAATGAAAAAATAACAATTCAGGCCCCACGAATTTAATACATGTTGCATCAACTAATATTAGGCACCTACAAAGAAGAGCACCCACGACCAAGCACCATACCTGGAAGACGATCCCAAATGAGCCCGTACCCATGACACGTTCTACCATGTAATTGATGATTTGCAATTAAGACCGGAACAAGAACAACACATGAGTTACTGAAGAAAAGATGAGGCTACCAAAAGTAAGTAGGCATCAGAGTAAAGCATGCAGGAATTCAGATCCTCAAACATGCAACTAAACAAATAGGTACAATATTTCTATTCTCCATGTTACAGAACTAATGATAAAACTAGAAGACCATGCTTCCTAAATACACATTAGCCTTCAAAAATCAGGTAACAAAGCATGAAATGAAGCAGTCAGCCATATAATTTAGCTACAAGCACTGATCCAGGTTAGAGCAATATTATTCATCATCAAACAATCTAAATGATGCTACACTTGGACTATTAGAGTAAAGAGTTTTCCTAGTGCAAGCTTTCTGAACATATGTTTTTCCTGCTTAATGAAATGTAAAAAGGAAAACAAAATAGTGGGAAAGTTACATATAAAGATCGGATATTACACATGTTAAACACCATAATTGCAGTAATTTAAGTGTGCAATTTACTACTTATAAATGTGCAATCAAGAAATGGATACTGCACACATATTTATTTATTTTATTGTACAATATATGCAATACACAGTTAAAAGATGTGAGTTTCTACTATTCTACTACAACAGCAACAAGATAGCCAAGCAATACAAAACTAATGATCATGAATAATTTTGAAATAAACTATGCATGTACATGAAACACCAGTGATTTATTTAGATAGATCAGGAAATAGGTTCAGTAGAGGACCTTCACAAGGATAAATCATGGCTAGACCACCACCCAAAAGCAAGAAATCTGACTGTTGAAAAGCACAAGCATTGATAAATGTAAAAAAATATCCTTACACATATATGATGACAGTCTATATTGCTGAGCATTTTGTTAAGGATAAAAACCAATAATAGATCAGTAAGCAGCACATTCAGGTAGAGAGTAGCCCTTTTCGATTTTTGCAATATGTTGTGGTACAGTCATCTCTTCAACTATAGATCAAATAAACTATTGAACAAGCACACCAAGCAAAAACTAGTTCTATAGATCAAGAGCAATCAGATCCAATAGCTGAGCTAACCCAATCAAAAAAAGCAAGCACCATTGTTGACCTAAAAACCATTGCACACAAATAACAATAACAAATTGCCCTAATGCTTAGGCTGCTACACCATGGCGCGCAGCATGGGACGTAGCAACCTCGCTCAACCCAACACGACAAACATAAACACCACCAATCTCTAACCCTATGACCTCCTCACACTAGAAGATTTTATCAATCAAGCAAATCGACACCACATCATCTAGCAGCATAGGTAAAGCAGAACAACACAAACTATACTATAGTTTGATTGGTAAAATAAAGCATCCAAAATTTGGCTTGGCTACATTAAGCACTTAAGCAGCAAGCAGCGTAAATGTCTCCCCACTATTCTCTGCGGCCAAACGCCCTCAACTACAAGCATTGGTGCAGTACAGTAGAGAAGGGGGGCGTTGAAAGGTCTTAATGGCTAGAGGGGGGTGAATAGCCTATTAAAAATTTCTACAACAACACTTAACAAACCAGTTAGACAATTATGAGGAGAAGCAAGTGTTACGCTAGCCTACTAAAATAGCAAGCCACCTACCACAATTCTAGTTGATATAGTTTATATCCACACAATAGCAATGTCACTACACTAAGTTAGTGAGCTCTCAAAGGCTAACTAAAGAGCCACACTAACCAAACTAACAAGCTCTCACAACTAGCTACACTAAAGAGCTTGGCAACTAGTTTGCGGTAATGTAGAGAGAGTGAGCAAGAAGGTTATACCGCCGTGTCGAGTAAGGAGCCAATCAATCACAAGAATGAATAACAATGAAGACCAATCACCTCGGAATCAAATGATGAACACAATGATTTTTACCGAGGTTCACTTGCTTGCCGGCAAGCTACTCCTCGTTGTGGTGATTCACTCACTTGGAGGTTCACGCACTAATTGGCATCACACACCAAACCCTCAATAGGGTGCCGCACAACCAACACAAGATGAGGATCACACAAGCCACGAGCAATCCACTAGAGTACCTTTTTGGCTCTCCGCTGGGGAAAGGTTAAGAACCCCTCATAATCACCACGATCGGAGCCGGAGACAATCACCAACCTCCGCTCGACGATCCTTGCTGCTCCAAGCTGTCTAGGTGGTGGCAACCACCAAGAGTAACAAGCGAAACCCATAGCAAAACATGAACACCAAGTGCCTCTAGATGCAAACACTCAAGCAATGCACTTGGATTCACTCCCAATCTCTCAAAGATGATGAATCAATGATGGAGATGAGTGGGAGGGCTTTGGCTAAGCTCACAAGGTTGCTATGTCAATGCAAATGGCCAAGAGTATGAGCTTCAGTAGGACATGGGGCTTAAATAGAAGCCCCCACAGAATAGAGCCATTGTACCCCTTTACTGGGCACAACGCGGGGTGACCGGACGCTCTGGTCTGATCGACCGAACGCTGGACCTCAGCGTCCGGTCACGCGATGCGTGCCACGTGTCTCCTCTCTTCGAATGCTAAGCGCCAGATCTGAACGGTCATAAGACGATCGGACGCTGCAGCAAAAGTGACCGGACGCTGAACCTCCTGTATCTGGTCATTTCCAGTAAGGTTCTAGAAATGATTTTTCTAGACCGGACGCATCCGGTCGCCCTTGACCGGACACAGCCAGCGTCCGGTCACTCAGCAATTTTTCTATACTCTGTCTGACAGCATGACCGGACATAGCCTTCCAGCATCCGGTCGTTGAGTGAGCCAGCATCCGGTCAGTGACCGACGCCAGTGACTTCACTGCCGCAACTGACTGGACGCGCCGGTCCCTCTGAGACCAGCGTCCGATCACTTCGTGACCAGCGAGACTAACTCCTTTTCACCTCTAACTTCTTCACCCTTGGTCAAATGTGCCAACCACCAAGTGTATCACCTTGTGCACATGTGTTAGCATATTTTCACAAACATTTTCAAGGGTGTTAGCATTCCACTAGATCATAAATGCATATGCAATGAGTTAGAGCATCTAATGGCACTTTGATAACCGCATTTCGATACGAGTTTCACCCCTCTTAATAGTACGGCTATCAAACCTAAATGTGATCACACTCTCTAAGTGTCTTGATCACCAAAACAAAATAGCTCCTATAATTTATACCTTTGCCTTGAGCCTTTTGTTTTTCTCTTTCTTCTTTTCAAGTCCAAGCACTTGATCATCACCATGGCATTACCATCATCATGTCATGATCTTCATTTGCTTCACCATTTGGAATGTGCTACCTATCTCATGATCACTTGATAAACTAGGTTAGCACTTAGGGTTTCATCAATTCACCAAAACCAAACTAGAGCTTTCAATCTCCCCTTTTTTGGTAATTGATGACAACCCTTATACAATGATATGAATTGAAATTCAATTAAATCCATGTTGCTTGTCCAAGCATATTTACCATGTGTAAAGGATATGGACAAGTTTCATGAACTCCAAATGGTAGCAATTGCTCCCCCTACATATGTGCTAAGAGTTTGGATTGAAGCTTGCACATATGCTTAGATAGGAAATATAGGAGACAATGTCTACCAAGTGTTGCTAAAGTATAAAAGATGGACCTTTGAAGCGTGATACCAATCAGAGTGCACCATTATACCATCCTTAGCACCATGTTTAGCTTGATACCACTTGAAAACACTTGGAAATGAAAATCACTAGATAACCTATACATGCTAGATTTTCATTTTATCATTCAAACCTACAACTATCATACACCACACAAGCATGGATATTGAAATTTAAACCTTGTGCTATGCAAGCAAACATATGAAATGCACATTCAAATGCATCATACAAGTTCATGAGCTTGCTCCCCCTACTTGTGTGCTTCAAAATTTTAATTGATCCCTTTCCTTTGTCATATCTCTCCCCCTATGTCAAATTCTCCCTTTGTTGTCTTTTCACTATCTTTATACACTATTTCTTCCCCTTTGTCATCAATGACCACAAAGGTTCAAAATGTAGATAGATTAAGATTATCAATGTCAATCAATGGGGTGAGGATCATATTTCCAAATTTGGTTCAAACTAGAATATTTACCAAAGATATTTAACTCGGTTTGATCCAAGGACAAGCTTCTTCACACCTCCAAATAAGGGTTATCTTGTACTATGTTGAGTTAAACACTTAGAGCTCATTTTCTAGTTTAAACACTAGGTTTATAAGCCCACAAACATGTCATATGCTACCACTAGATTAAAATAAGCATAGAAGCAATAGTGATACCATACAATCATCAAAATCATTTGATTTTCATGAATGAGCCTATTAAATTTGAAAGATGCCTAGATGCACTAAACATGTCCTTAGCAAGGATGTATGCCATGCCAATCAACTTTTACCTTAGATTGCTCGAAGGAGAGGCATGTCATATGAGTGGGGGGGTGCATCAACACATATTTGAGAAATCCAATATGTTCAACTCATTCCTTAGCTTGCAAAACCTTTTCTCATCCAATGGCTTGGTGAATATATTGGCAAGTTGATCTTCGGTGCCTACACTCTCAATGCAAATGTCCTCTTTTTGTTGGTGATCTCTTATGAAATGGTGGCGGACATCAATGTGCTTTGTTCTTGCATGTTGAACCGGATTGTTGGTCAACTTGATTGCACTCTCATTGTCACATAACAATGGCACTTCCTTGAACTTGATTCCAAAGTCACTCAAAGTGGCCTTCATCCAAAGTATTTGTGCACAACAACTACCGGCGGATATGTGTTCGGCTTCGGCGGTTGATAATGCAACACTATTTTGCTTCTTTGATGACCATGAAACAAGTGATCTTCCCAATAATTGACATGTGCCCGAGGTTCTCCTCCTTTTAACCTTGCATCCCGCATAATCCGAGTCGGAGTAACCAATTAGCTCAAACTTTGCTCCTTTGGGATACCACAAACCAACATTTGGTGTATGCTTCAAGTACCTCAATATTCTCTTTGTAGCCTTCAAATGACTTTCTCTTGGTGAGGCTTGAAATCTTGCACACATGCATACACTAAACATGACATCCGGCCTTGATGCGGTCACACAGAGTAGGCTTCCAATCATAGACCGATACATTTTTTTATCCACCATATTTCCACTTGCATCACTATCCAAGTTGCCATTTGTTCCTATTGGTGTGCTAATGGCTTTACTATCACTCATGCCAAACTTCTTGATCATGTCCTTGATATACTTGCCCTGACTCACAAATTTGCCATTCCTCAATTGCTTGATTTGAAGACCAAGGAAATAACTTAACTCTCCAATCATGGACATCTCAAACTCATTTGCCATCATCTTTCCAAATTCATCACAAAAGTCTTGATTGGTTGATCCAAAAATGATATCATCAACATAGATTTGCAACACAAACAAGTCTTTTCCAATCTTCTTGATAAAAAGAGTGGTGTCAACCTTGCCCATCATGAACCCTTTTGAGAGTAGGATGTCCCTCAATCTCTCATACCATGCTCTAGGTGCTTGCTTCAAGCCATACAATGCCTTCTTCAACTTGTACACATGGTTGGGCTTCTTGTCATCTTCAAAACCGGGAGGTTGCTCAACATATACTTCTTCATTGATGTAACCATTGAGAAATACACTCTTAACATCCATTTGATAGAACTTGATGTTGTGGGCACAAGCATAGGCTAGCAAGATCCTAATTGCTTCCAATCTAGCAACCGAGGCGTATGTTTCTCCAAAGTCAAGACCTTCAACTTGTGTATAGCCTTGTGCTACTAATCTTGCTTTGTTCCTTACTACAATCCCATCTTGATCTTGCTTGTTTCTAAAGACCCATTTAGTTCTAATCACATTATGTCCCTTTGGTCTCTCTACTAATTCCCACACTTGATATCTTGTGAAGTTATTCAATTCTTCATGCATAGCATTTAACCAATCAACATCCTTCAATGCTTCATCTATCTTCTTTGGTTCAGTGGATGACACAAATGAGAAGTGCTCACAAAATAAAGCCAATCTTGATCTTATTTGTACACCTCTAGAAATATCTTCAATGATAGTGTCCAATGGATGATCCCTTGCAATATTGGTTGGTTGGAGGATTGGAACTTAATTGCTTGCACTTGCATGATCATTGGGTTGAGATGATGTACTAGCCACTTGATCTTGTTCATTGTCATGAGAGCCACTTGTACTAGCTTGAGTTGCATCATCTTGCACATTTGAGTTGGAGAGCACTTGCACTTGATCATCTTCATCATCATTCACTTGCCTAGGCCTCAATTCACCAATATCCAAATTCTTCATGGCACTTGAAAGTTGAATGCCTCTAACATCCTCCAAGTTCTCATTCTCTACTTGTGAACCCTTGGTTTCATCAAATTCAACATCATGAACTTCCTCAAGAGTACCACTATCCAAATTCCAAACTCTATATGCTTTGCTTGTAGTAGAATAGCCAAGTAAGAATCCTTCATCATATTTCTTATCAAACTTGCCCAATCTAGTGCCTTTCTTCAAGATATAGCATTTGCAACCAAAGACCCAAAAATATGCAATATTGGGCTTTCTACCATTCAAGAGTTCATATGGTGTCTTCTCTTTCAATGGGTGACAATAGAGGCGGTTGCTAAAATAGCAAGCCGTGTTGATTGCTTTGGCCCAAAAGGATTGACTCACATTGTACTCACTAAGCATAGACCTTGCCATATCAATGAGTATTCTATTCTTTCTCTCAACAAGGTCATTTGATTGAGGAGTGTATTTGGCCAAGAATTGATGTCTAATTCCAAATTCATCACATAACTCATCAATTCTAGTATTCTTGAACTCACTACCATTGTCACTTCTAACTCTCTTGATGGTTGTTTCAAACTCAGATGCCTTTGATAAATGATTTGAATGTTGCAAACACATCACTCTTGTCCACTAGAAAGAATACCTATGTGTATCTAGTATAATCATCCACTATCACAAAGCCATATTTATTTCCACCAATGCTAGTGTATTGTGTTGGGCCAAACAAATCCATATGCAATAACTCAAATGCTTTACTAGTGCTCATTATGCTTTTCTTAGGATGGGTCTTTCCAACTTGTTTGCCGGCTTGACAAGAGCTACAAAGCTTATCCTTCTCAAACACAACATCTTTCAAGCCTTTAACTAAGTCATGCTTAACCAATCTATTCAATTGTTTTATTCCAACATGACCAAGCCTTCTATGCCATAACCAACCCATGCTAGACTTAGTGAACAAGCATGTAGATAATCTAGCTTCACTAGCATTGAAATCAACCAAGTATAGATTCTCATATCTAAAGCCTTTGAATATCAAGTTAGAGCCATTTATACTTATGATTTCCACATCATCTACCCCAAATATGCATTTGAATCTAAGATCACACAATTGAGCCACGGATAGCAAATTGAAGTTCAAGCTCTCTACTAGCAAGACATTTGAAATGCTCATGTCATTGGATATTGCAATCTTACCAAGCCCTTTGACCTTGCCTTTGCCATTGTCACCAAATGTGATACTATCATAACCATCATTTCCATTGGTGTTGATTGAGTTGAACATTCTTGCATCACCGGTCATGTGTTGAGTGCACCCACTATCAAGAACCCAATGTCTTCCTCCAACTTTGTAATTTACCTACAAAAGAAGATCAATTCTTTTTAGGTACCCAAACTTGCTTGGGTCCTTAAAAATTAGTCACTAAGCTCTTTGGTACCCAAATGGCTTTCTTCTTTGAGCCCATCCATGGTTTACCAATGAACTTAGCCTTTACAACATTTGCACCCTTTGTAAGCATATAGCATGAATCAAGCTTTATGAAGGATACATTAGCTTGTGACTTCTTATTCATGCACTTTTGCTCTACATGACTAACTTGCTTGCAACTAGTGCAAAACCGACCATTGTTCTTCACAAAACAAGTCTTGTGAGGAGCAAAGGCCGCCTTGCCTTTCTTAGGGGTATAGCCCAATCCCTCTTTATAGAGAGAAGCCCTTTGGCTACCTAAGCACATAAGCAAGCGGTCCTCACCACCATAGGCCTTAGCCAAGGTGTGAGTGAGCTTGTTGACCTCCTTCTTGAGATTCTCATTCTCAACCATTAGTGAGGCATCACAAGTGAGACCATCACTACTAGATGAGGTGGAAGTAGAAGTACTACAAGAAGGGTTAGTGAGAGCAACAATGATAGGCATAGATAGTGATTCATCAATTATATCACAAGTTAAGCCTATATTGCAAGTTTCAACATGCTTCTTTTTATTTTGCTCATCAAGCAAAGAGGAATGTGCCTTTTCAAGCTTTTTGTGAGCCTTTCCAAGCTTCTCATGGGCTTCCTCTAGCCTCTCATGAGATGCATTGAGCTCATCAAAAGCTTACTTAAGGGCTTTTAGTTCCTTACATAAGCTTTTGCATTCCCTTCTCTTGATGTCAAAGTGTTCTCTAGCATCTTCTAGCATATCAAATAGTTCATCCTTACTAGGTTCTTCATCATCACTATCACTATCATTTTCAATTTCATTAACAAGTTCTTCATCACTTCCATCATCACAAGTTTGTACCTTAGTGGCCTTAGCCATGAAGCATGATGGAGTGTCGAAGAGAGAAGGCTTCTCATTGATTGCAATGCTTGCAAGTGCCTTCTTCTTGGTGGTCTTGTCATCATCAATATCATCATCATCACTCGAGGAAGCATCACTATCCCAAGTGACCACATATGAACCACCCTTCTTCTTGAAGGTCATCTTGTCCTTCTTCTCTTTCTTTTCCCTCTTCTCCTTCTTCTTGTTCTTCTTGTTGTCATCATCATTGTCGCTATTGTATGGACATTGAGCAACAAGATGATCTTTGCTTCCACATTTGAAGCACCTCCTTGACTCTTCCTTGTTCTTGGATGAAGATTTCTTTCTTCTAGCACGGTAGCCCTTCTTCACCATGAACTTGCCAAATCTCTTGACAAAGAGAGCCATCTTCTCATCATCATCATAATCCCATGAACCATCATCTTCACTTGATGTTTCTTGTTTTGCCTTGCCTTGGATGATGTGGCCTTGAATGTCACACTCTTCTTCTTCTCATCCTTCTTCTCATCTTTCTTCTCTTTCTTTTCTTCCTTCTCATCATCATCTCTATATATATCATCGGTCATTATGTCTCCCAATACTTGGTTTGGTGTCATGGTGTCCAAACCACTTCTCACTAGAATTGTGACCAATGTGCCAAATCTTAATAGTAAGCATCTTAAGAACTTATGGGAGAAGTCTTTGTCCTTCACCTCCTCTCCAAGTGCTTTGAGATCATTGACAAGCACTTGAAGCCTATGAAACATCTCCGACACACTATCATCCTCCTTTATCTTGAAGCTTGCAAACTTCTCTTTGAGAATGTATGCCTTTGCACCCTTCACGGCTTGAGTGCCCTCAAATGATTCTTCCAACTTCTTCCAAGCCTCATGAGCCATCTCAATATTCTTGATTTATTCAAATGTTCTCTCATCAATTGCATCATGAATGGCACTTAGAGCAATGTCATTGTTTTGGAGAAGCACTTCTTCGGCCACGGTGGGATTCTCCGGATCACCAATCTCAATTTTGGTTTCTACCACCTTCCACACTTTTCTATTGATTGACTTGATGTGTGTGGTCATCTTTGACTTCCAATACGGATAATTTGTGCCATCAAATTGGGGTGGCTTCTTGGTGTTGTTGATTTGAGCCATTTTAACACTGAAGGTTGTTAAGCCTCAAATAACGGTGACCTTGGCTCTGATACCACTTGAAAGGTCCTAATGGCTAGAGGGGGGGTGAATATCCTATTAAAAATTTCTACAACAACACTTAACAAACTGGTTAGACAATTATGAGGCAAAGCAAGTGTTGCGCTAGTCTACTAAAATAGCAAGCCACCTACCACAATTCTAGTTGATATAGTTTCTATCCACACAATAGCAATGTCACTACACTAAGTTAGTGTGCTCTCAAAGGCTAACTAAAGAGCCACACTAACCAAACTAACAAGCTCTCACAACTAGCTACACTAAAGAGTTTGACAACTAGTTTGCGGTAATGTACAGAGAGTGAGCAAGAAGGTTATACCGCCATGTCGAGTATGTCGCAGAACCGACCAATTTATAAGAGTACAAGTACAATGGCAGCCCGCAAGTGGTCGCACTATCATACTTGAACCCATATAAACCCGGTAGTCCGTCGAGTACCACGACGGGTCTCGATAAATGATTTACAACAACCAAGATCGTACATGATTCAACATACATGCCCCATATTACATAAAGTTCACAGATACATTTCATCATCAGAGTACGAATAAAAGTTATTACAAACCGAGTTTGATAGATAAAGCGGAAGCAAATAAGTTCAAAAATAAAGTTTCCAACATAGTTTGATACAGTGCCAAGTAGGATCACGGTCCACAAAAGCAAAGATAGGGATTAATAAAGAAGCCTGCCCAAGGCTTACTCCTCATCCACGGCGGGATAGAAGCAACTCTTGCAATAACCATGATCCACAGTGCCATCTGCAACAATGGGAAATAAAACCCTGAGTACGAGAAAGTACTCAGCTAGACTTACCCCTCATAAACTAGAAATAAAATGACTCCAAGGATTATGCAAGGCTGTTATAAGTGGAGATAACTCGACAACATTTTGCATAAAAGCAATTGACTTGTTGTACAATTACGATTCCTTTATCAAGTTAATTATAACTATCTATTTCTAGATTAGCAACTATCCTATGCCAAACATGTGGTATATCGTTTAAAAGCATACAATAGTAACCATAGCAGGTATGGTAATTCCATATTCATTCGAACCATCATGTTCCATAACACAGTTACTACGATGTTGGGACTAGCCAAGTTTCTCACTATCCGGGAGAGACGGCGATTCGAATCGATTTCAACCAGCTGGGAATTTATTCCTAACACAAACCCAGGCATACCGCGCGAAGGCAGCCTTAGGTCACCTTTGGTACAACTCAGGTCTACATTTCACAGGTCCGTACTACACCACACAATCTGGAACACCAGATGCCAGGACGTTCAGGCCTAGCCTACCCTTGGGCTCAGTCTGATCGTTCCCCAGAAGGAGCGCACAACAAAACGGGTCCCGACCTGAGTTGAATTACTCGGCTTCGTGGTCGGAACGAGTTATCCGGCCAGCTAAGTGAGAGGCATGCGTTCAATCTTGTCAGAAGCACCAACAACGGTACGGTCCTTAATCGACACAGGCGGGGATAGATCCACACCCAAGACCTCCATGTCTTGTTGCTTCCCTATCAACATCCCGCCCGGTCTCGATTTTCTTTTACCCCATGGTTCTGTTCCACGATAGCAAATATAGCCAACTATGCTCCGGTATCCACCTATATATCGCAGGTGACAGGACATCACCCGACTTCTACCGGTCTAAGCATGGCTAAGCATATATTCGATCCTGGACCTATACCGGTTAAAGGTGTAATATCTGGACAAGGAATGTATATGCATCAAGTGGTTCCATTCAACTCTTATAACCTAATGCATCAATCATAAGTACTTAAGTAATCATTTGTAAAATACTGGGGACTTAGAATGCTCCGGGGCTTGCCTCGCAGAAAGGAAGTGGGGCAGTGGTCAGGACACTCCGAAAGCTCTTCAGGATTCTGCTCCATGCCTTTGGGAGCTGCGACTTGTGGATTCTCCTGCTGGTCCCCTTCCTCTGCTTCTTCGAATTCCAGCAACGTTATTTCTTCCTCCGATCCTAGATGCATGAATATGGCATAAGGTATTGCGAATGCATATGTGGGTACAAGTATAACATGATGACACATGATGAATGTATTCATATAAGTATTCGTAACAGCATGGTGTTAACAAGTGCATCGTGTTTATTGAGTAGGTGCATATCTCTTCTCGATTATTTAATTAACTACTTCCACAATGCATCTACTATATCACAAAACAGCAGCTACTTGTTTCACTCATAACTGGAGTTCTACTAATCCAAATGCAGTGATCCTAGACTTTCTGGAAATCTTATCAAATTATCTACAACTTTGTTATTAACCATTTTTACAGCAAACATCATCCCTATCATGCAACTTATCAAACTACAGAATCTTTCCGGAATCCTTTTAAAATTGCATTTTAGAGCAACAATACTTCTACTTCATGTAATCACTCAAAATTTGACAACATAAAGCCTACCAACAGTTTAAGCATACCAAATACATTCAAGACAATATAATGGTGAAGCCTAAACTATTTCTTTATATGCCTTTATTATTTTATTTGGATACATAGGTTAAATAATAAATATATATCAAATGTGCATCAAAAATTCTTAAAAATTTACAGTGCCTTACTAATGCTATCAAAGGACTACTATAAAAGTTTCATGCCATTTTATTCAATAAAACACTCTATACAAAAATGACAAGACAGAAAGGCTTAAAGTAGCATAAATAGAAAACCCTAGTGAAAAGTGTCAAGCAACATATTTCCTATTTTTCTTACCATCCTTATGGTACTAGGATTACCCCCAACAAATGTCATGAATTTTGGATTCATAAATAATTTATAAAAATTCATACAAGGATTAACTATTTATAAAAGACAAATCTATAACCATAAATCTACCCATGCACTGATCCTCAAATTCTTACCAGAGTTCATACATGACAAGAATAGCTTGCCACAAAAATTTCATAATTTTTGGACCAAAGGAACTCTAGATATAAAATAAACAAATTTGCATGCATTCAAAAATACATTTCAAATCTCTATTTAAATCTCCCAAAATTTCTACTGTAAATGTCAAGAATATATTTTTCCTAAATACTACACTTCCTAAGGAACACTACACAATTTATTTCACAATTTTTGAAGCTACCAAACTGGAGATATAAAAATCACAAAACAATTCAAAATCTAGAATCAAATGACCTATCCTATCTCCTGCTGTCGCTGACCGGTGGGACCCGTCGGTCAGAGGACCCCACATGTCATCGACCCGAAACAGGGCAGCTACGCTGCGCTACGGTGGCGCGGCCAAAGCTCGCCGACGGCGAACTTGCCGGCGGTGACATCATCACACGATGATCTACTCGACTTCGCGCACACAATGCACTACTTGGTGGGACTTCTCGTCGGTGCTAGCAACGGCGGCGGCGGCCATGGTGGGGCGGAGGTGCGGTTCGACGGTGAGACGCCGGTGGAAGCTACGGCGGCTCAGCCAAACACTACGCCGAGCATCACATCGCTACGGCGACCCTAGCGCATCAACTAGCGTGGCGAGTGGTGGACGGTTGCGACGTGGCCACGACGACGGGGCTCGCGGTGATGCTCCGGCGAGGCTTTGCACGGCGCGGTGGCTTACCAAGCTTTATCGGCAGGCGCTGGGAGGAGCAGTGGTGTGCTGGGGAGGCGGTGGTGCTGTTGCGGTGGTGATTGAGTCGCTAGGCTAGCCGGTGACTGGCAATGGCGATGGCGGCGAGCGGCGTCGAGGCTGTAGCTGCTGCGGGCGCTATGAACGGCGAAGGAGAACCGGGAATGCGAAACTGAGGGCGCGGCTGAGTGCGGGCGGGTGCTGGGGTGATAACGTCGGGCTCAGGCGCGTCGTGGCCTGCGCGGTCAGGGCAACGGCGACGCGCGGCCAACGTGACCTCCACGCGGCGGCTCTGTTCTGATGCCGGTCGGCCACTGTGCCGATCGATTCAGTTCGTCAGTGAACGCGACGATCAGCCTGACAGCGAGTTTTCTCGGCGACTTATCTGCTAAACCACAGCTCCAAAGTTCAAACGATCTACACGACTTGTGTAGTCCTATGTACCAGCTACAACTTTGGTTAAGGGAGCATGCTCCAATTCACAACCAAATTCGAGTAAAATCACCCCCAATGTCGGCCTGTCAGTCTGTCAATGAACAAGACTTAGAAAAATTTGTATAAGTGTTGAAATGTTGATTTTGCTGATTCTTGTGAGACCAATTCAAGCATGTTAGAAGCTAAATCAGTCAATGACCCAAAAATAAAAGTTGTTCCTTATAGCAAATACTACAACTTTGCTTTAGTGATCTACTCCATGCAAGGTCTCTAACACCTAGTTCAAACTTGGTCAAACATGTCACATTTAAATGATGATACACATCAAAGCATGGCTTAATGACCTAATTACCCCTAACCATGAATATCAAAGTTGCTCATAATGATACTCTAAACATGTTTAGGCTAATTGCAAGGTCATACAATCATTTCATGTATTAGTCACTCATAGAGCTAGTTAGTGTAATCACATGAAAGCTTAAGTATTGGTTCATGAAAGGTGACCACGAACAAAGTCCTATTTGCTAACCTAGGTGTTGCTACATGTTTGTGTGACTCACATCCACCAAGTACATGTGTACACTCATGATCATATGCATATACACATGGAGTCATGAAATAATGAGAAAAGTTACATATGTTCAAAGAAACAGGCGATAACAAGCAAATGTTGCAGATGTTTCAATCCAATGTTTCAAATGTAAATGATGATTTATGAATGCTTGATGCTCATGCTTATGTTATGCAAGTCAAGTTATGCAAGGCTAACACCTAGGGTGTTACAGCCCCTCCCCCTTATAAAAATCCCGTCCCGAGATTTGCAAGACCTACCATTCTTGGAAAAAGGCGGGATAAACTTCTCGTAAATAATCTTCTCTTTCCCGCGTAGCATCTTGTTCACTATGATTATTCCACACCACCTTATAGAACTTAATAATCTTACTCCGGGTTACTCTCTCCATCTCCTCTAATACTCGAATTGACTTTTCTTCATAGGTCAAATCCGATTGAAGCTGCACGTTGGTGGGTGCAATAGCTTCTTTAGGTACTCGAAGACATTTCTTCAACTGAGAAACATGGAACACATCAAATATTGCACTCATCTCTGGTGGAAGTTGTAACTTATACGCAACATTTCCTTTCTGTTCCAAAATCTTGTATGGCCCCACATATCTGGGTGAAAGCTTCTTTTTCATCCCAAATCTCTTCACACCTTTCATGGGTGATACTCTCAAGTATACATAGTCACCCACTTCAAAAGTTAGTGGTCTTCTTCTTCTATCGGCATAACTCTTTTGTCTTGATTGAGGTGCCTTCATATGTTGTTGGATGATACGTACTTGCTCTTCGGCTTCATTGACAAAATCAATACCAAAGTATCTCCTTTCACCGGGCTCAATCCAATTCAATAGAGTTCTACATTTTCTGCCATACAATGCTTCAAATGGAGCCATTTTGATACTCACTTGATAACTGTTGTTATAGGAGAATTCAGCTAAAGGTAATCATTTCTCCCATGAACCTTTTGAAGATATAACACAAGCTCTAAGCAAATCTTCTAGGATTTGGTTCACTCGCTCTGTCTGTCCTGAAGTTTGCGGATGGTATGCCGAACTTCTGATTAGCTTGGTTCCCAAAGCCTAGTGTAAGTGCTCCTAGAAATGAGCTATGAACTATGGTCCTCGATCTGAGATTATAGTCCTGGGTACTCCATGCAGTCTCACGATCTGGGAAACATATATCTCCACGTATTTCCCAACTATATACCGTGTGTTCACGGGTATAAAGTGTGCTGACTTGGTGAGACGATCCACAATAACCCATATTGAATCATGACCTTGTGGCGTCATTGGAAGGTCTGTGATAAAGTCCATGCTGATTTCCTCCCATTTCCATCCTAGAATAGGCAATGGTTGAAGTAATCCGGTGGATTTTATATGAACAACTTTTACTCTACTGCAGTTATCACACCTAGCAACATAGGCTGCGAGCTCTTTCTTCATCTTAGTCCATCAAAAACGGGTTTTCAAATCTTGATACATCTTACTACTACCCGGATGGATAGACAATTTGGATGAGTGAGCTTCATCTAAAATTTGATTCCTCAGCTCACGGTCTTTTGGTACCACAAGTCGATCCTCAAACCATAATACACCTCTTTCGTCCAATCTAAAATGCTTGGTTTCTTGCTCTTGCATTTTTCTCTTGATGTGACTTATTCCTACATCTGTCTGCTGTAGCTCTATGATTTTGCTCTCAAGTGAACAATTGATCATGATATTGTATAGTACAGCAGGATGCAAGAAATTGAATCCATCTTCCAGCAATGCTTCCACAGTGTTGCAATAAGACTTCCGACTAAGTGCATCGGCTACAACATTTGCTTTCCCTGGATGATAGTGCACTTCTAAATTGTAGTCCTTAATCAGCTCTAACCATCTTTGTTGTCTCATGTTCAGCTCTAGTTGGGTGAAGATATACTTGAGACTTTTGTGGTCGGTAAATATATGACATATATTGCCCAACAAATAATGTCTCCATATCTTTAATGCGTGAACAGCTGCTGCAAGTTCTAAATCATGCGTGGGGTAGTTGACTTCATGCTTTCTCAATTGCCGAGAAGCATATGCAATAACTCTTCCTTCTTGCATAAGCACACATCCCAAACCTATTCCCGATGCATCACAAAATACATCGAAAGGCTTTTCAATGTCTGGCTGTGCTAGCACAGGTGCTGTAGTCAACAAAGTTCTGAGGGTGTGAAAAGCTGCTTCACATTCTAGTGTCCATTTATACTTCTCATCTTTCTGAAGTAGTCTGGTCATAGGCTTAGCTATCTTTGAGAAATATGGAATGAAACGACGATAATAGCCTGCTAACCCCAGAAAACTTCGAACTTCATGAACCGAAGTTGGGGCTTTCCAATCCATGACCTCTTGTACTTTTGATGGGTCTACAGATATTCCATCTCTTAATAAGATGTGACCTAAGAAAGGTACTTTGCTCAACCAAAATTCACATTTGCTAAACTTTGCATATAGCTTATGATCCCTCAGTCTGGATAGGACAATCCTCAGATGTCCTTCATGATCCGTCTCATTTTCTGAATATATCAATATATCATCGATAAACACGACCACGAACTTGTCAAGCTCGGGCATGAATACCGAATTCATCAGGTACATGAAGTAGGCAGGAGCATTCGTTAGTCCAAAAGACATAACCAAATACTCATATAAGCCGTACCTAGTAGAGAAAGCAGTTTTAGGTATATCCTCTGGTCTGATCTTTATCTGATGGTAACCTGATCTCAAATCAATTTTGGAGAATACCTTTGCCTTCGCTAGCTGATCGAACAAGATGTCGATGCGGGGCAACAGATATTTGTTCTTAATGGTCATAGCATTGAGTGGTCTGTAATCTACACACATTCTCAGTGACTTGTCCTTCTTTTTCACAAACAAGGCTAGACATCCCCACGGAGATGAGCTAGGTTGGATAAGACCCTTGTCCAATAGATCTTGCAATTGAACCTTAAGTTCTGCTAACTCATTGGGTGGCATTCTATAGGGCCTTCTTGATATGGGTGCCGTACCTGGCACTAACTCAATCTTAAATTCCACCTCCCTATCAGGTGGTAAGCCTGGTAATTCCTCTAGAAATACATCCGGAAACTCACAAACCACGGGTATATCACAAAGTGTGGTGGTTTGGATAGCACAAGCTAAATGTTGGAGTTCAAAATTGCGGGAGAGTGGTACTAGAAAAGCATTCCCTCCCATGGGTTCTCTCAACATAATAGTACGGGTGCTAGTGTCAATAAGAGCACCATGATACTTCATCCAATTCATGCCTAAGATTACACTTATTGATAACCCGGGCAATATTATCAAATCCGTTGTGTACTCCCTCCCTCGTATAGAGATGAGCACATTTTTGACTATCTTTTTGGTAGTAACAGTACCCCCTACTGAACTTATGTTATAACCCCCTTTGCTTACTTCAATTATTTCTTGATCATGTCTAGATGCAAATGCTTGACTCATAAATGAATGAGAAGCTCCCGAATCAAATAAAACAACAGCGGGATGCTTGTTGACGAGAAACATACCAGCCATGACAACTTCTCCAGCGGGCACTTCCTCAACAGCGGTATAATGCACGTATCCCGGACGTGCCCTTGTGTTTGCCTGCCTCTGATTGTTCTGATTTGGGTTGCCATTCTTCTTGGGGTGGGGGCATTCCTTGGACCAATGACCCATTTGGTTGCAGTTGAAACATGGCTGATTATTCCGAGGTCCGGTGGAGCTTCCCTGACTGCCAGTCCCTTTTGGTAAGGCAATAGTGAACGCCTTACGGAATGGTTTCTGTGGCCTGTTATTCTGAGCTTTAGGTGGTGGAGGCCTAAACTTGGGTGCAGGTGGACGGAATTGTGGCCTAGCTATGATAGGCGCTTTTGACTGTGAAGATCCGGAGGCACCTGCCTCATATGCCCTCTTGCGACCCTTAGCAACGGCATGCATGTTGTTGTGGTTTTCTTGGGTCAAGGCATCACTAATAAACTCATTGTACGTGGCACACCTAGAATTGGCCATGGTCTTCATCAGTTTGGTACCCAGACCCCGTTTGAAGCTCTCTATCTTTTTCTCCTCGGTATCCACAAAACCTGGAGCATATCTGGACAGGTTGTTGAATGCGTGCATATATTCTGTGAGGGTCTTCGTTCCTTGAGTGAGCCTCAAAAATTCAGCCGCTTTCATGTGCATTAGGCCCAGGGGAATATGATGTCCCCTAAAAGCCAGCTTGAACTGTTCCCAGGTCACTCGCGCATTAGCAGGCAAAGACGACAGGAAATGTGTCCACCAGATCCCTGCCGGTCCTTGCAGCTGATGAGAAGCATACTCAGCTTTCAGATGCTCTGTGACCCTCAGCAGACGAAATTTCTGCTCAATGGTATTGAGCCACTCGTCAGCCTACAGTGGCTCCTCAGCCACCTTGAAGATTGGAGGCTTCGTATCCAGAAATTCCTTGAATGTACTGTGCTGATTTGGCTCGGCCCCTGGTTGATGTGGGTGGCCACGGGCGGTGTTTTGCACGATGAGACGCAAAGCTTCTTCCATTGTCCTTTGGCTCCCCAAGAACTGGGTAAAGAACTCCTGAGCGAACGGCGGTGGTGGTGGTGGTAAGTCATCATTATTGCCTTCCTGGCTGCCACCAGCTCCAGCATGGGTGCGCGTCATCTGCGAAGTTGCAACAATAAGTGATTATTGGTTGATGTCAAGAGATTGCAGATGAATTATGTACTCATGCCAAACTAAAATTACTAGGGAGAATCTTAATTTCATACAAAACAAAGGCATAATCATTCATTCTCGCAACATGACACCACCAATTTGACCACTTATCGCGCTCATATCGCATGCAAATTTAAATCGTGATCACCAACAAAGGACTGGAATTGCATTGATGTTTAACCAAACGTGCGATAGTCGTGCGATTATCAATATTACATGATAGTCGGATTACCAATACCAAATTTGAGCTACAGATCCATTACATGAATAAAGGTGATACATTAGCCCTTCCACTAAGTACTAAGCGATCTAATCCTCATCATGATCACTATCGAGGTCAGAGATAGGATCCTCTCCTCCCTCAGGCTCCACTTCTTCCTCTTCCTCATCCTCCTCTGGATCCATCTCTGTGGCTCTAGGTGGAACATAAGGGTGGAGCTGGTTATTCAGCTGATGAACCTCCTCATGTAGGTTGTCATTGTATTCTTCCGCATTGGCCAGCTGCTGCTCCAGCTCAAACTATCGAGCTCTCAGAATGTCTTCTCTGGACCAGGCTGCATTCCTCTGGTGAGTTAACTGAGCCATCTCTACATTGAGCCTCTCAATCTCGGTGTCGTGCTCCCTCTAAAGCTAACGTCGGTCCTCACGGGCATGACCAAGAGCACCAGACACACGTCTGAGGCTACCTTCTACTCCATCTAACACCTTCATCACTGCAAACATGGCGCCCATGGCAGGGTTATCACTGTTCTGCCCTTCTACTGCACCAATCTCTAAAGATCTTCCTCTTGCCTGCTGCCATGAGTCAGTGGAGGGGTTGCCCCTCGGAAAGACTCCAACCAAGGTGGCTGCCAGCTCCTGAGGAAAATGATCCATGATATCCCTCAGTATCCCAAAGGCTGCCCTGCCAGCTGCTTCTTTAGCAGTCCTGCCAGTTGACTCATAACACCAACCTGTCCACTCAGAACCGTCACCTCGAGGACGAACAACGGCCTCCACAGTAACCAAGAGACCCTCCCCCAACTGCTCATTCGCCCAGAAGTAGCGGGGCTCCATTCCATTAGGATAGCCTACATAGCTGAGCACTCTCCACAAGAGTGTAGGCATCCCAAACTCTCCAAGAAACGTGTGACGTTGACGGGTACGTGGAGCAAGCTGATGGCGGGGAGCTCTGCCTCCGGTGGACTTGCGAGCGGTCTGCTTTGTGCGTGCCATCTGCACCATTAACATGTACCACTTGGTGAGACAATGCCATAATGGATAAGAGTTACATAACCGAGTAAGAATTTTTATAAGGGGAGGAACAATGTAATTATGTGAATGGTAATTATCATGATGCATGCTCATGCCGTACGTCCTCACAAACTTAGGAAAAATTTGTTTCTAACGGTAGACACGGTGGCATACATACGTTCTCTCATATATAGCGTAACTAGTCGAGCTACACGTTTCGTTGTTAGTGTACCTGCATAAGAATTTCATTTCAGCACAAACCCATAATGAAATATGCAGAATGTAAATTTAAATACTTCCATATACGTATACCCATACATATACTTCCGTATCAAGCTAATCGACAATAATTTAAACCCACAATTAAATACGTACCATATACACATGCAAGCATGCATACATAGTCGTACCAAAGCTAACTCTCCCCGACCGCACGCTCACATCTTGCGGTCATACACTCCTCATCTTACCTTGGCGTAGAGGTAGTTGATCCATACATTACCATTCAAGTGAATGGCATCCATACAATAGCACGCCGTATGGACGACAAAGTAAAAACCCCCCTGTTAGTACTTAAATAGCCACCTAATAGTCCTTAATTTGGGCATAAGGAAAGTGATCATTGGCACACTGTAGGTTTCAAATACCTATTAATATAGCTATTAGTTGCTAGAAAGGGTTTTGTAAAACAAAAACTTTTTGTTTTAAATACACATATGACAATTCACGTTGAATCTTGCTCTGATACCAGCTGTCGCAGAACCGACCAATTTATAAGAGTACAAGTACAATGGTAGCCCGCAAGCGGTCGCATTGTCATACTTGAACCCATATAAACCCGGTAGTCCGTCGAGTACCACAACGGGTCTCGATAAACGATTTACAACAACCAAGATCGTACATGATTCAACATACATGCCCCATATTACTTAAAGTTCATAGATACATTTCATCATCAGAGTATGAATAAAAGTTATTACAAACTGAGTTTGATAGATAAAGTGGAAGCAAATAAGTTCAAAAATAAAGTTTCCGACATAGTTTGATACAGTGCCAAGTAGGATCACGGTCCACAAAAGCAAAGATAGGGATTAATAAAGAAGCCTGCCCAAGGCTTACTCCTCATCCACGGCGGGATAGAAGCAACTCTTGCAATAACCATGATACACAGTGCCATCTGCAATAATGGGAAATAAAACCCTGAGTACGAGAAAGTACTCAGCTAGACTTACCCATCATAAACCAGAAATAAAATGACTCCAAGGATTATGCAAGGCTGTTATAAGTGGAGATAACTCGACAACATTTTGCATAAAAGCAATTGACTTGTACAATTACGATTGCTTTATCAAGTTAATTATAACTATCCATTTCTAGATTAGCAACTATCCTGTGACAAACATGTGGTATATCGTTTAAAAGCATACAATAGTAACCATAGCAGGTATTGTAATTCCATATTCATTCGAACCATCATGTTCCATAACACAGTTACTACGATGTTGGGACTAGCCAAGTTTCTCACTATCCGGGAGAGACGGCGATTCGAATCGATTTCAACCAGCTGGGAATTTATTCCTAACACAAACCCAGGCATACCACGCGAAGGCAGCCTTAGGTCACCTTTGGTACAACTCAGGTCTACATTTTGCGGGTCCGTACTGCGCCGCACAATCTGGAACACCAGATGCCAGGACGTTTAGGCCTAGCCTGCCCTTGGGCTCAGTCTGATCGTTCCCCGGAAGGAGCGCACAACAAAACGGGTCCTGGCCTGAGTTGAATTACTCGGCTTCGCGGTCGGAACGAGTTATCCGGCCAGCTAAGTGAGAGGCATGCGTTCAATCTTGTCAGAAGCGCCAACAACGATACGGTCTTTAATCGACACAGACGGGGATAGATCCACACCCAAGACCTCCATGTCTTGTTGCTTCCCTATCGACATCCCGCTCGGTCTCAATTTTCTTTTACCCCATGGTTCTGTTCTATGATAGCAAATATAGCCAACCGTGCTTCGGTATCCACCTATATCTCGTAGGTGACAGGACATCACCCGACTTCTACCGGTCTAAGCATGGCTAAGCATATATTCAATCCTGGACCTATACCGGTTAAAGGTGTAATATCTGGACAAGGAATGTATATGCATCAAGTGGTTCCATTCAACTCTTATAACCTAATGCATCAATCATAAGTACTTAAGTAATCATTTGTAAAATACTGGGAGACTTAGAATGCTCCGGGGCTTGCCTCACAGAAAGGAAGTGGGGCGGTGGTCAGGATACTCTGGAAGCTCTTCAGGATTCTGCTCCGTGCCTTCGGGAGCTGCGACTTGAGGATTCTCCTGCTGGTCCCCTTCCTCTGCTTCTTCAAATTCCAGCAACGTTATTTCTTCCTCCGATCCTAGATGCATGAATATGGCATAAGGTATTGCGAATGCATATATGGGTACAAGTATAACATGATGACACATGATGAATGTATTCATATAAGTATTTGTAACAGCATGGTGTTAACAAGTGCATCGTGTTTATTGAGTAGGTGCATATCTCTTCTCGATTATTTAATTAACTACTTCCACAATGCATCTACTATATCACAAAACAGCAGCTACTTGTTTCACTCATAACTGGAGTTCTACTAATCTAAATGCAGTGATCCTGGACTTTCTGAAAAGCTTATCAAATTATCTACAACTTTGTTATTAACAATTTTTACAGCAAACATCATCCCTATCATGCAACTTATCAAACTACAGAATCTGTCCGGAATCCTTTTAAAATTGCATTTTAGAGCAACAATACTTCTACTTCATGTAATCACTCAAAATTTGACAACATAAAGCCTACCAACAGTTTAAGCATACCAAATACATTCAAGACAATATAATGGTGAAGCCTAAACTATTTCTTTATATGCCTTTATTATTTTATTTGGATACATAGGTTAAATAATAAATATATATCAAATGTGCATCAAAAATTCTTAAAAATTTACAGTGCCTTACTAATGCTATCAAAGGACTACTGTAAAAGTTTCATGCCATTTTATTCAATAAAACACTCTATACAAAAATGACAAGACAGAAAGGCTTAAAGTAGCATAAATAGAAAACCCTAGTGAAAAGTGTCAAGCAACATATTTCCTATTTTTCTTACCATCCTTATGGTACTAGGATTATCCCCAACAAATTTCATGAATTTTGGATTCATAAATAATTTATAAAAATTCATACAAGGATTAACTATTTATAAAAGACAAATCTATAACCATAAATGTACCCATGCACTGATCCTCAAATTTTTACCAGAGTTCATACATGACAATAATAGCTTGCCACAAAAATTTCATAATTTTTGGAGCACAGAAACTCTAGATATAAAATAAACAAATTTGCATGCATTCAAAAATACATTTCAAATCTCTATTTAAATCTCCCAAAATTTCTACTGTAAATGTCAAGAATATATTTTTCCTAAATACTACACTTCCTAAGGAACACTACACAATTTATTTCACAATTTTTGAAGCTACCAAACTGGAGATATAAAAATCACAAAACAATTCAAAATCTGGAATCAAATGACCTATCCTATCTCCTGTTGTCACTGACCGGTGGGACCCGTCGGTCAGAGGACCCCACATGTCATCGACCCGAAACAGGGCAGCTACGCTGCGCTACGGTGGCGCGGCCAAAGCTCGCCGACGGCGAACTTGCCGGCGGTGACATCATCACACGATGATCTACTCGACTTCGCGCACACAATGCACTACTTGGTGGGACTTCTCATCGGTGCTAGCAACGGCGGCGGCGGCCATGGTGGGGCGGAGGTGCGGTTCGACGGTGAGACGCCGGTGGAAGCTACGGCGGCTCAGCCAAACACTACACCGAGCATCACATCGCTACGGCGACCCTAGCGCATCAACTAGCGTGGCGAGAGGTGGACGGTTGCGACGTGGCCACGACGACGGGGCTCGCGGTGATGCTCCGGTGAGGCTTTGCACGGCACGGTGGCTTACCAAGCTTTATCGGCGGGTGCTGGGAGGAGCAGTGGTGTGCTGGGGAGGCGGTGGTGCTGTTGCGGTGGTGATTGAGTCACTAGGCTAGCCGGTGACTGGCAATGGCGATGGCGGCGAGCGGTGTCGAGGCTGTAGCTGTTGCGGGCGCTGTGAACGGCGAAGGAGAGCCGGGAATGCGAAACTGAGGGCACGGCTGAGTGCGGGCGGGTGCTGGGGTGATAACGCCGGGCTCAGGTGCGTCGTGGCCTGCGTGGTTAGGGCAACGGCGACGCGCGGCCAACGTGACCTCCACACGGTGGCTCTGTTCTGATGCCAGTCGGCCACTGTGCCGATCGATTCAGTTCGTCAGTGAACGCGACGATCAGCCTGACAGCGAGTTTTCTCGGTGACTTATCTGCTAAACCACAGCTCCAAAGTGCAAACGATCTACACGACTTGTGTAGTCCAATGTACCAGCTACAACTTTGGTTAAGGGAGCATGCTCCAATTCGCAACCGAATTTGAGTAAAATCACCCCCAATGTCGGCCTGTCAGTCTGTCAATGAACAAGACTTAGAAAAATTTGTTTAAATGTTGAAATGTTGATTTTGCTGATTCTTGTGAGACCAATTCAAGCATGTTAGAAGCTAAATTAGTCAATGACCCAAAAATAAAAGTTGTTCCTTATAGCAAATACTACAACTTTGCTTTAGTGATCTCCTCCATGCAAGGTCTCTAACACCTAGTTTAAACTTGGTCAAACATGTCACATTTAAATGATGATACACATCAAAGCATGGCTTAATGACCTAATTACCCCTAACCATGAATATCAAAGTTGCTCATAATGATACTCTAAACATGTTTAGGCTAATTGCAAGGTCATACAATCATTTCATGTATTAGTCACTCATAGAGCTAGTTAGTGTAATCACATGAAAGCTTAAGTATTGGTTCATGAAAGGTGACCACGAACAAAGTCCTATTTGCTAACCTAGGTGTTGCTACATGTTTGTGTGACTCACATCCACCAAGTACATGTGTACACTCATGATCATATGCATATACACATGGAGTCATGAAATAATGAGAAAAGTTACATATGTTCAAAGAAACAGGCGATAACAAGCAAATGTTGCAGATGTTTCAATCCAATGTTTCAATTGTAAATGATGATTTATGAATGCTTGATGCTCATGCTTATGTTATGCAAGTCAAGTTATGCAAGGCTAACACCTAGGGTGTTACAGTAAGAAGCCAATCAATCACAAGAATGAATAACAATGAAGACCAATCACCTCAGAATCAAATGATGAACACAATGATTTTTACCGAGGTTCACTTGCTTGCCGGCAAGCTACTCCTCGTTGTGGCGATTCACTCACTTGTAGGTTCACGCACTAATTGGCATCACACGCCAAACCCTCAATAGGGTGCCATACAACCAACACAAGATGAGGATCACACAAGCCACGAGCAATCCACTAGAGTACCTTTTTGGCTCTCCGCTGGGGAAAGGTCAAGAACCCTTCACAATCACCACGATCAGAGCCGGAGACAATCACCAACCTTCGCTCGACAATCCTTGCTGCTCCAAGCCGTCTAGGTGGCAGCAACCACCAAGAGTAACAAGCAAAACACGAACACCACATGCCTCTAGATGCAAACACTCAAGCAATGCACTTGGATTCACTCCCAATCTCTCAAAGATGATGAATCAATGATGGAGATGAGTGGGAGGGCTTTGGCTAAGCTCACAAGGTTGCTATGTCAATGCAAATGGCCAAGAGTATGAGCTTCAGCCGGCCATGGGCCTTAAATAGAAGCCCCCACAAAATAGAGCCGTTGTACCTCTTCACTAGGCACAACGCGGGGTGATCGGACGCTCTGGTCCGATCGACCTAACATTGGACCTTAGTGTCCGGTCACGCGATGCATGCCACATGTACCCTCTCTTCGAATGCTGAGCGCCCGATCTCAATGGTCATAAGACGACCGGACGCTGAACCTCCTGCATCCGGTCATTTCCAGTAAGGTTCCAGAAACGATTTTTCTCGACCGGACGCGTCCGGTGGCCCTTGATCGGACACAGCCAGCGTCTAGTCACTCAACAACTTTTCTATACTCTGTCTGACAGCATGACCAAATGTAGCCTTCCAGCGTCCGATCACTTAGTGAGCCAGTGTCCGATCAGTGACCGACGCTAGTGACTTCACTGCCATAACTGGCCGGACACGCCGGTCCCTCTGAGACCAGCGTCCGGTCACTTCGTGACCAGCGAGACTAACTCCTTTTCACCTCTAACTTCTTCACCCTTGCTCAAATGTGCCAACCACCAAGTGTTTATCACCTTGTGCATATGTGTTAGCATATTTTCACAAACATTTTCAAGGGTGTTAGCATTCCACTAGATCCTAAATGCATATGCAATGAGTTAGAGCATCTAATGGCACTTTGATAACCGCATTTCAATATGAGTTTCACCCCTCTTAATAGTACAGCTATCAAACCTAAATGTGATCACACTCTCTAAGTGTCTTGATCACCAAAACAAAATAGCCCCTATAATTTATACCTTTGCCTTGAGCCTTTTGTTTTTCTCTTTCTTCTTTTCAAGTCCAAGCACTTGATCATCACCATGGCATTACCATCATCATGTCATGATCTTCATTTGCTTCACCATTTGGAATCTGCTACATATCTCATGATCACTTGATAAACTAGGTTAGCACTTAGGGTTTCATCAATTCACCAAAACCAAACTAGAGCTTTCAATCTCCCCCTTTTTGGTAATCGATGACAACCCTTATACAAAGATATGAATTGAAATTCAATTAAATCCATGTTGCTTGTCCAAGCATATTTACCATGTGTAAAGGATATGGACAAGTTTCATGAACTCCAAATGGTAGCAATTGCTCCCCCTACATATGTGCTAAGAGTTTGGATTAAAGCTTGCACATATGCTTAGATAGGAAATATAGGAGACAATGTCTACCAAGTGATGCTAAGGTATAAACGATGGACCTTTGAAGCGTGATACCAATCAGAGTGCACCATTATACCATCCTTAGCACCATGTTTAGCTTGATACCACTTGAAAACACTTGGAAATGAAAATCACTAGATAACCTATACATGCTAGATTTTCATTTTATCATTCAAACCTACAACTATCATATACCACACAAGCATGGATATTGAAATTTAAACCTTGTGCTATGCAAGCAAACATATGAAATGCACATTCAAATGCATCATACAAGTTCATGAGCTTGCTTCCCCTACTTGTGTGCTTTAAAATTTTAATTGATCCCTTTCCTTTGTCATATCTCTCCCCCTATGTCAAATTCTCCCTTTGTTGTCTTTTCACTATCTTTGTACACTATTTCTCCCCTTTTGTCATCAATGACCATAAAGGTTCAAAATGTAGATAGATTAAGATTATCAATGTCAATCAATGGGGTGAGGATCATATTTCCAAATTTGGTTCAAACTAGAATATTTACCAAAGATATTTAACTCGGTTTGATCCAAGGACAAGCTTCTTCTCACCTCCAAATGAGGGTTATCTTGTACCATGTTGAGTTAAACACTTAGAGCTCATTTTCTAGATTAAACACTAGGTTTATAAGCCCACAAACATGTCATATGATACCACTAGATTAAAATAAGCATAGAAGCAATAGTGATACCATACAATCATCAAAATTATTTGATTTTCATGAATGAGCCTATTAAATTTGAAAGATGCCTAGATGCACTAAACATGTCCTTAGGAAGGATGTATGCCATGCCAATCAACTTTTACCTTGGATTGCTCGAATGAGAGGCATGTCATATGAGTGGGGGGGTGCATCAATACATATTTAAGAAATCCAATATGTTCATCTCATTCCTTAGCTTGCAAAACCTTTTCTCATCCAATGGCTTGGTGAATATATCGGCAAGTTGATTTTCGGTGCCTACACTCTCAATGCAAATGTCCTCTTTTTGTTGGTGATCTCTTATGAAATGGTGGCGGACATCAATGTGCTTTATTCTTGCATGTTGAACCGGATTGTTGGTCAACTTGATTGCACTCTCATTGTCACATAACAATGGCACTTCCTTGAACTTGATTCCAAAGTCACTTAAAGTGGCCTTCATCCAAAGTATTTGTGCACAACAACTACCGGCGGATATGTATTCAGCTTCGGACGCTGTAGCAAAAGTGATCGGACGCTGAACCTCCTGCATCCGGTCATTTCCAGTAAGGTTCCAGAAATGATTTTTCTCGACCGGACGTGTCCGGTCGCCCTTGACCGGACACAGCCGGTCACTCAGCAACTTTTCTGTACTCTGTCTGATAGCATGACCGGACGCAGCCTTCCAGTGTCCGGTCGCTGAGTGAGCCAACGTCCGGTCAGTGACCGACGCCAGTGACTTCACTGCCACAACTGACCGGACGCAGCCTTCCAGTGTCCGGTCGCTGAGTGAGCCAACGTCCGGTCAGTGACCGACGCCAGTGACTTCACTGCCACAACTGACCGGACGCGCCGGTCCCTCTGAGACCAGCGTCCGGTCACTTCGTGACCGGCGAGACTAACTCCTTTTCACCTATAACTTCTTCACCCTTGCTCAAATGTGCCAACCACCAAGTGTATCACATTGTGCATATGTGTTAGCATATTTTCACAAACATTTTCAAGGGTGTTAGCATACCACTAGATCCTAAATGCATATGCAGTGAGTTAGAGCATCTAATGGCACTTTGATAACCGCATTTCGATACGAGTTTCACCCATCTTAATAGTACGGCTATCAAACCTAAATGTGATCACACTCTCTAAGTGTCTTGATCACCAAAATAAAATAGCTCCTACAATTTATACCTTTGCCTTGAGCCTTTTATTTTTCTTTCTTCTTTTCAAGTCCAAGCACTTGATCATCACCATGGTATTACCATCATCATGTCATGATCTTCATTTGCTTCACCATTTGGAATGTGCTACCTATCTCATGATCACTTGATAAACTAGGTTAGCACTTAGGGTTTCATCAATTCACCAAAACCAAACTAGAGCTTTCAGTTGCCCAGTCATTCTCACCACCATTTAGAATTTTAGGGAAGTGATGATACCAGCTCAGTCAGAAAACATTCATACACGACACAAGCAACATATATAAAGATTTAAAAAAACAATTTCTGCTTCACGGCGTGCTTTGATAGTCGACATAGCAAAGTGAACAATGACAATTATCTCATACTCTACCGCAGCGGTTCAAGCAGGATACAAACAACAAACAATCAAGTAAATACAATTTCTGCTCCTGGACATCGAGTGCTCCACTCAGCCACCGACACACCTCTCCATCTCCACCAATCATCCAGCCAATACCACTAAAAAATCAGCACACTCCACCACTCTGGTCTGTATCCTTTGCTTCCCAGTTCTACTGGTATCTGGTGCCATGACCTGATCGCCACTACTAACCTTGTGCCCGCTCGCAGACGGGAAGATACCGGCACTTCGGAGGCCAAGGCTCACCCGAATGCCGGCAAGCATGTGCTCTAGCAGCAGCACATGTCCAAGCACGACTAGATTTTTGCTTAAAAAAGCACGAGCAGATTTCTTCACCACAAAAATAGAAGGAATGCACAAAAATAGAACAGAAATCATCATCTCCATGGCTATATAACAAAAACCATTAAATTATAAAAGTATGAAAACTAGTATAAAACTATTTCTAAAATTTAATCCATCTATTAGTGCTAGGTTTGGAGTTATTTGTATCTCAATTATAGTTGTTCCAGTGCTGGATCTCTCACAGAGTAGTCCCTAACAAAAAAAGGGTTTGGCTACTAAAGAATCTTCAAAAGATGACAATCACATTTTTAAATTCCATGAAAATATTCTGCACTCAAATTTAAAAATTTGGGCACACAAATTAAGAAGCACTGATAATTGTTTAGAACAAATCTTGCAATGATCATGCCATGACAATATCATTGATCTGAGCGTTCCGACTTCCGGGCTAACGCGCGTGAGACATTTGGAATTGGATAGCGTTGTTTGCATTACACGGCTGTACCGGCGGGTGAAATGGGGATGTCAGTGTACTGAACGTTGGTGTCGCGGTGGTCAGGGACGTAGGCTTGGACGCCGGCGTGGGTAAGCATGGCCCAGATATGCGTGACGAACTCGCCGCCGTTGGCTAGCGCTAGCGCGTGCGCGTCCGGTCCCCCGGACGGCGAGCGGGCCACGAAGACGAGCAGCTCAGCCCAAAGCTCCAGCAGCATTCCCCAGACCCTCTCGCTGTGCACGTGCGTCGCCGTGCTGCTGCCGATCTCGCGCTCGAGCGCCCTCGCCAGCATCACGCCTTTCTCCATCGCCGTCGACACCGTAATGTCCTCGCGGCTGAACCCCGCCGCCATCAGCCGCTTGCGACGGTCCGCAGAGGTGCAGGTGCAGCAGCTCTGGAAGAAGCCGGCGAGCTCGCCTTTGATGTCACGATACGCCTTCTCCGTCCATGCCGGATCGTCCGGCAGGAGCCTGGGCTCGTAGGCCACGAGGTACGCGCAGTACCTCGACAGCGTCATGGCTGCCTCGCCGGCGGGTGGCACCGGGTGGTTCTTGCCGCCGTCACTCGCCTCCAGTAGCGTCGTCGCGAGATGCCATACCAGGATCACCGTGGCGGCGCCCCCGCTTTGGTCGCACGCCCACTCGAGGTGCCGGAAGCCGCCACGCCGCAGCGCCTTGGTGCCGTTGCTGTACTGGCCCTCGGCGTTCTCGTCGTCGAGGTCGAGGAGGACGTCCTTGAGGACCGCGGCGATGCCCTCCTTGGCCTGGACGGTGAGGACGACGTCGGGGAGGCCGACGAGGCGCCTCTTGAGCAGGCGCGAGAGCAGCATCCAGACGCGCCGCGGATGCAGCTGGTGGAGCTTGAGCACGGTGAACTGGTGCACCTTGATGACGGGGTTGGAGCGCTTATTGATCCACAAGGCGGCCTTCACGGCCCTGCGGACGCTGCTCTGCCTCCGCAGGGAGAGCCTGCGGCCATAGCTGCAGAGAATGGAGGCGAGGTGCCAGTCGGAGAGCAGGTACTGCACGAACTCGTACGTCTCGACGGTGAGGAGGGTGAGCGTGAGGAGGAAGGTGACGATCAGGTCGGAGGAGGAGAGCACCATGCCGATGAGCACGGACGTCTGGTGCGCGAAGCACTTGTACTGGAGCACCATGTCGGTGGACACGCTGACGAGGCCGTGGAACAAGGACGCCAGCACGCGGAACATGTCGCCGTTGCCGGTGACGAGCATCACGGCGACGCAGTAGAGGACGACGAACAGGATGGAGAAGACGAAGTTGGCGAAGAAGAGCTGCGGCCAGGGCAGCGCCAGCGGGATGATGGCCTGGTAGTACTCCTCCAGGAAGGTGAGCTCCTGCTCCACCACGTTGAAGGCCCGCTCCGCGCCGAGCTCCCCGAGGAGGCCGTCGCGCACGAGGGCGCGCGCTTGGCTTCTTCCGGCCGGTCCGGCCTCCACCATGTGGTGGCCCTCTATCCTTCGCCGGAGAAGCTTGAAGAGGGCAAGGCCGAGGCACGTGTCCTGGAGCTTCCGCTTCCGTTTTTCGTCGTACCGGAATAGAAGGTCGTTGTCAGCAAGCTGCCAGACATCGCACACCCTGATCAGCTTCGTCGTCGTCTCGGACGCCGCCCCTGCCCCAGCTGGGACTGCGACCTCGCTCCTCTGGCCGTCGAGAATGTCGTCGAGCTCTGGCAGCCGGAACCCGTAGGGCGTCTCCTGCCTTTCCAGTTGGCTCTCCCCCATCACCACGTAGTTGCATGCACTGAGGACATTTCCTCTTGTTCTGCCGTCGGCGGCAGCGCCGCCGGGAGCGGGAGCGGGAAAAAGCTGCCGGTCGGCCTGGACGAGCTGTGACATGTAGCCGGAGACAAGGCTGGCGTTCTTGGCGAGGTCGAAGGAGCGCTTGGCTTTCTCGATGCAGATGGCCCGCTTGCAGAGCTTGACGACGCTGAAGATCCAGAGGATGATGAAGGCGGACTTGAGGGCGGCGCCGTGCACGTACGAGTAGATGAGGTAGCCGATCCACACGACGCGCGCGGCCTCCTCGACGGCGTCGAAGAAGGAGTAGCGTCCGACGCCCAGCGCGAAGGCGTCGCCCGCCGGCGCGACCATGGCGTACACCTTCTTGCGGAGGAGCTCGACGAGGAGCATCCAGAGGAGGATGAGGCTCGCGCGGGCGGGGGCGCCCTTGCTCCGTGCCTGGGAGAACATGTAGGACATGAAGGGCAGGAAGAGCGCGAAGGAGGCGCGGAAGAAGAGGCGCGTCGCCGTCGAGTGGCCGCCGCGGTGCCGGCCGGAGATGCGCCCCACGAGGCACAGCGCGAACAGCGCGGCGCCGAGGATGGTCATGAGCACCGTGGTGGTCACCATCAGCCGCTCGGTGTTGCGCAGGTCGCCGGACACCGTGAAGTTGGCCACGAGCGTGGCGTCCGGCGTGGCACACCATGTCTTGTTGAACAGCAGCAGGATTCCAGCAGTCGCATTGAATTGTGTGGCGGCGGCCATTTTTGCAAGCTAGCCGTGCACCCAGGTTAGCTAGAGGCTAGCTACGTGACCTTTGCATGAGGATACATTTGCATACTCAGTGGTAACTATATAGAAGATGAACCAAAAGCGATGATTCTTTGCTTGCTCACGTAGTAGAGACTCACGGCACTAAGCTCTATTAACCAAAAGCGTGATTCTTTGCTTGCTCACGTAGTAGAGACTCACGGCACTAAGCTCCTTGGTGCTAGCTGCCTAATTAGTGCTTGCTATAGCTAGGCACCAAAATATAGTTTTTTAAGAGCGTGCATTGCACTTGTTTATTAAGGGAACAAAGGAGTTTACATTGCCCAACACGACCAAAATTTTGTACAAAGGGTGGGATAGTTTCGTCAACAGCCTTATGGGTTCTAGACGACGATGATGCACACTAGTAGAGAAACGACCTTTGATCCCACCTTGAAATTTGGCTTTAGACCTGATATTTTTCGCGCCCAGGACTAGAGAGACCTTTAGTCCCGGTTTGTAGCTCCAACCGGGACTAAAGGTCCCTGCCCAACGGCTACTGCGGCAGGCTTTTGCTGCAGGGGACCTTTAGTCTCGGTTGGAGCTACCAACCGGGACTAAAGTTCACTTTTACTCCTGGTTTGTACCTCCAACCGGGAGTAAACGTCTACTCCCGGCTGGAGGCTTCGTCCGGGACTAGAAAGAGACATTTAGTCCCGGTTTCTGTCTACAACCAGGACTAAAGGTCCCCTCCTATATACCCCTTGTTCCTTTTCGAGCCCGAGCCACTTCGAGCTCAGTGTTCTTACTTCATCGCCGGCCTCTCTTCTTCCTCATCACCGGTGATCACAAGATTTCTTCCATTCCTCCATCAATTCTTCGGTTCTAAAGGTTACCAACTTTATACTCTCTGGTTTCATCAGTAGCTTATTTCATTTTGTGGACTAGATATATGTGGTTTTTTTATGGTAGATTTTTTTTATTTGTAAGCCTTTTAAGCTCAAAATCATTTTAAAGTTTCCATATTTGGATGAAGGAAGGTTAAAGTAGTTATTCAAAACTAGTATTGAGCTTTCATTTCTAGCATGCATAGCCCACTTCATGCTTTAGAGATATAGAGAATTTTAGAGTTTTTTTTAATTTTATTTGTTTATAAAATAAGAAATTTATATTATATTAAAAATGAGTATAGAGAGTAGATGGCAACTGCTTTCGGGTCCTCAGCCTCTCATCGGGTTACAAAGCGACTGAGGCCGGACCTCCCTCTCATTGCATGCGGCAAGTGTGAGGAGAAGATTGTGATGGAGTACCGGGTGAGGAAGGAGTGTCCCAACAAGGGCCGTATCTTCTACAAGTGTCCGGATCACAATATGAGTTATTTTGTCGTATTTGATGATTATGGTTAATTTATACTTATTTTCATGATGATTGTGATTAAAGTTCTAATTTTTTGTTTTAATTTCAGTGGGATGGCACTGGATGTTCAGGCTGGTGCTCGGAGGAAGAGTATGTTGAACACGTGCAAAACTCTCTTACACAGGCGGCTACGGTGGCTGATGAGGCAGTGATCCTGCGGAAGAAGCCCATAGATGTTGAACAAATGCATGATCTGTCTGTTTTAGTTGGGATTGGTCGCGAAATCGTTATGCTGCTGAAGTGCATTTTAGCTTTAGTTTTTTTAGTGGTAGTTGGGATTGTCTACATTGTAGCGAGACTTTCATAAATTAATATATTGTGTGGTGGCATGCATGTCGTATAATTAACTAATTATGTTCTAGGTTTTAATATGGTATGTATGTCATGTAATGCAGATGAGCCGGCATTGGATGTACAATGCTGATCGCCGCTCCCAAGAGTTCATTGAGGGCATGCATTCTTTCTTACGTGTGGCCGAGGCAAAAAAACGTGATGGTTTTATGTGCTGCCCATGTGCCATATGTAAGAATTTGAAGGAATATGCTAGCTCAAGGAGTCTTCATTCACACTTGTTGAAGTCGGGTTTCATGCCAAACTATATTTGTTGGACGAAGCACGGAGAAACCGGGGTTGTAATGGAAGAAGGTGAAGAAGAACAATGGGACGATGATGACATTATTGCTGAATATGGGGCGTTCAATGATACTGCAATGGGGGAAGCTGAAGAAGATATAGGGGCAGAAGATGAGCCCGTTGATGATCTTGGTCAGGCCATTCGTGACGCATAAAGAGAATGCGAAAGTGAAAAGGAGAAGATCAAGTTCGAGCGCATGCTAGAGGATCACAAGAAATTGCTATACCCAACTTGTGATGCGGGGCAGAAAAAGTTGGGTACCACACTGGAATTGCTGCAATGGAAGGCAAAGAATGGTGTATCTAACAAGGGATTTGGGGAGTTACTGAAAATCCAAAAGAAGATGCTTCCGAAGGATAACGAATTGCCCACCACTACGTACGAAGCAAAATAGGTAGTCTGCCCTTTAGGATTAGAAATCTAGAAGATACATGCATGTCCTAATGACTGCATCCTCTACCGTGGCGAGGAGTATGAGAAGTTAGATGCATGCCCAGTATGTCATGCATCGCGGTATAAGATCAGGCGAGATGACCCTGGTGATGTTGAGGACGAACGTCCCACGAAGAAAATCCCTACCAGGATTATGTGGTATGCTCCTATAATACCACGCTTGAAACGTCTGTTCAGAAATAAAGACCATGCAAAGTTGTTGCGATGGCACAAAGAAGACTGTAAGGTAGATAATATGTCGAGACACCCTGCTGATGGGTCCCAGTGAAGAGCAATCGATAGAGAATTCCCGGAGTTTGCAAATGACGTAAGAAACTTAAGGTTTGCTTTAAGTACGGATGGTATGAATCCTTTCGGGGAGCAGAGCAGTAGTCATAGCACTTGGCCTATTACTCTATGTATCTACAACCTTCCTCCCTGGTTATGCATAAAGCGTAAGTTTATTATGATGCCAGTGCTCATCCAAGGCCCAAGGCAACCTGGCAACGACATCGATGTGTACCTGAGGCCACTAGTTGAAGAACTTCTACTTTTATGGAACAGACCAGGTGTACGTGTGTGGGATGAGCACAAATAGGAGCACTTTGACCTGCGAGCATTGTTGTTTGTAACAATCAATGATTGGCCTGCTCTAAGTAATCTTTCAGGACAATCAAACAAGGGATATAATGCGTGCACGCACTGTTTCGATGACATTAAAGGTATATTCTTGAAAAAATGTTGAAAGGTCGTGTACCATGGCCATCATCGATTTCTTCCTGCGAATCACCCCCTAAGAAAGAAAGGCAAGCATTTTAAAGGTAAGGCAGACCACCAGACCAAGCCGGGCAACCGAACTGGTGAGGATGTACTCAATATGGTCAAGGATGTGAAAGTAGTATTTAGAAAGGCACATGGCAGCGAACCTGTTCCGAATGACGCCGACGGTCACGCACCCATGTGGAAGAAGAAGTCCATATTTTGGGAGCTACCCTATTGGCAAGTCCTAGAGGTCCGTAGCGCGATCGCCGTGATGCACCTGATGAAGAATCTTTGTGTGAACCTGCTAGGCTTCATGGGTGTGTATGGGAAACCTAAGGACACACTTGAAGCACGACAGGACCTGAGGTGTTTGAAAGAATGAGACAACCTGCATCCAGAGAAGACAGATGATGGACGCCATTACTTAAGTCCTGCCAGCTACACTCTTAGCAAAGAAGAGAAGGAAAGCATGTTTGAATGCCTAGCAAGCATCAAGGTACCATCTGGATTCTCCTCGAATATAAAGGGTATAACAAATATGCCAGAGAAGAAATTTCTAAACTTAAAGTCCCATGACTGCCACGTGCTCATGACACAATTGCTTCCCGTTGAATTAAGAGGAATTCTACCTCCAATGTACGTCTAGCCACCGTGAAGCTATGTGCATTCCTAAATGTAATTTCTCAGAAGGCAATCGATCCAATGGATCTAGCTAAACTATAGAATGATGTGGTTCAATGCCTTATCAGCTTTGAGTTGGTGTTCCCTCCTTCCTTCTTTAATATCATGACACACCTCCTAGTTCACCTGGTCAAGGAGATTAGCATTCTTTGTCCTGTGTTCCTGCACAACATGTTCCCCTTTGAGAGGTTCATGTGAGTCCTAAAGAAATATGTTCACAACCGTGCTCGACCAGAAGGAAGCATCGCCAAGGGCTATGGAACATAGGAGGTCATTGAGTTTTGTGTTAGACTTTATTCCCGACCTTGACCCGATTGGTGTTCCTGAATCGCGACACGAGGGGAGACTAAGTGGAAAGGGACACTAGGGAAGAAACCATATATTGGTATGCAGGACAATTATTTTAATAAAGCACACTACACAGTTCTGCAAAACTTCTACTGTGTCCGCTTGATATATATAGTGATGTATTAGACCTATTATGGAATAATTGTGACTTCAGATTTTATTGTCGAGTTTTCATATTTTCTACAGTTTAAATGAATTTTCTGCTAGACGGTGGATTTCCCGTGGAGAATGTGTGATGAAAAACCAAATGATGAACGTTAATAAGATGTGAAAACTAATTTCCTATCGAAAAACAATAGTTTTAATGATTTTAATTAAGTAGTATATTTTTACATGGTGTAAATTGTAATTATTATTTACACTATGTCAAATATTTATACAGTAAAACAAAAGAGTTTAGTTTACAAATTTTTGTTGCGTATAATAATGCAAAACCAAGTCCAAGAATTTTTTTTATAATTTTTTTGGATAATATTTTATTTATTAGGCAATTAATAACTCTCTGCATATTTATATAAAAGAAATATATAAAAAAAGAAAAAAACTTATGGTAATTGGAGAAAGCCAACTGCAGCTCCCCCTTTACTCCCGGGTGGATCAACCACCCGGGACTAAAGGTGGAGCTTTAGTCCCGGGTGTATCCACTAGCCGAGACAGATCCCCCTTTACTCCCAGGTGGATCAACCACCCGGGACTAAAGGTAGAGCTGCAGTTTTCACGGCCCGCCCAAATGCCCTTTACTCCCGGGTCGTGGGTACACCCGGGACTAAAGCTCAGACCTTTAGTCCCGGTTCTAATAATAGTCTGGGACTAAATATTCTTTAGTCCCGGTTGGTATCTCCAACCGGGACTAAAGGTATCCCTTTATAAACCACGCCCTAGTTCTCTTCGTCTCTGTCTCTGCCACGCCGTCGCCTCATCTTCTCCACTAGATCGATCCAGCAGTGCCGCCGCTCCCAGGCGACCACCCTAGCCTCGCCTCGTCAGCACGCCTCTTCTCCGGCCGGCCAGCGCGCTTCTTCTCCGGCCGGCCAATGCGCCTCGCTCGTCCTCGCTGGAGCGCGCGCCGTCCTCGTCCTCGGCCCCCACCTCGCTCGTGCTCACCGGAGCGCGCCGAGCCTTCATTGCGCTGCCTCACCAGAGCTCGCCCGAGCCTTCCCCGTGCGCGCTGCCTCATTGGAGGGCGGTCGAGCCTTCCCCATGCTGCCTCACCGGAGCTCGCCCGAGCCTTCCCCGCATGCGCTGCCTCACCGGGGCACGGCCGAGCTCCCTTGTAATTAGTTTCTCTTGTATGTGCCTGTTAGTAGCATTGTATGTTTGAGCGTGTTTGAGTTTCTATAAAACGCGACGTGCGGGACGGCGGAGAACTTGTGCTGCCGACTCCACACGGCTGCGGTGCCCAGCGGTGCAGCTCGTTTCGTCGTTCGTCGTTCGGCTCTGCCGGTCATGGTTTTGCCGGTCATGGTTCAGCTCTTCGTTCATAGAATCGGAGCCCAAACAATTGCATTAGTTCGTGTTGTTTTTTAAAGATCGATATAAACGCAGACAACTATATGTATGTAACTGCACACGTCCAATGAATAAGTACATAGAAACCATATCTTAGTACCTCCAAGGTGCTAAGCTAACATATCTTAAAATTAACGAAAGAACCAAAGTTATCTCGTTGTTGGGTACGTTGTGTGGCAGAACCTCCTAAGGAATCGGGCCCATGTACACCTATCATTGTCTCAACAGACCTCTAATAGCATACACAAGTTCCCAACAACTTAACAGGTCTATCGGGTGTCCTCGGGAAACCCGAATCTTCCACGATTCTCTTTTCAAATAGGATCCCAATCACAGACATTGCAGATTACAACAGTTTATTCAAATATATACATCAGAGTAAAGATAGCGGAAGTCTTAAGGTAACATAGGTTACAAACCAGTTGTTTTCAAACTTACAATACCATAAGTATCATACAACCATAGTAGCGGGATAATATTACATTAACATTATTTTTCACACAAACTAGTGCCTTGTCCAAAGGCCATTCATCACTCCTCATCGTCATTGACTTCAAACACAGACATGCAGCAGGGACCAAAACAAGCCTGCGCATGCGACTCACCTGCAACAAGGGTTAACAAACCCTGAGTACAAAAGTACTCAACAAGACTAACCCGACGTAAAGGGGTGTAATACTTTTAGAGATGCAGGGGTTTAGGGCAAGGTAAGGATGTAGCAAGATTCAAAAGTTCTTTGCCAAAAGCTTACTATTCTTGATTCTATTTTTCCAATTTTACCCCTAAATAAGTTAGTTCATTATCTCAGCTAAATGTACATTTCCCATATTCCAATCCTTTTCATTCCATTCCTTTTCTCAAATTTTAGTAATTCACCAGTCCTGCATTGCTTCTGTAATGAAACGAGTCTCCATAACCGCGGAGCACCGACAATTCAAATTGATTCAAGTCCCAGCTGGGGATTCCTTATCACACGACATATGTAGAACTTAATCTTGCATATATCAACCTCGCTACTGGATCCTCCTATACTAAGCCGTCTCCACGCCACCTGAGAGCACAGCACACCTCAAATACGGCCATATTCCAGCCACGAGGGTACACGCTACTCCCGCCATCTCTCCACTCCCAGTGCGTGGGCATTCGTCTTAGTATCGGATTAGCCAAAGTAGGCTTACCGGGGTATGTGACCAGTACTACAAAGTGTCTCATTCAGAAGATCCATAATGAGTGGCCTTTAAGTGACATAGTCGGCAACATTACCCAACATTCAAGGTAAGTCACCCGACTAGTCTCTAGTTCATTCTATCTTCTTTCTTTCTTTGGCCAGTATGCCATCTTTGATTGTATTGAAACTTTTACTTTGAAAGCCTACTATAAAGCATACTAAGCATTCTACGCCTTTGTAAATGAAATCATCTTCAAGGATGGTAAACAATTAACAAGGTAGGCAATGCATCAAGTAGGTAACATTTGAATTAATCAACTTAATGCAATAAGTAACATAGGTGATAAACTTTTCAAAGTAAGCAAGGTAATGGTTTAATGCATAAACCGGGGCTTGCCTTCGTTGACGATCTTAGGTTCTGGATCAGTATCACGATTATCGAATCCCGTGACAACCGGGGATTCTTCCAGAACTTGCTCAACTAGAATCATTTCACTCTCGGGTTCTACACGAATGATAACACATGCTTTAACATGATGATAATGTAAACATGATGCTTTCACGGTACGTGAAATGTAAAAGCACCCCGCAAATGATTTTCCTTCACGGTACAGTTGCAAGCCAACAAAACCAACTTGTAATCCTACCGTCAAGAACCACACATGTAATTTGACCAAATGGATCTTGAAACCCTACTAGTCACAAAACATGACCAAAGCAAGATCCAACACTAATCAAACACTTAGGGTTTGCCTTTATTTATTTTTGAATAAATTTGGAATTAAGCCCAAAAATGAACTTGTTCCAAATGACCTGAAAATTTTATGTAAGCTTCCTTATGTCAAATTAGTGTATCAAAACAAATTTCAAAATTTTTCGAATTATACAGTGGCCTACAAAAATCATGGAAATTGCATTTATTAATTAATGGACTGAATATTTGAACATTAAAAATTTATTCAAATATCATGTTTCCAATTTTTAAACCATACTAGAGCATGTACATAAGCTACACACAAAATTTCAGAATTTTTGGAGCTATGATTAATTTCCTACAAATTCCCAAAGTTTTAGCACTATTCAAAATCAGAAAATAACAAAAGTCACTATTCTCTCTCTTGCTCTCACTGACAGCCGGCCCCCACCTGTCATCCCTAACCTCGGGCATTGACCGTGGCTGCGACGGTGCTGACCGGCGCAAACTCGCCGACGGTGAGCCCAACAGTGACGGCCAAAGCACTAACATGTTCACAAGAGCTAGGCGCATCGATTAGTGGCACTTTGGAGGTCGATTACGACATGGAACAAGGCTAACACCGGCCATGGCGGACGCGGTGGCACGGCAGCGTTACGCCAGTGAAACAAGGCCAGTAACGGTGAAACAGAGAGTTCAGGAAGCATCAGTGGCTCACCCCGATCGTGTTGAAGCAACAAGCGAGACCGGAGAAGCTACGGTGACGCGTTTCGACGGTGACCGGGATCACGGCGGAGTGGACCTCGTCGACGACAGCGTTCCGGCGACTGCAGGCAAGAGTGGAATGAGCACTACAGCATCGAGGCGAATCCATAAAGTCAACCAGCAAGGGCAACGGCTCACCGGACGAGGCTGGCCATGGTGAATCAGAGCTTACGTTGAGGTCGCCGGCCGCGAGGAAGATGAACGTGTACCACGAGCTCTCGGCAAAATTAGGTGGTAGCAACAGCTCGGTCGGATGCGCAAGGAGCAGGCGGAACTGGAACACGGCTTTTACGGGGCTTGCTTGCGCTGAGGAGACGAGAAAAGCTCGCCGGAGTTGAGATGGCGGCGTCAGGAAAACAGAGAGGAGGAAGAAAAGTGAACGGCGTCGTCTGGTTCTTATAGCTCGGCCAGGAGCGCGCGGACTCGACACGCAGCGTGCTCCCCGCGCCAGCGTGAAGCCAAGGGCGGTCGCAGGCGCGCCTGGAAGGCCGGAGAAAGGACGCCGGCGGTGAGGCGGTGGCGCCCTGTAGTTATCTGAAATTTTGAAATAATTACAGATTTGCCACTGAGTTCATTTTACAAATTACTCCAAATTTTTCTAAAGAAGTTGAAAATCTCCAAAAATGAAAGTTGCTCAACTTTTCAAACTCTACAACTTTTCTTCAAGGAACATTTTCAAATTCTGCCTCCATTTTGAAATTTGAATTTGGGGTGCATTTGAGTATTTGAATCATTTCAAAATTACTCCAGATTTTATATGTAAACTTGAAAAACTTTGAATACCAAAGTTGATCCTTATAAATTAATCTTCAACTTTGCTTTTTGCCTCAACCCCAAATTCCACATGGATTTTGAATTAGTCAAAAGGGGCAAAAAGGACTTTTATAATTTGAATATGAATTCAAATTTGATTTGTTTTCCTTTTACTTTAACTTTGATTTTTGACCAGTAACATGGCCCATTAGGGTTATTTGAGTCAAATGACACATGACCTCACATGATCACATGAAATTTGACCCTTGTGGTCATGATCTTTATTTAAGGTTTTGAATCACATCACATGAAATAACAACATTATGAAATAAAGCTTATTAGTGAATGCATTCAAAATTTTCTACTTCATGAATGCTTTGCAATGCATATGATGACATGTCAAATTTTAGTGTTAGGTCAAAACACTAGAGGTGTTACACGTTGTTTACCATTAAAAAATAATTAACCACAAATACTAGCATTCATGCTGAGACTCAAACTATATGGACATGTTTCACCACAAAGATTCTGACCAATTGAACTATGACCTAGTATTTTTGAGCCTGCATGATAGGTTGTTCATTTTGTTAACAACCTAAACTCCTAAAGCCTAATATTTGGCTTGTATAACACCATACAGTTCTAATTTATAATATGTAGCAAATATAGAACACATATTTGAGCATGATTTCATAAATTAATAGAATTTATGCATAAATTGAAATTATTTAACAATTAACATAAATAAGTGTCAATAATTCAACATATCAAAGTGGCAACATCCGTATTAGTTGAATTTGCGGACCATGTTCATCTCGGCGAGCATGTTCTCTGCCGAGCGGTAACAGACGTCAAAGAGGAGCTTTGAGTGTACAAGGGAGAGCGGCAACGGTCGTGGAAGACCGTGTTCCCTTCCTCGTAGAATCGAAGCTCTTCCTTGGACAAGTACGGTGCCATCCGGTGGAGAAATGCTCGCCGAGATGATCACGTAAGCAAGGTCAACTAGTACGGATGGTTATTTATTGAAACATGTTTTATTTTTTATAGATATATCTAGTGGAATAAAAGCTAGATGGCTGCCCCGAGAGACAACATGGATGAAGAAATGATGAATATTATCAACACCGGCACTCAATTTGCAGATGGTGACCAGCAGGATGTAGATAATGGGAGTCAATACCTGGCTCTTGAAGAAAACCAAGAAAATATTGTGCAAGAAAATACTGGCGAGGTATATATATTTATATATATATTTGAATATTGTATATATATATTTGAATATCTATCATCTATTATGTGTACACATGATATTTATTTATTCTTTTTTTATATGTAGCCCTTTGGATCGACGACCACAACGGCGAAAAGCAAAAATATTCGAGGCCCGAAAAAGCCATTGGAGGGGCGCTACATAATATCGGAATTCAATATCGAGACAGGCGAACCACTTGGTCCACATGCAAGGAAATTCGTGCAACACTATGGGTACCTTGTAAGGGACAGACTTCCAATCAGTGCCCATGAATAGAAGCAAAAGATCAACGAGCCTCATGTTAGTTTTGTCTCAGATCTTGATAAGAATTTAATTTGGGATGATATCCTTCAACATTTCACGTTGCAAGCGGATGATTATGATGATATCAACGATAATGAATTGAAGGAGCTAGTTTGAAAGTGGGCTATGAAGAAGGTGGCCACATAATTCCAGACTTGGAAGAAATCCCTATACATGAAATACGTCAAGAAGAACCTAACACCGAATTTCAATACTAGTGGCCCGCTCGTGAAGTTGAGGCCCTACTGGAATGATTTTGTACAGTACAAGACATCAGAAGAGGGTGAGGAACGGGTGAGAAGGAACCAAGAGAATGCCCGATAGAAGGTATACCACCATGGCATGGGATCAGGTGGCTACGCGACTGCCATTCCCAAGTGGGAAAAAATGGAAGCGGACATTCTTGCCAAGGGTATCACACCAGAATCACTCAATTGGCCCAAATGCGCGAAGAATTGGTTTTTCGCTCATGTGGGAAGACTGGACCTAGAGACCGGGAAGCTGGTTCATGGCCCAAAACTCAAAAGAGCAACACAAAGATTATCTTATACTCTACAAGCTAAAGCTATTGGTGCATTCAGGCCCAATAGAGAGAAGGATGAACTGACGTATGCCATCGGGACTACTGAACATAGTGGCCGAATAAGAGGTTTAGGACGGAACATTTCTTGGGAGCATGGTTTCCCTAACGACAGAGATACCTATAGAAGCCGGCAGAGAAGGAAGGATGAGGAAGCAGCGCAGATCAGCAGGTTGGAGGAATATGTTCGTGAGTCACGGAAGGCGTTGCTTCAAGCACAAGAGCGCGAAAAAAACATGCAAGCTAGAATGCAAGACGAAATCATAAAGCAAGTGCAAATAGCAATGAGTGCCCAAAGGCAGGCATTAGATGCAGGAATCAACATTAATATTAGCCCCCTGGTCAGTTGAAAAGCAGCTGCGCTTCCACGGAGTTACCAAATCAAGATGACACAATGCTACGTTTCCCTGTGGATGACATCACTGCACCGTTTACATCATGTGAGCTACATATTCTAAAAGAGAATGCCACAATCATGGTGGCTCTCGGTGTTTTTTCTCCTCTAGATCCTACCAAGACACCAAGAATCCATGGGGCAATAATACCACCTGGATATGTTAGCGTCTCAATGGATAGAGTTAACAAAGGTTTTAGTGATCTGGCTCTTGACATTCTAGGAGGTGATGGGGAGAAGACTCTAGGAGAAGCAGAGAAGACATTCATACTATGGCGCAAGCGCTACATCATTATTCCTGGGGTCTCTAGTCCACCACCGCTTCCTCAATTGCCAGACAATTGGTGCGGACAAAAGTGAACAAAAAAAATTTCACTAATTTTCTATTGACATGCATGATTAAAAATAACAATTTCTTATACCTAATTATTCTTTTTTATACTCACACAGCAGGGTCTCCGCCAACCTAAGTCCAATTATCCAATCTCCAGATCATCATAGTGCTCCGAGAAATTTGGTGGCAACGCCGCTACCGCCGCCACCTCCAAGGAGGTCTCCAACGCCTCCAAGGAGGTCTCCAACGCCTTCCCTGCCTCCCTTGATGACTAAGAAGAAGCCAATTCCTAAGAGGTCCGCCCCGCAAACAAAGCCGTTGGCCCACCAGCCGGCAAAGAAGAAAGCCACATCTAATCCAGTTATTCCCTAAAAACTGTCTTATGAGAAAAGTGAAAAGAAATTAAATGCTGCAGTACAAAAAGATGTGGACAGTTTCTTCGAAAAAGTAAAAAAGCAACGAGAAGCGTGGGAGAACCCGGAGAAACCGTACTTCTACCTACCTCCAGATCTTCTAAAAAAGAAGGTGGACCAGAACAAGCGGGAATCTCAAAAGACCCTACCAAAATTGGACTACGACCGCTCTCTCACCAAGTCATTTGAGGCGGCGTAGAAAAAGACTAGATCAGGGAAAGGTGTTGCACAACTCGGACAATAATCGCAACAATCAGTCCCTCCTCTTGTCGTTCGTAATGAATATGGTTCGAACTTAGACTTAGACATCGATTTTGAGGAGCTGGCTCGGTTTTACGAGGAAACTAGTTTGGACCTTGCCCAAGTGCTCGCTGAAGGACCATCTGCTCCGAAAGTGGATCCTTGGAAAAAATTTCAACATGAAAAGAGTCTATACAACCCTGAGGCCTTAGGTGAACTGGGTACGCAAATGTATCTGCTAAACAAGTGGTACATGGCGGCGTGTGAATGGGGAGAGGCCTTTGTTCCTGTCAGAGTTAGAAACCAACATTACTTTCGTGGCGATGACATTATATATGTCGAGTTTGTAGAATTACACCAACTATGCCACCTGGACTCTCTCGACAAAAGTCACATTAGCTGCTATTGTCTGTAAGTATGATTATTTTCTACTATGAAAGTATATATATAAAGCTACATGTATATATATAAATTATATATCCTCACACTATATTTTTATATATGCAGATATAAGATGACAGAACTCAGAAAGAGAAATGATAATGATGTTTGTTTCATTGATCCAAATGTCGTATTCAAACACCCTAATCCCCCGCCTCAATGGAAAGCTAAACTCGAGAAAAATCTCATGAGGTTCTTAGTGAACCAACAAAATAAGAACATACTCTTCCCCTACAACTTCAAGTGAGTGTTAAATAATTAATGTCGATCATATGAATATTTGTTCAATTATTTGCTTACTAGCTAAGATATCTCCCATATATATATATATATATATATATATATATATATATATATATATATATATATATATATAGACTCTAATTAATGTCGATCATATTTGTGTATAAAAACATATGCAGCAATCACTGGATATTGATGGTCATCAATATGACCAATAGTCGGTTGAGCATCTTAGACTCGTTAAGAAAAGAGCAAACAGAGTACCAAGACATGATAGATATTATCCAAGGGTAATTTGGTCTCTCTAGCAACTATATATACCCCGATCTCTTAACTGCAACAATTATTAAAGGCCAAATTAATTTTTTATTTTATTGGGCACAGTGTTTAGAAAAGTTTCATTGAGGAACACCACATGAAACATTGCAAAGCGCCATTGGATATAATCGCACACAAAGTAAGTACTGGCTACATTTATATATATATAATTCAATTAACACCATGCATGCTTTCAATTCACCGGATCTTTTTTCTCGTAAAAGTGGGTTCTGAGGCAAGAACAGGGGAACAACTACTACGGATACTATGTTTGTGAGTTCATCATGGCATACGCAAAAAAAACTCCTGAAGATATCCTTAAAGTACGTTATATAAATATATTCATATATTCACAATTTCTTTTGTTGCTCATATATATAAGTAATCACGTGACCAACACACACATATATATATATATATATATATATATATATATATATATACTTTTCCTTTAACTTTTATTGAAGACTCTATGGTTGAAGGAAAAAGTAATACGACGTGACCAACTGAAAGCAATTCAAGAGACCATAGCAGGATTTTTTAATGACCAGGTCCTCAACCCCGCCGGCGAGTTCTACAATGACGTCAACGAAACATGGAAGCCAAACCAGATGGAGTGAATTTGTTATCCCAAGGGTATGATAGAATATACAATGCAAGCTTTATTTGTAATATATATATATATATATATTATGTACATAAAATAACGTACAATATATGTATATGCATGTAATATATACGTTGGTTTCATACTTTAGTTTGTACAAAATGTTCGAACATTATAAACGTGTAGAATACGTATATTACTAGCAGGGTAGAATGCGTATTCGAAAACCTATTCGAAAACCAAAACGAATCATCAATTGAAAATAGAAACAAAAAAAAAAGAAAACCTTTAGTCCCAGTTGGTAATACCAACCGGGACTAAAGGGCCACCCCACGTGGCCAGGCCGAGAGGCCTCTTTAGTCCCGGTTGGTCTTACCAACCGGGACTAAAGATGCACCTTTAGTCCCGGGCGAGAAGCCGGGACTAAAGGAGGGGCCCTTTAGTCTCGGATTCGTGCTCCTGGTTCAAAAACCAGGACTGAAGGGGTTTCCCAATCGGGAGTAAAGCCCATTTTTGTACTAGTGGCACTAAAATTGGGGATGACTATAGGAGAGCAAGATTTTGGAGATCAAGCATGACCAAATCAAACTAAGAGAAGCTCGTTTACGATTAAGGGTGTGTTTGGTTGAGCTGTGACTGTGGGAAAAAGCTGCTGTGGGCTGTGAGCTGTGAGAAAGCTGCTGTGGACTGTGGGTTGTAGAAAAGCTGAAAGTTGTTTGGTTAAATAAGTATAAAATATACCTTCTATCTTTATCTCTCTTGAAACAACTATGGAAGAGCTTTTTATTCTACCAATTTTGAAAAGCAGAAAGCCAAAAGCCAAAAGCAGGGTCAAACCAGCTTTCAAAACTGTACTACGGAAAAACAGCTGTTTCTGAAAAAGCCGCCTGGAAAAGCAGCCTCTTTGGTTGGGCTTTTGACTTTTGGGGCCAAAAGCCAAAGCCAAAAGTCCAACCAAACAGACCCTAAGAAGAAAGACATGTGAAAAGAAGTACTGGATTCATTTGAGTAGATGTTGTATAGGGGTTTTGTTGCTAGAGGTACCGGGAATCATCAGGTCCGAACGGCCAGGCCCGATCCTTCCGCCGAACAGCGCCATCTGGATAAGCGCGCCAAAACCACGCGCGGACTGGCACGCGTCTCACGGCCTTGGACTCGCTCGGTGGCGCCGTGGCTGGACGACACGGGATCCAGCCTGCGGTAGGAAGGTAGAGTACGTGTTTCTCTTAGTTTCCTTTTTTATTATATATTTATTTTTCCTTTTTTCTTTTTCATTTTCATTTTCTTTTCATACGTTTTTCTTTCTCTTTTTATTTAACTTTCTGTGTATTTCTTGTTTCTTTTCTAATCATGTTTTTCTTTGATTCATGCTTCTTATTTTCTTATCTTTTCTAAACAAATTCCTGTTCTTTTTTCTTTTCTTTTCTTTCTTTTTCCTTGTTCTTTTTCTTTCTTTTTCTTTTCACGCTTCAATTTATATTTCTTATTCTTTTTCTTTTCATGCTTCAATTTATATTTCTTTTTTCTTTTTCTTTTTGTCTTATGCGAATTATTATTATTATTTTCATTCTAATATTTTTTATCTTTCTTTTATTTGTTTTTTACTTTACTATAATTAATTATTCTGTTTGTTTTGTCTCACTTTTTTCTTATGTTTTATTCTTTTTATTTTTATTTCTTTTTTCATTATGTTGTTTGTAGAGTTTTTATTTTTCTTTTTCCTATTTTATCCTTATTAATTATTTTTTTCATGTTTACTTTTTTTATTTTTTATTTCATAAGATGTTCTATTATTTATTTTTTGAATATTCACATAGTATACAATGATGCTCTATGATATTTATTGTGATGCTCACGTAGTATACATGTGATGTTCTATAGTGTATTTTGTGCATGTAGTATACATGTGATGTTCTATTAGATATTTTGTGATGTTCTGTGATATACCTTATGATGTTAACGTAATATACATGTGATGTTCACATGGTATACACACGGTGTTCTATGAAATATTTTATGATGTTTGTGTAGTATACATATGATGTTCTATAATGTATTTTATGATGTTATACACACGGTGTTCTATGATATATTTTGTGATGTTCATATAGTATACATGTGATGTTCTATGATGTATTGTGTGATGTTCACGTGGTATACAAGTGATGTTCTATGATATATTTTTGTGATGTTCACGTAGTATACCTATAATGTTCTACAATATATTTTAGAATGTTCGTATTCTATTACTAAGATGTTCTACGATTATCTTTGAGTATTTATATCGTAACCGTGAGATGTTCAATGGTATTTATTTTTTAGGTCATTCAATTAGTATTCATGTGATGTTCTTTGATGATTTAGATTCTTTTCTCTTGTTTCCTCTATTACTTCTGACAGTATATGCTATTTTTTATATTTTATTTTGTTTTATCTCTCACATAGCTTTTTTATATATTTCATAAGATGTCACATGGTATTTTTTTTATCTAAAACATTATTCTTGTGAGGATGGAATATTTTTTATTAGATTTAAATACTCTATCGTACGGTGTAGTTGTGAGAAATGATTATTTTAGCCTTTTGATCTAGTGTTCAACCTCTCCCATATATTATTTTTGTTTATATATATATATATATATTTCTATTTATTTTCCTTCTCTAGGTACGACGCTCACGGTGTCTTTGTGCGAGTCGAGCGCCCTGCGTTCTTTAGTGCGCTAGCCGCTAGTGACGGTTGTGCGAGTCGAGCGTCCTCCGTTCTTTAGTGCGCGAGTGACGTGGATGTTGGGTGGGCCGTGGGCCACGTGAGTAACGGTGGACTAGACGTAACCACGCGCAGCGCGGGAAATTATTTGGCGCGCATTGCCGGCGCGAAGTTAGGGTTCCGCCGGCGAGACCCTCACTGTAGAATTGGACATCACTGTTGACCTTATTACTGTCGGATTTTAAGAAATCGACTGTGATAGTCCATCACTATCGGTTTTTAGCTAAAATCGGTAGTAATAGGATCAACCGATACTGATATTCGGGTCTTCACTGTCGGTTCATATCACTGTCGATTTTAGCCAAGAACCGACAGTGATATTGGGTCATCACTACCGGTTTTAACCAAGAACCAACACTGATACTATCACCATCGGTTCGTGGCTTGAACTAACAGTGATATGCTGTAAGAAAACTTCATAAGTTTCTCATATGATATCCGATTAAGACGAACTTTATATCAAAGTTGTAGTACTCGACGAGATCTACAACTTTGTAGTTTAAACTTTTTTAATTTGAGATCGTTTGGATGTCCAAATATTTTTATTTAAAATCATCTATCTAATGAAAATTACGTTTGATTTCCCAAATTAAAAATTTGAATTTTTCAAACGACCTCGGATGGAGAAACGCTCAAGATAAAAGTTATAGATCTCGAAGAGTTATGCAACTTTATAGTTGACAACTTTTTTATTTGAAATCATTTACTACTTCAAAATGCTGTTTGAAATTAAATTTTAAAATTGTTGAACTCTGATTTCTCTTTTTAATCTCTTGTTAAAATTTATAACTAGTCTTTCTCCCTCGTAGTAACTTTAAATTTAATGATTTTTTTCATAAAAAATTATAAAATCATGTTCTATCAATTTATTGTGTTCTTACAGCTATTATTTTATCCATCTTTTCATGTGACTATGTTTTATCTATTTGAATTTTGAATTTCAAAAGATGGCAACTTCAAACATCATTTTGGAACACAAAATGATTTCAGCTGAAAAAGTCATGAACATAGAAGCTGTAGAACTTATCAAGATTTATAACTTTTATTTTGGTCATTTTTTTCATCCAATAAAGTGGTAGTGACACTGTTCTCAAAATTTACGTATCTCTCTTATAAATTCATAAACTATAAGAGAGATATTTTATATTTGTGAATAATGTTACTACCACTATGTCGGATGAATAAATAATCAAATGATCAAAATAAAAGTTGTAGATCTCGGAAAGTTATGAAATTTTGTAGTTGACAACTTTTTGATTTGAAATCATCTTGTCAAGGAAAACTACGTTTGAATTTTTAAAATTTGAAATTCAAATTTTGTAAACGACCTCAGATGGAGAAACTACCGAAATGAAAGTTGTAGATCCCAAAAAGTTATGAAACTTTGTAGTTCACAATTTTTTTATTTGAAATCATCTTGTCAAGAAAAACTACGTTTGAATTTCCATAAATTTAAAATTTGAATTTTTTAAATGACCTCGGATGGATAAACAGCTAAAACGAAAGTTGTAGATCTCAAAAAGTTATGGAACTTTGTAGTTGATAACTTTTTAATTTAAAATCATCTTGTCATGGAAAACTACATTTGAATTTATCAAATTTGAAATTCAAATTTTATAAACGATCTCGGATGGAGAAACTACCAAAATGAAAGTTGTAGATCTCGAAAAGTTATAAAATATTTATAGTTGACAACTTTTTCATTTGAATTCGTTTAGGGTCCCAAATACTCATTTCAAAATCAGATAAACATAAAATGGCTAGGACCAAAATCTCATTCGGACACACACAACTTGCAGGTGGAGTGGTTAGGGGCTGAAGGCACGAAGCAGGAGGTCAGGGGTTCGAGCGTCTGTGGCCACAAAGTTTGTGTTTTTCGCGTGAAAAATCGCGTGACTTGTGACTTGTGATGCACGACCGTGTGGCTGTCCAATGGGGCCTCTCCCGAAATTAAAAAAAACAATTCCTTACTTTTTCGGCCTCTTTCTTGGATTTTCTAAAAATCACATTAGTGTCGGTTCAAAAGAACCGACAGTGATGTCAACCCCACATCATTGTCGGTATGCCACTGCCAGTTCAAAATCCGACAGTGAAGGGGGATTTTGAACCGACAGTGATGTCGAAAAATAGGGTAGTGCCTAGCAGCACCCTAAAGGTACGGGATATGGTTGTGACCATACGGTTGGGGATGAATCTGAGCAAAGTGGCTTAAAGTCATTAAAAAAGAGAGTCATTTGTCCAAAAGAAAAAGAGTTTTTTTGGGAACTGAAGATTTTTTTGCATTCCATGAGCAGTACATCAAATTGATACACGGCTTTGGAAAGCCGCTACCTAAAGGATAGGCACACAACTACAGATAAATGATTGAGCATACTCTAGTAACATTTAATCCTAAGACTAGATCGTCACCCATATGTTCATGTAAAGATATCCTTCGCCACATGCTCCAAACGTCACGATGCCGCCACAACTATATCCTGGAACTCCAAACTCTGAAGGATAGCCCATGAAAGGAGCCTGTGGGAGATTGCATAGATAACCTGCAAAGGAGAGTTAAGTTTTTTTCTTTTCAAAAACAAAACCATTCCTGTGTAACCAAATAGACCAGCAAGTCACAGCTAGCTGCCCCAAGCAGAACTAATGATCTCAGATGTTTTGTAACTCCATTTAGTCAGCCACCAAACATGTATATGTTCTACACTTTGGGGTTTTGTTAGGTCAAAGGCTACTTGAGAAAAACTCCAAATGAAGAGTGTGGAACGGCAGTCAAAAAAACAAGTGCTGAATTGTCTCCTCTTCATGACAGAAGCAACAAGTTTTGTTTCCATGCCAATTACGCTTAATTAGATTGTCTTTTGTTAACACTACCCCTCCTTAGATACCACAGAAAAATATTTAGCTTAAGAGATACTTTTAGTTTCCATAACCGTTTATTCAGATTAGGAACCCAGGTTTGTATCATTGCTTTATAAGGCGATTTCACCTAGAATTGCCCATTCGACCAGTAAAATACATTATGACCTTGTAACAACAAAATATTAGCCAGGCGTGCTAACAGATGATTCCACTACACTAATTTAGGACCTATTAGATCTCGTCTCCGGGAAAAATTAGGTGGATAAGAACCCAGTGCTTCTAAAATTGCGACAATTTTTGGCCTAACAATGTTGTATAAACCAGGATACTGGTTAATCAAACTCTCATTGCCTAACCATTTGTCTTTTTAGAATCTAACATGTGATCCATCTTTAATAATAAAAGATCCAAAGTAGAGAAAATCATATTTTTCAGAAGCTAGCCCAAAAATATGAATCACCTCGTTTACGTTCTACTTGCACTAAAGGTTTAGAACCTAGATATTTATTTGGTAGCAATTGTTGCTAAGTACCATCTGTCGTTAGAAGAGCTTGGAAGAGAGGAAATAATGAGTCATAAAAATCCTAGTTAGAAATTGGGCTGGGCGGATACATGCGGAACCTGAGGATAAGGAATGCTTTCTTCTTTTTTCTTTCTTTTCTTCTTCCTCCCTCCTTGTCTTTCTTCTTCCATATAATATAAAAAGTGGGGGAAGTATATTAGCTCTATTGTACCAGAGGCATTAGCTGCTCCGGGCTTGAGCCAAGAATAAGAAATTATATTTTTCGTCTCATGTGGCCAAAATTTAAATTGCTCAAGAGGATGGCACTGACGATAATGTATCATCGGTTACGTGCGCATTACAAACATAGACGCTTATATGCATGTATACATACTCACTCTTCTAAATGCATATACACACAACATATTATATGAAAACCACTGAGAGATTTAGTCATCAGATGTTGAGATTGTTAATGTTCCTATAGGCATCTTGCTGTCAATAGGTAAGACGCCTAATGCTGAAAAAAATTAATGAAAAATACAAGCATCTATACCAAGTCTAGGACTTTAAACCATACTTCAAAGTTTATGTCACAAAGAACCCAACCAAATCAGATACATAATTGGTATTGATGTTCTTTACAAGAAAATTTACCAGGGAACTCAACTAAACTTATTTAAAAAATGGACCTAAAGTTCAAGCGCTACATTTTTCAGAATTAAAGCGAATTCATGAGAAGTGCCAAATTGCCCCCAAAAAAGAAGGCACGTGCAGTTGCCTGTTATATGGTTCAGTCATGCACAAGTAAAGACAAACCTGAACTGTAGGCTGGAACGAGCATCTGCTTTGTGAACTTTTTCGTAGTCTTGCTTGTCATCTGCGCCCTGCTCCCTATTGGTCATGCAACTTGCAATACATATACTACAATCTGCGTCAATGGCATTTCTCAATCGAGCACTGATGAGTGCATGAAGCAAGACTAGGACGACAAGCAAAGACAAACGCCGAGCAGCGTGCTTGCAGCTTTCCCAAGTTAGCTAGCTATAACCTTGCTTGCGACATTCAGACAGCATCTTATTGTCACATAGGCACAAGAAACTTCACCAACACCATAAGAACTACCGCCCACAATTTTAAGATCGAATGGTCCTCTACTCAGACACATGAAAAGTTTGCAGCAGAATGGTACTTAGCATGAGGTACTCCTGTCCAGAATTATAAATGTGATACGCATTAAAAAAATCAACCTTACAATAATAAATTAATTAGATTTAATAAAACTTTCCCAAATAATTTACTATTACATCATGGTAAATACCACCATTAGTTATAGTAACACATGTATCGTAAATATATATTCACAATATAATAAACTAATACAATCGTTACGGTAAATCCGAGTGGCCATAGGGAGGGCACGAGCTTCACTCTAATTTGTTGAGCCTCCTAGAGCGCTGCCACAACATTTGTAATCCAAAACTCCTTCCTACTTAATGCAAAGACGCGCAAGTCTTTTGCGTGTTTGAGAAAAAAAAATCCAATTGGCCATAGTGTTCTCTGGCTCATTTGGAGCTCTCTTCCTTGGAAGAATAATAGACTTTGAGAAGTAGTTGAGGCACTACAAGTCAAGGAGAACGATGCTTAAGAGTGATCTTAGTGTAAATCTTTCATGTCCAATAAATCATGGCTTTTTTCCCCATATTTCCTTGTCGCGCCTGAAACAGTAAAATATGCCAAAATGGGGTGGCCTTCGGCATGGCACACCCAAATATCACCACGTACGCCTTTGACAAAGGGTCATCAACAGCTTGTCGCAGCCAGGGGTGCAAATGGTACGGATATTTCCCAACCGTATCCGAGTCTAAATCCGTTTAGAGAAGTTCAAATCCGTCTCTATTTGAGTCCGTATATTCAACATCTGATACCATATCCGTATCCGAATACTCAAATTGCATATTTATGACATTGATATCCATTCGTATCATATCTGACATAGCTGATACTATCCATATTTGAATCCGAATCCGAATCCGAAAAGGAATATGAAAACAAATACAATATCAGCGATATCTGTTGTATTTGATCCGTTTGCACCCCTAGTCGCAGCCATTAGTAATCCAAAACTCCTTCCTACTTAATGCAAAGACGTGCAAGCCTTTTGTGTGTTCGAGAAAAAAAATATCGGAGTGGCCATAGTGTTCTCTGGCTCATGTGGAGCTCTCTTCCCTGGAAGAATAATAGGCTTTGAGAAGTGGATGATGCACTTCAAGTCAAGGAGAATGCTTAAGAGTGATCTTAGTGTACATCTTTTTGTCACTAAAAGGACTGCACTTTTTTGTTTGCAGGGAACGTATCATGAAGTATGAGGTGTATGGGTTTTTAACGAGGCATTATATTGGAAAACTCTTTCATGCCCACTAAATCACGATTTTTTTTTCCATATTTTCTTGTCGCACCTGAAACGGTAAAGTATATATGCCGAAATGGGGCGGCCTTCGGCATGGCACACCCAATATCACCAAGTACGCCTTTGGCATGGGTGAATAGCCTGCCACAACCATGGGTTCAAGGGACTATGAACCGATGCAGGCCGCTGTAGAAAGAGCTAAGAAACCTTTGAGGGAAAAAATGTCAAAGATCTCATAGCCAAAAATATAAATCTCAACCACTTCTTGTGAAATAATGTGCTATGGGAGCTCCAATAAATAATCAAGGTTGTACACAAAACCACCAGCTCTTTGTGAGAACACTTCCAACCTTGTGGTAACAAAAAACTTAGTGAAACATCTCAAGGAGCTCAAGGTTATCATAGCTAAAGATCCAGACCTCAACCACTTCCTGCCAAGCAAAGTGGCGTGTAAGGTCCCAAAAAAATGATGGAGGTTGCGTAGATTCAGGACCTGCTTGTTTGGGTTACATATGAGCTTTTGGGCCTCTAAATAGCCAAAAAGCTCCCTGAAACCAAAAGCCAAAAGCTCACTATAGGCTTTTGGCTTATACAAGCTGTTTGGTTTTTGAAAAGGCTTTTGGCTTATACGAGCTGTTTGGTTTTTGAAAAGCTTAAAAGTTACTCCTTCCAGTCCAGTTTATAAGGAATTTCGTCTGTCAACAGTCAAACATTATAAACTTTGACCAATAATTTGGTCAACGTTTTTTAACTATTATAATACAAACTTGATACTATAGCAAATGTACCATCCAATAATTATAATTTTATAGTCGTATACACAGTAAAATATAACACAAATGAATAGAAGACCATGCAATGTTAGACTATGGTGTTTCCTAAAAAAATGTTAGACTACGGTGTATAAATTGGACCGGCCACTCAGATGCGTCGTGTCCCTGGGCTAACCTGCCTCAGATGCCAAACGAGGCCTTACGACTTATCAGCGTCAATGGCCCATTCGGATCTCCTTTTTCCCAGCGCACGGGCGGCCCACAAACGGATCGGCCACTCCTGTCCATCCCATCGGCTCCACACGCGCAGGGAGACCCCATCCTCTCCCCTCGCCGGCGTTCTGCCGCGTTGCGAATTCGAATTAGAACCTGATTCCTCCCCCCTCCCCTACCTCTCTCCTCCTCACGCGGCGAGCGGAGGCCCGGTGAGGACCGCCCGGATCGACAGGATGCAGCAGAAGCCGGACGACGCCATGGAGGAGGCGGCCGAGGCGGCGCCCAAGGCGGCAGCGGTTACTACAGGGCCGGAGCTAGGGTTCTGGTTGGCGGCACGGCGGCGGCTCGCCCCCGACGACCCCTTCTTCGCCGCCGGGGACCTCGAGCGCGAGCTCCTGGCCAAGCACGTACGTTTCAATCCCCCTTCCCTTTCCCATCCCTTTATCCTGCCTCCGCTTCACGCACGCTGATCCCTGTTGCCAACACGTCGGTACGGCATGCCTGAGGAGATTCTTGTTCCCATGGCCATTTGGGGGCGATGCGAATTCCGATGCGGGCAAGTCAATTTTAGCGCGGAGGGTTAGCGGCGCGGCGGGCGGCCCTTGATTTCCCGCGCGAAACTGCCGGGAGCGATGTTTCTCGGGGTTTGGATTGGTTGTGCTTGTACGGGTCCTAGTGCTCTGTACTGTAGGGCGGTTGATCCAGATCCATAGGGTTGAAGTTACGGAGAGCTCTAGCAGTGAATTGATGCTATCCATTCGTGTTCCGTGACCATGATAGGAGCACCCTCGATGTTCTGAAATTAGATGCTCCCTGCAGCTTGTCGACTCCTTTCGTTGTGCAAGGCTTGCACATAATTTCTGCTTACTTTTTGTTTCTTTGTTTGCCATGAAAGCTTGCCCTGGATCTCTCTGAAGATGACCGCAACCAGCTTGAGAAGATGGAAGTAGCCAGCACGTGGTAAGAACTTACCTTTGTTGACATTGATGAACCATTGTAGGGACTCTAGTGGAGAACACCATAATTAGCTAATAATTAAGCTGAAATTCTCTGGTTTCCATATTATCACTGATAAAAGGCAACTAGAAGTTACTTAGTCAGGCTCCTACTTTTAATGCCTGAGATTAGTGCGGATTATGTTTCTGCATCAGATGCATACATCTGTGGTCTTCATTCACAATACAGTTTCAGCAACGATAACTTGTGGTTGGTACTATACTATGGGTTTGTTATATGGGGGGGGGGGGGGGGGGGGGGGGTGTTCATAATTTGTAAATTGTGATGATACGTAACCATTAGGTCCTGATGCCTGGTAACTGCAGTTTTATGTCCGTTACAATTTAGAGGCTTGGTCTCATATATGACTAATAAAAGAGGGTAAATGGAAGACATGGCACTGCCTACAAGCACCATCCTAACGCACAATCTGCCGGTAGCAGGAAACACAAGGACAAAATAGTTCACCATGCCAACCTATCCATCCCATAAATGGTGTTAGTGAAGTCGCATCATTTTCTTCCCTTCTAGAATGCTTGGCGTCTATCAAATACAGCTTGTTCTCTTACTCAAGGATTTAGTCTCTACATCAGCATATTATCTTTATTTCACACTGCCTTGAGTTTTTGTCTTTGGGTTCTAAAGCTACATGGACGCTCCTTTGAGGTGTACTCTACATGAACGCTCTCATTGACTCATTGTATTATGCTTCTTTTCGCCAAAGGAGCTTCCGACTCCTTGAGTTCCCTGTCACTTGTCACATAGGTTGGTCTTACCAACACAGAAGAATATGGGAGTGCTTTCTGTATAACTAGAACCAGACATTGTCTGCTCACCTTCAAGACAGTTGCCTACTGTAACACTGAAGGAAAAGTCTATTTAAAGTTAACCAGAGGCCCTTAGGATAGATTGATGAGGCATGTTTGTCACCAGTTTCAAGGCCAAAAGGCTTCTCATGCAAGACAAGGAATAAACTCTCCTAACATCAAGATGTTGTGTTCTATGCACTGCAGTGAGTACTTTCTCATATTACATTTTTTCCTATTCATTTTCTCATGTGTTTAAAAACTCTTGCAGCACAGTGTTTTGCCCAATTGCTGGTTGTGGCGCCCATCTAGGTTGTCTGGAGGAGTTTGAGGACCACTATGGCACTCGCCATACTGCTTCATGCTCTGTATGTTCACGAGTTTATCCAACTTCGAGGTTGCTCAGCATCCATGTTTCTGAGACACACGACTCGTATTTCCAAGCAAAAGTTGCCCGTGGTTTTCCAATGGTAATGGCCATATGTTTGTTTATCAGTTACACAAATGGATTACTTTTACATATTCGCAAATTGTAGAGAAACTTACAGACGAGGATTTCAAGTATAGCGTCTTTTTAGAACGTAGACTGATCAGCTCAAATCATCTGTAATATTAAAATCAGAATCAGTCACCATAGTTTCCTAATACTGCTTATAAGCTTTTTATATAACATTATTATTGTTTTCTCTGCAAATTTACAGAAGTCCTTTTTAGTCTCACAATCACCGTGTATCTTGATACCTGCAACTTTTCATAACAGTATGAGTGTTTGGTGGAGGGTTGTGGCATGAAATTGAAGAGTTACAAGAGTCGGCAGCAGCATCTCATTGATAAGCATCAATTTCCCAAATTATTTGAGTTCTTCAAAAAGGCACGGGCCTCCCAACGTCAGCGGCAAAAGTCCCAGAGGAGGCAGACTGCTCACAAGGGTGAAGAGACAAGGGACAATTCAATGGACGTCGATGGAAAAGGTGCAAGGCAAACAAACTGGAGGTATCGGCCGAAGCAACATGCTCATAATGATTCGAAAGAGAGCAAGCAGCAGCATAAGGAGGCCAAGGAGAACGAAATGGATGTCGAACAGAAGATTGATGACCTCACCTCTGCTGTATCGAAGTTGAGCACAGCAGATTCTACGCCTGCAAGCGTAACCTTTGGCCACCGTCGCTCTCGTGGCCTTACGTTTGTGCCAAGGTCAATCAGGCAGAACAAACAGGCTGCCTCCCAGCTGGAAGCAACAAATGACTAACCACTGTTATTTGGTCTTTTGGTAGTTCCAGAATCTGGCTTGGAGCTATTAACTTTGTATGAATGTTTGATCTTGGGTGTTGGCTTCCACTGATATCCTTGGATCACGAAGTGGCAAACGTTTCCTTGGCTGTGACAAATTTTGTTATGTAATGATGCTACTGATTTGCAGAACGCAGCTAATGTTAGCTGTTGCCCACTTGCAGTTTCACTGCAGTGGGCAGTGGCCCACAAATTCTGTAGGTTGGTTTGAAATGTTGAATAGTTTTTGTTTACCCGCAATGAAGACATGCTCTGTTCGCTTGAACTTATCAGCCTGGGTATAGTATTTTTCTCTCGTAACAAATCAACGAATAATACTTTTCAACCTGGCTTTTCAGCGAAGCGAATAGGGCCATTGGCTACTCGTGTTGCATGTGGCTTGTGTGTGACAGTATTGTAGAGGAATCTACCATGGGGTCATGGGATTAAAAGTTGTCCATGCCTTTGGCACACTTCGCCATGTTGTTCTGGTTATGTGGTGAAGTGATAAGACTCCTTGTGCTAGAACGGTAATGATTAGACCCGGGCATCTGTTCGTCCACACGGACCAACCTGCTCACGCCGCTCGCCTACAACACACGGCGTCGCTCGCCAACATCGCAAAAAGAAAAGAAAAGAAACCATCGACGTGCACTCCGCTCTGTACCCACGGCCACCGTAGGTGACACCGCCGCTTCCACCCCCACCGGTCGACGCTGCTGGCTCCACATTGTCATCGTCTTCGCCCCAGCTTCCCTTCCTCTCTCTCTCTCAACGTGGCCCAAAGCATGGCCACCTCCGCACGTTGCGCATGCCCGGCCCGGTGGTGCCCTAGTCGTGAAGCGTAGCCCCCCGGTGGGGTGGCCGCTTGCCCACATCGCGCGCCGCGTGCCTCCGCCCCACTCTGGCTCACTGCTCCTTCCACCAGATCCAATGCGCGCGAGAGATCCGATGGTGGTGGGGACTGTGGCGTCGGCTGCAGGGGCTGCATGTCGAGCCCACGATACCAGTGGCCATGAAGGGGTCCCCGCTGGCCTCGTAGTAGGTGGAGTCCATCTGGTTGATGGTAGCGACGGCGCGTGAGCTCCATTTCACAAGCAACAATGAGATGTTGTAATGTGCTGAAAACGCATGTTGCAAGCATATGTTTCACGTGTTTTGGGGTGTTTCAGATGTATGTTGAATTGTTTTACACGAATGTTGTAAAAGTAGATAGAATGTTGCAATGGTTGTATACATTTGTTGTAAATATCTGTTCCCAATGTTTCATCTGTGTTTTTGGACGTATGTTATAAGTGTGTTTTATCTGGATGTTGCATACGTTTCACACATATGCTGTAAGTGTTTTATCTGGATATTGCATATATTTACAATGATTTTCAAGTGTTTTTCATGTGTTTTTGCAAGTGTTTCAAAAGCATGTTTCAAGTGTTTTATTTGTCTTCAGACATATGTTGTATCTGGATGTTTCAAAAATAGATCGGTTGTTGTCATCCCTGTGCTAGAATTGCTGGTCTGAGTTATGCTGTGCACAAGTCCAAAACTCGATGTGGCCATGTGGGTTCCAAAGCTGAGGTCACGACACATGAGTAATGGCCGTGGTGGTGTATTTGACAACCAAAGCAGCATCGCTATTTCACATTGTGACAAACCGGTGATTTCTGACCTGCGTATGCGTGTTTCTAATGAGAAAATTCACAATGAAACTTTCTCTACCCTACTTAGCACCTAAAGTTCAAATTTTCTCTATTTGTTCACTTTTATTTAAAAACGTTGCTCCTCCTTTATTTGGATATGTAACGGTGTTTTTTATACTAATATGTAACGGTGTTAACTCTAAGGGAAAAGGATAATTTTGCTCCATTATTTTTCTATTACGGTTCTTTTTGTCAGTCCAGGCTAGTTTAGCGCACATTTTTTGTGTTAGTACCATTTTTTTAGTTCTCATATTTTTTATCGTTCCATTTACTGGCTAACAACAGACTATACAGAATATAACATGAGATCTCCGAGAACATATCTAGACACTTAAGATTCAAATGCACCATGACAATAAACCAAACAAATTTGAGAGCAAATCCAGGTTCACATCCACACATGAACACTACCATCCAACTGGTTCACATAAGAGATCTCTTCACATAAATACAAGACACTGTTCCGGCTGATTTGTTGTGAGAGAAAAACACTGTTCTGGCTGAAAAAACAAACTGAAAAAGACGGATTATAAGAGAAGCGAACAGGGCCACAATTTGCAAACAAGTTCATATCTAGTCCAAAGCATTTAGTCCCTCCCTCCCCCAAAAAAACCCACAATCCTAGCGTTCAAATTTTATGCCAAAATAAATGCACACAGAGTGCCAGGCCTGCATCTCAGAGCGTTGGACCCATCTAGAGTGAGCAGCGCAATGCATCTTCCACTCTTGATTCGTGTCCGGTAGACAAGAAGCTACCACATGCAAAATAAAAAAAGAGCTACCACAACCCTTATGAACGAACATGGTTTCCATATAGAGGCTAACATCCAGTGGGAACAGGTCAACAGGATCCTGTTACTTATGTGCAATCGTGGCCGTCTGATTAGCATCTCTATGAATTTCAGGATTCCTGTTTGGTATGAGTTGAAGCTGCTGTTCATGGCCTGGCTGGTTCTTCCAAACTTCAGGGGAGCAGCATTCATCTACAACAGGTTTGTGAGGGAGCAGGTGAAAAAGCATACTGCCATACAGGCTGCAGGTGCTGGCAGCACTAGCAACAACAACGTTATTATTAGTGCTAACGAAGATGACAAGATCCTTTCTACTTCTCCAAAAGAGAAGAAGTCCAAGAGGAAGCTACTTTCGATGATCATTCCAAAGAAGCTCAAGTTTTGATCAAATGCACTTGTAAAAAGGAACTTTTAGTCCGTTTTATGTGTTATATTGTTTTATAAATGATATCATATCTTATCTGACACCTAGGACAAGTGCTTTTTTTTTGCTGTTTCCTTTTGATGTTCTTTGCAAAAAAGGCTGCATCATGTATAACCATTTTGCGCATTTGTAAATAAATGGCCGTTGATAGTTATTTTTTCCTTTTGCAAAGACTTTGAAATTAATTTGGCTACGCTGAGGTACAAGTGGGTCCACAACCTGCAGAAACAACATAGTACTCCATCCGTCCCAAAATAAGTGACGTTTTTTTACTTTTAGACATCTTGTTTCACCGTTTGTTTTATTCAAAATTTTTTATGTAAATTATAAAATAAATAAATCATTATTAAAGTGTCTCTAATAATAAAATAAGTCATAACAAAATAGATTATGTTTATAAAAAAATAAATAAAACGAACGGTCAAACAAGATATCTGAAAATAAAAAACGTCACTTATTTTGGGAGGGAGGGAGTACATAATACCTTGTCGGTTGTCACGCCGACTTCTGTTCACAAATTTCAGCATTTCTTTTTCAATATTTCTTCTCAAGACGGACGTAGTCTGCTTAGATTTTTTTTATCTCCGAAGAGAGAAAATGATGGGAAAGCACTTTGGTTGGACAGAAACAGAACTGAATGATTGTACTAGTGGCCCATTAACATTGTATTTGGTTGAAGGCCCATGCTTTAGACCCAGTAGCAAAGTCATATGGTGGCTCATTAAGAGCAGCTCCAGATTGACTAAAAGCAACCTACTTTCCCTATAACAAGCAATAAAGAGGATTATTAAGATAATAAAAAAACATGCTATAGCAAATCCCTTTTCCTAAAATATTTTTTAATCCCTAATAATCATGCCTGTCTTCCTCAAACAAAGGGAAACAAGCAATAATTTTTCTCAATTCCCTTTCTTTCTTCCTCTTTCATTGACATCTCGGGTCCACATTGCCAAACCATCATCACAAGTGCCGCGCCGCTGCCACTACGCCATCGTGTCCTGTGCCCCACACTGTGCCGCTCCTCCCCGTGCCATGCATGCCGCAGACCTGCTCGATCTAACCCAATTCAAGTGCTCTCGGCACCAACATGACGCTAAGCACACCTTGAAGCAAGCTTAACCCGGTAATGCATCGAGTCACCACATGAAAAGACTCGATGTTATGACATTTATAGACTGAACGATGATCATGGGTCACACCCATCGTTACAACAATTTTATAATGAAATTATATAATGCATAGCTATGTTCTAATAGAAGTTATTATACACCAGAGTTCAGAGTTTTTTTGCACTAGATATCAAATAGTTCAAAAATATTTGTACATAGTGAGACAATACTGCAATAGAATTTTAATAGAGGTAGCAAAAGGCAAGCGCAAGTCCAAGTTGAGCCCACCGACAGTGAGCCTACAACAATAACTCAAGGCCTACTCCTGGTGGCTATTATTTAGCAAGATGAACTTGTCACAACAATCATAAAACTCAATAAGCTCACCTGCAACATTAGATCACGAATAAACCTTAGGGTCTGTATGGATGTAGATAATTGAGAGGGTTGGAATTGAATTGGGTTCAATGCCAAAGCAGCCATAGTATTGAAATAGCCACAATTCAAATATTATTGTTTGGATGACTATTGAATTGGATTTTGGAATCCTAGCAAGTAGCTCAAATCCGATTCCTGTTTGGATGCAAAAGCATGCAATTGAAACTCTCACGTGCCGTTAGAACAGACTCGTCGTCGTTGTCCATGGCAGGCCGAGCTCAACCTTGGGTGGGAGATTGACGGCGGCGCCCATGTCGGGCAGAGGTCGACCATGGAGGAAGCTCGACGACAGCGTCCATGAAAAGCGGGGGCAGATCTCAATGGCACCATGGGCGGGGGGGGGGGGGGGGGGGCTCTGCCATGGCCATGGGGGGAGCTCAACCCCGGGCATGGCGGGTGGACCTCGGAGCCACGACCATGGGGGATCTCGACCCTGGCCAAAGGAGAGTGAGAGGGAGGGCATCTGTGATGCCGCCATCCTCCTGGGGTCACCTCCCATCCGTGTCGGTGGCTTTTTTATGGATGCGTCACGTGGGGAAGAAAGCAGAGTGTCCGATTCATATGAATATAGAGGGGGTGGCCTCGATATTATGTGCAAGGTTGAGCAGGCGGCCCGAATGTCGCCTGGTATTGGAGCCTGTTTCCACAAACCAATACAAGGCCATCCAAACAATGGAGCTAGGGGCTATCAATGCCAATTCCAAATTCTAGGCCTCAATACCAACATCCAAACGAGCTGTTAACTATTTAATTGTACTCTTGCAAGACTTACCCGACTAAATATAACATAATACTCCAAGAGTTTGCATGGCAATATGGTGGAGCTAGCCGCATAGTAAGGCCTAGTCCCCATGGTATCAAAGCCTTGCTTGTCTCAAGAGTTCTAACTAGCAGCTGCCATTGCCTCCCCTCAGAAGTGTGGTTGACAATTCGGGATCGATTGGAAAACAAGGTACATAGGCTTCCTGTGTCCCATATCCTCAGTATGTGTCTAGTATGTTCCACTTGACCAATGGTTCAGACAACGAATGCTCTTTACTCAACATAGGTGGGACAAAACAAATTAGGAAGTCATTGGTCAATTAATCGTTAACTTACTCTCACCCGGTCTTAGTTTATCAAAATCATGGTCATCATCATTTTCCAACATAAGATATCCTATATCTCGTGAGTGACAGCCCATCACACATCTTCTATCGCGTCCCTAACATGGTAAAGCAATTAGAGAATCCTACACATGCTAGTTCCAAGATAAAATATCATATCATATGGACAAAGTAGATCATGCACCAACTTTGTTAAACAACTCCTATAAACTTCAATGCACAATATATATAACATAAGGACGCATGTAAAGTGTTTAAAACATATAGGAGTTAGGATGCTATGAGCTTGACTGGATAACTTGCTTAATTCTTATTAAGTTAGTTTTCTTTAATCTCTAGGATATGCTCACTGTACACCTCCATCTTTGGGAATTGACCACAAATCACTCCATCTTCTAGCTCCTTCACTTGCTCGTTCAATAGCTATTGTACCTAGACGTATGTAGCGATGCAATGCATGATTAATAAAAATTGCATAAATAATGGGGATGTTTTATAATGAGGAACATAACGAGTAACATGACGATGTGGGTGAGCTAGGGCTCTTATCGTCATAAGGTTCCACTCTAGATCACCTTTATGTTACAAAATACTTTTGCTTCCTTATTTGCTCCTTTTTTTCATGACCTTCTCCTTCTTCTTGGTCCTCTCTATGTAGACATGGAGATGGTCAAGGCTTGTTGAGTACCCCCATCCTCAAAATGATGCACACATGCTTATCTTGTTGGCATGTGTGTGGATGATTCTTGGGGGGGTGTACTCTTCACTTGATGAGCTTTCTTCTTCATCGTCATCTCTCTCCTCTTCTTCACATGAGTTTGGTTCTTTCTGTCGTAGTTTGTTCTTGTACTAGTGGTTGCTTGTGGTGTCCAAGATCTTGACACTTGGTGACGGTGGTGAAGAAGAGTTGTTTTTAATGCACACGTGAAGCTCATGGGCGATGATATTATTAATGACTTAGTTTGGCGTAATCTCATCAAGTTCAACTTAGAGTAGCGTGCTTACCAGAACTCCTATGATATATGATTCTTTTCAAGGACACCTAGAACGCCACCAAATCTCATCGAGAGATGTGATGAACAACAAAGTAAAGAGGAAGTTAGGGCAAAAGGGTAGTTGTTGTGTTTTTTATGATTGAAGTTAGATTGCTCAATTGGCCATGATCCTCTCATTTATATTGAAGGGATTGGTCTTAGTCTAGTAGAAAACAAGTCTAAAATGCAATCTCAAAGTTTCCCACATTGAAAATAGATAAAAACCAATTTGGAAACAAATTGGTTTGGAATAGGCAGGAAAATCAGCCTTGCCATTTCCAAACCGGCCTAGCCATTTCTAAACCAGCCTGGTTGGTTTTCACAAGGCCAAGCATGGTGAAAGGTCCTAAATGGCTAGAGGGGGATGAATAGCCTAAGTATCCAATACATCCCTCACAAGAATAGTCACCAAAGTATCAAGCCCCAGTGGTAGGCATCTCAAGAACCTATGAGAGAAGTCCTTGTCTTTCACTTTCTCACCCAAGCTCTTCAAATCATTGATAGTTGTTTGGAGCCTATAAAACATCTCTAGTATTGTTTCATCTTCCTTCATCTTGAATGATGTGTACTTGTCATTGAGCATATATAGCTTGGCACCGTTCACCTCCTTGATGCCATCATATGGCTCCTCCAATCTTGTCCACACATCATGAGCTCTCTCAAGATCCTTAATTTGCTCGAACACCTTCGAATCTAAAGCTTCATACAAGAGGTTAATAGCAATGTCATTGTGTTTAAGCTTCTCTTCTTCTCTTGCGGTTGGACTTGATGGATGAAGCACCACAAAGTCCTTCTCCACAACTTCCCATATCTTTCTATTGATTGATTTCAAGTGTGCACACATCTTCCTCTTCCAATAATCATAGCTTGTGACGTCGAAGTGTGGTGGCTTTCCCATATGGTTGATTTGAGCCATTTTGATACTGTAGTTTGTTAAGCCTCAAATGATGGTTGTTGGTATTTATTAACACAAATAGAATATGAAGGATTCTGCAAGCGCATAGAATACCATTGTAGCATTTTATCAGGAGTATTCCAGGTATCGTTATTTATATTTTACCATAGGGAAACAATTGAGTAAAGATTATTGAATATCAAAGGAGTATCTATCAGTCAACATACCATCATAGCTAGAGCAAGGGGTAAAGGTACTGATAGGAATTAAGCATAATGACACTCAGGGAATGGATCACTAAGATACTGTAAACCAGTTAACTCAAGAGAACAACGGGTGAGGTAGATTCATATGATATTCTTATTACATGGTCAAAGTATATATATACACCCAACTATAGCTAAGACTAACCCTACTCTTGTGCACTTCGGGACGCCGCTTAGACAATAGAGCACCACAAAATGATAACTCTACTAATGTGACTACGGTCCTACAATTTAAGAACCTGCTCTATTCGGTATGGACTACGAAGGATAGATGGGGCTGCCACCTCCCACTGCTACTATACAACTAGAGAATGTGGTGTACTCACAGTCAGAGCATCGTATAAGCACCATGCTTACATGCGGCTCGGCTACTTAGCCCAACCATAGTAAACTAGCAGGCTAAATGCTCTATGAACCCGCACACAAAAGTAATGATAACCTCAACTAAGCAAGATACATATTAAAAGTAAGCATAGCCATGTAGATAGGAATATGATGAATTGATAATAAGTCTTACAAGATGTAGAAGTGAAGATACAAGGTTTTGACGAGCCTCCAAGACTAGATCCGGAACTTGAGCATGAGCCCAACTCGACCCTCACTCCCAAGCTACAGTTGGTATATTTAACGCATATAGATAGATTCGCAAGCGCACAGATACCGTTGTAGCTTTCACCCGAAGGTATTCCAAGTATTGTATCCATAGGAAAACGTGTGAGACTAACTACGGTCTAACTTAACTAAGGGTAGCAACAAGGTTAGGATAAATAGGAGCATAGAGAGGATAACTAAAATTATCTAGTTCTAACTTGGGTAAGCTTATATCTTCTACTATTCAACTAGGGACATTACTAGGGAAAGACACCAGCAGAGGATGCTTTCCTTTGCAACCGCGTACTACGTGCGCCTATAGACGGGAGGTGGACTACAAAGGATCAACGAAGCTATATAGTACAGGCTATATAGAACTTATGTCACTCACATAATCTACCACCTTCCGGAATACATGGTGCATCCACAATTAACCCAAGTCTAAGCACCATGCTTACACTTATGATTAATACTTTACTCCCCCTATGTAGAGAATAAAGCACTCAAAAGAGTCACAAACCTGATGAACAATATAAACAAGATGCTTACTTGAATTAGAAGTTGATTACTAGAGAAATCTCAGAGGCAAGTTCAGATAGAACTTGGATCCACCAAGGTACAAGCCGTAGAGAGAGCATCGACAGGTCGGTACCTCCTCCAAACTCTTCTATCACTCTCTATCTCACTATTTCTATTTATAAGACTAGATTCTATTGAGGACTAATCTTCTCTTGATAGCTAGCTCTAATACTCATGATATGAATTAGGGTTTCAGGATGGCTCCAGGGAGGGTGGTAGGGCGGTATATATAGGCCGGAGCATCCAACGTGAGCCCTTGGATCAAACCGACTTAAAGGGCGGCATGGATGCAACCTAGGAGGCGGTGGAGAACCGACATTGCGACGCGGAGGCTGACAGGTGGGCCTAGGGGCCGGGCGGCCTGTAGGTGGGGCTAGATGTCCCCACATGGCAGCCCCTCGAGGTCTGCTTCGGTGGAGAGCCTTCTGGAGTCTTCTAGAATCTTCCCACGCTGTTTACGTGGTGGAATTCCGTAATTTCCTTTGACGAATAGGTCCCCCTTAACGGTTTTCTAGATAAACCCTGCTAAAAACACAGATTCACCAAAACTCGTGGAATTTATTAGTTTAAACCCCTATTCCTATGTTTGGGGATGGAATTAAGTATAAATATAGGTTATGTTGATGGTTTTATAATTGATGTTAGTGATAGTCAACAAGTTCCCCCAAGCTTAACCTTTGCCAGTCCCTGAGCAAAGCTAAACTCAACAATGGATCAAGAGTTGCTACAATGTTTTCACGCCATAAAAGTACACATGCGTTCAATAAAAAATTCTCCTCTAGATTAGAATAAACTGATCTGACTTTCAAACTTACCCATATTCCTTCAACCATGGGGCTTCTCAACCTTCACTTGGGTCTTGAGTAATTGAAAGATAGAACAATCAAGTCAAGCACTATGTCTCAAGTTCTTTGTTCCACCATTGTTCATGAGTTTTTTTATAAGTTTTCAAAATAAAACTTAGAGATTCCATTGTATGACACTCACAAGTCTCTCAATATATGTGGTATTTGTGGATCCTCACCAAGGCAATAGCGATGTTATGCCTTTTTCTCTTCAATTTTCAGAGATTATGTAGAGAGTCCCTATTTATTTATTCAGCTCTTAACCAGAAATTAAAGCAAACTAGACACACATTTTTTAATTTTGTTTTCATTTTTAGATCACACATTTTTATGATAACTATTTATACTTATTATAAGGATAACTATTTATTTTGTTTTTAGTTATTCATCCTTTTTTTAATATATATAAAAAGCAAACTAAGAATAATAAAAGAAAAAGAAATACTTATCTAGATACATGGGGGGATGCCTTCTCCCCAAGCTGGTTGTTATCGTGGTTGCTCAACAAGGTGGCCGAATGTGGAGGTGCTGGAACAGAGCCTCCCAAATTTGATTTTGCTGTTGCTGTTGTTGCTGAAGGCTAGCCATCTCTTGTCCCATGCTTACCTGCTATTGTGTATGATTATGTAGCATACCTTGTATAGCATCATTTGTCTATTCAATGGTTGCGAGTCTGTTGTTAAAGCAGTGGAAGGCCTCTTGAGAGTCATGATACCCTTGGCCAGAGAAAGACATGCGTCCTCCCTCTGTTCACTCTTGAAGATGAGGATTCTTGAGGTGGCGCCTCGAGTAGTGGCGCTTTCAATGGTGGTGCCACCTTATTTTGCCAAACCCGTCTTGGTTTTGAGTTTGGTTTAGGTTTGATTGGTGCATCCTTTCTTGACTTGTTCCTCCTCCTTGTTTAGCGTTTTGAAGTCAACCATCAGTAATAGAAACTGGCGACATCTTGTGTGCATCATTATTACCGGTTCATAACTTTCACTTGCAGAATTTGGGGGATCAACTCTCCCACACTTTGCTCGAAGTGTGTTCTGCTCATAAAGACAAAGTAGAGATCAAGTGCATGTGCTCTGTTGGTGGGAAAACACCAATAGAACCAAAACTTTTTTTATTCTCTAACCTTAGGCACATCGAATCATGTTAAGGTTGACATTATGTGCGTTGTTCATTCTTATAACATGGATGATAAGATCAAAAGGATGATTGTGACATTTGAATACATTTGTCAAGAAGAGTGGAGTTGCTTAACCTATGGAAGGATTGCCCATCTTTACAAAATGTATCAAACTTTGCATGATTATGACTATCATCTTTCAGAGATAAGATATGCAACATTTTAGCTCATTTGGTTAAGACTATGATATTAAGAAAGTGGTGCTATGAACAAGCTTAAGGAACAAGACATGTTGAGTTAATCAGGTTGAATCAAGCAAAGTTGTTACTCAAACATGTTTGTTTGTCATTTATGTGAATACAAAGATCAAAGGGAAGCTTTTTAAATAATGATAATTTACCTTAAGATGTTACCTTCATCATTGGAGCGTGATGACACCATGTGATGAAGGGTAGATGACTTTTAGTAGTCCTTTCCTTCCTTGCATCTTAAGTTGTTCATGAGCATCTTGTCTCATATGTTGCACTCCTTCTTTCTCACTCTTCCATCATGCCGTCTTTTGTTCTTTCTTGGTATTTTGATCGAACCTTCTGCTCCTCTCATTATTTCTTCTCTACAAGGGATTAGTAGGCAACACATACCCGAAGGAGTATACAAATGATTCAAAGTACGGATAGTGTTGCCATGGAGTTAAAGGTCAATATGTATCCCATGTTTTAAATAATATGCCTTTATTATTCGTAACTACATCAAATTTTCAACAAGGTTCAGGCAGATATGTGCAAAATTGTTTTGAAGAATGCCTCAAACCTTTATTTGTTTTTATGAATGATCTCCTAACATTCCCAATAAAATTAGAATATTTTCCTGCAAGGGTTAGTCCACGTATACAACTAAATTCTATACAAGTATGTTTTGATTTATTAATTATGTTCAAATAATATTTCAAAGCATACTTACAATAGAACAAGGAAGTTTGAAAGACTAAAGAGGCATTCAAGTAGAAACAAGAATATGTATGGTGAACCAAAGGGGTATGATTATTTAAATTTTTACTTGTGATTTAGCAGTTTAAGCATGGCATAAAGGTAGAGATAACCAAGACAAATTAGCAACATGTTATGAGATATTTTAAAGAGCTCCATCCCCCAAACTTGAATTTTGCATAGTGCAAAAGCAAGTTTGGATGATAGAACTCTCATATGAATGTGATTCAATGTTGCATCATGTTTGGTTGAACATACCTTATGTTTTTATCCTTCCTTTTTTACTCAGATGATTAGTGATAGAACTACTTGAAGGAGGTATGTTCGATTTACCTATTGGTGAGAGCTCGTGGTCGTTGATTAGGACCTTTCATTACATTAAGTTTTGTCTTTGCACCATCCGATGAGGATACGGACAATTACATGCTCTTCTTCCATCAACCTTTCTTGATTTTCGTTGATTCTTGGTTGACGAGTTGGGGTCCATTGGAGATGCAAACTTAAGTTCCTCCTTGGTTGTCTTTGTCCTCTAATGGCATGGCGGAGAGTTCTTCTTCTTTGTTTGTTAGTGATATGGAAGGCATCTTGATAGTCGGGAAGGAACCTCATTGGAATTTGCATGAAAGCTTCATCTTCGATGACTTAGGGATGTCTTCTTGTGCCCATGGTTATTCATGATTCCACAAGACACCGTCGATAGACCACCACTAATTGATGACATTTTGTTGACACGAGATTACACGCCATGATGTAGTGGCATCTCGTTGTCCTGGTTCTTGTTGTCGACGTGTGAATCGGTGTCTCCGAAGATGATGGGAGCAGACGTATTCTGGATAATACAAAGTGGGTTGCATCCTGCTTCTCAACAACATCCAAGCTTGAGTCTTGGGAAAGCTTAATGCTAGGTTATCTTTTGATGTTGCTCTTAGCCTGTCGATTTGTTCATCCACTTCCACAGTTGTAGTGGTGGTTACGTAGGTTCATACCAAACCTTGAACATGCATAGCTTATATCCATTCTTCCTGCAAAATGTTAATGGACACATACCCAGGGTAATACAATGAATTTGAAACACAGGGTGTTGTTCATAACTTCTATAATTTTCCTCTATGCTAATGAAAGGATGGTTTTAGGATTACTTTAGCATATATTTTGTTCTTGTAGCAAATTTTATGTGGTTGCTGCATTCTAACATGGTTCAAGGCACAAGTAACTTGCAACAAAAGATAAGTGAATAAACTTTTGATACTCATAGTTCTTCCTTCCATGAAGAATGAGCTGGGTCTTCTTTGTGTAAAGTTATTGAAGTTCATCACATGCCTTTATTCATCTTTGATGTGAATTTATCTCTTGACTTACCCTGATTGAATTTGAGAGTTCCTTGTAGGGGTTAGTCCAAAAATAACTAGTATCCACTAAAACAATTTTTAGTTCAATAACCAAACTGGACTCCATGTCTAATTTAAAAAGCCTTTGAAAGTATGTCCAGTACTTCCAAACCAAAACTTACTATAGCAGACAAGGGTAGCATGAAAGTACTATAGAGATGTACTTAAATGGAGATGAAAGAGCATGATCATGGCGAGGAATTTTTGTTTTTTTACTAATCATGAGCCTTCATGTGCTCATATTTTTTTTATTTTTTTTTCATAAAGATGCAAGTGGGATGGATATATGAAAGGAACTAAACATGCTGTGGATTTGATATGAGAAAATTTCAAACTAAATGGAATGGATGCATGGATTATTCCAAGTAAACATGCAGTGAAATGCAAGAAATTAAAAGATAACTACTCATCAAGTTTAGAGTCCATAAGTACAAGGAACTAAAAGATAACTACTCATCAAGAAATTAAAACATAACTATCTCACCTTTCTTGATCATACTTACCATGACTCACATGATGGAATTTGTGAGTAGTGCAATGTCTGTATTCGTCACTTGAGATGTGATTTGAATTCTAGTGATGTCGACCTTTTTCTCCAATCTACACATGGTTAGAATAATATATATATATATATATATATATATATATATATATATATATATATATATATATATATATATATATATATATATATATATATATATATATATATATATATATGCAAACCCGTGAGATGGTAGGGTTCCAGTTTTGATAGATCTTGAATGTTCAGGCACACTAGGTTCTTCAATGTCTTTCTTCTTTTCTTGTGGAAGCTTGCCTGAAGGTCGAAATGGCGTCTGTTGTCCTGTCTATTTCACAATATAACAGAACAGGGGCAATCCTACTAAAGCTAGCGGTATGTTAATGATCTAAATCTTTACGCCAATTATTTCCCCGGCAACGGCGCCAAAAATGTTTGCTGGTATTTATTAATGCAAATAGAATATGAAGGATTCCTCAAGCGCATAGAATAGCATTGTAGTATTTTACCGGGAGTATTCCAGGTATCGTTATTTATATTTTACCACAGGAAAACAATAGAGTAAAGATTATTGAATATCAAAGGAGTATCTATCAGTCAACATACCATCATAGCAAGAGCAAAGGGTAAAGGTAATGATAGGAATTAAGCATAATGACACTCAGGGGATAGATCACTAAGATATTGTAAACTAGTTAACTTAGGAGAACAACGAGTGAGGTAGATTCCTATGATATTCTTATTACATGGTCAAAGTATATATATATATACACCCAACTATGGTCACTAAGATATTGTAAACTAGTTAAGCATAATGACTAACTCTACTCTTGTGCACTTCGGGACACTACTTAGACAGTAGAGCACCGCAAAAGGATAACTATAATCCTACAATTTAAGAACCTGCTAGATTCGGTATGGACTACGAAGGATAGATGGGGTTGTCACCTCCCACTGCTACTATACAACCAGAGAACAGGGTGTACTCATAGGCGGAGAATCGTATAAGCACCATGCTTACACGCGGCTCGGCTACTTAGCCCAACCATGGTAAACTAGCAGGCTAAGCGCTCTATGAACCCGCACACAAAAGTAATGATAACCTCAACTAAGCAAGATACATATTAAAAGTAAGCATAGCCATGTAGATAGGAATATGATGAATTGATAATAAGTCTTACAAGATGTAGAAGTGAAGATACAAGGCTTTGACGAGCCTCCAAGACTAGATCCGGAACTTGAGCATGAGCCCAACTCGACCCTCACTCCAGAGCTACTAATCTACTACATTGGAAAGTTCTAGACCTATTCCTCCTAGTGTGTCTTGATCTGAATCAGAGATATGAATTAGGGTTTCAGGATGGCTCCAGGGAGGGGGGTAGGGGCTGCTATATATAGGGGATAGCATCAATTCTGGACCCTCGGATCAAACGGACTTAAAAGGACAACGTAGATGCAATCTAGAAGGCGGTGGAGAACCGACATACGAAGGAGAGCCTGACAGGTGGGGCCCATAGGCCGGCCGGCCTAGGGGTGGGGCCGGCCGCCCCCCTGTTAGCGCCGCGGCTCGATCTTTGGTGGGCTGCCTTCTGGATGGTTCTAGAGTCTTCCATTGTCGGTTTGTCGTGGATAAACATGATTTGCTCTAACGAATAGGTCCACCTTTTTGGTTTCCTGATTAAATCCTGCTGCAAACACAGATTCACCAAAACTTATAGAATTTATTAGTTTAAACCCCTAGACCTATGTTTGGAGATGGAATTAAGTACAAATGCAGGATATGTTGATGGTTTATGATTGATGTTAATGACCGTCAACAATGGTAACCGTGGCTCCGATACCACTTGAAAGGTCCTAAATGGCTAGAGGAGAGGTAAATAGCCTAATAAAAGATCTCTACAAAACACTAGAACAACTAGTTGGACAACTAAATGGCAAAAAACGGTTTTGTTCTAGCTCTAATTCAAAAAGGCAAGCCAGCTATCTACAATTCTAGTTAGATATGATCTCCAAGGCACTCAAAGGCTATGTATCTACATCTAGGAGCTAGTGAGCTAACTAATTAGAACACTTAACTAAATTTAGTTACTCTACTTTGCTACACTAGCAAGTTACTACTACACTAGACAATAATGAAAGAATGTAATGCGCAAGTGAGAGTATGTAGCAAGGTACCTAGTCAGCAAGTGATCAATCAATCAAGAATACCAAGAGATGACACCAAGATTTATCCTGAGGTTCATTTGCTTGCTAGCAAGCTATGTCCTCGTTGTGAAGACCCACTCACTTGGTGGTTCATGCGCAAATGGGCACACACAAGCCAAACCCTACACAAGGGTACCGTAAGAACCTACACAAGATGAGGGTACACAAGTGACAAGCATTCCACTAGAGTGGCTTTTGGCGCTCCGCCGGGGAACAATCCCAAGAACCCCTTACAATCACGATCGGGAGTGGCCACGAACAATCACCAACTCGTGCCGAGACTCCACAGCTGCTCCAAGTTATCTAGGTGGCAGTAACCACCAAGAGTAAGAAGAAAACCACAGCAAATCGGTCCCTAAGTGCCACTAGATGCAATCACTCAAGCAAATACACTTTGGATTACTCCCAACTCACATGGGTGCACAATCAAGCAAGAGATTGAGTGGGAGATGTTTGGCTTAGCTCACAAAGATGTATCAATGATCCAAATGTCCAAGAGAGTGAGCTAGAGCTAGCCAAGTTCTATTTATAGAGTCCCAAGTGCTCAACTAGCCATTATGCCCATTATAGATGTCCATGCAGCCTGTGGCCCGACAGCCCGGCACGAAGCACGCTTTTTTGGCCCGGCACGAGCACGGCCAGGCCCGGTGGTGAGCGGGCCTGAGCTAGCATGGCTCGATGGAGCAGGCCATGCTTGGGCTGCACCCCAGGCACGTGGGCTGGCACGACACAACCCGTTATTTTCTTACGGCCCGATAAATGCCCCGGTATATATAAAAAACCAACCAAACCCTAATCCCAGACTCCCTAATCCATCCCAATGCCGCCGCTCGGCCCCTACTCCCCTGACTCCTCTCTCCTCTCGCTCTGTCGCTCGACGCTCGTGGGAGTGCGCCGCCCCGACTCCTCTCCGTGAAGGTTGCCCAGCCGTTCCCCAACCTCGAGCTCGACGGGCAAGGTGGCACGGCCCTGAGCTCCGCTCATCGGCGTGGTGCACCGACCTAGTGAAGCCACTCTGCCACTGGTTCCTCTCCTTTCGTCCCTCCGCGAGGCCGCACCTTGGGTGCGAGTGCGGCTTGCTCGAGCTCCGCCCCACCAGCCACCGATGCCTCGAGCTCCTGCTTCCTCACGGCCCGTCGAATCCTCCCCACCCCCTTCTCTTCTCGCCGGATCTAGTGTCCAGCGCTACCACTGCCTCCTGCCTCTTGCCTCTCTCTGGTCTCTGGCTCTATGATGGGCTACGGGTTGGCCCGGCACGCTAGATGTGCCGTGCTTAACGGGCCAGCAAGGCCCCAAAATCGGCCCATAGGGTCGTGCCTGGGCTGATGGCCAGGCACGGAGCCCTCTCCGGCACGGCCCGGGAGGCACGGCGTGCCGTGCCGGCCCGATGCCCATCAGGCCGTGCCTGTCATGGCCCATGCTGGGCTGGCCGGGATGGCCCGATGGACATCTATAATGCCCATGGAGGGCGTCCGGACGGAGCTTCGGACCCAGACCGGGGTGGCCCGAACCATGTGCCACGGGTCTGGTACCTTGCTGCAGCCAATGAGCGCCTACCGCACATCCCAGTTGAATCCACTCGACCGTTGCCACGCGCAACGGTCACTGACGCGTGTCCGGAGTGAGCTCCAGACCCACGGTCTAGACCAACGACGACCTTAGTCCGGAGCACACCAGAGATCAAGGTTGAACCCCCAACAACGCTAAAAGTCGAGGCTAGTGTCTAAGTGCAGTCACAATGTTAGAAAGCACACATAGTTTCTATGCATATTAATTTATGTATGCAGTCCACATAGAAACTATGTTTCTAACGAATAGTTTCTAGTTTCTACATAATAATTTTTTGTTCAGTCGTGCCTTCTCTCTCCGTCATCTACCTATTATATCTCTTCATGTCTTGGTCCTGTATAGACATGATTCTTGTCTAAGAAATCATTTCCTCCACTCTCTGTTTTCTAATTGTAGTGCCAGAGATTATCTATTTGCTTAGTTGACACCCCAATTAATGGGCATAGAACCATGTGGTTTCTAGGTTGAGAATGCTCTAAAAGCTGGCTTTGAAAAATCCCAAGCTATGCCAATAAGCAGATGCTAGTCAAAGTAAAAAACTAAAACAAATTTCAATTGGTGAGAGAAGCATTTCTAGTTTTGTTGAGGTCAGAAGCTAAAGATTTATTACAGGAGTCAATAGAAAAAATCCCACAGACATGTAAAGCCAGTTTTTCAGGTAAAAGCCAGAAAAATGTTTGGATATTTTTTTGCTAAGGATTTGAAAATTTAGAGATTTCATTATATGTTTACCGGGTGACTGGTAGAACCACAAACTGCTGGTTTTCAGTGATTCTCTGCTGAAATTCTGAACCCTGACGGCCTGACCCAAATAATCCGCTTTAGCGCTCTCTTTACATCCACTCCATAGCATCCCTGTAAATTCAAAAACTCCAAAGTAAAATGCAATGGGAAAAAGTTGGAATAATTAATCTGCTGTAGTACCAACGGAACAGTTGGAAAAACAGTGGGAGTGTTTGTATCAAAACACGAACATATTAGTAGCTCCGGCAGTTGCACATTGATTAAAACGGCCTTACTTGGACCAATGGGCGGGGAACTTTCAAAGATTCGATACCTGACCCGACTGCATGTCCAGACGGGATAGATTGGTACTCCCACCTGTCTATTGAATTTATATCTGTTTCATCTTTTTCACGTGGCGAAAGTAACATGTCTCGTAACCCAATGATATTTTCATTCACCTATATGAATATGTAGATCTTACTTTCATATACTTCCGTGGAATAATGAACTTATGGTCTATTCGGATAAAAGAGCTAATTGCTCCTTCCTCCGTCTCAAATTATAAGTGATTTTAAAACTTTCTTGAAGAGTTAAATCATTTCAAGTTTGACTAAATTTATAAAAAAAATAATAACATTTATAATACCAAATAAGTACCATTAAATTTTTTCTTAATCATATCTTCCTAGTATAACTATTTAATGTCACAAATCTTTATAATTTTCTTTATAGTTTTGGGCAAACTTGAGATGCTTTGAGTCTCCAAGAAAATTAGAATGACTTATAATTTAGAATTGATGAAGTAGCTAGCTAAAAATTATATGTAGTGCATCCAAACAGAAGGGCTAAGAGCATCTTGAAGAACCTTTCTAAATCTCACTCTTTAAATCATCATTTGGAGAGTCATTTGCATAAAACTCGCTTTCTATATCTTTCCACTCTCCAAAAGTTCTTCTATATCTCGTGCATACTCTAGAGAGTTATTTTCGTCTTTTATTTTTTGCTAGCGAAAAATCCGAAATAGAAGATGGTTATATTTAGATAACCATTTAGAGAAGCTGTTTGAAAGTAAATTTTCACCAAAATCCATATTCCTAGCATCTAGGAATGATATAGAGGGTCTCTTGGTGTTCATTTAATAGGTGCGCTATTTTTTTAGCTAAGCCTTTAACTAATTGTTAGCCAACTAGTCAGCCAACCTTAACTAATAAATTAATTTTGAGTCTAACTAGTAACTAGCACCAGTTAAGAGTCTTAAATCATAGTTTGGTTGACGTGACATTAGTTTGTGAGAATGTGTCATAAGCAAAATAGTCGAATCGATTTAAAATTTGGTATAGGAAATAAGGGGACCATGCTTCAGAATGTTCATCCGCAGCAAGAGGGAAGGGGAACAAATTTAAAGCAGCAGGTTCAGGGTCGTGTCAGCATTGATCGGCAAATGCCGGTGTCCATTCGTATGAGCAAAAGTAGGGCAGCCCTGAGAGACCGCCATATGAATTGGCAGTTGGATACCCAGATGTTGCAGTTCAACGCTCAAAACCGGTGCACCTAATCCTCCCAATCTCTAACCATACATAACCTGTGCATATATAATGTGGTCCTTTTTATCGTATTTTGATGTGCCAGTTTTTACTTTGACAGTGTTTGATACATGCATGGAGAGTGCAGCCAACTGAGAGATGCAGTGTTTTTTTTTTCTTGTTCATTGTTGACAGCATTTCTGCATGATGTGTCACAACAGACGGATGGTTGATGGTACCACATGGAACACGAAACCAAATGGATTGTATGTTTCTAGATATGATATAATAAAAAATAATCATCAAAATGACGAGATCAAACAGTAGCACATATATCAAACAGATAAAGATGTTACTGATATTTTTACAAAAGGATGAGGAAGGTGTCAAAATTTGATGGCTAATATTATTTAACATTGTCTAACCTACTCCCATTGTACCAAGTAAAGATCAGTAACATATTTATCTCACTATTACTATAAGGGTCCCTGTCACATCGGACATTCGAATACTATTTAGGAGGACTAAAAATGAACTGATTATAAAACTAATTGCACAGATGGAGACTAATTTGTGAGATGAATTTATTAAGCCTAATTAATCCATCATTAGTGTAGCACCACATTGTCAAATCATGGACTAGTTAGGTTTAATAGATTTGTCTCGCAAATTAGTCTCCATCTGTGCAATTAGTTTTATAATTAGTCTATGTTTAATACTCTAAATTAGTGTCAAACATTCGATGTGACAGTGATTAAAGTTTAGAAGGGGTATCCGAACACCCCATAACTGGAGGCTCCAACTCTACTTTAATCCTCTTGGGACGTGTTGGTAAAAGATAAAATTTAGAAATTCTAAAAAAAAATCAGAGACATCTAGCCATCTACTTTGCATTTAGTAGACTTTAATAGCCATAGATCTTTTTCCCTAAATATTTACCACAACTATCATAAGAAAAATAACCTAAACTAATTACCCCTTAATCTTAAGTCACAAAAAACACCTTATTCTTCATGAAAAGTACACATACATGCCATTATAAAATGTAATGCTGCCTCTATTCTAAATTATAAGATGTTTTGACACTTCTAGATACATACATCTGCTCATGCATAGCTATTGGGATGGTGAACTTAGTCCACGACCAATCAAGCATGCGTAGAATGGGGCCAGGAGAGGGCAATGACATTGGAGCGCTGCATATCTAGTGGACAATTAGTCCACCATGATAACCGTTTTGGTATCTAGCTTAAATTCCTTCACGCTGGCCTAATAAAAAAAAGAATATTGAGAGAGTATTTCATAATACGGGGTGTTTGAATCAACTATACATCATTTTATCTGATTATACTACTGCTACTATATAAACCAAAGGCGTGATCGATCCATGCCCTTAAGATCATTATCACATAGGGATTCAACTTCAAGACACGTTTTACCCTCTCCTTTAATTTCCCATTTCCCTTCTATTAAATTTGACCCTAATAACCTAAAGCATTGCAAAAATGTACATGCCAACTAACGTAACTATAACAATAATGGCTCATGTTCAGGAGGACCATTCTCTACCATCACCTCCAGCTTAATCCCCGAACACATGTACAGGACCAAACAGAATATTAATGAAAAACAATTTTTTGTCTGCTCACTAAGGCCACGTTCAGTTATTTTGGAATGGGCCATTATATTCTAGGCCTGGAACTATTCCTCCATAGTATAAATTTGTGAAGAAAAGGTTTGGCTGGGAATCAATCTCAGATAGCCGAACAGAGCCTAAATGGAAACATACAACGAGGACTAATTTTGGACGACACGGCCTAGCTTATTAAGGACGTGTTTGGTTTCAGTGAAGCCGGGCTCCTATATATTCGACGTCCAGGCTCCGGCCGGCCAGGCTTAACACATGCAGCTTCTCTTGGTTGGTTATCGGTTCTGTCTAGCCAATGCAAGCCACGGGAAGACGTTGTTTGGTTGCTCTCCTTTCCCGCACTAGGGCTCTCTCAGTCGGTAAACGTCATGCGCAAATACGCTGCACCACGGAAGCCTGGCCTGATAGAAACCAAAAGATTTCTCGTATCCACAGAGACAACTTCAGGCGCCCGTTTTGCATGGCTTGGGACAGGCCCAGTGGCTAGCACAGCCAACCAATCATGCGCTAGCTGCATGTGGGGGCCCGGTTGGACCGCATCCGAAACCAAATAACTCTTAGAGCAAGTACAACAATTGGCTTATAACCAAGCTAATCAATATTTTTGTTGACGTGGAAGAGACAAGAAAGCTTGGTGTTTGATCCATAGAATCGATCTAGAGTAGAACCGAGGAACTTCTAGGTAACCAGTTAATCTAGATAAGCCCTAGTACATCTAGACCGAGATGTGGAGACAGAGAGATAAAGAGAGAGGTGTTGGTGTTGAATCTGAGCCATCGGAGGGAGTCGCGGATGAACTGGAGCCGGCCATCTCAGGTTCGGTGATGAAGGTCTGCTCACGGGCAGCGACGGGTGGAGTAGAGGTGGCACAGACATCGATGCAGTGCAGACGGACGGTGTGGCAGTGACGACGGCGAAGTCAGTGGAGCTTCCCGTCGCTGGCTGCGCGCCCTCTCAGATTGGTCTAGGGTTTGTCAGTGGGGTTTGCGGCTCACGGTGAACCTCGTACCTCGAGCTGCCGGCCCCCACCTCTTTATATAGCGCAGTGCGACGGGGCCCACCAACCATGTAGGGTTGGGCGCCCCCGATCAGGGCGCGTGACCAAGGCCCAATAGGCCGTTGGGCTTATTGGCTGGGAGATCAATCTAACATTCTCCCCCTTGATCTCACTATTACTTTTATCTTTAAACTTTAAACTTCAATCCTTTTGTCCTTACTCATTTCTTCACAGATGATGCATAGAGGATGTTTCATCGTCACGGTCAATCGCCGATAGATTTAAAAGCTACAATGCACGTCTCTGATCTGAAATAGTTACTTTAACTTTTGGGCCCCTTATAGTCCAGGAATCATAGGCTTTCCCTTAAACCCATGCCGGCTACATGTTCTCTGAACACGTTGGGTGGTAAGCCTTTTGTAAGCGGATCCGCAAGCATCTTTTCAGTACTTATATGCTCAAGACTTATCATTTGATCCCGGACTTTATCCTTCACAACATAATACTTTATGTCAATGTGTTTGGCAGCACCACTTGACCTATTGTTGTGAGCATACTGTACTGCTGGATTATTATCGCAGTATAACTTCAGTGGTCTATTGATGTCGTCAACCACCTTCAAACCGGGTATGAACTTCTTTAGCCAGTTCACCTGCCCCGTTGCCTCATAACACGCTACAAACTCGGCATACATTGTGGACGATGTAGTGACGGTTTGCTTTGAGCTTTTCCATGGAATAGCTCCCCCTGCGAGAGTGAACACATATCCAGACGTGGATTTTCTATTATCTCCCGCATAATCAGAATCTGAATATCCCACTATATGGAGTGAATCAGATCTTCTATACGTCATCATGAGGCCTTTCGTTCCTTGCAAATAACGCAAGACTTTCTTTACCAATTTCCAGTGTTCTATTCCAGGATTGCTCTGGAATCTGCCAAGTATCCCGGTAACAAATGCCAAGTCAGGGCGCGTACACACTTGAGCATATTGCAAGCTTCCGACAGCTGAAGCATATGGAACCACTTTCTTTTGATCGATCTCATATTGGTTCCTGGGGCATTGAAAATCCCCATATCTGTCGCCCTTGACTATAGGAGCAGGTGAGTGACTACATTTGTGCATACTGAATTTCTTTAAGACTTTTTCTATGTATGCTTTCTGTGACAGTCCTAATACCCCTTTACTTCTATCTCGATGAATCTCGATCCCTAGAACGAACGAAGCTTCACCAAGATCTTTCATATCAAATTTTGAGGACAAAAACTTCTTTGTTTCCAGTAGTAGACTGACATCACTACTAGCAAGTAAGATATCATCCACATACAGGACAAGGAAGATAAACTTCTCATTCTTAAACTTTGCGTAGACACAATTGTCCTCAACATTATCTTTAAACCCAAAATTCTTTATTGTCTGATCAAACTTCAAATACCACTGTCTTGAAGCTTGTTTTAATCCATAAATGGATTTCTTTAGGCGGCATCCCAAACGTTCTTTTCCTTCCATGACAAAACCTTTCGGTTGTGCCATATAAACATTTTCTTCTAAGTCTCCGTTGAGAAATGTCGTCTTTACATCCATCTGATGTAATTCTAAATCGTAATGTGCCACTAATGCCATTATGATTCTGAAGGAATCCTTACATGAGACTGGAGAAAAGGTCTCATTGTAATCAATTTCTTCTCTTTGTGTAAAGCCTTTTGCCACAAGTCGGGCTTTATATCTCTCTATATTCCCTTGAGAGTCAAGTTTTGTTTTGTAGACCCATTTACAGCCTACTATTTTGGCTCCTTTAGGAATTATCTCCAAATCCCAAACTTTATTTGCATTCATTGATCTCATTTCATCTTCCATGGCCTCAAGCCACTTTGATGAATGATCACTTTTCATGGCTTCTTCAAATGAGGTGGGATCATCCTCCATTTGAAATTCTTCAGTGTTGTACACTTCATAATCAGCAGGAATAGCTAATTTTCTAACTCTTTGAGACCTTCTAGGGGCCTCCTCATTTGGCACATTTTCTGTTTGAGGCTGTTGTTGCTCCCCCTCATGTGTGGCAATAGGTTCTATAGGATCCTGAGGCACAGGTTCCTCATCATCATTCATTGTTGCCACAGGCGGGATAACAATAGGTGCTGGCACCACAGTGTCTTGTACTGTCGGTGCAGCAACAGCAGGTAGTGAGAAAAATGGCTCATGAATGATCGGAGTGGGTGCATACACCCGCTTCTCTTCAAGGTCAATTTCTCGAGCTACCATGCTCCCCCTAATCATTTCATCCTCTAGGAAGACAGCGTGTCTCGTTTCCACAAACTTTGTATGTCTGTTAGGACAGTAGAAACGAAAACCTTTTGACTTTTCTGGGTAGCCAATGAAATGACAACTCACTGTTTTGGGATCTAGCTTCCCAACGTTTGGGTTAAAAACTTTAGCCTCAGCAGGGCTCCCCCACACACGCAAGTGGTTAAGTGAGGGTACTCTTCCTGTCCACAACTCATACGGTGTTTTGGGCACCGACTTACTTGGTACTCTATTGAGAATATGAATGGCGGTTTTTAACGCCTCCATCCACAGACTCATCGGTAAAGTGGAGTAACTTATCATCCTACGCACCATATCCATCAGGGTACGGTTACGCCTTTCAGCTACTCCATTCTGCTGAGGTTCGCCCGATGTTGAATACTGGGCGACTATACCATTCTCCTGTAAGAACCTTGCAAAAGGTCCAGGAACTTGTCCATATGGGGTATGCCGACCGTAGTACTCCCCCCCACGGTCAGACCTGACTATCTTAATCTTTAAATCATGCTGATTTTCAACTTCTGCTTTAAATATTTTGAATTTATCCAACGCTTATGTTCTTTCTTTAATTGGATAAATGTAGCCAAAACGAGAGTAATCGTCTGTGAATGTTATGAATGAATCATAACCATCCACACTTTTCACAGGAAAAGGACCACATATGTCTGTGTGAATAATCTGTAGAATTCCTGCGCTTCGTTTGGCATCTTTCTTAATTTTCTTTACATACTTTTCTTTTATGCAATCTCTACATTGTTCTAAATCTGAGAGCTCTAATGGAGGAAGAATATCATTCTTAACTAGTCTTTCTATTCTCCCCCTCAAAATATGGCCTAAACGACAGTGCCATAATTTCGACAACGCATCGTGAGCTCTCTTTCGTTTTCTGTTTGCATTGTTCGATGAGGATACATTCTCATTCACATCACATACGGAATTCACATTTTCACGAAGTGATAACAAATAAAGCTCGTCTTGTCGGAAGGCAAGACCAATACATCTATTATTAAACAATATCTGACATTTGCCATTTCCAAAATGGCAATCATAACCATCATGGTCCAACTTTGATACACTAATCAAGTTTCTTTGCAAAGAATGTACATAAAGAACATCTCTAAGAAAAAGTATGAAGCCATCAGCAAGCTCTAGCGGAAGATCGCCAACGGCCTCAACATCTGCTTGTACTCCATTTGCGACTTTAATGAAACTTTCGCTTCTTTGCAAAGTTCTCATCGAACGGAATCCCTGTAATGAATTAGCAACATGAATAGTTGCACCTGAATCAATCCACCAAGTAGATTTTGAAAACTTTGCATACAAGGATTCATTTACGAACGTAATAATGTTCTCACCTTTATTTTTCATAATCATCTTTAGGAAATCGGGACAATTCTTCTTATAATGTCCCGTCTTCTTACAGTAGAGACACTGGTCTTTATCCACTGGGAATTGCTTGTTCTGAGACTGTTGCATGGGACCCTTTCCAGATGACTTGGAGGAAGAGCTGTTATTATAGTTCTTTTTCTTATCTTTTAGGTAGTTGACAGTACCACCCTGTGAAACTTTTATTCTTTCCTCCTCCTGCACACACATGGCTATGAGCTTTTCTAAATCCCATTTTTCAGGCTGTATGTTGTAATTAACAACAAAGGTGTCAAATTCTTTGGGCAAAGAAGCAAAAATCAAATGAATAAGAAACTCATCCTTGAGTGCTAAATCCATTGGTTTGAGCTTAGATGCCAAATTGCTCATTCTCAATATGTGCTCTCTAATGCCACTGCCGCCACCAGAGTACCTTTCTGTGACCAGCTGCTTGATCAGCTGGGTTGCATGTCTTTGAAGAGCCAGTGAACTGACTCTTTATTCTTTCTAGGTACTCTGTGACCGTGTCACAGTCTGGAATTGAGCCCACTATTGCAGGCTCAATTGTATTCTTTATCACAGCCAAACATTTCTTATTGGCTGTGACCCACTTTCTATTTTCAAGGTCAAAAGACATCTTTACGGGAGCAAAGTCCCGCTCTCTGTTCTGCCATGCAGCATCAGTCTCATATGTCTCCCTCACCGGTGCCACAGGTTCTTTGGGACACGGTGTGGTGACAACCCAGTCCACCTCAGCGAGGATGAAAGCTAGGTCTATCTTTTTCTTCCACTCAATATAGTTATCACCTTTTAGAGTGGGGATCTCTTTGATACAACTCATCAAGTTGTATCCTCCTGAAAACACAATTCAAATAGTGTGAGAACACAAATAATAACAACAACAATTGCATGCCTTAGTTTAACGTTGGTCAAAATTAAAACATACAATTGTTTTCTACACTAATTCTACATCACCGTTGGGCAGAAATAGAATTAATGCAAGACAAAAACATTATAATATTGCCATTAATCAACGTTGGTCAGAATAACAACAATATTATAATCAATTTAAAACATATCCATTTTCAAAATTAAATTCTCCCGTTGGTTCGAATTTAATAATGAAAATTACATCTTTAAATACGCAGCGGAAACATTGAATAAAATTCTCATGATAATATTTTCCAGAAGCAACTTTACTATTTACTGAACAAAAAATATCGTTGGATAAATTTTGTACAGAAAATTATCATAAAAATTCAATTCAAATTCATCAAATTATTTTCTGGAAAATAAAAAACTGTAACTGTACTATTTGTTTGGCCATTTCGGCCCGATCCAGCAGCAGTGCGCGCGGCCCAGAGCCAAAGGCCCATTCCCGCGGACGCACGCGGCGCCTCCCCCCGCGCCCAGGCCCCAACCTAGGCCTGGGCCGGGAATCTGTCCACCCGCCTGGGCCTAATCCGGCCTTGGTGTCTGCTGGCCGTCGATCGCCGATCGACGGTCCTCCTTGCGTTTCGGCCGGATGAAAACCCCACGACGGCCGCGGCTCTCTCAAACCCTAGTTCATTCTTTGCCTCCCCTTCTCTCTCATTCGCACAGCGCCGCTCGTAGAACAGCCGCAGCAGCAGCCGTCCACGGTGGCCGAGGGAGAAGAAGAGGAGCTCCGCCCAGCGCCCTCTCGCCGGCGTGCGTGCTCGCCCTAGGCTGAGCACGCCGCCGTCGAGGGGACGCATGGTGGTGCCCTGTTGCCATGACCGTGCGTGAGAGGTGCAGTGCGGATCTCGGCTCTGTCCCGCGCGCAGAGGCGGCGCGGTCCCCTTCCCGCACCATGGCGGTGACGACGGCGGGGAGAGGACCCGGGTAGGATCCCTTCCCCTCCATCCTTTCTCTGTTCATACTAGGGTTAGGGTTTCGATTTTGGATTCTTTTCCGATTTGAAATCGGTTCTCTTTCTTTTCTTTTTCCCGAACTCTCTAGAGTTAGGGTTAGATTTTCTTCATCCGAACCTTCATTTTTTCTCAGATCCGAAGGGATCGAGGTTAGGGTTCAACCGAACCCTTTGTCGGCCGAAGCCCCTTTCTACATTCTAGATCCGCACTGGATTTCTATTTGTTAAGCCAGATCTATACCTAAACCGTGGCTCTGGTACCAATGTTTGATCCATAGAATCGATCTAGAGTAGAACCGAGGGACTTCTAGGTAACCAGTTAATCTAGATAAGCCCTAGTACATCTAGACCGAGATGTGGAGACAGAGAGATAAAGAGAGAGGTGTTGGTGTTGAATCTGAGCCCTCGGAGGGAGTCGCGGATGAACTGGAGCCGGCCATCTCAGGTTCGGTGATGAAGGTCTGCGCACGGGCAGCGACGGGTGGAGTAGAGGTGGCACAGACATCGATGCAGTGCAGACGGACGGTGTGGCAGTGACGACGGCGAAGTCAGTGGAGCTTCCCGTCGCTGGCTGCGCGCCCTCTCAGATTGGTCTAGGGTTTGTCGGTGGGGTTTGCGGCTCACGGTGAACCTCGTACCTCGAGCTGCCGGCCCCCACCTCTTTATATAGCGCAGTGCGACGGGGGCCCACCAACCATGTAGGGTTGGGCGCCCCCGATCAGGGCGCGTGACCAAGGCCCAATAGGCCGTTGGGCTTATTGGCTGGGAGATCAATCTAACACTTGGCTCTCATGCAAACATCAAGTTGGGCACGGAAGCATAGGTATTAGTGGGCCTAGATAAAAGTATATGTGAGTATGAATAGAAAAGAGAATGCAAGAGACATGGTACCACAAAATAATAATAAAAAATTTTTTTATGGACAAATAAAAGACAATTATTGTATAACTTAGATCTTAGGACTTCATCTGTAGGCAGCACTTGCCTTTTTTTATGTATGGACCTTGCTCTAATCCTCCTCGCCGCTAAATGCCAAGGCACGTACGCCTATCCAGAAACCTGATGGGACGTATAGAATTTTTCTCCAAACTATACCACTATATATTTTTAGCCCATTGTCCCGATCTTGACCAAATTAATGCTGGCGGTTGCATGCTCACTGTGCAGCCCTGATCGAACAACAGTTTTGACCAATAAAGAGCTTGAGCATGGCCAAATGCAGAAGAACTGAATCAGGTCGGTCTGTATCCTGGACGTACGACGAGATCCATGCCATGGCCATGGTCAATTGGTCATGCATAGCCTCGCCGGCGACGACAGAGACCAGACAACCGTAATGTAAGCAGCCTTTGCTCGTAGCAGACAACAGTTTTATTCCACCCAACCCTCATCATCATATATATCGAATGCATGAATGCCCACGGCACTTGGGAAGCTGGAACAGCAGCTCTACTTCATCTTGCCGTGGTGTGGTCTTGACGCCGCTACAGGCACAGGCCACCCCCACGCATGCATGCTCCCACATGACTTGCTGGTGTCTTTGATGCCGTGCTCTGTCCATCTGTCCCCGTTGGTGTCGTTGATGAGCTTCTTGCAAAATGCGCTCGCCGCTGCGTTCGCCCAATGTTCAATCTTGCGATATGGCAAACTGATGTCCACTTACATACTCGCTTCAGATGTTTTGGGTTTTTTAATACATAATTTTTGCTAGACACACTAAGATATACACCATGTCTAGATATATAGTAAAAATAATGTATTAAAAAACCAAATATTTTATAATTCAAAACAGGCGAAGCAGTTACATATGCATTAATTCTCTCATGGAAGATTTCGGTATTTGACACTCAATCTCAAACTCTCAATTCATGTACCATTAAGCCCCGTCGGTTATCTCCGTTCCGGGCTGTTCCTGGCCAGAACGGTTCCAAAGGTATTTAAATTATTGAGGGCCCGTTCGGTTAGCCATTCCCGGCCTGGAACGACCAGGAACATTTCCAGCCCAGTACAAAATATAGAATGGTTCCAGGCCCAGAACAGTTCCAGGCCATTCCGGGCCAGAAACGAACGGGCCCTGAAGGAAATTTGGCTAGGAATCGTTCCCAACCCCAACCGAACGAGGCCTTAAGGATTCGACACACTGACCCTGGAGTCAACGACTTTTACTTCTGATAAATTCTGCGTATCAAATATTGAAGATATGTCTTGCACAGCACAGTTGCACCACACTCAGGGACATCATGCATGGCGCCACGGGCCTGCGTTGTCGGTGCTCTTTTCATTTTGAAACCGAAAGAGCACACCAAAATTGCCCATTCTAGAACTCTTCCTACATGCATGATGCATGCTACCAGCGTGCCCTTGGAAGCCGAATTATTGGTCACTGGACGTCTGTACGTAGTCACGTACGTATTTATGAGTACTATTACATAGCGGAGTATCTATATAACAATGCGTGCTATATTTTACTATAAACTGATTGCACAGAAATTAATCTTCTTCAAAGTTGATGATTTCAAGACAGCATGGACTCTGCACTTCTAAACTTTATGGCCGGTATAATAATAGTATTTTTTTTAAAGATCTAGAATTCCCGAAATGTATTAATAAAAACAAGAGAGTTGGCCTAGTTTACGATTAATCGGACCTGAAAACCTCACAATTACTACCTAAGAGTAAGTCCAATAACAAAGTCTAAGTGTTTGGCTATTAACCAAATTGTAAGTGACATATTATACAATAGTGGTCTCTTGTTATTTTTATCCATGTCCCCACCTTCTCTTTCATAATCCTCCTCATATTACTTAATGTATAGACCCAACACTGCATATGCTTTCGTGCCTAGCTTGTTGCTTACATGAGAGTTAAGCTCTCCTCTCTCATCTACTCTCTCCGTCCCAGAATATCTGTCGTTCTCGCTTCCCGAGAAACAACTTTAACAAAATATATATTAAAAAATATTATTATTTATGGTACATAATTAACATCATTAGAAAGATCTTTGAATCTAGTTTTTTAACAAATTTATTTGGAGACACAAATGTTGCACATATTTTGTACAAATTGAGTCAAAGTCGTGGTACGAACACCGAAAACGACAGATAAATTGGGACGGAGGGAGTATTCTCTAAGAAACTACACTATAAACAATTATATGAAACAAACGACGGATCTCATCATGTGTGTCATTGTTGCCAGGCTTTAATTTGCCACACGACAAGCAGCTCCAACTTCACAATAAAGGACCTCGGCCATGTCTGAATACCCTGTCTGTTGCTGTTCTTCTTTTCCTGTTGTACTTGTTTAACTTGTTTTATTCTTAATTCAATAAATACTGTAGGGGCTTTGGCCCCTCCAAAATCTAAAAAAAAAACAGCGCGAAAATACGGGAGAAAGCCTCGTCAAAGGACCAAGTAGCTACCAAATCCAACACAACCAAGCACGCACTACCGGAAACGTCAAATTTCCCGAGTGTTTCTAGGTTTGCGAGTGTATTCCCTCGGGCACTCGGCGAATAAATTCTTTGCCGAGTGTTGCGTTAAAAACACTCGGCAAAAAAAAAAAAAAACTCGGCAAAGCTGAGGTTTGCCGAGTGTCAAAAAAAAAACACTCGACAAAGAGAGGGTTTGCCGAGTGTTTTATTTTTTACACTCGACAAAGAAATAAAACCTTTTTTCTAGAAAAAAAGGAGAAAAAAAAACTTTGCCGAGTGTCCAGATTCAGGACACTCGTCAAATAAAAAAAACTAACTTAATTAACGCCGCGCCCACGCCCTCTCTCCTCCTCCCTCTCCCCAGACTCGCCCACGCCCTCTCTCTCCTCCTCCCTCCCCATAACCGCCCGCGCCCTCTCTCTCCTCCTCCCTCCCTAGACCGCCCGCCCCTTCCCTCCCGGCGGATCTCCGGCGCCGCCGCGCCCACGCCCTCTCTCCTCCTCCCTCCCCAGATCTGCCCGCGCCCCCTCTCTCCTCCTCCACGCCCTCTCTCTCCTCCTCCCTCCCCAGATCCACCCGCCCCCTCTCTCTCCTCCTTCCTCCCAGTGGATCTCCGGCGCCGCTGCGCCCACACCCTCTCTCCTCTCTCTCTCTCTCGGGATGGAGGCGGCAGCCGGCGAGCGGGGCAGAGGTCTGCTCCGGCGGCGCGTCTCCCGGTGGCGGAGGTCTGCTCCGACGGTGGATCTGGCGCGCCCCAACGAGGAGCAGCCCGGATCCGGCGTGGAGCAGCCCAGATCCGGCAGGCGCGAGCGAGGTGGCGATGCTCCTCCATTGACGTTGGGCCAGCAATGCGGCGCTCCCCCTCCACCTCAGCTCTACATCATCTCCAGCGTGCCCTCTCTCCTCTCTCCCTCCGGCCTGGCAGTGTGGATCCGGTGAGCTCCACCACCTCGAGCTCCAGATCCGGCGGGTGGGTGGCGGATTCAGCGAGCTCCGCCACCTTGAGCTCTAGATCCGGCGGGTTGGTGGCGGATTCGACGAGCTCCGCCACCTTGAGCTCCAGATTCGGCGCACCCTAGGCGACGGAGGGGACGGCGGCGCGGATGGTGGTGGCGGCGGCGGTGCTGGTGGTGCGGGCGTGGTGTCGGCGTGTCTTTTTTTATTTTTTTTGAAAAAAAGTTTGCCGAGTGTTTTTTGGGCACTCGACAACGTCGAGTGTCCGATAAAAAACACTCGTCAAATTAGCGTTTACCGATAAGGGGTTTGCTGAGTGTAACACTCGATAAACCCTTCGCTGAGTGATTTTTGGGCTTCGCCGAGTGCCCTGGCACTCGACAAAGCTCTTGAATCCGGTAGTGACGAGGTCTACCACCAAAGTCCTCCTTGACAACCATTGTCCATGATGAATCACAAATTTGAGTCATTGTTACCGAGCTCGTTGGCACTTTTAATGCAGCGGCTCTGACTTCTCAAACTGCTGTAATTAGGAGCTACCACTAGTTAGGAGAAACTGAGCATGATGTAAGGTTTTCATGACTGTGGCAGAACTGTCCGAAATAATACGCTATCGGAGGCACTCGTCTACCACTAGACACTAAGTACCTCGAAAGTGAGCTACATCGAACAGTTCCGTCAAGCTCACCCTAAGGAAGAACTCGAAACAATCAATGTTTTACATCCAGAATCCAATAATTAGTACGAGCTTACAATACTTAGTCTATTTTATACAACAAGAGTTCTTGAAAATTATTTATTATAATACCTGAGTTCAGAGTGCGATAAGTAAACAGCGGAATGGAAATAAACATCTAGCGGAAACGATACAAGGATCTGTCTGTGCCCACCAGAAGAATTCTTCACACAAGAGCTACTCCTCAAGCTGTACCTGCAACAGGGGTAAAATAAACCCTGAGCACACAATGTACTCGCAAGACTTACCCGACTAATGGGAATAGTTTCCCGACTCTTAAGGATATGATAGACAATATGGGTTTATTGTGTTCTTTTTGTTTGCGAAAAGCATTACTAATAGTTCATCCTTACAGTCAAGTTTTATTAGCAGTCATGATTACTTCATTAGCTAACCATTCTAAGTAAGCACCTGTTCTACTTTCAAGCAAGGGTTGAGCAATCAGAACTATTTTACCATCTTTTATCTTCAGTTCTTACTACGGTGCTAGACCATAGACAAGTTATACCGTCTCATGAAAACGGCGATTCTTGAACCAATATATCCCAGCTGGGTATCCCGAAACACACGCCCCGTTTGTACCCCAGACACAAACAAGACCAACCCATTCCACTCCTATCACGGGGTCTAGGCCCCCGTCTAAACTTGGACTCCAAGCCCCCACACTTGAGATCCGATCTTAGTATGGTGCTTAGACCACCACCTTTCCCTGCCTCCAATCAGTCAGTCCAAAAAGAGCCGGAACCCTTGACAAGAGCGTAACGAGCCTTCCTGCTCTCATAAGCAAGTATGTGCTCAGGATAATAAGTCTGTGACCTGACTACCATCCACAGCAACGGACGATCCTTAATCGACACGAACAGGGAAAATAGTGTAATCAAGCTAAGCCCCGTTGGCCGCGGGACATAACCTGTTACACTCACCAAAACCCATACCATATCCCTGTCCTGTCTCTATTTTTTCTTTCATCATTTTTATCATGAGAGTAATTATAATAATCACTTATTGTGAGTAACGGCAGGTTACTCACACTACCGAAAACCTAAGCATAGCAGCTACTCGAACATGTACTAATAGGACTCATAGGATAGTTATATCTATGCATGTGGTTTTTATAAAATTCCTATAACGTAAATGCACATCACATATATATATTCAGTGATTATCAAAAATAAGAGTTATGCACCAGGGCTTGCATTGGGTAGGCGCAGTGTCAGCTGAGTCAGTCAGTGGCGGCTCCGGGACCTCCTCCTGCACGAGAATCTCCTCCTCATACTCCTCGAATCCGCAATCGCCGATGGTCATGATCTCCGCCAACTCGTTCTCTACATGCATGCGATGATGATGCAACACATCATTTATGCAACGACAACTCTTAAAATAAGAATACGCATACTAAGCTACTAAGCTAGCTCTAATGACTAAGGTGCTAAGCTAACTATCATCTTTACCAAGCAAAGTGTTGGGCTCAACTAACAAACACCTAGCTTTACAAATGAAGGATATATCTTTATTCCTACTAATGATTTAATGCATATTTGAAACAAAGAGCATTTAACTACCCTAATGCTTAGTCTATTCTAAAGCTAAAAAAATTACAGTGAGCACATAATAATACAACAAAGCTACCATAAAAATTTTAGGACTAAAGCTATCACCAATTTACCAAAAAAATTCCTACAATATTTAACCTAATAATATTAAGCACTCTCAAATGATTTAATAGCTCCTGGCATCAATATGTATATATATGAACTAAATATACTAACAGATAGAGCTCAATTTTAGGAACCTAACAAAATTTGTTTCATAATTTTTGGACACATACATGACTTCATATGATTTACGAAACATCAGCTCAAAAATTAAATTAGAAAACTATTTCTAATTCCTTAGGAAAAGAAAAACAAAATCTCCCGGGCGGCCCACATGCGCGGCCCACGTGAGGCCGGCCCACGCGGAGATGACCCACGTTGGGGAAAGCCCACGCGCGTCGACGAGTTTGCAAAAGAGACCTCAAACTTCTCTCGAATTACAAATAAGTCTTAACACTATTTCCCCCTTTCTCATAACTTCTCACTTAACCCCCTGGCCTTTCCCTAATTCACCCACGCGCACCCCCGGCGACTCGGTGCACGGCGGTGCGGCGAGCGACGGCACTAGGCGCTTACGTGGGCCACCTAGGACCTGCGCGGGCCCACCGAACGGGTCGATCACCATCTCTGACCCGAGCGGCTACGCTAAGTGGCGGTGCAGGGTGACACGCCTGGCTGGGGAAGGGTGCAATGGCGCGCAGCCATCCGCGACAGCGGCACCACTATTCCGGTGGGCTGGGGTAGCTACAGGCCTAATTGGTTAGCTCGTGAGCATCAGGATGTTACCATGGGCATTCCACGGTGACGGTTGGGGCGGAGGATGACGGAGGAAGGCTGGCCACGTGTGGCCGAGCCGTGCGGCGGCACGGTCGCATCAGTGACGAAGAGGAGGCGGTAGCGGTTCGGCTAAGGCGCGCAGGGTGAAGAGGGAGTCAAGGCGAAGCTAGTGGTGCAAGTGAATTGGCTCGGGAGAGACGGTAGGAGGGCTGCCCACATCCACGGCCGGATGCTGCCTTATCGGCACAGCGGCGGGGAAACTCTAAAATTGGAGCTTGGCCATGCTCACTTCAAAGCTCGGTGGGGTCGGGCAGCGAGAGGATGTGATGGTGAAGCCATGGATGCGCTGAATTCAATGGAGGTGATCGTTCACTGGGTAAATTGGATGGCGCGGCTCGTGGTGATAGCAGAGGGAGAAAGACAGAAAGAGAGAGACGGGGCACGACAGGTGGGCTCGGCTCGTCTTTGCCTTGGCGGGATGCGGTCGGCGAGATCATGGAGACCCACGCACAGGCGCTAGCAGACAGGTGCGCGCATTCGCGTCCGACGTGGCCCACGCGCCGCAGTGCCATGAATGACAAGGCGACGGTGAGCCCGACCACGTGCGCGCGGCAGAGGCGGCAACACACTGGGCTAGTAGCGGCTTAGAGATGCAAACGGAGGCACGGAGGCACGGAGAAGACGGCGAGGCCACGGCACCGGCAGCGGCTGCGTCGCAGCGCGGGACGGTCGGCAGTGCGGCAGCGCGGTGGGGCCGGCGGCAGCACCGCCTGGCTGCGCAAGCAGCAGCAGCGGCTCCACGCGCCAGGAGCCAACGGTGACTGCGCCACAGCTAGGCCTAAGCAGCCGTGGCCAGCCACACACGGCAACGCGCGTGCGTGCGGGATAGCCGGCGTGGCGACGCCGAACGCCCGAGCGTAGTGACAGCACCCATGCGGCCAACCAGCCCGAGACCGTGTCGTGTACGAATTTTAAAGCACATATAAAAACTAAATGGTTGCTTCCGGAGCCAAACCATCTTCACCATGCTCAAGAGGGCATATGAGACTACCAAATCGAGCTATAACACTACACCACTCCTTAACCCAATCTCTCAAAATAATTTGCTCAACATAGCAATGTCTAGCTGGTAACAGACTTGGAAATTTTCTAAGTTTTTGAGCTGAACTTGATTTCAATTTGCAATTTTTAGCCTAGTAGAAATATTAGTTAGTAATATCATTTTTCGACAGCGAGTATTTCACTGTCATCTACAAAGCTTGTACTTTAAACTTTATTTAAGTGTCATACACATGTTCTATAGTATTTTTTGCTTAATAAAAATTGGTTTTCAACCCTTGATATTCATGAGCTATTGAATCAACTTTTATTTAATATTTTCATTGATCATTTTAAGTTACAAGGAATTTATCTACACATTCTATCACATGCATTAACATATAAACATGATGCTTATGACATGTTTTAGTAAATAATTTAGGGTGTAACATCGAGAGTGTTACAATAACAATGCATTGAAAAGGTCAAACCCACAAATAAAGTAGCTAGGTTTTCACCGTACAGAGCCAATAAGGTAGGACGGGGTGGACACCTCCAAAGAGGAAGCGGTGCTCATAGGCGTCACAGCCCGAGGCTTTTACCCTAACCTCAGTCGTGCTCTCAAGTTGACTGGATTTATTGAGCACCTCGTATTAATAAGTATAGTTGTTGCAACCTCGTGTCAAGTATAGCTGTTGCGACCTAAACATTGCAAATATAGCTCGTGTTTAGTTGCCAGGCCAAATTTCAAAAAAGTGCTACAGTACCCATCACATCGAATCTTGCGATACGTGCATGGAGCATTAAATGTAGGCGAAAAAAAAACTAATTGCACAGTTTAGTTGGAAATCGCGAGACGAACGTTTTGAGCCTAATTAGACCATGATTAAACACTAATTGCCAAATAAAAACGAAAGTGCTACAGTAGCCCAAAATCCAAAATTCACCCGACTAAACACCCTCGTACTAGCTGATTCTCAGTCGTAATCAATCAAGCCGCCCATGCCTTGAATTGAATAACTGCTCATCATATCACCCAAGAAGAAGGGACAATATCCGGAGGAAAAAGTCAACAGGCGTTACTGCCTGAGCCTCATGTAGCACTGCAGCACACGTAACAGAACAGTTGGCCATTACAAGAGGGAACTCAGGAATGATGATGGGCATGGCCCGACGGACAAACGACGGACCAATCTCGGACTCGATCGCCCTCATCTCGCCGGCGACATGACAGGTTGCGCGTCATATGGCCGGCGGGGCAAAGCACGCCCTATCACCGCCGCCGCCTTAAGGTTCGTTCAAAGAGAGGATGGAGATGAGAGTTACACGCTCGTACTCGTACCAAATGGGGAGATGCCGATTGTTGCCATTTTGTGGACTGGAGTGGCCTGGCTTTGATATATATGTAGTACATGCATATGTGCAGCGCGGCTGATTGCGCGTCGTGGGCGGCCGCGCGCGCCACGCAATTAAGCACACAGCCATGGCGATATTTTCATCTTGACAACGGGAATAGCCGTTGCGTGCGTCGTCCCAAACCGGCTGCGCCGTACGTATGTTCCTTTTGTGGACTGGAGTGGGCGAGGTTTGAAAAAGGTCAAGGCAGTCGACGGCGACACGCATGTTCATTGGTAGTCAGGTCAAACCAACGGCTTCCTTTTTGCCACTCGATCGTTTCGTCTGTACACCGTACACGCAACGCAACATTTCACCAGCTGAATGCCCGTTGATTCTTCACAAAAAGAAAAAAGAAAAGATTGTGAATGCCACAATAAATTTTATGTAATCCGTCGCCTCGGCACAAACATGAACATGAGAGCGATGCCGTATTCAGGCTCTTGGCACGATGGACGGCTCAGCACCACGGGCCGTGGTTGGGATGGCACACGGAACCAAAATTAGTTTACCTATGTCAGTGCTTGCTTGCACTGCTATATAAAACCATTTTTAGATGTGCTTTTTTTTCTATCAAAAACCGTTTTTATAATGGTTTTAGAGACGACCCTCGAGAAGTATATTAAAACTATCTCTTCAAATGATTTATAGAGACTATGGGTGTTTTCAGCCATCTCTTGTCCTCTATTTCTAGAGGTATAGCTATAAAATGCACTCTCCATTAGAATTCAATTAAATTGTAGAATTCAAAGAGATTTACTCTCTCCGTTCTAAATTATAAAACGTTTGATTTTTCTAGATACATTGTTTTACTATGTATCTAAACATAGTGTATAGAAAAAGCTACGTATTTAGAAAATCAAAAACGTTTTGATAATAATTTGGAAGGGGGAAGTGTAACTTCGTAGTTGATCACTACAGGCTGTACTTGGGCTATGGCGCCGTCAAGCATGTTCTCTAAACCTAGCGGTCACGACGTGAATATAGCACGAAACACGAGAGATCGATTTATATTATATCGTGCCGGACAGCCAGCACGGCCGATATCCCACAGCTTACCTCAGGACCTCTACAGGGATTGGGAGGGTGACACCGCAGCAAACATCATCACTAGCTCTTGAACTATGCCATTGATCTGATGAATAACAGAATTGTACATTTGTGCCCTCTGAATAAATTAAGCCTGCTGTGCTACTTGCTATTCGATATGTTGCAGTCGAATTGGCCATTTATTGACAGCAGCCGTACGTGTAGTATGGGCACCAGGCAGCTACGGTGGAGTTTGAATCCAACTCGGCCCTGCTGCGTGCTCTTCATGCCGGTCAGTGAGGTTGGCACAAAGCAACCGTGCAGTCTCTTTCGGCGTCCATACCACACGCTCCTGTGTTGTATCCATCCATCTAGCCGGTTTTAGTTGTGCAAAGATTAGTCAAAATACTAGTAGAGAACAGATCTTTGATCCTCGGTTAAAATGGACTCTAGTCCCGGTATTTTTTGCGCCCGGGACTAGAGATACCTTTAGTCCCGGTTGGTGGCTCCAACCGGGACTAAAGGTCCCTCCCAACGGCTACTGCGTCAGACAGAGGTGGCAGAGACCTTTAGTCCCGGTTGGATCCACCAACCGGGACTAAAGGTAGACTTTTACTCCCGGTTGGTGGCTCCAACCGGGACTAAAGGTCTCTGCCACCTCTGTCTGGCGCAGTAGCCGTTGGGAGGGACCTTTAGTCCCGGTTGGAGCCACCAACCGGGACTAAAGGTCCCCCCTTTATATCCCGGCCGTCTCCTTCTTCCTCCCCGAGTCCGAGCTCAGCACATTTTGAAGCTCACTGCACTAGTGTTCTTGCTTCCGCCCTCCATTGTTCCTCCATCCATTCTTCGATTCCTCCGTCGATTTCTTCGATTCCTCCGTCGATTCTTTAGTTGTAAAGGTTACCAATCTCATACTCTCATTTTTCACCATTGTCTTATCTCATTTTGTTCACTATATATATATGGTTCTTTATTGTGGTTTTTTTTCATTTGTAAGCAATTTGAGCTCAAAATCACTTCAAGCTTGCATATTTACATGAAGGAAGGTTAAAGTAGCTATTAAAAACTAGTATTCACCGTTCATTTGTAGCATGCATAGCACACTTCATTGTTTAGAGATATAGAGAATTTTAGAGTTTTTTAATTTTATTTGTTTATAAAATGAGAAATTTATAGTGTATTAAAAAATGAGTATAGGGACTAGTGCCTCCGACTGGTATGACAGATGCAATGCAAGGCCGTGCAATAGGAAGCAAATCTGTTCTCTTTTGACGATACGCCCGAACAGCCGGGCCTGACAGATTTGGTGGTTGAACGGGCCCGAACAGCCGTGCGACTGTACGACAAAGAACGGCATCGATCGACCATAGTATTTTATTGTCCGGAGTCCGGTCCGGGGTGCAATGCAACGCAATGACAATTGACAATGCGTTGCTAGGTCAAAATATGATCGTTTCTATGGACTCCGCGACTAAATATTTTATTTTAACTTTTTATGAAATGAAAAACTTAGAAAATAGTTAGAAAATTATAGAAAATCCGTACTAGTTGAACTTGCGGACCGTGTTCAGCTCGGCGAGCATGTTCTCTGCCGAGCGGTAACGAACATCAAGGAGGAGCTTTGATTCTACGAGGGAGAGCGGCAACGGTCGTGGAAGACCGTGTTCCCTTCCTCGTAGAATCGGAGCTCTTCCTTGACCAAGTACGGTGCCGTCCGGTGGAGAAATGCTCGCCGAGATGATCACGTAAGCAAGGTCAATTAGTACGGATGGTTATTTATTAAAACATGTTTTTGAGCTATAAATCCTGCTGGCCGTCTTCTTCCTCCCCGAGCCCGCCCGAGAGCTTAAGTTCAAATTTAAGCAGTGTTCTTACTCTTTCTCCATCCATTCTTCGATTCCTCCATCGATTTCTTCGATTCCTCCATCGATTCTTCGTAACTAAAGGTTATCAACTTCATACTCTCATGTTTCATCATTGTCTTATCCCATTTTGTTCACTATATATATATAGTTCTTTATTGTGGTTTTTTTTTCATTTGTAAGCAATTTGAGCTCAAAATCACTTCAAGCTTGCATATTTACATGAAGGAAGGTTAAAGTAGCTAGTTGAACTAGCGGACCATGTTCATTTCGGCGAGCATGTTCTCTGCCGAGCGGTAACGGACGTCAAGGAGGAGCTTTGATTCTACGAGGGAGAGCGGCAACGGTCGTGGAAGACCGTGTTCCCTTCCTCGTAGAATCGGAGCTCTTCCGTGGCCAAGTATGGTGCCGTCCGGTGGAGAAATGCTCGCCGAGATGATCACGTAAGCAAGGTCAACTAGTACGGATGGTTATTTATTCACATGTCCCGATATCGTCGCAGTAGTCTGTCAATCACCGTACCCAAACGTAGTATATATATAAATATAAACGATAATCGATTGTTATGTGTGTACACTCCCATTCTTCTGTTAATTTGCGGAAATATCATGTGAATTACTTACCTGCCGTAGTAAAAGACGAGAACACAATGACCATTAAAAATATCATTGTTTAGAGATATAGATAATTTTATAGTTTCTTAATTTTATTTGTTTATAAAATGAGAAATTTATAGTGTATTAAAAAATGAGTATAGAGAGTAGATGGCAACTGCTTCCGGGTCGTCGGCCTCTCATGGGTTTCCAAAGCGACTTAGGCCGGGCCTCCCTCTCATTCCATGCGGCAAGTGTCGTGATGAGACGAAGATTATGATGGAGTACCGAGTGAAGAAGGAGGGTCCCAACAAGGATCGTATCTTCTACAAGTGTCCGGATCGCAATGTGAGTTATTTTATCGTATTTAATGATTATGGTTAGTTTATACCTATTTTCATGATGGTTGTGATTAAAGTTCTAATTTGTTGTTTTAATTTCAGTGGGATGGCAGTGGACGATGTTCAGGCTTCTACTGGGAGGAAGAGTATGTTGAACTCGTGCAAAAATATCTTGCACAACAGGCAGATACGGTGGCTAATGAGGCAGTGATCCAGCCGAAGAAGCCCAAAGATGTTGCACAATTGGGGGATCTGTCTGTTTTAGTTGAGATTGGTCGCGAAATCCTTGTGCTCCTGAAATGTATTTTAGCTTTAGTTCTTTTAGTGGTAGTTGGGATTGTCTACATTGTAGCGATGCTTTCATAAATTTGTACCTTTTGTGGTGGCACGCATGTTGTATAAATAATTAATTATGATCTAGGTTTTAATATGGTATTTATGTCATGTAATGCAGATGAACCGGCATTGGATGTACAATGCTGATCGCCGCTCCCAAGAGTTCATTGACGGCGTGCATTCTTTGTTACGTGAGGCCGAGGCAAACAAACGCAACGGTTTCATGTGCTGCCCATGTGCCATATGTAAGAATACGGTGGAATATCCTTGCTCAAGGACTCTTCATTCACACTTGTTCAAGTCGGGTTTCATGCCAAACTATATTTGTTGGACGAAGCACGGAGAAACCGGCGTTGTAATGGAAGAAGATGAAGAAGAACAATGGGACGACAATGATATTATTCCCGATGGTTCGTGCTTCAATGATACTGCAATGGGAGAAGCTGAAGAAGAGGTAGCCACAGAAGATGAGCCTGCTGATGATCTTTGTCAGGTCATTCGTGACGCACAAAGAGAATGTGAAAGTGAAAAGGAGAAGATCAAGTTCGAGCGGATGCTAGAAGATCACAAGAAATTGTTGTACCCAACTTGTGATGCAGGGCAGAAAAAGTTGGGAACCACACTAGAATTGCTACAATGGAAGGCAAAGAATGGTGTATCTGACAAGGGATTTGGAGAGTTACTAAAAATCCAAAAGAAGATGCTTCCGAAGGACAATGAATTGCCCGCCACTACCTACGAAGCAAAATAAGTTGTCTGTCCTATGGGGCTAGAAATCGAGAAGATACATGCATGTCCTAATGACTGCATCCTGTACCATGGCAAAGAGTACGAGAAATTGGATGCATGCCCGGTATGCCATGCATCGCGGTATAAGATCAGGCGAGATGACCCTGGTGATGTTGAGGGCGAACGTCCGCAGAAGAAAATCCCTGCCAAGGTTATATGGTATGCTCCTATAATACCACGCTTGAAACGTCTGTTCAGAAACAAAGAACATGCAAAATTGTTGCGATGGTACAAAGAAGACCGTAAGGTAGACAATATGTTGAGACACCCTGCTGATGGGTCCCAGTGGAGAGCAATCGATAGAGAATTCTCGGAGTTTGCAAATAACGCAAGAAACTTAAGGTTTGCTTTAAGTACAGATGGTATCAATCCTTTTGGAGAGCAGAACAGTAGTCATAGCACTTGGCCTGTTACTCTAAGTATCTACAACCTTCCTCCTTGGTTATGCATAAAGCGGAAGTTCATTATGATGCCTGTGCTCATCCAAGGCCCGAAGTAACCTGGCAATGACATTGATGTGTACCTGAGACCACTTATTGATGAACTTCTCATTTTGTGGAATAAAGAAGGTGTACGTGTGTGGGATGAGTACAAACAGGAACACTTTGATCTGCGAGCATTGTTGTTCGTAACAATCAATGATTGGCCTGCTCTAAGTAATCTTTCAGGACAGTCAAACAAGGGATATAATGCATGCACACACTGCTTCGGTGATATTAGAGGTGTATTCTTGAAAAAATGTCGAAAGGTCGTGTACCTTGGCCATCGTCGATTTCTTCCTACAAATCACCCCGTAAGAAAGAAAGGCAAGCATTTTAAAGGGAAGGCAGACCACCTGACCAAGCCTCGCAACCGAACCGATGAGGATGTACTCGATATGGTCAATGATGTGAAAGTTGTCTTTGGAAAAGGACATGACAGCCAACCTGTTCCGAACGACGCTAACGGTCACGCACCCATGTGGAAGAAGAAGTCCATATTTTGGGACCTACCCTATTGGCAAGTCCTAGAGGTCCGCAGCTCGATCGACGTGATGCACCTGACGAAGAATCTTTGTGTGAACCTGCTAGGCTTCATGGGGGTGTATGGAAAGCCTAAGGACACATTTGAAGCACGACAGGACCTGCGTTGTTTGAGAGAAAGAGACAACCTGCATCCAGAGAAGACAGATGATGGACGCCATTACCTACGTCCTGCCAGCTACACTCTAAGCAAAGAGGAGAAGGAAATCATGTTTGAATGCTTAAACAACATCAAGGTACCATCTGGATTCTCCTCGAATATAAAGGGTATTATAAATGTGCCAGAGAAGAAATTCTGTAACTTAAAGTCCCATGACTATCACGTTCTCATGACGCAATTACTTCCAGTTGCATTAAGTGGAATTCTACCTCCAAATGTACGTCTAGCCACCGTGAAGCTATGTGCATTCCTCAATGCAATTTCTCAGAAGGCAATTGATCCAACTGATCTAGCTAAACTACAGAATGATGTGGTTCAATGTCTCGTCAGCTTTGAGTTGGTGTTCCCTCCTTCCTTCTTTGATATCATGACACACCTCCTAGTTCACCTAGTCAAGGAGATTTTCATTCTCGGTCCTGTGTTCCTACACAACATGTTCCCCTTAGAGAGATTCATGGGAGTCCAGAAGAAATATGTTCACAACCGTGCTCGCCCAGAAGGAAGCATCGCCAAGGGCTATGGAACAGAAGAGGTCATTGAGTTATGTGTTGACTTTATTCCCGACCTTGACTCGATTGGTGTTCCTGAATCGAGACATGAGGGGAGACTAAGCGGAAAGGGGACACTAGGGAGGAAAACATATATTGGTACGGAGGATGATTATTTCAATAAAGCGCACTACACAGTTCTACAGAACTCCTCTTTGGTAGATCCGTATATTGAGACACACAAGGATCTCTTACGATCTGAGTTTCTAGGGAAGACTGAAGCTTGGATTACGCGTAAGCACATGGAAACTTTCGGCGGTTGGTTGCGAAAAAAATGTCAAGGTGATGAGAGCATCCATGAGCAACTGTATTTATTGGCTATGCAACCATCATGGCATATCGTCACATACAAAGGGTACGAGATAAATGGGAACATATTCTACATAGTAGCCCAAGATAAAAAGGAGTACCAACCAAAACAGTGGTGTCCGCATAGATGCCACAGACCCGAATAGGAATAAGCAGACATATTATGGATGCATAGATGAAATATGGGAACTAGAATATGCACCACCTACTTTGAAGATCCCATTGTTCAAGTGCCAATGGGTCAAGGTGACCGGAGGCGGGGTAACAGTAGACAACGAGTATGGAATGACAACAGTAGACCTTAGTAATATTGGGTACAAAGACGAACCATTCGTCCTTGCCAAGGATGTGAATCATGTGTTCTATGTCAATGATATGTCTACCAAACCAAAAAGAGGGAAAAACGATAATGACTCAACCAAAGAGCCAAAGCGCCACATAGTTCTTTCAGGGAAAAGAGTCATCGTGGGAATTGAGGACAAGTCGGACATGTCAGAAGATTATGAAAAGGATGACCGAATTCCGCCCTTCAAAGTGAACAAAGACCCTAGCATCTTGGTAAATGATGAGGACACTCCATGGTTACGACGCGATCATAACCAAGGGACATACGTAAAGAAGTTCACTGCTGTGCCCACTTGATGATATAGTGATTTAATGTAGTGTGTGTTTGAGATATTATGTAATAATTGTGAATTCAGATGTTTATTATGTCGTGTTTCAAATTAAATCAATATTTGATTTGGTGGGATTTCTCTCTCGAAAAGTTAAATTAGGATATTGAGTGATGAAAAATTAAAATATTAACGTTAAAATGATGTGAAAACAAATTTCCTGTCCAAAACCAATAGTTTTAATAATTTTAATTAAACACTACATTTTTGCATTAATGAAATAATAAATATTAGTTACATTATGTTTTATAATTATAACAAAAAATAAAAAAAGTTAGGTTATAGATTTTTCCTATGTGCAATAAAGAAAAAAAAATCTATATTTTTAACAAAATAATTTTATGTCTTTTATTTAATTTACTATGTATTTAACAAGACTATTGCATTTCTATTAAAAAAATTTGCTTAAAACAGGCGGGAAACGAAACTGCAGCCCACCTTTACTCCCGGGTGGGAAGCCCACCCGGGAGTAAAGGTGGGCTGCAGTTTCGTGGCCCGCCAAAAAAAACCCTTTACTCCCGGTTGGTAACACGCACCGGGAGTAAAGGACCTTTACTCCCGGTGGGGGATGGCACCGGGAGTAAAGGGGTGTGGCATATATATACCAGTGCCATCTTCTTCCTTGCGTTCTTCGTCGATTCCTCTCCCCCTGCGCCCACGCCACCCGGCCCGCCACACCGAGGACGCCGCCGCCACCCCGCCCGACGCCGGTCGTCGCCACCGCCTAGCGCGCGTCCGCGGTCCCCACGCCACCCCACGCGCCGATGACCTCGCGGCGCCAGCTGCTGTCCGCCCTGGCCCAATGCGCGTGGCTTCCTCTCCTCCATTCCCGAGGTACGTACGTACGTTCTACGACGGCAACGATTCTCCGCGACCGTCGTATGTGCGTGCTTGGTGGTTGGTAAGTTTGTTCGTGATTTGGCGATCTTGAACAATGCGGTATGTGTGTTGTTAAAATTTTATGGCTAATTAATTCGTACGTGTATAATGTTGTTAAAATTTTAAGTTCGTCCGCGACCGCAACGATTCTACAACGTGACCGTCGTATAATGTTGTTGCTAATTAACGATTCTACAACGCGACCGCAACGATTCTACAACACGACCACGACCGTCGTATAATGTTGTTGCTAATTAATTCATTCTACGACGGCAACGATTCTCCGCGACCGTCGTATAATGTTGTTAAAATTTTAAGTTCGTCCGCGACCGTCGTATTTGCGTTCTACAACGTGATTTGGCGATCTGACATCGATCCTAGGTATAAGTTTCATGGCTAATTAATTCGTACGTGTATGTGTGTTGTTAAAATTTTATTTTATAAATGGAAAGATCAAAGGTGGAAGTTTGTTGCAATTTAAAATGGAAGGTAGTTCGATGGCATCTCAAAATGCGCGGCATCTACTTAAAGAGCTAGCGAAATGGAATCGGAGTTCTCTTATATGACCCAGCTGGGCTGCTTGAGTTATTATATATTGTTACAGTACATAACTGGTACAACAACGTACAGTTGGGGTCTAACGGCATGGAATACTGGATAGTTGGACCACAAGTTAGGGCCCCTTCAATTAGTCAGGAATGGAGCTGGGAATTATTCCGGCTTACCAACATTATACAAATTAGTGAACCATTTCGACCGAGTACTCCCGGCTGGTGGCTGGCATATGTATACGGCCCCTGGTATATAAGCGCCATGCGTTTCTATGTATACGGCGGAGCACCGTCGCCCTCGTTTGCCCTAGGGTTTAGGGTTTATACGGCAGAGCACCGCCGCCCTCGTTCGCCCTAGGGTTTAGGGTTTATACGGCGGAGCACCGCCACCCTCGTTCACCCATGTGTACAAACATATATACGACGGAGTGGAGCACCGCCACTCTCGTCACACCACCCTCTCTCGCGGCCTAGTCGATCAACATTCGTATTATCGTTATCGTTAACGCTAAACAATCACACTAGGGCGAATTGCGTCGGTGACTAGGGCGAACCGCGTTGTTGATGTCACCGACGTGGTTCGCCCTAGTCACCGACGCAATTCGCCCTCGGCCGTTTATGTATAGCCCTAATTCGCCCTAGTACCGACGCAGTTCGCCCTAGTGTGGCGAATTGCGTCCGTGACCGAGGGGCAAGATTTAATAATGCATATTGTTCATAGATTTTATGCATGTAAGCAAAGATTTGACGTACTATATATTGGTTTTGTTTATTTAAGCTAGATGGCCGAGCCGAGAAACACGGATGAGGAGGAGTTGATGATGAATTTGATCAACACTGGCACTCAAGTTGCCGGCGATGATGGTGCTAAAAATAACGTGCAAGAGGATGCAGATGACGGGAGTCAGTACTTAGCTCTTGAACAAAATGAGCAACAACATATTGGCCAAGTATATATTTTTTATTATTAGCTATATATATTATCATATGTCTTATGTGTGCTCATGACATTAAAAATAATGTTTATGTTTTGTAGCCCTCTGGATCGACATCAACAACTACAACGAAGAGTAAAAATGTTCGAGGTCCCAAAAAGCCATTGGAGGGCCGCTTCATCATCTCGGAGTTCAATGTGGATACAGGCGAACCGGGGGGGCCAAATAAAACGAAATTCGTGCACCACTGTGGTTACCTTGTACGGGACCGGCTCCCGATCAGTACCCACGAATGGAAGAAGAAGACCAATGCTCCTCATATCAGTTTTGTCTCCGATCGTGATAAGACGTTAATTTGGAAAGATGTCTTGGTACATTTCACGCTCCAAACAGATGGTTATGATGATATAATAGATGGTGATGAATTGAAGGAGCGAGTTAGGGATTGGGCAATGAAGAAGATGGCCACCCAGTTTCAGACTTGGAAGAAACACCTATACACGACGTATGTCAAGAAGAACATAGCACCAGATTTCACTGTCCCAAGCCCGATCTCAAAGCAGAGGCCCTATTGGGATGAGTTTGTACAGTACAAGACGTCGGAAGAGGGTGTGAGTCGGGTGATAAAGAACCAACGTAATGCCCAATAGAAGACATACCACCATAAGTTGGGATCAGGTGGCTACCCGACTGCCATTAAGAAGTGGAACAAAATAGAAGCAGACCTTCTTGCCAAGGGTATCACACCAAAATCACTCGAGTGGGGAGAGCATGCAAAGAATTGGTTTTTTGCTCATGGGGGAACACTAGACCAGGAGACAGGGAAGTGCGTTTATGGTGCAAGACTGCAAGAAGCAGCAGAAAGATTGTTTTATGCTCAGAGAGCTACTGCTAGTGGTGCGTTCAGGCCCAACAGAGAGAAGATTGAACTGACATACGCCATCGGGACTATTGAACACGGTGGCCGAACTAGAGGCAAAGGAAGTGTCTCATGGGAGCATGGATTCCCTCAGGACAGACCTTCCTACAGAAGCCGCCAGAGAAAGAAGGAAGAAGAGGCACATTGGCTCTAGAGGTTGGAGGAAGCGGTGCGTGAAGCACAGGAGCGAGAAAAAAAACCTTGAAGCGAGAATGCAGGAGGAAATCAGAAGGCAAGTTCAAATAGCAGTGAGTGCAAGCAAGCAGGCATCAGAGCTAGGAATCAACATTAGCCAATCTGTTCAGTTGAAAAGCAGCTGCGCTTCCACGGAGATACCAAATCAAGGGGACACAGGACTGCGCTTCCCAATGGATGACGTCACTGAACCTTGTACATCGTGTGAGCTACACATTCCGAAGGGGAATTCCACAATCAAGGTGGCTATCGGTCTTGTTAATCCTATCGACCGAACCAAGACACCAAGGATTCATGGGAATATAATCTAAGAAGGATATGCTACCATCTCGGTAGATAAAGCTGAAAAAGGTTTTATTGATTTGCCTCTTGACATTCCTGGAGGTGATGGCGAGAAGACTCTAGGAGAAGCAGAGAAGACATTCATTCTATGGCGCAAGCGCTACATCATCATTCCCGGGATGTCGGCTCCACCTCCTCCTGAACTACCTCACCATAGGTGCGGATGAAAACACTACATCATTAATTTATATTGGCTTAAATAATTAACAATCTGCTCATAATAATATGTCATTCCTTTTTTTGTAGCAGATCCTCCCCCAACCTAAATCCAATTGTTCAATCACCAGATCATCATAGTGCTCTGTACGATGACAATGTGTTGGAAGGCGAGGCTGCATCCACACCATCTCCAAGGAGGTCTCCAACGCCGCAGCCGCCACCTCCAAGGAGGTCTCCAACGCTGCTGCCACCACCTCCAAGGAGGTCTCCAACGCCTCCCCCGCCCCCGCCTACCAAGAAGCCAAGTACTAGCAAGAGGCCAGCCCCACAAACGAAGAACCAGTCCCCGCCGGCAAAGAAAGCCACCGTGAAACCAAGGGCTATTCCCAAAATAGTATCTGAAGAGAAGGAAGAAGTAACTGATGCATATAAAAAAGATATGTCCAGATTCTATGACAAACTTAAAAAGGGTCAAGAAGCAAGGAGAAACCCGGAGAAACCATACTTCTTCATAGCTCCAGATATTCTAAGAAAAAAGGTGGCTTCTTACCAGCAATAACAATGGGAATCTCGTAAGCCGTCTAAATCAACGTTAACGGACTATGACCGCACTCTCACCAAGTCAATTGAGGTGGCACAGAAAAAGAAGCGGGCAGGGAAAGGAGTTGCACAACTCGGACAACAATCGCACCAATCAGTCCCCCCGCTAGTTGTTGGTAATGAATATGGTTCGAATTTAGGATTAATGCATCAGGCAAACATACCTCCGGATGTCGATTTGGATCACCTTGGTGAATTTATTGAAGAGACTGGTCTCGACCTTTACCAGATGTTTGGTGATGGAAACATTGAGAGTGCGGCGGAGGTTGATATTTGGAAGAAAAAATTTGTACTAGGCCAGAGTCTATATAACCCTCAAGCCTTATGTGATCTGGGGACGCAAATGTACCTGCTAAACAAGTGGTACATGCAGGCGTCTACCGGTGGAGACTTCTGCGTTGGTGTCAGAATTAGAGACGAACATTGGTTCCGTGGCGATGATGTTATGTATGTTGACTTTGCAGAATTTCATCAACTATGCCACCTGACCTCTCTGGACAAAGTTATCATTAGCTGCTATTGCCTGTAAGTAATAATTCTTTCGATCTATTATTAAACTCATCATATGTGTGTATATGCATATAAATTATCCTAACAAGTGCTATATATATGCAGATTTACAATGACAGAGCTCAGAAAGGAAGGCTGCAATGAAATTGGTTTTGTTGATCCCCATATAGTATTCAAAGACCCAGTTACTCCAAAGCCTAATTGAAAGTATGAGTCAGAGAGTAACCTCATGAACTTCTTAGTGAACCAACGCCACAAGAAGGATATACTCTTTCCCTACAACTTCAAGTGAGTGTTAATAATGTCGATCATCCTTAATGGCTCATATGTTGGTTCTAGTTAATTAATGAGTGTTATGCGTTATATCCTATAAACACATGCAGCAATCACTGGATATTGATGGACATCGATCTGGTGAAAAGTCACTTGATAATCTATGACTCGATGAGAAAACCACAACAAGACTACCAAGATATGATAGATATTATCCAGAGGTAATTTCGGTATCTCTAGCAACTATATATACACACAAACATGATAATTAACTATATCTGATGACGTGGCAAATTTTTTATTGGGCAGTGTTTGGAAAACCTTTATTGAGAAGCAACACATGGGAAAATGCAAAGCGCCACTGAATGTAATCCCTTTGAAAGTAAGTCCCCTAAATCGCATCATCTTTATTAATTAAACATATAGCTTTCACCAGATCACCAGATTGGATGATAAATCTTTTTCTCGTAAAGTGGTGTCTGAGACAGGAACAGGGGAACAACTACTGTGGTTACTATGTTTGCAAGTTTATCAAGGTGGTCTCCCAAAGAACTCCTACAGAGAGACTCAAAGTACGTTAAAAATACACTATATATTCATTTAATTATTATTATTGATTGTGTTACTATGTCTTTATATATATATATATATGTACATATATTAATTTATTTTCCTTTAATTCAAACCTGTAGGCTCGATGGTTGGAGGAAAAGGTCATACGGCAAGACCAAATCAAAGCAATTCAAGAGTCTATAGCCGGATTTTTTAATGACCAGGTCATCTATTCCAAGGGCGAGTTCTACTTCGACCCAACACTGCCATGGAAGCCAAGCTAGAGGATGAGAGGAAACTTATTATATCACAACAACTGTAATGCAATCTTTTGTAATATATGCACATGAAATAATATAATGTAAAATACACATATGCATGCATGCATGTAAATATATATATATGATGCATGCATGCATATATATATATATATATATATATATATATATATATATATATATATATATATATATATATATATATATATATATTTCTATGCTTGAATTGTGTGATTTAATACGTTCATTGTGCTTGAACCGAAACATATTATACGCGTGTATAAATGTATAATTAGCAGCGTACAATACGACTTCGAAAACCTATTTTGAAAAGAAAACAAAAAAATGAAAAGAAAAGAAAAAAGAAAAAAAAACCTTTAGTCCCGGTTCGTATTATCAACCGGGACTAAAGGATGCCGGCCATCGTGGCATGTCAGGAGGCACCTTTAGTCCCGGTTGGTGTTACCCACCGGGACTAAAGGTCCTCCTTTAGTCCTGGTTCCTGACCCGGGACTAAAGGACCCCATTTAGTCCCGGATGCTTGTTCCCGGGTCCCCACCGAGACTAGAGGGGGTTCCCCACCGGGAGTAAAGCTCTGTTCTCTACCCATGAAAGTTTAGAGGTGGTACCATCAAGGTTCTAAACTTTCATTTTTAGATTTAAATTAAAGTCCTTAAACTTGTCGCGGGCTCCACTATTAGTCTAAACAGGTTTTGACATGCTCAATGTCTTCAACAAGATCAACAGAACACCTGCACAAGTCTTCAGTGCGATACAGGATGAGGCAAGGGTTTGGATCCGCGCTGGGAACAAAGGCCTGGAAATGGTGCTACAATAGCCGGCGCAGCTACCAGGAGTTGCGCCAAACGGGCCAATAGTATAGATGATGATCTTATTTTAGTTGTTACAAGCATCGGCCATGTTCGCTTCTCTTATAATCCGTATTTTTCAGCTTGTTTTTTCAGCCGGAACTGTGTTTTTCTCTCACAACAAATCAGCCGGAACAGTGTTTCAGCTTGTTTTTTCAGCGAAGCGAACGGGGCCATCGTGTAAATCGAGCTCTTATACTGTAGGGGTGGCGTGGTTCTCACTTAAGTGTGAAACCGTGCAAAAATGGGTGCTCCTTGTGCCTTAAAGACTTGTAATTGCTCTCCTCTTATCAATGAAAGCTGGTAATGGATCTTTCGAGAAAAAATGTTTTGACATGCTCAATGCGCTGACGTGACATGCTAAGTGAACGTTAATATGGATCTGACCTATTGATCAGTAAGGTACCTAAACTTGCACAGTGGTGCCATCTTGGTCTCAAACTTCTAAAATTACATATCTACATCTCCGAACTTGCTAAACGAACAACACAAGGTAATTAAACTTATACAACTATGCCATCTAGGTCCCTAACTTTTGTAAAGTTGCATATATAAGTCTCCAAACTTGCTAATCGAGCCAGACCATGTTCAAATTAACATTGCTTGGATAAACTGCCTACATGGCTGCTGACTCGCACCAGTCATGTTAAGCCCACATGATGTCCGTCACTCTCATCTCCTTCCCCACTCCCTCCCGTGCTGCCATCGCCACTATCAGTTGCACCACCACAGCCCTAGCACCAAGTAGCAACAGTGAACCACCAATTCAAGCAGCAGAAGCAGCACCACCACTATGACTAAGTAACAGTAGCTGGCTTTTGGCGCTTCCACTTATCCTCCACATGCATGTCGAGCTTGGCCATGGCCAAGGCTGAAAGGCAACCGACCATGGGCGAGCTAGCACTACGCTAGATTTGCACATCATTGCCGGCATCATCACTGCTGGATTTATGAGAAACGTCAGTGATGTACCTTCACTGCCGGTTATGAGCTTGAAAATAAAAAAATGATTGGGGCTGGGCTAAAACCGGCAATGAAGGACCACATCACTGCCGGTTTGTGGCTTGAACCGGCAGTGTTTTGGCGGCCACTCATCACTGCCGGTTTAAGCCAAGAGCCGACAGTGATTGGGCTCTATCACTGTCGGTTCTAGCCAAGAACCGACGGTGATAAGCCTACAACACAAAAAGGCTGCAGTCATCCTCTCCTTCCTCCTCTCTTCCATCCTGAGAACAGAGACGCGCGTTTGGACCCTTCCCTTTATTGTTGCGACTGCTTTTCACCATGAAGCTAGTGCTTGAATTTTGAAGAATGGCTTGATCTTTTTGCTTTAAGGTTAGTAACAGACATCCACTCCTTTGATTTTGTTGCTTAATTAGCTTCGTTTTGATGGCTACATTACTTGATTCTCATTCTAGTTCTTTCTCCATTCTAGAGAGCACTTTTCTAATTGGACATTTGTGCAAGGCTCAAATTGTGGTGAATCCATCATCCAAACGGTTGGTGTCTATGAACACATTTAAATTCCTAGCTAATTATTCCATGGTGGTCAAGATCATCATTGTTAGTATGTGATGCTATAATTAGTTCTTAGAAGTAGAGTAGAATAGATGTTCTTCATTATTGCGCAATAATTATTTTTTACTACGATTTTCAATTTACAGGGCCGGGGCTACCAATTTTAATTTTCCAATAATTAGTGTACAATAATGTTTTCCAAAAATGGTACTTTTGAGCTACAATTGTTGTTCATGAAGCTCGATTTCTTATTAATTCTTTGTAATTACTGTCTCAGTATTTTTTTGTGCAGAGATGGATCGAGAGTGGATGCATCTGTCCCGAACGGACAAGCGGTACATACATAGCGTCAGCCAGTTTATCACCGATGCCAAAGCCCATGCTGGGAATGGGAACCCTATCTTCTGCCCATGAAAAGATTTCAAGAATCATATGAACTTTCGTCAAATTGAGTCTATACGATCGCACTTGATTACCAGGGGGTTCATGCCAAACTATACGATATGGACTATGCATGGTAAGGTTGGTGTGAATGTTCTGCAGGAAAACGATGATGATGTGGACATGCCTGACGTAGCCATCCACGATGCTGACGAGGAACCAGTTAATAATGTGTTTAGGAACACGCTAGCTGACGGCACCAAGGATAACGATGGCATTTCTTAGCTGCTACGTAATATAGAGACCGGATGTCTTAGTGAAAGACAGCTGAGAAAGCTAGAGAAAATGAGACAAGATAGCAAAACACCATTGTATATGAATTGTCCAATGAGCAAACTGGAAGCCGACATCGTGCTGTTAGAGTTTAAATCGACAAATGGATTAAGCAATAAAGGCTTCGATCAGTTGTTAGGTATAATAAGGAAAATTCTCCCAGAAAAAATGAGTTGCCAGAAAAGACATACTTGGCCAAGCAAATGATCTGCCCCATCGGCCTCGAGGTTAAAAAATCCATGCGTGTTCCAATGATTGCATATTGTACCGTGGAGAAAAATACAAAGACTTGGACAAGTGCCCCAAGTGTGAAGCTCCACGGTACAAGGAAGGGCCGTCAAATGAGGGTACCAAGACCAGAGGCGGTCCCATAAAGGTCGTTTGGTATTTTCCTATAGCTCCCTGGGTGCATAGGCTGTTTGAATGTGCAAAGTCAGTCAAGCTGTTGCGCTGGCATGGCAAAGAGCGTAAGAAAGATACAATGATAAGGCACCCCGCCGATGGGCATGACTGGAGGACTATCAATACTATGTTCTATAAGGACATCGGTGGAGAGGTAAGGCACCTTTGGTTTGCTTTGAGCACAGATGTGATGAATCCTTTCGACTAGGTTAGAAGCAATCATAGCACCTGGCTAGTGACGCTCTGTATATACAACCTTCCACCTTGGGTCTGTATGAAGCAGTCGTATATCTAGATGCCACTACTGATCCAAGGGCCAAGACAACCTGGGAATGACATCTATGTGTTTCTGGAACCAGTGATCGATGAACTAGTGGAGATGTTTGAAAAGGGTGTGCTGGATGTTTGGGACGAGTACAAAAAGGAACATGTCACTATCAAGGGAGTACTTATAGCTACAATCATCGACCTGCCAGGTCGAGGTTCGTTGTCCAGAGAGAAGACAAAAGGCTATACTGGATGTGTCGAGTGCTTGGACGACACCGATGTGGTAAATCTGCCAAATAACTCAAAGATAGTTTATATGGGACACCATAGGTTCCTACCTAAGGATCACCCTTACCGCATGAACAGAAAAGATTTCAATGGTACTATTAAGAAACGCTTAGCTCCAAAATATCGAGACGGGCCTACGATACTTTGAGAACTCAACAAACTAGAGGTTGTCCTTAGGAAGGGGGACAATGCAGTAGCAGCGCCTGATGGGACCATTTGGAAGTAAAAATTGGTTTTCTGGAAACTACCTTACTGGCCATTTCTGAGTGTATGCCACTATCTTGATCCCATGCACATCACTAAAAACGTGTGCGCTAACACTCTTAACACCTTGATAGACACCAGGGGGACATCAAAGGATTCACTAGCCACACGCCTGGACATGCAACACTTGAGAATCAGGAAGGAGCTGCATCCTGTGGAGCTAGAGAATGGCCAGTTCGAACTTCCGGTTGCGTCATGGACATTGAAGAAGAAAGAAAAGCGTGCGCTTATTTCTTTCTTCAATGAACTCAAAGTCCCGACAGGCTACTGTGCGAACCCAAAGAGGCTAGTGAACATGAGAGAACTCAAGTTCAACTATGGCCCTATGAAGGCCCATGGCTGTCATGTCATTATGACTCAGCTGCTCCCTATTGCCCTACGTGGTATCCTCCCCCCAAAGGTCCGCGCCCCAATCATAAAGCTTTGCTCGTTCTTCAACGCGATCTCAAAAAAGGTCATTGATGTGTCCACGCTAGAGCAGCTGCAGCGGGACATAGCCGAAACTCTCGTTAGGCTTGAGATGCATTTCTCGCCGACTTACTTTGATATCTCATTGCATCTGCTCATTCATCTTGTTGACCAAATTAGAGCCCTTGGCCCAATGTACCTGCATCAGATGTTCCCTTTCGAAAGATTGATGAAAGTTTTCAGGAGGTATGTTAGGAACAGATTCAGGCTAGAAGGGGGCATGGTTGAAGGATGGTCAACGGAGGAGGCCATTGAGTTCTACACATATTATCTGGACATCAAAAGGGTCAGAGTTCCAGAATCTCGTCACGAGGGAAGACTACATGGCAAAGGAACGATTGGGGAGAAATCTGTTACAGTAGACGACCATGTTTCTTTCAGACAGACACAGTTCGCTGTTCTCTAGCAAACCGAGGGATGTGATAAGCGCCCAATTCAGTGCCGTGCGCATCTGTTTAGAGGCACTTCGACGAGTTTGCTATGATGTGCCTGATTTCTCGCACTTCAAGGCACTTGCTTTGAATGCTGATGATATCCCCGTCCTGCAAGCAAGCGAATGGTTTGCGAGCTACAACCGTGCGGATGTGGTAAAATGGTCACTTATACCTAACTCGTGGTTATTTGTTGTTTATTATTGTAATAACATTCTCTAATTTTTTTTCTTTTTCTCCGCATGCAGATTGCGCTCCAGGACCTTACCTATGCTGCATGTGGCTTGTGGGCCGTTCTAGACCAAGCTACGGAGCAAGTCGGGTACGATTGGGACTTCTGCAATGGTAACCTCAACTAGCTCAGTGTAGAAGGACGCCAGTACTGCATAAGGATTACTAACAGGGGCAGTGGTCGTTTAGTAGGTTACATCTATGGCCGACCATTCTTTTGGTATTGTGAGGCACGAGAGAGTGCACTCATACGGGCATTGGACTTCATCGATACAAGCGGATACATAATCCGTGACATCAATTACCATATATGGCTACAGAGACATGTTAGTGTGCGTGGCCCGATCGAACCCGGCAGTGATTCCGATAGTAATTAATGTTTATTAGGTTGTTTTCAAGGTCGTAGTTTAATTGGGTTCCAATTTTAATTTGTACGGCTCTGTGTGTTTAATTATTATCATGCATGTAATTCGTGAAACATTTGTTGGGCAACTGGAAATATACATTCCAATGTCGTATTCGTCTCAAACTTTTTCTTAGGCTTCCACGTGCCACGTGTGAAGGAAACACATAGTTTGGGATTTTCCGGAGATGGTTTACTACTTTCTGAGGTTTAATTGAATTTCCGCGCGACGACACCGTTTAATTATAGGTTGAACCGAGTCTACCCACGAAAAGATCTGGAATGGTGCCAAACTTTTACGCAGGCTCTAATGTGCCCTAGGGATAAGAATTTTGTGGAGGTGGATGATAAAATCTATTGGGTCCAAGATGAAATTCACCCTCTTTTGTCTCATTCGGCATAGAGAAAAATATAATAAATAAAAAAAACTGATCAGAAAAACCTTAGATCCTGTGTGGGGTCTTAATTTGGGTGTACATGCTTGCCAAAAAAATTTCAAGCCATTTCGATATCGGTAGAGTATACATGCTTCACAGAGGTACATGTGCCTTTTCATCGAACCATGACTATACACATAGGTTATCAAGGTTTCTGTGGTTCATAGGCATTCCGGTGTCGTATTCATCTCGAACTTTTTCTTAGGCTTGCACGTGCCACGTGTGATGGAAACACCAAGTTTAGGATTTTCCGGAGATGGTTTGCTACTTTATGAGGTTTAATTGAATTTCCGCGCGACGATACTGTTTAATTATAGGTTGAACTGAGTCTACCCATGAAAAGACCAAGAATGGTGCTAAACTTTTACATAGGCTCTAATGTGCCCTAGGGATAAGAATTTTGTGGAGGTGGATGAAAAAATCTATTGGGTCCAAGATGAAATTCACCATCTTTTGTCTCATTCGGCACAGAGAAAAATATAATAAATAAAAAACTGATCAGAAAAACCTAAGATCCTGTGTGATGTCTTAATTTGGGTGTACATGCTTGCCAAAAAAATTCAAGCCATTTCGACATAGGCGGAGTATACATGCTTCACAGAGGTACATGTGCCCTTTCATCGAACCATGACTATACGCATAGGTTATCAAGGTTTCTGTGGTTCATATGCATTCCAGTGTCGTATTGGTCTCAAACTTTTTCTTAGGCTTGCACGTGCCACGTGTGAAGTAAACACCTAGTTTGGGATTTTCCAAAGATGATTTGCTACTTTCTGAGGTTTAATTGAATTTCCGCGCGACGACACCGATTAATTATAGGTTGAACTGAGTCTACCCATGAAAAGATCTGGAATGGTGCCAAACTTTTACACAGGCTCTAATGTGCCCTAGGGATAAGAATTTTGTGGAGGTGGATGAAAAAATCTATTGGGTCCAAGATGAAATTCACCCTCTTTTGTCTCATTCAGCACACAGAAAAATATAATAAATAAAAAAACTAATTAGAAAACCCTAAGATCCTACGTGGGGTCTTATTTTGGGTGTACAAGGTTGCCAAAAAATTTCAAGCCATTTCAACATAGGAATACATATGCTTCTATTTATTCAGTATATAAAAGAAATTTTTTAATATATATAAACATCACTGTCGGTTTCAAGAAACCGACATTGATGAGAATAAACCGACAGTGATGTTGGTTATCACTATCGGTTTTTTTTGAAAACCGACAGTGATATATAAAAAATTAAAAAAATTGTGCCAGCCGTCGGGTTCGAGCTCGGGTCTCGGGCTGCAGAGTTAAGAGACTTAACCGTTGTGCTAGTATAGGATGTGTGCCAAGGGTTATTTATTTTTTCCTTTTGACCTTTAGGCCGCTTAAGAAATTATAAAATAGAACAAAAAAATTAGGCCGCCTAGGACTCGAACACGGGTCTCGGGGGCTAAGTTGAGGGGTCTTAACCGTTGCGCCAGTAGGAGGAGTTCGAAAGAAAACTAAAAGTTATCCTACTTAACACCTAACTGCTACACCACTTCACTGCTGGTTTGGAGAATGACTCGGCAGTGATATACCCCCATCACTGTCGGTTTATAATCAAAACCGGCAGTGATGAGCTATTTTCCGAAGTAAATTAATAATTTATAAAATAGAACAAAAAAATTTGGGCCGCCTAGGACTCGAACACGGGTCTCAGGGGCTAAGTTGAGGGGTCTTAACCGTTGTGTCAGTAGGAGGAGTTCGAAAGAAAACAAAAAGTTATCCTACTTAACACCTAACTGCTACACCACTTCACTACCAGTTTGGGGAATGACCCGGCAGTGATGTACCCCATCACTGTCGGTTTACAATCAAAACCGACAGTGATGAGCTATTTCCCAAAGTAAATTAATAATTTATAAAATAGAACAAAAAAATTTGGGCCGCCTAGGACTCGAACACGGGTCTCGGGGGCTAAGTTGAGGGGTCTTAACCGTTGCGCCAGTAGGAGGAGTTCAAAAGAAAACAAAAAGTTATTCTACTTAACATCTAACTTAACACCTAACTGCTACACCACATCAGTGTCGGTTTGGGGAATGACCCGACAGTGATGTACCCCATCACTATCGGTTTACAATCAGAACCGGCAATGATGAGCTACCTGTATAAAAGAGGCGCGGGTTGAAATTATCTAAATTCATTTCAACCCCGCGCCAACCCCTCCCCCTGCGCTATCGGAGCACCACCCCGCGCTGGAGAACCACCCCACGCCGTCCACCGCCCCACGCCGGAGCACCGCCCCATGCCGGAGCACCATCCCACGCCGGAGCACCGCCCCACGCCGTCCACCACCCCCAAGCTAGAGCACCGCACCATCCGTGCCCTCGTTCCTCTTCCATGACGCCGGCCGTGCCCCTCCTCCACGCCTGCACTCCCACCGCCGAGGCCTTCAGGAGCGCGTGGACAGCTGCTTTCCCACCCCCACGGTGAGTGCGTGGCTCACTGCCCACTATGTGTCTGATGAAACGTCCCATGGTGTTGCTGCTTACTTGAATCAGTAGAGGTGTTGCTGTGAATCAATAGAGGTGTTGCTGCTTACTTGAATCTAGTAATACTTATTTTGGGGGAACGTTTGTGTAACACATTTTTACCAATTCACTTCTAAGAAGAAAAAAGTTGACTTATGTCTACATTAAGTGATAGTATGTGATTATGTTTCTTAGCTATTCGTGTACTGCTGGTCAGTGGCGAAGCTAGGGCAAAATGATTGGGGGTGCACCGCTTAATTCATAACTACACTAACCGATATGATGTTCAATAAAAAATAGCATAACTAATGTGCAACTACCATATTTTAATATCAAATTCGACTTCTAGCAATAGAGATGAGATTTTGGTCCAAACATAACACTCACCATTTAACAAAAAGAAAAATACATTGATCACTTTAGTGTAGTCATCATTGATAGAATCCCAAAATCATGAACAAAACATGCCCCATTTAGCATAATATGTGATCCAGGAGACCATGATGAAGATCCCACTAGCCTAAAAGGAAAGAAAACAGATAGGTTAGTTATTTAGCAAATAAACTATAGAATTTTTCATTAATAGTAGATGCATTGCATTACCTATCAGAGATCATATTTACGCCCTTTTCCTTCCATTGTCATGAAACGTCGAACCACGACCTCATTGGTCACTTTCATCATTTCTTATTTCTCTAGATAGCAAATAAGTCTATGACTCAAGTGTTGATCACCCATGCGATTAGACAAAGTTGTTTTGACAATCTTCATTCCCAAAAAGCATCTCTCAACTATTGCAGTAGCGACAGGCAATACTAGCAAAGCAATGCACATAATAAGCTGTTTTACTTTCTCTCATGATCAATGATTCCAAAATTTTCATTTGAAATGTAACCTGGATTGCTTGGAGGATGAGTAACATGCTTTTATTTGCATTCCTAGCAACCTACTTCAATGTTTTGTTCGTTACATGCTAGGGTGTCCATGCCTGTCCAAAGTAAAGTATGCTTGCTTACTTGAGAAATTCACATGAGCACCCCTGTTGCTAACTATTAACCAATGACATATGATGTTGCATGCTAGCAAGTATGATTACTAAACCACATTGATCTCCGAATAATAAACAGTCCCATTATTTAGGTTTTTTTTATCATGTCAAGGATAAAGAACATTAAATAGATTTAGTTTGGCCATATAACTTGAATAATAACTCTTCTTCAGTGAGTTACCATTACCACTTACCATATGCCTAATTTACTTAAATGTATAGGCAACCATGGCATGGTATGTAGTGCATGTTGGTCACATGCCTGGGATTTATCGAACCTGGGAAGATTGCTATGCTCAAGTCAATCACTACCCTAGTAATTTGCACAAAAAGTACAACAGAGAAGCTGAAGCTTTGAGGGCCTACTATAGTCATCCAGCCTACCTTGCAAACCATGGGCAACCGGCCTACTATGGTCCAATGAATGCAAACCATGGCCATCCGCTGGCACTGGAGATTGAAGAGAAGCCACCTGCCGGAGATGTGAAGATTAGGAGAATTGCTCCTTGGTCTTGGAAATATGTCATGCTTTTATTTATGGCTATGGTCATTGCTTTTATTCTTTGGAAGTTGATGTAGGCTTAGTTTCGTAGAACAGTAGGTGGACTTTGCTGTATGTGGTCAATCAAACAATGAATCTGTTCTAGGTGAACATATGCTATTATTTGACTTTGTTGTATATGGACTTATTATTAGACTTTGCATTAAACATATTATATATATATGAACATATGCTATTAGTAGTTGTCAGCAGCCAAAACTAACCACGATCGTGTCACAGCCATGACTCATCGTCGCCTGTTACCCCATCGCCGAAGAACAGATCGGCAACAAGAAGCGGCTGATATCGCTAGGACGGGAGAGCCGCATGATCCGACAAACGGTGATGGTGCCAATCTGGATAGTGAGAATGAGCAGCCATGGACCCCGTCCAGCCTGCTCGATCTGGGTCAAAATGACCAAGATGGCCAGGTAACTTTGGTATCATGTGACTATGTAGCCACACACGCTAATCAATTGAGAGGGTCATAGCTTACTTGGTGTGTCTAGTAGGAGCCTTCGCCGGCCGAGGAGCCAGAGGGTTCGTGTAGCAGGAAGGCCAGATCCAAGCGCGACATGTCAAAGATTCTTGTTGGTAGGAATGCACACTAGCACATTACTAAGTTTGATGAATTCGGGGATCCACTCTCACCACCTATAGCTTTGACAAAATACAAGACTATCCTCGGGTTACTTGTTAGGGACTTCATCCTGATTAGGTATAGGAAGTGGATTGGGAAAGATGATGACCCGTGGAGGGTTCTCAAAAGTGAGAAGGATTACATATGGGATATCAAGATCCCAGAGTATTTCACTTTCCCAACGGAGTATGACAAGGAGTTAGTCAAGAAAAAAGCAAAAGAAATCATGGGGACATGCTTCAAGAATTTCAAGGGGACATTGTACAAGAATTTTGTCCTCCAAAATAAAGAGCCAGATTTTGATGGTGGACAGTTTAGCAAGCAGAAGGACTTTTGGCAGGATTTCAAGGAATATAGGTTATTCAAGGAGTACTTAGAACTGAGCAGTAAGAATAAGGAGAACTCGCAGAAAGCGATGAATCCTCATCATCTCGGCTCTCATGGCTACGCCAAAAAGATGCCAGAATTTGAAGCAAAACTTGAAAACATGGATCACCTTGCTGAGGAAGGCGTTCAGGTTGAGACCACCGATTGGGAGCCAAGATCGGTAATATACTGTATGGGGAGGAATGTACGCCACGCAGAGGATGGGAGCTTTAGCTCCACAAATCAACCCATGAGCGAACTCATCCAGAGGATCTTTCAGGTAACTGAGGAGGTGAGGCAAGGGACTCGCACTTCTAATAGGGAGAAAGACGTGCTCACCCAAGCACTCGGAACCAAGGAGCACCCTGGTTGCACTAGAGGAACCGGTGTTGTTCCTTGGAAACTAGCATTCCCCCAAGAATCTAACCCTTACCGGAGCCGCTCGAGGGGTAGAGCGTATCAAGAGGCAGAGTATTTGAGGTGACTAAAAGAGATGGAAGAAAGAATGGATGCACGGATTAAGGCGACTGTTGAAGCATGAGTCCAGCAAATTTTGTTGTCCAAGGGGTCAGGAGTACCACAAAACCCTACTCCTTCTGCCTTTGGCCCACAGTTTAGGGGTCGCAGTAGCTGTAGAAGATGCGAATGTGCCTCATCCGGTGGACGGCATCACTGAACCCATCAATGTCAAGTTGTACACCCGTTAGGAATGGACAAAGGACAAGGTGGCACTTGGCCAGGCCTGGCCTGTGGGAGATGGGACCATTAATGGCCACCCAATTCGACAGGGGTACACTCGTGTCACCATTGATAGAATACTTGATAAGAAGTTTAACAAGATACACATTGAGTACCCCGTAGCGGAAGACAGGCCAAAACTTGGTCATAACAAGGGCTCTCAAGTGGCCTGGCGCAAACGCTTCATTAAGCTTAACCACCAATTGTCCTCTAATGATGAGGACGATTGCGAGTCTTCGCCCACCCACGATGATCACTCACCATCTCCCAACAGAGATCACTCAGCTCCTCATCCCTTGCCATCACCCCCGAGAAGATAGAGGTCTCTTTCTATTCCTCCTCGTCCGACTCAATCTTCATCAGCCCCGAGAAAAGAGAAGACTCATACTCCTCCTCCTCCATCTTCATCAGCCCCGAGAAAATAGAATTCTCGTAGTCATCCTCCTCCTCCTCCACCTCAGCCCAAAACAAGATCAAAGGCATCCTCGTAGTCGTAGAAAAGGTCCTTGGATTCGGTCGCTAATGCTCCCAAAGTGGACCAACAAAAAAGAAAAAGGTCATTCAGTGGCAGCGTTACAAACTTGATGGAAGGAAAATTTACAGCACACATCTCGAAGGAAGATTGTATTAGTTTCTTCAATCTCTGTGCCTCACTGCCTTTGTTTTTGTTGAAGTCCGAATTTGAAAGGCAAACACAGAATCAGTACGCTACAACAGAGCCGATGAAATACACAATGAAGATTTAAGGAAGATATAGAAGTTCGTCAAAGACAACCCCGAATTAACCATGGAAGAGGTCGCGACCATCTATTATGATGTACAAGGGACGGGAACACCGGCAATGAAGTATGAAAGGGGCAATCTTTTAGTTCCCAATCACGAGTATAAAAATTTGACAACATATATGCGCCAGTTGCATGAATATTACATGGCTCAAACAACAGAGACGGAGGACTTTTGTTTTGATGTTATTATCCGTTCGCCACATGTTTTTAATTATCCTGAAGAAGAGAAATTCGATGTCGAGTGGGAGTGCTTGTTCCAGCTATACCAGAAACGCTCTCTCGATACACAAATGTTGACGTTGTGGACTATGTAAGTACCCTACACACATGATATTACAATTAACTACTCTCTCGGGACACAAATTGTTAACTTTTGAGCACTTCCCATGATTTTATGTAGGTGTATAGCAAAATTTTGCATTCTAAAAAGCAAAGGGGATAACATAGGCTTCTTGGACCCCTTGCGAGTCAATGAGAAGACATGTCTAGGCCTCCATGATGTGACGTGGAAGACCTGAAATAGAGATTGATTGTTGTTTTCGACGAATTCAAGATGAAGAACAAAACCCACATACTTCTAGCCTACAACTGCGAGTATGTGTTCTCGGCTTTTAATTTTATGCTTCTTTTTTCGTTAAGATTATTCGATAATTAGGATTCTATGATTGCAGCCACCATTTTGTCTTCATTTGTGTTAATCTTGCCAAAAATCTGATCGGGGTGTGGGACTTGAAGAAAAAACCATTTCATCATCTGGATGCACTAGTGGTAGTGCTGAATTAGTAAGCGATCCTAATAACATATTATTTTCTAATCACACATACCGCTTTCTAATGTTTCTCCTTTTAATGTTGCTTAGTGTCCGAAGAAGACATATCGGTGGGACGCAAGTCCCATTCAAGGTTGTCGAAATGGAGGGGAAGTACCTAAAACAGCCGGGGGAAACAATGAATGCTGGTTTTATGTAATGTGGGCAATGCTTCGCTACATTGGCGGGAAATCAAAAGAAGCCAATAAGTTGGTGTGTATAATCCCCATTTCATTTATGTCTATTAATCATTCAACAAAATGATTTACTGATTCCTCTTTGGATATCATCTTTTTTGAACGACACACAAGAAATATAACCACGAAAGGCTGTTAGACATGGAGATCATCGCGCTTCAATCAGAGCTGGCAAAATTCATCTTAGCCGAGGTATTGGAAAAAGATGGAGTATTTTCCATTGCACAATCCGTGAAGTTCAAGGACCAGTATGGTCCAGAGCGGCTCGCCAGATTATTGTAAGAAGTCCAAGAAGCATTGCACAATCTGTGAAGTCTGAGAACATTTCTTTTTTATTTTGAGAGATCGAGATCTTGATAAGAACATTTGAACTGTAACCGTAATATTTGTAATGTTTAATATTGATGGACTTGTCATCTAAGTCGCGTATATAAAGTGAAACCCGATTCCACGAAAAAATATAAATTAAAATAAATTATAAAACAATAAAATACGAACGTGACATCACTGCCGGTTAGCAGAAACCGGTAGTGTTGTCATAAACATCACTGCCGGTTAGCAACAAACCGGCAGTGATGGCGCTGCCGGCTGGAGCCACAAACCGACAGCGTTGGCTTAGCCATCACTGCCGGTTCTTGTCACAAACCGGCAGTGATTCGTATGATAACACTGCCGGTTCAAACACAAACCGACAGTGTTGGTGGAAATGAACTCTACCGGGTGGTCTTATGAACCGGCAGTGTTGGTGGAACTAAACTCTGCCGGTTGTGTAAAGAACCGACAGTGAAGTTGAAGAACACTGCCGATTTATAGGAACTGATAGTGATAGCTTACCCTCATCACTGCCGGTATGGTTGTGCCGGTTCAAAATTCGGTAGTGATGGGGTATTTTGAACCGGCAGTGAAGTGCAATTCTAACGTAGTGTAGGCTTGCCGCCCTTGGCTTCGATGGTGGATGAATCCATGCTCCACCAAACCTTGCTATATAGTGGATGCTACTGGACCCAGGGTAGGGAGCATTGTTTGAACGGGCACCGGAGGGAGCGGGGAAGGAGATGAGAGGGGATGACATATGGGCCCACATGTCAGGTGCCTAGTTAGTAGCCATGTAGACGATTTATCGTAAACAACATTAATTTAAACCTAGTGTGTCCCAATTAGAAAGTTTGGGGACCTATACTTTAGTTTTAGAAGTTAGGGACCTAGATGGCACTGCTCTACGTGTTTAGGATTTTTGTGTGTCCTCTTTAGCAAGTTTGGGACCTAGATATGCAATTTTGGAAGCTTGGCACCTAGATAACATCAAAGTGCAAGTTTAGGTACTTGACCAAACATGTTAGATATATGTTAACGATGAGTCAACATGTCACATAATATGCATTGATGAGCGGGTTGAAACTCACTTGGACTAGATTGAAGTCTGGAACAAGTTTAAGAGCCAAGAAAATAAAAAAATGGAAGTTTGAGACTTGATGTCACCGTCTCTTAAATTTTGGGGACCACCAATGTATTTTACTTAATGTCACCGTGATCGGAGGAGGCTCGCCGTCGTCGTGACCGAGGGGGCACCACCAGTGAGAGGAAGGCGTGGCAGCAGGCACCGCCGGTGTGGGTGAGCCCTGGCCTGCCAGGTACCACATCTGTGGGGATGGATTTGAGGAGAGAGAGTATGATGGGAGAAATGAGAGATAGGGGTTTGGGGTATATTTAGGGCCCCTTTGGCTGAGTTCCTGCCTGCTCCAGCTCCTGCACTATAGCATCATTGTAGCTGGAGCAAGGGGAGCCAAAAAAACTAGCTCCCCCGGCTCTATGAGAGAAAGAGAGAGAAGAGAGAAAAAGAGCTTATGTGAACAGTATGTGAACCGTAGCTATGTTAGAGAAGCTAGAGCCAGTGAGAGCTCCACCATAGGGAGCCTTGTATATGGTGAATGATGGAGATTGGAGATTTTACAACTATAATGGGGACATTTGGTTCCCTTCCTAGGAGGACCCGGCCTGTAGCAGAGATACAGGCAGCAGGTGGCCAGGTGTAGGGTCGAGATGGCGGACTAGAGGGGGGTAAATAGTCATTTCTAAAATTTAATCACGCCGGCTAACCAAAACAAATGCGGCATTAAAACTATCGGTCTAGCCAAGACTACACCCCTCTATTTAATTTCACAGGCACCTTATAAAGATCCTAATTAGGCAACAAAGGTGCTGGGCTAGCTAGATCTCACCTAATCAATTTTAGAGCAAGGTCACACAAACCTATGCACTAGTACTTTGCACAACCAAGGGAGCTCCTATACAATCTAGTAAGTAAAAGCACAAACCTCCTCAGCTCACTAGCAATGTTCAATAACAAGGCTACACAAGCCAAACTAGAGAGCGCAAATTACTTAGCTACACAAACTAAGCAATGTAACTAACAAGGTTACTAAAACCAAATTAGTTACGCAAGGGAGCTACTTCTATGCTACACAAGCAAGAAGGTAACTAGCAAGCTACATAAGCCAACTAATTACTAGAGCAACTACACAAGCACAATGTATAAGAAAGTACATACAAGCTTGTGTATGGAGAATGCAAACCAATGGGAAGACAAGGATGACACGGTGATTTTATCTCGAGGTTCATGTGCTTGCCAACACGCTAGTCCCCGTTGTGTCGACCACTCACTTGGTTGTTCGGCGGCTAATTGGCATCATCCGCCAAGCCCACATGTTGGTAGCGCAAGAACCTACCCCAAAAGTGAGGGTAGGTCAATCACACGCTCTACTAGAGTTGCTCTTCGCGATCCCCGTGGGGTGAGCACAATCCCCCTCACAAATCATCCTCCGGAGCACCACACAATCTTCATGCATGCTTCAATGGAGTCACAATCCACCAAGCTATCTAGGAGGTGGCAACCTCCAAGAGTAACAAGCACCACTGGCTTGCAACTCGATCACTTAGTGCCACTCGATGCAACCTCACGATGCAACGCACTAGAATCGCTCACTCACTCAATCGGATGATCACACTCAAGCACAAGTGAGTTAGAGGGCTATTCACAAAAAAAATTGAGTTAGAGGGCTCCTAAGCACCACCACATAAGGCACCAAGGCTCTAGTGTGCTCAGCTGCCAGCCCAAGGCCGGCCACCACTTCTATTTATAGGCCCACGAGCTAAACTAGCCATTACCCCTTCACTGGGCTGAAATCACAGCGATCGGACCCACCGGTCGTGATGATCGAACGCGCTAGGCCCTATGTCCGATCACTCTTGGTCGTCCACGTGTCGCCTGCGTTTGACCACGGTCGCTCGATCCTAACGGTCGGCTTCCTTCGCGCGCGTGTTAAGTTAAGACCAGACGCGCCGACCCGAGGAGCGGACACGCCGATCAGCGTTGGAGCACGCACACGCGCGCGCACCAAGGCCACGCCATGACTGAACGCATTGCTCCTCGAGGTCACCCAGCATCAAGTCACATCCAGTAAGCATCCAGAGGTGAAAATTCATGACCGGACGTATTAGATCATTGATGATCGGACACCACCCTGCATCTGATCGCCTCTGGCCACGCGCACTCGCATACGTCAGCGTACGTCAGCCTTCACTGGACGCACCTTCAGCGCGTCCGTTTACCACTTTGCGCCAGCGTCTGGTCATCTCCATTGACCCCTTTTTGCCTCCTTTTCTTCACCGAGTTGTTCCACATCACCTCCAACTTCTTCTCCTTTGCAAATGTGCCAATACCACCAAGTGTACAACACCTTATGCACATGTGTTAGCTTTTCACAAACAATTTCAAAGGAGTTAATCACTCAATTCACCACGCCACTCGATCCTAACACATTTGCAAAGTTAGATCGCTCAAGTGACACTAGATGATGACTGACATGCAAACAAGTTTGCTCCTCTTGATAGCACGACCATCTATCCTAAACCCGGTCATAAACTTCTCTACACACCTACGACCGGTGAAATAAAATGCTCTACAAATATACCTTTGCCTTGCGTATTCCATTCCATCTCCTCTAATGTTGATGCAACACATGCACCAACCATATCACAAATGATATGATTCACTTCATATCATCACATGATTGTATTGGTTCATTGATCTTGACCTCACTTGCTCTTCATCGTTGCTTCGGTCCATCGGCGCCTAGTCATCACTCAACTTGCCCTTCACACTTGCAACCGGTCCATCAAGCCAAGCCTTGTCCTGATCTTCTACACCTTAGTCACATGACTCAATGTCATGTCTCATATGCAATGAGCTCCTTCATCACATGTGTGAGCCTTGCAACATATCCAAGCCATTTGACCTCCATGTCATGTATTGCTCACACACAAGTTCCTGTGGACTAATCACCTATGTATCTCACATTAAAAATAATTAGTCTACCTAAGGTTGTCACTCAATTACCAAAACCAAACAAGGACCTTTCAATCTCCCCCTTTTTGGTAATTGATGACAACTCTACAAAGATATGGAAATTAAGCACAAATGGATTCATGTTGCTTGCCCAAGCAATTTTACCATGTGTAAATTATTTTGGACAAGTACCATAAACCCGAATTGCTAGTATTAGCTCCCCCTACATATGTGCTAGAGTGTTTGGTTTGAAGCTCGCACATATGCATAGATTGGAATTGTGGGAGATTAATTACTACCAATGATGCTAAGGTATAAAGAATTAACCTTTGATGCGTGATACCAATCGGAGTGCACATTTTAACACCATCCTTAGCACCATGAATAGCTAGACAACAAATATACTAGAAACCCCGTGAGATCAACATTATAAGCAAGATTCTAGTACCACTTGTAAAAGCACAAGTCTAGCTCCCATCCTATGCATGCTAGTTATCATATCATCAATCAAGTTCTATAACTAGCATACAACACACAAGCATGCATATCAAATTTAAAAACTTATGCAATGCAAGCAAACACATGAATATGCACATATCAAATGCAATCAATCAAGGTTCATGAGCTTGCTCCCCCTACTTGTGTGCTTCTCTTGTCCAAGAATTTTGATCCTCCTAAATTCTTCAATGTTGCTCCCTCTTTATCCATATCCATGTCCAAATCCAACTTCTCGCTAATGCCTCTTGCATATTTCATATCTTTGTACCAATCTCTCCTCCTTTGTCATCAATTTCCATAAAAGGTGTGCATCACTTGATACAAAGGGTGCTACTAGGGATTGATGGTTGACACTTGAATCTTGCATTTTTTATGGACACCACTTCATATGTTGGAATGCCAATATTTGGATAGCTCTTGAGATACCACACATAGGAACTTTGACCTTGATACCAATTGGCGGGACACCTCCCCCTATGTCATAGCATGGGTCATCCACTTGATAAACTTGTGTTCTTGTAGATGAGGGAAGCATTCTTCATTTGATGATCACATAAAGGTTAGGATCACTTGTGGAACCACCATCTTGTATAGTTAATACCACATGTAGAGATGTGATACCACTTGAAACAAACAAACTAGATATCCATTTGCATTGTTGTATTGTTCTTGTACTTGAGGATCACTTGTTGTCACTATCATGAGCTTCTAATATTGACTTGAACTAAATTGATTTGCCTAAGTTTCCAAGTCCAGTTTGATCCAATGACAAGCTTCTTCACACCTCTTGCAAGGGTTATCTTGCCAATGTTTTACTTGTCACTTGTTAGCAATCCAAATTAAATCAAGTACTTGGGTTCACTAGCTCATGAACATATACTACCACAAGATCATTTAATCATTCAAGCAATAGTGGTAGACTTTTTATCTTAAAATTTTTCATTTGTGATGCATGATCCTAATAGGCATGTACTATATGCACTAATCGCATACTAGTAAGGAATGAAATGATCATGCATATTACAATGGTACCATTGCTTTCTTGGTGTAGAGGTGTCAGGGCTGTAACCCTGGGGTGTCTCAAGGCACCGATTAGTTAGCAGGCCATGTGGCCCATAATACAGCAGCTAATGAAGCCCCAAATGACCGAGGCCAAGCAAGATGGGGTCAGCCCTAACCCCTTCTGCCCACCTTAGTCACACGGCACTCGCAAGACGCATGACCTCTCCCCGTCACGCCCCCCAGAAGGGATGGGGGAGGTCGAGTGCAGCTAGGCGCGCCTACTTTGACAAGAGCAAGCATGCTGCACTAACCCCGCAAGGACCAAGGGGATAGTAGATACCTTGGCTAGGTCAAACACCATCCCTGCGCCATACCGCACCGACGAGACAACACTGCACCGCAGTGGCGACGGGTATGATACCCGCCGTCCAAATACGGACCGACTAGATGCTTGTACGACCCCACCCACTATGGGATGGAATCCACGACAAGGGGCTCAACGAATAGGCCATCTAGACCGGCAGAGTGCGCTGACCCTAATGATCGAGGTTGAGGCCCTCGGCCCCACAAAGCGACCAAGCGATAGATGACCCAGGGCAGCTACCTACTTTGGGTACGACGCCCCTAGGAACCAGGAGATGATGACGAAGGTCACGACAGACACCGCGTTACACAGGACGACTGACAAACCACCATCAAGGCTACAGTGCCACCACAGCCGACATAGTAGCGCCACATCATGTCCTACCACAACGTGGCCAGAAGACCATGACGATAGCCATGACCGAACGTGCACCAGAAGACGGCGTAGCTTGCAAGCCAAGTTAGCTATCCCCTCCCTTAGGCTCTTGACCCTTCGGTCAGGAGAACCTCCTTTTTGTACAAACCCTAGCCCCGAACTCTATATAAGGGTAGCCGGGGCACCCATCTCGGGGGGCATTCACATCCTCTACCATTCCATTTATTCACCATTGTAGTAGGGCTCCTGGAGCTTCTCTTTGGGGAGCCCTTCGCCTAGCATAGGATCTTCCACCATTCTTGCACCCCCATTGTAAGAACTTCAGAGCATTCAAGCATGGAACATGCACTTGATCATCTCTGAGACTAGACGTAGGGCTCCGACCTGAACCAGTATAAATCCTCGTGTCTATTGGATGCTACCATCGTCTTTCTAGAGCAGCGTGACAATCGTATAAGTTTACTAGTCGAGTTTACAAAACACCGATAGTTGGGGACAGTCGCGCATTCTCATTTCTTGAGAAGGCAGCGGTGCTCCTTTCAATGCCGGTGGACTCATTGGTGGAATGGCCCTCGGTGGCCGCATCCACCGCAAAAAATATGAGTTCACCAGCATCAAAGGGCCAGCACCCACGATCGCCTGCGGCTACGACCCAAACCTCTACCATAGTGATCCAGGACATGTAGCCCGCAGTGAACACACTCGTGGAACTACCTCTAGTGGTAGCATCCTAGAGTTCACCTACCTAGAGGGACCAGTACCCTCGCTCACCACCGGCCATAGCTAGGCCTCCCATACGGGAATCTAGAGGTCCACATCTCACAACAAACTCACCTAGGGAATGACCTCAACTAGCCACATCCTTTTGGGGAATCATGCGGTTAACCGCACCAAAGGGCCGACGCCCGCGTCTACCCTCAATTACGACCTGGATCTCCGTCCCGTAGGTCTAGATCCCACGGTCCATGGCGAACGCACTCTCGGAACTGCCCTTGGTGGCTACATCCCGAAGTGCACCCGTGTGAGCGGCCCAGTGCCCTGTTTCATTACTAGCAATGGTCGAGAGCTCCAGCTGGGAAACCAGATGGCCATGGCTCATGACGATCTCACCAGAGGAATGGCCCGCGGTGACCACATCCTTTTAGCAAACCACAAGATCACCCGAACTAACAGGGCAACGCCCGTCATCCGCTCATAGCCTATCCAGGCTATGCAATGAACTAGAGCACGCACGAACGATGAAACTCCCTGCCATCACTCAGCATCATCGTGAGTGACCCGACGGGTAGCTGGCGCCACACCACGTAGGGTCAAGCCTAGAACCAGGGTCTGATTCTACATAATAGGCAAGCTGCATGACACACCATGATGAACTATCAGTTGTCGCTTGGAGACGCATGCATCCAAGGAAGTGGGCTCCCCGAGCACACCGCATGCTGCGACGAGCGGACCGAACCACGTTGCACTCAAGACCAGCTCCCATAGCGATAGATCATGATAGTTCTTTGTCAAAAGCGGCAGCTACACCCAGAGATGGAGATGAGGCTACAGTGGCGACATCGAGCTAGGAGGACCCGGGCACTAAAATGCATGAGCCCTCCTGGCCGGAAGCTACGACAAGCCAAACACGAAGAGACCGTCCTTAGGGGTTCATGGGCCCCTCAAGGATATCGAGCCGACAAGGAACGGCCCAAGGCTGCCTGAGGGGTAGATCCTCACCAGCTGCGACCACTTAGAGCAGTTGAAAAGCGACCTCATCGGCTTATGGCCCAGGGACCACGACGGCTCCAGCGCAAGCAAGCGCTCGGGGGCTCGCAGTGCCTCGAGCAGCAACTCTGCCATGAACAGATGCTCGGGGGCTCAACGCATCCTGAGCTACGACAACCAGATCTACAACGGCTTCCGACACATCGGTCAGTAATGTTATCTCTGGCTCTAGCCGCTCTACCCAAACACATCCACATACACATGTAGGCTCACCCCTAGCTTCAGAAAACCATGACCAACTCACGGAACAGTGTGTTTGAGCACCCATCCAAGAGCCGCTTAGATCCCCGATTGACCCACTCTGGCTCACGCTAGCAGTCGAACATGAGTCACTCATGGGGGACACACGTGAGGCACATATATATGTCCCACGATGTAGCACTGCTTGTCATCGTCCCAGTGACCCCTTTCCCGAACATCTTCTAATCGCTCCCCATGCCATGACAAGCCGGCAACCCACATCCTAACCTCTCGCTCGGGTCACCTTGACCGACCCGACGGACAAGCTCCTAGGCGAGGTTAGGCACCCACGCACGAGCCTAGGAGGAAATGGGAAACCCCTCACTCAGGGCTAGGGGAGCAAAAGGAAGGGGGCCTCACATCATTTTCTTGCTTTCTTCTTGCATTGCGCCAGATCTACGTTCACCCTTCGTTGTCTTGTCGCTCCAATGGATCACGCACATTTTAGCCCCGTAGGCCAACCCTCAGGTTAAGATACGCATTTGTAGGCACAGACTTAGGGGGGTGAAGCACATTCCAATTCAAACAGAAAGTAAGTAAAAGAATGGCATAATGACAAGAAAATACACCAATCGCACCCTATGTGCAAAAGACCCCAAGCACCATCCGTCGTCAAACGAGAGACCTGCTTCGAGCTTCTCCACATGTACCTGCGATAGGACAGAACGGCAAACTATTTCCCAAACTCCTTACCGCAACGAGATGCCCCTCAGACCAAGCCTCCTGGACCAGCTCTAGGGCAAAGTCGGGCACTCATGCGAATGGGGAGCAAAAGGAAGCAAAGTGCCGCTCTGCCTGAGCTTGTAGAACGAGGAAAATCAAAGCCTACGTCCTCTGCTCGCTTTTTCCCCTTGCATCAAACCGGATCGTCAACCTGACCCTGATGCCTCGACCATAATGTTGGGCCGCATAACGTTCAGCTCTGCGGGCTAGCCCCCAGGCTAGAACAGGCACCCGTGCTCGCAAGGCTAATGGAGAAGGAGCACATTCTGACATGAACAAGAGGAACATAGGCGGCAACACGACAAGGTGGGATCACATGCCAACAACATCACATATGGGCGCAGCAAGCACCGTAACCACTGAGCATCCCTCAGCGTGTGTGACGCTCGAGTAAGTTGACCTACCATGAGCCGAAAGCACATGGTCGCATGGGGCTGACCCCGCACATTCAAGAAAAGAAGATTGAGCGAACGACCTCAGCAAGAACAAATCCCACACGATGAGCTCGATGAGGCCATAGTTAGCAGATGTGACTCACCTATAGAGCATTTGCGTTCACCCGAATGACCATGGTGGGTGCGTCACCCAGTCGAATGAAACCATCAAGAACCTCCTAAGGCTCCAAGAAGCAAAGCCTCCCCATCTGGGTCCCACGGCGGCCGCTCTTCCAGAAGGAAGACCAGCAGATGCACCGCCTCCCTTGATTGCAGTGACGTACACCACGCATAAACATGAATCACTACAGCCCGGCAGCAGCTTGTTGATGAGCCTAGCCAGGCAGAGCGATCTGCAGGAACCAACAACATAGAGCCCAAAGAGCATACCCACACGAAAGCAAGAAGAAGAAGATGTCCGCACAACTCGAAGAGGGACGAAGCAAGGCGCGACGCTACCAAGTCTAACCTACAGACACTCAGATCTCAAAAATAGGGGCGCTCCGAGCTGGAGCCCACGGGACAACCCCAGGGTAGGGCTATGCGGCCACAACATTTGAGTGACCAGACCAACAACGGTCATGGCTAGTCGATAGCACACAGAAGAATCAAATCCATAAGGCACAAGCTAGAGGAAACATCCTTGATTAAGAATTCTTCAAGAACCCCGGGCACACCCCAAGGCCATCATCCACCGCCATGAATGATCTCCTCCACATCCGTGGCGGCGACAATGGCGTTCAGAGAAGCGGCGAAATCACTGACCCGCGCCATTCGCTCCTCCCACCAGGCATGCTCCAGGAACCTAGGCGTCACCTGGTGAAGATTCACCCTAGTCCGCAGCAGCATGGTAGTAAGGGCAACACCGCCCCCTGCTAGATTCCTGCTACAACCACACGCTCGTAATCCTCCATAAGGAAAGCCTTCCAGAGATGGGCCTCCCCCGCCTCGTGGCGAGAAGCCACCAGCGGCTCCTCCAGCGCTGGCAACAAAATAATAAGAGGGTCAACAACCATGGAAGCCAACAAGAAACCATGAGGCGGAAGAGCTACACTCACCCACAATCCGGTCCTGGGTGTCGACGGCCACCACCTATGTGGTAGGAGCCTCCCTTTCCAAGCCCTTGAGAGCTACCTCAATGGTGCCAAGGTAGCCCTCCAACTGGTTGACCTCACGGGCAGAGTCGAGGTAGCGCTTGTGGGCCTGCTCTGCCGCACGGTGGACCTCACGGAACTCAAGTCGATGGATCAAAGAAGACAACAATGATGAGGAGTTTCACCCCACCTCTGACAGGGTTGCACCGCAAGCAGCGCCGGTGGCCCCTCTTGACACGGCGGGGAATGCGGCCCTAGAAGCGACACGATTAGCCCTGGTAAAATCCCAACCTCTAAACATCGAACTCAAACTCACCCCTACTCCTATAGAAAGACTCGAAGACATGGATACAACTTGCCACCCTCCAGTGACTCCTTCCAAGAGTGCCTACCGCAACCCATATCGATGACCCCAGAGGCCGGAATTACGGACACACGAAAGGAAGATGAGCGAGCAACAAGGCAGGAGACCTGAGACGAACACCTCACCAGTCGTACCGCCTGGTAGATTTATGGCCAGTAGCCACCATAGGTTTGTGAAGTACTCGCAAGTCCGATCACATTTATTAACCGCTTTCTCGTAGCACATGGGAGGTAGTCAGATGAAAGGTCGAGCTATGGACACCAACATGGTAGCGTATCCCAAGTAAACCTCATCTCTTTCATTATCTTTTGATTCATGCACACATGTTTTATGGCGCACAACCATTCACAAGAGGGCACCGCCAAGATGCAACATGGCTAGGGGAGGTCGACAACCCCCAGGCTCACACGCCAAGCGACCCTCCTCATCCACGACCCCGCATCGTGCTTAGGAAACCTTCTCTTGGGCCGGCCCTTAGAAGGGCTCTAGGCCAAAAAATGTATAGGGGCAGGGAGGAGATGTGTCCCTGTGGCTCTAATTGGTGGTGCAGAGCCACATGACCATCTATCCCTGTGTTCAAGTCATCCACTTCGAAGACTCCCGAGTTGACCCCCTCTGGGGGATGCATCTTGCCCTCTCGACGCTGCGGAGGTGGTTGGAGACCAACGGGATTGAAGGCCGACAATTTATGGCACATCTCACGTGAGGCACAGCCGAACACCATGTCAATTGGGGAGGATATCGGGTCCCACTCGAATTGCCCATAGACCCCGATGAGGCACACTGCTCCGACCGCATGGTTACTATGGACATGCCTCTCCCTGCGTGGGGCGAAATCAAACCCACAATGTATTATTCAAACGGCGGCGGGCCAGTACTTATAGGCCCAGGGGGACCAAGCAGCTCGAGACCCCCTCGTCGCATGGCGAACCACAAAAGGTCACGAATAGTAATGAATGCCCGCGTAAGGATGGAAAAGTCTAGACCTCCCTGAAGGCAGGGCCGATGTAGCGTCGACGAGACCACATGCCCCCACCTGGGTCACGGACCCCGATGAGCGGCACACTTACACAACAAGGCTCAGCAATCACATACCACTTCAATAGGACGGGATGGGGCACAACGTCCAACTATCGTCTAGAATACACAAGCCCGCAATGGGTCGAGCTGCGAAACATGGAAAAGCCATGACTACGAACTCACGCTCCACGCATGCATGCATCAGTGCTTTCACGACCACTTCATGATCACAAAAATGCTCGAGGGCTACTATCGGGGTTGTAACCCTAGGGTGTCTCATGGCACCGACTAGTTAGCAGGCCACACGGCCCGTAATACAGCAGCTAACGAAGGCCCAAATGACTGAGGCCAAGCAAGAGCTGAGCTGAGCAGACCAGGCGCTAAAGATGGGGCCCCGACCCCTTTCACCCGCCTTAGTCACACGACACTCGCAAGACACATGACCTCTCCCTGTCATGACCCCTAGAAGGGATGGGGGGAGGTCAAGTGCAGCTAGGCGCGCCTACTCTAACAAGAGAAAGCATGCCGCACTGACCCCGCCAAGACCAAGGGGATAGCAATCACCTCGGCCCGGTCAGATATCAACCCTATGCCATACCACACCGACGAGACAACACCGCACTGCGGTGGCGACGGGTACGATACCCGCCATCCAAATATGGACCGACTAGATGCTTGTATGATCCCACCCACTACGGGATGGGATCCACAATAAGGGGCTCAACGAATAGGCCATCCAGACCGACAGAGTGCCCCAACCCCAACGATCGGGGTCGAGGCCCTCAACCCCACAAAGGGACTATCGTCAAAATATCATCAGCAGTCCTCTGAGGGGTATCCCACGAAGGTAGATTGATCGACAGAGAGGTGTGTAATCGAGAATAAGAAGGCAACAAAGACACATGAGTTAGATAGGTTCAGGCCATCAGTATGACATAATACCCTACTCCCGTGGTCTGTTGGTTTGTATTGGCTATTGTATGATATTACATGAGTTTGGAGGGGGTCCCTGCCCGCCTTATATAGTCCCGGGGGGGGGGGGGGGGTAGGGTTACAAGTCGGTTAGATTTGAGAGATAACCGAAAAGTAATAACAGATTACAAGAATCTTGGGATCATACGTATCCTAACAGATCTCATAGTATCTTTAGGATATCTTCACGGTGTCTTGCGGGAGACGCCGAGCAGCGCCGTGCCCCGCAAGGCTTCGTCTTGTGGCCTAGGCCGCCCCTAGGGGCAAAGCCCATGTGGTCTGTCATGGGTATCCAGGGTTGTACCCCCTACAACTAGTCCCCGAGCACCTTGTACCCGTTGTGCAACGCCATCTTTAGCTTGTCCGAGCAGGTGCGAACAATGCTGAGCAGTCAAACTCATGGTCCGACCACTGTGATGAGTTGCTGAGTAGTAGTGAGCAGTCACCGAGCAACGTGAACCATCGCCGAGCAACGTGAACTATCGCCGAACAGCGTGAACTATCGCCGAGCAGCATGAACCATCGCCAAGCAGTGTAACCCAAGTACGGCTTGCCATAAGGGTGTAAGGAGCTCAAGTTTAGAAACAAAAATTTCTTCGTAGTGGACCAAGTGTGCCCACTTACAGTCTGATCACGAGAAAAGGAGATAGTCTTCTTTAGCTTCAAGAGGCGCGGAGTCTTCCAGAATAAAGCAAACACATTCACCGGAGGTGAAATGTGCCCACTTAGTCCCCGAGCCTAACAGTACATGACGTAGTCATGTGGTGCCAGGGTCCAAAATAGAAGAAAAGTAGAAGACCAGCCGAGCAGGCAGCCAGTCCTCGGGTGTAGCCCCGAAATGAGGAAAAGCACATTCACCGCAAGGTGAAGTGTGCCCACTTAGTCCTCGAGCCTAACAGTAGGTGACGTGGTCACGTGGTGCCAGGGTCAGAAACAGTAGCAAATCGAAGAAAGTCCCCAGCGTTGTGGAGAACCAAATCATAGAAATGGCACAAGTGAAAGTATAGGCGAAGTCAAACCATGGAGAAAAAACCAAAGTAATGGCTATACAGTATCGGTTACTGAGCCTCAATAAATGGTGGCGAAGTCGGTGAATATTCAGCGAGTAATAACCAATTGCGGCGATAAATGGGCGATACGGGCTGTGGTTGCGTGAAGGCCTAGGTAATGGCTCATTAAACCACTTCGGAGAATTCAGAGAATTCGGAGAGGCGCAAATCACGGGAATGGTTTCCCAAAAACCCTCGAATGCGAAACAGTAGAGGGACTACTTTATAACTGCACAGCCACACCCCACGCTCCCACCTTTGCCACTTTGCCATTTCATCTTCCTCCTCAGCCTTTGTGCTTCCCGATTCACATCCACACGCGCATCCGCCACCAGTCTCAAACTAGATCTAAGAAATGGCGCCGAAGAAGGAAGCTATGAAGCCGAGGAAGGTGGCTACTGGAGCCAGCCACGATGAGGAATGGGTGCCATCGAAGATGGGGGACATGGAGCTCAACGGTATGGTGGTGGCGGGCGTTCTTCCATACCGCGTCACCACCAGATGGCGGCCAGCCAGTGGTGAGCCCTTCCCGATGCCTCACACTAATGAAGCTATAGTGTTTAAGGATTATTTCTAGCGTGGGTTTGGGTTTCCTATTCATCCTTTCCTGAGGGATCTGCTGGAGTTCTAGATGATTAGTCTATGCAATCTCCACCCAAACACCATATTGCACATCTTGATCTTTATCCATTTCTGTGAGGCATATCTGGGGGTTCTTCCGTACTTCAACCTCTTCAGACACATGTTCTGGTTAAAGAAGAAGGGCGGCGGTAGGTCCAAGGTGGTCGGCGCCATATATCTGCAACTCCGGGATGGGATGGCTAGCGAGTACATTAATGTACTGCTGAACACTTCTCTGAAGGGGTGGAACGCCAAGTGGTTCTACATGAAACAAAGCCACCCTGCAATCCGCTGTGATGTCGACCACATCCTAGAGAGCCAGAAGAGCTAGTCGGAGAAGCCGAACAGCGCTGACATGGAGCAAGTGAGGGAGCTCCTCGATCTGATTAAAGGCATGGAGATTAACGATGGACTGCTGGCGGCGAGCTTTATAGTGTGCCACGTCCAGCCCTGCAAGGAGAGGGCCCACCCGGGCTTTTACTTCAAGGGTGATGACGACGGCACCCGGGAGAAGACAGAGCGACTGACGAGGAAAGATGTGCTAGAGCAATCCGCATAGCTATTTGCTCCCAACGCCTCATTCAGCGTGTCAAGGCAGATGAGGGCCTTTAACTGCACAAATCTGCCTCCTCAAGTAACCTTCTCGATTGTTTTGTTCGTCATGCTTTTTATATATGATTGTTGCCGAGCAGTGAACTGATTCACTTATCCAAAGATCCATTCACAGGAAAGGGTGGTGTACTTCTCAAGCATGCCGAGGGGTGATTGGTAGAGGGGAGTAGACGCCCATCCACCCACACAACCTGAGGAGGTAGCCGTCAGCACCTCATCGGAGTCTAGAGGCGTGGATGCTGGTTGGACGGAGAGTCCATCCCCGGTGTCAGAGAAAGTCTGGGGGAAGAGGGCGGCGGTAGACAAACCATCTTGGAAGAAGAGAAAAATGGCGGGTGCTGCTCCCCTCAAGCCGGGCGGCATCTCACTTTGCGGTGACCGAACCACTCGAACGCGGAGCACCTCGGTGTCTGAGTGGTCGGATGACGACGAAGTGTCAGTGGCTCCTCCACTGAGCACTAAGGTGCCTCTGCGCAACAAGCGTGTGGAGGGACAATCAGAGGGAGGGGAGGGAGTCCCCGAGCAGTAGGCGACGAGAGTCCCCACGTAGCAGGCAAAGGGAGTCCCCGAGCAGCGGGTGAGGAGAGTCCCAGAACGGCAGGCGGAGAAAGTCCTAGAGCGGTAAGCGGAGAAAAGGCCGACGGTGGAGACTGCGAGACCTCCACCCCAAGGCACGCAAGTTGACCCTAGGGCCGCGCCTGGAGGCTCAGGCCGATAGCGCCGGTTCAAGAAATTGTACCGGCAGGCCAAACCATAAGTATCCTTGGCTTGGAGTTACTTTGCTATCATATCCTTAGCTTACTTGGCGACTAACGAGCTGATCTGATGCAGTGCGAGGCGCGCGGAGGATCTGACCCCGCCCGTCTAGACTGATGAGCAGCTGGGGGCTGGTCTCGGGGCCGAGGCAATGCCGGCGTCTCCTGTCCTAGAGTCATCGGGAGCTCGGCAGCCGGCGGAGGAGTCAGCCACTGTTGTTGACGGACTTGGTGGCGGCGAGAGGTTGGCATCAATGGCAGAAGGTTCGGCGATGGTGCCTAAGGCTACGGTGGAAACCGCCGGGTCTTGCTGGATTGATGAAGCAGATCAAGGTCAGTACTATGTCTATAATGCTCATCTTTGACATTGGAGATCGGGGTTCTTCATAGTCATTGTGCTTTTGCAAGGGATAACTCGGACTACCGAGCAGCGACGCCAACTGATAAAGAGGATGGAGCCACTCGCCGAGGAGAATGAAAAACTCAATGAGGCGATGAACCATATGGAGAAAAACATCCAGAGGGCCCAGCGCGAGCGACACCTTGCGGAGTCCAACGCGGGGGACCTAGAATACCAGAAGGGCATCATGTCTGAGCAGCTGGCGACCATGTCCGAGCAGTTGCATGGCAAGTCTGAGTAGCTATCGAGTGCTGCCCCGCAGCTAGAGCGGAAGTCCGAGCAAGATGCGGAGCTCGGCCAACTGTGCCAAACCATCAAACAACTCCAAGAGGAGAAGGCGAAGGAATCAGGGCGAGGAGACAAACTGGCCGAGGAGCTGAATGGTAAGTACTTCTTGGTCGGAGTTACTGTTGGAGTAATTTCCTTGTCTGATGGAACCTTGTAATTCTTGTAGACTACCGTCGGAGGTTCAAGGCGCAGTTTGATGTGCTGGAGCAGGAGGCCAGGACCCAAAGGGAAAAGTTCGACACTGTAGTCGCAGGAGTCAAACCGGTTCTTGACTGCGTCGACCTAGAGGCAGCTCCTCAGCCCGACGGTAGGCCGCCGTGTTCGGACACCGTCATTGAGAGGTGCAAGGCGGCGTGGAAGAACTTCAAGGGCTTCAACCATGACGCCGTTGTTACCCCTATTACTCATGCCCTAACAGTGGTCCGGTCCCACTACCTAGCCGTTGACCTTTAGGCAATAGGGGCTAGATTCGCCAAAGGGATGGGCGAGGCAGAGCACCAGCAGCTAGAGGATGAGGTGGAGGACGCGGCGAAGAAGCTGGCCGGCGACATCGACCTATTCGGTGAGATAGACGGCGATGGCGAGGCTCGATGATCTGCTCGAAGAATATTATCTGTAACATCTGGAGAGGGTAGTTAGAGTGCACGAGAGCGCAGAAAACATTTATGTATGTGTATAAATGTTATAAAGTGCATGTTTATGCAGTTTGCTGGTATTTGTGGTGAAGAATCATTGTAGTAATAACCCTAACGCAATTATACGTAGTATAAGTAGCGCCCGAGCAGTTAGTTCGTTACTGAACTCTTTGGCCTTAGCTAGCCCATAATCCATAATGTCGAGCGTGGAGCCCGTGCACGTGTAGGAGGAACATGCGTCACCAAGGAACCACAGCCGACCATCAATAACACAGAGCGCGGAGCCCATAGCACGTGTAGGGAGAGATCAGAGACTGGGTCTTCTCCATAGAGCGTAGAGCGAAACATGTGCTGCTCGGCGGTTGGCGAAATAACTTGAAGATAAACATAGTATAAGTGGCGCCCGAGCAGTTAGTTCTTCACTGAGCTCTCAGCCTTGGCTAGCCCATAGTCCATAACATTGAGTGCGGAGCCCATGCACGTGTAGGAGGAATAGGCATGACCAAGGAACTGCAGCCAACCACCCATAACGTAGAGCATGGAGCCCATAGCATGTGTAGGGAGAGATCGGAGACTGGGTCTTCTCCATAGACAACAGAACAGAACGTGTGTTGCTCGGTGGTCGGCGAAAGATTTCAGAGATATGGAGAAACATGGTTGGCGATTTGGAGAAACCTATTCGGCGACATACGTTGGAGATTTGGAGAAACATGGTCGGCAATTTGGAGAAACCTGTTCGGCAAAATACGTTGGAGATTTGGAGAAAAGTGGTCAGCGATTTGGAGAAACCTGTTCGGTGATATACGTTGGAGATTTAGAGAAACGTGGTCGGTGATTTGGCAAAACCTATTCGGCGATATACGTTGGAGATTTAGAGAAACATGGCGGAGCAGTTATGGTGATCTCATACTAGAGTTCGTTAAGGAGTAGCTTAGAGCTCGGCGACCGAAAGTGGAGATTAAATCGTAATGGAGAAAAAATGGAGACAAATTATGGAGACCAAAACTTTATTCATCATGAAGTGGAGAGTACATATCTAGAGCGTTTCATGGATAGAAACATATAAGGTGCTCGATGTGCCATGAGTTGGGGACATCGATTCCGTCTAAGTCACGTAGGCGATAAGACCCTGGTCGGGTAACCTCTTTGACGACGTAAGGCCCTTCCCATGGGGAGGAGGGCTTGTGCATCCCTTTGGTTTTTTGTTTTCTATGGAGAACGAGGTTGCCGACAGCAAATGAACAACCTTTGATATTGCGGTTGTAGTATCTCCGCAGGCCTTCTAGATATTTGGCTGTGCGGACGCAGGTGATCAGGCATTCCTCCTCGGCCCTATCGACATTCTATGTCCGAATAGCTGTGGCTTGCTCTTCATCATAATTTTCCACCCTAGGTGCTCGGAAGGCAATGTTCGCTGGTAGTATGGCTTCTGAGCCATAGACCAAGAAATATGGAGACACACAGATGCTGCGACTAGCTTGTGTGCGTTGTCCCCAGACCACAGATGGTAACTCTTTGAGCAATCTGCCCCGATGCTTTTCTTCTTTCTGATATAACCTCTTTTTGAGGGCATCAAGGATCATGCCGTTCGCCCGTTCAACCTGGCCGTTGGCTCTAGGATGAGCAACGGAGATGTATTTGACAGAGATGCATCGGTCTTTGCAGAAGTCCCAAAAATGATGGCCAGTAAATGTAGTTTTGAGGTCGGTGATAATGCTGTCTGGGATACCGAATCTATGGATGATATCTTCGAAGAGCTCTACTGCTTTCTTTGTAGTAGCCGAGACGAGCGGTTTATACTCGATCCACTTGGAGAACTTGTCGATGGCGACGTATATGCACTGGAAACCACCTGGCGCTGGCTTGAAAGGCCTGATCATATCCAATCCCCAGCATGCGAAGGGCCAGGAAGCTAGGATGGTCTGCAGTTCTTGTGCCGGCGTGTGTATTTGCTTGGCGAAAAATTGGCATCCTTCACAATGATGGACGAGGTCTTCTGCATCGGAGATGGCCGTGGGCTAGTAAAAACCAGCTCGGAAAGCCTTGCCAAAAAGGTTTCTTGAGGCCGCGTGATTGCTGCAGGAACCAGAGTGAATTTCAAGAAGTAGCTTCACTCCCTCTTCTTGGGTGATGTATTTCTGCAGTATCCCTTCCTTGGCACTTTTCCTCATTAGGTTGCCATCCACCAGCACGTAATGCTTGCTTCGATGAATAGGCATTCGGTTTCAGTCTTGTCGGCGGGTACTTCGGCGCTGGTGAGGTACTTGATGAACTATTTCCTCTAATCGGCGGCCGGCGAAGGTACCGTAAGTACCAGCTGCTCGGCAAGGGGAACTTCCTGAATTTCCTTATCTTCCTTAATGGATGGTGCCAGAAGATCTTGAACGAAGACCCTCGGTGGAATCGTGACGCAAGAGGAGCCTAACTTGGATAGGTGGTCGGCGAGCTAATTTTGATCACGTACCATGTGGTGGTACTCAATACCGTAGAACTTCCCTTCAAGCTTCCTGATTTCGGCGCAGTATGCATCCATCTTCTCACTAGAACAGGACCAGTCTTTCTTGAGCTAGTTGATGACCAGCGCGGAGCCTCGTATACCATGATGCATTTAACGCCAAGCTCAATGGCTATACGCAGTCTGTGGAGACATACCTCATATTCGGCGGTGTTGTTGGAGGCCGAAAAATATATTCGGAGAACGTATCAGAGCTTATCCTTGGTCGGCGTGATGAACAGAATACCCGCACCAGCACCGTTGATGTTGAGAGCACCATCAAAGTACATCACCCAGTGCTCGGGGCAAGTAGCGGCGATGGGCTCTTGAATCTCAGTCCACTCTATGATGAAATCAGCAAGCGCCTGAGACTCGATGGTAGGCCTGCTTCTGAATTCGATGGAGTAAGTGCCAATCTCGATAGCCCACTTGATGATGTGGCTATTGGCTTCTTTGTTGCAGAGAATGTCCCCAAGAGGGAACTCGGTGACCACGGTGATCTTGTAATACTCGAAGTAGCGGCGGAGCTTGCACGACGTAATCAGGATGGTGTATAGCAGCTTTTGGACCTGAGGATAACAAGTCTTGGGCTCGTTAAGGACCTCGCTGATGAAGTATACTGGACATTGCACCTTATAGGTGTGCCCGGCCTCCTCGCGTTCAACCACAATGGTTGTGCTGATGACGCGAGAAGTAGCGGCGATGTAGATCAGGAGAGTTTCGTCTGGCCGCGGCACCGTCATGATCGGAGGCTTTGTTAGGAACAACTTGAGCTACTCGAAAGTTGTGTCTGCCTCCTCCGACTAGGAAAAGCGCTCGGTGGGCTTGAGGAGTTTGAAGAACGGTAACCCTTTTTCGCCGAGGCGCGATATGAAGCGGCTTAAAGCAGCCATGCAGCCTGTAAGCTTCTGTATATCCTTGATGCATGTGGGTTGTTTCAAGTTGGTGATGGTGGAGACCTTGTCGGGGTTGGGCTCGATGCCATGTGCGCTGATGATGTAGCCCAGGAGTATACCGGATGGAACTCCAACGATGCACTTTGAAGGATTCGGCTTCCATCGCTACCTTTTCAGGATGGCGAACGTTTTCTCGAGGTCGGCGATAAGATTGTCGGTGGTCTTAGACTTGATGACCACATCGTTGATGTAAGCTTCGATGTTGCGGCCAATCTGTTGATCGAGGTACATCTGGATGGCCCTTTGATATATCGCCCCGGTGTTCTTGAGTTCGAAGGACATGGTGGTGTAGCAGTATGCACCGAAGGGCGTGATGAACGACGTCTTGATTTGGTCTTCTTCCTTGAGGGAGATCTGGTGATAGCTAGAGTAACAGTCGAGGAAGGAGAGCAGTTCGCAGCCGGCGGTGGAGTCTACAACCTCATCTATCCAAGGCAGAACGAAGGGGTCTTTAGGGCAGTGTTTGTTAAGATCAGTGTAATCAACACACATTCTCCATTCTTTATTCTTTTTTTGAATGAGAATAGGGTTTGCTAACCACTCAGGATGATACACTTCTTTTATGAATTGGCAGCTAGGAGACGTTTTATTTTTACCCTAATAGCCTCCTTCTTGTCTGGCATGAATCGACGAAGTTTCTGCTTGATCGGTTTGGCGGTCAGCGAGACATTCAAGGAGTGCTCGATCTTCTCCCGTGGTACCCCCAGCATGTCTGTAGGTTTCCAAGCAAACACATCGGCGTTGGCACGTAGGAAGAAGATGAGCATGGTTTCCTATTTGGGGTCGAGATGAGCCCCAATCTTCACGGTCTTGGAGGGGTCGTCGAGGCTAAGGCCGACCTCCTTGGTTTCCTTGGACTTGGCAGAGGCACGAGGAGGCTCCAGCGATGGGATCTCTAGGTTGTCGGCGGGCACCGTCTTGGTGTCGGTGACCACATTGGCCATCTGGATGGAGAGGTCAGTGGCTTCGGCAAGGGCGAGACTCTCTGTCTCGTAGGCGTTGGCGATGGAGAGGTTGGCCCACAAGGCCAGGACTCCTGCAAGTGAAGGCATCTTCAGCACCAGATAAGTGTAGTGCGGTATAGCCATGAACTTGGCCAGAGCTGGCCGACCGAGTATGGCGTGGTAGGCGGTGTTGAAGTCGGCGACGTAGAAGTAGATGTGCTTGATGCGGTAGTTGCTTATCGTGCTGAACTGTACTGGTAGGGTGATCTCTCCAAGCAGTTTTGATGCCCTACTAGGTACCACACCCCAAAAAGAGGAGTCTGAAGGTGTGAGATATGTTATCCCGTGGCCCAACTCCTTTAGGGCTCCGGAGAAGAGGAGATTTAGAGCGCTCCAACCGTCGACGAGCACTTTTTTGAAAAGCACTTTCTGGACAGTTGCGTTGAGGATGAGGGGGAAACACCCTATGTAGGGGATGTACACCCACTAGTCGGCCCTGCTGAAGGTGATGGGGACCTCAGACCATGGGCGATAGCTGGGGTCGACGGTGGCGTCTTGTGTAGTGATGGCGAGCACCCACCAAGCGACGAGCTTTCGTTCTCTTCTGCTCTCGGTGGAGGCGAGGCCCCCAAAGATGGTGGCGACCACTTTGTCGTGGTCCTAGAAGGCATTGTTATTGCCCCCAGGTGGTCGGCGGCCTCTAGCTCTATCGTTGGTGTTATGGTCCATCTTTTTGTCCTAGAACTCCTTAGCAAAGCTGAGGTAGTCCTTCATCTTATGTCTGGAGTTCTTGTGGAGAGGGCATGGGCCATCGACGATCTTCTTGTATTGCTTGTTGTAGTTGCGCTTGGCACGAGGTTCATTAGCGGCGGCGACGATGTGTTCTGGCCGGCGGCGGCAATTTTGACCAGACTTGGGTCCTTCTGGACGATCATGGCCGCTGTCACGATGGTAACTGTGGTCATCGTAGCGGCGGTCGTTGTGGCGTCGGTCATCGGGGCGGTCGTCGTAGCGGCGTGTTGGGCGATGAGTGCCCACATCCTCGTTGAAGCGCACCTTGGCTTCCTTGGTGTCGGCGTACTGGTTGGCGGTCGTGATCATCTCGCCAATCCCTGTGGGTGGCTTGTGGTTGAACTTGGAGCGAAGCTCGCGGTGATGGAGTCCTCTGATGAAGGCCGTGATGACCTCCACTTCCGTGATGTTAGAATAGAATTCCTCATCTTGGAAAAGCGTCTGATGTAGCTATGGAGGAGCTCGGATGGATTCTGGTTGATGCGGTTGAGATCATGCTTGGTGCCCGGCCGAGTACACGTAGCCATATAATTGTCGGTGAAGACTTTTTTTAGCTCTTCCCAGGATCCGATGGAGTCCGGGGCAAGGCTTGTGAACCAGTTCATGGCAGTTGGCGTGAGCATGATGGGAAGATAGTTCTCCATGACACTGGTGTCTCCTCCGGTGGTACGGACAGCCATGGCGTAAGCCTGTAGCCACTGTGTTGGGTTCATCCTTCCTTCGTAGGGCTCGACCCCAGTGATTTTAAAACCACGGGGCCACTGAAGTGTTCGGAGCGCCCTCATGAATGCTGGGGGGGGCCTTTGGGGTTGGCGGCGCCATCGTCTGTAGTGTTGCTGGCGTTGAGCGGCTTGAGAGCTGAGTCCGGGTTACCGTACTCTTGCTCGTACTGCTGGCAGCGGCGTACTTCTTCATGGCGACCGAAGCGGCGTTCGTTGATATGTCGTCGTGCGTCTTGGAGATTGTTGAGGTGCACTCGGATGTCCTGGTCGACCTCCTGGTCGTGTTGGCGGTGATGTTCAATGTGGTTGCCCCTAGCTCCGCCCAGGAGGGGTTGCCTGTCGTCGCGGTGCTGGTCGGTGAAGTGGCTTGGGCGGCGATCGGATCTTGGCGCGGCTGATCGGTGAATCAAGGTTGTGGAGTATGAAGGTCTCTGATCCTGACGGATCTCATTGACCTGATAGTGTGCCGCTTTAAGCATGGCGGCAACCTTGGCGACCTCAGGTGTCTACGGGAGTCGGGCGAGCTCATTGGCTGCCACTGCTAGATTGGCGCTTGGGGTCTTGTAAATGTCGTGGCCATCAACATGAACAAACTCATCGTCGAGATTGCGTTGGAGTGGCTTCCTTGCGAGTCAAGCAGTTGCTCGGCCATCATAAGGGCAACCTCATTTGCTCGGTGCTGCACATGGTTGACGTTTCGGTTCTCACGAGCGGCGTGTTCCTCCTTGGTTTCACCATTTTGAGGGGGGCTGTCGACACTGACATTGAAGATTGTGCCACCACAGAATGGAGGGAGAGGAAGTCGTTCGGTGGTGGATTCAGCGACAGACTCCATAGAGCCCTGGGACTCAGAGTCTGGATTCTCCTCCAGGATGGTTTGGAGGGATGCTCCGGGGCGTCGGGCGACGTGCAACATGTTGACGGCTGGCAAAGGCTGGTCAGCGATCTGGTCGGCGAGAGGATGGACAGCTCCAACCTGGTCGGCGAATTTGCCCCTTAGGGCATCTTGGTAAGTGGCGGCAATGTTGGTGAACCCAAAGGGTAGGGCCGTAACCTCTGGAGTTTCCCGAGCAGCCTCCGATAGATCTAGATCGGAGTGTGGTCGGCGCTGAACCAGAGTGTCCAGAGCCGTTTCGACGATGGATAGGCAATCGACGAGCTTCAGACCAACCTGATCGATGGATGCAATCAGATCATCATTGTTGATCTGCCTCCTCTGGTAGCGAGGAAGCGGGTGGCGAGTTGTCGATGAAGGCGGCCTTGGAAGCGATTCTAAGATCGAATCTGTAGTCATAGGTGTTAGGGTGATCGGCGCAGATTTGATCTGCACTGGCTCAATGAGCTCTCCGACTCCGTCAGCATTGATGATCCACGAGATCGATCCGACCATGAAGATCTAGCTAGGCTGGGGGAGGGGCGAAGAGCCTATGAAAAAAACCATCTTGTTCGACAAGGAAACAGCACGCACACCCCTACCTGGTGCGCCAACTGTCGACAGAATATCTATGGCAGTCCTCCGAGGGGTATCCCACGAAGGTAGATTGATCGGCAGAGAGGCATGTAATCGAGAACAAGAAGGCAACAGAGACACACGAGTTAGACAGGTTTAGGCCGTCAGTATGACATAATACCCTACTCCTATAGTCTGTTGGTTTGTATTGGCTATCGTATGATATTGCGTGAGTTTGGAGGGGGTCCCTGCCCGCCTTATATAGTCCGGGGGGCAGGGTTACAAGTCGGTTAGATCTGAGAGATAACCAGAAAGTAATAACAGATTACATGAATCTTGGGATCATACGTATCCTAATAGATCTCGTAGTATCTTCAAGATACCTTGCCGGTGTCTTGCGGGAGACGCCGAGCAGCGCCGTGCCCCGCAAGGATTCATCTTGTGGCCTAGGCCGCCCCTGGGGGCACAGCCCATGTGGTCTACCGTGGGTATCCAGGGTTGGACCCCCCACAGTGACCAAGCGATTGACGGCCTAGGGTAGCTACCTACTTTGGAAACGACACCCTTGGGAACCAGGAGATGATGATGATGGCCACGATGGACACCACGTTGCACATGACGGCTGACGAACCACCATCGAGGCTACAGTGCCACCAAGGCTGACACAGTAGCGCCACGTCACGTCCTACCGCAACGTGGCCAGAAGACCATGACGATAGCCATGGCTGGAAGTGCACCAGAAGATGACATCGCTTACAAGCCAAGTTAGCTAGGCCCTCCCTTAGGCTCTCAACCCTTCGGTCAGGAGAACCACCTCTTTGTACAAACCCTAGCCCTGAACTCTATATAAGGGCAGCTAGGGCACCAATCTCGGAGGGCATTCACATCCTCTACCATTTCATTCATTCACCATTGTAGTAGGGCTCTTGTACCTTCTCTTCGGGCAGCCCTTCGCCTAGCATAGGACCTTCCACCATTCTTACACCCCCCATTGTAAAAATTTTAGGGCATTCAAGCGAGGAACACGCACTCGATCATCTATGCGACTGGACGTAGGGCTCCGGCCTGAACCAGTATAAATCCTTCTGTCTATTCGATGCTACCATCGTCTTTCTAGAGCAGCGTGGTAATCGTATAAGTTTACAAGTCCAATTTACAAAATACCGACAAGAGGATAGTCATTAGATTCCAATAAAGCTCCGCAATAGCAATGTGAAGTCCAATTTATAGCTTGGTGAAGACCAATCATCGTAGATAGAGTCCATTCTTCACCCATATAAATTGATAACCACTTAAGATCAAGTGCACTAACTGTTGTTGTGGTTGGCTTGCTTTCTCTTTTATCAATGCTAGCATGAGAGCACTAATAAGAATATCATTTAAATTACCATGACTAGCTTTCTTTTGGGTGTTGATTGCTCTCTAGATCAATCTTTTTGATTGCTTTAACTAAGCATCGCAAATGTTCTTCAGATCACCACTTTCATATTAGCCTTTCAAGTACCACACTTGGTTTACCTACACATAGGCGGCAAGCCCCTACACTAGGGACAAGTGACCTCTCTCCAAAGAACCATTCTTGACACTCACTTGAAATGACTTGGTTGATTGATCCAAGTGATGGACTTAATTTGTTGAGAAACCTTGAATTATTTTTCTTTAAGTCATTTTCTTTCTACTTGTTTAAGCCCTTTTCTTTCTACCAAAATTATCTTCAATTGTCACTGGAACTTAAACTTTATCTTCATCTTGAGCTTGGTCTTGATCTTCAATTTAAGTACCAAATGTGTGCCAAGTACACTCCACAATCAAATGGCCTTGTACTCATTGCTTGTCATACTTCTAGATCAATCTAAAACCAAACTTAGATACCTCAAACACTTATAGACATGATTCCAACTTGAGGACCTTTCAATCAAAGTGACTCTTGATCAATCCAATAATTGTCATTTTTTTGGCAGATTCTGTACCCTTCAAAGGATAATTCATAACTCCCAATGTACATATCCAAATGCCACGAAATTTGATAGAAATGTGCTTTACTAAGTCATATAGAAGCTGTCAAAATTTGAGCTTCATTTGACCTCATATGGACTGCCAGGAATCAAATATTCCACCACTGCTCCATGCTGAAAAACTGCTGCACAATGGCTAACAAGATCTACACAAAAACTAAAGCATTTCTTATCCAATTCTTATGAAACTTTCACAGCATCTTATACCATAAGTCTAGAGCATTCATACCAAATTTCAAGCCAATCCAAAATGATTTGATCACTCAAACATGGCTAAGATCACAGCTCATTCAGATTTTGCAATATTAGACAGATTTCAATACTTGAGCTACGTTTCACCAAATGTGAATCAAACTTGAAATCAACTTGTTTGAATACTTTCACAAGACATATATCCATTCAATCCACTTACTAAAAATCATCTTATGAACTTATCCAATCAAATCAATCCAAACTTGATTACTAGGCATTAAATCCATTCAAACATCTCATAGCAAGCAACATATGCATATGTATCCAATTCAATCAACTCATATGCACCCAAATGAATAAGATCAACTACAAATATACCTTGGTTAGCTTATGATCATCCAATAGCAAGCTTTCACTCAATTATTTGCAAGCCACCAATTATAGCCAATAAATCATCCACAACTTGAACATGACACTTGTATGTTGTAACACATTTGGACTTCACTAATTCTTGGCTTGGCATTGGGATGAGATTGCATTAAGCTTCAATACTTGACTCAACATATGATGATCAATGTGAAATCAATTGAGTCAAGCCTCCATTGTCGTGGTACCTATAAACAATCATCCACTTTTTGATGGTACCCAAACTTGTTTGGGTCCTCTCATGATTAGGTGCAACATACTTAGGCATTGCCTTAGTATGAGTAGCAGGATGTTTTGCAATTGCAACCAATGAGATACCATTACCATCCTTCCTAAGCATAGAATCATCATTAATTGAAATGGGCTTAGGAGTATTACCTAGGGGACATGAATTTGCCATGTGTTCCCTTTTCCCGATATGAGTAGCAATTTCTCTTCGTTAGAGCCTTCTCTTCCTTGCTCTTGAATTGCTTCTCATTGCCTTGCCTCTCATGAGTTGCTTGAGCCTTCTTCTCAAGTTTGGTAGGATACTTTGAGGCAAAGTGTCCCATATCTCCACACTTGAAGCACTTGATGTGAGAATACACCTTCTCATCTTGAGTCTTGCTCATCATCTTGGCATCTTGATCAAGCATTGGATGCCTTGCTCTTCCACCCCTTCGTGTCTTCTCCATCTTCTTCATTAAGTCACCACCATCTTCATGGTTGATCTTGATTTTCTCTTTAGGTGTCTTTTCTTGCTCAACTTGTGGCTTTGGTTGAGGCTCTTCTTTTTGCTTCACCAATTGCTTGGTTGGGCACTTTGAGGTGAGATGACCCCAAGTGCGGCACTTGAAGCACTTGACATACTTTAGCCTCTCTTCTTCTTTCTTCAGCTTAAGCTTCTCTTTATTGGGGAAACCAATTGCAAGATGTCTCACTTCATGGCATTTGAAGCACATGAAATGAGATAGCCTCTTTTGTTCTTGCTTCTTCATCTTTCTTTCTCTTTTTCTTTCGCCCTTTGTCATCTTGTTGTTGAAGCCAAGGCCACTCCACCGAAGTTTCTTTGAGTCTTCAACATGTGCTCAATGGTGACTTTGGAGTTGTAGCACCTCTCTATTTTGTTGTTCAATTTCTTCACTTCATTCTTGAGCTCATTGTTCTCCTTCAAAAGGTTAGTCTCACAAGATATAGAGGAAGAACAAGCATCTATATTTGAAGAACATTGCATAGCTATTAATTCATCACAAGAGATGGATACATGCTTCTTGCCTACATCACAAGGGTTACTAACAACATGTGATTAATCAATTGACTCATGTGATGAGCTCTCACTAGTTTTAGATTTTCATTTGAAAGCTCTTTAGTGAGAAAAGCGTGGTCTTGTACCAAGTTATCATGAGCAACACTAAGTTCCTCGTGAACCAATTTTAGCTCCTCATGTGAACAAGTAGTAACATAAAGTAGATGCTTTTGTTGTTCACATGTGTTCTTTAGAAATGAGTTTTCATTTTCCAATTTACTTGTTTTGGCCATCTCATTTTCTAAAGCTATGTTCATACTAGCAAGTCTACTAACAAGCTCATCATATAAATCAACATGATCAACCACATTAGCATTAGATACCTTGGTCTCACCTTGTGACATGAAGCAATGTGGTGTAGTGGATGGGCTTGTAGTAGCATCACAATTATGCCCCGAGCATGAACCATCATCATCAAGATCACCACCAAGTGTGCTTGAGGTAGAATCATTATGTGCATCACTTGTGGCATCATCATCAATCTTGTCAAGTGAACTTGTGGTAGATCGATCATCATCATCACTTGACCATGAGGTGGAGCAATCTTTGACAATCACTAAATCGTGGTCATGCTCAACACACTCATGCAGCTCCTCCTTGGGCTCCTCCTTCTTGAACTTGCCATCATCCCATGTGGAGGAATCACCAAAGGTGTGCTTGATTGATTCCCATATCTCACGAGCAGTTCCCACGTAGTTTATCCTTTTCATCAATTCAAAGCTCAAAGCATCCATTAGATAACAACAAGCATGTGCATCAAGTTCAAAGAGAACTCTTTGAGCTTTGGTTAGATTTCTATGGTCTAAAACATGAGTGAGACCACTAGTGACAATCCACCAAAACTTAGGTCCATTTGCATGAAAATGATAAAGCATGTGATTTTTCTAAAGTGCAAAGTTTGTGCCATTAAAAATGTGTGTGTCACAATCATCTAGCCCACTAGACGCCATCCTCTTGGGTCGGTGAAGACCTAACTTTGATACCACGTGTAGGGTCGAGATGGCGGACTAGATGGGGGTGAATAGTCCTTTCTAAAATTTAATCACGCCGGCTAACCGAAACAAATGCGGAATTAAAACTATCGGTCTAGTCAAGACTACACCCCTCTATCTAAGTTCACAAGCACCTTTTAAAGATCCTAATTAGGCAACAAAAGTGTTGGGCTAGCTAGAGCTCACCTAATCAATTCTAGAGTAAGATCACACAAACCTATGCACTAGTACTTTGCACAACCGAGGGAGCTCCTACACAATCTAGTAAGCAAAAGCACAAACCTCCTAAGCTCACTAGCAATGTAACTGTTGATGCGGGACCCATATCATACCCCACAAGGAAGAGAGGAGATCTAGTTTGATTAGGATTCCTCCCATGTAATCCTAGTAGTAATACTACCCTATAATCCTACTAGGACTCTACATTGTAAACCGACTGGGACTCTGGCCTCCTGACTATATAAAGGAGGGCAGGGCTCCTTAGATTAGGAGAGTTTGAGAGGTCCAGAAGGAGTTCAAGAGAACAATTGTACGACAACACAACACTTTACGATCAATCCAACGCAAAGGCTAACGCTGACTGGACGTAGGGCTATTACTCGATCTACGATCGAGGGTCCGAACCAGGATAAATCGACTGTCTCTTGCGTTAACCGTCGAGTTCTGCATACACTGAAGCCTGAACATACTGCCCCGAGTACCCCCGTGGCAAGCTATCGGTGGTAAAACATCAACAGCTGGCGCGCCAGGTAGGGGCTTTCGGCGACTTTGCATCCGAGAGCTCGACAGACCTCGACAACATGATTTTTTCGAAGGGATCAACCTTCATCTTCGGTTCGTGGATCTGCGAGGCAGGTGACGATGGCAAGCTCCAAAGCCGTCTCCTCAAAGATTCGGATCATCATCAAGACCTTTCCATTTCCGTGACAACAACAGATCAGCTTGCCGGAAGATTCGCGCAACTCATGATGTCCAATCCAACTCAGATTACGCAGCTTCACGCATCCGATTCAAACTCAGGCTCCGCTTCCGAGACGGAGTCCTACCCAAGTTCTTTTGGGAAACCGAGTTCTTTTCCGACAAGGCTTCGGAACACAACATCAACCTATCAAGAATACAACTTGGAGTACACTCAGAGTCTTTTCAAGAAGTCGGGTCCTTTTTCGTCCGGACTCCGCAACATGGCAACGTCTTATCAGACATGGCCCGAAGGATCCCTCGATCCAGTGCTTAGAATGCCACTGAAAGGAGCTCAGGAAGGTCTCGTACTAACTATAACACCTCAAGACTGCATCGTCCACTGGCTAGGTTCCGTTCTAGAGGATAGCGGCACCCAACTAGTCGGCAATACGACAACAGCAATTCTACCCTACCAAGAAGGAGATTCGATCTACGACCTCGAAGCCTCTACTAAAGTTATCAACGACTCTGACAATACGGAAACCAACGCCGATGACAGAACAACCCATGCACGAGAAGTATTCATGATTCGCCGTCCTCGATCACCATTGACTCCTCCAGAAGCACCCGACATCAGGTCATCAGACGAATCTGAGTCCAACATATCACCCTTTATCCAAGGGCACGATGGTGAGACCGAAAATCAAAAACAAGTCAGAGAAAGAAAAAACAAATTAAAACAAGGACGCCTATGCCGTGCTAGGCAGCGCAAGGAAGCATGGATTAGATATGAGTCAGATCTGGCTGACTACGATACAAGAAAATCAGAACAAGAAGTCAAAGAAAGACGCGCGGCCAATACACCCTATGACAGGATCAGAGAAGCACTAGAAGAACTCAGAGCAATCTCACATCCTAGTGAAAAATAGGAACAACTCTGGGACTATCTCCGGTCAATAGCCCTAAGGACGCACGACAGAAGAACTCGCTCAAAACTACCTGCCAGATCGACATCTCACGTGCGAGAAGATCAAAATCAAAGGAAGTCTGCCTTCGAGAGACTTGGTCTAAGTGGAAGTCACAACGGGGGAAGTAGAAGAGACCATAATCAAAATTACCGAGTCGAACAACCAAGAAAAATCAGAAGCAAAGTACCCATACAGACAGCCACGAAGAACTACTCTCAACAAGACGACAGGTGGTTGGAAGGAGGTGGCGAATCAGAATACAAAGAAGCCAGAACGCACGATAGATTCCCCTGTTTTGCAAACAGACTTGCTTCAATACGACTACCTCACAAGTTCAAGCCGTCCAACCACTCTAAGTATGATGGCAAGACTGAACCAAGGCAGTGGCTCAGGATATACTCGCAATCGATTGAACTAGCCGGAGGAGACGACGATATCAAGACCCTGTTCTTTCCAATGGCCCTTGAAACCATGCCCCTTCAATGGTTCGACAAATTGAATCCAGGATCAATCAGAAATTGGGAGGACTTGCAAAGAGCTTTCTGCAAAAATTTCGCGGGTATCATTACACACCCAATCACCCACGCAGAATTAAAAGGACTTAAGCAGAAAGGAAGCGAAAGTCTCAGAAATTACTACCGACGATTTGACGAACTACGAGCTCAAGTACACGACATCACCGAACGAGAAGTAATTGAAGCTTTCTCTCATGGAATCATGGCTAGGTGGCAATTTTAGGACTTCTGCAAAGAAAACCCGAGAAACAATGAAGAATTCAGACGCACAATAGAAAAGATGATTACTGCAGAGGAGAAGACACGAGAAAGGTTCCCGGATAGAAACAACCGAGACAACCCGGATAGGCAAAATCATCGAAACATTGACAGCTGGCGCATACAAGTTGATAACTGAAGATGGAAAAGAAGTCAACAATACATGGCACCTCAGCCAACTAAGAAGATTCTACGCATGAAAACAACTCAAGGAAGAATATATATACAAGCCACAAGAGATCAACGTTCATGATCAATAAAGATGGTGTTCCTCGACAACATATGTCTTATTATGACATTTCCCGAGTTGTTTTCACTAAACCGACCGGCCGAGAGCAAAAGAGCTGAAAAGATGCTTGAGCCCGCCGATGAGGGTAGCTAACAAGCTGACACCCGAACCAAAAAGCAACACAGCTAATAATATGCCTGAGCATACCGGCCGAGAGCAAAAGAGCTGAAAAGATGCTTGAGCCCACCGATGAGGGTAGCTAACAAGCTAACACCCGAACCAAAAAGCAACATGGCTAATAATATGCCTGAGCATACCGGCCGAGAGCAAAAGAGCTGAAAAGATGCTTGAGCCCGCCGATGAGGGTAGCTAACAAGCTAACACCCGAACCAAAAAGCAACATGGCTAATAATATGCCTGAGCATACCGGCCGAGAGCAAAAGAGCTGAAAAGATGCTTGAGCCCGCCGATGAGGGTAGCTAAGAAGCTAACACCCAAACCAAAAAGCAACACGGCTAATAATATGCCTGAGCATACCGGCCGAGAGCAAAAAAGCTAAAAAGATGCTTGAGCCCGCCGATGAGGGTAGCTAATAAGCTAACACCCAAACCAAAAAGCAAAATGGCTAATAGTATGCCTGAGCATCCCGGCCAAGAGCAAAAGAGCTCAAAAGATGCTTGAGCCCGCCGATGAGGGTAGCTAATAAGCTAACACCCGCTAGTCCTAAGACTTTCTGGTACCAACAAGATCAAGAAAGGTTGTCAACACAACAATCTACATATACCGAGTTGTTTACATGGCGCAGATGAAAGCCAGACAAGCACTCGACGAAACAAGAAAGTTTGTCAAGACAACGATCTACATATACCGAGTTGTTTACATGGTGTAGACGAAAGACAGACAAGCACTCAACAAATCAAGAAAGTTTGTCAAGACAACGATCTACATATACCGAGTTGTTTACATGGTGCAGACGAAAGATAGACAAGCACTCGACAAATCAAGAAAGTTTGTCAAGACAACGATCTACAAATACCGAGTTGTTTACACGGCGCAGATGAAAGCCAGACAAGCACTCGACAAATCAAGAAAGTTTGTCAAGACAACGATCTACAAATACCGAGTTGTTTACACAGTGCAGACAAAAGCATGACAAGCACTTGACAAAATCAAAGACATCCAGGCAAAGAAGACATCAACGAAAAATAAAGGATCTTCATTCAAAAAGAAGTATAATATCCTATTCAAAAAGATCTTGTTTTTTGAAACAAGCCAGTTGTCTGACTACTCGTCACAGTTTACGACTACTTTGGCTGCGGTGACCAACTACTCGACAGCTCATGTCCAAGTACTCGCAAGCTGATGCTCGGGGGCTACAACCACTGGGGTCTCCTAAGCGCAAAATGTCAGGATCGCGCGCTGATTCTACCACGCGGCCGTCAATCAAGTTGATTTACCTGGGTTGCTGAGGCCTTAATCCGTGAAGCCTACTCACCGGAAAGGGAACCATTTTCTGGACCACGTCATCAAATAAGGAGCTCGCCCACCGCTGGCTGTCTTACTTGACCACTGCTTCGTTGGGTGAGACACACGCCCCACGCTGTCTTACTCGGTTGCTGCTCTAGAAGTCGCCAGGACGTCTGACTACTCAGCCACGGTAATCGACTACTCGGTTGGGGTGATCAACTACTCGACAGCTAAGGTCAACCTTGTTGCGGTGATTTGGAAATTCTAAGGTGGGATGATACGGGGTCTCCGGTGAGGGGACTGCCCACCCGAAGCCTTTTGACGGATTATCTAGGTTGCCTTACTTGGATCGGATCATGGTCGAACGAGAAGATTTTGCATCAGCAAGATGAGCACAAATATGAGGATACACGTGCATATTTATATATACTTTCATTACTCAAGCAAAACAAAGGAAGAGGCATGACATACAGCAGCATGCAAGAAGACATCAAGCATGCAAGATAATTATGGAAAGTACTCGGTGGCGCAACTGTGTTGACTTGCAATGGTATATGGATAGCCTACTGCAGTTCGCGGGTTACTTGGATACACCTTTGAGAATGTCTACAAGATCCTACATATCCTCAGAAGAGGTTTTCAGTTCTTTGGACAACTCAGATTCAAGACCCTCAAACTTTTTGTTCCAAATAGCAAGAGGCTCGGGGGCTACACTCAGTGAGTGTACACTCAGTGAGTGACTGGAAGCAAGCAGGCCACTACGACAACCCGGTAATAGCGCAACACTCTCCGAGTACTCCACGACGACGATGGATTCCGGCTACCACTACAACAACCCGACGACTCCGCCGTGATGCTCGATGACTACCTCGACTACTACTCAGAACCAACAAACTAGTCGGTGACGAGTTCCGGATGCTCGACGTGTCTACAACCAACTGCTCAAACGTGGTATCCAACTACTCGTCCGAAGTACCCAGCAACTCGGCTGCGGCAATCAACAACTCGGCCATGAACCAAGCTAAGTGACGCTTTAATTTTTAAATACATTCCGGATATTATTCATATGCCTCTGTGGCCATATCATCTTCCCTTAACGGCTGTTAATTTACTCGGATAGTAAGCCTTAATTCGTGAAGCTTGTTTTCTCGAATGGATGGTCACGTCAATGAACCTCTGAACCATACGGATGGTCACGTCAAAGAACCTCTGAACCATACGGAGTGGTCACGTCAACGAACCTCTGAACCATACGTGAGATTCAAGTGCTTAAACGTAATAGGCTACTACCCAGGAAATTAACCGACCTAGCAAGGGAAGACACAAAAAATCATCATGCGAGCAAACATAGTGCTCTACAATCATCATGCGAGCATACATAGTGCTCTACAATCATCATGCGAGCTAACATAGTGCTCTAAGTAAAATCATCATGTGAGCAAACATAGTGCTCTAAGTCTTCTCTCAACGGTCGCTAAAGTCCTCAGGTAGAACATGCCTTAATCCGTGAAGCTTGTCTACTCACATGGACGGTCACGTCAATGAACCTCTGAACCGAATGCCAGGCTCACATGGTCACATCAATGAACCTCTGAACCATACGCCAGAGATTCAAGTGCTTAAACATAACAGGACACTACCTGAGGAATTTGCATGGCCTAGTAAGAGCAAGACACAAAAAAAGTTTATATGCATTTTATGATGCCGGGGCCCGCCCCTGATTGATTATTCAAATATGGGACATGCTCCCGACTTCATATCCGGAATGTCATTTACAACATATTTTTATGTTTAACATGCAGGGGAGCTACATCTGTACCATGAGATCAGGAAAAACACGCTCCTGAGAGCTAGTCCAGAAACAACCTGGTTTGATAAAAAAAGAACCCCGACAAGGTGCGGCAAAAAACCAAGACAAGCGCTTAGAAAGAATCCGGATCGATCAGAAAACAACCCCGAAGAGGTGCTGCAAGTACCAAGACAAATTCAGAAAAAAAACCCGGATTGATCAGAAAACAATGCGGATGAGGTACATACAAGTTCAGAAAAAATCTAGACGAAGTGCAAATAATCTGGAAGAGGTACATCAAGAACCAAAGGTCTAGAAACAACCCGGATGAATCAAAAACAACCTGGAAGAACATCACGGCTTAGTCAAACGCTAAGCTCGGTAGCTCAGCATACGCTTCAACTACACCCGGGGGCTCGAATTCAAGGGCGAAAGACCAAGAATACAAGTACTCAAGACTACAACAAACGACAACACATCAAGACCCTTCATCCGATTTCTTTTTGAAAGACAAGACCTCGGAGAAGGCTCGGGGGCTGCGAGATACATAACCAGAAATTTTTTAAGACAAGAATCTGGACCCTCCAACTTTTGCAAGCAAAAGCAAGAGGCTCGGGGGCTACACTCAGTGAGTGCAATTTTTACGAAAAATTGCACCCACCGAAAAAGAACTCGGAGCAACCAAGAAGACTAAAGGGACCCTCTGGCTTATTGTCCCAACAAGCAAGAGGCTCGGGGGCTACACTCACTGAGTGCACTTTTGTCCAAAAGTGCACATCAGCCGAAGAAAAGACAAAGAGGACCATCTCAAGATCTCGCTTCAAGAAAGAACCCGGACCGAGCTATATCCGAGTTCTTTTTTATAAAGAACCCGGGTATATGCTCGGGAACCCTTCGACGAAGAATCAGAGAAATTTCAAGACAAGACCCTCCAGCTCCTTGTTCCAAATAGCAAGAGGCTCGGGGGCTACACCAAGATGGGAGTATTTTTTCTTCAAAAAAGCACACACCACTCGAAGATCCCAAGAAGCGCTACATGGTTTCACTCAAGAAAGCACTCGGACGATGCTTGTTCCTACTCGACAAGACCTGAAGGAACAAGACGAGACTTCCAGAGCTCAACCATGAAGTGCTCGGGGGCTTGTCGATGCGGGACCCACAGGATACCCCACAAGGAAGAGAGGAGATCTAGTTTGATTAGGATTCCTCCCATGTAATCCTAGTAGTAATACTACCCTATAATCCTACTAGGACTCTACATTGTAAACTGACTAGGACTCTGGCCTCCTGACTATATAAAGGAGGGCAGGGCTCCTTAGATCGGGAGAGTTTGAGAGGTCCAGAAGGAGTTCAAGAGAACAATTGTATGACAACACAACACTTTACAATCAATCCAACGCAAAGGCTAACGCCGACTGGACGTAGGGCTATTACTCGATCTACGATCGAGGGTCCGAACCAGGATAAATCGACTGTCTCTTGTGTTAACCGTCGAGTTCTGCATACGCTGAAGCCCGAACATACTGCCCCGGGTACCCCTGTGGCAGGCTATTGGTGGTAAAACATCGACAGTAACTAACAAGGTTACTAAAACCAAATTAGTTACGCAAGGGAGCTACTTCTATGCTACACAAGCAAGAAGGTAACTAGAAAGCTACACAAGCCAACTAATTACTAGAGCAACTACACAAGCACAATGTATAAGAAAGTACATACAAGCTTGTGTAAGGGGAATGCAAACCAACGGGAAGACAAGGATGATACGGTGATTTTATCCCGAGGTTCACGTGCTTGCCAACACGCTAGTCCCCGTTGTGTCGACCGCTCACTTGGTGGTTCGGCGGCTAATTGGCATCACCCACCAAGCCTACACGTTGGGCACCACAAGAACCTACCCCAAAAGCGAGGGCAGCTCAATGACACGCTCTACTAGAGTTGCTCTTCGCGATCCTTGGGGGTGAGCACAATCCCCCTCACAAATCCTCCTCCGGAGCACCCCACAATCTTCTTGCGTGCTTCAATAGAGTCACAAGCCACCAAGCCATCTAGGAGGTGGCAACCTCCAAGAGTAACAAGCACCACTAGCTTGCAACTCGATCACTTAGTGCCACTCGATGCACCTCACGATGCAATGCACTAGAATCGCTCACTCACTCGATCGGATGATCACACTCAAGCACAAGTGAGTTAGAGGGCTCCCAAGCACCACCACATAAGCCACCAAGGCTCTAGTGTGCTCAGCTGCCAGCCCAAGGCTAGCCACCACTTCAATTTATAGCCCCACGGGCTAAACTAGCCATTACCCCTTGACTAGCCTGAAATCACAGCGACCGGACACGCCGGTCGTGATGACCGGACGTGCTAGGCCCTGCGTCCGGTCACTCCCGGCTGTCCACATGTCGCCTACATTTGACCACGGCCGCTCGATCCCAACGGTCGGCTTCCTTCGCGCGTGTGTTAAGTTAAGACCGGACATGTCGTCCCGAGGACCGGACGCGCCGATCTGCGTTGGAGCACGCACGCGCTAAGGCCATGCCATGACTGGACATGCTGCTCGCCGCGGTTACCCAACGTCAGGTCACATCCAGTAAGCATCCAGAGGCAAAAATTCATGACTGAACGCGTCAGATCATTGATGGCCAGACGCCACCCTGCATCCTATCGCCTCTGGCCACGCGCACTCGCATACGTCAGCGTACGTCAGCCTTCACTGGACGCACCTTCAGCGCGTCCGTTCGACACTTCGCGCTAGCATCCAGTCACTCGACCGAGGACACGCCACCACACAACAACTGACCGGACGCGCCCGGCAGAGTCCGGTCCTACCGGGGCTAGCGTCTGGTTATCTCCAGTGACCCATTTTCGTCTCCTTTTCTTCACCGAGTTGTTCCACATCAACTCCAACTTCTTCTCCTTTGCAAATGTGCCAATACCACCAAGTGTACAACACCTTGTGCACGTGTGTTAGCTTTTCACAAACAATTTCAAAGGAGTTAATCACTCAATTCATCACGCCACTCGATCCTAACACATATGCAAAGTTAGATCGCTCAAGTGACACTAGATGACCGATATACAAACAAGTTTGCTCCTCTTGATAGCACGACCATCTATCCTAAACCCGGTCATAAACTTCTCTACACACCTATGACAGGTGAAATCAAATGTCCTATAAATATACCTTTGCCTTGCGCATTCTATTCCATCTCCTCTGTTGTTGATGCAACACATGCACCAACCATGTCACAAATGATATATTTTACTTCATATCATTACGTGACCGTATTAGTTCATCGATCTTGACCTCACTTGATCTTCACCATTGCTTCGGTCCATCGACGCCAAGTCATCACTCAACTTACCCTTCACACTTGCAACCGGTCCGTCAAGCAAGTCTTGTCTTGATCTTCTCCACCTTAATCACATGACTCAATGTTATGTCTCATATGAAATGAGCTCCTTCATCACGTGTGTGAGCCTTGCAACATATCCAAGCCATTTTACCTCCATGGCATGTATTGCTCACACACAAGTTTCTATAGACTAATCACATGTGTATCCCACATTAAATATAATTAGTCCACCTAAGATTGTCACTCAATTACCAAAACCAAAGAAGGACCTTTCACTAGGCTTTCAAGGTGCAGGTGCATGCTATTTGATTCTCGTATGCATGTAGCCTGGCTCATGAAAGAACTTGTTTGGTTGCCTGAATCCTATAGTTTTCGCTCTCTCAAACAGTCATCCACGCACTTGCTCTCGCACCGCTTCGGCCTACCTCAATTGGAACATAGAAAAATCCCGTATGGGGAGAGCCAGGCCCGACAACGCCTTTGCATGAACTCAGCCTAGCTAGGAGACGCGTGCACCCAACCAATCATGTTGTGCTTGCATTAGATGGACCTGGTTCGGCCTCGTGCAGGAAACCAAACGCCCCCAATATGTTTGTATGGTTTGAGACGTCCTACTTTTATGGTTTGGATGGTGAAAATCTGGTGCTCCGAATTTTATAGTTACCGGAGTATTTTACAATAGTGGGCGGGTGGGTTGGTTAGTGTTGTACGTGTTGAATACTATCTAATTAACACCCAAACTATGAACAGTGTTCTCTAGCGCATTGTACAAGTTCATAGGACATAACTGACGGTCTTGTCGCTGCTACAGGCACTTCCGTCCGTTACCTTCAGCTTCTTGCAATGCGCTCGCCCACTGTTGAATTCTGCCATAAGGCAAACCAAATGCAGAAACCAATCCTCATGCCAGTGACTTATACTGCTGATTCTCTACATGTCTAGTGTGATAGTACTACATACATACAGGAACCGAATAAAAGAAGCTGTCTCTTGCACCACATTCTCCCATTGCTGAACTTACTGCCGACAGTAAAAGTTTTTGCTATCGAGTTGACCTATATATGGCACTGGAGTCACCGAGAACCTCGTACTATAACTCTATAAGTAGCATAGATGTCATTGCAACCTATTCTCATTCATAGTCAGTCAAGCCCATGCCACGAATAACCGCTCATCATACAGTCAAAAGGCGTAAACTCCCTGAGCCTGTCAGATGGGGGTCAATGCAGCAGACGGCGATATATATCCATGTGTACAACATGATGACGAGGGAGATGCAGTTTTGGTCTTGTTATGTGTGATGCACATGCTTCTAACTAACAGCATCTCCGATAATTTCTAAAAAGTTACTCTGTCTAATCTATGATTATTTCAACTGATATGAAGGAATAAGGAGAGTATTTGTTGTCTTTCTCCAACAGTTTCCAATAATATGCTTTAAAAAATCAAAACAATGAGTGTCATGCAACACCCATCAATGTGAGATGGAGAAAAAACTAGGATAGAAGTTGCGTGGGATGAAAAAAATCAGAAGAAAATGACCCAATGTGAGATGGAGAAAAAACTAAGATAGAAGGATATTTTCAAATCATCAATCAAGTCTATGTCTAGCAGCCAATAACACAAGTAAGATACCACTTATCAAATCACCTATGTTATTCATGCAAATGCAAGCAGTGATGTGTTTTGCACAATCCAAATTCAACAATCAAGTGTTCATGAGCTTGCTCTCCCTACTTTTGTGCCTTTTTCAAATTTTGATCCTTCTCTATTCTTCAATCTTGCTCTTCATCTCCACTTTATCTTTGTGTCCACTCTCCCCATTCTATTTTTATGTTCAACTTATCCCCCTTTGTCATCAATGTAACACCACTTGATATGTATGCTTGAAAGTCAAGGTAGACAACTTGAATCTGGGGAAGACACCACATTTGATGGAGATGATGACTTATAGTTGAGGACCCCTTGGCATCTTCTTGGATTGTTTCTATGAGCTTCCTTCTCTTTGGCTTGAACTAGTTGATTTTCATAATAAGCTTCAACCTCGGTTTGAACCCTCTTCAACCTTCTTCACACGCCTTTGAGCGATTATCTTATTGAGGTTGAATTTATCACTTGTGTAGATCATCAACATAATTCAAACAATTGGGTTCACATTCTCATGAATGAGTCACACTACCACTAGAAACAATCAAACACATAAGGCATAGTGGTACAATATGAACTCAAACTCATTTGATATTCAATGAATGTCCTAGTAGTCTCCATATATGCCTACTGTGAATAATGAATTTCATAACAAAACAAAAATGATAGATTTCTTTTGCTAACCTCAAGAGTAGAAGAGCCTTGCAATCATTGGACCGAATTGATTTCAAGTGTACATGTCGAAAGTTTTCTATAAGTATTGAACATCGCAGCCCCTTGTTCGTAGGATAACAAGAACGAAAAGTGGCTGCATCTACACATGCCGAATTATCATTCACATTTGTAGCGTCTGTGGCTTCACTTTGTAACTAAGCTAGGATGGATTTTGTAATTGTTGGGCAAATCTTGATTCCACCGCATGTTTTCCAAAGCAAGTGACTTCTTATCGTAGAGTAACTTCCCTTATACTCGAGATTCTATTACTTGCATCGCCTTACCATCGTTGCCTCCTAAAACAACCTTCCCTAAAAGCACAACAACTTTCCACAATGGATTTTTTTTCTTTTGCTAGTCATCAACTCTAACAGGTTAATTGATATCCATACTTTGCCGCACTTCACCTTGGGCAACCTACAACCAAGTTGTCAAGTGTTTGGCTCGCAACTAAACTTAGACAAGATTTTTTTAGGCTCTACATGTCATGTAGTAAAAAGTACTCCATTCATTGCAAATTATAAGATGTTTTGACTTTGTTATGTACTTAGATATACACAATGTCTAGATGCACAGTGAAAGCAATGTATCTAGAAAATTCAAACCATCTTGTAATTTAGAACGCAGGAACAATGTCAAGTTTCTCTTAGGCATGGCAAAATGTGGCTTCAAATTTGTTAGCCATAATTTTTGTGGCTTTGTGTCACACCCGATTTTAAGGATAAAATGGGATGCATAATCTTATGTGCGCTCAGAGATTAGTCATACACATAAGCTATCAAATTATAGATAGTATCATCACAAGTGTTTATTACATCACATATAATAAGACAGAGTCTTCACATAAATGTAGCGGAAGTATAAGGAAAAATCTCTCGCGGAAGCTCCATATCATAGGGACGTCAACTGGTTGACCACAAGTCTAGTAATCCTCAGGAAAGTCGTCATTACCATAGCCATCTGTTACCCATCCGGGATTTTTATCCAAATAATGAAAATAAACAACCGTAAGTACATGTCGTACTCAACAAGTGTAACATGGGGTTCATGAAGCTCAAAAGGCTTGACACAAGTTTAACATCATTCAGCTTTTAATTATCGCAATTTTAGCATAAGAGTAGCAACAAGTTGTTTTAATTCCCAAAGTAAAACACATGATCAATGTAAACATGAATAATGAATAGCATAAATGGATAATTAATAGTGATCATCTATTCCATAAGGGTTCCAAGGCCGCTCATGACCGTGAGCACGGCTGGTATACCAGTTTTACACTCTGTAGAGGTTGTACACTTTCACTGTGAGTCATGATACCCATATGACCGGGTTTATAACTCCCAAAACACTTCCAAGGTGAGCAGGCAGGGTTCACTATGAAGTCTTTCAAAGGTTCGTCTAACAAGTTAGGGTCATTAGATTCACTCAACAAACAAATATAGAGCTCCCCTTCCCGATGGCACAATGACGCGCAGCCTATACACAAGGGGACAGAGGCTGCGCTATACCCGATTCGGCAAGCATTTTTATGCCATAAATGTAACCTCTAACAAGCTAGAAAAGGTCCTCATACTAAGCTAAAGCCAGAGCCATGTAGCCCTCACAGTTGTATTGTAAGTCCCGGATAATCACTTACATATAAGTCCTTAGGGAGAGGAATCTAAAGCATTTAGAAAGTAGCTAAACACTTTAGCCCCATGTTTCCAAGTTGCTAAAAAGTCATGTTTTAATATTTATTGCATATACCATTAGTCAAGTTACAAGATCATGGTTTAGTTGAGCACTAGCAAAGCTACCCAATGCATATCCCATAGGAGACAAGGTATAAGTTCAATTCTAGGGAATCCCTATCAAGGTGATACATGCAAATATGGATTAAATGTATTAAAGTTGATAGGAAACAAGGATAATCTCATGCTATACTTGCCTTGAATAAAGTTTTCCTGCTGATCCTGCTCGTCAAAGTAGTACTCTTTATCACCCACGAATTGCTCACCGTCTATACTCGATAATCACAGCAACATACAAGCATCCAGAAGCAATCATGCATAGTAAACAAAGGCTATAGATTAGAACAGTACACCAACAACATAGAATCAAGATAAAAAGTTTGTAAAACGAATCTACGTCTCACTACGAACACACAGACGTGAAGATCACAAAAATTTGAGCTAAAACAGAGAAGTTATGAATTAAACAAGATTTCCTTTACTAAAATAATAGATTAAATCTAACCTTGAATTTTAAAAGTTGAAAACATACTTAATAGTAATATGAACATATAGATTACGCAATTATGAGTCTAACGCAACTTGAACGGATCAAAACAGAGCTAAAATGCAGATTTTATGGCTAAAACGAGATCAGTGGCACTTCTGTAAATAGCTGGAAGTTGATTTTAGAATTTAAATTAATAAAATCAGATTTTAAACTAAGCCATGGACGGCGGGCATGATAAAGAAGAAATACAGAGGTTCTTTAGAAAAAATGCGGGGACAGCGGGTTCGAATACTGAGAAACTAAAGGACTCTTTTGCAAAAAAGGCTTCGGCAAAAGGGTATCTGAAAGGATAAGATGCCCAAGAGGGGGGTGAATTGGGCTAATTATAAATTTCTTTGCAATAATTAAATCCTATGGTTAGCACAATTAACCCCTTGTGCCTAGAAAGTGTTCCTAGTTGTTCTACCGCACAAAAGACTTGCAACCTAAGTTCCAATCCTACTCTAGCATGGCAATTCTATGAATGTAAGAACAAGAATTGAATTGCTCAAAGTAAATGTTCAAAGTAAATAGAGAGGGAGGAACGCGGCGATGTTTTGCCGAGGTATCGGAGAGTCGTCACTCCCCACTAGTCCTCGTTGGAGCACCCGCGCAAGGGTGTAGCCCCCCCTTGATCCGCGCAAGGATCAAGTGCTCTCTACGGGTTGATTTTTTGACACTCCGTGTAACACCCCTAGTGTTACGAGCTTATTTAGCACCACGATTTAGGCCTAAGAAAATTTTTGAAAATGAGTTTCTCGAATTTTTTATTTAAAACATATGTGAAGCAATAAGCGAATCTTGTATGACTTAGTTTCGCGGACTCGAATTAAGCGCTCAAGTTAAATTACGCACTGCGTAGAAATATTTAGGAATGTCCGGTAACGATTCTAGCAAATAAATAGCGAACGGTTTGTTCTATTAGATTAAGCAGGAAAAGCAACTTTTATAAATAAAATAAAATCCATTAATAAATAGAACGATATATATATATATATATATATACACCCGGGTTTATGTTGATAAGCACGAAATGGAGAGAGAGAGAGAGCGCAGCAGCTTCGTTTATTTTTCATGGCATATGCACTGTCTTGTCTTCTGTCGTGGCTCTGCGTTGCAAGCCTCAGTTGCTGTCATTCCCGCTAAGCGCCAGCGTCCGACTGCCAGTTCTATCGCTTCGCCCGGCAGTACCATAAATGCCTTGCTTGTCTTGTTTTGCCTCTGTTGCCTACCTTGCGTGCCTCTGTCTTTGATTGTCCTTGCCTTTACTTGCCTTGTCTACCTCTATCAATCCGGGCCAGACCAGCCTCTCATTACTTCCCTTTTCCTCTGCCGCTAGTCGACGTACCCCATTGCTGCGAGTCAATGCATCTCGCCATGTCCTTCTCTGTTTGCCCAACCGGACCACGTGCTCGCGGTCGCAGTCGGTCAGACTGTTTTGTATTCACCTGGCGAGCTCGCTCAAGCCATCTCGAGTCTTCTCTCGCGTTTGTTTTCCCTGCCGGCCACATTGGGCCAGGACATCCTGCTGCACCGTGTTTATGAAGTAGGTGACAGAGTTGTTGTTGTATCATTCCACTGTTCCTCCCTGGCTTGCTGTCTTTCTTTCAATCATGTCAGTCTCTTTCGTCCTTCCGTCCTCTTCGTCGCCGTGACAGAGTCTGTGGGGGAGGCGCTGCTGCCATGCTTTTTCTCCACCAGGCTGCCACTCCTCCCGTGCCACCGCACTGCCTTCCCTTTCCCCCGCGGTGGCCACGCCCACTATTAGGGCACACCATGAGCACACGCAAGTCCTCGCTGCCGAAACGCTCCACGCCGCGCCTGGAGCGCCGTCCCGCGCCTGGAACGCCGCACCGCGCACGAGCGTCGTCCCTTTCCTTTCCTACCTCCGAACCGCATTGCCCGCGTCGCGTCACCGCAGCCACCCCGATGCGCCATGGCCGCCGCCGTTTGCCTCCCGTCACCGAGCCGCAGCACCTTGCCTCGACCTGCGCCGCCGCCTTCCATCTCCTCGCATACGCGCGCACCACGGCCTCGCGCTAGCCCGCGTCCCTAAATTTCGCAGCTGTGCACCACACCACCACCGCGCCCCTCCTCTTCCTCCTCTGTCGTGGCCGCCGTGCCCACCTGCCTGCGCCCGTCATCGTGCCGCGCCATTTGTGGGTGCTCCGTGGCTGACCGCAGCGCGCCCGAGCCACAGCACGCCATGGCCATGACCGCATGCCATCACCGGGTGTGTCCCGCCGCCCCGCCGTGCCCCACAATCGCCGAGTCCCGTGCCGGAGTCGCCGGTGTCCCACGCTGCGTCCCCACGTCGGACTGCGCTCCCAAGCGTTTGCCTCGTCAACGTCCGCTCTAGCGCCGCTGCGCGCGCGAAGCTTCATGTCCCATTCCGGGCCGCTGCTCCACGGTCCCACCGCCGTTGCTGGCTTATCTGCCGTGGCCGCACGTGGCCGCCGTGCGGTGCCCGTGCTCGCGCGCGATTTCCCCCTCCACGCTACCTCAGAGCCAGCCGCATCCTCCGTGCCTACGTGCCCGAGCCGCCCTGCTGCGTGTGGCCGTCGTGACCGCGCCACCACCCCGGACAACGCCGCCTCCATGGCCCCTACCCTGGGTCTGCGCCATGCTGCATGTGCGGCCAATCCGCTGCACCCCGCCACTGAGTTGTTTCGCCTCCCCACCGTCGTCAACGAGCGCGCGGCCGGGTTTCGCCGCCGGCCGATGGCTCTGTTCCATCCTCTGCTTTTGGGGAAAGAAAGATAAGGTGAGAAAACGTGACTTAGGTGGAAGCCAGGGGGATAAATGAACTTGTCAGTGGGTGTACAAAACAGTAGTTAGACCTTGTAGTAATTTAAGGAAAGATCAGGGGTTGTTTCGCATATAGGCCACGCCACCTACCCGCCTAGGCCACTTGCGTTGCGCCTGGGCCATTGGCGCTGCTGGACCGCCTGCCACGTTGGGCCACCGCCTGCCCCGTTGGGCTGGCCGGTTGCCTGCGCACGGGGCCGTCCGCGCCTGGCCGCGCCACTAGGGCGCACAACGCCGTGCCTACCCCGCGCTGGGCCGCTTGCACCTACGCGTGCGCCCGCCGCCTGGGCTGCTTGGCTCACTGGACCAGGCCAAGCTGGGCCGCTTTGGGCCCCAGGACCCTTTTAACTGTTCGGTGTTTCGTTAATTTCAGCAAGTGTCTAAATATTGAAAATTAATAATAAAATGTAGGAAAATCATAAAAATGCCAAACTAAGTTTGCTAGGCTCCTAGAATCATGATCTATCTGCTAGTATAACTTGTTCATATAGTTGGATAATATTCTTAGGAGCTATATAATTAAACTGGGATACTTAACATTGTAAAAACATAAACTTATAAGAATTGTTGTGATAAATGGGTAATAGTATTGGGTCTGAAATCTTTACAGTAGGTTTCTAGCAATATTAGCTGCTCCCTGTAATTTTTGTAGCTCATTAATAATTAGTTTGTTAAGTAGATAAAGATGCTCTATTTCGAATAAAGATTAAATTGACAAAATGAAATAAAGAAGCAACTTGGGTTTATATAACTAAATTAATCGTTGGGAAATAACGTCTTATCCGACAACGTGTATATGTAGCCTAAGTACGGTCGTCGTTAGAATTAGCCCGTTAACTCGAGAGGCGTACGTCGTATTTTACGAGTCACGATTGCAGTTGATTAATTACATCTTTGCATTGCATCGCATGCATATCATATAGGTACGATGATGGATCAACGGATCGATCGAAGGATGATTAGGAACCCGAAGATGGTGTAATGGTATTCTCTCCAGAAGATGATGCAATGGGCTTTCTATTCAGTTGATGGTGGATGATCTGAAGATGCAGATACTAACTTTTAATATATATCTTACCCAGGCAAGCCCGGTGCATAACCCCTACTTTTCTGCATTTTAAATTATATTTGTGCATTAAGTTTTAAGGAGTTGAATGAAACCCACTTGCATATATATATCTTTATCCTATGAGTCTTACTAGTATGACAGGATCGTGTAGAATGCTATGCTACAGGACTCCGGTAGAAGTCGAGTGATTGCCTGTCACTCACGAGAGATAGGAAATATATTATTGTATTATTATCACTTGGAAAATATAAATGGTGGAAAAGAAAAATGATAAGTGGTGATCGGGCAGGGATATGGTTTGGGTATTGGTGGGTGTAAGAGGTTGTGTCGCCGTGGATGCGGGGCATGGCTTGGTTACACTGCTTTCCCTGTCTGGTCGATTAAGGACCGATCGTTGCATAAGCCATCGAGGCAAGTCACAGACTTATTATCCTGAGCACATATTTGGGTATGGGCGCTTGGAAGACTTGTTGCTCTCTTATCGTGGATCCGGCTCTTTCCGGACCGACTGTCAGGGTTTTATTTTGGTGGAGGAGGTCCTTTCACCGCACTGAGTCCGGGACTCAGGGGCAGGGGCTTGGAGTCCCAGTTTGGACGGGGACCTGGACACCCGGGACAGGAGAGTGATGGGTTGGTCCTGCTTGTGCCTTGGGTACAAGCGGGGTGTGTATTTTTTGGGTACCCAGCTGGGGGCATTGATTCGCGAATCGCCGGGCAATCCGGTACGGCTTGTTTCGTGCCTAGCACCGTAGTAAGAACTGAAAGATGAAAGATAGAAAGAAAAGGAAATCTGATTGCTTACCACCTGCTTGAAGGTAGTACAGGTGCTTACATAGAATGGTTAGTTAATGAACCAATGCACTGCTAATAAAAATCAAATATAAGGATGCACACTTAGTAATGCTTCCTGCAAATGTAATAAACCCACAAGCTAGATAGCATTGCATATTCTTGGAGTCTTTTTCTTTCCTCCTATCGGGCAAGTCTTGCTGAGTACAATTGAGTACTCAGGGTTTTATTCCCCCTGTTGCAGGTGACAGGTAGATGCTAGAGCTGACCCTTGTGTGTGGATACCTCCTGGTGGGCTCAGCGAGGATTCCTTTACGCTGCGATCGTAGTTGTTATTTATAACTCTCACCAAATACTTTTATAAATGAAAGTTTCATAATCTGTTGTCATAGTTTATTTATCAATAATTCATCATGTCATGATTAGATGTTCATTTCCGCTGTAATTCTGATCACATGTTTATATTCCGCTGTTCAATTAAATTGTTTATAACTCTGATAATATGATTTCATTCCGCTGTTATATTAATAAATATTATACTCTGATGTTGTATTAAAAGTGATGTAAGAAATGGTTCCGAATGATGTAAGCTTTATTCTTTCATTTGTGATCCTGATGGCAAAAATATGGATTTTTGGGTTCTCCCCTGGGGTGTGCCCGACGAAACCGAGTAATTTAGTGTCCTCCTTTGGGTGCTTAGTATCTAATGGAAGACAAGCACTCCTAGGAGGCATTAGATTAGGCGGTTCTGCCACACTCCGTCGCGGTGAATCACCCACAACCGCTCATAACTTGAGTTGAGTCATCCACAAGCTCTCTGGATGATCACCAAGCTCCCAATCACCACCAAGCCATCTAGGTGATGGCGATCACCAAGAGTAACAAGCATGAACTCTCACTTGACCATGACAAGCCTAATGAGAAGGGTGGATGCACACTTTGCTACTCTTGATCTCACTAATGAGGGCTCTCTTTGGGATTCTCAAATCTCAATCACCTCACCAGGACCTTGCTCTTCTTGGCACTCTTTAAGGTGTTTCTCGGCTATTGGAATGAGCAAAAGTATCCACACACACGAGTGGAGGTGGTATTTATAATATGGGCTGAAAAACGAACCGCTATGTGCCTCTGCGGGGTGACCGGACGCTCCGGTCATGTTGACCGGACGCTCCGGTCAGTACACCCCGAACTCCAGTGTTTACAGTGTGACCGGACGCTAGCCAGCGTTCGGTCAGCACTGACCGGACGTGTCCGGTCGTGATTTTCTCTCTCTGGAACCTTACTGGAGTCGACCGGACGCTGGCTCTCAGCGTCCGGTCACTTCATCTCCCAGTGTCCGGTCGCGCCAGACGATTTCACCTTGGTCAAATGAACTGACCGGACCCTAAGCCAGCGTCCGGTCACACCAGAGCCAGCGTCTAGTCAGTATTTGACCCTCCATTCACTTTCAACTCTCGATCATATGTGAATGAAGTTTGCTCCATTGGATCTAAGGGTTTTAGAAGTTGTTAGACGTAAGATAGAGATATCAAACTGTGTCTCATGCTTACGACTACACATTGGCTCATGATAAAATATAACGCTTCCTGAACTTCTACAACAACACCGAATCAATGCTAACCAAACCAAGCAGTATCATCTCCAGGTAGCCACCTAGCAGGACAAGAAAATCTAACCGAAATCAACGAAATATAAAAAAAAGCACCCTTGAGGCCCTTATATCTATAACAAACTAATAGACAATCTTCTTTTCTCTAATATTCTTTCTCCCTTATTTAAATTAGTAGTGAGGCAATCTAGCCAAAAAAGGGTTGGCAGTGAAACTAGCCAAAAAAGCATTGGTGCAAGACAATCGATGTGAACGATGTTGCTAAGGTCAACAAGGTAATCTACCATTGATCCATTTTTATTACCTTTTCAATTAGTTTAGGTTAGAAGATCATAAAATTTAAAAAGCTGTTAGACATGAGATAGAGAAATAAAACCGTGCCTCATGCTTACGACTACACACAGTACCCTCATGAGAAAATATAACGCTTCCTGAACTTCTATGACAACACCGAATCAATGCTAACCAAACCAAGCAGTATCGTCTCCAGGGAGCCACCTGGCAGGACAAGAAAATCTAACCGAAATCAACGAAATACAAAAAAAGCACCCCTGAGGCCCTTATATCTAACAAACTTACAATCTTCCTTTCTCTAATAATCTTTCTCCCTTATTTAAATTAGTGAGGCAATGTAGCCAAAAAGGGTTGGCAATGAAACCAGCCAAAAAAGCACTAGTGCAAGACAATCGACGTGAATGATGTTGCTAAGGTCAACAAGGTAATATACCATTGATCTATTTTTCTTCTAAATGCAATTTTTCCATTAAATGCTACATTGATTACTATATCCAGTTATTGTCAAATCTATTGTTCATATATAGCAAAACAAGCCACATCAGAGAGCATCATGGCAACCTAAGCAGTCATCTAGCTCAACAAGATGATACTGAAAGAAGCAGCACAACATCTAACCAGGATAAAAACATAATAATGTTACCACCTCCTTTTCATGGGCACAATAAACTTATCAATTAATTCCAAAGATGTAACGACGATATGTCAAGGAGCTCAGAACAACAACACAATTGGGACGATGAAAGCCATTGAGAAAGCAAAAGATCAAAATAAACAAATGACAAGCCAAACATCAATAGCATGGACTTTAAGATTAACTTAAAAAAAATCATCAAAGAAGAAAGACTACAATTTATGAAAACATTTGAAGGTACACGTCTCAATATCCAGCACCCAATCATGTTATTAATTATTAATTTGCAGGTGAAGTAGCCTTTTAATATTGTCATCCACATAGTTCGAATCCTAAAGAGGGACATCCAACATGCCCATATACTTGGCTCAAAACAAACATGCCCATATACTACACAATGTCAACCATACTGGGACACAAAACAAAGGAAGGAAAAGAAAAAAGACCCAACTGGAGAATCACATTTGATATGCCACAAGAATCTCTCACCATCACGCCAATGCCAATTCTATGAACGCGTGTCACTCTGCATTCAAATAAAAGTTAATTTTATTAGATCAATATATATATATTAAACATGAATATCTATTTCTTATGTATCTCAAAGTTACCTGTGTGGGAGCACGGGTTGATTGGACTAGTAAATATATAAGCGTACTAGTAGAACTTGTTGGACGCGTGGTACATGATCATCAGATGAGCTCACCAAACAGACGGTAAGCGGATAAACCAAAAGGTACGGTGCCACAATTCAAGGTCAAGCTGTGATGATGTCTCCGATAGGCAGGCTGCTTTTGCTTCAGTAGTGTTGCAGGCTTGCAGCTACACGCAGTCAAGGTCTTTTAAATCCAGGGTGTCACGTCGGGTGTCACATGGGAATGTTGTATGGGGTGTTCGGATACTAATAAAAAAATAAATTACAGAATCCGTCAGTAATCCGTGAGACGAATTTATTAAGCCTAATTAATCCGTCATTAGCACATGTGTGTACTGTAGCACCACATTGTCAAATCGTAGACTAATTAGGCTTAAAAGATTCGTCTCGCAAATTAGTCGCAAACTGTGCGATTAGTTATTTTTTTAGTCTATATTTAATACTTCATGCAGGTGTCTAAATATTCGATGGGATATGAAGTAAACTTTAGTGGAAGGAACTAAACAAGACCCAAGTCGATCGCCTGCCACCTCAATCGTCTTGTTGATCCCCGTGGTGTAGGGTGACTGGGTGAGGGGTGACCGCGCTGAGCCACTGACCATGGCCCAGCACCGCCCACCACCACCACATGTGCAGAGTGCAGATTGCAATCCATTAAATCTGCTCAGCGAGGTGCATGACAGAGGGCTTCACCTCTTTTGTCAGAGTGGATCAAGTAAAGGACGTCATCGTGCACCGGGATCTAACCCCGTCTGCCATCACCACCGCCACCTGATGGGGTGAACATGTCGCACTAGTTGCACGGTTGGGTACTTGGGTCTTCTTGTTAAAGCCAAGCCTGCTACTTGACATTGCCGCGTAGGCTACCAAGTGTGGAGGTGATAGGGTTCGGAAAAGGGGAGGCGACGATGTTTGAGAGAGGAGGAGGCGAGATGCGGTTTTGGAGAGGAGGGAGTGAGCGAGGGGCATGAGTATACATTTTTTTTACCAGAGGTGCCTCCAAATCTAGCCGCCTCTACAAATGGTTTTGTAGATGTGGTTGGCTCTGTCAAAAACAGGTCTACAGAACCATTGTATCGGCGGCTAGATTTGGAGCAGCCTCTACAAATGCATCTTCAGTGGCGACTTGGTTTGGGGGCCACTGCAAAGGCACCTCCTCGTTGAGCCACCGCTGCCCAAAGTAGGCCTCGTTGCTACAAATCAATTAGTTATCAAAGCAAATGACTTTTTACCCAAGAGCAACTTCCCTTACTTGCATCGCATTACATTGTTGCCTCCTAAAAACAACCTTCTCTAAAAGCGCAACACCTTTCTACAATGGATTTTTTTTCTTTTGTTCGTCATCAACTCGAACAGGTTGGTAGCCATACTTTGGCACGCTTCACCCTATAAAAGTCTGACCGGATTGGAAGTGTTTGGCTGACAACTAATCTTAAACAAGATTTTTTTAGGCTACACATGTCATGTAGTAAAAAAGTACTCCATCCATTCCAAATTACAAGACATGTTGGCATTTCTAGATATATAGATTTTGCTATGTATCTAGATATATATTTATGTCTAGATACATAGTAAAATCAATACATCTAGAAAAGTCAAAACGTCTTATAATTTGAAATAGAGAAAGTATGTGAAGCTTCTCTTAGGTATCCAAAATGTGGTATCAAATTTTGTAGCTAAATTTTGTGGCTTGACACAATTGCCTAAAATTAATTTGTGGCATGGTTGGGAACCAAACAAACCTTGGTTAGTGCCTTTATTGTTAAGTAAGTATCAAATAGGCAAGTCAAAGTTTTGCGAACTTGTTCTCTTTCTTGCAAGGAAGAAAGCTGTTAACTGCAATGTTATAAATTATTGATATTAAAAAAGCTTACCTGATACAAATTACTCATAATACAAATTTTATTTCAATTAAATTTCTTTCTAAAATCAAACGTCCTGTTCGTTTGGGCTTGTTTGGCTGATAAACCATGGCTGAAATTACTATTGGTTGATTTGGTGTGAGAGAAAAATATTGTTCGTTGGCTGAAAAAGTACGACTTATAAGCTAAATAAGGCCAAACGAATAGGGCGAAACTCCGGTCGGCTACTTCAGAAAAAGCACCTTCTGACCATTTTTTTTCGTGAAGACTTAGTAAGGTTTGTAGCCTCCGCTCTTACTTCGTTTCTAGATCACGGTTGCTATCAGTCATGTCTTACATGTCTATCAATAATAATGGCTCGAAGCAAAGCACGGAGGCATCGGACCTCAAGCTACAGGGATTAACACCTTGTTTAGTTCCTCGTCTAAAGTTTACTCCTTATCCCATCGAATATTTGACACATATATCAAGTATTAAATATAGACTAAAAAATAACTAATTGCACAATTTGTGACTAATTTGCGAGACGAAACTTTTAAACCTAATTAGTCCATAATACAGTAACACATATGCTAATAATGAATTAGTTAGACTTAATAAATTCATTTCGCGGATTACCGACGGATTCTATAATTTATTTTTTTATTAGTATCGAATACCCTATGCAACATCTCATAACTTTATGATTTAAACAAAGGCATAAGATTTGGGAGGGTGACGTGAACCGCGGCAAACATCATCATCACTGGCTCTTCAACTATTATGCCGTTGATCTGATGAATACTAGAATTTGTACAATGTGTGCTGTGTGAAATTAATTAAGCCTGCTGCTGCTTGCTAGTGCTCCCGTTATATATGTTGAATTTGAATCGGTCACTGACTCCACCAGCCATACGTACGGGTAGTATCAGTATGGGCAGCAGGCAGGCTGCTACGCGGTTGAGTTTGAGTCGAACTCGCGGCGCTGCTGTGTGCTTTTCAGGCCGGTCAGCGAGGCCGCACAGACCAACTGAGCAAGCAACCGAGCGGTCTCTTTCGGCGTCCATACCACGCTCTCCAATGGATGTATCTAGCCGATTTCAGTTTACGCTAAGGAAGATTACAGTCAAAAGTTTACACGTCCACAAAAATGTACTTTTTACATATTCTTGGATGCGTGAATGCGTGATACATACAGGATCATCAGATGACCTCACCATGACCTCACCATACTGACGGCGGATGGATAAAAAACCAAAAGGTACGGTGGCGTCAAAGTCAAGCTGTGATACGATGGTCTTCGTCTCCGATAGCGATAGGCCGTCGTCGTTCGCAGCTTGCGTGCAGGCTGCTTCTGCTATTGTTTCAGCAGTGTTATAGGCTTGCAGTCACAGACATTCAAGTCGATTCCCTGCCACCTCGTCTCACTGGCCACCTCGTCTCACTAGAATCAATAGTGTTGCAGGCTTGCAGTCACAGGCATTCAAGTCGATCTCCTGCCACCTCGTCTCACTGGCCCCGCGGTGGATGGAGTGGTTGACCGCGCTGGCCACGGGCCACGGCACGGCACGGCACCGGCCACCACCACCTGTGCGGCTGTGCCATTCATGAATCTGCTCAGCTAAACCTCACCTGCCCCAACCCTCCTCCCCTGCGTCCTACAACCAAAAGGAAAATGAAAGATACTGCCTCAGCGGTGGTAACCATAATGAAGCACAAAAATTAGCAAATGCTCCACTACATTCCGAAGCTGGTTACAGATAATATATTTATATTCTCGGAGTAAGTATTCTTTATATTCTAAATTCTGCTGCTATACATACGAATGTACTAGTAGCAGTACATGCATGTTTCTCTGCGCCATCATTTACATCCTCTGAACCTCAGTTTCTGAGGAGCTGCTGTTTTTTTTCACACTGTTTATTAATATTGGTAGTTTTGTCCTTGACTAAAAAAAAAAAGCGATGCAAACGCCTGATTCTTATTTCTGTAAGTGGAGCACTTCTTCAAGGGCCTGTCTCTGTTCCTGGTCAAACGAACGAGCCCTAAGGGAAATGGTAAAACCTGTGACTTGCATTTAATAATTCAAATAAGAATAAAACAGGGAAAACAGAGTCCCTATACGGTTGGTTCTCAGTTAGTATTATATAATATTCTTTTGTATATCACGTTGACCGCTACAACTTTGGTATCAATTACTCATGTCAACATTTGAAGTGCTTTAGAAACTTTTAAATTTAATTTCAAAATCTAATAATTTTAAACAAAAATTTTATGGTCTAAACAATCTTAAACAGAAAAGCTTGTCAACTATAAAGTTATAGATCAAGTCGAAAACAACAACTTTAGTTTAGACTATGTTAAAATCCGGGGAATCTGAAATCTACTATTTAAGAATTTTGCTATACAATGACAACAATCACTGTAAGAATGACCGAATGAGATATGAATGGAGATGCTAGGAAAGTCACTGTTTGGATCAGTTTCAGATTCTTGAAAAATAGTTTTTGCCTTTAGTTCCTAAAATCTGGATTCTGAGCAAAAATTGGTGGGGTGTTTGGATCCCTCGAGTTTAAGAATGTGACTTCAATTATTGCTTTTTGGGTCACAAGAAACTGGCAAAAGCTATGTATCAACAGCTTCCTGATTTTTAAGAATCCGACAAAAACTAGCACGAGAAACCAGCAAAAACTATTCTGTTTGGATCCCATGTAGTTTCCAAAAGCTAGATTCATAAAAACCGAAGGGGTCAAAACAAGCCCTAAGTACTTCCAGAAGAAGCTGCAATAAGAGTAATTCTTTTTATCATAATAACCTTATAAGTTGTACCAAACATACCGTGGCTCTGTGTACTAGTAGTAATATCTTTTTTCACGATGGGAGAGCTTTATTTAGAGTTAAGCAGCGTAAAGGAGTGCACGCACTCTGCAACACTAACAAAAGGAACACAATTCTATTAAAGTCTAATAGATTGACGCGCCAGCTCATGCGCTACTTTATTTTGCTCCGTCCGATCCCTATCTTCACAAGGATCTGTCTATCTGTCACCCTAGTGAGGCATCACTCAAATTTTTCTCCCCTCGGCGGTCATTGTTCATCTTCCTCCTCCCGACACTCACCACCGCTCAATGCCCCACCGCCCCGCAGTAGCGCGGTAGGGTCTCGTCGGAGCTCCGCGACCGCGACCGTGACCGTGGCCAAGGAGCTCCAATGAGACCCTACCGCGCCCACGGCAACCTCCCTCTTCCCCTCCCCCCTCCTGCCGCCACTTTCTTCTCCAACTCCGACGAATAGCCGCGACTCCCCCGTCCCGACCTGACCTAGCCGCCGCTAGGGGCCCGTACGGACCGGCCACCGTCCCCGTCGCCTGGCCGCACTGCCTCCCTGTGGCAGAACCACCCGAAATAGCGTACTTACGAAGGCGCTCGTCTTCCATCAGACACTAAGCACCCCGAAAGTAACTACAGCGAGCGGTGTCCGTCGGGCACACCCTAAGGGGGAACCCGAAAGATCCACATTTTTCCCAAGGATCCAATAATGAAAACGAGTTACAACACAAGTCTATCTCATACATTAGAGTTTCTTGAAAAGTACATTATTACAATACCAAATACAGAGTGCGAAATGATAAACAGCGGAATATTAAAAGATAACATCTAGCGATAAGATAACGAGGATTCCGTCTGAGCCCACCAGATGGATCCTCCACACAAGGAACTCCTCAAGCGTCACCTGCAACAGGGGTAAATAAACCCTGAGTACACAATGTACTCGCAAGACTTATCCGATAGTAGGAATACTTTCCCGACTCCAAGGAATATGCTAGGCTTTATGATTTGCTGGTTCTCTTTTAGCAAAAAGCAATAATAATAGTGAGTCCTTATTGATACATTATTATCATCAGCCGTATTAAGTTTTCATCTAGTCAATCTATATAAGCCTGTTCTACTTTCAAGCAAGAGTTGAGCAATCAGTTCCATTTCTTCTCCTTTCAACTTTCAGTTCTTACTACGGTGCTAAACCGCAGACAAGCCGTACCGGATAACCCGGCGATTCGCGAATCAATGTGCCCAGCTGGGTGCCCCGAAGACACACGGCCCGCTTGTACCCCAGGCACAAGCAGGACTAACCCACCACTCTCCTGTCCCGGGTGTCCAGGTCCCCGTCCAAACTTGGACTCCAAGCCCCCACATCCTGAGTCCCGGACTCAGTGCGGTGCAAGGACCTCCACCACCTCCTCTTCCCATCAGTCGGTCCGGAAAGAGCCGGATCCGCGACAAGAGAGCAGCAAGCCTTCCCTGCGCCCATACCCAAGTATGTGCTCGGGACAATAATCTGTGACTTGCCTAGAGTCATATGCAACGACCGGTCCTTAATCGACACAGACAGGGAAAAAGTGTAACCGGGCTATGCCCTGTTGGCCGCAGGACACAACCCCTCACACCCACCAGTACCAAATCCACATCCCTGTCCGGTCATCATTTTCCTTTCCATTATTTCATCATGATATCATAGTTTAATCACCTATTTGCGAGTAACGACAGGTTACTCACGCTACCGACATCCTGAGCATAGCAGCTACTCGACCTGTACTAGTAGGACTCATGGTGGATATATTTATGCATGTAGCTTTCATAAAAATGCCTGTAACGTAAATGCATATCATATAAATATATTCAGATCATTTAAAAATAGGGGTTATGCACCGGGGCTTGCCTTGGGCAGGCGCGGTGTCAGCAAAGTCAGTGACGGGTGGCTCCGGAACGTCCTCCTGCACGAGGATCTCCTCGTACTCTTCGACGACTTCATCGTACTCCTGCTCGCCGAAGGTCACGATCTCCAGTGGCTCGTCCTCTATATGCATGCAGTGATGATGATGCAATAATTAATATATAGGCAACCGCAACTCTTAAAATAAGAATACATCTACCAAGCTACTAAGCTAACTCTAATGACTAATACGCAAAGTTACCTATTATTCCCACTAAACAAGTATGAAACATTTCATGTATTATCTTAGCAACTAAAGGCATCCTTATTGTTAATATCAATTTACTATATATATAATAAAACAAGGTGCACTAGCTACCATGCATCATAAAAAATTCATTCTCTAAATAACCAGAATAAGCATTTCAAAATAATAAAGTAACCCTAAAGGTATCACTGAACTATACGAACTAATTACACTAATAGATAGATCATGAATTTAGGAATCTAACAAAATTTATTTCACAATCAATAAATAAATTCAAATGAGCTCTAGAGATGAAGAAAACGATATTATTGGAGGAGGCCAATTAGCTTGATTAACCAACTGATCTATTCGCACCTTTGCGTGTTCTTGGAAAAGGTAGAACACGAAGCGGTGAATCGGATGTGAGATGCTGGTTACTTGATTTGAAAGAAGTGAATGATCAGTGGAGCGAAACAGCTCGATGGCTCGGCATGTCCTTATAAAGGCAAAAGACGCGGGGAGGGAGAAGCTGGCTCGTTGCACGCGGTCACGGTCAGTCATGCTCGTACCGCTACCGTGCTGACAATGGATGCGTGTGGAAATGTGAACAGTGTTTCGTCACCTAACAAGTCAAAGCAGAGCCAGTGCCTTCAGGCTGTGTTTGTGATCAGCAGCCCGACATAAATGTGAAAGGGAGATTCTGAACTTCTGATGATGCTTGCCGTGTCCTATCCATCAGTCAAGTCTTTGCCTGAAAGCAGGACAGCGGCGGGCGAGCATATCGTGTGCGACGGGTGGGAGTGGCCAGTGCCGTGTCGTAAACGTGTAGAGATATATTTTAAAGTTTTAGCTGTAGAGACGAAGACTTATTTGATCCAAACCGTGCGAATGATTGTCGATGGATATAGCTACAATGTTGCCAACATTGCGCTAGGCAGGACAGTGATGGCGAATGCACAATTAGCAAGCCTTTCAATTAACACACCGTGCTTGTAGCATGGATATGACCGATCACTGTGAGTATATACCAGCAGGAGCTAGTACTTGAATGAAAGATGAACGTACATGCATGGTGCTGATGCCTTCATGCAGGTCTAAGAGATTAAACGGAGGAGAAGACCACAGGTCAAAAGCATCCGCTGGGAGACATTTTTCTTAGGTGAACAGTGTTTTCTGCGTGAACAGGATTTCCTGCGTTGCTGCATTGTCCGACGTGCAAGACGTGCAAGACTCAGTGAACCCTGTTTACTTCGTGCTACCAAAATTTCGCGTTGCTGCAGTGCTGACGCGTGGAAAAAGTGCCTGTCCTTCATTTGCAAAACAGCTGAGCAGTGAGCGAGCGGAGTGCTCAGCGGGCTGAGCTTGTGAGTGATATAAATGCGTAGTGTGTGCGACACACTAAGGCAGTGGTAGCGCGTCGTGCACTGATGATTTTTTTCAAGGTGATTAGCAAGCGAAGTAAAGGCGGGATAATTAGAACAACGAGAGATGACAGTGGCGCGTCGCGAGATTGATGGAGATATAAATCTTGCCAAGTGGTATGCTAGTAATTAGTGAATGACAATAATTTATCATTTGACTTTGTGGCTATGGAGCTCTCACGTGGAGAGAGATGACGTGCTGGAAGGACAACTTGGACAAGGAATAAATTAGAGCTCAATTTGAGAATTAGTGCAATAAAATTTAATTTCTCATTTACCACATGCAATAATACATAAACATGATGCTCATGACATGGTTTAATATTTTGATTAAGGCGTAACACCGAGGGTGTTACAAATCTACCCCCCTAAAATAAAATCTCGACCCGAGATTTCATGTGCCTAGTGTGAGAAGAAGGTAGGAAATACATTTCGATGCAGCAACTAACTATCAGAACCATTGAGGAGATGGGGGTAATGCTTCAATAGGTAACTCTCTTGTTCCCACGTGGCTTCAGCCTCAGAATGATTTTGCCATTGTACCTTGTAAAACTTTATCACCCTGTTCCTGGTCACTCTCTCCTTCTCATCCAAAATTTTTATAGGATGCTCCACATAAGACAGATCAGGTTGGAGCGGAAGTCCTTCTATTTCTACAGATTCTTCAGGAACTCGTAGGCATTTCTTCAGTTGCGAGACGTGAAATACATTGTGAACTGCCGAGAGAATTTCAGGGAGTTGGAGACGATAAGCAACGGGACCACACTGCTGCAACACCTTGTATGGACCCACATACCGAGGGGCTAACTTGCCATGGACACCAAACCGATGTACCCCTCTCATAGGAGATACCTTGAGATACACATAATCTCCAGCTGCAAATTCCAAAGGTCTTCTTCGTTTGTCTGCGTAAGCCTTCTGTCGACTCTGAGCTGACTTCAAGTGTTCACGAATTATATTTACTTTCTCTCGAGCCTCCTTTATGAAATCCGGCCTGAAGTACCCACGGTCTCCTACCTCAACCCAGTTTAGTGGCGTCCTACACTTCTGTCCATATAAAGCTTCAAATGGTGCCATACGGATACTCTCCTGATAGCTGTTATTATAAGAAAATTCGGCTAGCTTCAAACACTGATCCCACTTCTCAGGAAAAGAGATGGTACAAGCCCTGCAGCATATCCTCGAGCACCTGGTTCACCCTTTCAGTTTGACCATCAGTCTAGGGATGGTATGCCGAGCTTCTGAGAAGACGAGTACCCAAACACTCCTGGAGTTTCTCCCAGAAACGAGAGACAAAAACTGACCCTCTATCAGAGATGATGGTGCGAGGAACTCCATGTAGGGTCACAATCCGATCAAAGTATAACTCCGCATACTTCTTGGCATTATATCTAGTGTCCACCGGAAGGAAGTGGGCAGACTTGGTGAGACGGTCCACAATGACCCAAATAGAATCAAAGCCCGAGGAGGTGCGGGGTAAACCCACAATGAAATCTAGGGAAATATCCTCCCATTTCCAAACAGGAATGGGCAAGGGCTGCAGATATCCAGGAGTACGCATATGATCTGCCTTGACTCTACCACAAGTGTCACACTCCGCAACGAGCTGGGTGATATCTTGCTTCATGTAAGACCACCAGTACAGTTGGCGTAGATCATGGTACATCTTGTTGCTACCAGGGTGGATAGACAGCTTGGAATGATGGGCTTCTTTTAAAATCTTTCTTTTCAGCTCTTCATTGGATGGAACCACCAGCCTATCCTTGTATCTCACGACTCCCAGCTCATCAATGCTAAAATGAGGTCCACGTCCTTCAGCTAGCAACTTCTTGATGTGAGGAATCTCTTCGAGGGTCTTCCTTTTGTTCCCGAATAATTTGCTCCAGCAGCTCTGAGGTCAAAGCAATCTGAGCTAGCACCTCTGTGTGGTGAAGTGACAAGGGTATATCCTCAACCTGATGCGACTTACGACTTAAGGCATCAGCTACCACATTGGCTTTTCCTGGATGATAGTGGACTTCCAAATTATAATCCTTGATCAACTCTAACCATCTCCTTTGTCCTCATGTTCAACTCAGACTGAGTGAAAATATACTTAAGGCTCTTGTGGTCAGTGAAGATATGCACTTTGTTGCCCAACAAATAATGCCTCCAAATCTTCAGAGAGTGAACTACAGCAGCTAGCTCTAAATCATGGGTAGGGTAGTTCACCTCGTGCTTCTTCAGTTGGCGCGAAGCATAAGCTATCACACGCCCCTCTTGCATAAGCACACACCCCAATCCCATCTTCGAGGCATCGCAGTAAACATCAAAGGGCCTCTCAATATCAGGTTGAGCCAATACAGGAGCAGTGGTCAGAAAAGTCTTCAGGGACTGAAAAGCTTCTTCACAAGCTGGACCCCAAACAAACTTAGCTTCTTTCTGGAGCAGCTTAGTCATGGGCTAGGGCTATCTTGGAGAAATCGGGGATGAAACGTCGATAGTATCCAGCTAGCCCAAGGAACTGACGGATCTGGTGCACAGACCTAGGAGACTTCCAATCTAACACATCTTGCACCTTGCTGGGATCTACAGAAACGCCCTCAGGTGTCAACACATGTCCCAAAAACTGCACTCGATCTAACCAAAACTCGCACTTGCTGAATTTAGCATACAGCTGGTGCTCTCTGAGTCGAGTCAGGACTATCCGGAGGTGACAGGTATGCTCTTCATCATTCTTGGAGTAGATCAAAATGTCATCAATGAACACTACCACAAACTTATCCAACTCCGGCATGAAGACTGAGTTCATTAGGTACATGAAGAAAGCCGGGGCATTGGTGAGACCGAAAGACATCACTAGGTACTCATACAACCCATACCTAGTAGAGAAAGCTGTCCTTGGTATATCCTGTGGCCTGATCTTGATCTGATGGTAGCCCGATCGGAGATCTATCTTCGAGAACACCTTGGCACCAGCTAACTGATCAAACAAAGTATCTATGCGGGGCAAAGGATACTTGTTCTTAACTGTTACCGCATTGAGGGGGCGGTAATCCACACACATCCGCAGAGTACCATCCTTCTTCTTCACGAAAATCGCTGGACAACCCCATGGTGAAGAACTTGGGCGGATGAAACCCTTGTCCATCAACTCCTCCAGTTGCTTCTTCATTTCTAGCCAGTTCTCTCGGAGCCATGCGGTACGGACGCCTGGAGATAGGAGCAGTACCAGGCTCAAGCTCAATGGAGAATTCTACCTCACGGTCCGGTGGCAATCCAGGAAGATCTTCAGGGAAAACATCTGGAAACTCACAGTACTACTGGAATGGAGGTAAGATCAGGAACGGCTTCAGCATGGGCAGCAACAGGTAAGACCGGTTCTGAGGGTATGATGAGAGACATCCTATCCTCAGAAAATGGAAGCCGTAACTCTACACTTCTTCTCTTCATATCCAATACTACCCCATACAACCGCAACCAGTTCATTCCAAGAATAGCATCAATGCCTTGCCCAGGCATTATCATGAACTGTAGACGGTAAGTGTGGGTGGCTAATACCAAACTTACTGTATCCGTGCGGGTATTGATGAACATCTGAGAACCCGCAGTACGGATCTTATAGGCATACGGTATAGCCAATAGTGATAAGTTGTGCCTCTCTACAAACCCCATGCTCATAAAGGAATGCGATGCACCAGAATCAAACAACACCAAAGCTGGATGGGATTCGATGGTAAACATACCAGCCATAACTGTCTCCTGCTGCATAGCTTGCTGAGCATCCGTGAAGTGCACCTGACCAGATCTGCTGGGCACCTTCCTCTTGATGAAAGTCCTCTTAATCAGCCTGGAATTTGCAGACGGCTGAGACGGCTGAGCTGTCTGCTGCTGAGGACACTCCCTGGCATAGTGGCCATCCTTGCCACACTTGAAACAAGCACCAGGCTTGTTCCCGAATCCCTGACGAGGTGGAACCAGCTGTCCCTGAGTCTGCTGGGGCTGCACCTGCTGCTGAGGTGCCTTGTACTGAGTAGCAGAAGTCTGTGATGTCTGCTGGGGTGACCAGGTACGGAGGCCCGCCGGATGGTTGATAGGGCCCCCGCCTAACAATCTGCACCTTCTAAGTATGGGGATGGCTGGAGGATCCAGCTGCCACCCGCTTCCGCTTCCAATCCACCTGAGATGCCCGCTGGAAACCCTCAAGAGCAATGGCGGCGTTCATCAGAGCCCCAAAGGTCTGATAGTTCCCCTAGGTACAGTTTCTCCTGAAGAGCAGGGGTGAGACCGCGAAAGAAGCGATCCCTCTTCTTATCATCCGTGTCCACCTGACTACCAGCATACTGAGCCAAGTGGTTAAACTGGGTCACATACTCCATTACCTGTCCTGCTCCCCTGACGTAGCTCCATGAACTCGGTCACCTTCTGGTGGATAACACCAGCAGGTATGAAGAACTCGCGGAAGGCAGTGGAGAAACTCCTACCACGTCGCCGGGTGATCCGGCAGCTCCGCGGCCTGGAAAGTCTCCCACCAGGCACCTGTGGACCCCAAAAGCAGCTGGGATGCAAAGTGCATCTTCTGCTCGTTGGCCACTCCGAGCAGCCGAAACTTCTGCTCCAAGCGTGCGAAGCCAGTGCTCCGCCTCCAACGGATCGTTCGACGGTGTGAACGTGGGCGGGTGGGTTTTGAGGAAGTCCTGGTAAGAGGACTGTCCCTCAGGACGGTGAGCACCACCCCCATTCCCACCGTTGCCTCCGAGGGCCTCCACGGGCGAGACCCGCGAGGGCCTGTGCCATAATCTCCATGGCACGAGCTGTCTCCTGACGAGCAGCGGCTGACTCCTGGCGAGCAGCCAACAACTCCACCATGACCTCCGCGGCGGACAGCGGCGGAGGCGGTGGCGGAAAAGGCTGAGGAACCAAGGGTGGAACCTCCCGAGCTCCCTCGTTGCCACGCTCAAAGGCCTGAGCACTATCACCATGGCCCTCGTTGGCCGCTCCCGAACTGGTGCTCCCACGTCCGGACCTTAGATTCATCTATAAGAGAGACGAACCATCCATTAGGACACCTTCTCGATCAGGATCCAGGGATTAAAGAAATGGCAGCACATATTTTTTAAGGCATTCATTAAGTTAGTCCTACCAATTTACTACTTTCATTATACGTGAAGGGGGATTCCTAGTTCAAGTAAGATGCTATTATATGATGCATGCTTCGACCTATACGTTCACTCAAGCCGGAATATAGCGGCGTTCGTAAAATTTTCGGCACATCGCACACTCACTTTCCGTATACTAAGCGATTTCTTACGTCATGTAAGTCAGTGTACCTGCAGAAACTGATTAGATAAAACCAGTGCCGCTATCCTAGATATACCATATAGCTAGGGCTTATACTTAACTTAATCGCATCCTACTTTTCGCAAAACTTTTGTTGGTCCACTTTTAGTTTTGTAAAAGAGTGAGGAACTCGTGACCATTATTGGCTCTGGTACCAACTGTGGCAGAACCACCCGAAATAGCGTACTTACGAAGGCGCTCGTCTTCCATCAGACACTAAGCACCCCGAAAGTAACTACAGCGAGCGGTGTCCGTCGGGCACACCCTAAGGGGAGAACCCGAAAGATCCACATTTTTCCCAAGGATCCTATAATGAAAACGAGTTACAACACAAGTCTATCTCATACATTAGAGTTTCTTGAAAAGTACATTATTACAATACCAAATACAGAGTGCGAAATAATAAACAGCGGAATATTAAAAGATAACATCTAGCGATAAGATAACGAGGATTCCGTCTGAGCCCACCAGATGGATCCTCCACACAAGGAACTCCTCAAGCGTCACCTGCAATAGGGGTAAATAAACCCTGAGTACACAATGTACTCGCAAGACTTATCCGATAGTGGGAATACTTTCCCGACTCCAAGGAATATGCTAGGCTTTATGGTTTGCTGGTTCTCTTTTAGCAAAAAGCAATACTAATAGTGAGTCCTTATTGATACATTATTATCATCAGCCGTATTAAGTTTTCATCTAGTCAATCTATATAAGCCTGTTCTACTTTCAAGCAAGAGTTGAGCAATCAGTTCCATTTCTTCTCCTTTCAACTTTCAGTTCTTACTACGGTGCTAAACCGCAGACAAGCCGTACCGGATAACCCGGCGATTCGCGAATCAATGTGCCCAGCTGGGTGCCCCGAAGACACACGCCCCGCTTGTACCCCAGGCACAAGCAGGACTAACCCACCACTCTCCTGTCCCAGGGTGTCCAGGTCCCCGTCCAAACTTGGACTCCAAGCCCCCACATCCTGAGTCCCGGACTCAGTGCGGTGCAAGGACCTCCACCACCTCCTCTTCCCATCAGTCGGTCCGGAAAGAGCCGGATCCGCGACAAGAGAGCAGCAAGCCTTCCCTGCGCCCATACCCAAGTATGTGCTCGGGACAATAATCTGTGACTTGCCTAGAGTCATATGCAACGACCGGTCCTTAATCGACACAGACAGGGAAAAAGTGTAACCGGGCTATGCCCTGTTGGCCGCAGGACACAACCCCTCACACCCACCAGTACCAAATCCACATCCCTGTCCGGTCACCATTTTCCTTTCCATTATTTCATCATGATATCATAGTTTAATCACCTATTTGCGAGTAACGACAGGTTACTCACGCTACCGACATCCTGAGCATAGCAGCTACTCGACCTGTACTAGTAGGACTCATGGTGGATATATTTATGCATGTAGCTTCCATAAAATGCCTGTAACGTAAATGCATATCATATAAATATATTCAGTGATCATTTAAAAATAGGGGTTATGCACCGGGGCTTGCCTTGGGCAGGCAGCGGTGTCAGCAAAGTCAGTGACGGGTGGCTCCGGAACGTCCTCCTGCACGAGGATCTCCTCGTACTCTTCGACGACTTCGTCGTACTCCTGCTCGCCGAAGGTCACGATCTCCAGTGGCTCGTCCTCTATATGCATGCAGTGATGATGATGCAATAATTAATATATAGGCAACCGCAACTCTTAAAATAAGAATACATCTACCAAGCTACTAAGCTAACTCTAATGACTAATACGCAAAGTTACCTATTATTCCCACTAAACAAGTATGAAACATTTCATGTATTATCTTAGCAACTAAAGGCATCCTTATTGTTAATATCAATTTACTATATATATAATAAAACAAGGTGCACTAGCTACCATGCATCATAAAAAATTCATTCTCTAAATAACCATAACGAGCATTTCAAAATAATAAAGTAATCCCTAAAGGTATCACTGAACTATACGAACTAATTACACTAACAGATAGATCATGAATTTAGGAATCTAACAAAATTTATTTCACAATAAATAAATAAATTCAAATGAGCTCTAGAGATGAAGAAAACTGATATTATTAGGAGGGAGGTCAATTCAGCTTGATTAACCAACTGATCTATTCGCACCTTTGCGTGTTCTTGGAAAAGGTAGAACACGAAGCGGATGAATTGGATGTGAGATGCTGGTTACTTGATTTGAGAGAAGTGAATGATCAGTGGAGCGAAACAGCTCGATGGCTCGGCATGTCCTTATAAAGGCAAGAGACGCGGGGAGGGAGAGGCTGGCTCGTTGCACGCGGTCACGGTCAGATCATGCTTCGTACCGCGACCGTGCTGACAATGGATGCGTGTGGAAATGTGAACAGTGTTTCGTCACCTAACAAGTCAAAGCAGAGCCAGTGCCTTCAGGCTGTGTTTGTGATCAGCAGCCCGACATAAATGTGAAAGGGAGATTCTGAACTTCTGATGATGCTTGCCGTGTCCTATCCATCAGTCAAGTCTTTGCCTGAAAGCAGGACAGCGGCGGGCGAGCATACCGTGTGCGACGGGTGGGAGTGGCCAGTGCCGTGTCGTAAACGTGTAGAGATATATTTTAAAGTTTTAGCTGTAGAGATGAAGACTTATTTGATCCAAACCGTGCGAATGATTGTCGATGGATATAGCTACAATGTTGCCAACATTGTGCTAGGCAGGACAGTGATGGCGAATGCACAATTAGCAAGCCTTTCAATTAACACGCCGTGCTTGTAGCATGGATATGACCGAGTATATACCAGCAGGAGCTAGTACTTGAATGAAAGATGAACGTACATGCATGGTGCTGATGCCTTCATGCAGGTCTAAGAGATTAAACGGAGGAGAAGACCACAGGTCAAAAGCATCCGCTGGGAGACATTTTTCTTGGGTGAACAGTGTTTTCTGCGTGAACAGGATTTTCTGCGTTGCTGCATTGTCCGACGTGCAAGACGTGCAAGACTCAGTGAACCCTGTTTACTTCGTGCTACCAAAATTTCGCGTTGCTGCAGTGCTGACGCGTGGAAAAAGTGCCTGTCCTTCATTTGCAAAACAGCTGAGCAGTGAGCGAGCGGAGTGCTCAGCGGGCTGAGCTTGTGAGTGATATAAATGCGTAGTGTGTGCGACACACTAAGGCAGTGGTAGCGCGTCGTGCACTGATGATTTTTTTCAAGGTGATTAGCAAGCGAAGTAAAGGCGGGATAATTAGAACAACGAGAGATGACAGTGGCGCGTCGCGAGATTGATGGAGATAAAAATCTTGCCAAGTGGTATGCTAATAATTAGTGAATGACAATAATTTATCATTTGACTTTGTGGCTATGGAGCTCTCACGTGGAGAGAGATGACGTGCTGGAAGGACAACTTGGACAAGGAATAAATTAGAGCTCAATTTGAGAATTAGTGCAATAAAATTTAATTTCTCATTTACCACATGCAATAATACATAAACATGATGCTCATGACATGGTTTAATATTTTGATTAAGACGTAACACCGAGGGTGTTACACTCCCCAGCCGGCCCCTTCTAAGCCCACCAAAGTTCGGCAAGAAGAGGGGGCCGGAAGAGACTGGATTTTTGGAAGAGAAAATTCAGGGATGGATTGCTCCAAATCACGAGTGTGCTATAGCTTTATCGCTTTACAAAGATTTTGGCTCTCTAGACATGTCAGAGATGACGTAAGCCACCAGGGGCCTATCCTCGCGGGGTTGGACCGTTGGAGTAGCTTCACCACCCTGCCGCCCAGAGCTATTTGCACAAGGAAAGTAAAGCGCCATCCATATACCAGTAGTAATTTTTTTAATTAATGAGCGCGGCAGCGGGTTTGACGAGGGAGATGGTCTTCCTTCCACTTTTTTATTTTACTGCAAGAAAGATACTGTAGGCGGTGCAGTCCAATTGGGGGCGGCGGCGGTTGCTGTTGTTTGGTGGCCGATCTGATCTGATCTGACGATCATTGGTTCTCTCTCTGGTCACCACACTGCACGTACGACGACGTACAGCCACCGAGCCACGTACACCACCTTCACGTTTCACCGTGTACCATACGTACATCTTACTGATTACTTACTTACGGAGTAGTACAATTTTTTTTTCTGTACTGATGACGACGGTGTGACGCGACGCAAGAGTACGGGCCGGTGAATGGCGTGTGTACGTACTCCTCTCAGCTCCATCCGTCGTCGTACGTACGTACGTACACCGACCAATGCAAGTTGCAATGACGATATGTTGCTGGCACGTACGTGCGCGCGTGTTTGCTAATTGCTACTAAGCTACCAGGGTGAAAACCCAAGCTTCTTCGGCAAAGCATGTGCATGTACGCAGCTTGACACAAGTTTGTACCCGCGAGGTACCAAATATAATACATATACGTGATACATGACACATGCATGCACCATCGCGGCTATCTTCAGTGTATATAGCTAGGTGCTATGTACTACAATACGTAGTTAGTGCAAGATCGCAGGCACTATATATATACAGAGACTCTTAATTACTCCGATGTCCCGGTGGCTTAGTTTTTGTAGCACCAGCTATTACTGTGCTCCGATCCACTGAAGCTGGAGCTAGCATGGGCGCGCGAATGGTGACTTGGTGAGTAGTAGTGGACTAGCGGCATGGCTCGTGACAGCGGCGGCGGATGATGACCGTACATACCATCGGCGCCGCGCCGGCATTTACTCCGGCCACCGGCTCACTTCGTGGTCGCAACATTATCGATCCAACGCATCTGGACCCGGTCTGAGCTAGCTAGCTAGCCACCTGCAGGTCGCTGCATCGGCCACATCGGCCATGCGCGCCAGCCACCAAATCTTATACGCCAGCGTACATGCACATTATAATTTCCCTGGCCTGCCCAAGCCGCGAGCCTCTCCTCTCCGGGCACCCATAAATAACACGCCACGGCCTCCCGCGTCTCCGCCACCTCCGATCCTCCACCAGCCTCCAGCCGTGGTACGTTCAGTTTGTTCGTCCCAGGCAGGCTCCCAGCTGGTTGGATCGGAGCTTAGCTAGGGTACGGTGGTGCAGAGGCAGGCAGGAGAGGAGATCCAAGGATCGGAACAAGGCCGGCCGGCCAGCCAAGCCAAGGAAGGAAAGAAACAAGCAAGGAAGGAAGATGAGCAAGGAGTGTGTGGTGAACGCGTTGCTGAGCTGCTTCATGCACGTGGGCCTGACGCTGGTGCTCCTCGTCTACCTCCCCGTCGCCTTCGTGTGCCGCCTCCTGAAGCGCTTCTGCGTCCGCCCCTTCGCCAAGGGCGAGGACCTCCGCGGCAAGGTCGTCCTCGTCACCGGCGCGTCCTCCGGCATCGGCGAGGTCAGTCGTCTCAGCCAGCCAGCTACTCTCTCACTCTTCTTCCGTGATATTGGCCTTTGGCCTTTTGCTGTGTGAGTCTCGGCTACTATTGAGTATTGACTGCGAGCTGCACGCGACTGCCCACGGCCTCTCTCGGGCAGTGACTTTACTCGCCGGCCCGGATGGCAGTGGCCGATCGAGTTTTTACTACGCCTGCATGCATGTACTACATGCACACCTTTTATGGATTTCGAAACGTACATCTCTCTTCCACTTCTCTTTTGTATATATCTAGCTAGCTTTGTGTTTAACTTTCCTGTGTATAGCTTTTACTTTCGTTGCTGGTATTTCTTTTTACATGCATACGAATTGCACCTGTACTATACGGTACAAGAGTGTGCTTGCTACTGCCTTGATGGGTTTGGGTTACTTCGGGCGCGTGCCACGAAATGGTACGTTGTGGCCTTTCCGGAGAGAGGGTGGCGCGTGGTTGTTCAACTGCGTGCAATGCATGCGTCTTTCAAATCGCATGCTAGCTTTTGATTGGTTGGGTTGCCTACTTTTGTGCGCTTTGAATCTGGACGAAGAAGAAGATAAATAAACTAAACAATGTTGTACTAGTGGGTACGATACGACTATTGTCTTAAGAAAATGCAAGTACGGTTCCTAATACTAACTCTCTCTCTCTCTCTCTCTGCACACACGTACACAACCTAGCTGCCGCAGGGTAGTATAAATTCGAAATTTATTTGCACCGTACCCGTAGCGATATGGTTTCTCTTTCTTGCGGTTGTATACGTTCCTCCAATTAACTGAATTCCCAGGCTCCTGTGGGATCCTCAGTCCGACGACCTCCGATCCTACCAGTGAGAGAAAACACACAGACAAGCGACACAGGGCCTGGCACGCACACACACCAGGTGGTAGAGTTGGTGCATGCTAGCTACAGCTACGTGCCAATGCACTGAAATGGTTGCCCCTTTAAAGGCCACAAATTGACTCTTATCTTCCTCACGAATAAAGGCTGCTATGGTCCACGGCGGCCCCTTTAAGCGCACTGTAGTATCAAAACACGTACGGCCACGCAACTGCTAGCTAGCTTGTCGAATGTTGATCGTCGTCGTCGCACATGTTTTTTTTTTCGCTTCATTATCGTGTGCACAACAAAGTAGGAGTAACGACCGAAACAAAGGTTACTGATCCCAGCCGAGCATGGTGGCTCCGGCCGGGAAGTTGGCTGCATAACGGTTCACGGATATGCAGAGAGGCATGCAGATGCAGTAGCGTATAGTGCGGGTTAGACCGCACGTGGCTCCACAGTCATCACTAGAATAAAAGCCCATTTATGCCCCCCCTGAATCACTCACGGTAACACTGCTGTGTCTTTATTACCTGCTGTTGCTCGTCGCTTCTCCGTCCCCGTTTAATTATTCCTCGACGGTGCCTCATCGGCCCATAGACACAGTGCAGTGGAAGGGTACGCATCAAACTAGAAAAAATCAGGGCATTGAGAGGACAAAACAAAGGTGTACTGAACGAACCACTGCTGTACAACAACAGCAGAAGCAGTATGTAGGAGCAGTGCCCTCTCAAGCGCTGCATATATACACGAGAATATGACAGCTCGTCGTTATCTATTTTATTTATTTATGTATATGTTTCCCCTTGTTCTTTATATTAATTTTCAGCACCTGGTGTACGAGTACGCGAGGCACGGCGCGTGCGTGGCGGTGGTGGCGCGCACGGAGATCGCGCTGCGCGCCGTGGCCAAGGCGGCGCGCGACCTGGGCGCCCCCGACGTGCTCGTCGTCCCCGCCGACATCACCAAGGTGGACGACGCCAAGCGCGCCGTCGAGGAGACCGTCGCACATTTCGGCAAACGTCAGTACTTACTTATACATATATACTACTATATTATAATATATATATATATATATATATATATATATAGATATATATATATATATATATATATATATATATATATATATATATATATATATATATATATATATATATATATATATATAAGGTAGCATAGCATGCATACGATTCTCGACATTGTGCTTTATATTTGCTTTCAAGCGAGGCTTTTGCAATCCGGACATTGTAGCACGTTTCGTTTGTATTTGACAAACTTTGTCCGATCATGGATTAACTAGGCTTAAAAGATTCGTCTCATGATTTACAACCAAATTGTGCAATTAGTTATTTTTTTTACCTACATTTAATGCTTCATGCATACGTCCAAAAATTAATATGACGAAGAGAGAGCGAAAAAACTTAGAATTTGGAGATGATCTAAACCAGACCTGAGTGGGTAGGAGTAGGACTAATAACATACTTCCTCCATCCCAAATTGTAAGTCGTTTGACTTTTTTGACACCAAGTTTGAGCACTCGTCTTATTCAAAAATTTGTGCAAAATATCATTTCTTTTGTCGTGGCATATTTTGTTAATACAAGTTCTTCAAGAATGACTTAAATATGACTATATTTGCACAAATTTTTTGAATAAGACGAGTGATCAAACTTGAGGTAAAAAAAATCAAACGACTTATAATTTGGGACGGAGGAAGTATTTACGAATCTACTAACAGGGACGTCACGTGGGCAGTAAGCCGGTCATACACGCTCGCCCGGCCGCGGCCGGAAGTGTCACTGCCAGTAGAAGTAGTAGTACTCCTATATTATTATATCATGTCTTGCCGGTTGGTGACACATGGCCGGCGCTGGGATTAATTGCAGGCAGCAGTGATCAGTAATAACACTACTATATATGACCGTCTGGACTGCACAGCATAATCGTTCTTTTTTCTTGTCTTATAAATCATATTTTTTTTAAATCAACAAACAGTATTTTTTTTTCATAATAAATCAGTCAACAATACTTTAGCTACGACTAATCAGTCAAGCGAAGAGAACAATAACATGCAAGTGTCTCGAATGCTCCGTTCCAGCTGCTCTCTCTCTCCCAGTCGAGAAGGAGGAGTTCTTGGTCTCTCACTAAATTAAGCGATAGGTACTGTAGTAGCTTGTCAAGACTTTCTTTCATTTTTTTAGGGGAAAATGATTCAGCAGGAGGAGAGACACTAGATGAAGCCTTCTGCTCCTACTAATGTTATTGGCAGACTGAAAAAATGTAAATTACACCCTCCGTCCCAGAATATCTGTCGCTTTCGCTTCCCGAGAAACAACTTTGATAAAATATATATTACAAAATATTAATATTTATGGTACATAATTAGTATTATTGGAAAGATCTTTGAATCTAATTTTTTAATAAATTTATTTGGAGATACAAATGTTGTACGTATTTTCTACAAATCAAGTCAAACTTGTGGCACGAAAATCGGAAACGACAGATATTCTGGGACGGAGTAGTAAACACGTAGGTCCATAATTAATTAACTGTGTAGCATGTTATTTAGTGCTCCGTGTTGATGCGACACATCTGAGAGCCTATTTGGTTTTTATCTGCAGTTTTTTGCTTTTCGCTTAGAAGCTGACTTTCTAGATTTTGACTTTTTTATCTGCAGTTAGAAATTAAGCTAATTAATGAAATTCCCTGCAGTGATACGCTCGTAACAGTGAATTTTAAATGGTTCTAAATGATTCAATAGTATTTTGTGAGAGAGAATAAATTGAAACATACCGAAATAATCCGAGAATTGAACAGCCGAACGCGGGCTATGCCTATGCACGTGACAGCTGAGGGTTCTGTCACTGGCAGCTGAGGGTAGCTGATGGTCCATGACTATGCACGTGACAGCAAATCGCTTTCAGAGATAGTGCAGTGAATCAATGTCATAGCAGCCTATTTTGGTTGAAAGCAACGTTCAGCTACTTTGGCCCCGTTTAGATTAAAAAAATTTTGTGCAGTATCCGTCACATTGAATCTTGCGGCATATACATGGAGTACTAAATATAGACGAAAAAAAGAACTAATTACACAGTTAGGTGAGAAATCGCGAGACGAAGCTTTTGAACCTAATTAGTCCATAATTAGACACTAATTGTCAAATACAAACATCCAAAATTCCGGATGTTTGGTTTGCTATCTTTGGGGGTGTTTGATTTCTACAGGGACGTCTAAAATTCCTATCACATCGAATGTTTGGACACATGCATAGAGTATTAAATATAGACTAATTATGAAACTAATTGCATAACTTGCGACTAATTTGCGAGATGAATCTTTTAAGCCTAATTAGTCTATGATTTAACAACGTGGTGCTACAGTAAACATGTGCTAATGATAGATTAATTAGGCTTAAAAAATTCGTCTCGGAAGTTAGCCTTAATCTATGTAATTGGTTTTATAATTAATCTATATTTAATGCTCCTTATTAGTATTTAAATATTTGATGTGACATGAATTTTAGGAGCGACTAAAGAACCAAACACCCCCGAAGATAGCAAGCCATGGCTACCTCCTGCAGCTTTTATTTTGTTTTTGAACATAACTTGCGAATTTCTTGCTCCATTCTGTCAAGTAATTTAAAAGATTATTATCAACAAGAACATCATAAATAGTCTAAATACTGTTGTCATTGACCACCTACGCGTGGACGACTGTCCTTTGTCAGTCTAGTGGACAAATGGACAAAACTGGTTTTGAATACACAGTTAGCAAAAATAATTGGCCAGCAGCTAGTTGTCTTTGTTTGATAGTGAAACAAAGCTGCCAAGTTAAAACATGTTTCACAATTCTGTTTATAACTTTTATATTTATAGCTGACTTAAAATATCTTGATTCATATGGCGACGCGTGGTACTCATATCAAATACTGATTTTGAAGAATTCTAATTTGCCGCAGTGAATCACCTGGTGGCCAACGCGGGGATCTGGTCCAGCTGCTTTTTTGAAGAGATCACCAACATAACCGCCTTCCATAATGTGATTGTAAGACATCAACTCAATCAGTCCGGCCTATTATTATACTGTATGTAGAAACTTTGACATGAGAAAATAACAGATTGCTACGCATATAAAGTATTTCCCTCCATTGCAAAAGCAAAGAGTAGGATTTTTCCGAAGCTGAAAAGACTAATTGGCCCCTCTATTTCTTTTGAGAGGTTGACCTATTTAGTCTTATTAGATTAGATATGCGTCGCACTCGTGCACACCCCTTCTTTATATGGTGCATTATATTCTCTTAACCGCCATGATATGTATTCTTTCCAATACTGATAATGGTGGGTCCAGTGCTTTGCTTTAGTGCCTGCAACGCTACAGAGCGAATTAATCAGTTAGCTCTCAAATTCGACTAATTAAAACACTTCTTTTTGGAGTCAATTTGGTCAATCATTTTCATTGCCAAGAATTTGTTGCGCGCGCTTGTTTTTCATGGCCAACTTTCTGAATTCTGAACATTCTGTTGCGTGTCGTCGTCCGTGCACGTTTAATTGTTTACGCATGGCTGGCCGCTGCAGGACCTCAACTTCTGGGGTGCCGTCTACCCGACCTACTTCGCGTTGCCGTACCTCAAGGCCAGCCGGGGCAACATCGTGGTCACCGCCTCCGTCGCCGGCAGGGTCCCGACAGCACGGATGAGCTTCTACAACGTAAGGAACCTATAAATCCTATCACTCAATCTAAGAACATGTCATGTTTGGTACTGAAAAGCGCTTCCTAGATAAACTGTACAAATAGAGTAAAAGCGGTGGTCTGATCCAGCTTCTGCTTTTTAATATAAATGGGTGCTGTGAGAATAAGCGTGGCCAGAATATTAAGCCGTTGAAAAACGTGACGTTTAGTTGTTGATTTCATCTTACTTTGACTATAAGTAGCTTATAAACTGTACAAACAAGCCCGCGGTGAGCATAAATTCAGCTCACCAAACACCTTGTGGGTGTACCACCAATTACAGATAGATGAATCTGGGTTGGCCATCTAAAATGTAGTTCAGCTACCAAGCTAGCTAGGTCGTCAGATCCATGTGTCGCACGCTATGTCAGTCGGTAGGAATCAGCAGGGTGCCGGCGGCCCTACATGAACATAATGAAATTCTTTCGCAAGATTAGCCATGGATTTCATTCTCAGGTTTTGGTTTTTGTATATATAATTTTGCAGGCAAGCAAAGGTGCCGTGATACGGTTCTACGAGACCCTGAGGGCTGAGCTGGGGTCCCACGTCCGCGTCACCATCCTCATGCCCGGCTACGTCGTCTCCAACCTCACCAAGGGCAAGGGCCTCCAGAAGGACGGCCATGTCGGCATCGACGAGGAGGCCCGCGACGTGAGCTCCATCTCCTCCTCCTCCGTCCTCCTTTTCCGTAGACGTTGAGGAGTTGAACTAACGTTTGATTTTGTGCGTGCAGATCAACGTGGGACCGATGCCGGTGGGCAAGACGGAGTCGCTGGCGGAGGTGGTGGTGGCCAGCGTGCGCCGGGGGGGACTACTACGTGACGTGGCCCGGCTGGTACTGGGCCTTCCACATGGTGATGTGCGCGGCGCCGGAGCTGCTGGACTGGTTCTCCCGGGCCTTCTACGTCTCCAAGTCCGGCGGGCAGGACGGCGGCGCCGCGCTCAGCAAGAAGATCCTGGAGGCCGTCGGCGGAAAGAAGTTCCTCTACCCCAGCACCATCCGCTCCCAGGCCGCCATGGCAGCTAACTGACTTACTGAATTCGTCAACATGTTAGCCATAACGATAAAGATATTATATATAAATGTATGGTCTGTTCTCTGTTGTTGGATTAGCACGGGATGGATGAATAGGCCTGGGTGAAATTGAAATGGGTGTGCGTCCGATCAACACTGTATTTTTTATTCGTTTTCTTTCTTTTCTTTTTTCATTTTCTCTACCTTTTCTCTTCCTTTCATTTACTACAAGTGATCAATGTGTGAATTAATACGAATGTTTATTGGTGGCTTCTTTGTACGCCCCGTGATATTGGGGCGTGGGTGCAAATCACTGCGTAAAAAACGATTTTTAGCAACGGATCGATTTTTTTTAGGGGTGGCTGGTGATGGAGCCGTCCTTACAGTGGCGTGTTCGGGTGTCCAGACACCAGTTGCCCCTACAAATGGAACAGCAGGGACGGCTGGTGTTACGAGTCGCCCCTACAAATGGTGTCTGATTTGTAGGGGCGGCTCAATCACCAGCCACCCCCTGAAAATGCTATTTGTAGAGGCGGCTGGTGATTGAGCCGCCCCTACAAATGGTCCCGTATTTATAGCACCGATTTGTAGGGGCGGCTCAATCACCAGCCGCCCCTACAAATGCCCCCCATATAAAACAGATGCAGCACATTCTTCCTCTTCGGGTCACTCACTCCAACCCGTGAAACAAAGGTGGGGAGGCCTTGGGCACCTCCCAAAAATTGCTCTACTAAGGGGGGAATGTTTTGGTCTCAAATCCTTTGGTGGAGATGTTGTAGAAGGTAAGAAAATGCTATTCTATACTTTTTTAAAGTTTTAATGGTTAGTTAGTGAGTAATTAGAGTTTTATTTTTCTCTCTTCTATGGTGCTTGAGCTATTTATGAAGCAAATTAGACCCAACTTTTAAATGTATTAAGGTAAATTAGGGAGGGAAACAAGATCATACCCTTATTTGGTCCATGTTTTTTTATTTTAGTGAACAATTAGTTAGTTTTATGGATGTTTCATGTGCATGTGGATCTAGATCTAGGGTTTGGTTTTTTTATTAATTTCGTTTTTGTAAATTTATGTTTGATGAAATTGGACTAGGGTTTGTATGAAAGATATTGGATAAATTATAATTGTTGCTAATTGTTGTCTTTGAAATTATTTATTGTAATCAATAAATATGTATTTTAATTATTTATGGATAAATGTGCCGTTAATTAATTTTCTTTTACCATGGTGTGTTTGTATGCTTCATGTAATTATATTAGATTTATATTCATATATATCAGAAGTATATACAATTATTCTCAAGTAATTATTAATTTGTTTTATTTTTATATATATCTAAATAAGTACTCCTTTAATGTTTGTTTTGTTGTTGTTGTAAAAGATGGAGTACATTAACTCTTGGATGCATGGTTCATTAAGGTTCAAGGCAGGTTTCCGTGAAGAGGTGGATAAATTTATTGAAGCCGCAAAGAAGTATGCAACAATATTAAAAGAGAATAAGGATACCATTATTTGCCCATATAAAGATTGCAAGAACCGTATGGCATGGACAGATGTGACTATCATCAGATCACATTTGATTATGCGAGGATTTGTTGAGGACTACACAGTGTGGATTCATCATGGTGAAACGGTTATTGTTAATGACGAGGATGAGGAGGAATACGACGACGAAACCATAGAATCTCTGTCCCAATATTCAGCAGAGCTTGATGCATGAATGGATTTCGAGTTTGGCAATGAACAAGGTGGTGATGCTGGTGGTTGGGATGGTAACGACGAAGGTGGTGCCAATAATGATGGTGGAGCACGTGTCGGGGATGAAGATGATTTGAAGGACATGATTCGAGCCCTTGGACCAGAGATTTTACTAAATAGCCCGAAAGGTCTAGAAAATTTGGAAAGGGTGACAAATGCATCGAAGGAGACTGTGTATGGTGTTGAAAAGGGTTGTCCGATACATTGGACATTGCTACGTTTTGTGCTTGAGCTGCTCATCCTGAAGGCTAAGTACGGCTCGTCAGACTATAGTTTCAATGATCTTTTGCATCTCCTGTCATGGGTGCTGCCACAATCAAACTCAGTTCCCACCAACACATACCAAGCGAAGAAGGTCATAAGTCCATTGACAATGGGGGTTGAAAAAATCCATACATGCCCCAACCACTGTATACTTTTTCGTGGCAAAACGTTCAAGTCACTGGATAAATGTCCCCGGTGTGGGGCCAGCGGGTACAAGAACAATGACCTTTACGGTGGGGACGAACCCTCCACGGGGAAAAAGAGGAATAAGAAGGGTACCAAAAAGGTGGTACAAGAATCTTAGCCCCCAGAGGACACTCCATTAGGCAACGATGCAAAGTAGAGAAGAATTCCTACCCTGGTAATATGGTACCTGCCAGTGACTGACCGCTTGAGACGTATCTTCCTAAACCCTAAAGAAGCCGCACTCATGACATGGTGGGATGATGAGCGCAAGGTGGATGATGATAAGATTGCACACCTGGCTGATTGTAGTCAGTGGCAAAGGTTTGATGAGAAGCACAAAGAATTCAGCGATGACCCAAGGAATGTATGGTTTGGCTTGAGCACCGATGGAATGAATCTCTTCAATGAGAGGATGAGCGACCACAGCACATGGCCAGTGATCTTGACCATGTACAACATCCCAACATGGCTGTGTCAAAAGAGAAAGTACCTTCTCCTCACTATTCTTATTTCTGGCCCTAAACAACTAGGCATTGATATAGACGTGTTCCTCGAGCCCTTGATGCAAGAAATGGAGAGGCTATGGAGGCATGGGGAGAAGATGTACGATGCGTTCCGAAAGGAGGACTTCATATGTAGAGCAATAATATTTGTTACTACCAATGATTACCCCGCGTTGTTTGCTTTGTCTGGACAGATCAAAGGGAAGACGAGATGCTTGGTTTGCTTGGATTGTACTATATGGGTGTACCTGGATGCATCCAAGAAGATAGTTTACCTAAGGAACCGACGCTTCTTAAAGATAAGTCACAAGTACCATAGCAAATTATTCTTTAGATTTTATGACAACGCCCCGAAGATTGAACCCCCTTCAGAGAGACGTCATAACGGAGAACACGTGTACAGAATGGTGAAAAACATGCGCGTCGTCTATGGAAAGAAGAATCCGGATGGGACGAACAGAGATAGAAGCACACCTCCTGTCGAAGGCGTACCTTTCAAGAAACAATCGATCTTTTTTCGGTATCTGTCTTATTGGCCAGACTTGGAGGTCCCCCATGCCATTAATGCTATGCACATGCAGAAGAATGTCTTTGAGAGTCTCATTGCTACCTTGATGGACACAGGCAAGTCAAAGGATGGTATGAAAGCACGGAAAGACATGGTGCAGCTAAACGTGATGCCACAGCTTCACCCGGTACCTAAGGCTAATGGAAAATACACTTTGCCCGCGGCGTGCTTCAACCTAACACCAGACGAGAAGAGAGCTATATGCACTTTCCTGAGAGGGATCAAAGTCCCAACTGGGTTTTCAGCAAATATGAAGAAGCTAGTGTCGATGAAGGACTTGTCAATAACACACTGCAAGGCTCACGATGGCCATGTGATGCTGACAGTATTTCTACCTATTGCAATCAAGGCTATAAAGCCAGAGTTCTTGAAAATGGCCATCACCCGCATGTGCTACTTCTTTTTGAAGATCTCACAGAAGACGATTGGCAAGGAAGAGCTAAGTGACCTACATAAATTTGTGGTGGAGACACAAACCAACTGGAGATGTGTTTACCTCCTACTTTTTTTGATATAATGCCACATCTCATGATTCACATGGTTCATCAAATACAGGCGCTTGACCCTTGCTACTTGCATGAAATGTGGTCCTATGAGCGGTTCATGTCGGTTCTAAGTCGATACGTGCATAATCGAGCATACCCAGAGGGCTCCATGATAGAGGGTTACAATACTGAAGAAGTCGTCGAGTGCTGTCAAGAGTACCTAAAAGTACAGAAAGGGATTGGTAAACCCGATTCTCGTCACAAGGGTAGGCTGGCTGGGAAGGGCACCAGTGGTAGAAAAGTGTTCATCGACCATGATTATAAAGAGGTGAGTCGGGCGCATTACAGTGTCTTGCAGAGTACACAACTGATGCAACCGTATATTGATGAACACTTGGCTATCATTATGGCGGAGAGAAATGACCGTTCGGATGATTGGGTCATGAAACAACACAAGCAACGACTAACTACATGGTTGAAGGACCAAAACATACCGCCTAGAGAAACCATAGACTCTATTACCATCAGTAGGTTGGCGGAGGGGCCATCGAGACAAGTGACATCTTGGAATGCTTATGACATCAATGGGTATACATACTATACCCACGCAAAGGATAGTAAATATATGAACCAAAACAGCGGCATTCGAATAGAGGCTCTCGATGGATTAGGGCGAAAGATCCAATACTTTGGCATCATTGAAGAGATATGGGAACTTGACTATGGAAGGGATATAACGGTGGCCCTGTTTCGATGCCGCTGGATCAAACAACACCAACTGAACGAGATCGGATTAAGAGTCCTGGACCTCGAGAATCTAGGCTACCAAGATGACCCTTGGGTGCTCGCTTCACGTGTCGCACAAGTTTTCTATATGTCTGACCCATAAAGTAACCTCCCCCCGAAGAAGAAGACAAAGCACGTGGTTGCCTCCGGGAAACAGCACATTATTGGAGTTGATGGCGTGGACGATGTTGAAGCTTACAATAACTACGATGAGATGCCGCTATTCACAAACTTTCCTAAAAAGATCAGTGTTGTGGAAAAGAACCTCCCCAAAGACATAATACCATGGGAACGAAAATGTGTCAAGGGAAAAGTCGTTACAGCGGGCTAGCTGGTTGTTGAACGTGGAGTGTTTGTGTAAGTGTGTGTTTATAAGACTTCATTTATGCATACGTGTGAGACTATATATTTATGTACGTGTGTAAGACTACATATTTTTGTATGTGTGTGAGACTACATTTTATGCATGTGAGACTACCCTTTGCAACATCCAGATGACTCTATTTGAACATCCACTCTATTACTACTAAAACTTTATGAAATCACTTAACACTTTATGAAATGAAGAAATGACCAAAATAAAAGTAGGAGATCTTGATGAGTTATACAACTCTTATATTCATCACCTTTACAGCTGAAATCATTTAGTGTTTGAAAATCAGGTTTAAAGCTGTCATTTTCTGAAATTTAAAATTTGAATTGTCACATGAAGAAGTGATCAAAATAAAAGTTGTAGACAGTGAGGAGTTCAACAACTTTTATGTTCACGACTTTTATTGTTGAAATCATTTAAGGTTTCAAAATCTTGTTTGAAGTTGCCATTTAGTGAAATTCAAAATTACAACGGTTCAAATTTGGTCAAATGAAAATATGATCAAAATAAAAGTTATACATATTGATGAGTTGTACAACATTGGTATTCATGAGTTTTTCATCTGAAATCATTTACTCTTTCAAAATATTGTTTTAAGTTGAAATTATTTGAATTTCAAAATTTGAATCGTTCAAACAAAGTCACATGACAAGATGACCAAAATAAAAGTTGTACATGTCGATGAGTTATACAACTTTTATGTTTACAATATTTTTATTTTATTTAATTTAAAGTCATAAAATTGTAGTCGAAGTTTTAAAATTCAAATTTATAATTTTTGTTTTTTTGTTTTCTATATTGTTTTGACTACAATCGTTTATATATATATTTCTTCATATATAATACAACAAAATATTATATTTGTGCATATACACAATTGTTTTTATATTACTTTTATTTTGGTCACAATTGTTTTATATATACACAATTATTTTTATAATACAGAATTAGCAATTTAAAAAAATAAAAATATATTTCTAGGGGCGGTTGGATCAGCAACCGCCCCTACAAATGCATTTGTAGGGGCGGCTGGATCAGGAACCGCCCCTACAAATGCATTTCTAGGGGCGGCTGGATCAAAAACCGCCCCTACAAATCATCTTGTCTATATATACGAGGGCGCACGGGTGTTGTCTTCATTTGGGCGCTCTCTTCTCCTCCGACGCCGTCAGGCTGCCCCGCCGACGCCGGCCCGCGCCCCTTCCCCGCCGACGCCGGCCCGCGCCAGTTCCCCTCACCCGCGCGCCCCATCTCCGCCCCCGCGCGCCTGCTCCTTTCCGCCCTAGGGTTTCTGACCCCACCGCCGACGCCCGCCCGCTCCCCGGTGGTTGGCCCCCGCCGGCCGGCCGCCCCAGGACAACCCGTGCGGGGAGTTTCCCCTGTGCAGGTCGCCCGCCCCAGGACCTGCTACAGCTCTGTTTCGCGCGGTGGTTGACGGCCGTCTTCAACCTCCGACGCCGTCAGGCTGCCCCGCCGACGCTGGCCCGCGCCATTTCCCCTCACCCGCGCGCCCCATCTTCGCCCCCGCGCGCCTGCTCCTTCCCCGCACCCGCGCGCCTGCTCCTCCCCGCCCTAGGGTTTCTGACCCCGCCGCCGACGCCCGCCCGCTCCCCGGTGGTTGGCCCCCGCCGGCCGGCCGCCCCAGGACAGCCCTGTGCGGGGAGTTTCCCCTGTGCAGGTCGCCCACCCCAGGACCTGCTACAGCTCTATTTCACGCGGTGGTTGACGGCCGTCTTCAACCTGTGCGCGTTGCCGACACCTCGTCTCCAGCCTCCACTAGTCCCCGCCACATCTTGATCTGCTGGAGGAGATGAGCCCACCGGTGACGAAGGTATGCTGCATGCTAGTTATGATGATGATATTTGCAATGTTGCGGGTGGTGGCTGTCTCCTGGACTATCCCTGATCTGTGCATTTTGACTATCCACTGGATTATCGCTGAATTATTCTAGCATACTGCTTGAGTACAGAATTATTTCTTTAATGATCTGTTCTGACTTCCTGGATTATATACTATAGTAAAACTTAATTATTTGTTTTTTATCAGCAAGTACACATGTTATTTCTTATTTGCAGTATGACATAATATGATTTGTGGTAGGTTCTTGCATTGTTCTAGCATGCTGGCTTGACTGTATTTTTTTATGAAAACTTGTGCTACTTGCTGGACTATGATAGTAAAGTTGTATTACTACTTTTAGCACATGCCACTCTGTAACTGTGAGAGATAAATCCTTTGCTCCTCTCTATCCCTCATTTCAAACCTTGTGCTCGGATATGGCAGGGATTGAGACCCTGTCATCCATATTACAATAGTTTCGCTTCAACTATTTAAATATGCAAGTCTTTTTTAGTGGCATTTGCCGTTCATATTAAGGTCAGACTTGAAGAGTTCACAAAATAGTATATTACATTAGCTACACTCCGACATAAACACTTATATTTGAACTGTGCAACAAGTAGAAATGTAAAAGCTTAAACACTTATATTTGAACGGTGCAAATTAATAGTCAATCCTTTTGTGTGGTCGAGGTGAAATAAGCACTGGAATTGAAATTATGTTTGTGATACTAATAGAGTCAATCTTCTATTCTCCATAGTAATGTAATAACAACAATGGCTGCTTTTAATAAGTTATAAACAAACTTAATGGATTACTGGCACATTATAGAAAAATAGCATTAGATTAAGAAGTCATATGTTGCCGTATCTCGGCCTAAAGCTCCAAGCTAACTACTGTTAGTCGACTAAACAATTCTTGGTAAACTACCCTAGCTATGTACCAGCAGGTTGCCAGTAGCAAGTTACATGAATAAGATATCTCCATCAGTCCTTCTATGTTACCACTCTTTCTCTGTCTTTTTGGTTCTTTTTCATGGCTGTTTCTTGATGCAACATCAACACTTCTCGGTAGACTTGCAGCTTCTTCCTCCAGTTGCCTGCACACTTGCATCAGCTTCTTCTCGTATTATACATACACTGTATTTGCTTTGATGCTATTGTCTGTACTCTTACTCGTACTACTCTCTATACTACTCTACTACTACAAAGTTAACTGGATATGTGCCTACTACTTCTCTTACTACTACATAACTACTGCCACTGCTCTATACTACTACTACTACTACTACTACTACTTTGTACTACTTAACTGCTGCTGATACTCTATACTACTACTTAACTAATACTTAAGTTGTCCTTGCTACTACTTTATACTCTTACTCTTACTACTACTTCACTACTCTTACACTACTACTCTTACTACTACTCCACTGCTCTTACTACTCCTACTCCTCCTCCTCTTACTACTCCTGGGCATGCTTGTACAACTGGGCATGCTTGTACAATTGGATGCCCCAATTTGAATCCACCACTGCTCCGCTCTGCTTGCTGCTCAAAATTGAAACAGGCTTCCAATTGTAGAAGCTGTTAATGCTTATCTTGGACATGATGATGGCTATTTCAATTTTTACACGCTGAGCAAAGTGCCTAGAGTAATGGGAACTATACATGATGTTCATGCCCATTTTGATTCACACTGAGCAAAGTGCCTTAGGTCAATGATGTTAGATTTTTAGGCATAGGAGGAGCACCCTTAGGTGCGGCAGCCGCACCTTACTTACGATTGTTGTCTGCAATTTTTGCTAGCTAATAATCAGTACACCCCCTTAGTGCATCCTCCCTGTCTAATTAGCACTATTTCCTAATGGTATCTATGGACTGATTAGTAGCTTTGATGAGAACTTGGGTTATTAATTGAGACCTAAGGCACTTTGCAATGATGTTTCTATACATTCTTAATAGTATTATTTCCCATCTGTGAACTGTTGGTACTCGTTTCCTGCCATTTGCAATAGCTCATTAGCTCATTAATCCTAGCTGTTCTTTCGTTGTATGCTTGCAGCCTTGCACTTGTTTGTTTAATTAGTGGGACTTCGATTCATCCAGTTTCATCTTTTTGGGAATAAATGTCTGCTGAGTAGAAATAATCCTTGCATTTATATTATTCTTCTTACATTGTCATTTGTATGCTTGCAGCCTTGCACTTGTTTGTTTATATTATTGTGGCCGGTGGCTACTAATCTTCTCTGTACTTGCTGTCTTCTCTGTACTCCTCTTCTACTACTACTCTCCTCTACTCCACTCTACTCCTCTCCTCTCCTAAGCAGCTGTTGCTTTTTTTGCTACTTCTACTACTTCCCTACTACTACTGTCTACTACTTCTGATTGTCCGATCTGCTTATCAGGTTCGGAAGATATTAAGCATATGATGTTCTTACATTGTCATGTTGCTTTTTCTGGGAAGCAGCACCTGCTTTTTTTTGCCAAATCTCCCCTCTCCTCTATTTGTTGCCACCTTTCCTATCCTCTATGTTTTGGAAGCAGCACCTGCTTTTTTTTGCCAAATCTCCCCTCTCCTCTCCTCTCCTTTGTTTTGTCGATGATGAAATCGTCCAAGTCCATATATTATATGGAATATGAGCTGATGATCAAGAACTTGTGAGGAACTTGGCATCATTAGCAGCCGCCCCCTACATTACCTTCTCCTCTCTTCTCTATAATGATGCCTTGATGCTCCAAGTTCAAGATCAGATGATGTTTGACATGTTTCTGAGGCCTCTACCACTGCTACTTCTCATTTTTTTATATATTGTTGTTTTATAGGACTACTTTGGTTTATAGACCTTTTTGATTTCTTATACCTTCTCGCGTACCTAAAGCACACTTTCTTGCATCTATTAGAACAAAGCGCGAAATAATGTCGCGGACACCAGATAGTGCAGCCCGATGCCCCGAGCATGATGAGCAGCCAACCCTTGAGGAGCAAGCACTAGAGGACCAGCTTACTCAAGAACAGTTCAATAAGGAGGTACAAAATGATCTAGAAGTGATGCTTACTCAGGAGCAGTGTGACGAGGAGGAAGGCCCCGAAGGAGAGGCTGCTGAAGGCGAAGAAGAAGAGGATGATGCTGATGATGACTCAGAAGAGGGATATGTAAGTCCTAAGGATCCTTTCCCACATGAAGCCAGAAGGAGGCCAATGGAGGAAGATTTGGACAAGGACTTTGACCCGAACAAGGAGGTAGGGAAAAAGCCCTAGCTTGTAAATTTTGCTAAAGCTTTGGCTGTGTTACCTCTGCTAACACTTTGACCTATCATATATACAGGTCCCTCCTAAAACTCGGAAAAGACGACGTCGACGTCCGCGACATCTCGCTGGACAAGACGGAGTAGAGGAAAGGAGAGCAGATGCAACATCCATAGAGAAGAATCATGATGCCTTCAATCCTTCCAGAGAGAGGGACGAGCTTAGCCTTGGCTTAGGAAACAAGGAGCACATAGGCCGCACCAGGGGCTAGGGAAAAGGACGACCTGGAAGCAAGGATTTGAAGACATGCACATGTACAAGAAACATGGCCGAGACCGGGAGACTAGTCTTGAGCTCCAAGTGAAGGCTCTAGTTGCGAAGGCGCTGGAGGAGCAAGGACTGTCTACGGAGCCACGGATATTAGTGACGCCGTCGGGAGAACTGGCATTAGTTGGCAGCCCTCCGAAAGTTCCTAGCAGCCAAGGTTCCACTGCAGCCACAACCCCCGTCGATCGCATATGGGAACCAACTAGTTGCACCTTGGTGTTTCTCAGTGACCGACAAAATACTATGATGGAGGTGGCAACGGGTGTGGCACATCCTCCCGGTGGCTTACACCACAATAATAAGATACCGCTGGACTACACTAGGGTCGAGGTGCATACCGTGAAGCCCGAGTTCATGCAGTGGAGGATAAACTACACAACTCCCGAGGGGCTGGTGTTACTCGGAGACGTTATTGGGCAGTTCATCCTCTGGCACAAACGGGACATTATATTGACTGCTTCTTCGCCGCCTCCCCCTCTCCCAAATTTGGAGCGAGTTGTTGTGGTTGGTGAGATATTTTCACCGTCTCTTGACCACCATGTACCTGAGATGCCACATTCTTCCCCGCCTCCTAGCGAGCATGTGCCTGATGAGATGCCACAACCTTCTCCAGCTTGTACCAAGCAAGTGCATGATGAGATGCCATAGTCTTCTCAACAAGCATAGCCGATACATGAACAACGAGTGCCTCCTGAAGAAGGTGATGCACAAGAAGACGAGGACGTGCCTGAATGGGAACTTCGAAAGAAGATTCCAATCAACATAAGGCCAGTTTATGTTCCGGTGAAAGACGTCTCGTCAGTGTCCAAGTGGTATTCACATGACCAGTTCAAGCCTGAGAACCAAGTTAAACAAGTCCCATCATGGGGTTCTGAGGAGGCCGTAACTAGCAAACTCCACCAAATTGCAAAGCAGTATCCAAATGTTAATGACATCAAATGGTCAAAGGATTGCCCGAAAACATATGAAAGAGGCAAGCCCTTCATACCAAACTGGGCATGCAGCGCCTACCACTTGGAATGAGAAGGTTCCATGATTGGTACTTGCGTGTTCTCCCAACGAGCATAGATCTCGTACAAGCATGCTTCCCCACCGGCACATTTGGAAGCCCAGCCAGGAAAATTGTCTTTGACTTCAATGACATGCACACATGCTTTCACCTGGGAGAAATGGAGATGAATCTAATTCGCACGTGGTGCTTGTAAGTCCTTGTCCTCCCGATATGATATGAATGTAATCTTTGAATTTTGTTGTAACTAACCAACGCTGTGATTTGTAGAATGCAAGTGCACATTGTCAAACAAATACCAAGTCTAAAAGTCGGGTATGTAGACCCTCAAGCTATAGCCCAACCAAATTTTAATTACCCCAAACAGTGGACACTGGATGCCAAAGAGCTAGCTGCTGCAAAGACTCTTTGGGAGAAAGAGCGCATCCGTATGGTGAAACTAAAGGAAGAGTCCCTTAAGGTTGCGGCATACAATGCTCTGGCTTTCAAAAATCTACAACAACACTCTACTATATGGCTACCATACAACTTCGAGTAAGTTCAACTATATACTTAAAGCTTTGTTCGATATATTTGATTCGATGCAAAAGAGCTTATCTAGTTCTATGATTAAATCCATGCAGCAACCACTGGATTTGTATAGCCGTCGATGTCGGGAGGAGCATGGCATGGGTCTTTGATTCAATAGATAAGGACCCGGTGACATACAAAGACTTCATATCGATTCTCAAGACGTATACATATCGACAATCCTCATTAGCTTATATGTTTGTATACATACTTGTAACGTTCACTTATGGATACTAACAAGTTGTATTTGCTAAAATAATTCGAACATGGCATTTAGGTTCTATGTCACTCATCATCACGGAAGGCATGATCCAGCGAGGAAGGAAAAGCTGGCTATAAAAACACTATGTGCGGTAAGTGTAACTTACTTCTTCAGTACTCCGTTACATGGCTGTCAAAAGCATTACCTAACATTTTCATATGCAAAACACACAGTGCCCCAAGCAGAGGCCTGGGAGTGTACATTGTGGATACTATATATGTTCTATGATGAGTAACACCAGTGCCTACAGGAGACACCCCTTAAGGGTAAGTTTGAACCTCTTCATCAGTAGTATAAAAACTTCGTACATGGTATGAAATACTAAACCGAAACTTGTTCTCTTGTAGTGGAGAGAAGAGAAAGGAATGAAAAAGACCCATACAAGGATGACCAACTCTTAGAGCTCGTCGGCGACCTTTGCAACTTCATATTGGACCAGATTGTACACGTCAAAGGCGCCTACCATGACCGAGAGTCTGACTTAGGTAGAAATCCTCAGTACCAACACCTTCGTGAGACTGAAAGGCTAGCTCTAGGATGTTGATAACAATATTTATGGAATTTGTATATTAAATGATGGATTGTATATATCCTTACGAATTGGACTTGTAATTGTAGTTTATATAATACTATTGTGCTTGTAGTCGCGTTCGGAACGTTGGTCGTGGGGCGTTCGGCAACGCGAACGCAGTTCAGAATGTTGGTCGCGGGGCATTCGGCAACGCGAACGCTGGATGGAATACGCGGAAACAAACCGTTCTGGTCGAATTTGAATTGTAAATTTGAATTTTTTGGCGAGAAAACGTACTGTAGGGGCGGTTCTAGATTGAACCACCCCTACAAATAGGTATTATAGAGGCGGCTGGCACTACAGCCGCCCCTACAAATCGATTTGTAGGGGTGGTTGGTGATTGAGCCACCCCTACAAATCGATTTGTAGGGGCGGTTCGTAATACCAGCCGCCCCTACAAATCGATTTGTAGGGGCGGTCTGGGAACCACCCCTACAAATGCATGATTTGTAGAGACGGTTCGGTAGGGGCGGCTGGCCAAACCGCCCCTACAAAGGGTTACCAGCCGCCCCTAAAAATGCTTTTTGTAGTAGTGAATTGCAAAATTGATGTATCTAAACGTCAGCATTTATTTGCTGATCTCAAACAGATGGCACAAAGTTGGAAGAAACTTTTATTCAGCGCGCCTGCGCCTCGCAGGCTAGCGATGCGCGCTTCCTATTTTCGGTAGCTGCCTCCCATTCAGTCCACCACCATACGTTTGCTTTTGTCACGCTCACCCTCTAAATCAGAAATGTATTGCACTGTGTCGGTCGTTTAAAAAAATTCAAAATAGTACCAACCATTTCTTTTCCCTTTCTCCCAAGTCCCTACTCTACGTTCATTTCATCTCCTTAGAGGTGGAGGTGGAAGCGAGTGGCGATGCCGGCGCGGCCTCCATTTGGGGCGGCACTAGTTGTTCTCTCCTATTGACATGGAGGCAGAAGCTTCATCGATGCCAGTGCAACTAGTGTCCCTTGTCGACGTGGAAGTGGAAGCTCCGTCGACACCGGCGTGGCCTCGATTTGGGGCAGCACTAATAGTTCTCCCTATTGACATGGAGGCTGAGGTGGAGGCGGAGGTAGAGACATGAGGGCCGTCAAGATTCCAGACGAGTGCGGGGCCTAGCAAGTTCGCCACCCGCCAGCCATCTAGATTTGACCGCTCGAGTCATGTTTCGTCGCCTCAACGGTCTTCGCTGCTGTGTTCATTCGACAAGAGGGGCTCCACCACCATATTCACCCCACTACAATGACATGAGAGCCCTCATCGACACCTTCGGCATCGACGCCTACGATTACTCACCTCCATTGCCGAGCTTGAAGGGCTACATCAACACCAAGGTCTGCTACACCTTTGTTAGCCACTTTGACTCGAGGGGCTCATCAACAACTTTGGTCTGGACATCTACTTCCACTGCCATGACTACACCAAGCATGATTGAGGATTCAGTCACAAGCACCGGCCAAGAGGGGCTAGGGGACCATACCAGAGGGCCAGCCACTCCGGAGGCTGACAATTTTTCTCGGTGCTCATGAGAGAAGATTTGGAGGCCTCACATTAACCTTCGACTATGACTACATCGACTACTTCAACCATGACATGTCATCAAAGCAAAGCTTCCAGCGAAGTCCCAGAGACGAAGCCCTGCGCGCTGAGAAGATACCGATGACGAAGGCCTTTGAGATGAAGGCCTGCATACTGAGAAGATAACAAAGATGAAGGCCTCAGAGACAAAGACTTGCGCATCAATAAGGTCCTAAAGGTGAAGACCTGCACACCAAGCAAAGCCGACAAACCATGTCATAGATGCGACGAAAAGAGTTGAAGCCGAAAGACAAAGACATCAGGAAGTCAAGGCACTTAGAGCTAGAAGCCTCTGGAATTAGAACATATATATAGGCTAGTAGAGTCGTGTGCATGCTCTTTTTTCCATGGCTTTTCCCATAGGGTTTTTGGGATGGAGTTTATAGTGAGTCACACACATGTAGGTTATGAAGAACGATCCTCACAACTAAGGTTTAAGTTGTATTATGCCTCTTCTTGTATGAGCATCTACTAGGTCATATAGTACTAGCCATAACCTAGTAGCTGAGGGGCTACTGTTGGGTGAGCCCATATGATATATGTCCCCATTCTCCCCCTAGAAGAAACCCAATAGGAGTTAGTGTAGTAGCTTATCAAATCCTCCCCCACCAAGTGGGCGCATGTAAATTATTGTTGCCTATATATTGTGCCAAGAGCATGAGGGCAAAGGGGCTCACTCCCTCCACTCTCATTTGCAAACCCTAGCCACCACCTCTCTTCTCCACTCCACTCTCCCCTCTCTGCTGTTCAGAATGCCTAATCCAATAGATGGCCTCATCCTTTGATATATGTGCCACTGGTTTTTTTTTGACAAAATCATGAGTTGGTGTCTAGTTGTTCTTGAATTAGAAATGTGGTGTGTAGTATGCTTAGGTTTTCTAGTTATTTGGATGCTTATGTTTTTCCATATCTTGTGAAAAGACATTTGCAGAGCGTAGATAGTGGCATTCATCTTCATCCAAAAGGTGCAGAGAGAGTGAGCTTTTATGCTGTGTGATGTTTTATGATTTGGCTATGATAATCATCAATGCACACTTGTGCCCTAGCAACAACCAAAAGCTAGTGCCTCCCTGTAGTTGCATTGCATGCATCGCAATCTGACTGCCCTACATCTATTCTATCTCTATTCTGCCACGTCACCATGATTTTGGATGTGCGTGGACCTCAATATCTTCCACAGTTTCGTGCGCTCTGGCCAATCCACGCAACCGCATATAACCCAACTGCTAGCTCTTGTAGAGTTGCTCTACGTGCTATATGTGTTTGTTGCTCTATTGATAGTGATCGAATTCTAATATTAGTAGTTGTTAGATGGTCACATTATGATATTGTTACTGAATGACGACTTATGTTGTTAATATTCTTCTAAATGTGGTTTATTTATGTTGCAACCTTTTAAGTATACATCTATATTGAGCATGATATTGTCTAACTTATAGGATGCTATTTTCTTATCTTTGTTTCTAAAATGCTCTAGTTAGGTCTTGATTGATAAGGTAGTGGTGTAGCTAGAATGTTTCTATTGGGTTTGCACCTCCTGTCTATATATGCTGCAGTGATATGGCCCTGTCAACTTAAATATGTCCTCATGATATTTATATACTTTGTTGTTGCTGCATCAGTTGATTATTTGCTTGTTGTGGTATAGGTGACATGTCTTTATGTTTTGAAATACATCAATTGTTCATTCATTGACGAAGCTATGCATATTCTCTTCTTTTAGGGAGGCTACTATTCTACCATTGTTTGTTTAATTTAGCATTGATATTAGTTTTTCAGCGGTATTAGTTTTAAAATCTTATGTTGGTTGATGTTTTATCGTTTTGGATGTTGGTAGTCCTATGGTGAGGTTTAGTTGACTGATTACTGAAGTGGTTTTTATTGTAGGTTTCTATGAATCAATCTTAGATGTTTCTTTTTTTGTGAGTTTGTTCGATTACTTGTTTTTTACTTTTACCTGGATATTAGTACGTTGATGCCCTGTAGGTAGTCATTAGGTAGATGAGTTACCTGGGCATTAGTTGATGCCACGTAGGATGTATTTAATTGTTGAGTTGCAGGTGCCCTGTTGCAGGTCTGATTTGATTTTCATATTTGAATGTGTAATGAATGTAGTGCTCTGTTGATGTCAGGTTTTGCTTAGTATTTTTTTCATATTGCAGAAGGTGTTATGTGATATATTCTTTGTTCGTATTTTTTTGAGATTGTGTTGTTACTTGATTAGAGCTTTTGTCTTCTATGTGTGGGAGTAGAATTCTTTGAATTTAGAAGAATTCTTTGATTTTAGCATGTCTGAGATTGGCTATAGGCGTGATCATTTGGTTTGGCTTTCTTTGCTACTTGTGATGGGCCTTTTTGTGGGTCTATTCTTTTTGTTATGTACTGTTAGTTGTGAGTTCGAGGTTAGTGGTGCAGTTCCAGGTGGGTATGGTCTTTCTACGTTGTTTTTAATCTTTTTTTATTGGGAAAATGGTTGCTGTAATGGTGTAGTACATCTCATAAGATATGATTCTATCTTGTTTTTTATTCATGGGAGCAGATTTCTTTGAATTTATCTTATTTTAGTAATTATGTTTTTTTTATTTGTGGTTAGGTGTTTTGAGTTGAATATGCCAAGACTTGGACTACGCATATCTTTTATATCTATAACCAATATTAAAAAGCCGAATTTCCGTGTCTAAGATTTCTGTTCTGGTCTGCCATGTATGATGTCCAGGTTTTACTTCGCTTTTGTTCTGCTCTGTGGCGTCGTCCACGTTTCAGTTTCGTGTTTATCCCGCATCCGTGTTTCTATATCCTAGAGTTTCTGTTTCGTGTCTAGCTGGAAATGCAACATTCGCATTTAGCTTCGATTTCCTATTTAGCTTCGTGGGGAGATGTTTACTTGTTTAGCTCAATCTGCATCCGCGTTTCTGTTGACTCTAGTCCGATGTTTTTCAATTTTTTTGTGCTTTTTCATCTTTTATTTTTCTGTTATCCTTTTTAGGTGATCCTCTGTTGTTTTTCTGTTTGCTTTTTCCTCCACAAGGTGGTCTTGGTTTTTTTCCTTTTTATAATAAAATACCAAAAATAAATAATAACTATAAAATTGCAGGTCTCTGAACCAGTGAAGTTTCAATAATAAATATAAACAAATATTCTCACCACTAAATTATTGTTGTAGTTTTGATTAGAAACAAATCTTATTTTTTTAGAACCTACATGAGTCATTGGTCATCTAATCAAACCACGAATGGAAATTTTGTGCGGTTTATTATCCAATGCAATTTCAATCTAAATAATAAATATGTCTCTAAGTTGTACGTATATAGCAGTACAATCTGTGATGCAGGCTAGAACTCAATATTTTAAGTCTACCAAAAAATGGATGTTATGAAAAATAAAATTATAATATATTTGTGAGTAATATTTAAATAAATAATATAAATATGTCTACAAGCTATACGTATATACCAGTGCAATACGCGATGAGGGCTCGAACTTGATATTTTAACTCTACTAACAGACATATGTTACGAAAATTAAAGTTATGATATATTTATGCATACTCATATGAGTTAGGACAATTCATATCTAGCGATGATGAATACTGTGTCCAATTCTAATACGTATGTATTGGAGTACTTCGATCTAGATTTACTAGAGTATCTGGTAGGTCCTAAAATGTTAAGTTTCCACTGCCTATCTGCTTGTGATCTGTTGTGACTGTTTGGATGATTCTAACTTCTATGCCTGTTTGTGGTGTATGCAGGGGCGGATCCAACGGTGGGGCGGGGGGGGGGGGGGGGGGCTCAAGCCCCCTATACCCATACCAGAACAGTGGAACCTCCTGTAGAGCCCCTATGAATTTTTAGGCAAAGTTCTATAGTGTAGGGGGGGTTGAGACTTAAGATCGAGCAGCAGTGTTGTTCAGCCCCCCCTGAAATATTTCCTGGATCCGCCGCTGGGTGTATGCTGAATGAACTCCATGACATTGTGCAAGACTCTGTATAACGTCAATATGTATTTTGCAGTTACGTTATAATTGCTGCACAAGGGAGCTGGAGAGCATGCGTGAGCGGCGATGGATAAGGGTTCAGGTAGTGCAGCACCGAGCTCGCCGGCAAGGCAGCAGCGAGCACCGCGGCCAGAGGAGGTGACCGAGAAAACCAAATTGAGACCAAAGTATTGATTCTTTGGTGTTTTTTTTCTAACTCCGGTGTTCAGTTTTTAGACTGGTTTTTCTTTTCTGAGATTGGTCTTGGTTTCCAGTAACAATTTTTGTAGCTTGTTCGACTTTATGCATCTCGGGTACCCGAAGTCTTGAACCAATGGAACAACAGCTCATCTCCTCATGGTTAACGGTTGTTAGTGTCAATCATAAACCGTCAACATATCCTATATATATGTTTAATTCCATCATCAAACATATGTCTAGGGGTTTAAACTAATGGATTCCATAAGTTTTGGTGAATATTTGTATGCAGGAGAATTTATTTAGAAAACAGCCCCGGGACCACTGTCTACACTCCAAACAAGCCAAACAACAACAACAACAAGTGATTCAACTCGCGAAAACTGCAAAAGACAACTCAAGACGGAGTCCAAAGACCACCACACGAAGGGGAGGCCCATTTACCAAAGTGGTGGGCCGGCCGGCCCATTTGGGAGGCCGCCCAGCCCACTCTAGAGCCCATTCACTTTTCGCCGCCTGGTATGTGTTTCCAAAATCCACACCATTAATTTTAAGACGGTTTTAAGTCGGTTCATCCAATGATAATCGAGGGAGTTGACGCGGATCGATGACATGACAATGCCTTGCCCCCTACTCCATCTCCCCTATATAAGGTGCCCCTACCCCTCCAGGAGGCCATCTCTCATTCAGATCAAGATACACCACAAGTGAGAAATCTCCACAAAGCTCTCAAGATGTACAAGTAGAATATCTCTAGTTGAGAGTTAGGGAGAGTTGAGCCATGCTCAGATTCTGGAGAAATCTTCGGAGGTCGGGTATATCTTTGTATCTCACCTTTGCAAGACTTATGCTTTAATATAGTTATCTTCTCTATCTACTTTTATGCCTTTCATGTGTATGATTAGTATAGTTATCAAACCTTAACATGGGATCTCCGCTCGCATTCGAGTGCTTTAGTTAGCACATGTGACTAGAGTAGTAATCCGTAGTATAGACATGGTGTCTAGACTATAGGTTACCTAAGATTGCGCTCAATCCTATGGTTAGTTGTGGTAGCCCCAGGGGTGACAGTTTTATCAGGCCATTGTAATCCACCACGTTAGGATTGATGTTCATGGAGCTTTAGGCAGCCTTCCCCCAACTACACTTTCTCACCCCCCTCGTGAGTTGGAAAGGTACTGTTGCTCCAAAGTTTTATTGTGTATGATCGTTATATCTACCCATGAATTAGTTATACCCTATAGAACCAAAGTAATAGAGAAGTATTTAGAAACCTTGAACTCACCCGTTGTCCTCTCAACTTAGCTAGACAGCTCATTTTTTACCATGTAATTCTCTTATATGTGTGTTATTATTCATAACTCTTATCATTATCATCACTTACTCTCACTTTAGTTTAGTTGGTATACTAGTTAGTAGATACATGATGGTGAACTATCGACTCCTTTAACCATTGTTTTTCTATGGATAAATACGATACGCTGGAATACTTCCGTGTAAAAGCTACAACGGTATCCGTACGCTTGCGGATTTATCTATGTGCGTTTAAAAATACCAACACTCACCTAAGGGTGGTGAGGCAGCAGCGAGTATCATGGCGAGGCAGCCTTTATTTGAATGTTTTAATCAATTTATTATTTGTAGAGACGGACATTTTAAGCAACTGGCCACCTGCCTCTCCAAATGGCAACTTCATAGGCAGTGTCATTGCTCGCCTCTGTAATTTCTTATTTTTGTTGAATGCCTCAATACTTCAAGTATAAGTTGTAGTATCTGAACTTGAACACAAACTCACACCACACACCACACACACGCAAACGCACAGACACCGTGCACAAGATAGATCTACACCTATACCTAAAAACATAAACGCAACTAAGAGGTACTTAAAGATCATCAGATTCTAAGCATAACGGGCACGGCACATTGACCATTGTGCCCATCCACACTTGAGCCTGCAAAGAAAACTCCCCAGTGCGAACCTGCGTTTGGCAGGCGCTTCACCCGAGCGGCCTTACCAGCACGCTACACGCGCGTTCGCCTGTAGTTTCTTGTTTACACAGAAGATGACGTTGAGGTGGGCTTGCCAGCGGACTGTGAAATTAATTGTGTATCGCCCATCTTTGCAAATGTACTCCACAAATCATGTCCTATACCTTCCAAGTCCAATATTTTCTAAAATGTTCTGTGAGTTTATTTTTTTATTGTTGATTTAAATACATGTGAACTAATGCTAACTATAGTTTTAGTGATTATGATGTAATCAACGCATCCTATACTTCTGATCTTCAAGACATGATGTATCTTTGTAGAACATAGAATCACATATCTGACGAGAAACATGAGAAGGTCGGGTACATCAATTCTATAAAAATTAACAAGCAGGTATGCCACTGGGCCAAGAGTTGCCCAAAAACCACAAACTTTGAATTTTACAATTTTCTAAAATTTCAATTTTAGAGGCAATTTCACATGGATTTTATAACACCATAAACATTTAATTTTATACTTTTCTAAAGAATTGTTAGAATTAAAATAGAGTTGACGCCAAACTGTAGGAGGAAAACTATATTGTAAATTAATTAACATTGGCATATAGATAATAAACTTTTTTGTTAAATTCATGTTGCCTGCATTTTATCTTACAGTGTGTAAAAGTTGTAATTCAAAAGCTCGTTTAGTTACGTATAGGTTTTATTCCATTTCTAAAAATGAAATACTAATATTTTGTTGAAAAGAAGTTTAAAAATTATTCCCAAAATTTACTTTCAAGGTTAGAAATCCAAACATTTTCATTAAAAAAAATGAATTTAACATTTCCATAGGAGTTTACAAAAATTCTAAAATGTTTAAATATTTTTGTGTTTGCTTTGGGCTGAAACCTTTTTTTTCTTAAGCCCATAAAGCCCTCCTTTTAATATTTCTCCTTTTCACATTTTTCTTTCAAGTTCCACAGCCTGCCTTCCTGGGCCGATTTCGGCAACGTTAGGGCTTCTCCAGTGGGCTTCTGAAAAGCGACTCATGGGCTGAGGTGGCAGGCCCTGAGTCAGACTCATGCCACTGGAGCAATTGACTAATCCGATGAGAGAGATTGAACCGATTCACCTGCGTGAGTCGATTCATCGCCGGTCAAAAACGATTAAAATAAAGAAGCACGAACGGCTGATGACTCCTTGTGAGAGAGCGGCCGGGCAAAAGTAAGTAGGAAACTGTTTTTTTATTTGGCAACAGAAAGTAACAGTTGTAATAGTTTTGTTTATTTATGCATAGGACCCACTTAGCTCAGAAATCGACTCATCCAAAACTGACGTGGCCGTCCTTTTTCTTCGATGCATCGACTCACCACTAAAGATGCCCTTACTGCCCTTTTCCACGCACTCCCTTTCTTTCCTCTCCTGTGGCTCGGCCCGTTCTCCAAAAGGTGGGTCATCGACCCTAGTCTTCTCCACCATATTCAGTCTTCTCCAATAGCTTGCTGATCTGCAGTTGCACCGGTTCTATATTCTTGGCAGCACTGCTGCAAGTCCGGCAATGGCCCAACCTGCAACATCTCATTGGTCCAAATCGGCGTAGTTGAATGGGATCAGCAGTCTTGCCTGCTAGGATGCCACTATTGCATCAGTCAGGTACATAATTAATTTAGCCACTGTTGGCGTGTCCATTTGATTCCTTCGCAACAAATAATAACCCGAGCTTTACTTTCGTTAGTCATGTGATTGACTGAATGCTACTGCAGTTGAGAATCGGTGTCCAACATTTGCGAACTGAATGGCTATGTGCAATGATTTAACTTTATGGTACATTATTAACCATGAATCACCAGTATTTTGCGAGAAGTTGAGAAAATGTAGCTTTACTGTCACTTGTATAAGAAAATATAATATAATACATTCTATGGTGCTTTGTACTACTAATCAAAGTGCAGTGGATACAAGTGTGAAGTCTAAGAGCAACTCCAAGAATCCATCTGAAAAGAGATGCCAAATTACATGATTTAGCCATTATCTAAATAGAAAACTCACTCAAAAAGTAAAATCAGGCTATCTAAATTTTCCTTCTCCGTAACTAAAACTGCCCCGTCATCTCATTTTCTTCAATATCAGATCGATCGCATTGCCACGTCATCTCAAGGCAGGCGAGGGCAGGAAGCAATCTGTTCCTAGCTAGAGTGCAACCTGTCGTACTAGCACCTTGAGGATGTTCCTGCATATGAAAAATGGTTGTAACCGGCTGCAATAGGCTCATTTTACAACAAATTATCTTAATCAGCCTATACAACAGGTGATAATAAGCAGTGGCGGAGCCAGCCTGAAAAATGAGGTAGGGTGGACCGTTGTATATACGGAACTTCACCGATATATCGTTCTAACTATGTACGTATATCGTATATATATATCTGTGTATCACATAACAATTATATTCTAATATATTCAGCAAACAAATGGTACCGCAGAAGTTTGAAAATGATCACCTTTTCACATGAAAAGGACATAAGCAGAATTTTTGTTCCATAGTGTAGATAATTAACCATGTTCACACATCAAATCAAATGATAAAAAAGCATAAACAACCTGCAATTAAAATAAATTTAGTAATGACTAATGAGTAAGTGATAAATGAGGGAATTGCTATGATTAATAAGGTTAAACAACTAATCAAGCCACCAATTTGCAATGGATTAATGGCAATACCACAAATCCACAATACCTCAAGGCCGACAACACCGGCAGTCCGGCCGCTCGGCGGCTTGGGCGCAGCGGCGGGGCGGTCAGCGGAGCTGCGGAGGCGGAGGTTCGTGGCGCGGTCGCTTGGAGTGGAGGCGCGGAGGGCCAGAGGCGGAGAGTAGTGCGTGGAGCCATGGAGGGCCGGAGGGAGCGGCGCGGGCATGCGGAGGCGGAGAGCGGAGGCGCTGTCGAGCCGCTTGCCCCCGTCCCCTGGCTTCCGGCTTGCCCTAAGGCCTCTGGGCTGCGCGATGGGATGGGCCATTAGGCCTGGTTGCCAAGACGGCCCAACAGCACGCAGGTGCTTCCATCTTCTCAACCTTTGGCCGTCGCTTCGCTCGGCTGCGCTGCGCGGACGCCGTCGACGGCCAGACGCGACGCCCAGACTGCCAGAGATCGGGGTCCTAGGTACGGTGCTCGTCGGAGGGGAAGTAGGGCGGCCATATAGGTGGCTCCGCCTCTGATAATAAGTCTCTTGGTCATGTAAATTTAGATAATCAGTAATAGAGATCTTAGTGTTGTTTATTTCGCATATTGTTAGTAGTTCAATCAGGATAGATGTTAAGCTAAAAGAACATAGTTTTATCTATTATAGGTCTTTTGCATGCTGTGCTTTACTGATTTATTCTATGATTTCTTTTCACTACTACCCATGTACGAGCTAAGAAAAGCGGTATTCCGCGGATAGACTCTTGAGTGGTTTAAGCACTTCAGACTGAGACAATGCTTTTCTCAATGCCTCCGCAACCTCATATGCTACTATTTAGCAACGGCCACCCACTACGGGAGAGGCAAAATTCGTCGAGTGTCGCAGGCTTTCCCGAGTGTCAACAATCGAGCACTTGGCAAAGCCAATTTTCTCCGAGTGTTGTACTCGGGAAAGAATAGCACTCGGGAAGAGAGGCTTTGCCGAGTGCCACAGAGTGTCTAGCACTCGGTAAAGAGCGGCACTCGGCAAAGGCCCTCTTCCCCGAGTGCAACACTCGGGGAAGAGCGGCACTCGGAAAAATGTTACTTGACGGTCATCCCGCCTACGCCGTTAAAACTAAAAAAAATTTGCTTTGCCGAGTGTCGCACCCTGGCACTCGGCAAAGAGGCTGGCTTCCCCGAGTACCCTGTCATGGCACTCGGCAAAGGGCCTCTTTGCCGAGTGCCAGGGAATGACACTCGGCAAAGGGCCTCTTTGTCGAGTGCCAGGGAAGGCACTCGGGGAAGAATTTTTTTTTTGTTTTTTTTGCCCCATTTTTTTGTGAGGCCTTCTCACATTATTTAAAACTCCTTGTTTAAATTTGGGACAATTTTGATTTTTTTTGGTATATTTTGTTAATTTTTTTGTTTCATTGAATTTTTTTGCATACTTCAAATTTGAACTGCAGGTGCATGAAATAATGGAATTTGGTGATTCAAAAAATGATATTCATGATATTTGGTGTATGTTGAGGCCGTATCCAGGAACTCACATGAAATGTCGAGCATCTCGATGACGTAACATGACGAGGTACTTGCGGAAAAAGTGTATTTAAATCATATAAAATCCGAACAAAATCTGAAAATCACGAAACTTGTCGGGGCCTACCTAAACCTTGGATCTAGTGGTATTAATATTAACTCCTTGAACGATCCTTGTAGTTGGCAACATTTTGATTTGAAATAATTTTGTCATGCAAAAACGACGTTTGAATTTGAAAATTTTAAAATTTGAATTTTTCAAAAGACCTCGGATGGAAAAACTTCCTAAATGAAAATTGTAGATCTCCAAAAGTTATGAAACTATGTAGTTGACAACTTTTTGCTTTGAAATCATCTTATCATGCAAAACTATGTTTGAATCTCTCAAATTTGAAATTCGAATTTTTCAAACGACCTCGGATGGAAAAAACTTTCTAAATGAAAATTGTACATCTCGAAAAGTTATGAAACTTTGTAGTTTACCACTTTTTGATTTGAATTCGTTTAGGGCCTCAAACAAGCAATTTACTCTTGGTTTAGTATAATATATGAGGATAGATAACGAAATCTAGACACAAGTGACAGTGTAGTGCAGTGGTAGAGCAGCAGACACGGGAGGGAGAAGTCGTGAGTTTGAATCCCACCGGCCGCGTTAGCCGCGAATTTTGCGCAAAAAATGCAGCGACTTAAATGGAGGCGGGCGCGCACTGGCCGGTGGCGGCCTCCCCCGAAATTTTTTTTGGGTTTTTTTTCTATTATTTTTGGGGTTTTTTTTCGCATTTTTATTTTGCCGAGTGTAAATCTTTCCCGAGTGTTGCACTCGGGGAAGAAAATAAAAAAAAAAGAAAACGGCGTCGGCCATCAGCCAACGGCGTCAAATCTTTCCCGAGTGCCAGCACGGCACTCGACAAAGCCTTCCCCGAGTGCACGATTTTCGGCACTTGGGAAAGACTCCTTTGCCGGATGAGGATTAGCCGGAGGGTCTTCCCCGAGTGTTGCACTCGAGGAAGGCTTCCCCGAGTGCAACTAGGCCTTCCCCAATTGCAACTGGCACCCGGGAAAGCCACCGGAGAAGTAAACTTTTTGTAAGAAAAAAAAATGAAAATGGCACTACTGATTAATGAATATAGGTCCCCTACGTGCATAATTTGTTTTGTGTCATTCACGTTACCTTTTTTGATGACGAGTTTTTTTTTTTTTTTTTTTTTTGCAGCTCGAAGGATTTTTTGTGTTCAAAACTTGTTTTAGCTCAAGACAAGCTCCCCCTTCAAGGCAGGCATACACGAAGCTTCTAGCATTTTGAATATAATAATATAAGACAATTGAGTACGTTGGGGGCTAGGAATGTATCACGTGTGATTACATCTTTTTAGACAGAAAGCGAACTTGGTGACTGCAAAAAGAAAAAATTGACTAATTAACTAAGTGACTTGATATATTCGTGAAGCACATTTGGAACGTGTGCAAGCAATCTTTTGTAACGAGCAAGTGGCGTGTGGCTAGCGAGCCAGCTACGACATTATTCGGTAACATCTATGGTTCCCAGGTGCTATAGAACTTTTAAATATATTTCATCATAGAGTAAAAATTTCACTTTTATTATTCATTGTTACAAAATTCAATATTTCAGGTTAATTATTGCCACTTCCATCCATACTGTAAACCTTCTCAATCTTTGGATTTTGGTTGATGCTAATTACACTACTACATGAAACTTAACAGAGGCGGACGAAATGGCTTAACCGAGGCGGGTCCAAAGGTCACGGTAATGGGACCTTTTCTGAGGCGGTTGGCCGCCCACTTCGGTTAATCAAATAAAGAAAACAAAAAAAAAAAGAAAAACCCGTGGATAAGCCCAGTGAGCCCATCCACAGGCTTGCCGAGCCCGTCCACGCGCCGCCGCTCCGCTCGCTGGATCTGCACCGCCGTTACGTCCGCTTGTCGAATCCTGCTGCTGCTCGCCAGATCCGGCTGCCTGCTTGCTGGATCTGCTCGCCGCGCGCCACTGCAGGGAGAGAGAGGAGAGAGGGCGCGCTGGAGCTGACGAGAGCTGAGGTGGAGGAGCGCTGCATCGCTCGCCCGACGCCTCACCTCCTCGCCGGATTAGGGGTCCTCCTCGCCGGATCAGGGGTCCTCGCTCCTCCTCGCCGAATGCACTAGTGGTGCTCCGCCTCCGCCTCCTTGTGCTTCCGCCACACATGACTCGCCAGATCCGCCGGTGCTGGAGGTGCTCCGCCTCCACTCCGCTGCTCCTCGGTGCCGGTCAGTCATGGGCGCCACCGCGTGGCCCGCCGTCGGTGTCCTGGGAGCGCCACTCGGAGGGAGGAGAAGAAGGAGAGGGAGAGGGGGGCGTCGCTCACCGCATGCTCGTCATGACTGAGGGAGAGGGAGGCGCGAGAGGGAGAGGGGGAGGGACGAGCTGAGGGAGAGGGGCGCTGTGCTCGCCGCGACTGAGTATGAGGCCGCATGCTCGTCGCGATTGAGGGAAAGGGAGGTGCGATGGGGAGAGGGAGAGGGGCGCCGTGCTCTACTCGCGACTGAGGGAGAGGGAGGAGAGGATGAGTGAGTGAAACCCTAAAATCTCGTATATATATTTCGAGTGATATATCAGGCCGAGTGGGCTTTTCTTATTGCTAGTGGGTTCGGCCTTTATTAACAGAGGTGGGCCTTATCCGAAAATAGGGGTATTTTTAGGAGTGGACCTCTTATAAGGCCTGCCTCGGTTAATAGATTTTAGGAGGCGGTGGGCCTCCGTAAATAGATTTTATGAGGTGGTTGATTGTAACCGCCCCGGTTAATAAAAAACGACCGCCTCGGTTAATCTGAGGCATTAACCAAGGCGGTTCAAAATCGTGCCCGCCTCCAAGGCCAATTTCAAAATGCCTCGTAAAATATTTTATGTAGTAGTGTTACTAGATCTACTAGCTAGCAAGACTCATGAATTTAACAAGATATTAGACAAAATCTGTATGTCCCAAACTCACCTAAGTTTGTCGCATATTAGTAGTAGTATGAGACCTCCATTTTACATGTACAAAAATATACCAAGCTTCGTCGAAAAGCACCTTGCATCCTTCTCTCTCTCTCTCTCTCTCTCTCTCCAGAACTCACCGACATCTCTCTCTGTCTCTCAACATACACTGAAATAAACATTAAATCCACTAGAACACTGTATGAAGGATGGCAATCTATAATCTAGCCACCCAGAACAAAACACCAGCAGGGAAACACACATGTTCAGTTTTTACATGATAGTGAGGGCATCATCATGCATGGTCGATCCTCCTCATAGCTACTAGCACGCGCCGTCAACCTCCAAGTTCCTTGGAGTCATTTGGAAGAAATGGTCCCAGGCATACTGGAAGCTGACGGTGGCCATACTTGGTATTGGCTCGCCGCCGTTCACTAGGTAGACGCCACCATCGTCAGCGCGTAACGCAGCCGGATCCACGTCCACTGTCGTCGCGAATCCCCTGCCGTCGAGGCGCAGGTTCCTGATGGCGCATGGACACTGGTTCTTCACCTCCACTACGAAGATGGTGTCGCCGCCGGTCACTATCGTGCCGGTGTTTATGGTGTCCACCTGGATACTTGACGTGTCGCATCGCTCGCCATTTGCTCCTGATCATGTATTTGTTATATGGAGTCTACTGACAACTTAATGACATAACACAGTACTGTATGTGGGTACAAATGTGAAGAAACAATCTTTTCATGTGTAAAATCTCTGAATTATTGTAGGTACTTCTAGATTACATTTGTAGTTCAGGTAGAGTAGTGTTGGGACGAAAGGCACCATTTTAGAAACTCTATCTGTTACTAGTTCAGATTTGAACTCCGAGACTCTGCGAGTATGGAGCTACACATGTTTATAACACAACACGCTTGTTCAATTCAACTGTGAGGGTTACCGTACCTATCACAAAGATGGTGAAGATCACAATAGTGAGGATCGGCTGAAGCTTGTGGCAAGTGGCCATGTTTCTTGCTCTCTTCCTTTAGGAGACCAGCAGACGTCTTCTGCTTGCTTTGTATGGGTGAGTCTCGGCCGGTGATATCTCTAGCTATTTGTGGTTTTTGATGATGGTACTACGAACGCTGCAACGTTCTATTTTATAGACCGCGACAAGGCTCTAGAGATTCGAAGAGAGAAGTCCGTACACCTGCATTTGTATAGTTCTAGTTACATCTAGAAATGACTTCGACTTCTTTCCTTGACAGCTAAGGATGTCCATGCATATATGCCACTGGAAACAGCAAAAGCTTCAAACGAAAAATGAGACATGCATGATGTTTAGTACTTTGCTTGCAGCTCACTTTTTGGATAAAAGTAATCTTGTCTTGAGGGATTTTAAAAATACCAGTACTCTAAGGTAACATGATCATTTGCGCTTTCTACAAAGTTAGGTCATTCTTTTTATAGTATCTGATCATCATTGTTTGTAACAACCCAAAAATGTACTCTATGTAGATGCTCTATGGACGCTATCCAATTGTGATGACCTTATTAGTTACTTTACAAATTTGTACCATCCATATTCATAGTTTTCCTTCTGCATGGCACTTACACGTGTCTTGAACATGCATTTAATTAGTTGGAACTTTAGCTTAAGTTATTAGTAGGTAGAATTTTTTTTCCATATATTAAGTTCAAACTCTTATGCTTATTATAAACCTTTATATTTAAGGCTATCATTTGTATTTGTTTACAATGAGGATGTTAGGTCATAACTGCACTCTTAATTACTACTACAATGGTATAGAAGGTCATTAAGCCTGCACCATGTCTCTCAAGATCGTACTCGAGCTTAAAGTGAGTTCTAGGAAGGACAAATAAAAATGCTAACCTTAAGAAGGTTTTAATATTTAAACCTAAAAATAATGTTTAGTCCAAAATACTGAAAACCAAGGCGCCATTGACCTCCTACACTTTTCAACATATAGTTTTTTTTATATAAAACACTATATGTGAAGTAGTATTTTCTATAAAAAATAATAGAGTGCTTACATTATACAATCAATAAAGATCTATCATAACTACATCTACAAAAAGGTAAATTTAAATATATAAAATGACAACTTACATAATCACTACTACTTAAAGCATTTTCTAAGACAATCCATTTTAATTAAAGGAGGCGGGTAAGGCGGCCGCCTCCGACAAAACGTCTTTGTTAATTTGGCTTTCTGGAGGTGGACACTTTGACCGCCTCCTTTAGTGGGTTTCAAAAAAACCTAAACCCCCCTCCCCCCAAAAAAACTTTCGGGAGGTGGACCCTAATCCCATTAACAGAGACAGGCTCCTTAAACCGTCCAGCTCATTTAATGGTTTCCAAACAACCAACAACCTATCACTCGGGACTAACATCGTAGTACCACTGGACCACACACTCACATGAATATACATCGGATTCTATCTTTTCATATTAATATTTCGTAATCTTGTATTGAACATTTTGGCTTCTAAATGAACTCAAAGGAAAAAAAAACTTTCAACTATAAAGTTTTAAATCTTGTCAAGCACTACAACTTTAGTGAAGGACTTCAAGACGGTTTGAAATTTTAAAAAATTTGAATCTCAAATATATAAATTTAAAACAAATACTTGAGACCCTAAAAACTTTAAATCAAAAACTTATCAACAGAACATATGCAGATTAGGTCGGCCACTACAACTTTGGTATTAACCATGTGAACATTCGTGGTCATTTAGGAATTATAAATTTGAATTTCAAAATTTTAGTAAAACTTATGACACATATTTGGGGACTCTAAATGACTATATCAAAAACTTTTCAATTACAAAGTTTAAATTGTAATAAAACCTACCACTTTGATATAGATGATGTCAACAGGTCCGAGGTGGTTTTAAAATTTTAATTTCCAATTTCAAAATTAGATGACTTAGAACACTTTTTGGGGGACTCCACACTTCCAATTAAAAACGTTCAACACAAAGTTCTAGGGTCGTGTGGAAGAGCTACAATTATGATATTAGTTGCTTCATCCAAGTTCATATGGAAAGAGTTATAATTTATTTTTTAGTTGCCAACTATTAATAGCGACAGACATATTATGACACTGCCTTTGAAATCGTTTTTTGAGACTGTCGCTTAGGATGGCCGCCTCTTTTAATGAGTAATTTTGGAGATGGACACCTAAGATGTCCGCTTCTGAAATTGATTTATGGAGTCGGGGTGTCCTAAGACGACAACCTCTATTAATTGATGATTTTCAGAGGTAGTTGCATTAGGAAGCCCACCTCTGTAAATGATTCTCAAAGGCAGGTATTTTTTAGGGGGCCCTGACCATTTACAGAGGGGGTCGCTAGGTGTGTCTGCCTTCATAAATGATTTGAGCTTTTCTCGTAAAATCATTTTTCTAGTAGTGAATTATGGTCATGGATATTAACACAACTATAAATGAAGTTTTAGCTAGTATAATTTGTACACGTGTCGCTATTTTTCATGTTAGCCAAAAACATACAAATATACTTTTCTGGCTCATGCATGCATACTTAATTTATGCTTGATGGAACATGCACAATTACTATAAGCTTGTTTCTTATATATTAATAGTGATACATGTGGTACCTTAGAAACTCATATATGGGTATTTATGGTTTTTTAAACTTTCATAGTAGCATATTGTCGGTGTTTTGTAGACCGACTAGTGAATTTATATGAATGTCGCGCTGTTCTAGGAAGACGATGGTAGCATCCAAAAGACATGAGGAGTTATACTAGTTTAGGTCGGAGCCCTACATTCAGTCTCAGAGATGATCGAGTGCGTGTTGCTCACTTGAATGCTCTGAAGTTTTTACAATGGGGGTGCAAGAATGACGGAAGAGGTAGGAGAGCCTAGAGCTAGGAGATGGACTGCTCGAATGGGAGCTCCGGGACTCCGATAATGTCCATGGAAGGGTGCCCTGGCTGCCCTTATATAGAGTTCGGGGCTAGGTGAAATACAAAGGAGGTTCTCCCGACCGAGGGATCATGAGTTCGAGGGAGAGAAACCTAGCTAACTTGGCTTGCAAGTAACACTATCTTGTCTTTGGTGTAGTGCATGCCCGGGCGTGGTTGTCGTCATAGTCTTGTGCCCAGGTCGTGGCATGGCGTGGCGTGGTATTACTGTGCTGGTCATGGCGGCACTGTGGGCATAGTGATGTTTCGCCAGTCGTCCTGCGCGACATGGTCCCGTTGTGGCCTTCATCATCGTCTCTTGATCTCCCGGGGGCGTCATACAGGAGTTGGTAGCCACCCCGGGTCGTTGGTCGTCTTGCTGCTTGCGGAGCCGGTGGCCATGATCCTGAGTTTCAGGGTTGTGGCCTTCGTTGGCTTTATGGCCTCAAAAGTCAAGGCCGTCGTTGTGGTCCCCATCCTGTATTGGGTGGAGTCGTACACCTGTCTTGTCCGGCCGTATTTGGATGGTGGGTCGCCATACTAACCACCAACGCTTGGCGGTGTTGTCTTGTCTATGCTGCGTGGTTCAGGGATGGTGTCTGACTGAGTCGAGGTGACTGTTGTCCCCTCGGTCCTTGCGGGGTCAGTGCGGCGTGCCTGCTCTTGTTAGAGCAGGCATGCCAGGCGGGGCTCGATCTCTCCTCGTTCCTCCTAGACGTCGGGATGGAGGAGAGATCGTGAGGAGTTACGTGGCACACGGTGAAGGCTAAGGGAAGAGGTCGTGGCCAGCCCTTCCTTTGTGTTTGGCCTAGGTCCACATATCTTAGCTGGGCCTCGATCTTTTATGCTTATATTAGCTGGTGTACCGTGGGCCGCCCGAGCGCTAACTAATCGGTGTCTTGAGATACCCGGAGTATCATAACCCCAACATGTATATATGTTTGTAATTTTGATGCATATTTGAGGGAATATTTTAGTTTACATGTTAATAATGCAAAAAATGTAATTTTGATGCAGGGGTTATTAAGGTTATCGATCATAATGGCACATTGGTAATTTACATGAAAACTAAAAGGTTACTTTGGATTATGTTTTACTACCTCCATCCCGAAAAGAATGCAACTATGGATTGCGTGCCATGTAAAGTGGTTCACGTTCGACCAAGTTTCAAGTGAACAATGTTCACATTTATGGCTCCAAATTAATTTATTATGAAATACATTTGATAATTACTCTAATTATATTTATTTGGTATCATAAATATTGATATTTTTATCTATAATTTGTCAAACTTACGGTACTAAAATATGACAATGTACTAGAATTGCATTGTTTTGGGGACGGAGGTAGTAGAATGGCAGAGTGGGATATGTAATTTTGATGCAAATTTCAGGTTCACTTTATATTGTTTTTTCATAATGCGAAATGTGGGTAATATTTTAGAAAATAAATTATATCTAATGACTATTATTATCATTAGTGATTGGAGTCTATCTTTCTGATTTTCCTATGAATTTTTAAGATTTATCCTTTCTCTAATGTGTCCTATGAGAATTATTTTGGAGGCTCCATTTAAATATGCAATTTTTTTACACTCATTTAGATATGCACTTGGTAACAGTAAGATATATATACATGATGAAAAGAGGAACAAAAACGCGTCCCTAGTGGTGGCACTAAAAAAATAACATAAAGAAACATGTCTACATGCCATCTTTAATTTTCGTCGATGCAGGTCATTCCATCAATCTGAATGGTTACTGAATGTATCAGCATGGAACGTATTGATATGGTCTTTTACCTTTTAAATGTAGAAACAATAATGAAGAATATCGCCTTGAATATGTAACAGTTTCCTTAGGGGAATGCCAGCTAACACACTAGGGAAGCTGGTGCTCGAAAAAGGGATTCCTTTCGGGAGTAAATAAAAGAGGAGAAAAAAACAAGTGTGAAGTTCATGTGACTTCTGAAGTATAACTCAAGCAAGCACATTACGACATGGAGGGCGTATGCTATGGCTAGGATTTTGCTTGTCTTATGAGCTTTGCAAACCATAGAGCGGACAGGTTCATATATATGAGTAGTGGAACAAGAATAAAGTTGGCACATAGGAACTTTGTTCGGCTGGTATTATTCTAGCACTGTTCATGCTGAAATTTACTGTTTATGCTGAAATGTTGTGAGAGAAAAACACTACTCCGGCTAAAAAAAAGTAAACCAGCCGCCGAACACTGCCAGGATTAGTTTGGTGCTGGAATACACATTATCTCAGTGCAATCAATGATTGTACGTCGTCCATACCGATGAGTTTACCTATGTTTACTGCACGCCAATTAAAAAAATAATTTACTTTTTAATTATATGTAAATAAATAGAGTATAGCTCACACTACGTAAAAAACGATTTTTAGCAACGGTTCGATTTTTTGTAGGGGCGGCTGGTGATGGAGCCGCCCCTACAGTGGTGTGTTCGGGTGCCCAGACACTAGCCGCCCCTATAAATGGAATAGCAGGGGCGGCTGGTGTTACGAGCCACCCCTACAAATGGGGTCGATTTGTAGGGGCGGCTCAATCACCAGCCGTCCCTGGGAATTATATTTGTAGAGACGGCTGGTGATTGAGCCGCCTCTACAAATGACCCCGTATTTATAGCTCCGATTTATAGGGGCGGCTCAATCACTAGCTGCCCCTACAAATGCCCCCCATTTAAACAGATGTAGCACCTTCTTCCTCCTCGGGTCACTCACTCCAACCCGAGAAAGAAAGGTAGAGAGGCCTTGGGCACCTCCCAAAAATTGCTCTACTAAGAGGAGAAGGTTTTGGTCTCAAATTCTTTGGTGGAGAGGTTGTAGAAGGTAAGAAAATGCTATTCCATACTTTTTTTTGAAGTTTTAATGGTTGGTTAGTGAGTAATTAGAGTTTTGTTTTTATCTCTCTTCTATGGTGCTTGAGCTACTTATGAAGCAAATTAGACCCAAGTTTTAAATGGACTAGGGTAAATTAGGGAGGGGAACAAGATCATACCCTTATTTGGTCCATATTTCTTGATTTTAATGAACAATTAGTTAGTTTTATGGATGTTTCATGTGCATGTGGATCTAGATCTAGGGTTTGGTTTTTTTATTAATTTCGTTTTTGTAAATTTATGTTTGATGAAATTGGACTAGGGTTTGTATGAAAGATATTGGGTAAAGTATAATTGTTGCTAATTATTGTCTTTGAAATTTTTTATTGTAATCAATAAATATGTATTTAATTATTTATGGATAAATGGGCCATTAATTAATTTTCCTTTACCATGGTATGTTTGTATGCTTCATGTAATTATATTAGATTTGTATTCATATATATCTGAAGTATATACAATTATTCTCAAGTAATTATTAATTTGTTTCATTTTTATATATATCTGAATAAGTAGTCCTTTAATGTTTGTTTTGTTGTTGTTGTAAAAGATGGAGTACATGAACTATTGGATGTATGGTTTGTTAAGATTCAAGGCAGGTTTCCGTGAAGAGGTGGATAAATTTATTGAAGCCGCAAAGAAGCATGCAACGACATTGAAAGAGAATAAGGATACAATTATTTGCCCATGTAAAGATTGCAAGAACCGTATGGCATGGACAGATGTGACTATCATCAGATCATATTTAATTATGCGAGGATTTGTTGAGGACTACACAGTGTGGATTCATCATGGTGAAATGATTATTGTTAACGATGAGGATGAGGAGGAATACGACGATGAAACCATAGAATCCCTGTCCTAATATTCAGCAGAGCTTGATGCACGAATGAATTTCGAGTATGGCAATGAACAAGATGGTGATGCTGGTGGTTAGGATGGTAACGATGAAGGTGGTGCCAATAATGATGGTGGAGCACGTGTTGGGGATGAAGATGATTTGGAGGACATGATTCGAGCCCTTGGACCAGAGATTTTACTAAATAGCCCAAAAGGTCTAGAAAATTTGGAAAGGGTGACAAAAGCATCGAAGGAGACTGTGTATGGTGTTGAAAAGGGTTGTCTGACACATTGGACATTGCTACGTTTTGTGCTTGAGCTGCTCATCCTGAAGGCTAAGTACGGCTGGTCAGACTGTAGTTTCAATGATCTATTGCATCTCCTGTCATGGGTGCTGCCACAACCAAACTCAGTTCCCACCAACACATACCAAGCGAAGAAGGTCATAAGTCCATTGACAATGGGGGTTGAAAAAATCTATGCATGCCCCAACCACTGTATACTTTTTCATGGCGAAACGTTCAAGGCACTGGATAAATGTCCCTGGTGTGGGGCCAGCCGGTACAAGAACAATGACCTTTACGGTGAGGACAAAGCCTCCATAGGGAAAAAGAGGAATAAGAAGGGTACAAAAAAGGTGGTACAAGAATCTCAGCCCCCAGAGGACACTCCATTAGGCAACGATGCAAAGCAGAGAAGAATTCCTACCTTGGTAATGTGGTACCTGCCAGTGACCGACCGCTTGAGACGTATCTTCCTAAACCCTAAAGAATCTGCACTCATGACATGGTGGGATGATGAGCGCAAGGTGGATGATGATAAGATTGCACACCTGGCTGATTGCAGTCAGTGGCAAAGGTTTGATGAGAAGCACAAAGAATTCAGCGATGACCCAAGGAATGTATGGTTTGGCTTGAGCACCGATGGAATGAATCCCTTCAATGAGAGGATGAGCGACCACAGCACATGGCCAGTGATGTTGACCATGTACAATATCCCAACATGGTTGTGTCAGAAGAGAAAGTACCTTCTCCTCACTATTCTTATTTCTGGCCCTAAACAACAGGCATTGATATAGACGTGTTCCTCGAGCCTTTGATGCAAGAAATGGAGATGCTATGGAGGCATGGGGAGCAGATGTACGATGCGTTCCGAAAGGAGGACTTCATATGTAGAGCAATAATATTTGTTACTACCAATGATTACCCCGCGCTGTTTGCTTTGTCTGGACAGATCAAAGGGAAGACGGGATGCTTGGTTTGCTTGGATGGTACTACATGGGTGTACCTGGATGCATCCAAGAAGATAGTTTACCTATGGAACCGACGCTTCTTAAAGACAAGTCATAAGTACCACAGCAAATTGTTCTTTAGATTTTATGACAACGCCCCGGAGATTGAACCCCCTTCGGAGAGACGTCATAACGGAGAACACGTGTACAGAATGGTGAAAAACATACGCGTTGTCTATGGAAAGAAGAATCTGGATGGGACGAACAGAGATAGAAGCACACCTCCTGTCGAAGGAGTACCTTTCAAGAAACAATCGATCTTCTTTCAGTATCTGCCTTATTGGCTAGACTTGGAGGTCCCCCATGCCATTGATGCTATGCACGTGTAGAAGAATGTCTTTGAGAGTCTCATTGCTACCTTGATGGACACAGGCAAGTCAAAGGATGATCTAAAAGCATGGAAAGACATGGTGTAGCTAAACGTGATGCCATAGCTTCACCTCGGTACCTAAGGCTAATGGAAAATACACTCTGCCCGCGGCTTGCTTCAACCTAACACCAGACGAGAAGAGAGCTATATGCACTTTCCTAAGGGGGATCAAAGTCCTGACCGGGTTTTCAGCAAATGTGAAGAAGCTAGTGTCGATGAAGGACTTGTCAATAACACACTGCAAGGCTCACGATTGCCATGTGATGCTAACAATGTTTCTACCTATTGCAATCAGGGCTATAAAGCCAGAGTTCTTGAAAATGGTCATCACCTGCATGTGCTACTTCTTTTCGAAGATCTCACAGAAGACGGTTGGCAAGCAAGAGCTGAGTGACCTGCATGAATTTGTGGTGGAGACACAAAATCAACTAGAGATGTGTTTACCTCCTGCTTTTTTTTGATATAATGCCACATCTCATGATTCACATGGTTCATCAGATATAGGTGCTGGGCCCTTGCTACTTGCATGAAATGTGGTCCTACGAGCGGTTTATGTCGGTTCTAAGTCGATACGTGCATAATCGAGCATACCTAGAGGGCTCCATGATAGAGGGTTACAGTACTAAAGAAGTCATCGAGTGCTGTCAAGAGTACCTAAAAGTACAGAAAGGGATTGGTAAACCCGATTCTCGTCACAAGGGTAGGCTGGCTGGGAAGGGCACCAGTGGTAGAAAAGTGTTCATCGACCATGATTACAAAAAGGTGAGTCGGGCGCATTACAGTGTCTTACAGAGTACACAATTGATGCAACCGTACATTGATGAACACTTGGCTATCATTATGGCGGAGAGAAATAGCCGTTCGGATGATTGGGTCATGAAACAACACAAGCAACGACTAACTACATGGTTGAAGGACCAAAACAAACCGCCTAGAGAAACCATAGACTCTATTACCATCAGTAGGTTAGCGGAGGGGCCATCGAGACAAGTGACATCTTAGAATGCTTATGACATCAATGGGTATACGTACTATACCCACGCAAAGGATAGTAAATATGTGAACCAAAACAGCGGCGTTCAAATAGAGGCTATCGATGGATTGGGGCGAAAGATCCAATACTTTGGCATCATTGAAGAGATATGGGAACTTGACTATGGAAGGGATATAACGGTGGCCCTGTTTCGATGCCGCTGGATCAAACAACACCAACTGAACGAGATCAGATTGAGAGTCCTGGACCTTGAGAATCTAGGCTACCAAGATGACCCTTGGGTGCTTGCTTCACGTGTCGCACAAGTTTTCTATATGTCTGACCCACAAAGTAACCTCCCCCTCGAAGAAGACAAAGCACGTGGTTGCCTCCGGAAAATAGCACGTTATTGGAGTTGATGGCGTGGACGATGTTGAAGCTTACAATAACTACGATGAGATGCCGCTATTCACAAACTTTCCTAAAAAGATCAGTGTTGTGGAAAAGAACCTCCCCAAAGACATAATGCCATGGGAACGAAAAGGTGTCAAGGGAAAAGTTGTTACAGCGGGCTAGCTAGTTGTTGAACGTGTAGTGTTTGTGTAAGTGTGTGTTTGTAAGACTTCATTTATGCATGCGTGTGAGACTATATATTTATGTACGTGTTTAAGACTATATATTTTTGTATGTGTGTGAGACTACATTTTATGCATGTGTGTGAGACTACCCTTTGCAACATCCAGATGACTCTATTTGAACATCCACTCTATTACTACTAAAACTTTATGAAATCACTTAAAACTTTATGAAATGAAGAAATGACCAAAATAAAAGTACGAGATCTTGATGAGTTATACAACTTTTATGTTCATCACTTTATGAAATCTTGCCCTATCAAGTTAGTGTGTTGATTTGGTTATTCTTTTCATTTGACAAAGTTTGAGCACTTCAAATTTTCAAATTTAAAAAAATGATAAGTTCGAACAAGATTTTCAACCATTAAATGATTTCAGCTGAAAAAGTGATGAATACCAAAGTTGTATAACTCATCAAGATCTACAAATTTTATTTTGATCATTTCTTCATCTGACAAAGTGATAGTAAACATTGTTCACAAATCAACATATTTCTCGTATAGTTCATGAAACTATGAGTCATATGTGAATTTATGAACAATGTTTACTAATACTTTGTCACATGAAGAAGTGACCAAAATAAAAGTTGTAGATAGTGAGGATTTCAACAACTTTTATGTTCACGACTTTTACTGTTGAAATCATTTAAGGTTTCAAAATCTTGTTTGAAGTTGCCATTTAGTGAAATTTAAAATTTCAACTGTTCAAATTTGGTCAAATAAAAATATGATCAAAATAAAAGTTGTACATATTGATGAGTTCTACAACTTTGATATTCATGAGTTTTTCATCTGAAATCATTTACTCTTTCAAAATATTGTTTCAAGTTGAAATTGTTTGAATTTCAAAATTTGAATCGTTCAAACAAAGTCACATGACAAGATGACCAAAATAAAAGTTGTACATGTTGATGAGTTATACAACTTTTATGTTTACAACATTTTCATTTTATTTCATTTAATGTCATAAAATTGTAGTCGAAGTTTTAAAATTCAAATTTTTAATTTTTGTTTTTTTATTTTCTATATTGTTTTGACTACAATTGTTTATATATATATTTCTTCATATATAGAATAATATAAAATATTATATTTGTGCATATACACAATTTTTTTATATTACTTTGTGTTTTTATGATATAAAAATATAGAATTTGTAATTTAAAAAAACAGAAAATATTTGTAGGAGCGGTTGGATCAGGAACCGCCCCTAAAAATGAATCTGTAGGGGCAGCTGGATCATAAACCGCCCCTACAAATACTACCAAGTATAAATAGGAAGAAGCGCACGGGAGTCATTGTCTGGGCGCTATCTTCTTCCTCCGACGCCGTCAGGTTGCCCGCGCCTAGGGTTTCCACCATCGGTCCCGTGCCCGCCCACACCAGCCCGCGGCGCTCGGCGTCCCGCACCCGGCCCCCGACGCCCGCCCCCACGTGCCGACCCTCGGCGTCCCGTGCTCGGCCCCCGGCACCCGTCCACACCAGCCCCTGGCGCTCGACGTCCCACGCGCCGACCCTCGGCGCCCGCCCCCGCGCGTCGACACCCGGCGTCCCGCCCCCCCAAGCCTCCGACGCCCGGCCCCCGGTGCCCGCCCCCGCGCGCCGACCCTTGGCGTCCCGCCCCCGCACCCCGGCGTCCCGCCCCCGCACGCCAGTGCACATCGTCCATCTGGACCGGTAAGTGTCATATCTCTGGTTGCTCATTTTTTTACAACAGTAGTTATGCTTACCATGCACGATATGCTCCGCATAAACGAGAACCAATTTGATGCTGATTATGTTTATTATGTTAGGAATTTAAACAGCTACAAACACTTCTATAGAAGTGCCACTGTGAAATCACTTGACTGCATTGTTGATGTTTTCCACCACGGACAAACCGAATTTCAATACTCATGAGCAACGAAATTATAATAGTTCAACAAACAAAAATAGATGCATTGTTGATGTAAGGAGAAGAATCTTAATTCACTCTTGCCAAATCTGAACTACACAAAACCACTACATTGAGGGTTAATAACTTTAAAGATTAGACACTAACCAAACAATCAAGAACATAAATTACAGCTCATACACGTTAGCATCTATTCAGTTACTCAGCTAATACCTAGGATTAAAGGATTTTGATTCATTTTCAGATATTTATTTCTTAGATATCCACTTGAAGACTTACATACATTTGAAATAAATTTCTTAGAGGTAAGTCATAATGCCTACAACAGGAGTAGCGTCAATGCATCATATCATGGTTATCTTAGGAAAAGTGGGATCAACTAGGCCAATTTCTGAGCTTGTACATTCCACATGGGCTATGTTATTCCTTGTTCTGATTCCATTGCATCAAGTGAAAGTTACATTCCACAGGTCAAAATGTAGCTGCATCCATTACACACAGCTAGGGATGAAAACGGTACGGATATTTTCCGACCGTATTCGAAACCGAATCCGTTTAGAGGGGTTGAGATCTGTCCGTATCTGAGTCCGGATATCCAACATCTGATACCGTATCCGTATCCGAATACTCAAATCACATATTTATGATATCGATATCCAATCGTATCCTATACGACATAGTTGACACTATCCGTATTCGAATCCGAATCCAGACAGAAATATGAAAACAAATATAATATCGGTGATATCCGTCCGTATCCGATCCGTTTTCATCCCTACACACAGCACAAAATTACCATGTGTCTTACAGAGGTGCCTAGCTGTGTATATTCTGGTTTCACTTGCTAGTGTAGCTGGAAACACATGCATGCATTGTATTGTGTGGTAGAACCTGGAAGAAGCATGTATGCATGTTGGAGTATGTTTGGTTAATTTGCTACCATTGCCGTCACATCTACCACGGTTTATGTCTATAAATAATCTCCTTAATTGAAAGAGTATATATATATATACAAGGACAAGTCCATTTAGATTATGAAATGATGTACTAGTACGTACGTTTCTAAAACTTTTGTAATAAGCTTTAGTCATATGCATGTGCTAGCTTATAGTCATATGCACTATAACATGGCCGGCCATTTCACAGACACTTGAAACCAAGCACTTTGTTAATATAATAACAAAGTAATGACTACATTTTTCTAAGGTAAGAGCTATAGGCGTGCTTCTGATATTATAAGCTTGCATCCATGATGTTATTGTTTTTGCTGATACATGTTCTTTTTGTACAATTGTCGGTACTTATACGGACAAACTGCTTCTGTGATTCTTATTGCCAATCACTTCTAAGATGGCTTTTTTGTCTAAAAGGAAATAAAGTGCTTAGGCTTATAAAAGAAAAACAATAAGCCCATGAACTAGTATGGCACCAATCCAAACATAAACTATTACCCATGTTTTAGGTCTGCCAACAAGGTTTTGGTATTGCCAAATTGTGGTTTGACTCATGTTAGACTAAAAAGCTAACAGTTAGTCCACATCCCTTTACAAGCTATCTAATTCTTACTTTCACAAATGCTTCTTACAATCTTTATTTAGCACTCGTTCGCCGCTTCAGGTACCCGCACGGTTTCTATTTGGACTCCTTCAACAAAATTAGTTTTCTTGCATAGCCGATTGAACTTTCCTTTTCTCCCATGAATATCTCTCCTTTCGCTGCATGTTAGCTTCTTAATCCCTCTCTTTCCTTGCATGAATGCCCATAAATATCTTTGAGTAGTTCATCCTATTTATTAGTTTCTTTGCATGACTTCTGAATTTTATTCCCTGCTAGCCAGACTCATTATGAAAAAGGGTCTAATAAGCTAGTCAAGGTCAGGGCAAAAATAGATGACTTCGAAAAATACTTGAGGTTTTGTTGTGTGATGCTAACAAGCATGCCTATGGATGATTCAGAGTTTTTCTTTGAAAGTTTGGATTATTCAGAATTACCATTTCGGTACCTCACCATGCTTCTATATTTTGCAAACATCATTACTGATACAGTTGATGATTTTTATAGTAGTTGGTTGCAAAAGCTACTTCTTGACACTTGAACGCATGATAGGTATTATGCACAAATTAGGAGATATATGTAGACATTTAGATTTTATTAACTTAAAATATATATGCTGCAAAAGTGACCACAACAAGCCTTTCAAAGATCAAGTTTATTAACTTAACAAAAATTTAGATGAAAAATAAGTAGTTATATCTTTCTTCTCTACTACAAGAACAAACTGTGTGCACCTTGTGCAATTTTAACCCACTTAACATTTGTGTTCATTAATTGGCAGCCTACAGCTCTGCAAGTTTGGCCACTCTAGCTACAAAATAAGTCGCTTTGGGTGCATCTCATTGATTCATTCTGTCTAATTACGGCAACCATACTTGATCCTATTGTTGGATCATGTGCCACTCTAGCTCTATCTATTTTTGTATTGGTCCCGCCTATTTTGCCATGTTCTGGTTTCACTTGCTAGTGCATGCCTACATTTTAGTTGTTCTGGTTTCACTTGCTAGTGTAGCTGCAGTAACAATGCCATGTGTTGCTGTCATTATTTTGTTACTTTTAAGTACTTTGACATTGATACATGTTATTCTTACATTTGTCATTTGTCAGTATTATTCTTCTTACATTGTAGAAATAATCCTTGCATTTATATTATTCTTCTTACATTGTCATTTGTCAGTATTATGATGATCCTCAAGTTTTAGTAAAAATAAAAAATACACTATTGTGGCCGGTGGCTACTAATCTTCTCTGTACTTGCTGTCTTCTCTGTACTCCTCTTCTACTACTACTCTCCTCTACTCCACTCTACTCCTCTCCTCTCCTAAGCAGCTGTTGCTTTTTTTGATACTTCTACTACTTCCCTACTACTACTGTCTATTACTTCTGATTGTCCGATCTGCTTATCAGGTTCAGAAGATATTAAACATATGATGTTCTTACATTGTCATGTTGCTTTTTCTGGGAAGCAGCACCTGCTTTTTTTTTGCCAAATCTCCCCTCTCCTCTATTTGTTGCCACCTTTCCTATCCTCTATATTTTGGAAGCAGCACCTGCTTTTTTTGCCAAATCTCCCCTCTCCTCTCCTCTCCTTTGTTTTGCCGATGATGAAATTGTCCAAGTCCATACATTATATGGAATATGAGCTGATGATCAAGAACTTGTGAGGAACTTGGCATCATTAGCAGCCGCCCCTACATTACCTTCTCCTCTCTTCTCTGTTATGATGCCTTGATGCTCCAAGTTCATGATCAAATGATGATTGACATGTTTCTGAGGCCTCTACTACTGCTACTACTCGTTTTTGATATATTGTTGTTTTATCGGACTACTTTGGTTTATAGACCTTTTTTATTTCTTATACCTTCTCGCGTACCTAAAGCACACTTTCTTGCATATATTAGAACAAAGCGTGAAATAATGTCACGGACACCAGACAGTGCAGCCCGATGCCCCGAGCCTAATGAGCAGCCAACCCTTGAGGAGCAAGCACTAGAGGACCAGCTTACTCAGGAACAGTTCGATAACGAGGTAGAAAAGGATCTAGAAGTGATGCTTACTCAGGAGCAGTGTGATGAGGAGGAAGGCCCTGAAGGAGAGGCTGCTGAAGGCGAAGAAGAAGAGGATGATGATGATGACTCAGAAGAGGGATATAAAAGTTCCGAGGATCCTTTCCCACGTGAAGCCAGAAGGAGGCCAACAGAGGAAGATTTGGACAAGGATTTTGACCCGAACGAGGAGGTAGGGAAAAAGCCTTAGCTTGTAAATTTTCCTAAATCTTTGGCTGTGTTACCTCTGCTAACACTTTGACCTGTCGTATATACAGATCCCTCCTAAAACTTGGAAAAGACGACATCGACATCTGCGACATCTCGCTGGACAAGACAGAGTAGAGGAAAGGAGAGCAGAGGCAACAGCCACAGAGACAGATCACAATGCCTTTGCTCCACAAACTCAAGAAACAACCACGACTACCAAGCCTAAGAGGAAACGAGGGGATAGAAAAGGAAATCTATATCCAGATAAGGCATGCTATGTGATAACGGAGGTCGGGCCAGCAGGGGAGATCCTTGAGCCGAAGGAATTAAGAGGAAAATTTCGTAATGCGATCAGGGCCCTACTAAGAGATAAATTGAACCCAGCAATCCCTAACTAGAAAGAGGTACCAGAGAACACAAAGAATGCACTATGGGATAGGTAGCTGAAGGTCAATTTTAGATTTCCAGAGGGTAAGCACGAATTGGTAAAAAAATGCTATCAGGATGATGGGAGAGTCATTCCGACGTTGGAGGTCGGAACTCAACACGAAGTATATTCAAAAGGGGTTAACTCCCTTCAACGAGTTCGGCAAAATAACTCCTAGTCAATGGGAGGAGCTCGTGGCTCAAAAGACTTCACCGGAGGCATTGGAGCTCAGTGCCCGTAACACCGAGCTAGCGAAGAGGAATAAACACCACCATCATCTAGGCCCTGGTGGCTACAATGCCAAGGAAGAGCAGTTTAGGAAGATGGACAAAGAGGCCGTAGCTGCAGGGAATATCGATGTGATGAATTTGAAGGTACAGTCAAGGAACTGGATATATGCAAGGAGTACAGAATCATCCGGCAGTAATCTTAAGTTTGATAAGCCAGAGACCTAAGAGGCGGTATCAAGGATACTAAAATATGCTGAAGACAAGGAGAAGGGCTCATTCAATCCTTCTAGAGAGAGAGACGAGCTTAGCCTTGGCTTGGGAAATAAGGAGCACACAGGCCGCACCAGGGGGCTAGGGAAAAGGACGACCTGGAAGCAAGGATTCGAAGAGGACAGGCACATGTATAAGAAACATGGCCGAGACCAGGAGACTAGTCTTGAGCTCCAAGTGAAGGCTCTAGTTGCGAAGGCGCTGGAGGAGCAAGGACTGTCTACGGAGCCACGGATATTAGTGATGCCACCAGGAGAACTGGCATTAGTTGGCAGCCCTCCGAAAGTTCCTAGCAGCCAAGGTTCCATTGCAGCCACAACCCCAGTCGATCGCATATGGGAACCAACTAGTTGCACCTTGGTGTTTCTCAGCGGCCGGTAGAACACTGTGATGGAGGTGGCAATGGGTGTGGCACATCCTCCCGGTGGCTCACACCACAATAATAAGATATCACCAGACTACACTAGGGTCGAGGTGCATACAGTGAACCCCAAGTTCATGCAGTGGAGGATAGACTACGCAACTCCTGAGGGGCTGGTGTTACTCGGAGACGTTATGGGGTAGTTCATCCTCTGGCACAAATGAGACATTATATTGACTGCTTCTTCGCCGCCTCCCCCTCTCCCAAATTTGGAGCGAGTTGTTGAGGTCGGGGAGATATTTTCACCGTCTCATGACCCCCACATTCCTGAGATGCCACATTCTTCCCCGCCTCCTAGCGAGCATGTGCCTGATGAGATGCCACAACCTTCTCCAGCTCGTACTAAGTAAGTGCATGATGAGATGCCATAGTCTTCTCAACAAGCACAATTGATACATGAACAACGAGTGCCTCCTGAAGAAGGTGATGCATAAGAAGATGAGGACATGCCTGAATGGGAACTTTGAAAGAAGATTCCAATCAACATAAGGCCAGTTTATGTTCCGATCAAAGACGTCTCATCGGTGTCCAAGTGGTATTCCCATGACCAGTTCAAGCCTGAGAACCAAGTTAAAATAGTCCCATCACGGGGTTCTGAGGAGGCCGTCACTAGCAAACTCCACCAAATTGCAAAGCAGTATCCAAATGTTGATGCCATCAAATGGTCAAAGGATTGCCCAAAAACATATGAAAGAGGCAAGCCCTTCCTACCAAACCAGGACATCTAGTGCCTACCACTTGGACTGAGAAGGTTCCATGATTGGTACTTGCGTGTTCTCCCAACGAGCATAGATATCATATAAGCATGCTTCCCCACCGGCACATTTGGAAGCCCAGCCGGGAAAATTGTCTTTGACTTCAATGACATGCACACATGCTTTCACCTGGGAGAAATGGAGATGAATCTAATTCGCATGTGGTGCCTGTAAGTCCTTGTCCTCCCGATATGATATGAATGTAATCTTTGAATTTTGTTGTAACTAACCCACGCCATGATTTGTAGAATGCAAGTGCACATTGTCAAACAAATGCCAAGTGTGAAAGCCGGGTATGTAGACCCTCAAGCTATAGCCCAAACAAATTTTAATTACCCTAAACGGTGGACACTGGATGCCAAAGAGCTAGCTGTTGCAAAGACTCTTCGGGAGAAAGAGCGCATCCGTACGGCGAAACTAAGGGAAGAGTCCCTTAAGGTTGCGGCATACATTGCCCTGGCTTTCAAAAATCTCCAACAACACTCTACTATATGGCTACCATACAACTTCGAGTAAGTTCAACTCTATACTTAAAGCTTTGTTCGATATATTTTATTCGATGCAAAAGAGCTTATCTAGTTCTATGATTAAATCCATGCAGCAACCACTAGATTTGTATTGCCGTCGATGTCGAGAGGAGCATGGCATGGGTCTTTGATTCATTAGATAAGGACACGGTGACATACAAAGACTTCATATCGATTCTCAAGACGTATACATATCGACAATCCTCATTAGCTTATATGTTTGTATACATACTTATAACGTTCACTTTTGGATACTAAGAAGTTGTATTTGCTAAAATAATTCGAACAGGGCATTTCGGTTCTATGTCACTAATCATCATGGAAGGTATGATCCGGTAATGAAGGCAAAGCTGGCTATAAAAACACTATGTGCGGTAAGTGTAACTTACTTCTTCTATACTCCGTTACATGGCTGTCAAAAGCATTACTTAACATTTTTATATGCAAAACACACAGTGCCCCAAGCAGAGGCCTGGGAGTGTACATTGTGGATACTATATATATTCTATGATGAGTAACACTGGTGCCTATAGGAGACACCCCTTAAGGGTAAGTTTGAACCTCTTCACCCATAGTATAAAAACTTCGTACATGGTATGAAATACTAAACCGAAACTTGTTCTCTTGTAGTGGAGAGAAGAGAAAGGAATGAAAAGAGACCGATACAAGGATGACCAACTCTTAGAGCTCATCGGCGACCTTTGCTACTTCATATTGGACCAGATTGTACATGTCAGAGGCGCCTACCATGACCGAGAGTCTGAGTTAGGTACAAATCCTCAGTACCAACACCTTCGTGAGTCTAAAAGGCTAGCTCTAGGACGTTGATAATAATGTGTATGGAATTTGTATATTTAATGATGGATTGTATATATTCTTGTGAATTGGACTTATAATTGTAGTTTATAGAATACTCTTGTGCTTGTAGTCGCGGTTGCGGGGCGTTCGGCAACGCGAATGCTGGTCGCGGGGCGTTCGGCAACACAAACACGGTTCAGAACGTTGGTCGCGGGGCGTTCGGCAATGCGAATGTGGTTCGGAACGTTGGTCGTGGGACGTTCGGCAACGCGATTTTGAATTGTAAATTTGAATTTTTTGGTGGGAAAACGTACTGTAGGGGCGGTTCTGAACCGCCCCTACAAATACATGTTTGTAGAGGCGGCTGGTACTATAGCCGCCCCTACAAATCGATTTGTAGGGGCGGCTGGAAACACCAGCCGTGCCTACAAATTGATTTGTAGGGGCGTCTGGTAATATGAGCCGCCCCTACAAATCGATTTGTAGGGGTGGCCTGGGAACCGCCCCTATAAATGCATGATTTGTAGAGACCCTTGTGTAGGGGCGGCTGGGCAAACCGCCCCTACAAAGGGTTACCAGCCGCCCCTAGAAATGCTTTTTGTAGTAGTGTCAGCTGGTTATATTCCTTGCGGTGATTTGATGCTGGTGCTTGTTATTTCGCAAAAAAGAAGAAGAAAAAAACCCTAACAAGTTTCCATTTTGACGGGCGTTGCGGTGGCTAGCTACGCATGCTAACATGGTCTAGAGACTGAGTCGTTTTGGTGCTCGGCAAGCTAGCAGCAGGCTAGTAGCTGATGAAGGTGGCGTTGCAGTGACTGTCATGCATGCACTGCCACAGTGCATATTTTTGAGACCGTCATAACATATTTTCGGAGGCGGGCAGTCTATCTAGCTGTGACTTGCCATCACAGCTAATTAGGAACTCAGAGGTCACAAAAATAACAACTATAAAGATGGGTTTCTTATTACAATGTCTGCCTCTATTAATTGATAAAAAAGCAGATTCTCCACACGCATGCGCCTCGACGTCATGCTCCCTGTCAGCCTCTTTTGCCTCAACGCCATGGTCGCCAACGCCAGGAGTTGGCGAGGGAGAAGCCGCTGTGCCACTGGATCCGGCGACTAGAAGGGGCCACGTGCCTCAGGGAGCGAGGGAGAAATCATCGTACCACTAGATCCGGTGACCTGGAGGGGCCACATGCCGCCAGGAGCGAGGGAGTAGCAGCAGTGCCAGTGCCGATGAGCATGCCACTGGATAGGGCGATTGAGAGGAGCCACACACTGCCGAGAGCGAGGGAGAAGCTGCTAGGATTAATTTGAATGGATTTGGAGCTGAACCTGTGAGGAGAAGCAGAGAGTGAGAGAGATTGGATTTGTGAGGAGAGAGAGTTGACTAGGCCGGTGCTACACTCACTACGTGAAAAATAGTTTGTAGCAACGGGACAAATTTTTTATAGGGGCGGTTGGTGATGGAGCCGCTCCTACAGTGACGTGCTTGGGAGCTACGAGACCAGCCGCCCATACAAATGGAACAATAGAGGTGGCTAGTGATATGAGCCGCCCCTACAAATGGGTCGGATTTATAGGAGGTGGCTCACCAGCCGCCCCCGGTGTTGCTATTTGTAGGGGTGGCTGGTGATTGAGCCGCCCCTACAAATGCCCGCGTATAAATACCTCTGATTTATAGGGGCGGCTCAATCACCAGCCGCCCCTACAAATGACCCACATATAAAACAAATTGCAGCACCTTCTTCCTCCTCGGGTCACTCACTCTAATCCGTGAAAGAAAGGTGGGGAGGCCTTGGGCACCTCTCAAAAATTGCTCTACTAATGGGAAGGTTTTGGTCACAAATCCTTTGGTGGAGAGGTTATAGAAGGTAACAAAATGCTATTCCATACTTTTTTTGAAGTTTTAATGGTTGGTTAGTACCTGGTTTTAAAGACAAAACCAGATACACACTATATGTGAGCCCAGGAAGTCAAATCTCACATACAGCCACAAATCAGGGTAATATCAAAAGACAATACTCATTATATAACGTATTAGTAAAAGAAAAGTACCCTCAGAGTATAAGACAGCGGAAAGTTGACTCCGATCTTCTGGCGAAGACTCCAAATTCATAGGGACGACTGACTGGTTGACCACAAGCCTAACTCCTCCAAACCAGCAATCTGGTACCCATCCGGGATTTTTATCCAATGTATAGAAAAGTAAAGCAAGTGTAAGTACATGTCGTACTTAACAATTATATCATGGGGTTCATGAGGCTCAAAAGGGCTGGCACTGGTTTACTGCGATTAGCTTTAATATGTCATCTTTTTAAGCAATTGAGTAGCAAAGGATTTATCATTCCCATAAACACATGATCAGGTAAACATAAATAATGTATAGCATAAACCATTAATTATTAACATCATTTTCCATCAGTGATCATCTCTATTCCATAAGGGTCCAAGGCCGCTCGTGTCCGTGAGCACGGCTGTTATAACAGTTTTATACTCTGCAGAGTTTGTACACGTTCACTGTGAGTTGTGATTTACCCTTTCGCCCGAGGTAGCTATTCTCTTGACCCACTTCCAAGGAAGGTCGGCAGGGTTCACTATGAAGCCTTTCAAAGAATTCGTCTAACATGTTAGGGCCGCCAGGCGTATGTGGCCCATCTCTAGGAGTGGCAAGCGTGGGCATCGCAGCACGGTACACACTTCCTAGTAGCAAAGGAAACATACCCTGCGCCTCAAAGGTAACCACTAACAAGCTAGAAAATATCCTCATACTGAGCTAAAGCCAGAGCCATATGGCCCTCACAGCTGTACTGTAAGTTCTGGATGATCGCTTACAGATAAGTCCTTAGGGAGAAGAATCTGAAGCATATAAACACTTCAGCCCCCTGGTTCCATGTTACTAAAAAGTCATATTTTAATGTTTATTGCATATACCATTAGTCAAGTTACAAGATCATGGTTTTGATTAAGCACTAGCAAAAACTATCCAATGCAATTACCCAAGGGTGTCAAGGAATCCAGGATATCAATTAGCTAGGGAATTTACTACAGTTGCCAAGGTAGACACATGCAATATGAATTAAGTGTTTAAATGTGAATAGGTAACAAGGATAATCCCATGCTATACTTGCCTTAACTTGCTTTTCCCCCAAAGCAATACGCTCAAAAGCCTTTAGTATTCCACTTTCAATCTTCTGCTTCCAATTCTCAGCTTCTAGTCTTCAGAGAACTGCTTCTTAATCACCACGTAAACCTCACCGATTGACTGAACCATATATCACCACACAAACATCCATACATGGCATACAAATAAGAATATATGAGAACAGTACATCAATCATAGATAAATAAGTAAAAGAGTTTGAAACACGATTCTACGCATCGCTACGAACACACAGTCACGAGAGACACGCTAATCGAAGCTACGGTTGAAAAGTTACAACTACCGAGAGATTTGCCTTATATGTGGAAAAATAAACTATAGGCTTCATTTATGTTAACTTTATGAATTCATATACAAAAGATGTTTATAAATAATATAGATTATATTAAGTCAACTTTAGATTTGAATTATAAAACAAAAGTAAAATAGATCATATTTTATGTATAAAACTCAGTTGTATAATCTTTAATCAAGATATGATTTAAACTATGATTTTTATGAAATAGTAATGTAGTAAACATCATTACTAATACGTAGATCTCGTCGTTACGAAACAAACGCAACTTGAACGGACTATTTCGGAGTTAGAATGAATAAGTTATGATTTAAACAAGTTTTGCTTTAATTAAATAATAGATTAAATCTACTCATGAATTTCAAGTGTTGAAAACATGCCTAACAGTTGTATAAACATGTAGAAAACGTAAATACGGTCCTAACGCAATTCGAACGGATTAAATCGGACTTAAAACGCAAAAGTTACGCATGAAATAAGATTCAGTGGCATTCCTGTAAATATTTGAACTCAAATTTGAATTAAAACAATTAAAATCTGAATTTAAATGTACTTTGGACTGGGCACACTATTTCTGGAAAACACAGGGTTTAAAGTGAATAAAATCAGGACTGATATGCAATTCTTTTGAACTAATCTAGACTGCGGGTTGATTACTAGAAAACACGGGGGCTTAACTGTAAAACGGGCGCGGTTGACTGCTGGCTGACCACGCTGATGATCGGGCAGCCACGTGGCGCTGCGTGAGTGGTGCGGTTCACCACATGGCTTGGTGGACCGGCTGACGCGGCACGGTGCGCCGGGTCCACGAGTCTACGGTGGACCGGCCACTTAACCCCGAAGGGGTACGCAATCTTGACCGTTCAATCAACATCCGGCGGCGCAGGGGTGAGGGCAGGGCAGTGGCTCACCGGGGAAGAGGAAGATGCCGGCGGCGCCATGGCCAGTGCAAACTGGTGCTTGGGCTACGGCGTCCTAGTGCGCCAAATCAAGAACGGAGGGCACGGGGAGGTGGAGAAACTCACCGCGAAGCGTCCGGATGTGGTTGCGGCGTCCGGGGAGGCTCGGTAGGGGGTAGTCGACGGCGGTGGCGACGACTGGAGAGAGAGGGAGGTTCGGGTGAGGTGAAATCCGAGCAAACCGTGACAAAAACCGAGAAAGGAAGGCACCTACGGTCGCGGGGGACAACGGCGAAGCTCTGGGAGTCGTCGGAGATGAGAATAGCGCTTGGGAGGAGGTGTTAGCCGGCGGCGGTGGCAACTGCGACGGCAAACAGAGAAAGGGAGGAGGGAGGGCGTCCGACTCGGGTTTTATAGGCGGGTGGGCACGGCGTGGAAGGAAGGGGGAGCGGGGCGCGGCGATTACCTGCCGCACGGGCGCGGGCGGCTTGCCTTGTAGGAGCGTCGGCGCGGTGGATTTCCATACGGGCGTGCGCCATTACTGGGAGCAAGAAAGGAAAGGAATCGCGTCGGGGAAGAAAGGAAAGAGGGCGGTGGTGGCTGACGGGTGGGGCCGGCAGCGCGGTGAAGGAGACGAAAACGCGTGCGGCGGCTGACGCACGGGACCAGCGGAGCAGCGAGAGGGAGAGAGAGAGCGGTGGGCGCTAAAACCCGAAGCGGGCTGCGGCAGTGCGCTGAGCGCGTGCGGGCGAAGCCGAGGCGGGCCACGGCAGTGGGCCGGGAAAAGCAGGCCGGCGCGCTGGAAAAGGAGAAGGGAGGAGCGGGCCACCGAGCGGATTAGGCCGAGCAGAGCGGGCGCTGCGCGAGACAGGCTGAAGCGGACCGGGGTGCGGGGCTGGGCCAGGCCAGGAAGAGAAGGGAAGAAGTGGGCCGAGCGCGGGAAATGGGAAAGAGGGGAAAAGAGAGGCGGCTGGGCCGGCCAGCAGGCCAGGCCGGGAAGAAAGGAAAAGGGCCGGCCAAAACCTGTGCTGGGCTGGTTCCGAGGTTGGGCCAAAAATAGAAAGAAGGGATATTTTTTTTCCAATTCAAAATCTTTTTCCTATTTAGTTTTCAAAGCCAATTCAATTGTAAACTAAATGCAAATTCAAATAGAGTCTAAACATATTTTTCAATTCCAAGCTAAATTCAAATCCAATTCGAGTATGGTTTCAAAAATACTTTCCCATTCAATAAGAATGGACAATTCTATTAGGCTTTCCAAGATAAACTTTACAACTTTAAAAATACTTTTATTTTCTAATTTTCTTTTCTTTTCTTTCTTTTATTTCAAAGCCATTTTCAAACTCTTTTCAAAACATTCCAATTACTTCGGAGTTTTAGATCCACACCATCCATCACAATAAATAAGATGCAACAGCATGTATGCTCACACATGTTACTACCTTATAATGTATTTTAAATTAATGAAAAATTTTATTTTTCTATATTTCATGTGCACAAAAATTCATAAATAAATCATTTTAGCTCTATTTTAAAAGAGGTAAATTTTAGGGTGTTACAATTCTACCCCCCTTAAGATGAATCTCGTCCTCGAGATTCGGAAGACATCGGCTAAAATATGGGAATACTCCATCCGTGGATTCATCTTTACTTTCTCGTGCAGTTCCATCGTCTTGATTAAGATCCACTTTACCTTGCATACATGTTGCCCTTACTCCAAGTAATTTGCCTAACCAATTCCAAAATTTTGACAGGTACCTTGAACAACTCTCAGGTAACCCTAAGCACTAGGCCATAATTCTTTTTCCTCATATGTTCACCTTTCAATAAGGCTTCCTTATCTTCTTGGTCCGAAAGAGAATCTATCACCAATCTTCAAAACATTAATGATCCTGGGAACCTATGGGTTATTGGCCCATCACGCTTCCTTAGCTGACTTAACAAGCAAGACACTACTTTTCTTCTCGTATAAGGACACATCCCACACCTTCACAAGATGCATTATTGTAGATACAAAGCTCTTATCCTGATCTATCAAAGCTAATACTTAGGCTTTACTTTGACCTCTTGGACTCCTTTAAACACTTGGCTGAGGTCTCTTGATCCAAACTAACTTAAAAGCTTCTTCGGTAACTTTATCAACATCTTGTTGGTCTTGGATAAACTTTTCTTGAACTTCTAACCAAAACTCAATGAAACTCTGAGTTCTCTCTTACATCCTTGAGTACCACCACGCTTCCGCTGCGCACTCTGATTTCCGTTGTGCAAACTCGAACGTATGACACTTCATCTTACCAATTCTTCCACTTGGCTACCCCCCTTAAGATGAGACAAACTAGGGGACACCAAAGTATAGCTTGCATCCTCTTGTGATTGTAGTCTACTGTTGTTCAGGATTTCCTCAGGGTTTTTGATCGTCCAAAATCAGAGATATGAACCGATAAAGACAGGCTGCTCCGAAGACGGGGTAGGAAAAACAGAAGAAAATCGTAACCCAACTATTTATTTCATTAATCCTTATACCTTAGGCCTATAAACTAAATGAAATTGTGAGAACTCCCAACAAAATCATTGCAATCATTACAAAGATGCAAAACAAGCATAAACATAATGACAATTCAACAAGACAGTAAAGATGCACAACTCAATTATCGACTCAACTTGCGATACTATCGTTTTTATTACATAAGGGGCACAACTCCTATTTCTTAAAAATGGCATGATTACAGGGACATCTCTCGCATGGGAGTGACACGTCATCCACTACATCAATTTCACCATGTGCTTCTTTTGGGTTGGGTATCACTGACACTTCCTGGTGACAGTTCGGTTGTGATCTGACTCTGGCTACTTCTATGGTGTACTTGTTGATTCTTCTGTGGGCAAGATTTAACATAATGTCCTTCCTAGCAATGATAACACTTTCTCTTAGCTAGATCTTTTGTGATGTCATACTCCACAGAATTATTGCTCAGAGCTTGCTGATTCTATAAATTCATCTTTGTTTGACTAGATCGCTTTTTAGCTCGCTTGATCTTTCGGGGTTGAAACTCCGTGTAGGTGATTGTCCACCCATCTATACATACCTCATGTGGAAAGACTGGAGTAACCTTAGCTTGAGAAACTTCCAATTCTTTAGAGTCTGAGTTTAACTGACTGGGGATTGGAGTTGGATGTGACGATGTAATAGAACTCAAATGTTGATTGCTTTCCAATTCTGACTCTGGTGAGATCTCCTTTCTCTTCTTATCCACATTATCCTCAGGTACAGGCTGAATACCTTCATACTCAATTCTTTCTCCTGACGGTGCGGTTAGAAGCACCGAACGCTGGGCATACTTGATCACTCCTTTACAAGCAGATAGCCATCCTATTCCAAGAATGACATCAATGTCCACTAACTCTAATACAATAAGGTTTGCTTCAAATTTTACTCCTTTGATGTTAAGACTAACTCTTGGGCATATATGGTCTGCCTTCATTTCTCCTTCTAGGGTCTTAACTATCACTGGTCTCCTCATTGGAAACATAGCTATCTCATGTTCCTTTACGTATGCACTAGAGATAAATGAATGTGAAGCTCTGGGGTCAAACAGCACTATGGTAGAAGCTGAGTTTACTGAAATGAAACCATACACAACCTCCTTAGCTCCATGAGTGGTCGTCATATCCACATTATTCAATCTTCCTTGGATGTAGTTTTTCTTTGCTTTACTTCCTTGCTCCTGTTTCTTCTGGACCTTCTGTTCTTGCTTCTGCTGTGGTTGATCCTGGCATTCATGTGCCATTCTTCCAATATCTTCATTGAACTTCATATTCTTCCAAGCTTCTGTTACTTGTCTCTTCACTAGTCCCTTTGGTATGTTGGTTTGACCTTGTGGCAAGCACTGTTGAAAACTCCTAGGTTGAGTCATTCCTTCTGGTGCTTGTTGTTGCACAGCTACAAGCTTCTCCTTGTTGAATGCAGTCAAGGACAACGTAGCTTGGTCCTCCTGACCTTTGATACCGGTGGTCTCCTCATTACGATCCATCTATACAGACAAGGATAGAGGATTGAGAATAGAGACAAAGTTTTCATAACAGACAGAGGCGAAAGTGAGCATAACTTTTAGCAAATAACAAGGTTGGAGAGAAAACAAGGACTAAGCAAGATAAAAGCATGCTAAAACATCCAGTTCTATCTAGGCTTGCGTCCTATAGTCAGCATTGCTTTGATACCACTTTGTAGCACCTGGTTTTAAAGACAAAACCAGATACACACTATATGTGAGCCCAGGAAGTCAAATCTCACATACAGCCACAAATCAGGGTAATATCAAAAGACAATACTCATTATATAACATATTAGTAAAAGAAAAGTACCCTCAGAGTATAAGACAGCGGAAAGTTGACTCCGATCTTCTGGCGAAGACTCCAAATTCATAGGGACGACTGACTGGTTGACCATAAGCCTAACTCCTCCAAACCAGCAATCTGGTACCCATCCGGGATTTTTATCCAATGTATAGAAAAGTAAAGCAAGTGTAAGTACATGTCATACTTAACAATTATATCATGGGGTTCATGAGGCTCAAAAGGGCTGACACTGGTTTACTGCGATTAGCTTTAATATGTCATCTTTTTAAGCAATTGAGTAGCAAAGGATTTATCATTCCCATAAACACATGATCAGGTAAACATGAATAATGTATAGCATAAACCATTAATTATTAACATCATTTTCCATCAGTGATCATCTCTATTCCATAAGGGTCCAAGGCCGCTCGTGTCCGTGAGCACGGCTGTTATAACAGTTTTATACTCTGCAGAGTTTGTACACGTTCACTGTGAGTTGTGATTTACCCTTTCGCCCGAGGTAGCTATTCTCTTGACCCACTTCCAAGGAAGGTCGGCAGGGTTCACTATGAAGCCTTTCAAAGAATTCGTCTAACATGTTAGGGCCGCCAGGCGTATGTGGCCCATCTCTAGGAGTGGCAAGCGTGGGCATCGCAGCACGGTACACACTTCCTAGCAGCAAAGGAAACATACCCTGCGCCTCAAAGGTAACCACTAACAAGCTAGAAAATATCCTCATACTGAGCTAAAGCCAGAGCCATATGGCCCTCACAGCTGTACTATAAGTCCCGGATGATCGCTTACAGATAAGTCCTTAGGGACAGGAATCTGAAGCATATAAACACTTCAGCCCCCTGGTTCCATGTTACTAAAAAGTCATATTTTAATGTTTATTGCATATACCATTAGTCAAGTTACAAGATCATGGTTTTGATTAAGCACTAACAAAAACTATCCAATGCAATTACCCAAGGGTGTCAAGGAATCCAGGATATCAATTAGCTAGGGAATTTACTATAGTTGCCAAGGTAGACACATGCAATATGAATTAAGTGTTTAAATGTGAATAGGTAACAAGGATAATCCCATGCTATACTTGCCTTAACTTGCTTTTCCCCCAAAGCAATACGCTCAAAAGCCTTTAGTATTCCACTTTCAATCTTCTGCTTCCAATTCTCAGCTTCTAGTCTTCAGAGAACTGCTTCTTAATCACCACGTAAACCTCACCGATTGACTGAACCATATATCACCACACAAACATCCATACATGGCATACAAATAAGAATATATGAGAACAGTACATCAATCATAGATAAATAAGTAAAAGAGTTTGAAACACGATTCTACGCATCGCTACGAACACACAGTCACGAGAGACACGCTAATCGAAGCTACGGTTGAAAAGTTACAACTACCGAGAGATTTGCCTTATATGTGGAAAAATAAACTATAGGCTTCATTTATGTTAACTTTATGAATTCATATACAAAAGATGTTTATAAATAATATAGATTATATTAAGTCAACTTTAGATTTGAATTATAAAACAAAAGTAAAATAGATCATATTTTATGTATAAAACTCAGTTGTATAATCTTTAATCAAGATATGATTTAAACTATGATTTTTATGAAATAGTAATGTAGTAAACATCATTACTAATACGTAGATCTCGTCGTTACGAAACAAACGCAACTTGAACGGACTATTTCGGAGTTAGAATGAATAAGTTATGATTTAAACAAGTTTTGCTTTAATTAAATAATAGATTAAATCTACTCATGAATTTCAAGTGTTGAAAACATGCCTAACAATTGTATAAACATGTAGAAAACGTAAATACGGTCCTAACGCAATTCGAACGGATCAAATCGGACTTAAAACGCAAAAGTTACGCATGAAATAAGATTCAGTGGCATTCCTGTAAATATTTGAACTCAAATTTGAATTAAAACAATTAAAATCTGAATTTAAATGTACTTTGGACTGGGCACACTATTTCTGGAAAACACAGGGTTTAAAGTGAATAAAATCAGGACTGATATGCAATTCTTTTGAACTAATCTGGACTGCGGGTTGATTACTAGAAAACACGGGGGCTTAACTGTAAAACGGGCGCGGTTGACTGCTGGCTGACCACGCTGATGACCGGGCAGCCACGTGGCGCTGCGTGAGTGGTGCGGTTCACCACATGGCTTGGTGGACCGGCTGACGCGGCACGGTGCGCCGGGTCCACGAGTCTACGGTGGACCGGCCACTTAACCCCGAAGGGGTACGCAATCTTGACCGTTCAATCAACATCCGGCGGCGCAGGGGTGAGGGCAGGGCAGTGGCTCACCGGGGAAGAGGAAGATGCCGGCGGCGCCATGGCCAGTGCAAACTGGTGCTTGGGCTACGGCGTCCTAGCGCGCCAAATCAAGAACGGAGGGCACGGGGAGGTGGAGAAACTCACCGCGAAGCGTCCGGATGTGGTTGCGGCGTCCGGGGAGGCTCGGTAGGGGGTAGTCGACGGCGGTGGCGACGGCTGGAGAGAGAGGGAGGTTCGGGTGAGGTGAAATCCGAGCAAACCGTGACAAAAACCGAGAAAGGAAGGCACCTACGGTCGCGGGGGACAACGGCGAAGCTCTGGGAGTCGTCGGAGATGAGAATAGCGCTTGGGAGGAGGTGTTAGCCGGCGGCGGTGGCGACTGCGACGGCAAACAGAGAAAGGGAGGAGGGAGGGCGTCCGACTCGGGTTTTATAGGCGGGCGGGCACGGCGTGGAAGGAAGGGGGAGTGGGGCGCGGCGATTACCTGCCGCACGGGCGCGGGCGGCTTGCCTTGTAGGAGCGTCGGCGCGGTGGATTTCCATACGGGCGTGCGCCATTACTGGGAGCAAGAAAGGAAAGGAATCGCGTCGGGGAAGAAAGGAAAGAGGGCGGTGGCGGCTGATGGGTGGGGCCGGCAGCGCGGTGAAGGAGACGAAAACGCGTGCGGCGGCTGACGCGCGGGACCAGCGGAGCAGCGAGAGGGAGAGAGAGAGCGGCGGGTGCTAAAACCCGAAGCGGGCTGCGGCAGTGCGCTGAGCGCGTGCGGGCGAAGCCGAGGCGGGCCGCGGCAGTGGGCCGGGAAAAGCAGGCCGGCGCGCTGGTAAAGGAGAAGGGAGGAGCGGGCCACCGAGCGGATTAGGCCGAGCAGAGCGGGCGCTGCGCGAGACAGGCTGAAGCGGACCGGGGTGCGGGGCTGGGCCAGGCCGGGAAGAGAAGGGAAGAAGTGGGCCGAGCGCGGGAAATGGGAAAGAGGGGAAAAGAGAGGCGGCTGGGCCGGCCAGCAGGCTAGGCCGGGAAGAAAGGAAAAGGGCCGGCCAAAACCTGTGCTGGGCTGGTTCCGAGGTTGGGCCAAAAATAGAAAGAAGGGATATTTTTTTTCCAATTCAAAATCTTTTTCCTATTTAGTTTTCAAAGCCAATTCAATTGTAAACTAAATGCAAATTCAAATAGAGTCTAAACATATTTTTCAATTCCAAGCTAAATTCAAATCCAATTTGAGTATGGTTTCAAAAATACTTTCCCATTCAATAAGAATGGACAATTCTATTAGGCTTTCCAAGATAAACTTTACAACTTTAAAAATACTTTTATTTTCTAATTTTCTTTTCTTTTCTTTCTTTTATTTCAAAGCCATTTTCAAACTCTTTTCAAAACATTCCAATTACTTCGGAGTTTTGGATCCACACCATCCATCACAATAAATAAGATGCAACAGCATGTATGCTCACACATGTTACTACCTTATAATGTATTTTAAATTAATGAAAAATTTTATTTTTCTATATTTCATGTGCACAAAAATTCATAAATAAATCATTTTAGCTCTATTTTAAAAGAGGTAAATTTTAGGGTGTTACAGTTAGTGAGTAATTAGAGTTTTGCTTTTCTCTCTCTTCTATGGTGCTTGAGCTACTTATGAAGCAAATTAGACTCAAGTTTTGAATGTACTTGGGTAAATTTGGTAGGGGAACAAGATCATACCCTTATTTGGTCCATGTTTCTTGATTTTAGTGAATAATTAGTTAGTTTTATGGATGTTTCATGTGCATGTAGATCTAGATCTAGGGTTTGGTTTTTTTTATTAATTTTGTTTTTGTAAATTTATGTTTGATGAAATTGGACTAGGGTTTGCATGAAAGATATTGGGTAAAATATAATTGTTGCTAACTGTTGTCTTCGAATTTGTTTATTGTAATCAACAAATATGTATTTTAATTATTTATGGATAAATGGGCCATTAATTAATTTTCCTCTACCATGGTGTGTTTGTATGCTTCATGTAATTATATTTGATTTATATTCATATATATCTAAAGTATATACAATGTTTGTTTTGTTGTTGTTGTAAAAGATGGAGTACATGAACTCTAGGATGTATGGTTCATTAAGGTTCAAGGCAGGTTTCCGTGAAGAGGTGGATAAATTTATTGAAGCCGCAAAGAAGCATGCAACAACGTTGACAGAGAATAAGGATATAATTATTTGTCCCTGTAAAGATTGCAAGAACCGTATGGCATGGACAGATATGACTATCATCATATCACATTTGATTATGCGAGGATTTATTGAGGACTACACAGTGTGGATTCATCATGGTGAAACGGTTATTGTTAACGATGAGGATGAGGAGGAATACGACGACAAAACCCTAGAATCACTGTCCCAATATTCAGCAAAGCTTGATGCACGAATGGATCCCGAGTTTGGCAATGAACAAGGTGGTGATGCTGGTGGTTGGGATAGTAACGACGAAGGTGGTGCCAATAATGATGGTGGAGCACGTGTCGGGGATGAAGATGATTTGGAGGACATGATTCGAGCCCTTGGACTATAGATTTTACTAAAGAGCCCGAAAGGTCTAGAAAATTTGGAAAGGGTGATAAAAGCACCGAAGGAGACTATGTATAGTGTTAAAAAGGACTGTCCGACACATTGGACATTGCTACGTTTTATGCTTGAGCTACTCATCCTGAAGGCTAAGTACGGCTGGTCAGACTGTAGTTTCAATGATCTATTGTGCCTCCTGTCATGGGTGCTGCCACAACCAAACTCAGTTCCCGCCAACACATACCAAGCGAAGAAGGTCATAAGTCCATTGACAATGGGGGTTGAAAAAAATCCATGCATGCCCCAGCCACTGTATACTTTTTTGTGGTGAAACGTTCAAGTCACTGGATAAATGTCCCCGGTGTGGGGCCAGCCAGTATAAGAACAATGACCTTTACAGTGGGCACGAAGCCTCCACGGGGAAAAAGAGGAATAAGAAGGGTACAAAAAAGGTGGTACAAGAATCTTAGCCCCTAGAGGACACTCCATTAGGCAACGATGAAAAGTCGAGAAGAATGCCTGCCTTGGTAATATGGTACCTGGCATTGACCGACCGCTTGAGACGTATCTTCCTAAACCCTAAAGAAGCTGCACTCATGACACGGTGGGATGATGAGTGCAAGGTGGATGATGATAAGATTGCATACCCGGCTGATTGTAGTCAGTGGCAAAGGTTCGATGAGAAGCACAAAGAATTCAGCGATGACCTAAGGAATGTATGGTTTGGCTTGAGCATCGATGGAATGAATCCCTTCATTGAGAGGATGAGCGACCACAACACTTGGCCAGTGATCTTGACCATGTACAACATCCCAACGTGCTTGTGTCAAAAGAGAAAGTACCTTCTCCTCACTATTCTTATTTCTGGCCCTAAACAACCAGGCGTTGATATAGATGTGTTCCTCGAGCCTTTGATGCAAGAAATGGAGAGGCTATGGAGGCATGGGAAGCTGATGTACGATGCGTTCCAAAAGGAGGACTTCATATGTAGAGCAATAATATTTGTTACTACCAATGATTATCCCGCACTGTTTGCTTTGTCTGGATAGATCAATGGGAAGACATGATGCTTGATTTGCTTAGATGGTACTACATGGGTGTACCTAGATGCATCCAAGAAGATAGTTTACCTAAGGAACCGACGCTTCTTAAAGACAAGTCACAAGTACCACAACAAATTATTCTTTAGATTTTATGACAATACCCCAGAGATTGAACCCCCTCTGGAGAGACGTCATAACGGAGAACACATATATAGAATTGTAAAAAACATACGCGTCGTCTATGGAAAGAAGAATCCGGATGAGACAAACAGAGATAGAAGCATACCCCCTATCGAAGGTGTACCTTTCAAGAAACAATCAATCTTCTTTTAGTATCTGCCTTATTGGCCAAACTTAGAGGTCCCCCATGCCATTGATGCTATGCATGTTCAGAAGAATGTCTTTGAGAGTCTCATTGCTACCTTGATGGACACAGGCAAGTCAAAGGATGGTCTAAAATCACGAAAAGACATGGTGCAGCTAAACGTGATGCCACAGCTTCACCCGGTACCTGAGGCTAATGGAAAATACACTCTACCCGCGGCGTGCTTCAACCTAACACCAGACGAGAAGAGAGCCATATGCACTTTCCTGAGGGGGTCAAAGTCTCGACTAGGTTTTCAGCGAATGTGAAGAAGCTAGTGTCGATGAAGGACTTGTCAATAACACACTGCAAGGCTCACGATTGTCATGTGATGTTGATAGTGTTTCTACCTATTGCAATTAGGGCTATAAAACCAGAGTTCTTGAAAATGGCCATCACCCACATGTGCTACTTCTTTTCTAAGATCTCATAGAAGACAATTGGCAAGCAAGAGCTGAGTGACCTACATGAATTTGTGGTGGAGACACAAAACCAACTAGAGATGTGTTTACCTCCTGCTTTTTTGATATAATGCCACATCTCATGATTCACATGGTTCATCAGATATAGGTGTTGGGCCCTTGCTACTTGCATGAAATGTGGTCCTGCGAGTGGTTCATGTCGGTTCTAAGTCGATACGTGCATAATCGAGCATACCCAGAGGGCTCCATGATAGAGGGTTACAATACTGAAGAAGTCGTCGAGTGCTATCAAGAGTACCTAAAAGTATAGAAAGGGATTGGTAAATCTGATTCTCGTCATACGGGTAGGCTGGCTGGGAAGGGCACCAGTGGTAGAAAAGTGTTCAACGACCATGATTACAAAGAGGTGAGTCAGGCGTATTACAATGTCTTGTAGAGTACACAACTGATGCAACCGTACATTGATAAACACTTGGCTATCATTAAGGCAGAGAGAAATGGTCGTTCGGATGATTGGGTCATGAAACAGCACAAGCAACAACTAACTACATAGTTGAAGGACCAAAATATACCGCCTTGAGAAACCATAGACTCTATTACCATCAGTAGGTTAGCAGAGAGGCCATCGAGACAAGTGACATCTTGGAATGCTTATGACATCAATGAGTATACGTACTATACCCACGCAAAGGATAGTAAATATATGAACCAAAACAGTGTGTTCGAATAGAAGCTCTCGATGGATTGGGGCGAAAGATCCAATACTTTGGCATCATTGAAGAGATATGGAAACTTGACTATGGAAGGGATATAACGGTAGCCCTATTTCAATACCGCTGGATCAAACAACACCAACTAAACGAGATCGGATTGAGAGTCCTGGACCTCGAGAATCTAGGCTACCAAGATGACCCTTGGGTGCTCGCTTCATGTATCGCGCAAGTTTTCTATATGCCTGACCCACGAAGTAACCTCCCCCCAAAGAAGAAGACAAAGCATGTGGTTGCCTCCGGGAAATAGCACATTATCGGAGTTGATGGCGTGGACGATGTTGAAGCTTACAATAACTACGATGAGATGCCACTATTCATAGACTTTCCTAAGAAGATCAGTGTTATGGAAAAGAACTTGCCCAATGACATATAGCCATGAGAACGAAAAGGTGTCAAGGGAAATGTCGTTACAATGGGCTATCTAGTTGTTGAACGTGGAGTGTTTGTGTAAGTGTGTATTTGTAAGACTTTATTTATGCATGCGTGTGAGACTATATATTTATGTATGTATGTAAGACTATATTTATGTATGTGTGTGAGACTACCCTTTGCAACATCTAGATGAATTTATTTCAACATCCTCTCTATTACTACTAAAACTTTATGAAATCACTTAACACTTTATGAAATGATGAAATGGCCAAAATAAAAGTAGGAGATCTTGACAAGTTATACAACTTTTATATTCATCACCTTTACAGTTGAAATCGTTTAGTGGTTGAAAATTTGGTTTGAAGCTGTCATTTTCTGAAATTCAAAATTTGAACTGTTCAAATTCTGTCAAATAAAAATATGACCAAAATAAAAGTTATATATAGTGATGTGTTCAACAACTTTTATATTCATCACCTTTATAGCTGAAATCATTTAGTGGTTGAAAATCAGGTTTGAAGTTGTCATTTTCTGAAATTGAAAAATTGAATTATTCAAAATTAGTAACAAAGATAGATGACTGGACTAAAATGATAGAGCATGATTTTAGAAAATTTTAGAAGAAAAACCATCACATTTGGAGTTAGTAAGAGGAAGAAAAACTAGTTACAAGTTTCAGCAACAACAGATTAAAAAGAGAAATCACACTTGTTCATCATTGATCATCATGAACAGTTGTGATTTTTCTTTTTAATCTCTGAGTAAAATTTGTAACTAGTCTTTCTCCCTCATACTAACTTCAAATATGATGGTTTGTTTTCCTAAAATTTTGTAAAATCATGCCCTATCAAGTTACTGTATTGATTTGGTCATTGTTTTCGTTTAAAAAAGTTTGAACAATTCAAATTTTCAAATTAAAAAAATGATAAGTTCTAATAAGATTTTGAAACACCAAATGATTTCAGTTGAAAAAGTAATGAATACCAAAGTTGTATAACTCATCAAGATCTAAAACTTTTATTTTGATCATTTCTTCATCTGATAAAATGATAGTAAACATTATTCACAAATCAACATGTCTCTCGTATAGTTTATGAAACTATGAGTGATATGTGGATTTGTGAATAATGTTTACTAATACTTCATCACATGAAGAAATGATCAAAATAAAAGTTGTAGATAGTGATGAGTTCAACAACTTTTATGTTCACGACTTTTGTAGTTGAAATCATTTAAGGTTTCAAAACCTAATTTGAAGTTGATATTTATTGAAATTCAAAAGTTGAACTATCTAAATTTGGTCAAATGAAAAGATGACCAAAATAAAAGTTGTAGATAGTGATGTGTTCAACAACTTTTATGTTCATGACTTTCTTATTTGAAATAATTTAAGGTCTCAAAATCTTATTTGAAGTTGACATTTATTGAAATTCAAAATTTGAACTGTTCAAATTTGGTCAAATGAAAAGATGACCAAAATATAAGTTGTACATCTTGATGAGTTCGACAACTTTGATATTTACAAATTTTTCATTTAAGGTCATTTAGTGGAGATGAAATTGTTTTAGTTGTTTTAAATTTTAAATTTTCAATTTTTAAAATATTCTTTTTGGAAAGAACAAAATATATAATTATATCTGTATATATATATCATGAAATTGTTTATATATATTTTTATTTATACATATATAGAATAATTAAAAAAATATTATATAAATTTACATTGTGTTCTTTATATATAAATTAGAAAATTATTAATTAAAATAAATTGAAACATATTTGTAGGGGCGGCTTACTCAGGAACCGCCCCTACAAATCGATTTGTAGGGGTGGTCGGTGTTTTAAGCCGCCCCTACAAATCGCGCCGACTATATATGCCGCCGCGCGCCCAGGCCCGACGTTTGGCTAAGTCCTAGGCGCGACTCTTTTCACCAACACCGGCAGGCTACGAAATCTTCCCGCCGCCGCCGCCGCCTCCCTGACCTTTCCACCGTGGACGCGCTCCGCGAAGCCACCGCCCCGATGCTTGCGCCCGATCTCTTCACCCTCAGGCCGGAGCTCGATATCCCTAGGCCACGACGGTGCCGCCCCATCTCCACGGCGGCTAGGGTTTGAGAAGCCAAGGCCGGCCGGCCCACCGTCGCCCCATCTCCGACCTCGACCTCTGAAGCTGCGACCTCCGTCCTCGACCTCTCTCGCTAGGGCCTCCGTCTCCAGCATCGCCGCGCGTTGTTCTTCCTCTGCCCTGGAGAGCCGCTGCCTCCCGTCTCCATCCTCGACCTCCCTTGCTAAGGCCTCCATCTCCTCCAGGTACGCTAATCCCCTTCTCCATTCCTGCTTCTTCTCCAGGTATGTGCTATAGGCAACAAGCTCTGGCACCGAAGGGGAAACTAATAAGTACAGGAAACCAAGAATCCTTTCCAAAAAGTAGGCAAAATAGCACAACATTAAAAATAAAGAGCATTACCCCTCCTATTTGCAAAATTAATAAAATGCTCTTTATCGTTCAAGTGGTCTTGACATATGTATGTGCCTTTCCCAAAACAAAAGGCAGACTATCCCTACATGATGTATGTTCATATCAAAATAAATAAGGATACAACAATTATTGGCAAATGATATTAAGGGTTAAAGCATTGAGAAATAGTTGCCACTCTCTCTGCTAGAAAAATTTCAGGGCTAAGACAAATGATATTGAGGGCTAAGGCATAAGCATTGAGAAATTTCTTATAGACAAACAATATCAAAATAAATAAGGATAGAAAAATTATAGGTAATGTGAATCTAAAATAATTCCAGAAAGTATAACAGCAACTTCATAGAAGAAATAGTTGGCACTCCTTCTCCTAGAAGAAATTGTTGCTACTCCCTTAAGTCTTAACACAGCTATTGTCTCTTCCTAACTTATTTATTTTAGTGTATATGTTGTAAAAGCTTCAAGCATACCACACAGAATACACAGTTAAGGCAGGATAACCAAATATTTGTAGGACAGGACCCAAGGGTTGAATAAGCAAACTCCAGTGACATTTTATCACTGTATGCTTCTATTTTAAAGTGCACATCATCGAGAGTTCGAAAATACAACTCGCTTAGTCCAATTGGGGAGGCACTGTAACATGGGTAATGGAAAAATGCAATGCTCTGAGTGGCTGTTTTGTCAGTGTCAAAATCTTGAAGCGCAGCAACCATAGAATCTATGTAATTATAACAGGTAAGAACATGTAAGGAGAAGTGTCAGTTTCAGCATTTCCGTGTGATTTGACCAATGCACTAAGGAAATGATATAAATAACTTGGGCAATAAATAAGTAATTTGACCTTATTACATACAGGACCAACACTTGTGCAATGCTCTTGATAGTTAGCGTTCATTGGGTTGCCCAAACCAAAGTCGCCGAACTCTGTTAGTATCAATGTGAATATACGAAGGAACATATGTTTATTTTTTGGCCGAATATCATGCAGTGCAGAACATATTAGGGCTGCATCATGCATCATTTCTGAAAAATCGCTTACTAATGAGATTTGGTTCAGACAGTTGGAGCCTACAGTACAATAGAACTAACGAACATGAAAATCATTTCCTTAATTCAACATGTAGGTGCATTTCTCAAAGGCAGTCCCAATGCATCAAATTTCACAAATCGACTAACATGGAGTACCAATTGCTAATGGTCTAAATCAAATCATGGTTGTGACATTGTAGTAGTAAATTATATATAAACCATAGTTGGATTCATAATGTAGCTATCTTGATTCAGCAACATCTTAGTTAGAAACCCAACAATCAACCCGCATTTCATGTTCCCTGCTATGGAAGGTACAAGATATTATCACTTTCTTCTGTGTGAGTTTTCTGTGATACTATATTTTTCTACAGTTTCCATAGTCAACATATGACATGAATTATGCATTAGTGCAAGAAAGTGATAATATATTTTATGGTCCGATAATTTTCATTGTTTATCCCATATGGTTTGAATCGAACTGTAAATCTAAAAATTCAGTAACCATTTACAAACTGTGAACCACCACAAACTTTTCATTATTGATCTAACTTCTAGAACACATCCAACTTTTAGCAAGCATTACCAATCACTGACCAAAGGAAAGCTTGTAATTACAGGGACTCACAAAACAATTCCTTCATGCTGCAAATTACGGTATTATTCTTCCTTGAAGATGGATGATCTAAACCACATATTGATGTATCGGAAAACAACTAATCCTTCATATGCTCATACCAAATGTGAATCATCCATCCAACTGCTTAAGCAACTGGGAACAACATCCATAAGAAAAGTAATCAAAAAAAGCTAATTGATCTATCCATAGCTCCTAAGAAAAGTAAACCAAAAAAGCTAATTGATCTATCCATAGCTCCTAAGGTGTTCTTCCCACTGGGACGAGTGACCCTTAAGTATCCATCAACAAGAGAAATAGTGCCTCACATATTATACCATGTCCAAATTTATTTCATAAACTGCGCGCATCAACACGTCCTAGCAAATGGAGTATTTTTTGTCTTGGGCAAAGAAGTGTAACCAGATACCATTTCGAAGCAGATGCACAATTAAACACCCATACTAGGAGTAGACTATCAATAGAGATCCATGTTATCACCGATACATTTTCTGTTAGAACCAACAACCAGAGGCTGCTGCATACTCAGAATCTGTTCACTTGTGATAAAGAATGGCGATAGCATTAGGAGTTATTAATATGGTCACTAGAGGCATGCGATCAGATTTTGACTGCGTGCTCAGAATCCTTGGGTTTGGGAGATATGAAATTTTAAAGTTCGCTATCAGGTTTTGACTGCATGCTGTACAGTTCTGGAATTTTGTGTATTTTGACCTTGATAACTACTTAACCTAATCATGTTGATAACTACATAGTCATAGAGAATTATTTAAGCTTTCCATGTTGCTAAAGAACATGAATTTTGGTTGTTTGTAACTCCAGCTTTGAATTTTGGTAGGTAGCAGCTTTCCATGTTTGTAACTCCTCTCTCCTATCCTCTCCTCTCCTGTCCTCTACTTCTAGTACTTCCCTAATACTACTGTCTACTACTTCTGTCTTCTATCAACTACTTCTACTTCTGTCTACTACTTCCCTACTACTACTATCTACTACTTCTACTACTTCTGTCTTTTGTCAATTACTTCAACTTCTGTCTACTACTTCTACTACTTTCCTACTACTACTTCTGTCTTCTGTCAACTACTTGTACCTCTGTCTACTACTTCCCTACTACTACTTTCTACTACTTCTACTACTTCTGTCTTCTGTCAACTACTTCTACTTCTATCTACTACTTCCCTACTACTACTACTGTCTACTACTTCTATCTTCTGTCAACTACTTCTATTACTTCTACTTCTATCTACTACTTCTACTACTTCTTGTCTTCTGTCTACTACTTCTACTACTTCTATGTTTGACAGTAGCTACTCTATTTTTTAGCAACTAGCAGCTGCTTTTTTTTTGGCAAACTCTCATCTCCTCTCCCCTCTTTTGCCTATGATGAAATTGTCCAACTCCATATGTTATCTAGAATATGAGCTGATGATCAAGAACTTGGAGGAACTATGCATCATTACTAGCCGCCCCTATTGTGTTTTTCTATATGCTCATTGTTTTTATATATGATCCCCTGTGTTTATGATGCCTTGTTGCTCCAAGTTCATGATCAAATGATGATTGACATGTTTCTGAGGCCTCAACCACCACTACTACTACTCATTTTGTGATCTATTGCTATTTTATCGGATTAATATATGGCTCAATAATACAAAAGGGTGTTGTGAGAAATGGGAATTATCCTCCTACCTATCTGATCTTGTTCTCAAAGCTACCTTCCTATTTGTCTATCCCTCCCTCTCTGCTATATCTGTTCTCTAGCAGATCACAACTCCAATGACCTGAGCAAGCCAGCACCAAACATTATAGTGAACATAATGGTCAAATTAACTTTTGCTAATTGGGGTTAACTTACCAACTACTTCTACTACTTCCCTACTACTACTGTTTACTACTTCTACTTCTGTCTTCTATCAACTACTTCTGTCAACTACTTCTAGTACTTCCCTTCTACTACTGTCTACTACTTCTACTACTTCTGTCTTCTGTCAACTACTTCTACTTCTGTCTACTACTTCTACTACTTCCCTACTACTACTACTGCTCTATGTTTGCTAAGTAGCTGTTGCTTTTTTTTGCCAAATCTCCCCTCTCCTCTCCTTTGTTTTGCCGATGATGAAATTGTCTAAGTCCATACATTATATGGAATATGAGCTGATGATCAAGAACTTGTGAGGAACTTGGCATCATTAGAAGCCGCCCCTACATTACCTTCTCCTCTCTTCTTATTATGATGCCTTGATGCTCCAAGTTCATGATCAAATGATGATTGATATGTTTCTGAGGCCTCTACTATGCTACTACTCATTTTTTAATATATTGTTGTTTTATAGGACTACTTTGGTTTATAGACCTTTTTGATTTCTTATACCTTCTCGCGTACGTAAAGCACACTTTCTTGCATATATTAGAACACAGCGTGAAATAATGTCGCAGGACACCTAGACAGTGCAGCCCGATGCCCCTGACCATGATGAGCAGCCAACCTATGAGGAGCAAGCACTAGAGGACCAGCTTACTCAGGAATAGTTCAATAACGAGTTAGAAAAGGATCCTAGAAGTGATGCTTACTCAGGAGCAGTGTGACGAGGAGGAAGGGGACCTAGAAGGAAGAGCAGGAGAGGCTGCTGAAGGTGAAGAAGAAGAGGATGATGATGACTTAGAAGAGGGATATGTAAATCTCGAGGATCCTTTCCCACATGAAGCTAGAAGGAGGCCAACGAAGGAAGATTTGAACAAGGATTTTGACCCGAATGAGGAGGTAGAGATAAAGCCTTAGCTTGTAAATTTTGCTAAAGCTTTGGCTATGTTACCTCTACTAACACTTTGACCTGTTGTATATATAGGTCCCTCCTAAAACTTGGAAAAGACGACATCGATGTCTGTGACATCTTGTTGGACAATACGGAGTAGAGAAAAGGAGAGCAGAGGCAACAACCATAGAGATGGACATTGAGGCCTTTACTCCACAACCTCAAGACACAACCACGACTACCAAGCCTAAGAGGAAATGAGGGGATAGAAAAGCAAATCAATATCTAGATAAGGCGTGCTATGTGATAACTGAGGTCGAGCCAGCAGGGGAGATCCTTGAGCCAATGGAATTAAGAGGATGATTCCATAATGCGATAGGGGCCTTAGTAAGAGATAAATTGAATCCAGCAATCCCTAACTAGAAAGAGGTACCAGAGAAGAAAAAGGATGAACTATGGGATAGGCAGCTGAAGCTCAATTTTAGATTTTTGGAGGGTAAGCACGAACTAGTAAAAAATGCTTTCAGGATGATGGGAGAGTAATTCTGACGTTGGAGGTCGGAGCTCAACAAGAAGTATATCCAAAAAGGGTTAACTCCCTTCAACGAGTTCGGCAACATATCCAAAAAAATGCTTTCAGGATGATGGAGGAGCTCGTGGCTCCGAAGACTTCACCGGAGGCATTGGAGCTCAGTGGCCGTAACACCGAGCTAGCGAAGAGGAACAAACACCACCATCATCGAGGCCCTGGTGGCTACTATGCCAAGGAAGAGTAGTTTAGAAAGGTGGACAAAGAGGCTGCAACTGCTAGTTATATTGATGTGATGAATTTGAAGGTACACTCAAGGAATTGGATATATGCGAGGAGTACAGAATCATCCTGGCGGTAATCTTAAGTTTGATAAGCCAGAGACCCAAGAGGCAGTATCAAGGATACTAAAATATGCTGAAGACAATGAGAAGGGCTCATTCAATCCTTCTAGAGAGAGGGACGAGCTTAGCCTTGGCTTGGGAAACAAGGAGTACACAAGCCGCACTAGGGGGCTAGGGAAAAGGATGACCTAGAAGTAAGGATTTGAAGAGGACAAGCACATGTACAAGAAACATAGCAGAGACCGGAAGACTAATCTTGAGCTCCAAGTGAAGGCTCTAGTTGTGAAGGCGCTGAAGGAGCAAGAACTGTCTATGGAGCCACTAATATTAATGATGCCACCGGGAGAACTAGCATTAGTTGGCAGCCCTCCGAAAGTTCTTAGCAGCCAAGGTTCCACTGCAGCCACAACCCCCATCGATCGCATACGGGAACCAACTAGTTGCACCTTGGTGCTTCTCAGCTGCCGACAGAACATTGTGATGGAGGTGGCAATGGGTGTGGCACATCCTCCCGATGGCTTACACCACAATAATAAGATACCGCCGGACTACACTAGGGTCGAGGTGCATATCGTGAAGCCTGAGTTCATGCAGTGGAGGATAGACTACGCAACTCCCGAGGGGCTAGTGTTACTCAGAGACTGTAATGGGGCAGATTCATCCTCTGGCACAAATGGGACATTATATTGACTGCTTTCTTCGCCGCATCCCCCTCTTCCCAAATTTGGAGCGAGTTGTTGAGGTCAGGGGAGATATTTTCACCATCTTGTGACCACCATATTCCTGAGATGCCACATTCTTCCCTGTCCTCCTAGCGAGCATGTGCCTGATAAGCCACAACCTTCTCCATCTCGTACCTGAGCAAGTGCATGATGAGATGCCACAATCTTCTCAACAAGCACAACTGATACATGAACAACTAGTGCCTCCTGAAGAAGGTGATGCACAAGAAGATGAGGACGTGCCTAAATGGGAACTTCGAAAGAAGCATCCGATCACCATAAGACCTAATTTATGTTCCTGATGAAAGACGTCTCATCGGTGGACAAGTGGTATTCCCATGACCAGTTCAAGCATGAGAACCAAGCTAAAAAAGTCCCATCACGGGCTTCTAAGGAGGCCATCACTAGCAAACTCCACCAAACAGCAAAGCAGTATCCAAATGTTGATGCCATAAAATGGTCAAAGGATTACCCGAAAACATATGAAAGAGGCAAGCCCTTCCTACCAAACAGGACATCCTAGCGCCTACCACTTGGAATGAGAAGGTTCCATGATTGGTACTTGCATGTTCTCCCAACAAGCATAGACCTCATACAAGCATGCTTCCCCACCGGCACATATGGAAGCCCAGCTAGGAAAATTGTCTTTGACTTCAATGACATGCAGACATGCTTTCACCTTGGAGCAATAGAGATGAATCTAATTCGCACAGTGGTGCCTGTAAGTCCTTGTCCTCCCGACATGATATGAATGTAATCTTTAAATTTTGTTGTAACTAACCCATGCTGTGATTTGTACAATGCAAGTGCACATTGTAAAACAAATGCCAAGTGTGAAAGCCGGGTATATAGACCCTCAAGCTATAGCACAAACAAATTTTAATTACCCTAAACAGTAGAAACTAGATGACTAAAGAGCTAGCTGTTGGAAAGACCCTTCAGGAGAAAGAGCACATCCTGTACTGAAGAAACTAAGGGAAGAGTCTCTTAAGGTTTCGACATACATTGCCCTAACTTTTAAAATTCTCCAAAAGCACTCTACTATATGGCTACCATACAACTTCGAGCAAGTTCAACTCTATACTTAAATCTTTGTTCGATATATTTTATTCGATGCAAAAGAGCTTATCTAGTTCTATGATTAAATCCATGCAGCAACCACTAGATTTGTATAGGCGTTGATGTCAGGAGGAGCATGGCATGGGTGTTTGATTCAATAGATAGGGACCCGGTGACATACAAAGACTTCATATCGATTCTCAAGATGTGTACATATCGACAATCCTCATTAGCTTATATGTTTGTATACATACTTGTAACGTTCACTTTTGGATACTAACAAGTTGTATTTGCTAAAATAATTTCGAACAGGGCATTTAGGTTCTATGTCACTAAACATCACGGAAGGCATGATCCAATAAGGAAGGAAAAGCTGGCTATAAAACACTATGTGTAGTAAGTGTAACTTACTTCTTCAGTACTTCATTACATGGCTGTCAAAAGCATTACTTAACCTTTTCATATGCAAAACACACAGTGCCCCAAGCAGAAGTACTGGGAGTGTACATTGTGGATACTATGTATGTTCTATGATGAGTAACACTGGTGCCTACAGGAGACACCCCTTAAGGGTAAGTTTGAACCTCTTCACCCATAGTATAAAAACTTCGTATATGGTATGAAATACTAAACCGAAACTTGTTCTCTTGTAGTGGAAAGAAGAGAAAGAAATGAAAAGAGACCCATACAAGGATGACCAACTCTTAGAGCTCATCGATGACCTTTGCAACTTCATATTAGGACCTAGATTGTACACGTCCAAGGCACCTACCATGACCGAGAGTCTAACTTAGGTAGAAATCCTCAGAACCAACACTCTTCGTGAGACTGAAAGGCTAGCTCTAGGTCATTGATAACAATGTGTATGGAATTTGACATTGGTTTTACCTTATGAATTATGTCTATTTAATGATGGATTATATATATTCTTGTGAATTGGACTTGTAACTGTAGTTTATATAATACTCTTGTGCTTGTAGTTTATATAATACTCTTGAGCGAACACGGTTCAGAACGTTGGTTGCGGGGCGTTCGGTGGGACATTGAGCGAACACGGTTCGGAATGTTGATGGCTCACTCGCAACATGAACACGAAAACAAATAGGGCGGTTCTGGTCAAATTTGAATTGTAAATTTGAATTTTTTTTTGGCAGGGAAAATGTACTGTAGGGGCGGTTCTAGACTGAACCGCTCCTATAAATAGGTATTATAGGGGCGGCTGGTACTACAAGCCGCCTTTACAAATCGATTTGTAGGACGGACTGGGAACCGCTCCTACAAATGCATGATTTGTAAAGACGGTTTGGTAGGGGCGGCTGGCCAAACCACCCCTACTGATGGTCTTGAGCCGCCCCTACAAATGATATCTGTAGTAGTGACTACACGTCGTCCTTGAGGTCTAGCATAACGAAGGTGGGTGCGCAGGGCCATGGAGGTAGGCAAGGCCACGCTGGTGCTAGTGCACGCGCGTCCTTGCCGGTGGAGAGGCATCGTCTTCTTTTTGGTATTAGAGTGAGAGAGAGGAGAGTCAGAACGCAGGACTCTAGGGTTTGACCTTGATTTTATATTGCTATGGTTATTGGACCATTGGTCAATTTGCTGAGGTGGGCTTTATAACTGCTTATCTTTGAGAATGGATTTACAGAGTCGGCCTGCTTAAGAGGCCTTCATCTATAAATCCATTTTTGGCGGCAGTTATTTTTGACTGTCTCCATAAATAAAACTACATTCTTGAAAAATCATTACATGTTTTGGGAGACATGCATATTTTTTGACCATCTCTATTAATAAAATAGGTTGTCTTCTAAAATCAGTTTTGGCATAGTGATGCCTGGGACTTAGGCGGTGCGGCTGTGATAGCTCGTTGGTGGTGGATCACTTTGCTGTTCTTTGGGATGGGGAATTTAGGCAAAGGCCTTGTCAACTTATGTCAATGTTGACAATGGTGATGCCCGTGGTGCTAGCATGCCTCGTTGTAGGCTTTGTCGTGTACCTGGTCCCATTCAAACCCCCATCTCATGTAGTTTTTTATATGAAAAACCATGTGCGAGTTTTCTTGTTGGTGTTGGCAGCATCTGTAGATGCCATATCCTCCATGGAGCCATTGCAATGTTCGAACCCCTTGATGGTTGTAGCTATAGTGGGTAGGGCAACTCTTGGTTGCCAGCATGATGGATGTTTTGAAAGGAGCTATGAGGACCCAAGAGGGGGTGAATTGTGTGCCTAGTTTCAACCATAAATCTTAGGGATCAATTTAAACTACCACTAGTTTTTGAGAAAAAAATTAAACTACCACTAGAAAAAACACAAACTACTTTGGCAAAATGTGCACTTAAAGTTTTTCTAGTATGCTCTAACTTACCCTTAATCCAAAAGCGTTTTACAATAATCTAGAAGCAATGCAATCATACCAACTAGCCTATAATTAATCTAGGAAGGTAACGATGACACAAGCGAAGTACAAGCGGAAGCAATAAGCATGGTAAGTAAAGAACTAAGGATAAAGAGGTCAAACTCCTGAAGACTTGATGTATCCCGTGGTATCGGTTGCCCAACCGCAACCCCTAGTTCATGTTGGAGTTTCATCAAGGTATGGTCCTAGTCATGGTGTATGTGTTGGGCTACCACACAAGCTTTCTGACCAACCAAACGCTAGTGTTTGAGTCACAAAGTCTCGCCATCATCACCAGACTCTTTTGTTCAACTTGATGTTTTGTACACTATGGACGTTCCCTAGATTGGAGGGATTCTATAGATCACCGCACACCGATACAACATCACCCCACATGAAGAACAAACGGTTGCCACCTAGAGGACTATAGTGCCTTCACCGGAAGGTCACCACAACATTAGGAGCTCTGGCTCACAATGATACAAGGGCACAACCACCCAATCTATTAAAGCTCTCAAGCTCTAAGGTATAAACATTCACAAGGACATAATACAATGTTTATCATAGCCTTGGACATGATATTATTGTTCTTCAGAGGGTGGATGAAATATAAAAACCCGTGCTCTATCTTATCTTAGTATTGGGGCAATCCAACTCACTCGAGACAGTGAGAGGAAAAAATCTGCTATAATTTGCACCGGATGATCCACATCTACCAAATATTTTTTTGAGGGAAACAGGAGGGGTTGCCCCCTACTAGATTTTATTAAAATTTTAAAGCTCAATTCTCTAAGTACATCTCAAGAAACAAAGAACGAAACAAAGAAAATAAACAAGATTACACAAAGTTGTCTAGCCATAATTGTAACTGAAGGCCTATATCTCTCTTAACTCTGGGCTTAACCTAGGCTAACTCTTGCTTGAAAACCAGCTTACAAGCTTGTACAGAATGATGAAGATTCCTGAAGATGACATCATTACGAGCAGTCTAGATGGCCCAGAACATTGCAACAATGATTTCCATGAAGAAAGGCCTGCTGATTTGAGTTTTAAACAATGGAATTGAGTCTATCATGTTTCACACTTGGAAACTAGAGGCCAAAAGTTAGCCACTGTTGGTTTTTTTAGGCTTAAAGGCAAACCAAGGTATGTGAAGGGGAGAGAGCCAATAGAACAGCCAAAAGTGTTTGCCAACGAATTAATTTTCTGCTCACTAACATTGATTGGGACCATCATAGATTTAGCATAGTTCATTTTCAGACCTGTAGACTCTGCAAATGAATTGAGAATAGCTTTGAGCAAGAAAAGCTATCTTGTGTCACCTTGCATAAAAATTAAGGTATCATCTGCATATTGTAAAATTTGGAAGTCCTGATCATGAGGTAAGTGTTTAACCACAGAATCAATCTCTTCTTTAAGGATAGAGTTCACCAGAAAGAAAAGATCATGGAATAAGTGTATTAGATTAGGCAAATTAAAATTCATACTTTGAAAAGAAGAGGCCCCCAACCTTTCCTTGAAAGGTTCCCAAATCATATCGGCTTTAGCACTATGTTTAGTGACAAGATGCCCATCAGAATTTCCCAAAGAAGTGATAAGATTACTTCTAGATTTGATTGAAGCATTAGCATGAAAATAATTGGTGGATGCATCACCTAAAGTTATGCACTTGACAGAACCCCTCTGCTTCCAATATATATGTTGTTGCTTAAGAAAATCAGTAAGCTTTTGTTCAAGAAGCTTTTTAAAATTCCATTCAGGAATGGATAAATCTCTGAATTCTTCTAAATATAGAAAAAGGTGAGGACTAACTTCACATTCTCAATTGCCAATTTTAGATTAGACAGATTTTTTTTTGCCAATCTTTCAATACTCTTCTCTGATTCTTGAATTTTGCAGTAATAATTTTGGCCTTATCACTTTCATTTGTTGGTGCAGCCCAAGCATGCTGAACCAAAGGCATGAATTCTTCATGTTCCATCCAATAGTTTTCAAACCTGAAAATGCTTTTCTTTGTAATAACAGTAGAAATAGTTATAACACATGGAGTATGATAAGATGTTTCCATCACCAAAGAAGAAGCATAGGTGTTATGGTAGGTGACTGTCCAAAGTGGTGATGTGAAGAACCAATCTAGCCTTTCTAAAAGGGGGGAAAGCTATTTGTTAGACCAGGTAAATCTTCTACCCTTTAAGGGTAATTCAACAACACCAAGAGCACTAATAGCTTCATTAAAAAGGTACATTTCAAGATGATCACCCCCAGGTTTGTTCCTGTCATCAGGACTTCTAAAGTCACCCACTATTAACCAGCACACAAAGTCAGGCGTCTGGATATTCTTAAACCGTTACAAAAATTCTCTTTTCCCAGGAGCAGTACAGGGGCATAAATGTTTGAAAGAATCCAAGAATCATTATTATGATTAGAGAAAAACTCCACAGACATACAATAATCATTCTCAAAGATTTTAGTTCTAGAAAATAAATTAGACTTCCAAATAATGATTGAACCCCCAGAGGCTCCAACAGATAGAATGTACTCAAAATCATCAAAAGATTAAGGGTAAACCTTCTTAATAAACATAAGATCAAAAGCTTGCTTTTTTGTCTCCTGAAGACAAACTATATCACAGTTGCTGCTCATTACACGATCTCTGATAGCATCCCATTTCTTATTAGAGTTTATTCCCCTAACATTCCAACTAAGGATAGACCAAGATCTAGTTGACATTGATTAAAAAGATAAGCAAAAGATGGGAAACCCTATACAACTAGGTACTAGGGTCTGCAGCTCCATTCTTGGAGCAGTGACCTGAAGAAGAAGAAGTAGATTGATCTTCAATGCTTTGGCTTGATGAGGCATCTTGTTTGTTCCTCACTATCTTCTTCTTTTTGGTAACAGGTTTGACATTGAGCTTGGATGGGGTAAGGTCAGCAGGATTAATGCCACAGAAGGAAGCTCCCAAGTTTCTGATGACCTTTGGTGATATAGTTGGTGGCTTGGCTGAACAACCAAGATAGTTTCTGTCCTTGTAGGAGGAAGAGGAAGACTTGAACCCCTTATTGATCAGCTTCAGATGCATGCTCTTTCTAACATCTGCTTCAGAGAGAGGAGCTTTGCCTTTGTGCTTTGGAGTAGCAACACTATCAGAGAGAGGAGCTATGCCTTTTTGCTTGGGAGTAGTAGCACTGTCAGAAACCTTGGAGGTACTACCTTCAGTCTCCAAACCAAGCTTCATCACATAGTGGCTCTAGAATATCAATAGAAGTATGATCAAGATTAGAGCAAACAGGTAAAACAACAGAAGGACAAGAGTTAGGAAGGGAGAATAAAGTGGCATTACCATTTGTATTGGATAGATCAGTGTTCAAATAGCTCCAGGTAGTGGATTGCATAAAAGATTTGGCCCAATCAAAAGTTGGTGACTGCAGCAAGAGAAAGGAGAAAAAAATTCACCCACAGGTCAGGTATGACTGATGTACAATTATCCGAAGGATTGGAGAAGTGCCTTACCCATTGTGTGATTGCTTCAGGGTAAGGACCAAAGCTAGGATGTTGAGGCCAGGAATCATGCAGCTCATCAGGCTATTGAGGGTGTCCTATTTCATTATTCTGACAATTGATCCAACCCAACAAATCGTCTTCTTGGATTTCTTCAGGAATTAGGGGCTGCAGTTTATTTAAATCTAGAAAAGGCACAATCTCCACAGGAGGTATTGGTAGCTAAACTTGTGGAAAAGGATCTGAATCAGTATCAGTGTCATCATCCATGACTAAGACCTGTTCCTCAGCCATTGGGGGAACAACAACTTGATGTTGAAAGTCCTGAATAACTTCATCTTCAGGCATCACTAAACCATCATCAGCATCTTGATTCTCCTGCCCAGCTTGCTCTCCTACCACAGGCTGAATTGGAATCAAAGAGGTGCATCAATTAAATTGGGCTGAAATCCATTTTGGCCATCAGGTTGGCCCTGTCCAAGCTGAGGACCCATCTGTTGGGCTGCATCCTGAGTAGTCTAGGGAACCTAGGCTTGATTTTCCATGGTTAATTGGATGTTGATCCTGTTCATTGGGGCCATCAGGAGCTGGTGGTGGGCCATGCCCTGGCTGCCCAAAACCGAAAAACTCAAAGTGGTTGGGGTCAACATCATCTCGGTCATCTGGTGGAAAGTCCTTATCCTAAGGTTGGGCCCCTAACATTCTTGTAGAGATTATTTCACATTGAACTGTCCAACTGTCAGATTCAGAAGTTTCACCTTCTAAGAAATTGAAGAACCAAGGGATATCCTCCAAACCAGTCACTCTTACTTTGACTAAAGCTCTAGCCATATGGTCATGGTCCTCCTCCCAAACCATGAGCTTACCAAATTGGGAAACTGCCTTGTCAACAAGTGAATATGACCAAATATCAATGTCAAGACCAATCATCATCAACCACACCTCATGTGTGTACACCGCGGTTCTGTTAATTCAAGCTCGATCATGGGGAATGAAGGAAATATGTGTGTTACCAAACAGATGGGGGCCATTGTTAATCAGAAGATCTCTATGAGCGTGAGACACACGGTTGAGAGTGACGTATGCTTGACCAAACGGGCAAGGTTGAATTGACTGATACGGCATGCCCATCTGCACATTCAAAAACTTCGCCAGAGTACCACAAATATCATCGAATTTGATTTGTTCTTGTGGAAGAGGGTGGATGAATGCGATGGCCATATCATTATTAACCCGCTGCAGCCTACCAGTAACAACCCTATGCATAACAGGCCAACTAGGAACCATCACTCGTTGACCCCAATCAGGCATGAAAGGTGCAGGATCAACAAACTAATATGCCATAGTGGCTAAATCCAGAGTTACTATAGCATCACTTGGGGTTTTCAGAGACAAAGCAATGTGAACAGTGAAGGTAAATGATGATTTCCAAGAACTCGAGATGCGTACTCACCAAACATCGAGAAGATGATCGGCGACGGCTCCGAGGTAGTCGGCATCACCCCAAGTAGGGAAGAGGAGGAAAGGTCACCTTCGTCCAACTCAGGAGCCTTGAGCCTCCACGGTCGATGCCAAGGGATGGTAACAGGGGAGGAGATGGATTGAATATCGACCAAAACTTTAATGTATTTAGAGATAGAGTGAAAAAATCTCGACGTATTGTGTTGAGGTCCACCATTCAACGACCGAGTGGAGCGATGATTACTAGAATTCGAAGGGGCCGCTCGGCTTGTAGGAAAGACGCAAGGATCGAGGCAAGAGTCTACAAATTCTAGAAACGTGCCCAATGCCAAGACATCTCTGGCAGTGCGTTGTACTCTTACAGCCAGACTAAGAATGGGCCAGTGACAAACAATTGGAGCAAAGCTGCAATAGAGGCCCATAACCAGGAATAACTCTACTAGGATCTAGAATGGGCCCAAAATACCCACATTTAATATAGAAATGGCCTTATGATTAAAAGGTTCATTGATAGGATAATTGATTCTCTTAAAAACAGATTTACAACCAGAATTAATTGGCAAATTTAAATTTGAAAACTCTATGGAATTGGAGCTCGAAGCAGGAAGACGATGAGTAGAGATGGGATGGAGTTTGCACTAGTGAGACATACCGACTTGCGCTTAGCAACCTCCTTCCACTCTGCAGCTTGTTCGATGAAACAATTGCAATATTCAACTTGTTTACACCAGAATTTAGAAGAAGGATTACAGGAAATCGAAAGCTCCCAAGAATCGTGTCATCAAGGAATCGATTACATAAAGGTCGATATCAGCTGATTTGAATACATCACTAGAATCGGCTCTCTTCAGATTAGCGCCAGCAGATAACTATAATAGCTACAATCGGTGCCAGGAAAAAACATGTTGGACTCTACAAAAAGAGAAAGATTAAGGTCCAAGTTATCTTAAATTATGAATATTTTCTCTTAGGCCAAAAATTATAATGAGTCGTGCTTAAATAGAATTCATACGTAGGTTCCGGATATAAATATTGGACCGCGGCTATTGTAAAGGACACACAATCAATCAAATATAAGTTACTTACTTTTTCGGCTCCAGCCACCCCTTAGGAGTAGGAGTAGAGTAGATCTCGATGAGTTCTTCAGCGAGCAGGGCTGCATCGGTCTGGCCGACCTCCGGCTTATCTGTAAGTACCGTCATGGCTTATACTTCTATTCGTACGGACTGTATCGATCCCGGGCGACCTCCACTGCGACTCTAGGTATAAGCTAGTTATCGATTCTTGTCTCGTTCAAGTATGGCTGCATCGTTTCGGTCGACCTCCACAGCTCGAACTAGATTAAGGTCAAGTTATCGGCTCTATCTAAGGGTGGCGTCCTTCGGATAGATTCATTAAGTTACTGATCTTGCTGATGTTTTCATTGTTATTAGTTTACAGCAACATCAATTCACCCGGTCGAGATCGAATTAGATCGGCCTCATATCCTTTAGATCTGTCATTCAGTTTTGTTACAATACGATGTTATCCACCTTGAACGATGGTTTATGCTTCATCGGCTATTTTTACTTTGATCTTAATCGTGCACAGTATGCTGGTTGAGGCATGAATAATCTTAAAGAGGTTTGCTGGCTAGTTGAATCTAGTTTATAGTTCACCATTATAGTTGTAACTGATCTGATCGATCCCCACTGATGGCACTATAGATTGTGGGATGCTAGTTAGTAGATCTGTTCCTAGGTTAGATGTAACCTTAGCTATTTGCTATGCTTGCATCGGCTAAATAGCCGATCGCCTATGCGTTAACGCCTACGATGTGCATCTATGATTCTGTTAAGCGTGAATAGATCTATGTGCTTGGAGGGCTTGATTCATCATCTTTTTCATAGCTGCATCGATCCGGTCGAACCCCACTGTTAGGGATAAGCGGGTTGAGTCTAAGAGTTCATGGGTTTGTTCGTGTGAAATAGTCGATTGTTCACACGCTGTAGTCCTTTTCACCTGAATTGACTATTCATCTGAGCCTTCACGTATAGCACGTCTTTCAGAAAATCCTATTGAAGTAAGGATGTGTTTGCGGATTCTTCGGTTTTAGTTTGTTACTATCATCATAGCAACCATCGATCCGGTTGAACCTCACTGTTGGTGGTAACAGATTAGATTTAGAGCATTTGTAGATCCATTCGTATCAAATAGTCGATTCGTTCGTGTGCTATATCTTTTCCTGATTAGATTCATCGGCTCAATGGTTTACACTAGAAATATCTGTCTAGTTGATGATCTTATTTACATATACGTGTACTGTACCTGTCAATATAAAATTAATCGCTACCCATAAGCTTTATAGTCCGTAACAGCCGATTTCTGTGTGGATCGGCTATTTAGTCGCCTTTCGCGTCTGTCTGCTCCCGAAGTGGCACACTTGGAACTATCTGGGCATAGACCGGCATGTTCCCCCTTAAATTACTGATAAACTTTCTCTCCTTGTCAATTGTAGGGTCAAATTGACTGGCATGTCTCAGGAGGAGTACGCAGGATCGATCATCCCTGCGTTGAAGCCAGAAGGATCTCTAGCTCCATCGAGCAAACCCTTCCAACTAATTCGTGTGCCCAGCACGAGATGAATTTTCGTGCCGACATACGTTTTGGCATGCCTGTGGGACCCAACAATCGTCATAGCGGCTCACAACAATAAAGACATCCTTATGGTACCTTATGAAGACCTACCTGATGGAGATAAAGATATCATCAGCAAAGCTATAAATGAATTTCAGAACAAGTGTTTGTTGTCCTACACCAAAACACGTGACAATACAATTGTTCAGAAATATCAACTACCAAGAGTTCTGTTGCACGGGACTAAAGACATGTGTTTCTTCATGGAAGCTATAAACAAATCTGTTCATGATGTCATATCAAACTATAATGAAATTTTCTTGAACACACTCCACAACACCATGAAAGAGGTGTTTCATGGGTTTTCGGTTGATCAGGTCGGACCGACTTATTACAACATTCCACATCCGTCGACTCAAGGGACTAATCAAGCCGGTACTAGCCATCAAGAAGTAGCACTAGCTGGTAATGATGATGTTCAGGTAGTTCAGAGCTCATCTGAGCAAGTTCAAGGCGCTACTACAAATCAGATATAGTATAATCTTGGATTATCAGTGTAGCATGTGCAACAGCTAGCGAGGCAAGGTCAAAACTAGATGATTAATTTTGGCACATCTAGCCACATACTGTCATCGGCTCAAAAAATAGCACAATTAATTCAAAGGATCCATAGAGATATAGATTCTAATGTCTATAACTAGAGACTTCAAGCAGCAATCCAGTAGAGGACCCAGCAGATAGAGATTCCACAAGGATATCATTATGGCACAGATTATAATACCTTTCACATGATTCCAAATCCAGGGTACCAAGTTACCTGGAATTTTAATCCACAAATAGGTTAGCAGGTACAGAGAAATCAAAATTCAAATACTGATGAGTTGTTGCTGAGAGTAACCGAGATGATGAAGAATTAGTTCGGTTTGAAGCCGCCATACAAACGCCCATATCTAGAATGGTACGATTTGGTCACTCTTCCTACAAATTACAGGCTCCTAGAGTTTGCTAAGTTCACTGGCCAAGACAACACAAGCATAATAGAACATGTCGGTCGGTATCTTACAAAATTGGGCGAAGCATTCGTTGAAGAGGCCCATCGAGTTCGTTTCTTCTCCCTGTCACTGTCAGGGCCATCCTTCGCTTGGTTTTCATCACTACCAGTTAGCTCCATTGCCAATTGGGCTGACCTGGAAAAGAAATTTCATACATATTTTATACTGGGACTTGAGAAAAGAAGATTACCAATTTAACAACTATAAGGCAGAAAACTAATGAATCGGGCACTGAGTTTCTTCAGAGGTTCCAAGAGAGTAGAAATTTGTGCTTCTCATTAATGATGAAGAGGAAGAGGTTGCTTCGGCTGAATGGAATTGGGGCAAAAAGGCAGTAACGGTGCCAAATCCTTAGGGAAGAGGAGTTGAGGAGAGCTATGACTTTGATGTCACGAAATCAGACAAGCTCTTCGATTTCTTGCTCGAAAAGGGATAGATCAAGTTGCCTAATAATCATGTTATGTTGCCCCCTGATCAGTTGAAAAATAAAAAGTTCTGCAAGTTTAAAACACTACATCTCATTCTACTAATGAATGCAGAATTTTTCGGCAGCATATACAGAGGGCTATTTAGCAAGGGAGGCTCAACTTTGATACGTCTCGGAAGATAAAAGTTAATGATAATCCTTTCTTAGGAGATCAAAACATGGTTGATGCTAGGTTGCTCAAAGGAAAGACTAAGGTCCTGACATCATCCAAATCAAGAGAAACTAGAACAGTCGATCCCGAGATGTAAATATTGGCTGATGAATACTAAGAAATTAAAAGACATCGCAACAAGCAAAAGAGCCGATATGAGCAGGGAGAAATGTTAAAAGATGGGGCGACAAAGCCGCGTGTTACATCTTGAATTTTGTTGAATAAATGGCAGCGACAGAAGGAAAAGGATTATCAGCGTTGGTTAGAAGAGCAAGAATACCAGTGTCAATAGGAAAAAGAGAGGTATGAAAAAAGCAAGCTGAATCACATTGGAATTGTCCTTTCTTCAGATATTTCTAGAACGAAGGTTTGAAATTGCCTATAGAAATAACTGTCCAGAGTGCAGCGAACAATATTGGGAGTTTAGGCAATCTCAAGCCAACCGCCAGTCTATACATGCTCAAGATGCGTATCATCATAATAACATGGATCAGAGCTTAAAAAATGAAAGTGTTCATGATCGGCTTGGAAAATGAGTTGTTGATCAAAACTGGGCTGATTATGAAAGTAATGAAGAAGGATGTGTTTGGCAGGAAGGCCAATGGTGTCTAGGAGGTTTGATAAAAAGTTAGAAGAGAAGGGTGCAATGCCTAAGGTATAGAGAGTTGGAACAGGCTCAGGCATCCGGTGAACCTCAAATTTGGTGTGCTAAGCAAACAGCTGATAGAAGGCAACCATCGGCTAATATTCAAATGGCTTTTTTGTTGCCATCAGAGTTCAGAGCTCCAGCAGATTAAGAAGTTTACTCAGATTTTGATGAATCAGAGTATGAGAAGATAGTTGCCAAGTTGATAGTTATATAGTAGGCAATATTTGATAAACCAGTCTATCATCGGCACTTAAAGGCTTTATATGTAAAAGGTTTTGTTGATGGGAAATCGATGAACAAGATGTTGGTGGACGAAGGTGCTTCTATCAATCTCATGCCTTACACCACTTTTCATAAACTTGGCAAGGGACCAGGGGATTTGATTGAAACTGACATGATGCTTAAGGACTTTGGAGGTAATGCGTCTATGACCTGGGGGGGCAATGAACATCAAACTAACAATCGGGAGTAAGACTTTGCTCACCACGTTCTTCATCATCGATGGAAAAGGGTCATATAGTTTACTCCTTCGTCGCAATTGGATTTATGCAAACTGTTGTGTGCCATCAACCATGCATCAGTGTTTGATTCAATGGCATGGAGATGATGTTGAGCTGATTCGCGCTGATGAATCTATGAGTGTCGTAATAGCCGATCCAGTCTTTTGAGAACTAGGAGACTTCGAATGCTTTTCTAGCAAGATATGGGAAGGAGGCTTCATTAGAATCAATAATGAAAGCCAACAGCCGATCCAAGCAGTCAGCTTTGAAAATTTGTCTTAATGGATAATTCAATAGATGGTACAGATGACAAACTAGGACATGGCTTCACGTCGGTCGATAAATTAGAAGAGGTAGATATTGGTTCTGGAGATAGACCTAGGCCGACGTATGTAAGTGCCAAGTTGGATCCTGAGTATAAGCGAGAGTTAGTTGATTTATTAAAAGAATTTAAAGACTGTTTTGCTTGGGAATACTATGAGATGCCTGGTCTAGACCAATCGATTGGTGAACATCAATTGCCAATCAAACCTGGATATCGGCTGTTTAAACAAGCTCTGAGGAGATTCAACCCAAACATACTTGATGATATCAAAAAGGAGACTGAAAGGTTACTGGAAGCAAAGTTTATTCGACCATGCCGATATGCAGAGTGGATATCGAATGCTGTCCCTGTATATAAGAAAAATGGAAAATTAAGAGTTTACATCGATTTCAGAGATCTGAACAAGGCTACACCCATGGATGGTTATCCGATGCCAATAACTGATATGTTGGTAGATGCAGCAGCCGGGCACAAAGTTATTAGCTTCATGGATGGCAATGCAGGATATAATCAAATTTTCATGCCTGAGGAAGACATAACAAAGACCACTTTTAGGTGCCCTAGCGCAATTGATTTATTTGAGTGGGTTGTGATGACCTTTGGTCTGAAGAATGCTGGCTCAACTTATCAGAGGGCAATGAATTATATTTTTCATAAGTTGATCGGCAAGATTGTTGAAATCTACATTGATAATATGATGATAAAATCCAAGGGATACAAGGAGCATCTAGCTAATTTGCAGGAGACTCTGGAATGCACAAGAAAACATGATCTAAAGATGAAACCTAATAATTGTGCTTTTGGAGTGTCATCTAGATAATTCTTGGGTTTCATAGTCCACGAGAGAGGGATCGAAGTTGGTCAAAAAAGCATGAAAGCAATTGATGAGGCAGTTCCCCCGACTACTAAAATAGAGTTACAATCTTTGCTTGGTAAGATTAATTTTATCATAAGATTCATTTCAAATTTGTCAAAAAGAGTTCTGCTGTTTTCTCTCTTGTTGAAGTTGAAAATGATCAAGAATTTAAGTGGGGTGACATACAATAAAAGGCGTTTGAGGAGATAAAATAATATATGAAATGTCCACCTATGCTGGTCCCTCCTCAGCAAGGTAAGCCTTTTAAGTTGTACATATCGGCTGATGACAAAACAATTGGATCGACCTTGATGCAAGAGTTTGAAGGAAAAGAGCGGGTTGTTTTCTATCTGAGTAGAAGACTCGATCCAGAAACAAGATATTCTCCCACTGAAAAGTTATGCTTGTATTTATATTTTTCTTGCACTAAGTTGCGACACTACTTGTTATCGGCCGAGTGTACGGTTATCTCCAAGGCTGATGTGATCAAGCACATGTTATCAATGCCAATACTGAATGGGAGAGTGGGAAAGTGGATTCTCGCGTTATCAGAATTTGACTCGAGGTACGAATCGGCTAAAGCAGTCAAAGGGCAAGTAATGGTCGATTTTGTCACCTAGCATCATAAGCCAAGCATTGATTATGTAGAGCCAGTGCCTTGGACGTTATTCTTTGATGGATCATCATGCAAGCAAGGTGGTGGCATTGGTATTGTTATTATTTTGCCTCAGGGGGCAAGTTTTGAGTTTGCTTTTCCAATTGAACCAATGATTACCAACAACCAAGCAAAATATGAAGCTATTCTTAAGGGACTTCAAATTCTTCATGAAGTAAAGGCTCAAATAATTGAAATATTTGGAGACTCATAATTAATTATTAATTAGTTGATTAGCCTATATGAATGCAAAGAAGATATTTTGAAAGGATACTATGATGAATGCCAAAGGTTACTCAAGGAATTTCTTCATGTCTCTTTTCATCATATTCCGAGAGCACAGAATCAAGAGGCTAATAGTTTAGCTCAAATTGCGTCAGGTTATTGAGTGTGTCAAGAAGTCTTGAGTAGTGAAACCTCGAATGATGATTGGAGAGTTGAAATAGATGATTACCTTAGGAATCCATTATAGAAAGTTGCTAGAAAGCTAAGATATAAATTGACTAAGTATGTTTTACTGGATGATCAGCTGTATTATAAAACAGTCGATGGGGTGTTACTCAATTTCTTAAATCAAGAGGAAGCTAAGGTGTTGATGGGCGAGGTGCATGAAGGGATATGTGGAGCTCATCAATCGGCTTATAAGATGAAATGGATTATTTGTAGAACTGGATATTTCTGGCCAACAATATTGGAAGACTGTTTTGAATATTACAAGGGGTGCCAGGACTATCAACATTTTGGTAATATCCAGAAATCGCCTACATCGGCCATGAATCCAATAATCAAACCATGGCTGTTTCAAGGTTGGGGAATTGATTTAATTGGTCAGATTTTTCTGCCCTCAAGCAAAGGACAGAAGTTCATATTGGTAGCAACAGATTACTTCACTAAGTGAGTTGAGGCAATTCCTTTGAAGATAGTAACCTCAAAGAACATGGTTGATTTTGTCAAGGAGCACATTGTATATCATTTTGGGATTCCTCAAACTATCACTACCGATCAAGGAACAATGTTCACATTAGAAGAGTTTGGAGATTTTGCCACCAGTATGAGAATCAAGCTACTAAATTCTTCTCCTTACTATGCTCAGGCTAATGGCCAGGTAGAGGCGTCCAATCAGATTATGATTAAGCTGATCAAGAAAAAGATTGAGGAGCAGCCAAGGAAGCGGCATTCAACGCTTAATAAGGCACTATGGGCATATAGAATGGCCTATCATGGATTGATTAAAACATCACCCTATAAACTTGTGTATGGCCATAATGCAGTCCTTCCTTGGGAAGTTCAGGCTAGATCGAGGCGTGTTACGTTGCAAAATGATTTGTCAGCCGAAGTCTACAAGAATCTTATGATAGACGACTTAGAGGACTTGAGTTGCCATCGGCTGAGTGCTCTTGAGAATATCGAAGCCAATAAACTAAGGGCTACAAAATATTACAATAAAAAGGTCAAGAGCAAGCAATTTTCTGAAGGAGACTTGGTTTGGAAAGTGAAATTGCCGATCGGGTTAAAAGACATCAAGTATGGCAAATGGTCACCTAATTGGGAAGGACCTTATTGGATTAAGCGTTGTGCGCCTGGCAATGCTTATATTTTGGAAACGCTAAGAGGAGAGAAAGAATTTGGCAGAGCAATCAATGAGAAATATCTAAAGAAATATTATCCTAGCGTTTGGATCAATACTTGACAACTGTTTTGTTCGGTCATTAGCTCTAATAGCCGATACTAGAAGGGTATCATCTCTAGTACAAAAAAACAAAAGGGTAGAAGCTGGTACGATATATATCGCCTATAATAGCAAAGCAAACACAGATAGATTGATGCATGGAATATGAAGTACGAAGCAAAAGAAAAATTACTTAAAACGAAGGAATTGTTTGCTGATATCGTATATTACAAGCTACAGGCTAGAAAAAACTTTGTTTATTATATCATCGGCCTGGGAAGTAAGGGCTATAGAGTTGGTGGTGCCGAAGAAATCCTCGACCAGGAGCTCATGATCCCCAGGGTGTGCCATGGCTGGAAAACCATGGGGAAGAAGCCCAAGCTCATGGCCTAGAACTGGGCTTGCAGCAGCAGCCAACTGCCATGGCAGCACCATGACGAACGCCATGCAAAGCAACCTCCCTGACACTGGTTCGGGATGTCATGTAGATGAACCACTAGGATGGTGCCTCTAGGCATTGACAAATCCCGTCATGTACTCCGCAACCGATCAGAGGCTTTCTAGCTAAGCTGACAAATCTAAAAAGATTCAAAGGGGAGATGATTAGGATCTTGAAAGATAAATTGAGAGGAGACAAAAGTTATGATAGACATCTCACCCCTGATTCTAGCCTTGGCCTTGGCCAACCTATCCTCCACCTGAATCGGCCTCGGACCATGGCCAGAGCCGATTCTACGAGGGAGAGACAGTCGGTGAGATTCTGGCCATGCCCTATCGATGGAGGCGAGCTAGGTCATCATTGTCGATCCGCCTCCTTAGATAGTAGGGGAGCTAGTGGTGAGCTATTGACGAAGAGAACCCTGAGGCTGAATGTTGTCGGCCCTATGCCCCGAGGCAGTGAGGGGATCACGAGTTGCAGCCTCCTAGTGATGAAGGCGCTGGCATGATGACATAGCTCCATTGAGGGCCTCCTCAGCAGACCTCTTGTTGTTCTCCACAATATCACACCTATGGGAAAGCAGAAATCGCACTAATGACACGAAAGGTTTGAGACAAAGCGGGTTGTTTTTTGATCCACAATCCGTGGCCCGTATATATAGCCCGGTAAGGTGAGAAGATAGATTTTGTCGGGGCTATGGAATTAAAGTCAGATATGGAAATGGATCGACACTCCAAAAATTCAGGGGACGGATAGCGAAAGAGATAACAGATTCGGACTTATCGCTTCCCATAATCACAAAATATTGTGGGATGGATACGGAAAGTTTACATTGACCAGTGATCAACCCACCAAGGCTTCTTTGGATTGAAGGGAGTTTGGATCCCCACAAGGCCGAAGGTCATCGTGAATCGAGTCACATCGACCAGTTGATAAAATTATGCCAGGAGAAGGGGAAATGCCGCCTGCTTAAATAGATGCCCAGCTGATTTCTCGGTGACTGGAAAACTGTGGGAAAGAAGTCTGTGGCTTTCCCGATGGGTATTTAATGGAGCAAACAAGGGAAAGGTGTCCACACATTTTAGCCCTTGCAAACACTAGAACAACTCTACGAGCATGGAGAGAAGACTTAGGTGATATCACAAGAATTCTTCTAACCGCAGTAGCTGATCCTCTTGCTTGACAAGGCGCTAAGCTGAGCGACACAATCACCCTATGCACAAGAATTCTTCTAACCACTCAAGATCTTCATGAAAAAAGATAGACCATGGAGGGTCCGGCAGAATCACAGGCACACGAGGAAGCAGATAGAAGAGAAACATAGCTGAATTATTAAATTGCTCTCGCCAGAGTTGGATAGACATTTTATAGTCGGTCTAGAAAGATGGATCTAAGCGCCCATGAAGCAATGATGCTCTCGTAAAGGTTTTGAAGCATGGGCTCATAAGCTGACATAGACGATGACAAACAGTAGACCCCAAATCAAGATTTTCTACTCGTGACTGCAGGACCTATCGGGGGTACAGACGTGATAATTTTGAGATAAAATTGTGGAATAAAATTACTTTTATCCCAAAATTGGGGGAGGGGCATGTGTTTACACCAGAATTTGGAAGAAGGATTGAAGGAACTCGAAAGCTCCCAAGATCGTGTTATCAAGGAATCGATTGCATAAAGGTCAGTATCAGCTAATTCGAATGTAGCACTAGAATTCGCTCTCTTCAGATAGCGCCAGCAGATAACTATAATAGCTACAATCGGCACTAGGAAAAACATGTTGGACTCTACAAAAAGGGAAAGATTAGGGTCCAAGTTATCTTAAATTAGGAATGTTTTGTCTTAGGCCAAAAATTATAATGAGTCGTGCTTAAGTCGAATTCATACATAGGTTCTGGGTATAAATATTGGACCCTGGCTATTGTAAAGGACATAATAAATCAAATACAAGTTACTAACTTTTTCGGCTCCGGCCACCCTTAGGAGTAGGAGTAGAGTAGATCTCGGTGAGTTTTTCAGCGAGTAGGGCTGCATCGGTCCGGCCAACCTCTAGCTTGTCTGTAAGTACCTGTCATGGCTTATACTTCTGTTCGTACAGCTGCATCGATCCGGTCGACCTCCACTGCGACTCTGGTATAAGCTAGTTATCGATTCTTGTCTAGTTCAAGTACGGCTGCATCGATCCGGTTGCCCTCCACTGCTCGAACTAGATTAAGGTCAAGTTATCGGCTCTATCTAAGGGTGACGTTCCTTCTAGTAGATTTATTAAGTTACTAATCTTGCTGATGTTTTCATTGTTATTAGTTTACAACAACATCAATTTCACCTGGTCGAGATCGAATTAGATCAGCCTCATATCCTTTAGATCCGTTGTTCGTTTTCTTACAACACGATGTTATCCACCTTGAACGACGGTTTATGCTTCATCGGCTGTTTTTACTTCGATCTTGATCGGGCATAGTATGTGGTTGAGGCATGAATAATCTTGAAGAGGTTTGCTGGCTAGTTGAATCTAGGTTTATAGTTCACCATTATGGCTCTAACGATCCGGTCGATCCCCACTGATGGCACTATAGATTAGGGGATGCTAGTTAGTAGATCTGTTCCTGGTTAGGCGAGATCTTTGCTGTTTGCTATGCTTACATCGGCTAAATAGCTGATCGCCTGTGCGTTAACGCCTACGGTGTGTGTCCATGATTCTATTAAGCGTGAATAGATCTGTGTGATTTGAGGGCTTGATTCATCATCTTTTTCACAGCTGCATCGATCCGGTCGAACCGCACTGTTAGGGATAGCGGGTTGAGTCTAAGGAGTTCATGGGTTTGTTCGTGTGAAATAGTCGATTGTTCACACGCTGTAGTCCTTTTCACATGAATCGGCTATTTTAGCCGATTCATCTGAGCCTTCACGTATAGCACGTCTTTCGGAAAGCCTGTCGAAGTACGGATGTGTTTGCGGATTCTTCGGTTTTAGTTGTTACTATCATCATAGCTGCCATCGATCCGGTCGAACCTCACCGTTGGTGGTAACAGATTAGATTCAGAGCATTTGTAAATCCGTTCGTATTAGATAGTCAATTCGTTCATGTGCTATATCTTTTTCTGATTAGATTCATCGGCTCAATGGTTTACACTAGCAATATCTATGTAGCTGATGATCTTATTTACATATACTTGTACTGTACGTGTCAATATGAAATTAATCGCTACTCATAAGCTTTATAGTCTGTAACAACCGATTTCTGTGCGGATCGATTATTTAGTAGTCTTTCGCGTCTGGCTGCTCCCGAAGCGGCACACTTGGAACTGTCTGGGCACAGACCGGTATGTTCCCTCTTAAATTTCTGATAAACTTTCTCTCCTTGTCAATTGCAGGGTCAAATTGACTGGCACGTTTCGGGAGGAGTACGCAGGATCGATCATCCCTGCGTTGAAGCCAGGCGGATCTCCAGTTCCATCGAGCAGACCCTTCCGGCTTGCTCGTGTGCCCGGCACGAGATGAATTTTCATGCCGACACAACTCTATAATTGGGGCCTCCATCGTGCTAGAGATGGAAGAAGACCTTAAAATCATGGCACTTGAAAGAACGAAGATTATAGATATGGAAGCCAACCTGATAGAGAAGCCATTGAAAACCTAGAAACTCTATCATCCAACTGCACCACTCTGAAAGCTTTAGGGAAACCACCAATGACAGCTTGGAGAAGAAACTCAATCAAATGCACAGAGAGACGGAACTTGCATCGTCCCACCGAGAGAAAGAGGAACAAATCCTTAGCTGTGGAAGAGGGGTCACCATTGACAGAAGAGCCATACCGACGAAGGATCTCAGCCTCAACCACCCGGCCAGGCCGAGTGTTGAAAACAGGGGCAGCCATGGACGTCAGGCCCTAGCAAGATCGCCATGGACGGAGACCTCCATCGCCAATCGCCTTGTTCTTTGGTATCTTTCCCCTTCAGCTGGGTCACATCTACCGAAGATAACGCACGGTATACTATGATACTACTAGCTGTTAACTTCTTCCAGCTGTCCGAAGGTCTGATGCGCGTCTCTTTTTCTGCCTGATCATCCGATGCATGTAATCTTCTACACTTCTTCTGTCAGCAGCACTGGATGATCCACCATGTTTTCATTTTTCGCATCGGATCGTCCCCGCGTACACTACTACAGAGTCACACCATGGCCATGCCTCTAGACTCCAACAGTCTTCTCACCCAATCGTCCGGTCAATACTCTGGCAGGGAATAATTCCCCTGGGGCGCTTCTGTCTTCAAGCATTTGTAGTTCTTTCTTTCTTTTTTTCTGGCCAGACTATCCGGCCTGTAGAACTGCACAGTGCCTTAGCACTTGACACTGTCTGATGAACTGGCTCCTCAGCTAGCTGTCCGGCATGTTGATTTTCTTAGCCACCGGTGGACCATCCGTTGTGTGCATCTTCTGACTACGAAATCCTTTTTACTCCACTTTCATCGCCGGTCTTTGTGTCATTTCTTTTGTTTTTTGCATCCCTCACACGTCATAAATGCTAGTTCTAAGCTTATCTTATCTCAATCATCAAAATTAAAGGATACGATCGTGGGCATGATCCTTATAGGTTTTTGCGTACGACTTCGATTGTGATGGTCTGTTGTATGGTTTTGCCAAGGTTGCGTGGGTGGTTGTCATGTTGTCGAGTGTTTGGACAGTTTCTTATTAGTTTACTCCTTTTGTTGTTAATACATATAGACCGACATTTTAACATTTTGTCTTGTCATAGAAAAAAGACATAAGTGGATTTGGCACATGGATAAAACTCACGGTACTAGCATATGTTCTTCATAAAGAACTTACGAAATTGTTCACATACCACATACCAGTCTTTCATCATGATCACTCATTTATGAACCGTGAGCAACTAGCGATCCCATTATTATTGATTGAATCGATCCGTGCAGGAATATATACATGGATTGGGTAGACTGGTAGAGCAGCACACGTTTGGGCCAGCTCTTTCAGATATATATGCAGATGCTCTCTGATCTACTACTACGCTGTTGGCAGGTTCGCTAAGTTATACTACTGTACTTGTTAGCGACTGATCAGCAATATATATATGTGCATGTATTACTATGGCTTTCTGTGGAGAGAAGACTATAAATATATATTACGTATAAAAGCGTAGACCCAGCGGCGGGATCAAGGATAACATCTGACAGATAATTCCAGATGTATTTCTTTTCTGCTGCCTGCTTTAATTAGTAGGACTTAGCTACACGAAGCAGTTATTCTTCTACTGTTGTGCGGCTTGTCATATATAGGTTGTAGATCTCGTCTAGAGCTATATTTTTAAGCATGTATTATTTTTAAAAATAAGTTAAAAAGGGTTAAAAATAAAAAAAATATAAACAAAGCTAATCAGTGGTCTCAAAGGAGAAAAATTATGCAAGCATCTAGGCAGCATATTGTTGAAGTTAGGCTGCCAAACTGTGAGAATTTATATATAATCATAGTGTTTGTACGATCATCTACATAATACTCCATTCGGATGCTTGCTCTAGGAACGTGAACACTTACTAATTATGTTAAGTCATGCTTATCTATATTTAGCGTACACATGTTCCTTGGTCACATAAGCAAAATTATTATATAGACTGCTAGAGCTGAAGACAGTTTTTCGTCCTCTCTAACACCATTTTACACGGTACTTACGCTTTAGAATTAACACTGTATATCTAAGATGATATACCCCAACGTGCATGGCAATGGCAACTAGCTTGCGACGACTTTGGTGGCAGCTAGCACTGGCCCTCGACCTCCAAGCTCCTGGGAGTCATCTGGAAGAAGTGGTCCCAGGCGTAACGGAAGCTCACGGTGCCCATGCTCTGGATGGGCTGGCCGGCGTTCACCAGGTAGACACCGCCGTCGACGGCTTGGAACAGGGTCTGGTCGACCTCCACCGTCGTCGCGAAGCCACCAGCGTCGATGCGCACGTTCCTGACGCTGCATGGGCACAGGTTTTTCACCTGGACCTCGAACACCGTGTCGCTGCCGGCCGCCCTCGCGCCCGTGTTCATGGTCTGCACCTGGATGCTGGACGTGCCGCATGACTTGCCGTTGGTTGCTGTTGCTGAGTACGTAATTAGTTAACAAATGCTGGAATCTTTCTGGAATATGACCAATGATTAGCATAACAGTACTCTGTGGGTACCAAGGAATAATGTGTACAGATGATGCATATAATATACTACGGCATCTATCAAAACTTTCTCTATGCAAACATGTATACCCGCTAGTGAAAAGTTTGCACAATCAGCTGGAGGATTTGCAAGGCTGGCTTACCCCGAAGAGAAACGGCAAAGAACAAGAATAGGACAGTCAGGAGCTTGACGGCAGCAGTGGTCATGTTTCTTCTTCTTCTTCTTGCTTTCGGGCACAAGATCGACTTGTAGCTACGCAGCCTGCTGATGTATATGTTAGCAGCTGGAGACCAGGTAGCTAGCTTGTTTTGTGACAAAGTTGTTGCGCAGCATTGTTGTATTTATAGAGACACAGACAGGGCCGAGGCTCCCTGCAAGGGATTGGTACGAATCTATGCTGCAGCATCTGGTGATCGCTTTCACTGTGTCCCCATAGACTCAACTATCCTAGACGCGAAGACGAAGACCTGTGGAGTTCCTCACATATAAAATGACTCCGTCCTCGGCCAGTTCACCTTCATGCCTTCGGAGCTAAGTACGTCCATTTGTATATGCAGTTGCAGTTATCCAAATGAACCAAGGAAAGATGAATTTAAAAATGCATCTAATAAATCCCTTTACTTTTAGTTGTCGTCCTTTCCAAAGGAAAAATGGGACTCATCCGAGATGGAATCACTACCGGAAAGCCAAAATTCCTTAATGGTTCTAGTTTTTTTTACGGTTATTGTGTAAACCGTCAGGATAAATATATTTTTTTGACTGGTTCCCAAAACACACACAAGCAAAATCCGTAACGGGAAAAATCTTATTAATCAGTGAATTTAAGAAACTGATAGGATAATTAATTGCCCTAATGGGTTTTCAATAACTCCCAAAAAATAAATATTATCATGGCGGCTTTTGTATTTTCTCTGACGGTTATTAAAATTACACAGGAAAATTATTTACGAGGCGCGAAAGCATTTGATGATTGGAAAAAAAAGCCTGCAAGAACTTTCCTTATGCCTCTCCAAAGATGGACAGGCGGGCTTTCGGCCCACCAGAAATTTCCCTTCCTGCTTGTATCTGAGCCTAAGAGGCGCATTCATCAGGTAGGAAAAAAAAGAAAAAAAAATAAGGCAAACCCTATCCCTGGCCGCACCCACACGGTCCCTCCCCAGGCGCCGCAATCTTCCGAGTTGCGACCGGGTCATGGCTCCTTCTCCCCATGCCGCGCATGTGTGCACTCCCCCACGCCGACCGGTCCTCCGCGCCCTCCCCACGCCGCCCCTTCGCACCCTCGCCCATGCCGCGCCGCCCCATCCGCTCGCACGTCGCCCCTCCGCGCCATCCCCCATGCCGCACCTCCTAGTCCGCCCCCACGCCACCCCTCCGTGACTCCATGCCGCCACGGCTCTCGTGCGGCTCCTCCACCCCATGCCGACAGCAGGTCGCCGCCACGGTCACAGACAGGAAGCCGCGGCTCCCCCGGACACCACTCGGGTCCTCCTCAGTCTCCAACGAGAAACACACTTCTGCTGCCCCTACTTGACGCCTACGAGCAGCGGATGTCCATCGGAGGCAGTGACACCAAGATCCACGTCGGAGGTGAAGGGAGGTCTGTCGGAGGCAGCGACACCAGATCTGGAGAAAGCCGTGACTATGGATCCACGGTGGAGGTGAAGGGCCCGTGAGGAGCTTCCTGGTTCTAGAATGAAGGTTAACCTATGTTCTTTTCTCCTTGTGATGTTGTCTGCATATATTATACTTGTGGCGTTTGGCTGTGCTTCAGTTTAGTGAGAACTTCAGTTAAACAACGTTAAAGAAGGTTAATCTAGTTCGATTTAGGGAGAATAGCTCTCCCCTCACTAATAAGAAGATGTAAGAAGGCTCCTGTAACACCTCTGGTGTTAAGAGCTCGTTTAGTACCGAGATTTAGGCCTAAGAAAATTTTTCGAAATGAGTTTCTCAGATTTTTGATGAAAAACATATTTGAGGCGATAAGTGAATCCGGTGTGACTCAGTTTTGTGGACTCAAATCAACGCCAAGTTAAAATGCGCAGTGCGTAAAGATATTTAGGAATGTCCGACAACGATTCTAGCAAGTAAATGGCGAATGGCTTGCTCAGTTGGATTGAGCATGAAAAGCAATTTTCGTAAACAAAATAAAAAATAACTTGTAATTGTACTTAAATAAAATTTTGAAGTGCACGTTTAATAAATGAAAATGCAACTCTTGCTGTAAAATAATAACATTGCTAGCTAGCGGTTCTAATAGCTTGAAAATGGAACTTGAAAGCAAATTCAACTCAAGGCAAAATATTCAAGTTTGAAAATAGTGTGACAATGTTAAACTGACATTTAATTTTGATTAAGATCCTCAAACATTAGCTTCATGCTTTGGCACTGTTGATTGCACCATGGCGAATGCTTTGGAATCGTGTAATGGTTGGTTTGGTTAGTGTTGATCTTAGGCACTAATTAAAATGTCTTAGTTAGCCAAGTTGCGTTCAGTCGTAGTGGGACCTTTTCTGGCCGCGGTCACCGCACCTGGACCCGCAACCTCGCGAGTGTGGCCGTGTGTAACGCATGCGCGCGCGTGGGTCTGCCTGGCCTGGCAGTGCTGGCTGCTTGCTCATTGCGTCACTTCCGCTCTACCGCTGTGTCACGCGCAGAGCCGAGCCATGGCGCCTGTCCTGCCATGCAATCCACCTACCGTGCTCTGCCCGCGTCACCTCCTGCCGCCAGCACGTGGTTCTGCCCCTGCCCACGCCGTGTTCTCTCACCTTCCTGTGCGTGTGTAGGCACGCCGCTGCCGGCCGTGCTGCCCTGCCCCACGTCACGACTATGAAATTGGTTGCGAGTTCGCACAAGTTCCTCGCTTTTCCTCTTGCTCCCGTCGGTCTTCCTCTGCTTGCCTCACGCCGACGTCGCTGTGCCATGCCAACCACCCGCCGAGGGCTGTGACCGCCGACGCCACTGCCCGGCCACCGCACACGTTGGCACGCCTGAGCCACGCGTAGCTCTTCGTTCCCTCTTCCACGTCAGTGCTGCAGCCCTGCCGTGCTGGGCCACGGCAGCCACCGCCTGCTTGTCACCGGTTTCCCCCTCTCGCATGCGCGCGCGAGCTCCTCGGCCCCGCGCGGGTTCGGCAGCCGCAGCGTTGTCCTATGCGAGCCCAAGCTCGGCCACCGCCGCACTAGTTCACCGCCCCACTGTTGTCCGCCTCCACGGCACCGCCTAGTCGGGGGGGGGGGGGGGCGCCAGGTCCACCCGGTGCTGAAGGCGCCTGCCCTCGCCAGCTGCCACGTCGTAGCCTCACCACCGTGTCGTCACCGCCGCACGATGCTGCCACCACCGAGCCCGCGTTGCCGCGCCGCTCCGTCTCTGTGTTGCGCCGCTGCCACCTGCCGTGTCCGCCTTCTGTCGCCAGCTATCGTGGCCGGGTCGCCACGGGCTACTGCAGGCCGGGCTAGGGTTAGGCGTGGGTGCGGCCAGACGCCGCCTTGCCGCCTGGCCGTGCAGCTCGCCCTCACCGCCGGCTGGTTGCCCGATGGTCGGAATCGGCAGCCGGTTCCTTCCCCTCCTCTACTCTGTATCAAAGGGAGAGGTAGATGGGTGAGAATAGAGGATCTTTCAGGGTTTTCAACGCGAAAGCAGCGACTCATATCAACATTAGCATACTAATTAGATAGAAGCGTGGGGACATTTGTGCAAAAGTGTCGTCGCTGCGCTGCGCGTGGGCCGCAGGCCACACGTCCTGCCTGGGCCGTTTGCGTCGTGATGGGCCATCACTCGCCGTGTCATGGGCCATGGCCTGTGGCCGCGCGCGCGCCCTGCCCCGCCTGGGCCGCGCGTCTGCGTGGGCCGCTAGCTTCCACTGGGCCACGCGCGCACTTGTCCCCGTCTAGGCCGCCGCGTGCCCGTTCGCCTGGGCTGCCGTGGCCGCTGGTCCAGGCCGTGCTGGGCTACGGGGCCAGTTTAGTTACCGCCGGCCCTTTTCGTTATCTAAATGATTTTCTAATATAGGTTTCTACTTTAACTTGTAAAATCAATATAAAATAGTAGAGGAATCCAAAAATTGTGAAACTAATTTTCTTAAGTTCCTAAAATCACGATCTATTTGCTAGTATAATTTGTTCACCTAGTTTTAAGATGTTTCTAGGGTTGCTCTAATTGATTTAGAATGCTTAATATTAGGAAAATGTAAACTTGTAGGGATTTTTGTGGTAAAATGGTGATAGTGTTGACTATGAGAATTTTACAGTAAATTATTCATATTATTCGATGGTCACTGTAATTTTTGTGGCTCCTGAATAATTAGTTTGCTAGATAGAAAATAATGCCCTATTTTGAAACAACTTGGGTTTGTATAACTAAAATAATTGTTGGAAAATAACGTCTTATTCGACAACATGAATACGTAGCCTAAGTAAGGTCATCGTTATAACTAGCTCATTAGCTTGAGTGGCATAAATCGTATTTCTATGAGTCACGATTTCAGTCGATTAATTACGTCTTTGCATTGCATCGCAATGCATATCATAATAGGGACGTCGATGGATCGCGGAGTCATCGGGAGTTGCTGGAGAAATGGTGCTTTTGTAGATTGTGTCACCATGATGGAAAGCTAACTTTTGATTAAATCTTACCCAGGCAAGCCCCGGTGCATAACCCCTATTTTTCTGCACTTTAAATTATATTTGTGCATTAAGTTTTAAGGAGTTGAATGAAACCCACTTGCATATATCTATCTTTATCCTATGAGTCTTACTAGTATGATAGGATCGTGTAGATTGCTATGCTACAGGACTCTGGTAGAAGTCGAGTGATTGCCTGTCACTCACGAGATATAGGAAATATATTACTATATTATTATCACTTGGAAAAATATAAATGGTGGAAAGGAAAAATGGTGACTGGGTAGGGATATGGTTTTGGTTTTTGTGGGTGTAAGAGGTTATGTCCTGCGGCCAACGGGACATGGCTTGGTTACACTGTTTTTCTCTGTTTGTGTCGGTTAAGGACCAGCCGTTGCATAAGTCACGAGGCAAGTCATAGATTTATTATCCCGAGCACATACTTGGGTATGGGCGCAGGGAAGACTTGTTGCTGTCCTGTCGTGGGTTCCGCCTCTTTTTGGACCGACTGATTGAAGGCGGGAATGGTGGAGGTCCTTGCACCGCACTAAGTCCACGACTTAGGAGCGGGGGCTTGAAGTCTCAGTTTGGACGAGGACCTAGACCCCATGACAGGAGGGGGATGGGTTGGTCCTGCTTGTGCATGGGGCAAAAGCGGGGCGTGTGTTTTTGGGGTACCCAACTGGGGGCATTGATTCGCGAATCGTCGGGCGATCCGGTACGGCTTGTTTTGGGTCTAGCACCATAGTAAGAACTGAAAGATGAAAGAATGGTTGGTTAATGAACTAATGCAGCTGTTAATAAAAATCAAATATAACGACGCATGCTTAGTAATGCTTCCTGCATATGCAATAAACTCACTAGCCAGATAGCCTTGCATATCCTTGGAGTTGTTTCTTTCCTCCTGTTGGGTAAGTCTTGCTGAGTATAATTGAGTACTCAGGGTTTTATTCCCCCTATTGCAGGTGATAGGTGGAGGCTAGAGTTGACCTTTGTATGTGGATTCCTCTTGGTGGGCTCAGAGAGGATTTCCTTTACGCTGTGATCATAGTCTTATTTATAACTCGCACTAGATGTTGTTATTATAAATGAAAGTTTTATAATCTATTGTCATAGTTTATATGTCAATGCTTCATCATGTCATGAATAGATATTTATTTCCGTTGTAACTCTGTTCACATGTTTATATTCCGCTATTAAATTAAATTGTTCATAACTCTGATAATAGGTTCATGTTCCGCTATTATAAATAATGAATGTTATACTTTGATGTTACATGTAAAGTGATCTAAGAAATGGTTTATAATGATGTAAGCTTTATTCTCTGATTTGTGATCCTGATGGAAAAATGTGGATTTTCGGGTTCTCCCTAGGGGTTTGCCCGACAGAACTACGTAATTTGGTGTTCTCCCTTGAGTACTTAGTGTCTAATAGAAGACAAGTACTCCTAGGAGGCATTAGATTAGGCGGTTCTGCCACAGCTCCTCCTGAAGCGATGTCAAGGAATTGTGTAGATTTCTTACTAAGACCCAGTATAGGTTCAGGTATAACAAGATCAGGGCCAGATGAATAAAGATCCATCAAACAGGCCCATGCTTGAAATTTAGGACCTCTCTTCAAAGACGAACTACTCGGGCGATGGGAAAGAATGTTAAGCAAACCTTGGCTTGAAGAACTTCCCACTCTCAATGTGCACTCTCTACGGTTTGAGTATACCACAATTTGGCTGATCTCGTCAAAGAGAACGAAAATAGCTTCCACTTAAGGGTTTTTGGTGACATGCCCGAAGTGTGAAGGCATGAACACACTTGCTCGAACTCTCATAGATGAGCATATGGATTTTCATCTTTTTCCCCAGAAAAAGATAGCTCCTGAACTTTAGTTATGAGACAAGGGAGAATTTCATAACTATGGGTGAGGATAGGTTTTGATGATGGAGGTGGCTCCAAACTAGCACCCTTTGGAGTAGTGAATTGAAAAATAGGAATGTGATTCACGGTATGAAACATAAAGGATAAAAGATACTTGGATGACTCAGTTCTAAACTAGAATAGCTACTGTTCCCTGACAATGGTGCCAGAAAGCTTGTTGGCACTAGATATGGCAAATAGATAAATCTACAAGCGCACAGATGTTAATGTAGCTTTCACCCAAGAGTATTCCAAGGTATCGAATTTCCACGGGGAACACAAAGCGGACTAGTTAAGAACTAAGAGTGTCCAAGGGTAAAAGTAATAGATAGAGAGGACATCTATGGTTTCTATGAACTAAGACAAGACTTAAGAAGACTGTATCACAGTTGTTTACTTTGGGGCACAACCCACCTAGCAACCTAGGAGAGATAACTAGACAAGGTCTACCATGAGCCCTATGATTTAATAACTAGACCTATCGTGGTGGAATACTGAGGATGTACATGGCTATCATCACCTGTCACCTACCACAATCTATCTGGAGGCCTAGCCACAAACACAGGTAAGTTATAGCCTAAACACCACTCTTAATCTATAAATTCACTACTCTAATCCTAGCTAATAGATCAGAGCACCCAAACCAAGTGGTGAAACAAGTAAACATAATAATATAAATAATACTTAAGTAATGCAAAAGAGCAGAGTTACCACAGAGAAGATACCGGACTTCACTCGAGCAAAAGCTTCATCCACCGAAGCACAAGTGGGGAATATGCCGACAACCTCGGCTCCTCCCCAAGCTTCTCCTCACTCTCTCCCTATCTTCTACTTCTAAGTAGTAGAGCTACAGAGCTACAGAGCTTTGTCTAGCTACTACTCACACATAGAGTGATGGAATGAGATGGTGCGTCTCTCCGCCGAGCACCACTGCCCCTTTTATAGTGTATAGAGGCAGTGGGAGTACTTATAGGCAGCGTAGAAGGTTGGTGGAGCAAACTTGGGCACCAGGTGCCATGGTAGGGGCGTTGACCGGCGTTGGATATCATCGCCTCTTGATCGTAGGGCCTTGGTTGGCTCCCAAAGGTGGTAGTGAAGCCAGCGCATGTTTAAATTTGGCAGGTAAGGTGGTTCGAAGGTCGATTAGAGGGCTCCAAGTCTAGGATAGTAGACCCATGGATCCATGACCACTCCATCCTGTCCTTTGGTTCAAACCGACATTGGATCAACGCATCGGAAGGCTTGTGGAGTAGCTCCCACAGATTGGTGACATGGCCAGGCCACCTGGTACCCCAAGCAACGCCCTTGTGGGGTCGGTCAGCATGGACAAGTGGGCCCAAGTCCCCCTGCCACGTCCAATTGCTCCCTATGTTCATATTTGTCACCATTTTGGGCCATTTTTGCTATAATTTCCTGCATACAAATAATTCTACCACTTAGCCAAAATAGGGAGCAATTGTCACCATAGTGGAACTATAGTGGAACTAGGTGAATTATAGCCAAAATGGAACACATGTGATGATGTTTTACCTCACTTTATCATGCTTTTGGGTGGAATGTTGATGGTCAAAATAGGTGTTAGTGACCGTCAACAGTGGCACTCAATAACCACTTAGCCAAAGATTTCCCCTCTTTATAGTACGGCTATCGATCCTAAATGTGATCACACTCTCTATAGTGTCTTGATCACCAAAACAAAAACCTATTTGATCCCTTTGCCTTGATCAACACTTGGTTTTTGTTTTTCTCTTTCTTCTTTTCCAAGTTGGAGATTGATCACCATCATCACATGTCCATCTCCATCTCTATGGACTTCATCACTTGCTCCACCACTTGGATTGGACCATCCTATCTAGTCACACATTTAGATGCAAGGATTAGTCCATGTAGGTTTCATCAATTATCCAAAACCAAACTAGGGCTTTCAATCTCCCCCTTTTTGGTAATTGATGGAAACCTTTTCACAAAGATATTCAATGAAATCTTTTTGGATTCATATTGCTTGCCCAAGTATTTTACCATGTGTAAAGGATTTGGACAAGTTTCATAAACCCAAATTGATAGAATTAGCTCCCCATACATATGTGCTATGAGTTTGGATTTGAAAGCTAGCACATATGCATGGATTAGGAAGATTGGGAGAGTAATGACTACCAACTGATGCTAAGGTGTAAAGAATGGACCTTTGAAGCGTGATACCAATTGGAGTTGCCATTTGAACACCATGCTTAGCACCATGGTTTGCTAGATATCACTTTAAAACTAAAAACACTAGATACCTCATGAGATCAACATTATAAGCAAGGCTCTAGTACCGCTTGTAAAACCAATTCAAGTGTCTAGCGATCCTATGCATGCTAGTTTTCATTTCATCAATCATTTTCTACCATCTAGCATACACCACATAAGCATGGATATAGAATTTAAAACTTATGCCATGCAAGAAAACATGTGTAATGCACATACAAATGCAACATACAAGTTTATGAGCTTTCTCTCCCTACTTGTGTGCTTCAAATTTTAATTGATCCCCTTCCTTTGTCAATCCCCTATCTATCTTTGTAATTCATCTCCCCTTTTATTATCTTTGGGAATTTCTCTCCCCCTTTGTCATTAATTAACACGAAAGGTGAGCTCAAATTTTAGATAGGTTGGTGTGAAACCATGTGAAGTGAGGATCATTTTCCCATGTTTGGTTCAATCTAGATTACTTGCAAAAGATATTTAACTCGGTTTGGTCTAATGGCAAGCTTCTCCACGCCTCATTTCAAGGGTTAACTTGACAATTGTGGGGGGTACGACCCCGGATACCCAAGGCAGACCACATGGGCTATGCCTCCAGGGGCGGCCTAGCCCACGAGAAGGAGCCTTACGGGGCACGATTCTACTCGGCGCCTCCCGCAAGGCATGGGGAGGATATCCTGAAGATGTTACGAGATCTGTTAGGATACGTACGATCCCATAATTCTTGTAATCTGTTATTACTTTCCGGTTATCTCTCAGATCTAACCGACTTGTAACCCTACCCTCCGGACTATATAAGACGGGCAGGGACCCCCTACAAAATCACGACAAATCATACGATAGCTAATACAAACCAGCAGACCACAGGAGTAAGGTATTATGTCATACTGACGGCCTGAACCTGTATAACTCGTGTGTCTTTGTTGCCTTCTTGTTCTTGATTACACGCTCCTCTGCCGATCAATCTACCTTCGTGGGATACCCCTCGGAGGACTGTCGACGATATTCTGTCGACAGTTGGCGCGCCAGGTAGGGGTGTGTGTGCTGTTTCCTTGTCAAACAAGATGGCTTTTTCCGCAGGCTCTTCATCCCTCCCGTAGCCCGGCCAGATCTTCACGGTCGGATCCATCACGTGGGTCATCAATGCCGATGGAGTTGGAGAGCTTCTCGAGCCGGTGCAGATCCATTCTGCGCCGACCAACCTCACACCTATGACTGCAGATCCAATATCGGAACCACTTCTGGGGTCGTCTTCATCAGCTACTCACCGCTCGCTTCCTCGCTACCGGAGGAGGCATGTCAACAATGACGATCTAATCGAGTCTATCGATCGGGAAGGCTTGAAACTCGCCGATTGCCTCTCCATTATTGAGTCGGCTCTAGACACCCTCACCTTCTGATCCCGATCTGTCGGTGCTCAGTGCTTGGCAAGATTTAGGGCTCGCCGCCCTGCCCTTCGGGCTCGCTAATGCCGCCGCTACATATCAGAACGCCCTGAGGGGCAAATTCACCGACCAGCTCCCACCGACCGTCAACATGCTGCACGCCAGCCGGGGTCCTGGAACGTCCCTCCAGACTATCCTGGAGGAAAATTCGGACTCCGAGACCTTCCCCGAGCAACCCCCTCTCTTGCCTTTCTAGGGTGGCGCAATCTTCAATGTCAGCATCGACAGCCCCCCTCGGAACGGTGAAACAGATGAGGAACGCACCGCCCGTGAAAACTAGAATGTCAACCGCGTGCAACACCGTGATAACGAGCGCGCCCTTGTGATGGCCGAGGCTGCTCATGATAACCAGCTCGACTCGCAAGGAAGGCCCCTCCATCGCAACCTCGACAAAGAATTCCTCTGTGTTGACGGCCACGACGTCTTCAAGACTCCGAGCGCCAATCTGGTGGTGGCCGCCAATGAGCTTGCACACGTCCCATAGACGCCCGAGCTCACCAAGGTTGCCGCTATGCTTAAAGCGGCACACTGTCAAGTTAATGAGATCCGAGAGGTTCAGAGACCTTCATGCTCCACAAGCGCGATTCGCCGATCAGCCACTCCTAGATCCAATCGCCGCCCCAGTCAAAGCCGGTTCGCCAACTAGTCACTACCTCCCTAGGGGGGAGTTGGAGGCCACCACGCCGAGCATCATCGCCAGCACGACCAAGAGGTCGAATAGGACACCCGAGTGCACCTCAGTAACCTTCGGGATGCACGACGACGTATCGATCAACGTCACTTCAGGTGCCATGAAGATGAAGTACGACGCCGCTAGGAGTACGAGCGAGAGTATGGTAATCCAGACTCAGCTCTGGAGCCGATCGTCGCCGGCAATACTGCTGATATCGGCGCCGACAACCCGGAAGGGCCCCCAGCGTTCACTAGGGCGCTCCGAACACTCCAGTGGCCCCGTGGTTTTAAAATCACCGGGGTCGAGCCCTATGAAGGATGGATGAACCCAACACAGTGGCTGTAGGCTTATGCCACCTCCGTCCGCACCGTTGGAGGAGACACCAATGTCATGGCGAATTATCTCCCCATCATGCTCACACCAGCCGCCATGAGCTGGTTCACAAGCCTTGCCCCGGACTCCATCGGATCTTGGGAAGAGCTAAAGAAAGTCTTCACCGACAACTACATGGCCACATGCAGGCGGCCGGGCACCAAACACGATCTCAACCGCATCACCCAAAAGCTGTCCGAACTACTCCGCAGGTACATCAGACGCTTCTCCGAGATGAGGAATTCTATTCCCAACATCACAGAAGCCGAAGTCATCACCGCCTTTGTCCGAGGACTTCATCACCGTGAACTCCGTTCTAAGTTCAACAGAAAGCCACCTACCGGCATCGGCGAGATGATCACAACCGCCAACCAGTACGCCGACGCCGAGGAAGTAGAGGTGTGTTTTAATGAAGATATGGGCACTAATCGCCCGCCTCGCTGCCACGATGACCGCATCGACGATCGGCAGCACAACGATCGCCGCTACGACGACCACAGTTTCCATCGGGACAGCGGACGTGATTGGCCAGATGGATTCAAACCTGGTCAGAATCGCCGCTGCTGACCAAACCATTTTGTTGCCAACGTCAATGAGCCGCGCGCCAAGCATAACTACGATGAGCAGTGCAAGAAGATCCTCGACGGCCCGTGCCCCCTACACAAGAACACCAAACACAAGATGAAAGATTGCCTTGGTTTGGCTATGGAGTTCTAGGACAAAAAGTACAACAACGACAATGGTGGGAACGGAGGACGCTGACCACCTGGGGATAATAATAATGCCTTCTAGGACCATGACAAGGTGGTCGCCACCATCTTCGGGGGTTTCACCTCCAACGAGAGCAGAAGGGAACGAAAGCTCGCCGCCCGATGAGTGCTCACCGTCGCTTCAGAGGAAACTATCGTCAACCCCAGCTATCGCCTGTGGTCCGAAGTCCCCATCACTTTCAGTAGGGCCAACCAGTGGGCGGACATACCCTACACAGGGCGTTTTCCCCTTGTCCTCGACGCGACTGTCCAGAAGGTGCTCTTTAGAAAAGTCCTTGTCGACGGTGGGAGCGCTTTGAATCTACTCTTCACCGGGGCCCTAAGGGAGCTCGGCCTCGCAACAACAGATCTCACGCCCTCAGACTCCTCCTTCTGGGGCGTGGTACCTAGCAGGGCATCCAGACCGCTTGGGGAAATTACCCTACCAGTATAGTTCAGCACGGCAACCAACTACCGAGTGGAGCATATCAACTTCTACGTCACCGACTTTGACACCACCTACCATGCCATACTGGGGCGTCCGACTCTGGCCAAGATCATGGCCATTCCGCACTACGCGTATTTGGTGTTGAAGATGCCTTCGCTCGCAGGAGTCCTGTCTCTGTGGGCCAACCTCTCCATCGCCTACGCCTGCGAGACAGAGAGTCTTGCCCTTGTCGAAGCCACCGACCTCTCCATCCAGATGGCTAGCATGGTCATTGAAGCCAAGATGGCGTCTACTGACGACATGGAGATCCTAGAGCCTCCTCATGCCTCCACCAAGTCCAAGGAAGTCAAGGAGATCAGCCTCGGCCTCGACGACCCTTCCAAGACGGTGAAAATTGGGGCTCACCTTGACCCCAAATAGGAAAGCGCGCTCGTCCCCTTCCTATGTGCCAACGCCGATGTGTTTGCTTGGAAACCTGCAGACATGCCGGGGGTACCGCGGGAGAAGATCGAGCACTCCTTGAATGTCTCGCCGACTGCTAAACCGATCAAGCAAAAACTTCGCCGATTCGCGCTGGACAAAAAGGAGGCCATTAGGGTAGAAATAAAATGGCTCTTAGCTGCCGGATTTATAAAAGAAGTGTATCATCCAGATTGGTTAGCTAATCCTGTTCTTGTTAAGAAAAAGAATAAAGAATGGAGAATGTGTGTTGATTATACTGATCTTAACAAACACTGCCCTAAAGACCCCTTCGGCCTGCCTCAGATTGACGAGGTTGTAGACTCCACCGCCAGCTGCGAGTTGCTCTCCTTTCTTGACTGTTACTCCGGCTATCATCAGATCTCCCTCAAGAAAGAAGACCAGGTCAAGCATCGTTCATCATGCCTTTCGGTGTATACTGCTACACCACTATGTCCTTTGGACTAAAGAACGCTGGAGCGACCTACCAAAGGGCTATCCAGATGTGCCTCGACCAATAGATCGGCCACAACATCGAAGCCTACATCGACGATGTGGTCGTCAAGACTAAAATCGCCGACAATCTTATCTCCAACCTTGAAGAAACTTTCTCCAACCAGAGCAAATACCGATGGAAGCTAAACCCTTCAAAGTGCATCTTTAGAGTTCCATCCGGTATCCTGCTGGGATACATCGTCAGCGCTCGGGGCATCGAACCAAACCCTGACAAGGTCTCTACCATCACCAACATGAAACGGCCGACATGTGTCAAGGATATACAGAAGCTTACAGGCTGCATGGCTGTGTTAAGCCATTTTATCTCACGCCTCGGTGAAAAAGGGCTACCTTTCTTCAAGCTCCTCAAGGCCTCTGAGCTTTTTTCTTGGTCAGAGGAGGCAGACACAGCTTTCGAGCAGCTCAAGTTGTTTTTAACAAAACCTCCAATCATGATAGCGCCACGACCAGATGAAACTCTATTGATCTACATCGCCGCCACTTCTCGCGTTGTCAGTATGACTATTGTCGTCGAATGTGAGGAAACTGGACACGCCTACAAAGTGCAACGTCCGGTCTATTTTATCAGCGCGGTACTTAATGAGCCCAAAACTCGTTATCCTCTGGTGCAAAAGCTGTTATATGTAATTTTGATTACCTCACGCAAGCTCCGACATTACTTCGAATACTACAAGATTGCCGTGGTCACCGAGTTCCCTCTGGGGGATATTCTCCGCAACAAAGAGGCCAATGGTCGTATCATCAAGTGGGCTGTTGAGCTCAGCACTTACTCCATTGACTTCAGAAGCAGACTGACCGTCAAGTCACAGGCGCTTGCTGATTTCATCGCTAAGTGGACCGAGATCCAAGAACCCATTGCTGCCACTTGCCCCGAGCACTGGGTGATGTACTTTGACGGCACCCTTAATGTCAACGGTGCTGGTGTGGGCATTCTGTTCATCACGCCGACCAAGGATAAACTCCGATATGTTCTTCACATACATTTTTCAGTCTCCGCATAGCTGTCGAGCTCAGCGTCAAACGCCTCATGGTGTATGGGGATTCCATGCTGGTTATCAACCATCTCAATAAAGATTGGTCCTGTTCTAGTGAGAAAATGGATGCATACTACGCCGAAATCAGGAAGCTCGAAGGGAAATTCTACGGTATCGAGTACCACCACGTGGTACGAGATCAAAACCAACCAGCCGACCAGCTCTCAAAGATAGGATCTTCTCACTCCGCGGTTCTGTCGGGGGTTTTCGTTCAAGACCTCCTGGCACCATCCATTAAAGAAGAGAAGGAAGTTGAAGAAGTACCCCCTGCTGAGCAGTTGGTACTTGCGGTACCTTCGCCGGTCACCGATTGGAGGGAGTAGTTCATCAAATACCTCACCAGTGATGAAGTACCCGCCGACAAGATCGAAACCGAACGTCTAATTTGCCAAAGTAAGCATTACATGCTGGTAGACGGTAACCTAATGAGGAAAAGTGCCAAGGAAGGGATACTGCAGAAGTGCATCATCCAAGATGACGGTGTGAAGCTACTTTCTGAAATTCACTCTGGTTCCTATGGCAATCATGCGGCTTCGAGAACACTGGTCGGCAAAGCTTTCCGAGCAGGTTTTTACTGGCCCACGACCATCTCCCATGCAGAAGATCTCGTTGAATGATGTGAGGGTTGTTAGTTTTTTGCCAAGCAAATACATGTATCGGCGCAAGAATTGCAGACCATTCCAGCTTCCTGGCCATTCGCATGCTGGGGACTGGATATGATCGGGCTGTTCAAGCCAGCGCCAGGAGGTTTCCGGTATGTGTACGTCGCCATTGATAAGTTATCCAAGTGGATTGAGTACAAACCACTCGTCTCAGCTACTACCAAGAAAGCAGTCGAGCTCTTTGAAGACATCATACACAGATTCGGTCTCCCGAACAGCATCATCACTGACCTTGGGACCACTTTTACCGACCATCATTTTTGGGACTTCTGCGAAGACCGGTGCATCTCCATTAAATATGTTTCCGTTGCTCATCCTAGAGCTAATGGCCAGGTCGAGCGGGCTAATGGTATGATCCTTGACGCCCTCAAAAAAAGACTCTATCAGAAAGAAGAAAAGCATCCGGGCAGATGGCTCAAAGAACTACCAGCTGTGGTCTGGGGACTGCGCACTCAAGCTAGTCGCAGTACTGGCGTATCTCTATATTTTATGGTCTACGGCTCAGAGGCCATACTGCCAGCAGATATTGCCTTCCGAGCGCCTAGAGTAGAAAGTTATGATGAAGAGCAAGCCTCAGCTGTTTGGGCAGAAGACGTTGATCGGCCTGAGGAAGAACATCTGATCACTTGCGTTCGCACAGCCAAATACCTCGAAGGTTTGCGGAGGTATTACAACCGCAACGTCAAAGGTCGTTCGTTCGCTATCGGCGACCTCGTCTTATGTAGGAAACAAAAAACCGAAGGGCTTCACAAGCTGTCTTCCCCCTGGGAGGGCCCTTATGTCGTCAAAGGTGTTACTCGACCAGGGTCTTATTGCTTATGTGACTTAGATGGAATCGATGTTCCTAACTCCTGGCACATAGAGCACCTTATACGTTTCTATCCCTGAAACAACACAGATATGTATTCTTTACTTTCTGATTAATAAAGTTCTGGTCTCCATAATTTTCCTCCATTATAAGTTTCACTTATGGTTATCGGGCTATACGCCACTCCATGACGATCTCCAATACGCTCGTCAAGCATGCCGAAATTGCCGAGCATGATTTCTCCAAAAATCGCCAAACACGTTAACTCCAAAAATCGCCGAACACGATTTCTCCAAATCGCCGAACATGATTTCTCCAAATCACCGAACACGATTTGTCCAAAAATCACCGAACACGTTAACTCCAAAAATTGCCGAACATGATTTCTCCAAATCACCGAACACGTTAACTCCAAAAATCGCCGAACACGATTTCTCCAAATCACCGAACACGATTTCTCCAAAAATCGCCGACTATGTTTTCTCCGGATCACATAAGTTTTTCTCCGAAAAGCGACGACGATTTTGCGCTCCAAATCTCGTAACATAGCTCGTCGATCGTCGAGCAGCACACGTTTTCTTTCCTGTTTTCTATGGAGAAGACCTAGTCTCCGATCCCTTCCTACACGTACCTGGGGCTCCGCGCTCTGCGTTATGGTTGGTCGGCTATGGTTCCTTGGTTATGCCTGTTCATCCTACACGTGTCAGGGTCTTTGCGCTCGACGTTATGGACTATGGGCTAGTCAAGGACTAGATTTTAGGCATGAACTAACTGCTCAGACGCCACTTTAACTACTATTTCTCGCCAAGTTACTCAAATTGGCCGCTGGGCAGCATGTGTTTTGCTCTGATCTTTATGGAGAACCCCAAGGCTCTAATACCCCCCTACATGTGCTATGGGCTCCGTGCTCTGCGTATTGGGCGGTAGGCTATGGTCCTTTGGTAACGCTTGTTTTTCCAACATGTGCATGGGCTCCGCGCTCTGTGTTATGGATTACGGGCTAGCTAAGGCATCGAGTTTAGTGAAAACTAACTGATTGGGCACTGATTATATTATGCATAATTGCATCGGGTTGTTAATACAACGATTCTTCATCGCCAAATAAAACAAGTGGTACAGGTGATAATATCCGAGCAGTTTGTTAAGCTTCGCCAACACCTTCTATTTCACCAAACAGGTCTATATCACCGACAAGCATTTTTGCTGCATCTTCAACATCATCCTCCAGCTGCTGGGTTTCCACGTCGCTCAGCCCGTCGGCGAACCCGCCCCCTATCAACTGGATATCGACGGTCGGATAGTGGGACCAAACCACCGCAAGGGCATGAGTAGCGGCGGTCATAACGACATCGCGGTTGAAGTTTTTGAAATTCTCCCACGCTGCCTTGCATCTCTGGATGATGGTATCTAACCCTTGCTGCCTGCCGTCAGGATGAGGCGCCGGTTCCATATCGATGCAGTCGAGTACTGGTTTTATCGCGGCGGTTACAGTGTTGAAGTTGTCTTTTTGGACCTTGGCTTCCTACACCAGCACATCGAACTGTGCCTTGGCTTTATGGCGGTAATCTACAAGCATTACAATGGTTCGTCATGCTCGAAAAGTACTACAACATTACTTCCAATCAGGGGGTATCTACCTTTCATTTCTTCAGCCAGTTTATTTGCTCGCTCCGACTCTTTTGCTTTATCTTGTCGGATTTGCTCGACGGTCTAGCGAAGCTGGCTGAGTTCTGCATCTTGCTCTGCAAGCAAAACAATTATCAAAAAAACGGATGGCCAACTATTGCAAAGTACATTATGTGATAAAGCATACCGGATTTCTGCTTGGATACATTCTTGAACTGTTTGCACTTCTGATCGAGCTGCTCGGATTTACTTTTGAGCTGTCCGGTCTTCTTGCCCAATCGCTCGGACATATTTTTTAGCTCCTCGGATACAATCGCCAGTTGCTCAGATTTCTTCTTTAGCTGCTCGGATGTAGCCATTAGTTGCTCGGACAGAACCCCATTCTAATTTTCAAGGTCCCGTGAGTTAGACTCCACAAGGTCCTGCTCGCGCTGGGCCCTCTTAATACTCTTTTCCAAAAGATTTAATGCCTCCCAGAGTTTCTTGTTTTCCTCGGTGAGGGGCTCCATCCTCTTCATTAGTTGGTGCCGTTGCTCGGCTGTTCGAGCTATCCCCTGCGGATGAACAATGCTAGTGATAAACTTTGGTCTCCAACAACATATATCAGTATTTCAGGTGCGGTACTCACCTCGATTTGAGTCATAACTCTAGCAACGGTGGATTTCAAGCTCTTTATCTCCCTGGTGGTGTTTTCTTCCTTGACAACTACTACCTCTTCCCCACGTTTTCGGAGAATCCGGACGGACTGGGGTTTAGGTGCGGCACGCTCAATCTCCACAACCTTGTCCTCCTCCGCCGTCACTCTAGGCACCACTGGGGGCTCTGTGGTCGGACAGCTGCTCCGACCACTCCTGCCGCCGCTGCGGGTGGTGCAAGTTGCTCCTCGGCCGTTGACGGAGTTGCATCCTTAGCCTCTGGCGCGTCAACAACAGCTGCAATCTCCGCTTCCAAAGTATAGACATTATCAGTCGTAGCCTCGGTCGCTGTCGCCGATGCGCCTGTCTTGTGCGCCAATGATTCACCATCGCCAGGACCGCTGGTAGCGGCGGCTGACCTGTCCTCTGTTTGTCGAGTATTCGGGGACTCCTGGACGGGAGCGGTCGGCATTGTCCCTATTGAGGGTCCGGGCCTCGGTGTTGCCCTGCGTAATGTCGGCCTGTCAGTACCCAAAAGATACAATATTATTACTCCAAGACAAAGATACTTACGGTTTGGTCTTCTAATTCAATTTCTTGAACCGGCGATGCCTGCCTGATCCCCCAGGCGTTGCTGCTCGGTCTGCCTAACAGGAGAGTTCCTGCTCTTCTACAGCAGGCTGCTGCTCTGCTTGGTGCCCTAGAGCATCCTCTGTGTGCTGCTCTGTGGTTATTCCCCCTTGTTGCTGGGGGACTCTGACCGTCTGCACCGCCGGGACTTCTGTCGTTGCCTGCGTATGACTCTCCCTTGCTTGCTGCTCGGGGACTTCAGCACCCTTCGATGGCTCCTTCGTGCTCGGCGGACGCGCTGTCTGGTTTTCATCGTCGTTAGACCACTCCAGCACTACGGTCCTTCACGGTCGAGCGGTTTGGTCATCACCAAGTGAGATGCCGCTCGATTTGTGTGCAGTGGAGCATGTGGTTTTTCTCCTTTTCTGGACCGGCTCATCTACCGCTGGTCTTTTCCCACGGATCTTCTCCGATACCGGGGATGGATTATCCAACGAGGAGCTTGGCTCGTCCTCTTTGGGCTAAAGCGGCCACCGGATGTCTACTCCTTTCGGCCAATCGACTCTCGGCACGCTTGAAAAGTATATTGCCCTATCCTACGAATGGATCTTTACATAAGTAAGTCAGTCCTTTGCTCGGCAATCGATGCCTGATCAATGCAAAGTGAAATGGTTACCTAAGGAGGCGGATTGGTGCAGTTGAAGGCTTTCGTCCCTTATGGCCAGCTGAATGAGACATTGGCAGTGAATAGGTCCATGGCCTGGTCTATTACTTCTTTCTTCGACAGCCGGTCTGTGCTTTCCCGGGTACCGTCGCTGTCACCTTTGTTGTCGAACGCCGGGTGGGCCCTCTCTTTGCAGGGCTGGATGCGGCGCACTATGAAGCTAGCTACAACCAGTTCACCCCTAAGCTCCACACCCTTAATCAAGTCAAGAAGCTCCATTACTTGCTCCATGTTAGCACTATTGGGTCTCTCCGACCAGCTACTATGGTTCACCGGGATGTGGTGGATGTCGCATCGAATTATTGGGTGGCTTTGTTTGATGTAAAACCATCTGGCGTTCCAACCTTTCAGGGAGGTGTTTAGCGGTACATTGATGTATTCGCTGGCCATCCCATCCCTGAGCTGTAGGTACACGCCACCGACCACCTTAGAACCGCTGCCCCCTTTCTTCTTCAGACAGAATAGGTGCCTGAAGAGGTTGAAGTGTGGAAGAACACCAAGAAACGCCTCGTAGAAATGGATAAAGATCGACACGTGCAGTATGGTGTTGGGGTGCAGGTTGCAGAGGCTAATCGCCCAAAACTCCATAAGATCTCTTAGAAAGGGGTGGATAGGAAACCCTAATCCTCGCCAGAAATAATCTTCAAATACTACAACCTCATCAGTATGAGGTGTTGGAAAGGGCTCACCACTAGCCAGCCGCCATTCGGCAGTGAGGTGGTCTGGGAGAACGCCCGCCAGCACCATTCTATTGAGATCTGCCGCCCCCGTCTTCGACGGCACCCACTCCTCGTCGCGGCTCGCTCCGGTGGCCGCCTTCCTCGGCTTTGCGGCTCCTTTTTTCAACGCCATTCTCTCCGGTTTGGTCCTAGATTGGAGGCGAGTGCTCGCATTGATGCGGAATGTGGAGCGCAAGGATTGCGAAGGAAGGAAATAGGGTAGAATGGCAGAGGTAGGCGGTGAGGTATGTGGTGGCGTGGTTATAAAGCACTTTCCCCACCTTTCCTTGCATCTGAGGGTTTTTGGGAAACCGTTCCCGCGATCAGCGCTACTTTGACTTCTCCAACGTGGTTTAATGGGCCGCAACTTGGGCTATCATGCAACAGCAGCCCATGTCGCTCATTTGTCGCCGCCATATAATCACCGATTTCTCCGCAATTTAATGAGGCTCAGTAACCGTTACTGTACAACCATTACTCTGATTTTTTCTCCATGGTTTGATTTATCTGATATCTTCACCTGAAACACGGGGACTGGATGTCTGCTCGGTTGGTTTTTGTTATTTCTTCGTTTCTGACCCTAGCACCACGTGACTACGTCACCTACTGTCAGGCTCGGGGACTAAGTGGGCACACTTCACCTTGCGGTGAATGTGTTTGTTTTTCATGTCGAGGCTACGCTCGGGGACTGGCTACCTGCTCGGCTGGTTTACTACTTTCTGACCCTAGCACCACGTGACTACGTCACCTACTGTCAGGCTCGGGGACTAAGTGGGCACACTTCACCTTGCGGTGAATGTGTTTGTTTTTTCTGAAAGACTCTGAGCCTCTAAAAGCTAAAAAAGGGTATCTTTTCCCTCGTGGTCGGACTCTAAGTGGGCACACTTCATTTTACCGCGCAGAAATTTTCAATTCTAGACTTGAGCTCCTTACACCCTTATGTCAAGCCGTGCTCAGAACACACTGCTCGGCAATGTTGCACGCTGCTCGGTAGCTGCTCACAACTGCTCGGCGATTCATTATGGTAGTCGGACCATGATTTGGACAGCCCAGTTTTGGTTCGCACCTGCTCGAAAAAGCTCAAGACGGCGTTGCACAACAGGTGCAAGGCACTCGGGGACTAGCTGTGGGGGGTACGACCCCGGATACCCACGATAGACCACATGGGCTACGCCTCTAGGGGCGGCCCAGCCCACGAGAAGGAGCCTTGCGGGGCACGATTCTGCTCGGCGCCTCCCGCAAGGCATGGGGAGGATATCCTAAAGATGTTACGAGATCTGTTAGGATACGTACGATCCCATGATTCTTGTAATCTGTTATTACTTTCTTGTTATCTCTCAGATCTAACCGACTTGTAACCCTGCCCCCGGACTATATAAGGCGGGCAGGGACCCCCTACAAAATCACGGCAAATCATACGATAGCTAATACAAACCAACAGACCACAGGAGTAAGGTATTACATCATACTGACGGCCTAAACCTGTATAACTCGTGTCTCTATTGCCTTCTTGTTCTTGATTACACGCTCCTCTGCCGATCAATCTACCTTCGTGGGATACCCCTCGGAGGACTGCCGATGATATTCTGTCGACAACAATGTTGAGTTAAACACTTATAGCTTATTTTTTGGATTAAACACTAGGTTCACAAGCCCACAAACATGTCATGCTATCACTAGATCATGACAAGCATAGAAGCAATAGTGGTACCATACAAGCATCAAATCCATTTGATTTTCATGAATGAGCCTAAGACAAGTGAGGAATGACTAGATGCACTAAACAAGTCCTTAGCAATGTATGAATGACATGTCAAACAATTTTACCTTACTTTGCTCCAAGGAGAGGCATGTCATATAATGGGGGTGCATCAACAGATATTTGAGAAGTCAAGTATGTTCAATTCATTCCTTAGCTTGCAAATCCTTTTCTCATCAAGTGGCTTGCTGAAAAAATCAACAAGTTGATCATCGGTGCCCACACTCTCAATGCAAATGTCCCCTTTTTGTTGATGATCCCTTATGAAATGATGGCGGACATCTATGTGCTTTGTTCTTGAATGTTGAACCGAGTTATTGGTGAGCTTCATGGCACTCTCATTGTCACATAGCAATGGCACTTGTTTGAATTTGATTCCAAAATCACTCAAAGTAGCCTTCATCCAAAGTAATTGATCACAACAACTACCGGCCAAAATATACTCTGCTTCGGCGGTTGAAAGTGCTACACTATTTTGCTTCTTTGATGACCAAGACACAAGTTTCTTTCCAATACTTGACATGTGCCCTATGTGCTCTTTCTCTCAACTTTGCATCCCGCATAATCCGAGTCCGAGTATCCAATCAACTCAAATCTAGCTCCTTTGGGATATCACAATCCAACATTTTTGTGTATGCTTTAAGTACCTTAATATTCTCTTTGTTGTCTTCAAGTGACTTTCTCTTGGTGAGGCTTGAAATCTTGCACACATACATACACTAAACATCACATCCGGCCTTGATGTGGTCACATAGAGTAGGCTTCCAATCATACATCGATACATCTTTTGATCCACCATATTGCCACTAGCATCACTACCCAAGTTTCCATTTGTCCCCATTGGTGTACTAATTGCCTTTGCATCATCCATTCCAATCTTCTTGAGCATGTCTTTGATGTACTTGCCTTGACTCACAAATATGCCATTCTTAATTTGCTTGATTTGAAGACCAAGGAAGTAACTGTCCAATCATGGACATCTCAAACTCATTGGCATCCTCTTTCCAAACTCCTCACAAAAATCTTGATTGGTTGATCCAAATATGATATCATCCACATATATTTGCAACACAAACAAGTGATTGCCTATCTTCTTGGTGAACAGAGTGGTGTCAACCTTGCCCATTTTGAATCCCTTAGAGAGTAGAAAATCCCTCAACCTCTCAAACCATGCTCTTGGTGCTTGCTTCAATCCATACAATGCCTTCTTCAACTTATAGACATGGTTTGACTTCTTATTCTCATCTTCAAAGCCGGGTGGTTGTTCAACATACACAAGCTCATTTATGTACCCATTGAGAAATGCACTTTTCACATCCATTTGGTACAACTTGATGTTGTGGGCACAAGCATAGGCTAACAAGATCCCAATTACTTCTAATCTTGCAACTAGGGCATACGTTTCACTAAAGTTAAGACCTTCAACTTGTGTATATCCTTGTGCTACTAATCTTGCTTTGTTCCTTACTACTATCCCATCTTGATCTTGCTTGTTCCGAAAGACCCATTTGGTTCTAATCACATTATGATCCTTATGCCTCTCAACTAACTCCCATACTTGATTTCTTGTGAAATTATTTAGCTCTTCATGCATAGCATTGACCAAATCAACATCCTTCAAAGCTTCATCTATCTTGTTTGGATTAATGGATGACACAAATGAGAAATGTTCACAAAATGATGCCAATCTTGATCTTGTTTGCACACCTCCTGAGATATCACTAATTATGAAGTCTAATGGATGATCTCTTACAACATTGGTTGGTTGAAGCACTTGAACTTGATTGCTTGCACTTGGTTCATCATGTGGTTGAGATGATGAACTAGCCACTTGTTCTTGATCTTGGTCTTTGTCATCACTTGCACTTGCTTGACTTTGATCATGAGAACCACTAGCTTGCATATTTGAGTTAGAGAGCACTTGATTCTTGTCATGTTCAACATCAATCACCTCTCTAGGCCTTATATCACCAATGTATGTTCTTCATTGCATTGACCAATTGAGTACCTCTCACATCATCAAGATTCTCATCTTCATCTTATGAACCCTTGGTTTCATCAAATTCAACATTATGAACCTCCTCAAGAGTACCACTTGCCAAATTCCAAAGTCTATAGTCCTTGCTAGTAGTGGAGTAACCAAGTATTGACACAAAAATGTGGCGATGTAATCAACACACAGTAAGTTGGAAGATCTGAGTGGAACAAGACCAGAGATCTACTTGGCTTCAACATAGAACCAGCCGATTATGAAAACCCAATGACGTGCCAGTCAATTTGTCCTGCAATTGACAAGGAGAGAAAATCTTATCAGTAATTTAACGTGGAACTTGTCGGTGTTGCACCAAACAGTTCTGAATGTATAGCTAGATAGCCGATTCAATGAGGCTATCGACTATATAGTTGATATCTAGTGTGTCCATGAAACGAAGGTCTTTAAATCAAGGATTATTGGCTCATATTAAATGATAATGATACAAATCAAAATAACCGATGCTCATGGAACATCAGAAAGTATCATTGACTAAATGGAACATGATTGATATAAAGCGTCAAGCCAATAAGTTTGATGAGAAGAGTATAACATGCGAACAAATCGACTATCTAATATAAATGATTCTACAAATAGTTTTGAGTCTAAGCTATTATCATCAATAGTGAGGTTCGATCAGATCAATGCATCTATAATAATAATAATAATAATAAACTAAAGCCAAAGAATCTATAAAACCATCTATATGTTGACAGATTCATGAAAACATGCTATATGCGTGAGAGTATAGGCAAATCGGCTAAAATGGCCGATGCAATCATAGCAAGCAAACAGAATATATATCTTGATCATGAATAGGACCACTAATCGATAGTTTCTAATCTAAAGTCTGACCAGTGAGGTTCGACCGGATCGATTCAGCTATGGTAGTGTCATTAGATTAGATCTCATTAACTAGTGAGTTTATTCAAGATTGAAATATGTCTTTGGATGCATACTATGTTTGACTGGAATAGAGATAGAACAATCGATCTAGTGGAATTAAGCCATCAATTATAAGATTTGAAGCATGACCAGATCAAAGGATGACCAATTAAGATGATATGATAACTATCTATCTCTATCTCAATCGGGTGATTTTGTTATAATGAATAAAACATTAATTATAGCAAGATCGATAACTGGTGAATCAACCAAAAAACAGCAAGGAAAGTTTTACTGATATTAGCATATTCGATAACTGGTGATATTGTATTAAACAATAAGTTATTTAACACAAGATCGATAACTTTGATCTATATTATGATTCGTAAGAGATCAATCAGCTGATGCAGCCTTACAAACTACGATACAGATCTATAAATAACTTATATTATGGCTCATAAAAGATCAATCAACTAATGCAGCTTTACGAGCACAATACAGGTCGTGACAGTACTTATAAGCAAGCTAGAGGTCAATTAGTCAATGCAGCCATGTTTGCTGAAGAACTCACCGAGATCTACAATACTCCTACTCCTAATGCGATGGCGAAAGCCAGAGAGATTGTATTGATTGAATGTTCGTGTCCTTTTTACAATAATCAGGGTCTAATATTTATACCCGGAACCTAAATATGAATCCTACTCAAATACGACTCATTACAATTCTTGGAATAAAAGAAAACTTCCTAACTTAATAATAACCTGGAGCCCAATTTTCCTTATTTGTAGAGTGCGACACATCTTCCTGGCGCCACTCAAGCATAGCCCATTGATGCTGTCTACTGACAACATCCATAAAATAGCTGATTGTCACATCACATCTAAATCAGCTGATACCGATTCACATCTAATCGATTCTTTGATGACACAATCCTAGAAGCTTCGAGTTCCTGCGTTCTTCTTCCCAAATTTTTGTGTAAACACATGCCCTCCAATTTTGGGATAAAAATGATTTTATTTTAAAATTCCTATTCATCTGTTCACCGTGTTGCAACCGCTCATTCCAAAATAAATGCATGGCTCCTGATCTCTTAGGCCAAATTCTATATAATACCCCAACAATATCATTTCCTGCTTGCTCGGCCTGCTTACTTTCCCCTTCTTTCTCAAGCAAACTTCAACAGTCAAAGCTGCCACCACCAAAGCCTTAACCCTAGCAAATCCTCTATTCTACCAAACCGTTGTTCAAGTAACCTTCCACAGATTCAGATCCATCTTGGCTACAATGGCAACCAACGACCATGTTCCTGAGGTATGCCTTCAAACTTCTGCCTTTCAAGTGTTAGCCACAACTCTGTATTTTTCTTTTTCCTAAATTCATCTGAACTGGTTTCTAGGAAATGAGGAACAAAATTTTGATTCCATCAACTATTGTTCCTGATGCCTATTATCTTGGACCCATGGGTGACCCTAATCCATCCGATTTCATCAATCAAGAAACCAACCGAATCCCCTTCAAACAATCTGTAGTAGATTTGTCTTCTTGGAACACCAAAACTCCCTTTAGAAACTGGCCCAAAATGCCCAAGGGATGGATGGATTGGTTTTGTAGGGTATCAGAAAAACGACCGGAGATTGGGAAATTTATGACTTGAATCAATGCCTGACACTCTCACTGTCTGGAATGGAGAGAAATGACTCACTTCTAATTTCTGGATCTTATTTTTGGTCCAACACTTTGAATGCTTTTGCTTGTGGTCACGGTCCAATGACCATCACTTTGGCCAATATTTACATATTGATCGGCCTTAGAATAACATGATCAATGCAACCCTATGATTTCTTAAGCACTGGGACCAAGAAATTAGCAAAAATATTAGACTGCACAGGATGGGCAAGCTATATTCTGAACCATATTGGGGATGGTTCGATTGTTGATGAAAGAGAGCATGTAGCTTTCCTGCGGACCAATGTGGCAGGACCTCCTAAATTATCTTTTGTGGCTAGAAAATTTATCTTTTGTGGGTCATCCTGCGGACCAATGTGGCAGGACCTCCTAAATTATAGGGCCCACATGCACCTGTCACTGTCCAATGACCTCTGGCAACTAGGCATATGTTCCTGGTAACTTAAGAAGACTATCGGGTGTCCGCGGGGAACCCCGAATCATCCACGATTTCCGAGCAGGATCCCATTACAGAGTCATTGCAGTATTACAACATTTATTCAAATATCTACATCAGAGTAAAATAGGGGAAGTCTTACAATAACTTAGTTTACAAACCAGTTGTTTCAAACCTTACAAACTAAGTTCGATTATTATTACAAACCATAGTTGTAGTGGAGTGGCATTAGTAACATAATACAAACACACAATATGAGTATCCTACCCAAGGATCACACATTTACTTATCATCATCGATCTGAACAACAGTCATGCAGCACGGTCCAAAATAGACCTGCTCATGAGGCTCACCTACAACAAGGGTCAACAAACCCTGAGTACAAAAATACTCAGCAAGACTTAACCAAAGTAAAAACTGATAAGACTCAGGAATGTAGGATAGGGATTCAAGGTATGGCTTTAACAAGAATCAAAGTTCTTTTGCGTAAAAGCTTTCTAACAAGATTATTTCTTTCAACATTTAAATCCTTCTCAAAATCATATATGAATCCGCCATGATCTGTATTGAAATCATGAACATCATATCCAACTCTTTCACAAACCTTCCTCAAGTTTCATTTATTAACTACGATGATGAACAATGAGTTGAGTCTCCATAATCGAGGAGCAACGACGATTCAAACCGATTATAACCCAGCTAAGGATTCCCAACCACACAACATATGTAGGTCCCCAACCTACATATATCAACCTGCCCTCAGATCCTCTAAAACAAGAACGGGTCCACGCCACCCGAGAATACAGTACTCCACCAATCCAGCCCCTAGCCACGTGGGTACATGCTACTCTCGCCATCTCTCCACTCCCAGTGCGCGAGTAGCCATTCTCATAATAGAATAGCCAAGTTAAGGCTTACCAGAGTATGTGATCGGTACTACAAAGTCTCACCTCATGCAATTCAACAACGGACGTGTCTTAATCGACACAGGCAGAAAGAACCTGCTCACAAGACCTCCATGTCTTGTGGCTCCCATACACCGAGTCCGCCCGGTCTTGATTTATTACTCCACATGCTCATATCTCATGATAACATCAGTAACCAATCGTATCCAAAAAACCATTTTATATCTCGTAGGTGACTGGTGATCACCTGACTTTTATCGTTCTAAGCATGGCTAAGCATGACATAAGCATACTCGGATTGAAATGGTTAACAAGGTTGGTATTGAAAAACAAGGTTGGTAATGCACCAATTAGGTTTTCACTCAACTCCTAATCACTTAATGTAGTATTGAAAAGCAAAAGCGATATAAATTTGTAAAACACAAGGTAGGTTTAAATGCATCTGGGGCTTGCCTTGGTTGACGGAAAAGTCCGGTTCTAGAGACGTTCCACAATTATCAAACCCGACTTCAACAGACGGATTAACCTCCTCCTCAACTTGATTGACTACCACGTGCTCACTTTCGTTCACTATACATAGTAACAATGCCATGTTTAATATGATGCGCGATATGAAACATGATGCTTGATGATGGATACAAAAATTAATAACTCGAATACAACTTTCCTACGCGGTACAGTTGCAAACCAACAACTAACTAAACCTTTTTCATAAACCCAAACACTTACTTTAACTACCAAGGATCATCTTATACTAATGACCCAAGGTCATCACTCAATCCAAAAATTCAAACAAAAACCAAAATTATTAAGGTTTACTATTTGCTTTTATGAATTAATTATTTAATTAAAAGATATGAAATAAATCAACTTTCTCCAAATGAGCTCAAAATTTTTAGAAGGCTTACCACATGATAACTAAGTGGCAAAACAATTTTCATAATTTTTGGATAAATAATAAAGCCTAGAAAAATCATGGAAGCTCATTTATTAATTAATTAGAGCAATTTTTATCACATTCAAAATTTACTGCAAATCACATCACTATTCATTCAAATCTGCAAAATAGAAAAATTCATTTTCAAACACAGAGTTACTGACAACGGGGTCCCACCTGTCATCACCGTCCTCCCGCGCTCAACAGCGACGACCGCGGTTTGACCGCCGGTAACTCGCCGCCGATGAGGTCTCCGGCCAAGGCGAAGGTACCAACACACTGCCCACATCACAACGCATCGATTGAATGAACTAGCTAGACTAATTATAGCGGGGTACGAGCTTGACGCCGGCCATGGCGGCCACGACAGTGCGGCTGCGCTACGCCGGCGACGTGAGACCAGTGGCAGTTAAACTAAGTGCTTAGAAAGGATCAGGAGCTCACCCCAAACACGTTCGAGCAGGAAACAGGACCGGAGAAGCAACGGTGAAGCTCGTCGTCGGTCACAGCAATCACGGCGGCACGAACAACGTCGGCGACTGTGCTCCGATGGCCGCGGTGGACGAAATGGTCAAGCAACAAGGCACAAAGCATCCTGACAACATGGCGAAGCTGAAGGGATGCTAAGCAAGGACAAATACGCACCGTGGAGCGCTGTCCACGGTGACGCGCACTCGACGGCGGTGCTGCCGGGGGCGAAGAAGAAAGGCGCGCACAGCGATTTCTCGGCGGAGTCAAGCTTCAAGGGTTGGTCGGCTAGATGCGCAAGGAGTAAGCGGAGCTATAATGGGCTTTGATGTGACTGGTTGGCGCTACGGTGACGACGCGAGCTCGACGGGGCTATGGCGGCGGCGTCGGGAAAAGCAGAGGAGAAGAAAAGAGAATTATGGCGATGGCACAAGCTTTAAAGGGCGGCCAGGCAGCAAGAGGAAGCCACGCCGCGGCCTTCTCCATGCCAGCACAAAGCTGAACGTGGCCATGAGCGCGCCTGGAAGCCAGAGGAAGGTCGCCGGCGGTGACAGCTGCCCACTGGTACTGTTCCCCAAAATTACAGAATTGCCACTCGTCTAATTTCTCAAATTACTCCCAAATTTATATAGTAACTCAAAAATCTCCAAAAATAAAAGTTGTTCCAAATTCAAAGTTCTACAACTTTGCTTTAATAACCAAACTCTAATTCGGTGTACATTTTGAAATGCACGTTTAAAATCAAAAGGGGACACTTAAAGTACATTTCACCTTTTCAAATTACTTCAAATTTTTATATAACAACTTTGAAAACTCCAAAAACCAACTTTGTACACCTTGACAAGCTCTACACTTTGGCTTTTAGGCTCAACCCCAAAATGTGCTTAGATTTTGAATTAGGTTTTCACGGTAGAATTAAATACTGAAAATCAGGGTTTTTTGGAAATTCAATTCAATACAAAGATTTTGAACTCAATTCAACCCATACAAGTCAACACATATAACATAAAGGTAAACTTGTTTTAGTGTATGCATATCAAATTTTTCACTAACCCAAAATGATGTGCAATGCATATGATGACATGGCATGTTTTAGTATTTAAACACCCGAGGTGTTACAATCCTTCCCCCTAAAAGAAATCTCGTCCCGAGATTTAAAGTCCAAGGGTAAGTAATGGAAAAGGAAATGTGTCAATCCAAAAACATTCCAAACTTAACCATAAAATAGCTCAGGTCCTTTTACAAAACATGGTTTGTAACAACAGAGCACAACTAACATTATCCTATATTGACGCAAGAAACTCTAGAAATAGTTCTAGCAAGTAATCTTCGGATTCCCAAGTAGCTTCTTCTTTGGAATGTTGATTCCATTGTATCTTGTAGAATTTGATTGTCCTCCTTCGAGTAACATGGTCTTTCTGATCCAGAACTCGGATAGGATATTTGGAATAGGTCAAATCAGGTTCAAGTTCAACTCCTTCAGCCTCAACATTCTGCTCAGGCACTCAAAGACACTTCTTTAATTGAGAAACATGGAACACATCATGTACAACTGAGAGATGTTCTGGTAACTTCAAGCGATATGCCACCTTTCCATACCTCTCTAAAATTTGAAATGGCCCAATATAACGAGGTGCCAACTTGCCTTTAATACCAAAACGGGTAACTCCCTTCATTGGTGATACCTTCAGATATACAAAATCTCCCTTGTTAAACACCAATGGTCTACATCATTTATCCGCATAACTCTTTTGTCATGACTGAGCTATCTTCAAATTACTTTGTATCTGCCTAACCTTCTCTTCTGTTTCTTTCACAAGGTCAACTCCAAAGAACCATCTTTCCCCGGGTTCAGACCAATTCAGCGATGTTCTGCATCTATGACCATATAGTGCTTCAAATGGAGCCATTCTAATGCTCTCTTGATAACTATTGTTGTACGAAAACTCAGCCAAAGGCAAACATTCATCCCACTTATTCGAATAGTTGAGAACACAACATCTTAACATATCTTTAAGTACTTAATTGACCCTTTTAGTCTGACCATCAGTCTATGGATGATAAGCTGTACTATACAGGAGTTTGGTACCCAACAAAGCATGCAATTGTTTCCAAAAGTTGGAGACAAATTGTGTACCCCTATCGGACACTATGGTCTTTGGTACTCCATGTAAGCTCATGATTCTTGCTAAATACATCTTGGCATATTGGATAGTAGGATATATACTCTTGACTGGGAGAAAATGTGCTGACTTAGTTAGTGATCTACAATAACCCATATTGAGTCAAAACCTTTTGATGTCTTAGGTAGACCAACTATAAAATCCATACTAATATCCTCCCACTTCCAAGCTGGAATAGGCAATGGCTGTAACTCTCCAGCAGACCTCAAATGTATAGCTTTTACCTTTTGACAAGTATCACACTTTGCTATATATCGAGCAATCTCTATCTTTATTTTGGTCCACCAAAATCTCTGTTTCAAGTCATGGTACATTTTATTACTTCTAGGATGAATAGATAACCTAGTGGTATGTGCCTCTTCAAGAATTGACTGCCGCAACTCAGGAACATTTGGTACCACTAAACGATTCTTGAACCATAGCACACCTGCATCATCTATTCTGAAGCATGTCGCTTTTCCATTCCTGACTCTTTCTTTGATATGGGCTACACCCTTGTTTTCTTTCCAAGCGGCAATAATTTGATCTCAAATAGTTGATTCAACAATTATATTGGTCAAGCTACCTTGTTGAATTACCTCTACATTCAACTTCTCCATCTCTTGACATAAAGTCAAATCCATTGTTTTTACTGCTAGACAATTGCAATGACTCTTGCGACTAAGGGCATCTGCAACCACATTTGCCTTACCAGGATAGTAATGCACCTCCAAGTCATAATCTTTAATCAATTCTAACCATCTTCTTTGTCGCATGTTCAATTATGATTGAGTAAAGATATACTTTAAACTTTTGTGATCTGTATAAATATGGCAAGTATTACCAAGCAGGTAATACCGCCAAATCTTCAAAGCATGAACAACTGCTGCTAACTCCAAATCATGAGTTGGATAATGTTCTTCATGTTGCTTAAGTTGTCTGGAAGCATAGGCAATGACTCAGCCTTCTTTGCATCAATACACATCCAATACCAATACCAGAAGCATCATAATAAACATCAAACGACTTCTCGATATCTGGTTGTGCTAATACTGGTGCAGTGGTTAACAATCTCTTCAAAGTCTGGAAAGCTTCTTCACAATCAGATGACCAGACAAACTTGGCTTGGTTCTTCAACAACCCAGTGATGGACTTGGATATTCTAGAGAAATCTAGAATAAAGCGACGGTAATAACCCGCCATTCCCAGAAAACTCCGAACCTGATGAACAGTGTTGGTGGTTTCCAATCTAGTACATCCTTAACTTTGCTTGGATCTACTGCAACTCCTTCAGCTGGCAACACATGTCCTAAAAACTATACATCCTTTAGCCAAAAGTCACACTTACTGAACTTGGTATATAACTGATGTTCTCGTAAGCGTGTCAGAACAATTCTGAGATGTTCCGCATGTTCTTTCTTGTTCTTGGAATATACTAAGATGTCATCAATAAACACCACTACAAACTTGTCTAGCTTAGGCATGAATACTGAATTCATCAGATACATGAAATGAGCTAGGGCATTCATCAAACCAAAAGACATTACTAGGTATTCATATAATCCATATCTTGTGGTAAATGTCGTTTTGGGAATATCTTCAGGCTTAATTTTGATTTGGTGGTAACCTGACCTCAAATTGATCTTGGAGAAAACTTTGACTCCATCCAGTTGATCAAAAAGTAAATCTATCCGAGGTAAGGGATACTTATTCTTAATGGTCACTTCATTCAATGGACGATAGTCAACACACAACCTCAAGGTCTCATCTTTCTTCTTTACAAAAATCACAGGACATCCTTAAGGTGATGAACTAGGTTGGATAAACCCTTTATCAATCAACTCTTGCAACTGAGTCTTCAACTCGGCTAACTCCTTGGGAGGCATCCTATAAGCTCTCCGAGAGATCGGAGCTGTTCTAGGCTTTAGATCTATGTTAAACTGAACATCCCTATTAGGTGGTAGACCGGGTAAATCTTCAGGAAAAACATCAGGGAATTCACAAACTACCAGGATATCTCTAATCTCCTTGATAGAAGTTGCACAAACTTTTTCCACTGATCTCTTTAAGATTGGAAGTTGGATAAGAAGCTGAGAATTACTGTCTAGCAAACTCAACCTTGTAGTCCTATTCAAAGCATCTATAACAGCCTTATGCTGATACATCCAATTCATTCCCAAGATCACATCTATATCCTGATCCTTGAGAATAATCATGGTAGTGGGAAAAATATGCCCACCCAGGTTTATAGGTACCTGGTACACCATTTCCTTAGTACATAGACGTCCCCCAGGCGACTGTATAAAGAAATTTTCCTTGGTTGCCCTAATTGGAATTTCATGCTTTATGACAAAGGTTCTATTCATGAATGTATGAGATGCACTAGAATCAAAAAGCATAACTGTAGGATGATCAGCGACAGGAAACATACCCAGCATCACAGGCTCCCCTTCTGGAATCTCCTCGGCCTGAATATAGAAAACCCGCCCCGTCTTCTTTTCATCTTTGCCCTTCTAAGCAATTTGGTTGTTGTTCTTGATCTGGGCTTGACCCTGTTGTTGATTTCCCAGAGCCTTCTAAAAATTTGGATTATACTGCTTACGATACAGACATTCCCTGGAGAAATGACCGGACTTCTCACAATTGAAACATGGGTAATTGTGGCCTTGGGGTGTTGGAGCACGAACACCAGGAACATTTGATTGTTGAGAGTTCTGGTTAGTTGTAGCAGGACTGACATTTTGTCGTTGACTGGCTTGGAACTGCAGCGGACGATAAGGAGGACGATAGTGATTCACTGGATGATAGATTATTTTCTGTCTCTTTTGATTACTACCGAAAGAACCAGATGGCACACTCTTTTTCTTCTTAATCTCCTTATGTTGCCGATATTTTTCCTCTGAAGCAATAGCAATGTTGACTGCCTCATGATATGTGACATTGGTGCAGGTAGTCATCATTGTCTAAAGTTTGGTATTTAGGCCTCGCATGAACCACTTCTTTTTCTTGACATCTGTGTTAACATGCTTAGGTGCGTACTGTGAAAGGTGATTAAACTTGCCCACATACTGCACGACTATTTGATCACCTTGCTTTAAAGCAAGCAACTCATCAAGTTTCATGGCCATAACTCCCTTCGAAATATAATGGGCACAAAAAGCAGTGCGGAACTCAGCCCAAGTTAACTGAATACCGGCTGGTTGCATAGCCACAAGGTTTGCCCACCAAGCACCTGCTGCACCTCTAAGCTATTGGGCCGCAAAAACAGGCTTCTAAAACTCAGTGCATGGAATGAGGTCAAACTTCTGCTCCATGGTACAAAGCCAATCATCAGCTTCAAGCGGTTCGTCAGCCTTGGTAAATACTGGTGGTCGTGTATCCGTGAAGTCAACATATGTAGCTTCTTGCCTTTGATGATTACGACCACGGTTCCCTTGCATCATATTCTGATTGCTTTGAGCTAACTCCCGAAGCAATCGAGCATTATCGACGGTCACATTGACCAATGCTACAATAGCATCAGCCAAATATGGAGGAACTGGTGGCGGATCAGAAATACCATCCTCATCTTGTGAAGTACCAGGATTAGTCGAACCTTAAGTACGACGCATTTGTTCATGACAAACCAAACTTTACTCACAAGCCTTTATTGAACTATTAAAAGAGCTGACTACAAGCACATTACACTGGTTACACTTATTTAAACACAAGTTCAAACTTAAGCAAAACTACCCAACTAAACTAGCACTCAATATTTTACATTTCTACTCTTCTCCTCAATCACCTCAAACCTCATGACCGGTATCCATTACGGAAACATTTCCGCCTTCATTATCACTCTCATCGACCATCACTAATTCTTCTGGATCTTCTTCTTCTTCCTCTTCAAGTTCATCATCATCTGCAATGATGACACCTGGGTCCATGTCATCTGCCTGAGGTTCATGATTTGGATCCAAAAGATTATTCAGCCTATGGACTTCTTCATGCAGATTGGTAGAATATTCTTCTAAGTCTTCTACATAGAACTCTAACTCATGAGCTCGGGCTCTAGCTACATCTTCTCTATGCCAAGCTTCATTTCTTCCTTCCACCATATGAACTAACATATGCTCACAGTTCTTATGAGCGGTGGTGAGACACCTCAATTGATCTTGTAATTTGCCCACCTAGATGACATCCAAGGCCCTATCTCTAGTAGCCTATGCTAACTCTGCTAAAAGCCTCTGTATCTTTGCTTGGGGATCAGGCCTAAAGTTGCTACTGCTAGCACCATCACTCCTAGGGGCAAACTGGTGATGAGGAACTCCTTTGGGTCCAACAAACTTATGGGGTGTTACCTTGGTACGAGCCATACTGTAGGAAGCAAGATTTCAAAATAGTAAGATGATCTGATAATAGTCTCAAGAGTAGCAAGGATGGATTACACAACTCAACCCAGACTCACTACCCAACCCAGACTCAGAGGTAAAGGAAGTAACAAGTGGATTAATCATGATGCATGAATCGTTCTTACGAACAAAAACATCAAAGCTCATAAACAATAGTTGTTATTATATAGGGCATAATAAGATTACTACTCCACCACACAAAGCCTTTTTAATCAAATAAGGAATGGCGAGAATGAAGTAAGATAAGCCAGAAGCAATTTGGACCAAATTAATAGGTTAAATTTATTTGTCCCAAATTGTTTTGAAGTTTTTGTAAAACAATACTACAAAAACTTTGTAACGATCGCTCTGATACCATTTTGTGGCAGAACCTCCTAAATCATAGGGCCCACATGCACCTGTCACTGTCCAATGACCTCTGACAACTAGACATATGTTCCCGGTAACTTAAGAAGACTATCGGGTGTCCACGGGGAACCCCGAATCATCCACGATTTCCGAGCAGGATCCTATTACAGAGTCATTGCAGTATTACAACATTGATTCAAATATCTACATCAGAGTAAAATAGCGGAAGTCTTACAATAACTTAGTTTACAAACCAGTTGTTTCAAACCTTACAAACTAAGTTTGATAATTATTAGAAACCATAGTAGTAGTAGAGCGGCATTAGTAACATAATACAAACACACAATATGAGTATCCTACCCAAGGATCACACATTTACTTATCATCATCGATCTGAACAATAGTCATGCAGCACGGTCCAAAACAGACTTGCTCATGAGGCTCACCTGCAACAAGGGTCAACGAACCCTAAGTACAAAAGTACTCAGCAAGACTTAACCGAAGTAAAAACTGATAAGACTCAGGAATGCAGGATAGGGATTCAAGGTATGGCTTTAACAAGAATCAAAGTTCTTTTGTGTAAAAGCTTTCTAACAAGATTCTTTCTTTCAACATTTAAATCTTTCTCAAAATCATATATGAATTTGCCATGATCCGTATTGAAATCACGAACATCATATCCAACTCTTTCACAAACCTTCCTCAAGTTTCATTTATTAACTACGATGATGAACAGTGAGTTGAGTCTCCATAACCGAGGAGCAACGATGATTCAAACCGATTATAACCCAGCTGGGGATTCCCAACCACCCGACATATGTAGGTCCCCGACCTACATATACCAACCTACCCTCAGATCCTCTAAAACAAGAAAGGGTCTGTGCCACCTGAGAATATAGTACTCCACCAATCCAGCCCCTGGCCACGTGGGTACATGCTACTCTCGCCATCTCTCCAGTCCCAGTGCGCGAGTAGCCATTCTCGTAATTGAATAGCCAAGTTAAGGCTTACCGGAGTATGTGATCGGTACTACAAAGTCTCACCTCATGCAGTTTAACAACGGACGTGTCTTAATCGACACAGGTGGAAAGAACCTGCTCATAAGACCGCCATGTCTTGTGGCTCCCATACACCGAGTCCGCCCAGTCTCGATTTATTACTCCACATGCTCATATCTCATGATAACATCAGTAACCAATCGTATCCAAAAAACCATTTTATATCTCACAGGTGACTAGTGATCACCCGACTTTTATCGTTCTAAGCATGGCTAAGCATGACATAAGCATACTCGGATTGAAACGGTTAACAAGGTTGGTATTGAAAAACAAGGTTGGTAATGCACCAATTAGGTTTTCACTCAACTCCTAATCACTTAATGTAGTATTGAAAAGCAAAAGCGATATAAATTTGTAAAACACAAGGTAGGTTTAAATGCATCCGGGGCTTGCCTTAGTTGACGGAAAAGTTCGGTTCTAGAGACGTTCCACAATTATCAAACCCGACTTCAACAGACGGATTAACCTCCTCCTCAATTTGATTGACTACCACGTGCTCACTTTCGTTCACTATACGTAGTAACAATGCCATGTTTAATATGATGCGCGATATGAAACATGATGCTTAATGATGGATACAAAAATTAATAACTCGAATACAACTTTCCTACGCGGTACAGTTGCAAACCAACAACTAACTAAACCTTTTTCATAAACCAAAACACTTACTTTAAGTACCAAGGATCATCTTATACTAATGACCCAAGGTCATCACTCAATCCAAAAATTCAAACAAAAACCAAAATTATTAAGGTTTACTATTTCCTTTTATGAATTAATTATTTAATTAAAAGATATGAAATAAATCAACTTTCTCCAAATGAGCTCAAAATTTTTAGAAGGCTTACCACATGATAACTAAGTGGCAAAACAATTTTCATAATTTTTGGATAAATAATAAAGCCTAGAAAAATCATGGAAGCTCATTTATTAATTAATTAGAGCAATTTTTATCACATTCAAAATGTATGGAAAATCAACATTTAATATTTTTTCTAAATAGTCTACATCACAGAGAGGTCACACAAAAATTTTCATAATTTTTGGAACTCTAATTAATTCTATACAAAAATAACAAATCACATCACTATTCATTCAAATCTGCAAAATAGAAAAAATCATTTTCAAACACAGAGTCACTGACAACGGGGTCCCACCTGTCATCACCGTCCTCCCGCGCTCAACAGCGACTACCGCGGTTTGACCGTCGGTAACTCGCCGCCGGTGAGGTCTCCGGCCACGGCAAAGGTACCAACACACTTCCCACATCACAACGCATCGATTGAATGAACTAGCTAGACTAATTACAGCGGGGTACGAGCTTGACGCCGGCCATGGCAGCCACGACGGTGTGGCTGCGCTACGCCGGCGATGTGAGACTGGTAGCAGTTAAACTAAGCACTTGGAAAGGATTAGGAGCTCACCCCAAACACGTTCGAGCAGGAAACAGGACCAGAGAAGCAACGGTGAAGCTCGTCGTCGGTCACAACAATCACGGTGGCACGAACAATGTCGGCGACAGTGCTCCGGTGGCTGCGGTGGACGAAATGGTCAAGCAACAAGGTACAAAGCATCCCGACAACATGGCGAAGCTGAAGGGATGCTAAGCAAGGACAGATACGCACCCGTGGAGCGCTGGCCACGGTGACGTGCACTCGACGGTGGTGCTGCCGGTCGCGAGGAAGAAAGGCGCGCACAGCGATTTCCCAGTGGAGTCAAGCTTCAAGGGTTGGTCAGATGGATGCACAAGGAGCAAGCAGAGCTATAATGGGCTTTGCTGTGACTGGTTGGCGCTATGGTGATGGCGCGAGCTCGACAAAGCTATGGCGGCGGCGTCGAGAAAAGCAGAGGAGAAGAAAAGAGAAGAACGACGATGGCACAAGCTTTAAAGGGCGGCCAGGAAGCAAGAGGAAGCCACGCCGCGGCCTTCTCCACGCCAGCGCAAAGCTGAACGTGGCCACGAGCGCGCCTGGAAGCCAGAGGAAGGTCGCTGGCGGTGACAACTGCCCGCTAGTACTGTTCCCCGAAATTATAGAATTGCCACTCGTCTAATTTCTCAAATTACTCCCAAATTTATATAGTAACTCAAAAATCTCCAAAAATAAAAGTTGTTCCAAATTCAAAGTTCTACAACTTTGATTTAATAACCATACTCTAATTCGGTCTACATTTTGAAATGCAAGTTTAAAATCAAAAGGGGACACTTAAAGTACATTTCACGTTTTCAAATTACTTCAAATTTTATATAACAACTTTGAAAACTCCAAAAACCAACTTTGTACACCTTGACAAGCTCTACACTTTTGGTTTTAGGCTCAACCCCAGAATGTGCTTAGATTTTGACTTAGGTTTTTAGGGTAGAATTAAATACTAAAAATCAGGTTTTTTCAGAAATTGAATTCAATACAAAGATTTTGAACTCAATTCAACCCATACAAGTCAACACATATAACATAAAGGTAAACTTGTTTTAGTGTATGCATATCAAAATTTTCACTAACCCAAAATGATGTGCAATGCATATGATGACATAGAATGTTTTAGTATTTAAACACCTGAGGTGTTACAACCAACTTATAATCATAAATACATGGCAGAACGTCTAGCAGCCGGTAATGAAATCCCCCTCGGAAAATATCTGCTGGGGTCTGCTTATCACCTAATGCATCAAGTATCTGTTCAATTGTTGAAAAATGAACCAGTGCATACCATTAGTGGCCCTTGGTGGTTAATACAATTGTGGCTGAATCTATACATGCATAAGATTGTAAGATCCGATCTTAGAAATATGAGCTTTCCTTCTTTCAACTCTGCTGAAGATTATAAAGGAAAAGAAAGAAGAACTCGACAGTGTATGAATTATGGTGGAGCTATATCATCCATAACAATTGCTATTGATATAGGCCACCTTTTCACAAAATTTTTCAGAGGCTTTGATGTAAACATCTTGACTTGGCTGCCTTATGATGAGATGAAGACAATGAACTAGTTCTGCCAGTCAAATTTTGGTTTGACACAGGTTGCTCAGATAAAACAACTGCTACAATTTTTAGTTGTATTATCAATCCCTATGTACTGCTAGCCGAATTTCTCCATGGCCATGGCAAAATGGCTACTAGTTCTTTTCTCATAGATAACCTCCAAACTTATGAATTCTATAATTCTTCTTTTATGGCCCATCAATTCGGCCTTGGTCTACTACCTTCTCGACTATTCTTTAGGAACACTCTGAAGCCAAGAGAAGTTATTAGTGAGATGATGGAAGCTTCTAGAGTTTTTCAACTTGGATCTGACCTTCCTTCTCTTTGCCTGCATGAATGGACAAGAGCTACCTTCTCCTCAAATTTGTTTGATTCCTGGTGGCAAGAATGGTACTCTCGCCTCTTCTGTAGTCCAATTCATCCCAACTGTTTAGCCCTAGAAGGAGAATTTGCTTCTGATAGTGAGGTAATTTACTACTTTTTTTAGAATGATTATCTAACAAGTTCTCCTATCAATTCATCTAACAAACTCTTTTGTAGGATACCGAATTTGATCCTCCAAGTGTGGACAGGAAAGGGCGTCCCGTAGAATATTATCCACCATGTCGAGCCTCAAGAATGGGATCAACTGCACCCACTCTAAAAAAGTTGATGAAAACCCCAGCTACCCCAACAATACTCACATATCAGTCTTCAAAACGCAAGGCAACCCAAGGTGTAACCTAGAAAACCAGCACTGGGAAAAGACTTCGCAGAACAAAATCATCAATTGCTCAGGTAACTTATCTTCCCTCTTAAGATGATATCCAACTTCTAATTCAATCCCTTTCTTGCAGCCATCAACCATTGCATCTCAATCTGCCTTGGGTGCTGAACTGTTGTCCCAGGCTTTTAAATCGGTGTTTACCAACCTCTCATTGGCTAATCCTTCTAAGGAGCCAATTACAATTGAAATGACCGATGCTTCTGACAAACCCAAAATAACAGAAGATGAGAACCTCTCTATGTCGCCTCCTGATGCTACCAAGGTATCTCCTCAAGCCTTTTAATCTTATGCAGTCCTCACTCTTCTCTAATCATTCTCCTTTATCAGACACCACCTGAGAAAACATCTGCACAAGAGCGAAGGTATAACAATCCAATAGTTGAAAATGACCCTATTGATGCTGATACCCAAACCATTGATTATCCAACTTAGCAAATAGTCGATGGTAAGAAATTCATATGGCCATTCTTGTCCTTCCATAACAAATATAAACCAAAAAACTTCTTGATGCCTGTAGACACTAGCATCAAAAGTCCATAGCCGATTCAACCAAATGTTGAAAAAGTTGTTGGCACATCATCGGCTATTCCTTCTCCTCAGCCAGAGTCTCTTCTAGAAAACGTACTGTGTTTTCCTCACCATTCATCTCATTGTTAACCCATTTGCCATTTCTAATAAGATTCCTTTTGTTCACACGTAGGCATTTAATTCACTAGCTCTGAGCTACTCCTTCAACTTTGAGGAATACATAGATGAAAGTGAAATTAGCTCATCAGCCACTTCTTCCCAACAGACTTTACTAGATGAGACCAAAAATTGGCTAAAAGACATGCTACCAATGCTCAAGGGAAATATAGCTGATTTGGTCCAGGATGCAAACCCAATGAGAAGAATCTTCTTAGCCATCAAGGATAATCTGACCCCAAATCTTGCTGATGCCTTGATACCTATATCCAATATCGAAGACCAAGCTCCCAAGGTGAAAAAGGCTCAAAGAAATCTAATTAACCGTGAAGCTTTGATGGCCAAAAAGAACTCTAACAAATAGGAAGCCAAAGAATTAGCACAACTGATCGACAATTTGTAGAATTCTTCTGGCACAATTGAACCAGAACTAAATCAGCTAAGAGTTAGGCATGCTGAGCATGAAAAAGAACTGGAAAGTCTGAAAGCCACCATCTAACATCATGAATCCAACTTGATTCAGATCCCTAATGCTATCAAACAGGAGAAACAAGAAATGCTGACCAAGGTCAAAGAAGGCAAAGCTATCTGCAATAGTCTTGAGAGCATTCTCGGATCAGCCAAATTAGATAAACAACAAATTGCAGAAGTTGATGCTATTCGGTTGAAAGCACTACGAGCAATTCATGATGCTTTTAACTTGTAACTCACATTCTAGTATTTGTAGCACATAACCTGATGATAACTATACTTTTTGATACGGTTAGAAGAGCCGATTTGAGTTAGCCAATTTTGATTTTTGACTTTACTCTGACTTAACTGAATCTAAAAATGACTTTTATCACAAAACCCTTCAAATTCCTTCTCAGTTATCAATGTCGTGTTCCCCTCGGTATTAGTGAAGCAGCGCTTCCCCTTCCATTAATTGGGGTTGCTTTCACATGTCCCAAGATATCTACCGTCTCACCTTCACGGCTATAAATACTAGCCAAGGTCTTCGGCCTCAAACACATCTATATTTGCATCTGCTCTCATTCTCTTGCGTCCTTCCATCTTCACAGACCCTATAGCAATTTGCTCTTCTCCTCCAAATATCTAACAACACCCATGGTAGGTGAGGACAACCATGGTTAGCGCGCGGTAGAAGATCTACCGGAGGAGGAGATGCTGGTGAGCCAGCGGCTCCATCGCATGAGGTAGGACGAAATGACTCCTGCTCCTATCAACAGATCACCTTCTGACATGTATGTAGGTTTGTCTTGAACAATAGTCTTCCTCCTCCTCCCAAACCCGGTGAGCCCTCCAATGCTGCATCTGCCGCCATCCCCACGCCAGATTCATTATCGGAGTCCTCTGACTCCTACACCGGTGACGACGCCCGACGCTTCATCCAAGAATAGAGGGCGACCAAGGACTGTTACTCCAAGGCAACTCAGGAGAACGGTCAGCTTGAGATCCATCTCGAGGCCTCTCAAGCCACCCTCCTCGCCACCGAGGAAGAAACCAATGCGCTTGAGATCCATCTTGAGGCCTCTCAAGCCACCCTCCTCGTCGCCGAGGAAGAAACTAACACCGCCTGGGTGCGGTTGACTAAGTCTGACGCCATGGTGGTGGGTAAGATGGATTCCAAGAAAACCTCTGTTCTTATTATCTCTACCTTTGTCTTGATAGTTTCTTTGTTTCTATGATTGCCAGCCCTGATGGTGTAGTTGGAGAACCTCCAACTGGCGGCGAACGTGGCTACGAACTACCGTCAATGCCGCAGCCCTTTACTCATCAATCGCCTACACGACGTCCTGGCACTCGCCTAGGAGATCACCCTCCACGACGTCTGCCATGGCATAGCAGTGGCTCTGGCCATGACGTAGGTCTAGATCAGGCACGAGCTCTGCACCATGGAGTTGGGCTTCCCGATGGCCGATGACCCCAACATGCATGAGGAGTTGATCGAGGACTTCGACGATGCGGCTGTGGCCATCATGGGCATTACATCCACCCAGGATGTTATTAATAGAGTTTTTGATTAGTTTGTACTAGGAACAAACTATCAATGAATAAAATTTCTGCATCTCTTTATGCATGCATTTCTAAATCTGCCAAAATATAAATCTGATTCTCCTTGTGTGTGTTTTTGCTCTATAGGAGATACATATTGTATCGGCTTTTTCCCCTTAGGGCTAATTTTTTGAACTAAAGGCGATACCCTCCTGGTACCGGCTATTAGAGCCGATGACCAAACAAATCAGCTATCAAGTATTAATCCAAACGTTAGGATAATACTTCTTTAGGAATTTTCCATTGATTGTTGTATCAAACTCCTCTTCCCCTTCTGGCATTTCCAAAATATAAGCATTGCCAAGCGCACAACATTTAATCCTATAAGGACCTTCCTAATTAGGCGACCATTTGTCGAACTTGCTATCTTTAGACCCAATCGACAATCTTACTTTCCAAACTAATTCTCCTTCATAAAACTGTTTGTTATTGACCTTTTTATTATAATGCTTTTCAACCCTTAATTTGTTGGCCTCAATATTTTCAAGAGTGCGCAGCCGATGACAACTTAAGTCCTCCAAATCAAACATCATAAGGTTTTTATAGACTTCGGCTGTCAAATCATTTTACAATGTAATATGTCTTGATCCAATCTGAATCTCCCAAGGAAGAACTGCATTATGCCCATATACTAACTCATAAGGTGATGATTTAATCGATCCATGGCAAGCCATCCTATATGCCCACAATACTTCTTTAAGTGTCAAGCGCCACTTCCTTGGTTGCTCTTCAATTTTCTTCTTAATCAACTTGATCAAAATTTGATTGGATGCCTCTGCTTGGCCATTAGCTTCAGCATAATAAGGAGAAAAATTTAATAATTTAATTCCCATACTGGCAGCAAAATCTCTGAATTCCTCTGACGTGAACATTGTCCCTTGATCAGTAGTAATGGTTTGAGGAATCCCAAAATGATAAACAATATGCTCCCTGACAAAAACAACCATATTTTTTGAAGTTACTGTTTTCATAGGAATCGCCTCAACCCACTTCGTAAAATAATCTATTGCTACTAATACAAACTTGTGCCCTCTACTTGAAGGTGGAAAAATCTAGCCAATCAAATCAATTCCCTAGCCTCAGAATGGCCATGGCTTAATTATTGGGTTCATAGCTAATGCAGGTTATTTCTAAACTTTACCAAATCGTTGACAATCCTGGCACCCCTTGTAATATTCAAAACAATCTTCTAATATTGTTGGCCCAAAATATCCAGACATGCGAATAACCCATTTCATTTTATAAGTCAATTGATGAGCTTCGCATATTCCTTCATGCACTTCTCCCATCAATACTCTTGCTTCTTCTTGACTTAAACATTTAAGGAAAACTCCATCGACTGTTTTGTAATACAACTGATCATCTAACAAAACGTACTAAGTCTAGTTTTATCTCAATTTTCTGGTAACTCTTTGTGATGGATTCCTGAGGTAATCAGCTATCACAACTCTCCAATCATTAACCAAAGTTTCACTACTTAAAATCTCCTGGAACATCTGATAGCCTGATGCACTCTGAGCTAATCGATTGGCCTCCAGATTTTGTGCTCTTGTAATATGCTGAAGAGAAGTAAGGGGAAACTCTTCAAGTAACTTTCGACATTCATCATGATATCCCTTCAGAATATCATCCTTATCTTCATAAAGGCCGATCAACTGATTAATAACTAGCTGTGAATCTCTAAATATTTCAATTGACTCAGCCTTTACTTCCTGAAGAAGTTGAAGTCCCTTAAGAATAGCATCATACTCTGCTTGATTATTGGTGGACATTGGTTTGGTTTGAAAAGCAAACTCAAAACTTGCCCCCCAAGGCGAAATAATAACAATACCAATACCACCACCTTTCTTGCACGATGACCCATCAAAGAATAATGTCCAAGGCATAGGTTCAACATAGCTAATGCTTGGTTTATGATGTTGAGTAATAAAATCGGCCATCTCTTGCCCTTCGACTGCTTTAGCCAATTCATACCTCAAATCAAATTCTGATAATGCAAGTGTCCACTTTTCCATTCTCCCATTTAATATCAGCACTAACAACATGTGTTTGATCACATCAGCTTTGGACACAACTGTACACTCAGCCGATAATAAATAATGTCATAATTTAGTACAGGAGAAATACAAGCATAAGCATAACTTTTCAATAGGAGAATATCTTATTTCTGGATCCAAAAGACTTCTACTTAAATAGAAAACAACCTGTCCCTTTCCTTCAAATTCTTGCATCAAGGCTAATCCAATCGTTTGGTTATCGGCCGATACGTATAACTTAAAACGCTTACCTTGCTGAGGAGGAACAAACATTGGTGGAGATTTCATATACTCTTTTATCTCCTCAAATGTTTTTTTGTTGTACGTCACCCCATTTAAATTCTTGATCATTTTTCTACTTCAACAAAGGAGAAAATGGTAGAATCCTCTCTGACATATTTGAAATAAATCTTCTGATCAAATTAATCTTACCGAGCAGAGATTGTAATTCTATTTTATTAGTTAGAGATACTGCATCATCAATTGCTTTCATACTTTTCTGACCAATCTCAATTCCTCTCTCATGGACCATAAAACCCAAAAAATGTCTAGCTGACACTCCAAAGGCACACTTATTAGGATTCATCTTTAAACCATATTTTTTGTGCACTCCAAAGTCTCCCGCAGATCAGCTAAGTGTTCTTTGTACCCTTTGGACTTCACCACCACATCATGAATATAGATTTCAACAATCTTGCCGATCAACTTATGGAAAATATAATTCATTGCCCTCTAATAAGTTGCACCAACATTCTTCAATCCAAAAGTCATCACAACCAATTCAAATAAGCCGATTGCACCGGAGCACCTAAATGTTGTTTTTGCTATGTCTTCCTCAGCCATAAAAAAATGATGATAACCTACATTACCATCCATAAAACTAATTACCTTATGCCCAGCTATTGCATCTACCAATATATCGGCTATTGGCATTGGATAACCATCCATTGATGTAGCCTTGTTCAAATCTCTGAAATCAATACAGGCTCTTAACTTCCCATTTTTCTTATACACAAGAACTACACACGATATCCACTCTGCATATCGGCAAGGTCGGATAAATTTTTCTTCTAGTAGTCTTTCAGTCTCCTTCTTAATGTCATCAAGAATATTTGGATTAATTCTCCTTGGTGCTTGTTTAAATGGCCGATATCCAGGTTTGATTGGCAACCGATGTTCAATGATTGACCGATCTAAACCAGGCATTTCATAATACTCCCAAGCAAAACAATCTTTAAATTCCTTTAACAAATCTATCAATTCTTGCTTATACTCAGGATCCAATTTAGCACATACACACGTCGGCCTAGGCCTATCTCCCAGACCAATATCTATTTCTTCTAACTCATCGACTGATGTAAAGCCATGTCTTACTTTACCAACTATTGGATTATCCATTAAAGCAAACTTTCAGAGCCGACTACTTGGATCGGCTGTTGGCCTTCATCATTGATCCTAATGAAGCCTCCTTTCCATTGCTTGCCAGAAAAACACTCAAAATGTTCTAGTTCCCAATACATTGGATCAGCTGTTGATATACTCATAGAATCATTAGCATGAACTAGCTCAATATTGTCTCCATGCCACTGAATCAAACATTGATGCATAGTTGATGGTACAAAACAATTGGCATGAATCCAATCATGACCAAGGAGTAAACTATATGAACCCATTTCGTCAATGACAAAGCATGTAGTGAGCAATGTCTTGCTTCGAATTGTCAATTCAACATTTATTGCAATCGGTCTTGGATGCATTACCCCCAAAATCCTTAAGCATCATGTCAGTCTCAATCAGATCTTCTGGTCCTTTACCAACCTTGAGAAAAGTAGTATAAGGCATCAGATTAACAGAAGCACCTCCATCAACTAACATTTTACTCATCGGCTTCCCATCGACAAAACCTTTCACATATAAAGCCTTCAAATGCCGATTCTTAATTGGTTTATCAAATATAGCTGGATGTATTAATGTCAAATGGGCTGTCATCTCATACTCTAATTCATCAAAATATGAATAAACTTCTTGATCCACTGGAGCTTTAAATTTAGATGGTAAAAGAAAAGCCTTTTGAATATTAGCCGATGGTTGACCCTTATCGGCTGTTTGTTTAGCATGGCATACTTGTGGTTTACTAGATTTCTGAGCATGTTCTAATTCTTTGGTCCTTAGGCATTGTACTCTTCTCTTCTGACTTCTTGTTAAACCTCCTAGACACCACTATCCTTCCTACCAAACATACTCTTCATCATCTTCTTCTTCATAATCGTCCCTGTTCTGATCAACAACTCGCTTTCCAAGCCGATCATGAATGCTTCTATTTTTCAAGCACCGATCCACATCATTATGTTGATATTGAATTTGATCATGGATAAACCAGCGGTTGACTTGAGATTGCCTCGACTCACAAAATTATTCGTTACATTCTGGGCAATTATTTCTAGTAGGAAATCTCAAACATTCGTTCCAACAATGTCTGAATTACAACTTTTCCAATGTAATTCAGCTTGTTCTCTTTCATATCTCTCTTCTTCTTGTTGACATTGATATTCGTTCTCTTCTAACTAGCGCTGATAATCCTTCTTCTACCGTTGCCATTTATTCAATAGAATTCGAGATATAACACGTGGTCTCATCATACCATTTCTCGATGTTTCTCCCTACTCATATCGGCTCTTTTGTTGGTCACGACACCTTTTAATTTCTCTATATTCTTCAACCGACATTTGCATCTCCAGATCAATTATTCTAGTTTCTCTTGCTTTGGCTGATGTTAAAACTTTAGCTTTCCCTTTGAACAACTTAGCATCAACCATATTCTAATCCTTTGGGAAAGGATTATCATCAACTTTCATTTTCGGAGCTGTATCAAATTTAAGCTTCCCTTATTGAAAAGCCCTCTGAATATGCTGTCAAAAAATCCTGCAATCATTAGTAGTATGAGAAGTAGTGTTATGGTACTTGTAGAACTTCTTATTTTTCAACTGATCGAGAGGTAATATAACATGATTGGCAGGCAGTTTAATCTATCCCTTCTCAAGCAAGAAATCAAAAAGTTTGTCTACTTTTGTAACATCAAAATCATAACTCTCCTCAACTTCTTTTCCCCAAGGATTTGGAACTATTACTATCTTTTTACCCTAATTCCATTTAGCTATAGCAATTTCCTCTTCTTAATCATCATCATCGATTAAATATCGATTATAAGCTTTAGCGATTGCAGCATTCTTCTAGAATCGGGTATCTCTGTGCATATTCTGGAATTGGCTATTAAGTGCTGCCTCCCATTGAGCCAATTGACCTAAATTGTCAAATTCTTGTCTGAGCAACTTTTCTCTCCATGTTGGCAACATTCCTTGAACGGCCAACGTAACTAGCTAATCATCAGTCAAATTCAACGAAAAGCATGAATTTATTGTTTCTCGAAACCTCTGAAGGAATTTAGCACCCGATTGATTAGATCTTTGATTTATGGTTGTCAAATCTAGGATCTTTCTTTCCCATGTCGTAGTGTAGAAATATGTATGAAATTTCTTTTGAAGATCATTCCAATTGGCAATAGAATTAACTGCTAGTGACGAAAAGCAAGTGAAAGCTTGTCCTAATAGGGACAAAGACAAAAAACGAACTCGATGAGCTTCCTTAATAGAGGCTTCACCCAACTGAGTAAGATATCGATTAACATGTTCTATTGTACTTGTGCTATCTTGACTAGTGAACTTACCAAATTCTGGAAGCCTGTAATTCATAGGAAGGGCCACTAAATCATACCACTCTAGATATGGACGTTTGTACGAAAAGGTCTGCCCTGTTGGTTTTAAACCGAACTGATTTTTCATCATTTCAGTCACTCTGAGCAACAATTCATCAGCATTTGAGTTTGGATTTCTCGGCAATTGCTAACCCATCCGCAGATTGAAATTCTAAGTACCTTGATGTCCTAGATTTGGAATCATATTTAGGGTATTATAATCTGAACCATGATGATATCCTTGTGGAATATCTATCCATCGAGCCCCTTGCTAATTTACTGTTTGAAATCTTTGATTGAAAACATTAGGATCTATATCTCTATGAGTCCTTTGAACTGATGGTGCTATTTTTGAGTCGACGGTGGTATTTGGCCTCATGTACCAAAATTAACCATCTAATTTTGAACTTGTCCTATTGGCTTGTCGGGGACCTAATACCGGGGTGCCCAATGAGGTGGAACTAATAACCATCGAATATTGACGCTTCCGGTCAGATAAGAACGCTACTACACTTCTTGCCCGAACAACGGAAGATTGATTCCGCCTCGCCCGACCCCAGAGGGCTAGACTCCGCCTCGACCGATGGCTAAGGGCTGGTTCCACGTCGCTCGACATCTAAGGGCGGGCTCCGCCTCGCCCGATGTCTGAGGATAGGCTCCGCCCCACCCGACGTCCGAGGGCGGGCTCTGCCTTGCCCGACGGCCGAGGGCAGGCTCCGCCTCGCCCGATGGCTGTGGGCTGGTTCCGCCCCACCCAATGTTTGATGGTGGCCTCCGCCTCACCCGATGGCTGTGGGTAGGTTCCGCCTCGCCCGATGACTGAGGGCTAGCTCTGCCTCGCCCGACATCCGAGGGCTGGTTCCACCCTGCCTAACATCCGAGGGTGGGCTCCGCCTCACTCGATGAATGAGGGCTGGCTCCACCTCGCCTGACGGCTGTGGGCGGGCTCCACCTCGCCCGATGATTTCACCCTGCTCCTTCATGATGACAAGCATAGGGTACGATGGGACATTCGAGTCAACCACAGTATCAAGGATCATGCCCTACACGCCTATAGGAAGGTACCATCAGGATACGAAGGGACGGGCGCTTTAAGCCCTTTCCAACCTAACAGTGCCTGAATAGTGTTGCATGCACTGACTTTTGTCCCACAATGTTGTAGGCACTGCCATCAGCCCTCGAGCGCAGATACTAACATAGGCATACGATAACCGCTACAATCCAAGGAAGAACTCACATCATGTATAGTAACAGACGTATAGTCATTTCCCCGTCTACTGGCCGCAGAGTCATGTCTCGACGCCCTGACACACCGCACCGTCCGCTGGGGGAGGATGGGACATGACCACTCGCTGAAATGAAGTCAAAGCTCGGCCCCATCAGGATCGGCGAAACATGCTATCGCTGGCATGGTCTGCCATGTCAGCAGGGCAGGCTCAAGGGAAAAGGAAGACCCAGCACCCTCAAAGGACTTTCTCTACCTTTGTTTTTTTCCTCTTTCTCCCATCTGTAACCATTGCTCCCCCCTTGGTCTATAAAAGGGAGGGTAGGGCACCCCGCTAAGGGGACTGATTGTTTTTGACACACAACAAACAGCCCAGCAGCAACTGAGCTCTTGGCGTTCTTTCAACCTTCCCATCAGAGACTTGGGATCCATCCCTCTCTTGACTGTTTGTACCCCCTACTACGAACCTTTTTCGGTACACACAACAAACAACCAAGCAGCAAACTAGATGTAGGGACATTCTGCCCGAACCAGTATAAACCTTGTGTCCTTTAGTACACCATCTGAGCCTAACGCGCAACAATTATAAATTTACTAGTTGGTGTTTGTTTGAAACACCGATAGTTGGCGCGCCAAGTAGGGGCCTCTACGCATTCCAAATCAAGCCTCAGATGGCTAGCCATGCAATCAGCTAGGACCCAGGCACACACGTGCATTTCGGTGACCTAGACTTCATCATCACGATGGGAGGAGAGTTGGCATTGGCCCACGTCACCATCCAATCTCTCCCCTCCGTTGGCTTCAACTATAGGAGGCTTGAGTGTAGCCCGGTGTCTACCTTGGACCTCGGCCATCCAGGGAGGACCCGCACTACCACACCCTCTCTCTAGAACACTCCACATGGAGCACCCCGACGGCGCTTCTGTTCGGTCTCCACAATGCCACGGCGACCGTTAGCCACCTTGTGGCACAATGCGTGATCCCATCCCTACGAACAATGAATTCATGGGGATGATCGAAAGCATCACAGAATCCCTCCATGGCCTCCTCATGGAAGGGCTAGGGTTAGACTCTGGCTCTGACTCTAGCAGGGGGAGCCATCACACCTCCCGAGAATGTTTCATGGCGGGTACCCCCGAGGGACACGTCGAAAGTGTCTTCGTAGATGAGGCTACCCCAGTAGGCAACCTCGGTGATGGAACTGAAGGTGGGACAGTGGCCCCACCTCACATAGGGGTGGAGTAGCTGAGAGCCCAAAAGCAGGAGATAGATGAAGCTGGACAATAGCTTGTTTGGGAGTACGCGGAGGTTGATCGGGAGATCGAGCGTCGTGGAGATAGTGGGCGCGCATGCGCCGTGGCCCGTGACGTGAATCAAAGGATCATCGCCGATGATGAAACCCTTCCTCACTTTGCTCGGGCAAGCCAGAACATCGCTGCCACGATAGCTTTGCTCCATGGCCTTCTAGAGGCCACAATGCCCGAGGATCGTCAGGCCCACCACGAAATTCGCATGCTACTTGAGCGTGCAGCAGCGTAGCAGGCGGAGAGCTCATTATCTCAGTGACGTGAGCTCGACACTAGCCAGCATACGCCCTCGGTGTGCCCCGACAGGGATGCATCAGTCCACCAAGCACCACAAAGTGGCGGGCAGCGCGCTACGATCCTGGTACATCAACGTCTCGGCCACAACCACGACGCACGCAGCACCATCGACGGCCGTAGACGCGCCTATAGAGACCCAAGGGAAGGAGCCCACCATGGCTATCATCCTCGACGCAGTGGATGCTATGACAGCAGTGAGGACCGGAGCTCAAGCTGTAGCTTGCCAAGGCCTCAGGCCTTTAGCCAGCACACCCTCAACGCTTCATTCCCGCCAAGGTATCGACCACCTACCAATATCCCTAAATACTCTAGGGAGACAAACCCTAGACTTTGGCATGAAAACTATTGGCTTGCCTATCAAGATGGTGGTGCAGATAATGATGACTTCATTATCCACAACCTTCCACTGTTCTTGGCCGATTTGGCACGAGCATGGATGGAACACCTGCCGTCCAACGCAATCCAGAGTTGGATGGATCTAAATGAGATCTTTGTGGGAAACTTCTAGGGCACATACAAGCACCCTAGGAACCCATGGGACCTCAAGAACTGCCATTAGAAGGCCAGTGAGACCCTCCATGGGTACATCCGCCGCTTCTCCTTGCAGTGCAACGAGCTCCCTAATGTCGCCAACACCGACATGATAGGAGCCTTCCTGTTCGGGATGACCTACGAGTCCTTGGTTCATAAGCTAGGATGCAAGGGTCCGCGAACCACTAAGGAACTCCTAGACATCGCCACTAGCCACGCCTTAGGAGAAGAGGTGGTCGGAGTGATCTTTGATCGCCTCGAGGGCAAGGCAAAGTAGGACGAGGGTGCCGACGAACGCACCTCCAAATGTTCTGCCAAAACGAAGAATAAGATGCAATGATGCGAGGACTCGCTCATGGCCGCTACTAACCGCAAGGGTGGTTGAATGCCCACGGAGGCACTCCGAACCACTTCAAAAAATGCTCGAGGGGCCATGCCCAAACCATGCCTTTCTCGTTAAGCATCTGCTCAAGGACTACAACCTCATGCGGTGGTTCTTGTCCAAAGGATCCAACAAAGGGGAGCAAGGGAAGGAACCTGCCCCCACTACGGACAACGCTGAGGAGAAGGACGATGGCTTCCCAACGCTGGACGGCTGCCTCATGATCTTTGGAGGATCAGCGACCTATGACTCCAAACATCGTCAGAAGGACACACGCCACCAAGTCTACATGGCCCAACCAGCCACACCTCCCTTCCTTCGGTGGTCGGAGTCCACCATAACCTTTGATTGGACCGACCATCTAGATACCGTCCCACACTCGGGAAGATATCTGCTTGTGGTCGACCCAATCATCGGTCCAAAGTGACTCACCAAAGTAATGATGGACGGAGGCAGCAGCCTCAACATCATGTATGCCGAGACGCTCGATGAGATGGGCGTCAACCAGACACGCCTCCGCCCAACCCAAGTGCCTTTTCACGACATCATGCCCGAGAAGCCGGCTATGCCACTCAGGCAGATCGATCTGCCCGTGACCTTCGAGGATCAGTTCAATTATAGGACTGAGGCCCTCACTTATGAGGTGGTTGGATTCCCCAGAACCTTCCATGCCATCCTAGGACGTCCATGCTACACGAAGTTCATAGCCGTCCCCAACTATACATACCTCAAGATGAAGATGTTGGGCCCCCATGGGGTCATCACCATCGACACCTCCTTCCAGCGCGCCTACGAGTGTGAGGTCAAGTGCTGTGCCCGCGCCACAGCAATCATCGCCTCCGTAGAACTCGCCGCCCTCAAGGAGGTGGCCACAGCAATCGAGAAAGGCATGATGAACGACGTTTTAACCTAGTCTTCCTCCTTGAGGGAGATCTGATGGTAGCCTGAGTAATAGTCGAGAAAGGAGAGCAACTCACAGCCGGCGGTGGAGTCTACAACCTCGTCTATCCGAGGCAAGCCAAAGGGGTCTTTAGGGCAGTGTTTGTTAAGATCAGTATAATCAACACACATTCTCCATTCTTTATTCTTTTTCTTAACAAGAACAGGATTAGCTAACCAATCTGGATGATACACTTCTTTTATAAATCCGGCAGCTAAGAGCCATTTTATTTCTACCCTAATAGCCTCCTTTTTGTCCGGCGCAAATCAGCGAAGTTTCTGCTTGATCGGTTTAGCGGTCGGCAAGACATTCAAGGAGTGCTCGATCTTCTCCCGTGGTACCCTTGGCATGTCTGCAGGTTTCCAAGCAAACACATCGGCGTTCGCACGTAGGAAGGAGACGAGCGTGCTTTCCTATTTGGGGTCAAGGTGAGCCCCAATTTTCACCGTCTTGGAAGGGTCGTCGAGGCTGAGGCCGATCTCCTTGACTTCCTTGGACTTGGTGGAGGCCCAGGGAGGCTCTGGGATCTCCATGTCATCAGCAGATGCGGTCTTGGCTTTGGCGACCACGCTGGCCATCTGGATGGAGAGGTCGGTGGCTTCGGCGAGGGCGAGACTTTCCATCTCGCAGGCGTAGGCGACGGAGAGGTTTGCCCACAGAGATAGGACTCCTGCAGGCAAAGGCATCTTCAACACCAAATACGCATAGTGTGGAACGGCCATGAACTTGGTCAGAGCCGGACGCCCTAGTATGGCGTGGTAGGCGGTGTCGAAGTCGGTGACATAAAAGTTGATATGCTCCACTCTATAGTTGGTTGCCATGCCGAACTATACTGGTAGGGTAATTTCCCCAAGTGGTCTGGATGCCCTGCTAGGTACCACACCCTAGAAGGAGGAGTCTGAGGGCGTGAGGTCTGTTGTCCTGAGTCCGAGCTCCCTTAGGGCCCCGGCGAAGAGTAGATTCAAAGCGCTCCCACCGTCGATGAGGACTTTTTTGAAGAGCACCTTCTGAACAGTCGCGTCAAGGACGAGGGGAAAATGCCCTGTGTAGGGTATGTCTACCCACTGGCCGGCCCTGCTGAAGGTGATGGAGATTTCAGACCATGGGCAATAGCTGGGGTTGGCGGTAGTTTCTTCTGAAACTACGGCGAGCACTCGTCGGGCGGCGAGCTTCTGTTCCCTTCTGCTTTCGTTGGAGGTGAAACCCCCGAAGATGGTGGCGACCACCTTGTCGTGGTCCTAGAAGGCATTATTATTATCCCCTGGTGGTCGGCGTCCTTCGTTCCCACCATTGTCGTTGTTGTACTTTTTCTCCTAGAACTCCTTAGCCAAACCAAGGCAATCTTTCATCTTGTGTTTGGCGTTCTTGTGCAGGGGGCACAGACCATCGAGGATCTTCTTGTACTGCTCATCATAGTTACGCTTTGTGCGCGGCTCATTGACGTTGGCAACAAAGTGATCTGGTCGGCGGCAGCGATTCTGACCAGGTTTGAATCCATCTGGCCGATCACGTCCGCTGTCCCGGTGGAAACTACGGTCGTCGTAGCGGCGATCATTGTACTATCGGTTGTCGTTGCGATCGTCGTGGAGGCGAACGTTGTGCTGTCGGTCGTCGTTGCGGTCGTCGTGGCAGCGAGGTGGGCGATTAGTGCTCGTATCTTCGTTAAAACGCACCTCCGCTTCCTCGGCGTCGGTGTACTGGTTGGCGGTTGTGATCATCTCGCCGATGCCAGTAGGTGGCTTTCTATTGAACTTAGAACGGAGTTCTCGGTGATGAAGTCCTCGGATGAAGGCGGTGATGACTTTGGCCTCCGTGATGTTGGGAATAGAATTCCTCATCTCGGAGAAGCGTCTGATGTAGCTGTGGAGTAGTTCGGACGGCTTTTGGTTGATGCGGTTGAGATCGTGCTTGGTGCCCGGCCGCCTGCATGTGGCCATGTAGTTGTCGGTGAAGACTCTCTTCAGATCTTCCCAAGAGCCGATGGAGTCAAGGGCGAGGCTTGTGAACCAGCTCATGGCGGTTGGCGTGAGCATGACAGGGAGATAGTTTGCCATGATGTTGGTGTCTCCTCTAGCGGCGCGGATGGCGGTGGCGTAAGCCTGCAGCCACTGAGTTGGGTTCATCCTTCCTTCATAGGGCTCGACTCTGGTGATTTTGAAACCACGGGGCCACTAGAGCGTTCGGAGTGCCCTGGTGAACACAGGGGGCCCTTCCGGGCTGTCGGGGCCGACATTGGCAGTATTGCCGGCGACGATCAGCTCTAGAGCTGAGTCTGGGTTGCCGTACTCTTGCTCGTACTCCTAGCGACATCGTACTTCGTCTTCATGGCGCCCGAAACGTCGTTGATCGATACGCCGTCGCACATCCCAAAGGTTGCTGAGGTGCACTCGGGCGTCCTGTTCGACCTCTTGGTCGTGCTGGCGATGATGCTCGGCGTGGTGGCCTCCAACTCCCCCCTAGGGAGGTGGTGACTGGTCGGTGAAGCAGCTTTGACTGGGGCGGCGATTAGATCTAGGATCAGCTGATCGGCGGATCACGCTTGTGGAGCATGAAGGTCTCTGAACTTCTTGGATCTCGTTAACTTGACAGTGTGCCACTTTAAGCATAGCGGCGACCTTGGTGAGCTCGGGCGTCTGCGGGAGGTGAGCAAGTTCGTTGGTGGCCATGGCCAGATTAGCGCTCGGAGTCTTGAAAACGTCGTGGCCGTCAACGCGGAGGAATTCTTCATTGAGGTTGCGATGGAGGGGCCTTCCTTGTGAATCGAACTGGTTATCACGAGCGGCCTTGGCCATCGCAATGGCGCGTTCATTATCACGCTGTTGCGCGTGGTTGGCGTTCCTATTTTCATGGGCGGCACGTTCCTCATCTATTTCGCCGTTCCGAGGGGGGCTGTCGATACTGACATTGAAGATCATGCCACCCTAGAAAGGCAGGAGAGGAGGTTGCTTGGTGAAGGTCTCGGCGAGGGGCTCGGTGGATCCTTGAGATTCGGAGTCTGGATTTTCCTCAAGGATAGTTTGGAGAGATGCTCCGAGACCCCGGCCAGCATGCAGCATGTTGACGGTTGGTGGAAGCTGGTCGGCGAGCTGGTCGGTGAATTTGCCCCTCAGGGCGTCCTGATATGTAGCTACGGTGTTGGCGAGCCCGTAGGGCAGGGCGGCGAGCCCTGGAGTCTGCCGAGCATTGAACGTCGATAGATCGGGATCGGAGGGTGCTCGGTGCTGAACAAGGGTGTCTAGAGCTGACTCAGCAATGGAGAGGCAATCGGCGAGTTTCAGGCCGACCCGATCGATAGATTCGATTAGATCATCATTGTTGACATGCCTCCTCTGGTAGCAAGGAAGCGAGCGGCGGGTGGCTGATGGAGTTGACCCCGGAAGTGGTTCTGAGATTGGATCTGCAGTTGCAGGTGCGAGGGTGGTCGGTGCAGAATAGATCTGCACCGGCTTGAGAAGCTCTCCAACTCCATCGACGTTGATGACCCATGTGATGGATCCGACCGTGAAGATCTAGCCGGGCTGCGGGAGGGACGAAGAGCCTGCGGAAAAAACCATCTTGTTCGACAAGGAAACAGCACGCACACCCCTACCTGGCACGCCAACTGTCGACAGAATATCGTTGGCAGTCCACCGAGGGGTATCCCACGATGGTAGATTGATCGGCAGAGGAGCGTGTGATCAAGAACAAGAAGGCAACAGAGACACACGAGTTATACAGGTTCAGGCCGTCAGTATGATGTAATACCTTACTCCTGTGGTCTGTTGGTTTTTATTAGCTATCGTATGATTTGCCATGAATTCGTAGGGGGTCCCTGCCCGCCTTATATAGTCTAGGGGGCAAGGTTACAAGTCGGTTAGATCTGAGAGATAACCAGAAAGTAATAACAGATTACAAGAAACTTGGGATCATACGTATCCTATCAGATCTCGTAACATCTTCAGGATATCCTCTCCGTGCCTTGCGGGGGTCGCCAAGCAGAACCGTGCCCCGCAAGGCTCCTTCTTGCGGGCTAGGCCGCCCCTGGAGGCATAGCCCATATGACCTGCCATGGATATTCAGGGTCATACCCCCCACAGAGGGTAAAACGGTATGCATTGGTACCACGCCTTTCTCCAAATAGGAAAGCGCGCTCGTTGACTTCCTCCATGACAACAAAGACATCTTTGTGTGGAAACCCTTGGATATGCCAGGCATTCCAAGGGAGGTCACCAAGCATACCTTGAAAATCCATCCAGGCTCCAAGACGGTGAAGCAACATCTACATCGCTTCGATGAGGAGAAGTGCAAGGCCATCGGTGAAGAGATAGCCAAACTATCGGCTGCCGGATTCATCAAGGAAGTATACCACCCAGAGTGGTTAGCCAATCCCATTCTTGTACCAAAGAAGAGCGAGAAATGGAGGATGTGTGTTGACTATATGGGTCTCAACAAAGCATGCCCAAAGGATCCGTTGAGGCCTACGTTGACGACATCGTAGTTAAGTCCAAACGGGCTGACCACCTCGTGGTTAATATTGAGCAAACCTTTGCGAAACTTTGGGTGAATGGCATCATACTCAATCCTGAGAAGTGTGTTTTTTGGGTCCTAAGGGGCATGCTGCTCGGCTTCATCATCTCCAAGTGTGGCATCAAAGCCAATCCGGAAAAGATTTTAGCCATCACAAGGATGGGCCCGATCCAAAACATAAAGGGGGTTCAGTGAATCACAGGGTGCCTCACCGCCCTCAATGGCTTCATCTCGTGCCTTGGTGAATGAGGTCTCCCCCTTTATCAACTCTTGAAGAAAGCTGACCACTTCGAGTGGATGTTCGAGGCCCAAGAGGCACTTGACATGGTCAAAATGCTTCTGACCAGGCCCTCGATCCTAGTTCCTCTAAGCGACGGAGAATCCCTCCTGCTATACATAGCGGCCACCACGCAAGTGGTTAGCGCCACCCTAGTAGTAGAGCGAGAGGAAGAGGGGCACACCCTCAAGGTGCAGTGCCCTATGTACTTCATTAGCGAGGTACTATCTGACTCCAAGACCCGCTACTCCCAAATCTAGAAGCTCCTATATGCCGTCCTCATCACCAAGAGGAAGCTACGCCACTACTTTGAATCACACACCGTGATAGTTGTGACATCGTTCCCCATCGGTGAGGTCGTCCAGAGCCAGGACGCCATGGGAAGAACCGCAAAGTGGGCACTTGAGTTGATAGATCAAGGCATCGCATATGCCTCCCAAACGATGATCAAGTCCCAGGTGTTGGCTGACTTCATCACGGAATGGACCGTGGTCCAAACACCACCAGCGGTCATCGATCAAGAGTATTGTACGATGTACTTCGATGGGTCGCTGATGAAGAAGGGCGCTGGCATGGGGCTGGTCTTCATATCACCCCTCGGGGTCTGCATGAGGTACATGGTTTGGCTCCATTTCCTGTCATCAAATAATGTGGCTGAGTATGAAGCGCTCATCAATGGCCTACGAATCGCCATCGAGTTGGGCATTCGACGCCTTGACATCTGGGGTGACTCCCGACTGGTCATCAACCAAGTCATGAAGGTGTCGAGCTGCCATGATGCTAAGATGGCTATGTACTACCAAGAGGTCCGACAGCTGGAGGACAAATTCAACGGCCTCGAACTCAATCACATCCCAAGGCGCCTCAATGAGGTGGCTGACGCACTTGCAAAAGTGGCATTTGGTCGAGAGCCGGTGCCAATGGGCATCTTCCTCAGTGACCAACATAAGCCCTTGATATGCTATGAAGGGTCAGAACAGGCCGATGATGGCCTGTCTGATCTAGCCCCGGGGGCTGACCAACTAATGGCTCCCTCCGGCCCTGAGGTCATGGAGCTTGAAGAGGATCCAGTGACAGAGCCCAACCCTCTAGATGACTAGAGAACACTCTACCTCGACTACCTCCTCCATGACACGCTGTCAACGGACAAGATAGAAGCTCGATGGATCACACGTCGCGCCAAGTCCTTTGTTCTTGTAGAAGGCAAACTCTACAAATCGAGCCACACCGGGATCCTATTGCTCTATATCCCCGACGAATAGGGGAAGCTTCTGCTAAGTGATATCCATGTTGGGGTATGTGGTCACCATGCTGCACCTAGAACCTTGGTTGGGAATGCATTCCAACAGGGCTTCTATTGGCCCACTACAGCAGCCGACGCCGAGCAGATCATATGCTCATACAAAGGGTGCCAGTACTACGCTCGGCAAACTCACCTCCTAGCCCAGGCACTCTAGATGATCCCATCTCGTGGCCCTTTGTGGTCTGGGGGCTCGATCTGGTTGGGCCTCTCAAGAAGGCGCCCGGGGGCTACACCCACTTACTAGTCACCATAGACAAGTTCACAAAATGGATCGAAGCTCGGTCAATCTCCATAATCAAGTCCGAGCAGGCTGTGCTGTTCTTCCTTAACATCATCCATCACTTTGGAGTATCAAACTCCATCATCACGGACAATGGCACATAGTTCACCAACAAGAAATTCATTCGATTCTGCGATGAACAACACATCCAAGTCGATTAGGCTACCGTCGCACACCCCCGCATGAATGGGCAGGTGGAGTGCGCAAACGGCATGCTCCTACAGGGCCTCAAGCCCAAGATCTTCAAATGGTTGAACAATTTCGACACACACTAGGTCGCTGAGCTCCCTACGGTGCTTTGGAGCCTGAGGACAACTCCCAACCGGTGCACTGGCTACATGCCTTTCTTCATGGTCTATGGTTCTGAGGCCGTCCTCCCAACTGACCTCGACTATGGAGTGCCAAGAATCAGAGCATACGATGAATAGGGAGCCAAGGCATCCCACCAAGACGCCATGGACCAGCTAGACGAAGCTCGCGACATCGCCCTCCTCCGTTCGGCCAAGTACCAGCAGGCGCTACGATGGTACCATAACCGATGGGTGTGGGGTCGAGCCTTCAACATCGAGGATCTAGTTATCCACCTCGGGAAGAGCAACAAGGACCGTCACAAGCTCTCCCCACCCTGGGAAGGGCCATATGTCGTAGCAGAAGTACTCCGGCTAGGCGCCTACAAGTTGAAAACCATCGACGGCGAGGTCTTCATCAATGCCTGGAACATTGAGCAGCTATGTCATTTTTACCCTTAAATAAATGAATACTTTTTCTTATTAGTTCTTGTCTTAAAAAATCCTCGGTCTTTAGTGACATCCGACCCTTGCAAAGTGCGAGGGGTCGGACCTCACTCGGGGGCTGATATAAGTACGTTTATCTTGCAAACACTCTCTGTGTTATCTTTGCAAACATTCTCTGAGTTTCCCCCCTTTTTTCTCATAGCAAGTCCTAAGGACTAGGATTTTGGGAACAAAATGTGAGTATAACTGGTAGGACTGCAGGAAACCTTTGCCCTAGTGGTTACAGCCTCCTTGCTCAGTAGCGTGATCAGGATTGGCTCACCCGCACTTCAAGTTTTTTGTGACCTTAACTATGGGAAGGGTCGGAAGGCACCAGACCTCTTTGCCAAAAAGAGGGAGAAGAGCTGAAAAGCTATTTGCTGTAACAAAATTTAAGAACTTGTTCATTTTTTGCACAAATTCATCGCTTACAAAGTAATTTCATCATGAAAAGGACTGATGTATTCATAAATACAGAAGACCATTCACTCGGGGGCTCCCCCACAAACTTATTTGATTATAGTTTCTGATCAGTTCTACTATGAGCACTACTACGGTCGCCGTGCCATGCTCTCCATCAGTGACGTCCTACCGCTCCGTGGGATCCTCAAGGACGCCGTCATCTGCAACGTCGAGCGCCACGTCGATGACTGTGGTGCCCTCGTCGGGGTGTCCAGGGACTACGCCATCATGATCAGCCGCAACCCTGACAACGGCGTCTGGATGGGGGGTGTTTCCCACCGAAGAAAGGCCACCATGAACGATGGCAAAACCGACGACGCTCAACACCCTCAAGTGTACCTCCTCCTTCAGTGAAAGCTTGGCGAAGGCGACCAGCACCATCTCATCTACGGTGGAGGACCTCCAGCTCGACATCATGCTCTGGATTCACGAGCGGATCTATGAGCTTTTCTCTCCCTAGCATTACCCTCTCTCACTTTGGAACCGCTGCGACGCATGAACACATTGGGTGAAAAGGAAGGAGAAGAGGTAGAGGCTCGAAAGCAGGTGAAGGAATGGGATGAGAACTCCCCTCGACTCCCTATTTAAGGAAGAAGCACAATAGCTATGGAAATGCGAAAGGTTGGGATGAAAAACTCTCTTCTTTCCCCTACTCAATGTAGATGGGAAATCGATGCTTACGGGAATCCGAGGGGACACGCCTAGACCGACAGGATGTGCTCTGGTCGATGAGACGTTGCCTAGTCAAACAGGATGTTGCCTGGGCATGGCCCACCACTACCACGCGCTGGGCACGAGAATTAGGGCACACCCACATGCAGGCAACTCCCTGCTTCCTCAGGTAGGACCTTGGAATGACCCAACGATGGAACCCCCCATCCAAGGGGACCAAACAGGCCTCATAGGTCGATTGGATGGCCTAGGTAAAATGATGAACGAACGACTGCTAAAAGATAAGCACCTCTGTTTACTTACTTTGCATGTTAATTTCATTACTGAGCTTCTGACCCCAGCAACGGCAAGGGCACGGACATCACTCGGGGGCTGCCGAGAGTGTCTACTTGTTTAGACATCCTCATCACCTGACCCCTACTTACGTTTAAAAACCGGAGACACGGGGTGCGGGTGTAAAACTTTGAGTAAAACTAGATGAACCGCTAGACCCTACGCCCTGGCACATATGGTGTTTTTTCACCAGCATAATCGAATTCACAATTCCCCGCTCCCCGAGCTTTTGCAGCTGCCTTCTCAAGAAGGGTTAGGAGGGGTCTGCCTATAGAATCTCCTTTAAGGAGAGGCTGTCAGGTCACTTAAAGTCAATCAAACGGCTCGAATCGCCACCGAGAGAAGGAAACGAAAAATCACGATGCTCGTGCAGGTCACGCTGTCCCCATCGCAAATGTCGGACTCGAACCCTGCACGGACATGTCCGTTAAGGGCTTCTCATCGCTCATGCGACTAAGGTAACATTATTGACCCCGGCTTTCATTTCAATTAAATCATACATTAATCCCATCATCTAAACATTGCGTATGCAATCGCTGCATCCCAATGCTTCGTGACACGTCATGAAGCGGTAGTCGCCTCATTCGATATGAGTGACAAATGGCTGAGGTTCGAAGGCCAGCCCACGAAGGGCTCGAGGCCACCTCATGTCAAACAAAGCCAGGGGAGAAAAACCGTGATGAGCCCTAGCAGCCTTGCTCGACCCCGCTCAGAAGCGGACAGGGACATCTCGACCTTTCTCATTCAATTCTAACCTTGATCTAGACCCACAGAATCTCCATCGAGGAGAGGCCAATGGGCCACCTGAGCCTGCCGAACAGCTCGGGCATCTGCCGGGAGGCGGGTTAAGAAGTAGTGGAATGCCACGTGAGGGCTCTGTTGACCCCATCAGCGAATGATGGACCCAGATTCCACACGAACATACCCGTTAGCGAGCTCATTGAGCGTGACACTCGAGCCGTCAATGCAAGTATCGTCAACTCAGCCCCTCCGGTTGTGGAAACTAAGGATGCAGTGACGCGTGAAACACGGCCAACCCCTATCAGACCCTAAGGGGCTCGAAGGCTCGAGCCGCTTGGTCCAAGATCAAGAGTCCAAGGTTCGAAGGCTAACCCATGAAGGGTCCGAGGCCGCCCTGCGTCAAATAAGAGCCAGGGGAGAAAACACAAATGAGCCTCAATGGCCTTTGCCCAACCCGCATTGAGGCAGATAGGGTTATCTCAACCTTCTAGTTCAATCCAGCCTCTAGCCGAGCCCATAGAATCCCCATTGAGGGGGAATCTATTGGAAGGTGGGTCAAGGAGCAACAGAACTCCACCTAGGGGCTTTGCCGACCCTATAGCAAAGCAATGGGATCAGATTCCATTCGAACATCCCTATTAGCGAGCTCATCAGGCACGTCACTCAATCCATCGAGGCAAGTGATGTCGCCTCAATGCCTCCAGTTGCGGAAACCATGGACGGGGCGACAGTCACAAAACATGCCGACCCTTGACTAAACCCCCACCACATGCGGGGGCTTGGGGAAGGCCGGGCCAGCAATGATACCAAATGCATGGTCATGGGATGATCGCCAAAATCCTAAGTAAGGGGTATGCACAAATACAAGAGTAAGTTCGCTACCCTCACTCCAATCACCAGTAATATCTGGCCCCAGCGACCACAAGGGGTCGAATCTCACTTGGGGGCTAACAAAGGTATGAATACCTCCTTTTTCAAAACAGTCATTGCATCAAATCTTTTCCTCGCGTCAAGGCTAGTGGTAAGGTTTGTGGGAACATATAACGAGCACACCTGGTAAGACTACAAAAAGCCCATGCCCTGACGGCTACGGTAACTTTGCTCACCAGCACAATCAAAATTTCCCCTTATACACCTCAGGCCCTACAGTCTTAATGAATGGAAAGGTCAGATCGCATAAACTTTTTTTCTCAAATTGCAAAAGGGAAGAAAGTAAGCTCAAATGAATGAAACAAAATTGCAAAATGAAATTATGAATCTATTTTCGAACACAAAAGTACCAACACTTGTCCACATATTACAGATAAATGTTTATCAAACTTATTCACCTGACTACTTCCACGAAGGGAGAACTATGTCTTTCATCCTGTTTACCAGGTTCCGCACAATGGGAGTCACCGCCTTCTCAATCTCATCCAGCTTGGAGTTTTTGTAGCCAGGCACGAAGCCGAAGCTCATTGCCTCCAAGTTAACTTCCTGATCATAATGAGAGCGGGCAACAACAAAGGCTTGGGTGATCCTGGCATGAAAGGTGTTCTCCTCAAGCTGACCCACCCGCGCCATGATACCCGCGGCACGAGCCGCAAGCGAGCTGGTTTCCTCCGACCGCGCCACCCCTAGGTCATGAAAGACAACCCCGACAGCGACGCGTAGAAGATCATGCTCGTCACTCTTGACCTAAAGAGACCCTTGCACCTTGGTGAGCTCTATGCCTAGCCTAACAGAGATACTCTCAGCCTCCAACCTTTGGGTCACCGCGACTCCAAGATCCGCCCAGAGGGAGTTGACCACCTGACGTGCCTCGTCGCACTCTTGGATGGCCCGATCGAGCTCCGCGTGGACCATGCCATGCTCCGAGCGGAGCCTTTCTATAGTCTAGCGCAGCTCATCTCGCTCCCTGCGTAGCTAGGCAATCACCTCGGCATCCTGATCCGCCCTCTACTATAGCGCCACAGACCTGTCCTTAGCTTTCAGCTTGAGATTCCGCTCCATCTCCAGCTCATCTAGGAATTCGACGGCCCATTGGCTGGCCTCGGCATCCTTCTGGAGCAACTCATCCAGCTCATTTCGAATCTAGGCGACTGCCTTCTTGTCCTACTGCACCCTTGCCAATAGGTCCTAGAACATCCCATGAAACTCCTCCTCGTCTCGACATGCCTTGGCTTCCCGCTGTTGGGCGGCAGCAAGCTAGGTGCCCACATCTCTGCATAGCCAGGCCTCCTCAGTGAGGCAGTCCCATTCCACCTTCTGCTCACAGAGGAACTGGGACTTCTCCCGGCTATGAGCAATAAGGGACTGAAAAGAAGACTAGTGTCAAAAATACAAAAATACACGAAGAAAGAGGAAAGCGAGAAGATCAAGTGGATACCCGGCCATTCGGAATGATGACGTCTTGCAGGACGCCCCTGGCCTAGTTTAGGACATCCATCATCGCCGAGATCCCTTTGTCAAGACTCCCCTGCTCTATGCTCTCGGTAGCATCGTCGAGCGAGAAAAGAGTCGAACTTGGATATCGGGGATCCATCCATTGGAGCGGCAGCACGCCCCGCATGGGTGAGCAGCTTCCCCCCAACATCAGGACTAAGAGTGTCCTTTTGCTGGTCCTCTCCACCACCGCCACAGTGCCTGAGGACCTTCCGACCATGTCCCCCTCCATCCGGCCCGCCTCGGGCTCCGTCGCCTGGGCCACCGGTGGCGTGGATTGCGCCGCCCCCTCGGACAACACCATGGCTACATCTAGCAGCTCCTAGCTTGGCGCAGTCATGGCCACCTCCACTTGCGACGCTGGGGCCTCAACTTGCTGTGCCGCGCCCACCATAGAGGGTGCCAAAAGCGCGGGTGGTAGCCCTATCCACTCCAACATAGGTGGCGGTGTCACCTCCGTCATCGTTTGCTCAGCGACCCTCGAGGGCACTTCTTTAGCCCCAGCGCCTGCTTGACCCACCGAGGGCGTGGGTGCCACCATAGGCGGCACCTGACCGGCTGACGAGGCCGCAACATTGGTTCTGCTCCTACCCAAAACACAAGTGATGTCAGGCGATGGCACCCATACCGCCTGAAGTGCAACACTCTTCTTGGATGCCAGCACCAAAGAACGGCCCCATCGCAAGAGTCTATAAGAGGTAAAAGGCATAAGGCCAAACAGAAAAACAAAAAAAATGGAAAACAAGAAAAAACAGAGGAATCAAAGACTTACTCTGGCACTGTTGGGCCGTAGGAACATTTTGGGGATGAACCCCCAGATTCCTGCTCCAACTCGTCTGGGTGGGACCGTTTCGAGGCTGCCCCCTGCTCCCGAGCAGGGGTGCTCATCTCCCTTGTCTTCGAGGGCACGATGGCGGAGCCACCCCCCTCTATCAGCACCTCAGGAGTGGCGGCAGATCCACCCGCCCCTATCAACTCATGGGGCGCGACGGTAGATCCACCTCCCCCCATCCACTGGTCCTCTGCTGGCACCCCGGGTGTGGCGGCTGATACGCCCGCTCCCACCAGTCCTAAGTATGGGCCGATGGTTTGGCTCATCTTCGTCAGCCTAACGGACTCACTTCCCCCCACATGGAATGGGAAGGGTCCCTGCGTGGGCAGGCGGGCGCCTGTTAGCGTATACTCGCCCTTTAGGACATCCCAATCCACATCGACAACTACCTCATTGAAATCCTCATCGACGTCATCATCGTCACTACCTGTCTCCTCTCCTCGATCCAGTGCTTGCTGCTTCCATAGCATCTTCTTCTTCTTGAGCTCCCTCATCCTCCTATCCCACTCGGCCACAGTGCGATTCGCTGTCGCTAGGATCCGGTCCTTTGATAGCGGAGCCAGGCTATCCCCAAGGATGAGTCTCTTTGGCTAGTCCCGCTACCCTAAGGTCAGCTTCAAGGGGTCAAAAATTCAAGTGAAGAGGAGGCACGGGAAAAGGGAACTTACGAAATTGATGAATCCTGGCTCTAGCTGCATTTGGGGATGCCCTGGCACCAGATACACGAAATCAAGGACAACGTCGACGCTGTCCTTCAAGGGCCCCATCATCTTCTTGATCCGCAGTGCCACTTTAGTGGGGGGGAGCGCTTCGTCGATGAGTGTCGTCCCTTCAAGCAATGCCCCGGGCGCCATCAGGTATATGGGGAGCATGTGACTCATCAGCAGTGCCACCCTCCGCGTATGGTAGGCACCAATGATCCCCGATCCCTTCATGCCCCTCTCCTTCAGAATTTGGAGGGCGACGAGGTGGTCCTTGATCCTCTTCTTATCTTTGTCAGGGACACCCCACTTCCATGACCCTAGGACCTCTTCGATGATGCGCCCGGAGAACACTAGCAAGGGGGCAGCCATGTCGTCCTTGATGTAAAACCAATGCGAATGTCACCCCTTGTTGGAGGTCGATAGACGCATCGATGGGTAGTCGTTCACCCGGTTGTTGCGTAGATGAATGCTGGCACATCCCATTGGCATGCTTAGCTCTTGCTTCCCAACCCGCTTCTTTGATAGGTTAACAGCGAAGAGATACCACCATAGATCGAAGTGGGGACTAATCCCTAGGAACCCCTCACATAGGGTGACGAACACCACAATGTGCTAGACCCCATTAGGAGTAAGGTGCTGCAACTCCACCTGGTAGTAATCCAATAGCCTCCAAAGGAACTTATGAGAAGGTACGGCGAATCCCCGCTCATGGAAGTGAGCAAAGGGCATGACATATTCTTCAGGCGGCAATGGCTCGTCCTCATCACTGGGCAGCCGCCACTCCTCGATGGCGGTCAATGGGCAAAGGTGGCCACAGCAAATGAGGCCCTCCAAGCACTGAGGGGTGATGTTGGATCTGCCCCATGGCTCCATTAAAACAATGGGGAAGGGGGTGGATGCGAGCTTGACAGTGGCTGTGATGCGGATGTGAGCTTGACGGCGGCAGCGATGCGGGTGCGGGAGGCTTAGGCAATTGGCGGTGGAGGTTGTTGTTGTGAGGGCGAGGAGGCGAAGTATGGAACCCTAGGGGTGAACCCCGTGGTTTTATAGGGGCGATGAATGTGAGAAGAGCAACTGTCCACCTTGGCCTCCGAGCCTACCATGATACACCACCACATCACGTCGCGGGACATGCGCCCGCGATCCCTATCCTCTTGCACCAAAATCGTAGTGGGCATTTCGCCTTCCCAAGCAGACCAGGACTCTTTTCCCACAAAGGGGATATGGGTCAAAAAGCTTCTTCTCTAGCCCACCTAGGCCCAGGAGTCCAAGGGCCAGCCCAACAGTCTTGATGGCCATCACAATGAGGGATGGGCCCACAAGCGACTAGGACTCAGGCACACAAGCCTCAAGGGAACCTTGATGCGCAATCAAGTCCCAACTAGGCAAACCCTGGACATATCCTAGCGAATGGGTTACTAGGGTTTCCCTTCAAATTGTCCAGTTGACAAAAACAGAATCTCATAGCCATACCCGCAAAGGGTCTGAAATTACCCCCTAGCGATTCTGCCCGAAACACCCGGGGGCTCAGGGGGCTACACCCAATGGGTGCGCTCACGCGCACCCTTTGGCAAATCAAAATACCCCCCGGGCGATTCTGCCCGAATCACCCGGGGGCTCAGGGGCTACAACCGTCAGGTGCGCTCGCACGCACCCTTTGGCAAGTCAAATCACCCCCAGGTGATTCTGTCCAAATCATCTGGGGGCTTGGGGGCTACTATTAGGGACCTAATACCGGGGTACCCAATGAGGTGGAACAAATAACCATCGAACGTTGACGCTTCTGGTCAGACAAGAACGCTACTACACTTCTTGCCCAAACAACGAAAGACTAGTTCTACCTCACCGGACCCCCAAGGGCTAGACTCTACGTCACCCGATGGCTAAGGGTTGGCTCCAGCTCACCCGATGTCTGAGGGTGGGCTCTGCCTCGCCCGACGTCTGAGAACAGGCTCTGCCCATCTCGATGTTCGAGGGAGGCTCTGCCTCACCCAACGACTGAGGGCTGGTTTTGCCCCACCCGACGTCCGAGGGTGGGCTCCGCCTCACCCGATGGCTGAGGGCAGGCTCCACCTCTCCCGATGACTGATGGCCAGCTCTGCCTTGCCCAATGTCCGAGGGCTGGCTCCGCCTTGCCCAACGGCTGAGGGCGGGCTCTACCTCACCCGACAATTGCACCCTGCTAATTCATGATGACAAGCATAGGGTACGATAGGACATTCAAGTCAACCGCTGTACCGAGGACCATGCCCTACACACCTATAGGAAGGTACCGTCAGGATATGATAGGATAGGCGCTTTAAGCCCTTTCCGACCTAACAATGCACGAATAGTTTTGTAGGCGTCGACTTTATCCCACGGTGTTGTAGGCGCCGCCATCAGCCCTCAGGTGTAGATACTAACATAGGCATATGACAACTGCTACAATCCAATGAAGAACTCACATCATCAACAGTAATGGATGTATAGTCATTTCCCTGTCTACTCCCCGTAGAGTCATGGCTCGGTGCCCTAACACACCGCACCATCCGTCGGGGGAGGATGGGATATGACCACTCGCTGAAACGAAGTCAGAGCCCGGCCCTATCAGGATCAACGAAACATGCTATCCCTGGCGTGGTCTGCCATGTCAGCAGGGTAGGCTCAAGGGACAAGGAAGACTCAGCATCCTTGAAGGACTTTCTCTACCTTTGGTTTTTTCCTCTTTCTCCGATCTGTAACCCCTACTCCCCCCTTGGTCTATAAAAGGGAGGGCAGGGCACCCCACTAAGGGGACTGATCATTTTTAACACACAACAAACAGCCAAGCAGCAACCGAGCTCTTGGCATCCTTTTGCCCTTCCCATCAGAGACTTGGGATCCGTCCCTCTCTCGATCGTTTGTTCCCCCTACTACGAACCTTTTTCGGTACTAATAACACGAGCAGTAGCAAACTGGACGTAGGGACATTTTGCCTGAACCAGTATAAACCTTGTGTCATTTAGTACACCATCCAAGCCTAACGCACATCAATTATAAATTTACTAGTTGGTGTTTGTTCAAAACACCGACACGGCTGTTGCACATGCTGCACTGATGATCTAGGATTATATTGCATTTGATTAGTAGTAGCAACCTGAATTTGCTCAGATGAATTCTGAATTGCCTGGGCATCATCACTCTTAGCTAGTGATGCTTCTTGATGGCTAGTACCGGCCTGATTAGTCCCCTGAGTCGATGGATGTGGAATATTGTAATAAGCCGGTCCAACCTGATCAAGTGGAAATCCATGAACACCTCCTCCATGGTATTGTGGAATGTATTTAAGGAAGCTGTATATGATTTAGTATTGCATCATGAACAGATTTGTTGACAGCTTCTACAAAGAAATGCCTATCATCAGTTTCATCTATGTCTGACTGTCCACGGATTAAAACTCTCTGCAGTGGATATTTCTGAATAACTTTATTGTCACATGTTTTGGTGTATGACAACAAATAGTTATTCTAAAACTCCTCTATAGCTTTCCCAATGACAACTTTATCCTCAGTAGGCAAGTCTACATAAAGTACCATAAGAATGTCCTTGTTGTTGTGAACCACCATAACGATTGTAGTCCCACTGGGCGTGCCAAAAAGTGTGTTGACACAAAAATGTGGTGCTATAATCAACACACAGCAATCCAAAAGATCTAAGTGGAATGATACTAGAGATTTGCTTGGCTTCAACCTGGAACCACCCGATTCTGAAAACCCAACGATGTGCCAGTCAATTTGACCTGCAATTGACAAGGAGAGAAAATCTTATCAGTAATTTAAGGTTGAACTTGTCGGTGTTGCACCAAACAGTTCCGAATGTATGGCTAGATAGCCGATTCAATGAGGCTATCGACTAAATAGTCGATATCCAGTGTATCCATGAAATGAAGGTCTTTAAATCAAGGATTATCGGCTAATATTAAATGATAATGATACAAATCAAAATAACCGATGCTCATGGAACATCAGAAAGCATCATCGGCTAAATGGAACATGATTGATATAAACCGTCGAGCCGATAAGTTTGATGAAAAGAGTATAACATGCGAACAAATCGACTATCTAATATAAATGATTCTACAAACAGTTTTGAGTCTAATCTATTATCATCAACAGTGAGATTCGATCAGATCGATGCAACTTTGATAATAATGATAAACTAAAGCCACAGAATTATAAAACCATCTATATGTTGGCAGATTCATGAAAACATGCTATATGCATGAGAGTATAGGCAAATCGGCTAAAATAGCCAATGCAATTATAGCAAATAAACAGAGTACATATCTTGATCATGAACAAGACCACTAATCGATAATTTCTAATCTAAAGTCTTACCAGTGAGGTTCGATCGGATCGATGCAGCTATGGTAGTGTCATTAGATTAGATCTCATTAACTAGTGAGTTTATTCAAGATTGAAATATTTCTTTGGATGCATACTATGTTTGACTAGAATAGAGATAGAACAACCGATCTAGCAGAATTAAGCCATCAAATACAAGATTTGAAGCATGACCAGATCAAAGGACAACCAATTAGGATGATATGATGTCAATCTATCTCTATCTCAATCGGGTGATTTTGTTATAATTAATAAAACATTAATTATAGCAAGATTGATAACTGGTGAATCAACCAAAAAACAGCAAGGAAAGTTTTACTGATCTTAGTAGATTCGATAACTGGTGATATTGTATTAAACAACAAGTTATTTAACACAAGATCAATAACTTTGAACTATATTATGATTCGTAAGAGATCAATCAGCTGATGCAGCCGTACAAACTACGATATAGATCGATAACTAACTTATATCATGGCCCATAAAAGATCAATCAGTTGATGTAGCTTTACAACACAATACAAGTCGTGACGGTACTTACAAGCAAGCTGGAGGTCGATCAGTGGATGTAGCCCTGTTTGCTGAAGAACTCACCGAGATCTACAATACTCCTACTCCTAATGCGATGGCGAAAGCTGAAAAGGTTGTATTGATTGAATGTTCGTGTCCTTTTTACAATAACCAGGTTTAATATTTATACCTGGAACCTAAACATGAATCCTACTCAAATACGACTCATTACAATTCTTAGAATAAAAGAAAACTTCCTAACTTAATAATAACCTGGACCCCAATTTTCCTTATTTGTAGCATCCAACACATCTTCCTAGCGCCACTCAAGCATAGCCCATTGATGCCGTCTACTGACGTCATCCATAAAATAGCCGATTCTAATATCACATCTAAATCAGCTGATACCGATTCACATCTAATCGATTCCTTGATGACACAATCTTGAAAGCTTCGAGTTCCCGTGTTCTTCTTTCCAAATTTTGGTGTAAACACCAAGTAAGAACCCTTCATCACATTTCCTCTCAAACTTGCTCAATCTAGTGCCTTTCTTCAAAATGTAGCATTTGCAACCAAAGACTCTAAAGTATGTAATATTGGGCTTTCTATCATTCAATAGCTCATATGGGATCTTCTCTTTCAATAGATGACAATAGAGGCAGTTACTATAACCGCAAGCCATGATGATGGCTTCGGCCCAAAAAGAATGACTTACATTGTACTCACTAAGCATAGACCTTGCCATATCAGTGAATGTTCTATTCTTCCTCTCAACAAGGCCATTTGATTGTGGAGTGTACTTGGCCAAAAATTGATGTCTAATTCCAAACTCATCACATAACTCATCAATTCTAGTATTCTTGAACTCACTACTATTATCACTTCTTACTTTGTTGATGGTTGTTTCAAACTCATTATGTATTCGCTTGAATGTTTTGAATGTAGCAAACACATCACTCTTGTCAACACGAAAGAAGACCCATGTATATCTTGTGAAATCATCCACTATCACAAATCCATATTTGTTTCCACCAATACTAGTGTATGTAGTTGGCCCAAATAAATCCATGTGCAATAACTCAAATGCCTTAGATGTGCTCATCATGCTCTTCTTAGGATGAGTGTTACCAACTTGTTTTCCGGCTTGACATGCACTACATAACTTATCCTTCTCAAATGTGACATCTTTCAAGCCCCTTACTAGATCATGCTTAATCAATTTGTTCAGTTGTTTCATTTCAACATGACCAAGCCTTCCATGCCATAACCAAACCCATGCTAGACTTAGTGAGTAAACATGTTGTCAATTGAGCTTCTCTAGCACTGGAAATCAACTAAGTATAGATTCCCATATCTAAATCCTTTGAATATCAAGTTAGAGCCATCTACACTTATGATCTCTACATCAACTCCAAATATGCATTTGAAACCAAGATCACAAATTTGTGCTACCGATAATAGGTTGAAGTTCAAGCTCTCTACTAGCAACACATTGGATGTGCTTAAGCCATTGGATATTGCAATCTTACGAAGCCCTTTGACCTTGCCTTTGCCATTATCACCAAATGTTATACTATCAACCCATTGCTATCATTTATATTGGTTGAATTGATCATTATTGAATCATCGGTCATGTGTTATGTGCACCCACTATCAATCACTCAATGCCTTCCTCCAGCTTTATAATTGACCTACAAAAGAAGATCAATTCTTTTTAGGTACCCAAACTTCCATGGCACCTTGAAGGTTAGTCACTAAGCTCTTTGGTACCCAAATGGCTTTCTTCTTTGAGCCCACAATTGGAGTACCAATAAACTTAGCATGCACACCATTCACACCCTTGATAAGCATATAACAAGAATCAAATTTGATTGAGGATACATTAGCATCTTTGTTCTTGTTCTTGCAATATTGCTCTATATGCCCAACTTGCTTGCATCTATTGCAAAACCAACCATTGCTCTTCACAAAGCAAGCTTTGGGAGTAGCAAAGGCCGCCTTGCCTTTCTTGGGGGTATAGCCTGATCCCTCTTTGTTGAGAGAAAATCTTTGGTTACCCAAGCACTTTAGCAAGCGGGCATCTCCACCATAGGCATTGTCTAAGCCACAAGTGAGCTCATTCACCTCCTTCTTGGTAGTTTCATTTTCCACCATTAGTGAGGCATCACAAGTGAAATAGTCACTCAAAGGTGAGGTAGAAGTGGAAGTGCTAGAAGAAGGATTAGTAGGAGCAACAACAATAGGCTCAAAGAAAGATTCATTAATTAGATCACAAGTAGAGCCCACGTCACAAGTCACAATGACCTCCTTCTTGGCTTGCTCAAGGAGAGAGGAGTGAGCCTTTTCAAGCTTAGAGTGAGCTTTGCCAATCTTCTCATGGGATTCCATTAGCCTCTCATGAGTGGTATTGAGCTCATCAAAGGATTGCTCAAGAGATTTAACTTTCTTGCGCAATTCTTTGCACTCCTTTCTCTTCATCTCAAAGAAAGTACGAAATTGCTCCAACATGTCCATGAGCTCCTCCTTTGCATACTCCTCCTCATTATCATTCCTATAATCATCACTTTCACAATCATCATTATCACTCACATCATATTTTACCTTAGTGGGCTTTGCCATGAGGCAAGTCAATGGAGTGTTGAAGATGGAAGGCTTGTTGTTGATGGCGATGCTTGCTAGTGCCTTCTTGATGGATTTCTTGTCATTATCACTAGAATCATCATCATCCGAACCACCATCACTATCCCAAGAGACCACATAGCCTCCACCCTTCTTCTTCTTCTTCTTGAATGTCATCTTCTTCTCTTTCTTTTCCTTCTCCTTCTGTTTACACCAAAATTTGGGAAGAAGAATGCGGGAACTTGAAGCTTCCAAGATCGTGTCAATCAAGGAATCAATTGCATAAGGATCAATATCAGCTTATTTAGACATGGCACTGGAATCGGCTCTCTTCGAATGATGTCAGTAGATAACGGCAATGAGCTACGGTTAGCGTCGGGAAATATATGTCGAACTCTACAAAAAGGGAAAGATTAGGGTCCAAGTTATCTTAAGTTAGGAATGTTTTCTTTTATACCAAAGATTGTAATGAGTTGTACTTAAGTAGGATTCATGCTTAGGCTCTGGGTATAAATATTGGACCCCGGCTGTTGTAAAAGGGACATCCAATCAATCAATACAAGTTACTTTTTTCGACTTTACGCCAACCCTTAGGAGTAGGAGTAGTGTAGATCTCAGCAAGTTCTTCAACAAGCAGGGCTGCATCGGTCTGGCCGACCTCTAGCTTGTCTATAAGTACTGTCATGGCTTATACTTCTATTTGTACGGCGACATCGGTTAAGTTCGACCTCCACTGTGAACTCGGGTATAAGCTAGTTATCGACTCTTATCTAGTTCAAGTATGGCTGCATTGGTTAAGTTCGACATCCACTCCTTGAATTAGATTAAGGTCAAGTTATCAGCTCTACCTAAGGGTGGTGTCCTTCGAGTAGATTCTTTAAGTTATAAATCTTGCTGATGTTCTTATTATTATTAGTTTTCAGCAACATCAATCTACCCGATCGAGATCGATCTAGATCGGCCTCACATCCTTTTAGCCCGTCGTTTGCTTTGTTACAATACGATATTTCTTACTTTGAGCGACGGGTTACATTTTATCGGCTATTCTACCATGATCTTGATCGTGCATACTATGTGGTTAAGGCACGCATGATCTTGATGAGGTTTACTGGCTAGTTAAATCTTGTCTATAGTTCGCTATTATGGCTATAACGATCCAGTCGATCCCCACTAATGGCACTTTAGATTAGAGGATGCTAGTTGGTAGATTTGTTCTCAATCAGGCGTGACCTTAACTGTTTGCTATGCCTACATCAGCTAAATAGCTGATCGCCTATGCTTTAACGCCTATAGCGTGTCTCCATGATTCTATTAAATGTGAATAGATCTGTGTACTTTAAAGGTTTGATTTGTTGTCTTTATCATAGCTGCCATAGATCCGGTCGAACCCCACTATTAGGGATAACAGGTTAGGTCTGATGAGTTCATAGGTTTGTCCATGTTAAAAAGTTGATTGCCCACATGCTGTAGTCCCTTTTCACATGAATCGGCTATTTCAACTGATTTGCTTGAGCGTTCACACATATAGCGTGTCTTTTGGAAAGCCTGTCAATGTATAGATGGTTTTACAGATTCTTCGGTTTTGGTTTGTTGTTATCATCATAGCTGCCATCGATTCGGTTGAACCTCACTATTGATGGTAATAGATTAGATTCAGAGCGTTTGTATATCCATGTGTACTAAACAGTCGATTCGTTCACATGTTATATCCTTTCTTGTTAGATTCATCGGCTCAACGCGTTACACTGGTAATACCCACCTAGCTTATGATTTTACTTAAATCTACATGTATTGTACTTGTCAACATAAAATCAATCACAATCCATGAGCTTTACAGTTCATAACAACCGATTTCTATGGGTATCGGTTACTTAGTCGATTTTCCTGTTTGGCTGCTACCGAAGCAGCACACTTGGAACTGTCTGGGCAAAACCGGCATGTTCCACCTTAAATTACTGATAAAATTTCTCTTCTTGTCAATTGTAGGTCAAAATGACTAGCATGCCTCAGGAGGAATTCATATGATCAGTTAGCCCTATGTTGAAGCCAAGTGGATCTCTAGCCTTGCTCCATCAAGCAGATCCTTCCGGCTTGCTGTGTGCTCGGTGCATTGACACGTTTTTGCACCGACACACGTTGTGGGACACCCGGTGGGACCCCACAATCATCATGGTGACTTACAACAATAGTGACATCCTTATGGTGCCTTATGAAGACCTACCTGATGAGGTTAAAGTTGCCATCAACAAAGCTATAGAAGAATTTCAAAACAAGTGTTTCTTATCCTACACCAAGACACGTGACAATAAAGTTATTCAGAAATATCCAGTACCAAGAGTTCTATTACATGGGCAGATAGATGCAGATGAAGCTGAGGATAGGTGTTTCTTCTTGGAGGTTGTAAACAAATCTGTTCATGATACCATATTGAACCATAATACAGTTTTCTTGAACACATTCCACAACACCATGAAAGAGGTGTTTCATGGATTTCCAATTGATCAGGTTGGGCTGGCTTACTACAACATTCAACATCCGTTGACTCAAGGGACTAATCAGGATGGTACTAGCCATCAAGAAGCAGCACTAACTGGTAATGATGATGTCCAGGCAATTCAGAGCTCATCTGAGCAAATTCAAGGTACCACCACCAATCAAGTACAAAAAAATCTTGGATCAGCGATGCAGTATGTGCAACAGCCCATGGGGCAACGTTAGAACCATATGGTTAATTTTGGCACATCAGGCCAAATACTGTCATCGGCTCAAAAAATAGCACCATCAGTTCAAAGGATTCGTAGAGATATAGATCCTAACATTTATAACTAGAGGCTTCAAGCAGCACCAGCAAAGGACCCAACAGATAGAGATTCCACAAGGATATCATTATGGCATGGATTACAATACCCTTCACACGATTCCAAATCCAGGGTATCAAGGTACCTGAAATTTTAATCCACAGACGGGTCAGCAAATGCAGAAAAATCTGAATTCAAATGCTGATGAGTTGCTGCTTAGAGTGACCGAGATGATGAAGAATCAGTTCGGTCTGAAGCCAAAAGGGCTGACCATCTCGTACAAATGCCCATATCCAGAGTGGTATGATTTGGTTGCTCTTCCTACAAATTACAGGCTCCAGGAATTTGCTAAGTTCACTGGCCAAGATAGCACAAGCATAATAGAACATGTCAGTCGGTATCTTACATAGTTGGGCGAAGCATCCATTGAAGAGGTCCATTGAGTTCGTTTCTTCTCCTTGTCCCTGTTAGGACCAGCCTTCACTTGGTTTTCATCATTGCCAGTTAACTCCATTGCTAATTGGGCTAACCTAGAGAAGTTTGATACATATTTTTACACTGGGACATGAGAAAAGAAAATTACCGATTTGATGACTATAAGTCAGAGAACTAATGAATCGGGCACCGAGTTTCTTCAGAGGTTCTAAGAGACCAGAAATTTATGCTTCTCATTGAACTTAACTGATGATTAGCTAGCTGCTTTAGCCATTCAAGGAATGTTGCCAATGTGGAGAGAGAAGCTACTAGGACAAGAGTTTGACAACTTAGGTCAGTTGGCTCAACGAGTGGCAACACTTAATAGCAAATTTCAGAACATGCGTAGAGATACCCAATTCTAGAAGGGTGCCGCAATTGCCAAAACCTATAATCCATATTCAAGTGATGATGGCTATGAAGATGATGAAAAAGAAGAGGTTGTCATGGCTGAATGAAATTGGGGTAAGAAGATAGGAATGGTGCCAAATCCTTGGGGAAGAGGAGTCGAAGAGAACTATGATTTTGATGTCACAAAATCAGACAAGCTCTTCAATTTCTTACTTGAGAAGGGACATATCAAGTTGCCCGATAATCATGTTATGTTGCCCCCTTATCAGTTGAAGAATAAGAAGTTCTACAAATTTCACAACGCCACTTCTCATTCTACTAATGAGTGTAGAGTTTTCTAGCAACACATACAGAGGGCTATTCAGCAAGGAAGGCTCAAATTTGATACACCTCGAAAGATGAAAGTTGATGATAATCCTTTCCCAAGAGATCAGAACATGGTTGATGCTAGGTTGCTCAAAGGGAAAACTAAAGTCCTAACATCAACTAGATCAATAGAAACTGGAATAGTCGATCCCGAGATGCAAATATCGGCTGATGAATATAGAGAGATTAGAAGGCATCGTGACCAACAAAAGAGTCTATATGAGTAGGGAGAGACGTCAAGGGATGGGTCGATAAGGTCGCGTGTTACATCTCAAATTTTGTTGAATAAATAGCAGCGACAGAATGAAAATGATTATCAGCGTTGGATAGAAGAGCAAGAATACCAGCGTCAACGAGAAGATGAGAGGTATGAAAGAAAACAAGCTGAATCACATTGGAATTGTCCTTTCTTCAGATAATGTTGGAATGAAGGTTTGAAATTGTCTACTAGAAATAATTGCCCAGAATACAGCGAGCAATATTGGGAGTTTAGGCAATCTCAAGCCAACAGCTGGTATATCTATGTGGCAGAACCTCCTAAGTTATAGGGCCCACATGCACCTGTCACTGTCCGACGACCATTGACATCTATGCATATGTTTCCATGAACTTAAAAAGACTATCGAGTGTCCTCGGGGAACCCCAAATCATCCACGATTTTCGAGTAGGATCACGTTACAGAGTCATTGCAGTATTACAACATTTATTCAAATATCAAAACCAGAGTAAAAATAGCAGAAGTCTTACGATAACATAGTTTACAAACCAGTTGTTTCAAACCTTACAAACTAAGTTTCATAATTATTACAAACCATAGTAGTAGTGGAGTGGCATAATTAACATAACACACAAAATAAACATCCTGCCCAAGGATCACACATTTACTTCTCATCGTCAGAATGAACGATAGTCATGCAGCACGATCCAAAACAGATCTGCTCATGAGGCTCACCTGCAACAAGGGTCAACGAACCCTGAGTACAAAAGTACTCAACAAGACTTAACCGAAATATTAACTAATAACTTAGGAATGCAGGCTCAGGGATTCAAGGTATAGCTTTAACAATGATCAAAGTTCTTTTGCATAAAAGCTCTTTTAACAACATTCTTTATATAGAAAACTTCTTAAGAATTATATACAAAGCTGACACGGTCCGCACTGAGGTCATGACACTTCATATCCAACACCTTCACAAGCCTTATTCAAGTTCCAGTTATTAATACTATGATGATGAACAGTGAGTTGAGTCTCCATAACCGAGGAGCAACGACGATTCGAACCGATTATAACCCAGCTAGGGATTCCAGACCACACGACATATGCAGGTCCCCGACCTACATATACCAACCTACCCTCGGATCCTCTAAAACAAGAACGGGTCTACGCCACCCGAGAATATAGTACTCCACCATTCTAGCCCATGGCCACATGGGTACACGCTACTCTCGCCATCTCTCCACTCCCAGTGCGCGAGTAGCCATTCTCATAATAGAATAGCCGAGTAAAGGCTTACCGGAGTATGTGGTTAGTACTACAAATTCTCACCTCATGCAATTCAACAACGGATGTGCCTTAATCGACACAGGCGGAAAGAACCCGCTCACAAGACCTCCATGTCTTGTGGCTCACACTCACCGAGTCCGCCCGGTCTAGATTTATTACTCCACATACTCATATCACATGCTAACATAATTAACCAATGTCCCATTTAAAACTTGCAGGTGGCAGGTAGTCACCCGACTTTCATCGTTCTACGCATAGCTAAGCAAAACTAGGCATATACGAGTTTAAAACTGGTAATATGGTAAACATGGAATAACAAGGGTGGTAATGCACCAATTAGGTTCTTACTTAACTCCTAATCACTTAATGCAGTAACGGAAAGCAAAAGCGAAATTAATTTATAAAACACAAGGTAGGGTTGTATGCATCCGAGGCTTGCCTTCGTTGACGGAAAAGTCCGGTTCCTGCGACGTTTCACAGGTATTCGATCTGACCTCAACAGACGGATTAACCTCCTCAACAACTTGATTAACTACCACGTTTTCACCTTCGTTCACAACACATAATAACAATGCCATGTTTAACATGATGCGGAATACGAAATATGATGCTCGATGATGGATACAAAAATTAACAATTTGAATACAACTTTCCTTCGCGGTACAGTTGCAAGTCAAACAACTAAATCTTTTTTGTAACACATACATCAACTACCAAGGATCATTATCAACAAATGACCCAAGCTCATCACTCAATCCAAAATTTCAAACAAAACCTAAATCATTAAAGGTTACTATTTGCTTTTATGAATTAATTAATTAATTCAAAATTATGAAATAAATCAACTTATTCTAATTGAACTCAAAATTTTAGTACATGTTCATTACATGATAAGTAAGTGGCAAAACAAATTTCATAATTTTTGGACAATTAAATAAGCCTATAAAAATCATGGAAATCCATTTATTAATAAATTGAGCAATTTTTATCACATTTAAAAATTACTGAAAAACATTATTTCATATTTTTCTTAAATACTATACATCACGGAGAAGTCACACAAAAATTTTCATAATTTTTGGAGCTCTAAATAAATCTACACAAAAATAACAAAAACAAACACTATTCATTCAAATCTGAAAATAGAAAAATCCATTTGAACGTTGAGTCACTGACAACCCGACCCCACCTGTCATCCCTAACCTCCGACGTTGACCATGGCAGCGACGGCTCTGACCAGTGATTCCTCGCCGACGGTGAGCCCAACGGCGATGGCAAGGGTACTAACATGATCACTACGTCACAGCGCATCGATCTATGGCACTAACGCGACCAATTACGGACCGAACCGAGCACTACGCCGACCATGGCGGATACGGTGGCACGGCAGCGCTACGCCAGCGACTACAGGTCGGTAGCGGTTAAACTAAAGGTCGAGGAAGCACCAGCAGCTTACCCTGAACACAACTGAGTAGATAACAAGGTCGGAGAAGCCACGGTGACGCGGGTCGATGTCCACGGTGATCACGGCGGCGCAAGGGTCATCGGTGATGGTGTGCCGGGAGCTGTGGTGGTCAAAATGAGAAACCAATGGGTCATGGAGTACCACAGCATCGTGGCAAAGCTGAAGCAAGACTCAGCAGGGGCAGAGGCGTACCGTGGAGCTCTGGCCACGGCGAAGCGCTCGCGACGGGGACGCTGCCGGCCGCGAGGAAGAAGAGCGCGCACCGCGAGTTCTCGGCGAAGACAAGCCACAAGGACTAGTTTGCTGGACGCGCAAGGAACTAGCGGAGCTGAGACACGCTTTGCTGCGGTGGCGTGGGCGCTGGTTCGATGGCAAAAGCTCGACGGAGCTGCGGTGGCGGTGACTGGAAAACAGAGGGGAAGAGAAAACAAAGAACGGCGACGATGGCTGGCTTATAACGCGACCAGGAAGCGCAAAGAAGCCACGCGGAAGCCTTCGCCATGCCAACGTGACGCCCAGACGGCCACGCGCGCGACTGGAAGCAAGCCGAAGCTCACCGGCGGTGTAGCGCAAGCGGTGAACACTGTTCATCGAAATTACAGATTTGCCATTCGCCAAATTTCACAAATTACTCCCAAATTTTCATAACAACTCAAAAATCTCCAAAAACAAAAGTTGTTCAAAATCAAAAGTTCTACAACTTTGCTTTTATAGCCATCTCCTAATTCGGTCTAGATTTTGAAATGAACTTTTGAATTTTGAATAGGGAAATTTAACGAATTACGCCTTTTTGAATTTCTCAAAACTTTTCTAAACAACTTGAAAAACTCCAAAAACAAACTTTGTATAACTTGTCAAGCTCTACACTTTTGCTTTTGGACTCAACCCCAAATTATGCTTAGATTTTGAAATGGATTTTCAGGGTAGGATTTAAATGCTAAAAAGCGGGGTTTTCTGGAAAAATTCAAAATCCAAACAAACTTTGAACTTGAGTCAAACAATACAATTCAACACTCATTACACAAATGTAAACTTGTTTTAGTAAAGGCATATCAAAGTTTTCACCAAATGCCAAATGCTTTGCAATGCATATGATGACATGTCAGATTTTTAATATTTAAACACCCGAGGTGTTACAATCTATGCTCGAGATGAGTATCATCATAATAATATGGATCAGTGCTTAAAAAATAGAAGTGTTCATGATCGGCCTGGAAAGCTAGTTGTTGATCAAAATTGGGCTGATTATGAAGAAGTTAATGAGGAAGGATATGTTTGGCAGGAAGGCCAATGGTGTCCAGGAGGTTTGACAAGAAGCTAGAAAAGAAGGGTGTAACGCCTAAGGAACAGAGAGCTAGAACAGGCTCAGGTGTCTGATAGACCTCAAGTGTGGCATGCTAAACAAACTGCTGATAGGGGTCAACCATCGGCTAATATTCAAATGGCTTTTCTATTACCATCAGAATTTAGAGCTCCAGCAGACCAAGAAATCTATTTGAATATTGATGAATCGGAGTATGAGGAAATAGTTGCCAAGTTGACAGTGATACAACAGGCTATATTAGATAAACTAATCAAGCATCGGCACTTAAAGGCCTTATATGTAAAAGGTTTTGTTGATGGGAAGCCGATGAGCAAGATGTTGGTGGATGGAGGTGCTTCTATCAATCTTATGTCTTATAACACTTTTCGCAAGCTTGGCAAGGGACTAGGAGAGTTGATTGAGACTGACATGATGCTTAAGGATTTTAGGGGTAACACATCCAAGACCAGAGGGGCAATGAACATCGAACTGATGATTGGAAGTAAAACTTTTCTCACCACATTCTTTGTCATTGATGGGAAAGGTTCATATAGTCTACTCCTTGGTCATGATTGGATTCATGCAAATTGTTATGTGCCATCAACCTTGCATCAATGTTTGATTCAGTGGCATGGAGATGATGTTGAGCTAGTTCGCGCTGATGAATCTGTGAGTATCGCAATAGCCGATCCAGTGTATTGGGAACTGGAAGACTTTGAGTGTTTTTCTGGCAAGCTGTGGGAAGGAGGCTTCATTAAGATCAATAATGAAAGCCAACAGCTGATCAAAGCAATCGGCTCTAAAAGTTTGTTTTAGTGGATAATCCAATAAATGGCACAGGTGATAAGCTAAGACATGGCTTCGCATCGGCCGGTGGATTAAGGGAGATAGTCATTGGTCCTGGAGATAGGCCAGGGCCGATGTATGTGAGCGCTAAGTCGAATAATGAATACAAGCCAGAGTTGATAGATTTATTAAAGGAAATTTAAAGATTGTTCTGCTTAATAAGATGTTTGGCCTAGATCGGTCGATTGTTTAATCTTTAGTCTGAAGAGTTATGGTGCAACCTATCAAGAAGTGATTAATGGAAAATGTTTGAAGGAATATTATCCTAGCATTTGAATCAATACTTGATAGCCGATTTGTTTATTCATCGGCTCTAATAGCCGGTAACAGAAGGGAATCACCTTTAGTTTAAAATTAACCCAGAAGGGGAAAAGCCGATATGAAATGTATCGCCTATAGAGCGAAAACAAACACAGAAGCAACCATGATGTATACAAAGGCATTATAGAAAGTACACAGATACAATCATAAAAGGACAGAAGATTTAGTTCATTGATCAGCTTGCCCTAAATACAAACTAATCGAAGACATTGTTTATCACATCCTGAGCGAATGTGATGTCCATGATGGCCTCCACTGCATCGACGAACTCCTCGATCAAGTCCTCATGCTACTTGGGGCTGTTGCCCATTGGGAAACTGGTCTCCATGGTATGGAGCTCATACCCGGTCTAGACCTATGCCATGGCCAGCGCCACTGATGCGTCGTGACGGACGCCATGAAGGGCGATCTCCTGGACGCGGGCTAGAACATCATGGAGGCAGGCATTGATGAGCGGGCTCCGGGCATTGACGGCTATCGTGGCCATGTTCGCCGCCAGTTGGAGGGACTCCAACTACACCGTCAGGGCTAGCGATCACAGAAACAAAAAAACTATCAAGATAAAGACAGTAGAAATCAAAGTAAAGATGTTCCCAGAGTCCATCTTACCCGCCACCATGGCATCGGATTCGGCCAGCCGCGCCCGAGCAGCGCTGGCCTCTTCCTCGACGGCATGAAGAGTGGCTTGAGAAACCCCAAGGTGGATCTCAAGCTAACCATTTTCTCGAGTTGCCTCGTAATAATGGTCCTAGGCTACCCTCTACTCCCGGAGGAAACGCCGGGCATCGTCGCCGTTATAGGAATTGGAGGAGTCCGACGACGAGTCCGGCGCAGAGGTAGTATTAGATACAGCATTAGAGGGCTCGTTGGCCCTAGGAAAAGGACAAAGGCTATCATTCAAGATGAACCTATAGACAAGTTAGAAAAGTTCATCGCCATGAGCAAAAGATATCGATCTCACCTCATGCGTCGAAGGCGCTAGCTCACCGACATGTCCTCCTCCGGAATCTCCTCCGCCACATGTTTGCCTCGGCTGTCCTTGCCGGCCATGAAGTTTGGTTGGATCTACAAGAAGGGGGAAGAAGGCCGCTATAGAGTTTGCGAGGGTGGAGAAGTGCAAAGAAACAGGAGCGGTTGTGAGTATAGATGTGTTCGAGGCTAGAGCCCTCGGTCGGTATTTGAAGCCATGAAGCGAGGTGGTGGGCATCTCAGGATGTGCAAAAGGCAACCACAATTAATAAGAGGCGAAGCACCACCGCACTAATGCCAAAGAGAATGCAGCTAAGAATAGAAGATTGAGGGGTTTTCTTAATAAAGGTCGTGTTTTCAGACTTAATCGGATCAAAGTTAGAAGTCTGGAATCGGCTATTTGCAAATTGGCTCTTTAGCCAAGACAAGAAATACAATAAGGAGACAGACAATATGGTTATCACTGGTGCTACACAATATACATGTTGATACACAGATTACAAGTCTAGGACATCCTAGATTGCTTTCAATGCTTCTAGTCAGATAGCGTCGACTTCCACGATTTGTTGCTTATCCTCTTCGAGCGATCTAGGAATATCCTCAAGGCTGCTACAGATGGCCCTGCCTTCTTTGACCTTGGCCAGTAGTTCTTATTTCTTCTACTTGATGGCATCAGGTATTTTGGCTAGATTGGACTTGTGGCGATCAATGGCAGCCTTCACATTCTCCAATTCCTTCTCAAGTTCTGCACGCCTGGCTTCTAGTTGGGTTAGCTCTGGATCGATCCTAAGAGAAGAGTTCTTTAAATCATCGATTAGCTGTGTTAGCTCTTTGGCCTCTTGCCTATTGGAGTCCTTCTTGGCTAATAAAGTTTCATGGTTAGACAGGTTCCTCTAGGCCTTTTTCAACTTTGGGGCTTGATCTTCGATGATAAACAAAGATGACAAGACCTTGGTAAGAATCGAGGATGAATTATCCTTAAAGGCCAAGGAGACTCTCTGCATTGAATTTGCATCTTGGATCAAATTGACTATATTCTTCTCAAGCATTGACAATATATGCCTTAGCCGATTTCTAGTCTCTTCTGATAAAGCTTCCTTAGAAGAGATGACTGATGAACTGATTTCGTCTTCATCTAAATACTCTTTAAGGTTGAATGAGTAGCTCGGAGCTTGAAGATTAAGTGCCTACATATAAGGAAATCTTGTTAGGAGGATTGAATCAGTTGATAATAAGATAAATGATGAAGTAAATGTGGTACCTTCTCTGAGATAGCTTCCATCTGAGAAGAAGGAATGACTAATGATGCACCAATGATATCTGGTTGAATCAGCTCTATACTCTCAACATTGGTATCTACAGACATCAAGGAAGATTTTTTGTTCATGATTGTTGCAGAAGGATAAAATGGATATATGATTTTCTTACCATTAGTTGTGTGCTGAACTAAGGAATTAACAATCTGAGTGTCAACAATAGTAGGATCATTCTCAATGCTATTAGGATCATTGTCAATAGGTGGACTGTCAGACTCCTGCTCTTGCATGGGTGTTTCCTCAAAGAGTATTTGGAATGATAAATGGTCAAATGAAGGGTAAAAACTGAATAAAAATCAAGAATTTTAAGAAAAATACCTTGGCAACATCAGGGGGTGAAATGGAAGGACTTACATCTTCTACTGTCTTGGAAGCATCGGTTGTTTCAACCGAAATCGGCTCCTTTTGAGAATTGGTCGATGAAGGTTCAGTTGATGCTGACTTGAATGCCTGGGACAATAGTTCCGCACCCAGGGCAGGTTGAGACACAATGATTGATAACTGTGAAGAAAGGAATGAAATTACAAGTTGAATATCACTTTGAGATGAGGGGTAATTGTTTTACCTGGGCAGTCGATGGTCTCGTTCTATGAAGTCTTTTCCCAGTAATGGTTTTCTAGGTTGTCCCTTAGGCCGCCTTGCGCTTTGAAGATTGATACGTTATGATTGTGGAGGCAACATGAGTTTTCATTAGCTTCTTCAGTGGAGGTGCAGCTAATCCTATTCTTGAAATTGGGCATGGTGCCTGATAATCTATAGGATGCCCCTTCCTGTCCAAGGTTGGGGGATCGAATTCGATGTCCTAAAAAGGTCTAATAGAACAGTTGGCGGGGGAATTCATTGAATAATTTTTCTGAAAAAAGGATGGTAAGTTACCTTGCTGTCAGAAGCAAACTCTCCATCCAGAGCTATGCATCTAGGATGGACCAGCCCACAAAAGAGATGGGAGTGCCATTCTTGCCACCAAGAGTCAAAAAGGTTGGAAGAGAAGTTGACTCTTGTCCAGTCATGCAAGCAAAAGGAAGGGAGATCTGATCCTAGTTGGAAGACTCTAGAGGATTCTAGTACTTCACTAATACCCTCGCTTGGCATCAATATATCCTTAAAGAACAGTTGAGGAGGCAGTTGACCAAGGCCAAACTGACGAGCTACAAAAGAAGGGTTGTAAAACTCATAGGTTGGAAGGTTGCCTGGAAGGAAGGAACTTATAGACATTTTGCCTTGGCCATGATGAAATTCGGCTGGAAGAACATAAGGTTTGATGAAGGAGTTGAAGATTGCAGCTGTCATTTCATCTAAGCAACCTGATTCAAATTGAAATTAAATGGGAAGACCAGCTCACTGTTCTCATCCTCATCTTATGGTAGCCAAGTCAGGGTATCTGCATCAAACCCACTATAAAACCTCTTGAAGAGATGGCCAACATCGACATCAATCGTTATGGCTAATGCGGCTTCACCATAGTCATGCATTGGTGGGTTCTTCCTTCTTTGCCTCTGTATTCCTCATCAAAATTGGAGGAAGGGAAGCTCAAATTCTAGAGATTTGGCCTTGCAATCTTATGCATATACAAGTTTAACCACATTTGTATTAGCCACCAAGGGCCGCTGATGGTGTCACTGCTTCATTCTTCAGTAGCTGAGCGGCCACCTGATGCATCAAATGGTAAGCTGATCCCAATAGATATTTGCCAAGAGGAATTTCAACACCTACTGCCAGATGCTTTGCCATGAGCTTATGATTGTAAGTCAGACCACAAGATGACCAACAGAAGATGAATCTTTCTAACCACATATTCAAGAAAGCTACATATTCTCTTTCGCTAACAGTTGACCCATCTCCATCATGGTTCAGAATGTAGATTGCCCATCCTATGCAGTCTGATATTTTGGCTAATTTCTTGGATCCAGCACTTAAAAAGTCATAAGGTTGCATTGATCCTGTTATTCTAAGGTCGGTCAACAAGTAAACATCGGCCAAAGTGATGGTCATTGGGCCATGACAAAAAACAAAAGCATTTAGGGTGTTAGACCAGAAATAAGATGAAAAAATCAGGAGTGAATCGTTCCGCTCCATCTCAGACACCAAGAGTGTTAAGCATTGATTCAAGTCATAAACCTCCCAATCTCTAGCCTTTTTATTTGATACCCTATGAAACCAGTCTCTCCATCCCCTAGGCATTTTGGGCTAGTTTCTGAAGAGAGTTTTGGTGTTCCAGGAGGACAAATCCACTATAGATTGTTTAAAGGGGATTTGGTTGGTTTCTTGATGAATAAAATCAGATGGATCAGGGTCACCCATAGGTCTGAGAAAATAGACATTGGGAGCAACAACAGATGGAATCAAGATGTCGTTCCTCATTTCCTAGAAATTAGATTAAATAAATTTGAGAAGAAAGGAAATGTAGGGTAGCGGCTAGTACTTGGAAAGACAGAACTTTGAAGCATACCTTAGGGATGTGGTCACTGGTCACCATTGCAGCCGAAAGAGATTTGAATCTGAGGAAGATCGCTTGAATAAAAGCTTGATAGGGAAGAAGACTTGCTAGGGTTGAGGCTTTGGCGATGGTGGCGTCGACTGTTAAGATTTGCTCGAGAAAGAAGGGGAAAGCAAATGGGCCGAGTAAGTTGGAAAAGATATTGCTGGGATACTATATAAAACTCAGGTCAGGAAGTCAGGAGTCACGCGTATATCTCAGAATAAAACTATTGCGACGTGGTAAATAGGTAAATAGGAATTTTGGAATAAAATCATTTTTATCCCAAAATTGGGGGGGCATGTGTTTACACCAAAATTTGGGAAGAAGAACGCGGGAACTCGAAGCTTCCAAGATCATGTCAATAAAGGAATCAATTGTATAAGGATCGATATCAGCTGATTCAGACGCAGCACTGGAATCGGCTCTCTTTGAATGACGTCAACAGATAACGACAATGAGCTACGGTTGGCACCGGGAAATACATGTCGGACTCTACAAAAAGGGAAAGATTAGGGTCCATGTTATCTTAAGTTAGAAATGTTTTCTTTTATACCAAAGATTGGAATGAGTCATACTTAAGTAGGATTCATGCTTAGGCTTCAGGTATAAATATTGGACCCCGGCAATTGTAAAAGGGACATTCAATCAATCAATACAAGTTACTTTTTTCAGCTTTACGCCAACCCTTAGGAGTAGGAGTAGTGTAGATCTCGGTGAGTTCTTCAACAAGCAGGGTTGCATCAGTCCGGCCGACCTTCGGCATGTCTGTAAGTACCGTCATGGCTTATACTACTGTTTGTACTGCTGCATCGGTTAAATTTGACCTCCACTGCGAACTCTAGTATAAGCTAGTTATCGACTCTTATCTAGTTCAAGTATGACTGCATCGGTTAAGTTCGACCTCCACTGCTTGAATTAGATTAAGGTCAAGTTATCGGCTCTACCTAAGGGTGGCGTCCTTCGGGAAGATTCATTAAGTTACCTATATTGCTGATGTTCTTATTGTTATTAGTTTTCAGCAACATCAATCTGCCCGATCAAGATCGATCTATATCGGCCTCACATCCATCTAGTCTGTCGTTTGCTTTGTTACAATACGATATTTCTTACTTTGAGCGACGGGTTTCGTTTTATCGGCTATTCTACCTTGATCTTGATCGTGCATAGTATGCGGTTAAGGCATGCATGATATTGAAGAGGTTTACTAGCTAGTTAAATCTGGTCTATAGTTCGCTATTATGGCTATAATGATCTAGTCAATCCCCACTGATGGCACTTTAGATCAGAGGATGCTAGTTGGTACATTTGTTCTCGATCAGGCATGACCTTAACTGTTTGCTATGCCTGCATCGGCTAAATAGCCAATCACCTCTGCTTTAACGCCTACAGCGTGTCTCCATGATTCTGTTAAATGTGAATAGATCTATGTACTTTAAAGGTTTGATTTGGGGTGAATAGCCTATAAAAATCTCTAGAAATTCACTAGAGCAAATTATTAGTAACTTAAATGGCAAAATACAATCTTGCTCTAGCTCTACAAGGGTTACAAGCCACCTACTCCATAATTCTAGTTGTCTATGATCTCTATGACAAGCAAAGTCTAAGTTACTACAAGCTAAGTTAGTGAGATCTCAAAGACTAGGCTAAAGAGCCTCACTAACCAAACTACTCAACAAACAAGCTAGCTCTCAAAACTAATTACACTAAAGAGCTTAGCTACACTAGAATGTAAATATGAGAGAGTGAGTAGGGTGACTATACTGCCATGGCAAGAGATAATGAACCAATCAAAGAATACCAAGAGAATCAATGGGAGAATTCCAATCACAATTGACACAAGATTTTTCTTCCGAGGTTCACGTGCTTGCTGGCACGCTAGCCCCTGTTGTGTGTCAACCAACACTTGGTGGTTCGGTGGCTAATAGGTGTTTCACAAACCTAGCCGAACACTTGGGTGCCGCAAGAACCTACCCAAAAGTGAGGTAACTCAATGACACGAGCAATCCACTTAAGTTACCTTTTGTCTCTCCGCCAAGGAAGGTACAAGACCCCTCACAATCATCAGGAGATAGCCATGAACAATCACTAGCTCATGCCAATGCTCCTCCGCTGCTCCAAGCTGGCTAGGTGTCAGCAAACACCAAGAGTAACAAGAATTCCATAGCCACAACGATCCCCAAGTGCCACTAGATGCAATCACTCAAGCAAATGCACTAGGAATCACTCTCAAGCTCACTTTGATGATGAATCAATGATAGAGATGAGTGGGATATGTTTGTGCAAGAGAGTGAGCCAAGGCGCCCCAAGTCTATTTATAGACCCCCTCAAAAGATAGAGATGTTGGGGTCTCGGAGGGGGGGTGACCGGACTCGCTGACCGAATGCGCCCTAGCATCCGTTCGCTAGATGGTGTCCACATGGCTCCCCTTTGAACCTTGCCTATCCATCTCTAGTGGTGGCCTGACAATACGCTCAAGATTTAAGCCATGACCGGATGCACTGAAGAAATTGACTGAACTCACAAACACAGTGCCTCATATTGTTTCCAGAAAGGTTCTAGAGCCAAATTTTAGTGACCGGACGTATCAGGTCAAAGGTGACCGGATGCGCCCCTGAGTCCGGTCCTCTCTGCTCTATTCTTTGCACGCCTCCACTAACTTACCTGACTTGGGTATAGTGTCCCTAGGGGTTTGGTCCCTACTCGGCCCTCTTGGCCAAGCATTGGTTCAGTGACCAGACGCGCCAGTCCAGGGTCCGGTCTTTGCGCAGACAGAGTTTGGTCACTGACCTTCATCTCCTTTTCTTTTTCTATCTCCTCAAACACTTTACACTTGCTTCCAAGTTGCTAATCACAATGTGTACAACTCATGTGCCCGTGTGTTAGCATTTTTCAATGGTCAAATGTTAGCACACTAGGTCCCTAAATGTATATGCATGAATCACTTCACCTACTGGCACTCGATAACCGCTTAGACAAAGATTTCCACTCTTTATAGTACAACTATCGATTCTAAATGTAATCACACTCTCTATAGTGTCTTGATCACCAAAACAAAAACCAATTTGATACCTTTGCATTAATCAACACTTGGTTTTTGTTTTTCTCTTTCTTCTTTTCCAAGTTGGAGCTTGATCACCATCATCACATGTCCATCTCTATGTCTATGGACTTCATCACTTGCTCCACCACTTGGATTGGACCATCCTATCTAGTCACACACTTAGATGCAAGGATTAGTTCAGGTAGGTTTCATCAAGTATCCAAAACCAAACTAGGGCTTTTAATTGCTCCTAGGAAACTAAAAGGGTTATAAAGAAGGCAAGGAGTGGCTCAGTGTGTCCAGGTCATCACTGCACCTGAAGCATCCAGAACTATGCCTGAGTTTCCTGATAACAACTTTCCTCTAGAGATACAAGAATTAGTGTAGGTCTATAGCCATCTGTTCTAGGAACCCACTCAGCTACCTCCTGTTGGAACCCAAGATCATCACATTCCACTGATTCCAAGAGCTAGTCCAGTAAATGTGAATCCCTTAGGTATTCTCCACAATAAAAGACTAAGATAGAGCAATAAATCAAAGATATTCTCAAAACATTAGTTCTCACTCATAGCTCTAGCCCATTCAGTTCACCAGTGTTCGTAGTCAAGAAGAAAGATGGATCATGGAGATTTTGTGTGGACTATTGGCACCTCAATGCCATCACATTCAAAGACAAATACCCATTACCTATGGTGGATGAATTATTGGATGAACTAGCTGGAGCTCAATGGTTCACCAAGTTGGATCTAAAGTCTGGATATCATCAGATCAGACTAACTTGTGCAAATGAATTCAAGACTGTAATTAAAACTCATCAGGGCTTATATAAGTTCAAAGTCATGCTATTTGGCCTAACTAATGCACTAGCCACCTTTTAGAGCATCATGAACAGAATGTTGGAGCAATATTTGAGGAAGTTTGTGTTGGTTTTCATGGATGACATACTAATCTACAACAACTCATTAGAAGAACACATTTAGCATTTTAAGTTGGTGTTCAAAACCTTGGTTGAGAACAAGTTTTTCATCAAAGCCACCAAATGTGAAATTGCTAAGCAATAGTTGGAATATTTGGGCCATGTGATCTCTGGATCTGATGTGGCCATAGAGACCTCAAAAATAGTTATTATTTCTTCTTGGCGGAGGCCACAAACAGTGAAGCAGTTGAGAGGATTCCTTGGACTTACAGGATACTATAAGTGTTTCATCAAACACTATGGAGTTATCAGTAGACCCCTGACTCAACTCTTAAAGAAGAATACCCAATTCCTCTAGACATCTGTGGAGCAGCAAGCTTTTGAAACTTTGAAACAAGCTTTAGTCTAGGCTCTAGTCTTAGCCCTACAAACTTCTCCAAGGTTTTCAGTGTGGAAACTGATGCTAGTGACCTTGGGATGGGGGCAGTCTTGATGCAGGAAGGGCACCCTATTTCTTTCCTTAGCAAATCATTCTATGGCAAGAACAAACACCTCTCTACATATGAACAGGAATGCATGGCAGTGCATATGGCTATTGACAAATGGAGATCATACCTGTAGCACAAAAAGTTTATCTTGAAGACAGACCATAAAAGGTTGCTATTTCTCACTGAGCAAAGGGCAACTACTAAGCTACAATAGAAAGCTATGTTGAAGTTGATGGACCTAAGATTCAAGATCTAGTATAAACAAGGCCACACAAATAAAGCAGTTATTTTAGTTGGTCAGCTAAAACAATCCACGATTTCCTCGAAGGGAAATCCACAGATTACATCTTAATGTGATAATCCTAGAAATACCAAGCTATCACATTATGTTTATTCAGCTGATATCATAGTCATACATCGTGGAATTACAAGATTACAAGACATTATAACACTTGGTAACACACATAAGTACATCGTTATCCTAGCGGAAATGCACATAGATCTTCATCAGAGTCGACGTAGCGCGTCATGGGGTGACGGCTCCTCCTTCACGGGCATTCATTAGAGTTGGCGTAGAATGTCAACGGGCATAGTTAAGATAGAACCGCCCAATTTATACAAGATCAAGTACGGTTGTCCCTGCTAACATGTTGACACACGCATACTTTCACTTATATAAACTCGGTAGTCTGCCGAGTGTCATGAAGGACCTCGATAAATCAACATCACAACCAAGATCACATGATTAAGCAAATACACATCACATACACAGTGTTGCAGCAGAAATAATATTACAAATAGGTTCATAAATAATAGTACAAGTTTGGGTTTCAAAACCAATTAAGGGAAAACAACATAGCTTTCCGTGATTACATTAATATATGTTTCAAATACATTGCTAGCATAAGTGACATCCTCTGATAAAAGCATATAGATGAGAAATAAATATAGAGTCACCGAGCCCACCGGCGGTTAGCCACCATCTTCAGTAGGCCGAGAACCTCACCTGCAACATGGTGGGATAAACCCTGAGTACTCGAATGTACTCAGCTAGACTTACCCGTCATAAACCAGAAATAAAGTGACACCAAGGAGCATGCAAGGCTTTATAGGTGGAGCTAGCTTGACAAAAATTTTGCATAAAAGCTTAAGCAATATACCTTGGAGATTTAGTACCTCTAGCATCAATTTGAATACCTATTCAATTAAGCATCTATAGATTAACACCTGTACTAGAGCAATCACTTGACTAAGCTAACAAGCATTAGTAACCATATCCGGTATAAGAATAATTTGAGCATCATCATAACCATCAAGTTTCCATTAAGTTACTCTACATTGCCGCTGCTTAGTCAAGTTCTCACTAACCGGGGGAGACGGTGATTCGAATCGATTCCTACATAGCTGGGGAATTTATCCAGGACTAACTTGTGGGTTCAATCAGCGCCACACCCTTGGAGATTCTACCAATCTGCCAGGAAGATCGTGACCCGGTCCTACCCTTGGACTCACGCCATTGGCTCTCCACACATCCTTACTGCCTCTAGTGTGCGCACTTTCACTTATCAGGGCCCGACCTGAATTGAGCTACTCGGCTTCGTGGTCGTATCATCAGATCTGTCCAACTAAGTGTTAGCCATGCGTTTATTATGACATGAGGACATACAGCGAATCGGTCCTTAATCTACATAGATGGGGATAGATAGGCACCCAAGACCTCCATGTCTTGTTGCTTCTCTATCATGATCCTGCACAGTCTCCTTTATTCGTTGACACATGGTCATTTCCACGCTAGCAAATATAGCCAACCGTGATTAGTTATCAGCCTATATCATGTAGGTGATAGGTAATCACCCAACTTCTACTGACTAAGCATGGCTAAGCATATATTTGATCCTAGACCTATATAGGGTTCAAGGTATATTTCTGGACAAGGTAGTTTTATGCATGAAGTGGTTCCAATCAACTCTTATAACCTAATGCATCAAACATAAAGGACTCCAGTGATATTTGTAAAAACATAGGAGGCTTAGAATGCTCTGGGCTTGCCTGTGATCCAACACTAGGTCGGTGTTTGTTAGATGATACTCGCTTGGCGAGCATCTCCCATCTCAGCACTTGCTTAGTCTTTCCATCTTCGGGATAGGTCCACCATACACTGTCTTCGGGTTTGGCTCCAACATCATGTCCTTCACGTGGTTCATCTAGCGTACCTAGATGAGATGCAAGATGCAAGTGCATGAATATGAAGAATGGTAATATGAGATGCATCACATAATACCATTCAAGACAAACATAAGATCATGCAAGACATAGGCATCTAGAGTTATTTAACTAAACATCACACAAACTATTATAGAGGGATAGCAAGCATATTAGGCATGGCACACAAGTGAACTTAAGTTCAGATATTGCACACATGCATCGATCAAGAACTAACCAACATGTTTAGCCAAAACAAGAGCAAGCTACCTAGCACATGTGTAGAAATCTAGAGAGCAGCACAGCAGTCACTTGTTTTAACCATAACTAGATATATAAGCATCCAACAAGGGTGACCCTAGACTTTTTGTAAAGCTAATGAAATTATCTAAAACTTTGTTATTCCTTCCAAAAGCTAATTCATAGGTTAACATGATCAAATATGCCAATATCTCAGGTATGTACCGATAAGGACAAAAAACTAACAAAAATTTCAGAAATGTATAACTAGAGTTATAATCGTCCAACAAGTATGATCCTTAACTTTATAGAAATCTTATTAATTTATCTACAACTTTGTTATTATCATCTTTAGGTGATTCAACACTTATTTAGCTTTAAACACACAAAGCAACAATTCTGTCCAAAATATGGACTGAATCTGACATGCAAATTCAGACAGCAATAAGTTGAGTTCTAGCTTTCACAATAAGGTGGTTCTAGACTTTTTAGAAATCTTATAAAACCATGCACAACTTTTTTATAAATACTACAAGCTAATTACAAACTTAACCAGGTCAAACATCATAAAGAAAACATCTCTGTCCAGATTACGACAGATTCTGTCATTCCACTTCACAAGCTCATAACTGGAGATTTAGACCACCAAAAGCTGTGATCTTTAACAATTTAAAAAGCTCATGAAAATAACTACACTTCTTCTAGTATGACCAAGACATAATTCAAATCTTAGCTAAGTCAAACAACATAATCATTCAGATCTGCACAGAGAGCATGTAAAACCTGACAATGAACTTGAAAAATCTATAGCTCCTAAACCATTAGGCTTATGGTCATGAAAAATTAACACAAGCTAGATTATGAAGTTACCTACAACTTTTGTATTCACCACATTTACATAAAACATTGTTATCATCTCAAAAACGATTGCACCACAAAAGTACATATGCAGCCAAATTTCAGAAGGTAGCATGTTGGTGTTTTCACTTGTTTCCCCAACAGAGATGTCAGTTAGCTCTACAACATATATCATTCAAATGCTCAAACAAACATCCATATAGATCAACTACATTTCACAAAGTTAGTGTAATTAAAGTAGCATCTCATGGCTTAGGCATATGCCTATTTGTTATTAACTTTCATTAACTTCCATATATATATATATATATATATATATATATATATATATATATATATATATATATATATATATATATATATATATATTATTTTTAGTGCCATATGAGAACAACTAGTTTGGGACTGGCTCGAAGGCACGGTCCACAAGCATACAACACAAAAGAACTAACCAACACAAACAACAACCTACGGAGGAGTAGCACATATATCCATAGCATGAAGAAATAGGCCGGCACGAAGGCACGGCACATGCATAGGATAGATATCATGTATGAAGTTTATGAGCAAATATGGATAATCGGTATAGATAGATCATGTATCACCAGTATGATAGAGCAAGGAAATGTAAATTAGGAGTTTTGTTGACATCGAGAATGGCATTGACTAGGTTCAAAGGGTTGACCTTGGAGTTGGAGGGCTGCAGTGTCACATTCCAGCGAACTACAGCTAGCTACAGCTTGCTGTAGCCTGCTACTGGCTGGCTGCGGCTAGCTACGGCTGGCTGCTAGCTAGCTACGGCTGGCTGTGACTGGCCGAGAGCTAGGTCAAGGCTGCCAGGGCTGGCTGCTGCTGCTGGACGTGGCTCGAGTGGCAATGGATGGGTCCACAAGGTGATGTCGATGTCCATCCTCTAAGTAGTGGCATCGCGAGGGCACAACTTCCTTGCAACGGTGAAAGACAATGGCATGAAGGCTGGTCTCAGCAAGATTAGTGACAATATCATCAACAAAGAGGAAAAAGGCAAGCTTTGTGCATGGAGGCTCACTGGCAATAGAGGTGGACCTCCAGCGAGATGATGTCGTGGTCATCGGCTCTGGCACTAGGTTCTACAGCGGGGACGCATTGAGGTGGAGGGCACAGGAGTGCTGTAGGATGGCAGTTTGGAGCAGGGGCTCACCGGTGAGGAGGAGTGGAGGCGTTGCTTCCCTATGGTAGTGAATTCCACAGCACGAAGGCTAGGCTCAGGCAAGAACAACGGCGAGGAAGAAAAAGGTGGAGCTTTGGCTTCGGTGGCTCACCGGCGATTGAGGAGGAGCTCATCGGCTACGAGGTGGTGCTATAGAATGGCATCGGTGAAAGAGTCTAGTAGCGTTGTGGAGGCTATGCCACTTCTCGGCATGGTCGTGTTCAGTCACTGCCATGGCTGAAGGTGAGGCGCGGCAAGGTCAATAGCTCTGGGTTTGGCGTCATAGAGGAGGGCGCGACATCGGGGCATGGCGTCAGTGGTGACATCATGGGGTGGCGTGGAGGTGCGTGGTGGCTATGGACATAGAGGTGGTCATGGACGTAGAGGAAGGAGGTGTTGGGCTCAGAGGAGAACAGCGAGGTCACGGTGATGGCGCTGCCGTTCGGAGGAGACGGCTACGTCACGATGTGGAAGAATGGACGGCGAGCTCGGACGAAGGCACGATGAGGCGAGGACATCGCCCTTTGGGGAAGGCGTGGCTACTCAGACATGGCTATACTATGAGGTGGAGTGGAGCTGACGATTGGCGCCGATGTGGATGGGATCGAGGGGGCTCCAGCAGCGTGGTGGAGACGACAGACGTGGAGGCATTGCCGTGGTGGCTCGGGGTCGCAGTAGCACTGCACGGTGAGGCGAGCTATGGTGGTGGTGAGCGAGGAAGAGGAGGAAGAGAGCAGTGGAGTACGACGGCGCCTTGGAGGAAGGAGAAGAGCAGCAGCCAGTTGTAGCATTTATAGGCGTCGTGGGCTAGGGTTCTTGTGGCTTCAGTGATCCTCATTGTCTGTGAGGGAGCGAGAACACACGAGGCAAATCCTATGGGTGGCAGTACGAACATCAAGGCAGGGGGGATGGGACAGGCATGGTAGTGACAGCGTCTAGGGGCGCACGCCAAGCGCGCGCTCATGTTTAGGGTTAGGGTGTAGGGGTGCAGTAACCGGGTGAACTAGCGGGCCTGCGGGGGGTGGCGGCTGGGTCTATGGGGGTCGACGCATGGGCCTGTGGGGGAGGCCGATAGGATGGGCTCGTAGGCTGCGTAGCTTGCTGCTTCCATGTAAGCTCTTGGAGTGAGGAGGGTGAGCTAAGCCGTTGGATGGAGGGAGGCCAAGGCCTGCTCGGCCAAGGCGAGTTGGGCCTAGCACGAGCTAGGCTGCATGGCAGGAGGAGGTGTCTAGGTTGGGCCGATTGAGAGAAGGAGAGGTCGGCCATGGGAGAGAGAGGAGGAGAAGGGCTAGTGGGCTAATTGAGAGGTTTGAGCCCAAGCAGAAGAAAAATGGTTTCTCATTTATGCTTCAAGAATTTGAGACGGAACCAAAAGGAATTTGAGATGAATTTCAAGGGGATTTGAGAATGGAATTTGAGAGAAACCATGCTACAGATCTATGCACTCCAAACTCTAGCAAGACTTAGACACAAAAACCACTCAAGAGCATAGGCACTTCCTACAAACAATTCTATATGAGTGCAATGATTTATTACAAAGCTCCGCTAAGTTGACTTGGGTTGACCTAGAGACTACATGCTTCACATATTTTAGGAAAAAAATAAAAAGCTCACATTTTTTGTTCACAAAAACCCAGGTTGTTACAGTTCTCCCCTCGCACAGGAATCCCATCCCTGAGATTAAGGTGTTGCTTGGTCGGTGAAGAGGTAGGGGTGCTGCTTCTGAAGTCCTTACTTCTCTCATGTTGCTTCTTGTTCAGTTTGGTTGCTCCAAAAGACTTGCAAAAGGAATGGTTGTCCTTCTGGTTTCCTTGATAGCTTGATCTAGAATCTTCACAAAGTGCTCAAGGTACTCAAGCGGGTCTTGTAGGTCTACAGCTTTAGTATGAACATCTCCTTCTAGAATCCTTTAGGTACGTCCTCCATCATAAGATGTGGAACGCAGGTTGTGCACCATCTAGGTTATCTGGTAGTTTGGACTTGGAGATGGGCATCCCAATTCCGCTCAAGATCTTTTAGGGGCTATGAAGCGAGTTGCTAGATTGCTTTTGACGTGAAATCTCACGGTGCTTTTGAAAGGTGATACCAACTATAACTAACTTCAAGCTCGAGATACACGTAGTCATTAGCCTTGAAACCAAGATCTCACCATGTTTCTGCCAGTATAGCTTTTCAGATAGGTCTAGGCTATCTTTAAGTTCTCTCTGACCTTAGTCACTTGCTCCTAAGCTTCTTTTATCACTACTGGTCCAAGAACTACCTTTCTCCAGCTTCTGATCTCATAAGTGGGGATGTGCTTTATAGCTGTTGTTGTAGGAGAATTTAGCGAAGGATAGGCTCTTCTCCTATTCTGATCCATGAGTCAAGACATGAACTCTAATTTACTCTTTCAGTCTGACTATTAGTCTAGGGAGTGGAAGAGTTCTGTCGTAATCCAAGGTAGTACCCATGGTTTTGTGAAAGTTGTGTCGTAATCTGGGACCTTCTAAGAATGAAATAAGCCACTTGGTCTAGTGATCGATTATGTCCCACATCGCGTCATTTTATTTCTAAGAGCGAGGTAATCCGACTGTAATGCCCATACCAACCATAATGTTCATGTTGATATTTCCCTATTTCCTTAGAGGAATGTCCATGGGCTGAGGTAATCCTACGGTTCTATGGTGTTCAGCCTTTACTTCTTTGGCAAATGTCGTATCTAGCCACATTAGTTGGAGTAACATGTTTTCTAAAAAGATGGCTTCTCAGATTTGTTGATCTCGTGGAGTACATAATTGATTCTTCAATGATAAGGAGTCTCGTGCATTGATTTGGTAATTCTAGAGCTTTTCCCCTGGCATAAGTGTCTTGACCTTCTCAGATCTTCTAGTATAATTTAAGTGCTTCTCTGATCTCCTCTTCTAAGGTGTATGTGACTACTATCATTAGCTTCTCCAACCCTTCAGGTAATTTAGGCGATTGCTTTGTGGCAACCAAGGTGTTACAAAAGGTGTGACAGTGGCCATCTCCACATACTCTGAGTCACCTATATCGAAGCTACCAAGGTGTTGTAATAACTTCTCCTATTCAAGCCATTGGCTTAAATATTTGCTTTTCCTAGATGGTAATGAATCTCTAGATCATCATTCTTGGTCAAGTCTAACCATCTATGTTGTCTCATATTCAGCTCATTCCACGAGATTGAATACTTGAGGCTCTTGTAATCGATGTGGATGTTGCACTTGTTGAGGATTAGGTAGTGTCTCCATGTCTTAAGGGCATGAACAACTGCAACTAACTTAGGGTCATGCATGGGGTAGTTCTTCTTAGGTTTTCTCAACTGTTGTGAAGCATATGCAATCACTTGATCATTCTGCATAAATAGACTTCCTAAATCTTGCTTGGAAGCATTGCAATATACCATGAAATTCTGATAACTATCGGGTGAGGTTGGTGACAATATTCAGCTATTCCAAGAAAACTTCTGATATCGGTACCATTCTATGTCTGCTTCTATTCTACTGACTACTTCAATCCTAGATGGGTCCATTGAAAATTCCATTATGGTCAGCACATACGAGGCTTTATAAAACCAGAATTCACACTTCTCAAACTCGGCATACAACTAATTCTGCATTAGCCTCTCTAGCAATTCTCTAAAATACTTCTCATGTCCTTCGTCTATTTTTGAATAGATCAAGATGTTGTCAATGAATTCCACATCTCCCTTGTCTGACTCCTCCATGAAGGTCTTGTTCAACATATTCGTGAAATACGTGGGTGCACTAGTTAATCTGAAGGAACACTATGAACTCAATGTCCAGTTTAGGCATTATTTCTAGCAACTCATCTAGAAAGATGTTCTATCATCAGTGAGTATCCGAACATCTTATAGGGTCTTCCCTGTCAAGTCATGAGGTTCATCTTTCTCTGCGTCATCCAAATGATGTGTAGCATCAATCGGTACTCGAAGGACCTCCAAGGTGCTTTAGGCTACCATGTTGAGCAAATAAGAGTTTAGGATTTGATCTCTTATCCCCATTCCAAGAATCATATCAATATCTCCCTCAAACTTCAGGATCGTTAGGCATGCTAGTAGTATATTCTGCTCTCTTGAGTCTTGTTGATTTGTATACCCAGGTGCAAATGACATCTGCAAGGGATGAGCTAGTGATGATTGATTTGCTTCATCATTTAGTCAGAAGGAACTATTGCTGCAAGAAACAGCTTCTGTCCATGACGAGCAGCATACAGTGGAGTTCACCACTCCGCTGTCCAACGATGAGGATTGTGTCGATGCCTACCACAATGACGAGGCTCTATGCTACCGCACCTTGGACAACATCTTCGGTGATCAGCCCATCCCTAGACTGGCGATGCATGACTTCAAGGCGGGGAGCTACACCTAGCGCATGAGGATGGCGAGCCCTGATCCTTCACTAAGGTGGAGGGAGACGCGGCATGGCACGCCGCGATGCAGCAGGAGATGGACACGGCAAGCGGAACTAGACGTGGGAGCTAGCGAATCTTCCTACCGGCCACCGTGCCATCACCCTCATGTGGGTCTACAAGCACAAGAAAGATGAGGCTAGAGCAGTGATCAAGCATAAGGTGCGTCTAGTGGCATGTGGGTTCGTCCAACAGGAGGGAGTCGACATTGATGACGCCATCGTGCCTGTCGCGCGAATGGAGTCCGTTTGTCTCCTCCTCGCATTGGTGGCCCAGGAGGGTTGGCGTGTGCACCACATGGACGTCAAGTCCTCCTTCCTCAATGGTGACCTGAAGGAGGAGGTCTATGTCCACCTGCCATCGGGATTCATCATCCCCAGCAAGGACAACAAGGTTCTTCGCCTGCACAAGGCCCTCTATGGCTTTTGGTAGGCGCCATGAGCTTGGAATGCTAAGCTGGACTCCACTCTCAAGCAAATGGGGTTCCAACAGAGTCCTCATGAGGCTACAGTCGACCAGCGGGGCAAGTGAGGCAATGCCCCGTTGGTGATCACTGGCACCAAAGAGGCCAATGTGGAGGCATTCAAGGAAGAGATGAAGGCCACCTTTTAGATGAGCGACTTGGGCCTTTTCTCCCTCTACCTAGGAATCGAGGTCCACTAGGACAACTCCAGCATCTCCCTTCACTAGACCGCCTACGCCAAGCACATCATCGAGTTGGGTAGGCTCACCGTCTGCAACCCAGCCCACACTCCCATGGAGGAGAGGCTAAAGCTGAGTCACGGTAGCACAACCGGCGAAGGAGGTCGACGGCACGTAGTACAGGCGCAATGTGGGCAGCCTTTGGTACCTCATCCACACATGGCTAGACCTAGCATTCTCAGTTGTCTACATTAGTCAATTAATGCAGCGGCCAATGACGGAGCATCAGTAGGATGTCAAGAGGATCCTCCACTATGTCGAGGGCACCTCTGACTATGGCTTGAACTACCCAAGGTGCCCTGATGTGGAACACTTCATCAGGTACAGTGATTAGGACAAAACCAAGAGCACAAGCGGGACACTGTTCTTCCTCAGCAAGTGTCTGATCAGCTGGTAGTTGGTCAAGCAGCAAGTCGTGGCTCTATCTAGTTGCGAGGCGGAGTACATCGCTGCCACAACTGCTTCAACTCAAGCTCTCTGGTTGGCTCGGCTATTAGGTGATCTCCTGGGCAGAGATGTAGAAGCAGTGGAGCTCAGGGTGGACAACAAGTCCGCCTTGGCCTTGGCGAAGAACCTCGTCTTCCATGAGCGTAGCAAGCATATCCGCATTAAGTACCACTTTATCAGAAGCTGCTTGGATGAGGAGAGCATCAAGGCCAGCTACATCAACACCCAGGATCAGCTCTCCAACCTTCTCACCAAGTCCCTTGGCCAGGTCAAGTTCCAGGAGCTTTGCGTTAGGATTGGGATGGTTCAAATTCCCCAAAAGGTGCCACACAAGGCTTAGGGGGAGAATGATAGACTTGGTCTATAAGTCTTATGTTTATCTAGAGTAATTGGTGCCTGGTCAGTACCCTTATCTTCTATCTTATCCTACTTTAGCATCTGCTTTGGTATTTTGAATATGTTGTAGCTTTCTTAAGTTGCAAGTATGCTACTCTACACTATGTCAGAATACCCCATCATTGCCGGTTCAAAATATCCCATCACTGCCAGATTTTGAACCAGCACAACCATATCGGCAGTGATGAGGGTAAGTTATCACTGTCGGTTCCTACAAACCGGCAGTTTTCTTCAACTTCACTGCTGGTTCTTTACACAACCGGCAGTGTTCATTTCCACCAACACTGCCAGTTCATAAGACCACCCGGTAGAGCTCAATTCCAACAACACTGTCGGTTTGTGTTTCAACCGGCGGTGTTGTAGTAAGAATCACTGCCGGTTTGTGACAAGAACCGACAGTGATGGCTAAGCCAACACTGCCGGTTTGTGACTCGAGCCGGCAGTGCCATCACTGCCGGTTTTGTTGGTAACCGACAGTGATGTTTACGACAACACTACCGGTTTTCTGATAACCGGCAGTGATGTCACGTTCGTAATTTATTGTTTTATAATTGATTTTAATTTCTATTTTTTCATGGAATCGGGTTTCGCTTTATATACGCTACGTAGATGACAGGTACATCAATATTAAACATTACAAATGTTATGGTTACAATTCAAATGTTCTTATCCACATCTCGATCCCTCAAAATAAAAAAGAAATGTTCTTGGACTTCACACATGCTTCTCGAACTTCTTACAATAATCTGGCGAGCCGCTCTAGGCCATACTGGTCCTTGTACTTCACGGATTGTGCAATGGAAAATACTCCAACTTTTTCCAATACCACGGCTAAGATGAATTTTGCCAGCTCCGATTGCAGTGCGATGATCTCCATGTCTAACAGCCTTTCGTGGTTATATTTCTTACGCTGTCATTCAAAAAAGATGGTATCCAAAGAGGAACAGTAAATCATTTTGTTGAATTATTAACAAACATAAATGAAATGGGGATTATACACACCAACATATTGGCTTCTTCCGATTTCCCACCGATGTAGCGAAGCATTGCCCGCATTACATAAAACATGCATTCATTGTTTCCCGCCGGCTGTGATAGGTACTTCCCCTCCATTTCGACAACCTAGAATGGGACCGGCTTCCCATCGATATGTCTTCTTCGGATACTGAGCAACATTAAAAGGAGAAACATTAGAAAGCGGAATGTGTGATTAGAAAATAATATGTTATTAGGATTGCTTACTAATTCAGCACTGCCAACAGTGCAACCAGATGATGAAATGGTTTTTTCTTTGAGTCCCACACCTTGATCAGATTTTTGGCAAGATTAACACAAATGAAGATGAAATGGTTGCTGCAATCATAGAATCCTAATTATCGAATAATCTTAATGAAAAAAGAAGAATAAAATTACAAGCTGAGAACACATAATCGCAGTTGTAGGCTAGAAGTATGTGGGTTTTGTTCTTCATCGTGAATTCGTCGAAAACAGCAATCAATCTCTATTTCAGGTCTTCCATGTCACATCCATGGAGGCCTAGACATGTCCTCTCATTGACTTGCAAGGGGTCCAAGAAGCCTATGTAATCCCATTTGCTTTTTAGAATGCAAAATTTTGCTATACACCTACATAAAAATAATGGGAAGTGCTCAAAAGTTAACAATTTATGTCTCGATAGAGTAGTTAATTGTAATATCGTGCGTGTAGGGTACTTACATAGTCCATAGCGTCAACATTTGAACATCGAGAGAGCATTTCTAGTATAGCTGGAACAAGCACTCCCACTCGACATCGAACTTCTCTTCTTCGGGATAATGGAAAACATGTGGTGAACGGATAATAACCTCAAAACTAAAGTCGTCCGTCTCCATTGCTTGAGCCATGTAATATTCATGTAACTAGCGCATATATGTTGTCAGATTTTTATACTCATGATCGGGAACCAAAATATTGCCCCTTTCATACTTCATTGCCGGTGTTGCCATCCCTTGTACATCATAATAGATGGTCGTGGCCTCTTCCATGGTTAATCCTGGGTTGTCTTCGACATACTTCTGTATGTTCCTTAAATCTTTATTGTATATTTCTTCGTCTCTTGTTGTAGCATATTTATTATGTGTTTGCCTTTCAAATTCAGACTTCAACAAAAACCAAGGCAGTGAGGCACAAAGATTGAAGAAACTAACACAATCTTCCTTCGAGATGTGTGCTATAATTTTTTCTTTTATCAAGGTGGTAACGCTGCCACTGAACGGCATTTTTCTTTTCTGTTGGTCCACTTTGGCCGCATTAGCGACCGAATCCAAGGACCTTTTCTATGACTGTGAGGATGTCCTCGATCTTGTTTTGGGCTGAGGTGGAGGAGGACGAGGATGACGACGACGAGAATTCTATTTTCTCGACGCTGATGAAGATGGAGGAGGAGGAGGAGGAGTCTCTTTTCTTAGGGCTGATGAAGATGGAGTCGGACAAGGAAGAATAGATGGAGACCTCTGTCTTCTCGGGGGTGATGGCTCCGGATGAGGAGGGGAGTGATCTCTGTTGGGAGATGGTGAGTGGTCATTACGGGTGGATGAAGACTCGCAGTCGTCCTCATCATCAGAGGACAATTGATGGTCAAGCTTAATGAAGCGCTTACGCCAGGCCACTTGAGAGCCCTTGTCTTGACCAAGTTTCGGCCTGTCTTCCGCTATGGGGTACTCAATGGGTATCTTGTTAAATTTCTTATCAAGTATTCTATCAATAGTGACGTGAGCATACCCCTGTGGAATTGGGCGGCCATTAATTGTCCTGTCTCCCGTAGGCTAGGCCTAGCCAAGTGCCACCTTGTCCTTTTCCATTCCTGACGGATGTACAACTTGACATTGACGAGTTCAGTGATGCCATCCACCGGATGAGGCACATTCACCTCTTCTTCATCGAGCAGGATTGATCCATAGCAGCTGCGACCCCTAAGCTATGGGCTAAAGGCAGTAGGAGTAGGGTTTTGTGGTACTCCTGATCCCTTGGACAGCAAAATTTGCTCGACTCATGCTTCAACAATCGCCTCAATCCGTGCTTCCATTCTGTCTTCCATCTCTTTTAGTCGCCTCAAATACTCTGCTTCCTATTCCGCTCTACCCCTCGAGCGGCTCCGGTAAGTGTTAGATTCTTGGGGGAATGCTAGTTTCCAAGGAACAACACCGGTTCCTCTAGTGTGACCAGGGTGCTCCTTGGTTTCGAGTGCTTGGGTGAGCACGTCTTTCTCCCTATTAGAAGTGCGAGTCCCTTGCCTCACCTCCTCAGTTACCTAGGAGATCCTCTGGATGAGTTCGCTCATGGGTTCATTTGTGTAGCTAAAGCTCCCATCCTCGGCATGCCATACATTCCTCCCCATACAGTATAATACCGATCTAGGCTCCCAATCGGTTGTCTCAACCTGAACGCCTTCCTTGGCAAGGCGATCCATCTTTTGAAGTTCTGCTTCAAATTCTGGCATCGTTTTGGCATAGCCACGGGAGCAAGGATGATGAGGATTCATTGCTTTCTGCAAGTTCTCCTTATTCTTCCTGCTCAGTGCTAAGTACTCCTTGGATAACCAATATTCCTTGAAATGCAGCTAGAAGTCCTTCTGCTTGCTAAACTGTCCACCATCGAAATCTGGCTCTTTATTTTGGAGGACAAAATTCTTGTACAATGTCCCCTTGAAATTCTTGAAGCATGTCCCCATGATTTCTTTTGCTTTTTTCTTGACTAACACCCTATCATACTCGGTTGGAAAAGTGAAATACTCTAGGATCTTGACATTCCATATGTAATCCTTCTCACTTTCAGGAACCCTCCATGGGTCATCATCTTTCCCAATCCACTTCCTATACCTAATCGGGATGAAGTCCCTAACAAGTAACCCGAGGATAGTCTTGTATTTGGTCAAAGCTATAGGCGGTGAGAGTGGATCCCCGAATTCATCGAACTTAGTAATGTGCTAGTGTGCATTCCTACCAACAGGAATCTTTGACATGCCTTGCTTAGATCTGGCCTTTTTGCTACTCGAACCCTCTGACTCCTCAGCCGGCGGAGGCTCCTGCTAGAGACACCAAGTAAGATATGACCCTCTCAATTGATTAGTGTGTGTGGCTACATAGTCACATGATACCAAAGTTACCTAGCCATCTAGGTCATTTTGACCCAGATCGAGCAGGCTGGACGGGGTCCATGGCTGCTCGTTCTCACCAACCTGATTGACACAGTCACCGTTTGTCGGATCATGCGGCTCTCCCATCCTAGCGATATCAGCCGCTTCTTGTTGTCGATTTGTTCTTCGGCGATGGGGTAACAGGCGACGATGAGTCATGGCTATGACACGATCGTGGTTAGTTTTGGCCGCGGACAACTACTAATAGCATATGTTCATATATATATATATATATACATAATATGTTTAATGCAAAGTCTAATAATAAGTCCACATACAACAAAGTCAAATAATAACATATGTTCACCTAGAACAAATTCATTGTTTGATTGAACACATACAACAAAGTCCACCTACTGTTCTATGAAACTAAGCCTACATCAACTTCCAAATAAGAAAAGTGATGACCATAGCCATAAATAAAATCATGACATCTTTCCAAGACCAAGGAGCATTTCTCCTAATCTTCACATCTCCGGTGGGTGGCTTCTCTTCGATCTCTAGTGCCAGCGGATGGCCATGGTTTGCATTCATTGGACCATAGTAGGCTGGTTGCCCCTGGTTTTGCAAGGTAGGCCAGATGACTATAGTAGGCCGTCAAAGCTTCAGCTTCTGTGTTGTATTTTTTATGCAAATTACCAGGGTAGCGATTGACTTGAGCATAGCAATCTTCCTAGGTTTGATAAATCCTGGGCATGTGACCAACATTCACTACATACCATGCCATGGTTGCCTATACATTTAAGTAAATTAGGTTGTCATTCAAACATGATGTATTCTTATAAAATTTAATATATTTACGAATAACACACAACCATTGCATAGATAGGAGTGTTTGGAAAACATCTATTCACGTGGCTTAGTAATAGTTGTTAGATGTAGGAAAGATATAAAGAATATTTTTTATTCGTTAAAAACCAAATGATGATTTAGAGAGCCAGTTTAAGACTTTTGGATATACTCCTAGAGATGTCTCAGAGTCTTCAGTCTCACTATAAATCCCCCAACCATCGGCGCGAGGTTCTTTCACAAGTATCAGTGTAGGTAAGCATCTTTCCAAATTCGTGATACTTTGATCTGAAACTTACATGGTTGGTAGGGGCAAATATGCATCTCATACTATCCCAGGAAAGTGACATGCAAAAACTCATAATAAGATAGGATTATTGGAAAATATTCCCAGTTTAATGCACAAGGCTACATAACTATGTATTACTTGTAATCTTGCATAAGTTAATAATTATGCATCTTTATGTTGATAGCATGAGAATTCCATGACAAGTTTGGACATATATTAGTTCTATATGTCTAAAGTATATATACTCCATCCTCACATCCAAAAACATTGAGCATCGGTGGCATAGTTCCAAAAACATTGCGTATCCGCCTGATGGGAGCGCAGTTGCAATTGCAAGCTATGAGGTGAGGCCAGCCATTGGTTTCACATATGTATTCGACCAAGCTCCAATGATGCACAAGATGGTTTCACAGAGAAAATGTAAGTTTGTTTCATAGAGAAAATGCAAGTACTCCAAAAACAAACTACCATTAATGTTCAAAGAGCAATTTCTGTCAAGTATTATGAGTCCCTGCTATGTTTATCCTGGAAAGCAAAAATAAAATTACGCTTTTGTTCTTATCATTATACTGATGAATAGAGCTGAGCAATATGCTACTAAGTAACAATGTACTACTTACTAGCAATGCATCCAGAAACACAAAGAAATAGACAGCACACACTATGTGGGAAACCTAGGTTCTAGCATTCACAGCTGCATGATCAAACTGTATGACAGCACACACTACATGATCAAACTGATTCAAGTAAGTAGCTGTGGGACATTTTGATGAGGACATGGCACCTTCGGATACGAACAATGATTATAAGGTGCGCTCGTTCCTACATTTGCATAGTGGCTTTGGTTATAATTCACTTGGTTCCACATGTACATGTCACTATTTGATTGTAGGTTCAAATGTGTTTCATAATGGAAGTTCATCAAAGTTGAACTTTCGGTTCGTCGGCAGCCCGATAGTGCCTCATTGGGAAGGCCATAACTCATCCATCCGGAGTGCGATCGAGGTCAATGAGCACTTGATGGAAAGCTTGTTTGATAAGCTTTAAAATAGATCTGGTTCCATCTCAATATCACGTCAGCAAGGCCTCCAAATCACCAATATATTCTGTCACTATTTCTGGCGGGAGCTACACTGTCGTCATGGGCTTGTTAGACATCCTTGGGACCCAGGCCCAAGTTGGAGCACACCCCAAGAAGATGGAGAACACCTAAGAGATGGCCTTGGACGTCCTCCTCCTTGGCCACCACCTTAGGAGGCCAGCAAGGACGTCCAAGCCAAGCCAGAGGCCGAGTCCAATCCGAGTTCGAGTCTGCCTCGGCAGTCAGGACTAGTCTGTAATAAAACGGACGCCCAAGACGCATCCAAACTCCGTTTTCGATGATCCATATATGGATGGAAAGCTAATTTGATAAGGAAGCCAATCCAAGTAGTTTCACGTCAAAACCTCTTCGAAATCAACAGGAATCGTCGAAACAAGTTGACATCCAGAATCTGTCATGGCGCTGCGTCGTCGTCTTTTGGGCCGTTGGGCCTTGTAACGTGTTGGGGCACCTTTAGGACGTGAAGAGGGATCCTTGGACGTCCCTTAGGCTATATAATCAGTAGCCACCACCTACTTTAGGTTTTGGGTTTTGTTTTAGATCAATCTATCATTGAACAGTCACCGTTATCGGTTTGCAAGACCCCAACTTCGAGTGCTTAATCATTCATCTGCAATTGTCACTTTAATTGAGTTGCTTTTATCTTGTTCTTGCTTGTGTTCTTCGATTCACAGCAGGGATTAGCCTTCTTGGCGAGGTGAACCGGATTGTGACACGGTTGATAACCAGAGGAGACATGGTGCTAAGGTTGCAGGGTTTGGATCTTTCTGATCTAAAGCCGGATCGGTGTGTCGCTCTCCGAACAAATCGTTGTTTATCTTGAACCTGACAGAAGATCGGGATCCCCGTCTACATTAAGTGGTAATAAGAGCTTCAGGTATACCATCAAGTTCGCATCTTACCCTTAGTTCGAGTGTTTTTGCTTTTATCCCATAGTCCAATGCCATATTTGTTTCCTATCCTATAACCATCCGCGCCATAGCCTTTGCATGATTCAGTTTCAGAGTCTGCTTTGTTGAGTTTGTGTCCTAGGACAAAGTCTTGTTGCTAGTTTAGATTGTGTTCTTTTCTAGTTTGTGTTGATACCTTCACCCGCCGCTATTCCGTATCACCATCGGTTTGCATCTTGTGTCCACTAAATCCCTGATTCGAGCAGCTTCCTTAAAACAGTCATAACTTTTGCATCCGAACTCAAAATGGGAAAAATTTTATATCTACGGAGAACGCCAGAAAATTTTAGATCTATTTCATCCCAGCTTTGCTGGGTTCACAAAAATTAGATTTGCGAAATTCGATTAGGAAAATTGAGTTTCTGGGCCCACAAGTTTTGGTATGCTTTTTAGCACAGTCCTAATTTTCTATAGGCCACATCTTTTATTCAATTGAGCTCAAATTTTTTGTGGTTTATTCTTGTGTGCTCCTTGCTGAGAAAAAAATATCAAAAGAGCAAAAGCAAGAAAAAAAAGATTGGACAAAAAATAAAAGAAAAAAATAGTAAAAGAGAATAGAAGATATCGAAAAGGAGCACATAAGGAACACTCAATAGCTCTATTGTTTGTGATACCTTTTGTCTTGTTCACATCCGTTGCTACCTTTAATACTTGTTTCCTTTCATCCTTGTTTCCTCTCTTGTTTATCACAACTAGTGATAGAAACACGTATAGGCCAGCAACTAGGACAAGTGCTCTGGACATTTATTCAATATTGCTATCTGTCACTGACTTGTGTGCCACATATACATATTTGTTCTTTTGCGTGCCTCCCAAGCTCCATATATACTTCAGATCGGTATAGAAAAAGACCCTTGCAATCTTGGTACCACTGCCTCACAGGTATCACGAACCAGCTGCCGGTTGTACTGCCACTGCTTGCGTTGGTAAGAACTTTGTAAGAGCTTGGTAAGACGCTTCCACTTGCTGTGAAAAGTGACACCACTGCAACCACGTAGTCATTTGGTAGGGATAACTTTCACCGTTTGTTCCTTATTTTTGTGTTTACAATGACAGGTTGTTCGTATCCACCGACTTATGATGGTATAGGTGCTGATGAGTACATGGAGTGGGAAATTGCCATCGATAACATATTTGCTACTCGCTTTATGTGTCCAAGGAGGATGGTAAAAAATGCAGCTAGTGTTTTGCGACATTCTGCTTTATCTTGGTGGGAGTCTTTAGATCCTTCTGATAAACCTCAAACTTGGAATGATATGAAACTTCTTATGCGAGAAACCTTTGTTAATCCACCTCCTGTTTTGACTTTGTATGCTGAGGTGCACCATTTAGAGGAAGAGTCTATTGTTATTCCTCTTGCTATGACTAACCTTCTGTAGAATAATGTACATAAGCAAGAGGATGACGTGGAAGAAAATGAGGAGCTCACAACCTCATATGCAAATTCAGAACCATCACTTCACCATGCACCTATTACTCCTACTGAGAACACAGGTAATGCCCATGGTCCTACACTTACGAAAGGTGAAAATTGTCTTCATGTACTTAATTTTTCCACAAACTATGCTGTCATAGAGCAATTGTTAGTGGAATCCTCTCTTGATTTATCTTTGTCCCATGATAATTTGCTTGATGTTCCTTATGACAAAGATGAATTGGTTGAAGATGCTTTAGTTTTACATGTTTTGGAACCAATTACTTATGCTGAACATAAAAATTTGCTTCCCATTGCTATCGAAAAAGATGAAAAGAAATTATTGTATTCTTCAAATACTTTGGGTTATATTGAGTTTGATACTTTATATGCTCTTAGTAGTTTAGAAGAGAAACTTAAATGTGTTGAATTGTCATGGTTGTCTACTTGTACATATCACTTTATTGGCAAATATAATTGTAAACGAGAGTATATGGTGCATCGTGTCTATATTTGTTCAACTCTGAAATCTCCTTTCATTGTGCAAAAATATGATCAATTAGAGGGCACCAATAGCGATAATGTTGTCATGTCGAAATCCCCAAGTTTTGTAATGAGGCAACAGGTTAAATTTCAAGAAGGGGAGCAATGTTGGCTACTACCGACAACTTGTCCTCCAGCTAAGCTCAAACCGAGGACGGTTTGTTGTCAAGAAGGAGAGGATGATGAGGACATGGCACCTTCGGATACGAACAATGATTATAAGGTGCACTCATTCCTACATTTGCATAGTGGCTTTGGTTATAATTCACTTGGTTCCACATGTACATGTCACTATTTGATTGTAGGTTCAAATGTGTTTCATAATGGAAGTTCATCAAAGTTGAACTTTCGGTTCGTCGGCAGCCCGACAGTGCCTCATTGGGAAGGCCATAACTCATCCATCCGGAGTGCGATCGAGGTCAATGAGCACTTGATGGAAAGCTTGTTTGATAAGCTTTCAAATAAATCTGGTTCCATCTCAGTATCACATCGGCAAGGCCTCCAAATCACCAATATATTCTGTCGCTATTTCTGGCGGGAGCTACACTATCGTCATGGGCTTGTTAGACATCCTTGGGACCTAGTCCCAAGTTGGAGCACGCCCCAAGAAGATGGAGAACACCTAAGAGATGGCCTTGGACGTCCTCCTCCTTGGCCACCACCTTAGGAGGCCAGCAAGGACGTCCAAGCCAAGCCAGAGGCCCAGTCCAATCCGAGTTCGAGTCTGCCTTGGCAGTCAGGACCAGTCTAGAATAAAACGGACGCCCAGGACGCATCCAAACTCCGTTTTCGATGATCCACATATGGATGGAAAGCTAATTTGATAAGGAAGCCAATCCAAGTGGTTTCATGTCAAAACCTCTTCGGAATCAACAGGAATCATCAAAACAAGTTGACGTCCAGAATCTATCACGGCGCTGCGTCGTCGTCTTTTGGGCCGTTGGGCCTTGTAACGTGTTGGGGCACCTTTAGGACGTGAAGAGGGATCCTTGGACGTCCCTTAGGGTATATAATCAGTAGCCACCACCTACTTTAGGTTTTGGGTTTTGTTTTAGATCAATCTGTCATTGAACAGTCGCTGTTATCGGTTTGCAAGACCCCAACTTCGAGTGCTTAATCATTCATCTGCAATTGTCACTTTAATTGAGTTGCTTTTTATCTTGTTCTTGTTTGTGTTCTTCGATTCGCAGCAAGGATTAGCCTTCTTGGCGAGGTCAACCGGATTGTGACACAGTTGATAACCAGAGGAGACGTGGTGCTAAGGTTGCAGGGTTTGGGTCTTTCTGATCTGAAGCCGGATCGGTGTGTCGCTCTCCGAACAAATCATTGTTTATCTTGAACCTGACGGAAGATCGTGATCCTCGTCTACATTAAGTGGTAATCAGAGCTTCAGGTATACCATCAAGTTCGCATCTTACCCTTAGTTCGAGTGTTTTTGCTTTTATCCCATAGTCCAATGCCATATTTGTTTCCTATCCTATAACCATCTGCGCCATAGCCTTTGCATGATTCAGTTTCAGAGTCCGCTTTGTTGAGTTTGTGTCTTAGGACAAAGTCTTGTTGCTGGTTTAGATTGTGTTCTTTTCTAGTTTGTGTTGATACCTTCACCCGCCGCTATTCCGTATCACCATCGGTTTGCATCTTGTGTCCACTAAATCCCTAATTCGAGCAGCTTCCTTAAAACAGTCATAACTTTTGCATCCGAACTCGAAACGGGAAAATTTTTATATCTACGGAGAACGCCAGAAAATTTTAGATCTATTTCATCCCAGCGTTGCTGGGTTCTTAAATTTGTGAAATTCGATTAGGAAAATTGAGTTTCTGGGCCCACAAGTTTTGGTATGCTTTTTAGCACAGTCCTAATTTTCTATAGGCCACATCTTTTATTCAATTGAGCTCAAATTTTTTGTGGTTTATTCTTGTGTGCTCCTTGCTGAGAAAAAAATATCAAAAGAGCAAAAGCAAGAAAAAAAAGATTGGACAAAAAATAAAAGAAAAAAATAGTAAAAGAGAATAGAAGATATCGAAAAGGAGCACATAAGGAACACTCAATAGCTCTATTGTTTGTGATACCTTTTGTCTTGTTCACATCCGTTGCTACCTTTAATACTTGTTTCCTTTCATGTTTTCTCTCTTGTTTATCACAACTAGTGATAGAAACACATATAGGCCAGCAACTAGGACAAGTGCTCTGGACATTTATTCAATATTGCTATCTGTCACTGACTTGTGTGCCACATATACATATTTGTTCTTTTGCGTACCTCCCAAGCTCCACATATACTTCAGATCGGTATAGAAAAATACCCTTGCAATCTTGGTACCACTGCCTCACAGGTATCACGAACCAGCCGCCGGTTGTACTGCCACTGCTTGCGTTGGTAAGAACTTTGTAAGAGCTTGGTAAGATGCTTCCACTTGCTATGAAAAGTGACACCACCGCAACCATGTAGTCATTTGGTAGGGATAACTTTCACCGTTTGTTCCTTGTTTTTGTGTTTACAATGACAGGTTGTTCGTATCCACCGACTTATGATGGTATAGGTGCTGATGAGTACATGGAGTGGGAAATTGCCATCGATAACATATTTGCTACTCGCTTTATGTGTCCAAGGAGGAAGGTAAAAAATGCAGCTAGTGTTTTGCGACATTCTGCTTTATCTTGGTGGGAGTCTTTAGATCCTTCTGATAAACCTCAAACTTGGAATGATATGAAACTTCTTATGCGAGAAATCTTTGTTAATCCACCTCCTGTTTTGACTTCGTATGCTGAGGTGCACCATTTAGAGGAAGAGTCTGTTGTTATTCCTCATGCTATGACTAACCTTCTGCAGAATAATGTACATAAGCGAGAGGATGACGTGGAAGAAAATGAGGAGCTCACAACCTCATATGCAAATTCAGAACCATCACTTCACCATGCACCTATTACTCCTACTGAGAACACAGGTAATGCCCATGGTCCTACACTTACGTTAGGTGAAAATTGTCTTAATGTACTAAATTTTTCCACAAACCATGCTGTCATAGAGCAATTGTTAGTGGAACCCTCTCTTGATTTATCTTTGTCCCATGATAATTTGCTTGATGTTCCTTATGACAAAGATGAATTGGTTGAAGATGCTTTAGTTTTACATGTTTTGGAACCAATTACTTATGCTGAACATAAAAATTTGCTTCCCATTGCTACCGAAAAAGATGAAAAGAAATTATTGTATTCTTCAAATACTTTGGGTTATATTGAGTTTGATACTTTATATGCTCTTAGTAGTTTAGAAGAGAAACTTAAATGTGTTGAATTGTCATGGTTGTCTACTTGTACATATCACTTTATTGGCAAATATAATTGTAAACGAGAGTATATGGTGCATCGTGTCTATATTTGTTCAACTCTGAAATCTCCTTTCATTGTGCAAAAATATGATCAATTAGAGGGCACCAATAGCGATAATGTTGTCATGTCAAAATCCCCAAGTTTTGTAATGAGGCAACAGGTTAAATTTCAAGAAGGGGAGCAATGTTGGCTACTACCGACAACTTGTCCTCCAGCTAAGCTCAAACCGAGGACGGTTTGTTGTCAAGAAGGAGAGGATGATGAGGACATGGCACCTTCGGATACGAACAATGATTATAAGGTGCGCTCGTTCCTATATTTGCATAGTGGCTTTGGTTATAATTCACTTGGTTCCACATGTACATGTCACTATTTGATTGTAGGTTCAAATGTGTTTCATAATGGAAGTTCATCAAAGTTGAACTTTCGGTTCGTCGGTAGCCCGACAGTGCCTCATTGGGAAGGCCATAACTCATCCATCCGGAGTGCGATCGAGGTCAATGAGCACTTGATGGAAAGCTTGTTTGATAAGCTTTCAAGTAGAAATGGTTCCATCTCAATATCATGTCGGCAAGGCCTCCAAATCACCAATATATTCTGTCGCTATTTCTAGCAGGAGCTACACTATCGTCATGGGCTTGTTAGACATCCTTGGGACCCAGGCCCAAGTTGGAGCACGCCCCAAGAAGATGGAGAACACCTAAGAGATGGCCTTGGACGTCCTCCTCCTTGGCCACCACCTTAGGAGGCCAGCAAGGACGTCCAAGCCAAGCCAGAGGCCCAGTCCAATCCGAGTTCGAGTCTGCCTCGGTAGTCAGGACCAGTCTGCAATAAAACGGACGCCCAGGATGCATCCAAACTCTGTTTTTGATGATCCACATATGGATGGAAAGCTAATTTGATAAGGAAGCCAATCCAAGTGGTTTCACGTCAAAACCTCTTCGGAATCAGTAGTAATCGTCGAAACAATTTGACGTCCAAAATCTGTCATGGCGCTGCGTCGTCGTCTTTTGGGCCGTTGGGCCTTGTAACGTGTTGGGGCACCTTTAGGATGTGAAGAGGGATCCTTGGACATCCCTTAGGCTATATAATCAGTAGCCACCACCTACTTTAGGTTTTGGGTTTTGTTTTAGATCAATCTGTCATTGAACAGTCGCCGTTATCAGTTTGCAAGACCCCAACTTCGAGTGCTTAATCATTCATCTGCAATTGTCACTTTAATTGAGTTGCTTTTTATCTTGTTCTTGCTTGTGTTCTTTGATTCACAGCAGGGATTAGCCTTCTTGGCGAGGTCAACCGGATTGTGACACGGTTGATAACCAGAGGAGACGTGGTGCTAAGGTTGTAGGGTTTGGGTCTTTGTGATCTGAAGCCGGATCGGTGTGTCGCTCTTCGAACAAATCGTTGTTTATCTTGAACCTGACGGAAGATCGGGATCCCCGTCTACATTACATTTCATCAGACACGTAGCGGGCAGTGAGCCACACACTCACCGTGGGGTTGGGAAAGTAGCTATCCATGCGCTCCTAAAGGCCTCGGTAGTGGGACGGACGGCGCGGTGCTCCGGCTTGGCACGGACGGTGCGGTGCTCTAGCTTGGGGCGGTGGACGGCGTGGGGCGGTGCTCCGGCGTGGGGCGGTACTCCGGCATGGGGTGGTGGATGGCGTGGTTTGGTGCTCCAGCACGGGGTGATGCTCCGGTGGCGCGGGGGGAGGGGTTGTCGCGGGGTTAAAATGAATTGGGATAATTTCAACCCACACCACTTTTATAGCAGTAGCTCATCACTGTCAATTCTGCTTGTAAACCAACAGTGATGGGGCACATCACTGTCGGGTCACTCCCCAAACTGGCAGTGATGTGCTATAGCAGTTAGGTGTTAAGTAGGATAAGTTTTTGTTTTCTTTCAAACTCCTCCTACTGGCACAATGGTTAAGACCCCTCAACTTAGCCCCCTAGACCCGTGTTCGAGTCCCAGGTGGCCCAGATTTTTTTGTTCTATTTTATAAATTATTAATTTATTTCTAGAAATAGCTCATCACTGCTGGTTTGCTTGCAAACCAGCAGTGATGGGGTACATCACTGTCGGGTCATTCCCCAAACCGGCAGTGATGTTGTGTAGTAGTTAGGTGTTAACTTAGGTGTTAAGTAGGATAAGTTTTCGTTTTCTTTCGAACTCCTACTGGCGCAATGGTTAAGACCCCTCAACTTAGCCCCCGAGACCTGTGTTCGAGTCCCAAGCGTCCCAAATTTTTTTAATTTTTTATATATCACTGCTGGTTTTCAAAATAAACCGACAGTGATAACCAGTATCACTGTCGGTTTATTCTCATCAATGCCGGTTTTTTGAAATCGATAGTGATGTTTATATATATTAAAAAAAATTCTTTTATATACTTAATAAATAGAAGCATATGCATTCTTATGTCAAAATGGCTTGAATTTTTTTTGGCAAGCTTATACACCCAAATTAAGACCCCACACATGATCTTAGGTTTTTCTGTTCAGTTTTTTATTTATTATATTTTTTTGTGTGCTGAATGAGACAAAAGAGGGTGAATTTCATCTTGGACCCAATAGATTTTTCATCCACCTCCACAAAATTGTTATCCCTAGGGTACATTAGAGCCTATGTAAAAGTTTGGCATCATTCCAGATCTTTTCGTGGGTAGACTCAGTTCAACCTATAATTAATCAATGTTGTCGCGCGGAAATTCAATTAAACCTTAGAAAGTAGCAAATCATCTTCGAAAAATCCCAAACTAGGTGTTTCCTTCACGCGTGGCACGTGCAAGCCTAAGAAAAAGTTTGAGACCAATACGACACCGGAATGCGTATGAACCACAGAAACCTTGATAACCTATGTGTATAGTCATGGTTCGATGAAAGGGCGCATGTATACTCCGCCTATGTCAAAATGGCTTGCAATTTTTTTGGCAAGCATGTACACCTAAATTAAGACCCCACACAGGATCTTAGGTTTTTTGGATCAATTTTTTATTTATTATATTTTTCTGTGTGCTGAATGAGACAAAAGAGGGTGAATTTCATCTTAGACCCAATAGATTTTTTCATCCACCTCCACAAAAATTCTTATTCCTAGGGCACATTAGAGACTATATAAAAGTTTGGCACCATTCCGGATCTTTTTATGGGTAGACTCAGTTCAACCTATAATTATTTGGTGTCGTCGCGCGGAAATTCAATTAAACCTTAGAAAGTAGCAAACCATCTCCGGAAAATCCCAAACTTGGTGTTTCCTTCACACGTGGCACGTGCAAGCCTAAGAAAAAGTTTGAGACGAATACGACACCGGAATGCCTATGAACCACAGAAACCTTGATAACCTATGTGTATAGTCATGGTTCGATAAAAGGGCACGTGTACCTCTGTGAAGCATGTATACTCCACCTATGTCAAAATGGTTTGAATTTTTTGACAAGTATGTACACCCAAATGAAGACCCCACATAGGATCTGAGGTTTTTTTTATCTTTTTTTATTTATTATATTTTTCTCTATGCCGAATGAGACAAACAAGGGTGAATTTCATTTTGGACCCAATAGATTTTTTCATCCATCTCCACAAAATTCTTATCCCTAGGGCACATTAGAGCCTATGTAAAAGTTTGGCACTATTCCAGATCTTTTTGTAGGTAGACTCAGTTCAACTTATAATTAAACAGTGTTTTCGTGCGAAAATTCAATTAAACCTCAGAAAGTAGCAAACCATCTCTGGAAAATCCCAAACTTGGTGTTTCCTTCACGCGTGGCACATGCAAGCCTGAGAATAATTTTGAGACCAATACGACACCAGAATGTATATTTCTAGTTGCCCAACAAATGTTACATGAATTACATGCGTGACAATAATTAAACACACAAAGCCGTACATATTAAAATTAGAACCCAATTAAACTACGACCTTGAAAACCTAGCTAAATAAACATTAATTACTATCGGAATCACTACCGGGATCGATCGGGCCACGCACACTAACATGCCTCTGTAGCCATATATGGTAATTGATGTCACATATTATGTATCCATTGTATCAATGAAGTTCAATGCCCGTATGAGTGCACTCTCTCGTGCCTCACAATACCGAAAGAGTGGTCAGCCATAGATATAAACTACTGAACGACAACTGCCCCTGTTAGTAATCCTTATGCAGTACTGGCGTCCTTCTATAGTGAGCTGGCCGAGGTTTCCATTGCAGAAGTCCCAATTGTACCCGAGTTGCTCCGTAGCTTGGTCTAGAATGGCCCATAAGCCACATGCAGCATAGGTAAGGTCCTAGAGCGCAATCTGCATGTGGAGAAAAAGAAAAAAAATAGAGAATGTTATTACAATAATAAACAACAAATAACCATGACTCAAGTATAAATGACTATTTTACCACATCCGCATGGTTGTAGCTCGCAAACCATTCGCTTACTTGTGGGACGGGGATATCACCAGCATTCAAAGCAAGTGCCTTGAAGTGCGAGAAATCAGTCACATCATAGAAAATACGTTGAGCTGCCTCTAAACAGATGCGCACAGCACTTAATTGGGCGCTTATCATGTCCGGGCTCTGTATTCCCGTCCCATGGATATGGTTCTGATGATTTGAACCCCTCACAGGGATGGAAAAACTGAGTTCACACGTCCATAGCTGACCACTTGCATTAGATGTCGTGTTCTCAATGATGTCCGAGATAAAGAACCAGCTAAGTGTTGTTCGCAACCAATCTATTGGGGATATAGTCTGAGACATATATGCATGCAACAATGATATTAAACTAATTACACTTATTTGTTAGCATCAAAAAACAAAATATGTTGAAAAATATTTCATACAATAGCTAGAACAGGGAACCGTGGAATGGCCACTATCGATATGGGACCCACGGGATACCCCACAAGGAAGAGAGAAGATCTAGTCTAACTAGGATTCCTTCCATGAAATCTTAGTAGTAGTATTTTTCTGTAATCCTACTAGGAACTCTCATTGTAAACCGACTAGGACTCTGACCTCCTGACTATATAAAGGAGGGCGGAGTTCCTAGAGAAAGATAACGCAACACTTTATAATCAATCCAACGCAAAGGCTAACGCCAACTGGACGTAGGGCTATTACTCGATCACGATTGATGGTCTGAACTAAGATAAATCGACTGTCTCTTGCGTTTACTGTCGAGTTCTGCATACACTGAAGCCCAAACAAACTGCCCCGGGTATCCCCGTGGAAGGCTATCGGTGGTGAAACATCAACAGCTGGTGCGCCAGGTAGGGGCTTTCAGCAAATTTGCATCCGAGAGCTCGACGGACCTCGACAACATGATCTTCTCGGCAGGATCAACCTTCATCTTCGGTTCATGGATCTGCGAGGCGGACAACAACGGCAAGCTTCAAGGTCGTCTCCTTGAAGATTCGGATCACCATGAAGACCTTTCTATTTCAATGACTACGACAGATCAACTCACCGGAAGATTCGCGCAGCTCGTGATGTCCGATCCAACTCAGATTTCATGGATTTGCGCATCCGACTCAAAATCAGGCTCCGCATCTGAGATGGAGTCTTACTCGAGTTCTTTCGAGAAACCGAATTCTTTTCCGATAGGGCTCTGGAACACGGCCTCGGCCTATCAAGAAAACAACTCGAAATTCACTTAGAGTCTTTTTAGGAAGTCAGGTCCTTTTCCGTTAGGACTCCACAACATGGCAAAATCTTATCAGGCATGGCCTGAAGGATCCCTCGATCTGGTGCTTAGAATGCCACTAAAAGGAGCTCAAGAAGGTCTCGTACTGACTATAATGTCTCAAGACTGCATCATCCACTGGCCAGGTTCTGTTCCTAAGGACAGCGGTACCCAACTAGTAGGCACAACGACGACAACAATTCTACTCTACCAAGAAGGAGACTCGATCTGCGACCTTGAAGCCTCTACTAAAGTCATCAACAACTCCGACAGTATGGAATCCAACACCAATAATAGAACAATTCACGCACGAGAAGTATTCATGGTTCGCCGTCCTCGATCACCATTGGTCCCCCCAGAAGCACCCGACATCAGGTCATCAGATGAATCTGAGTCCAACATATCACCCTTTATCTAGGGGCACAATGGTGAGACCGAGAATCAAAAACAAGCCAGAGAAATAAGAAACAAATTGAAACAAGGACGCCAATGTCGTGCTAGGCAGCGCAAGGAAGCTTGGATCAAATATGAGTCAGATCTGGCTGAGTACGATAGAAGAAAATCAGAACAAGAAGTCAAAGAAAGACGTGCGGCGAATACACCATATAATAGGATCCGAGAAGCACTAGAAGAACTCGGAGCGACATCATTTCCTAGTGAAAAACAGGAACAGCTCTAGGACCTCCTTCGGTCAGCAGCCCTAAGGACGCACGACGAAAGAACCCGCTCAAGACTACCTGCTAGGTCAACATCTCATAGGAAGGAAGATCAAAATCAAAGGAAGTCCGCTTTCGAGTGACTTGGACCAAGTGGAAGTCACAATAGAGAAAGTAGAAGGGACCATAGTCAAAAACTACCGAGTCGAACAACCAAGGAAGATCATAAGCGAAGCACCCATTCAGACATCCCCGTGGAACTACTCTCAACAAAACGATAGTTGGCAGGAAGGAGGTGCCGAATCGGAATACAAAGAAGCCGGAACGCACGATAGATTCCCCTGTTCACAAACAGACTTGCTTCAATACGACTACCTCACAAGTTCAAGCCGTCCAACCACTCTAAATATGATGGCAAGATCGAACCAAGGCAGTGGCTCAGGATTTACTCGTAGTTTATTGAATTAGCCGAAGGAGACGATGATATCAAGACCTTGTTCTTTCCCATGGCCCTAGAAACCATGCCCCTCCAATGGTTCGACAAGTTAAATCCAGGATCAATCAGAAATTGGGAGGACTTGCAAAGAGTTTTCTATAGGAATTTCACGGGCATCATTACACACCCCATCACCCATGCAGAATTAAAAGGACTCAAGTAGAAAGGGGGCAAAAGGTCTCAGAGATTACTATCGACGATTTGGCGAGCTACGTGCTCAAGTACATGACATCACCGAACGAGAAGTAATCGAAGCTTTCTCTCACGGAATCATGGCTAGGTGGCAATTTCAAGACTTCTGCAAAGAAAATCCGAGAACAATGAAGAATTCAGATGCATAGTAGAAAAGATGATTACTACAGAGGAGAAGACACGAGAAAGGTTCCCGGATAGAAACAACCGAGACAACCCAGACAAGCAAAATCATCGAAACATCAAACATCAGGAAAGAAAACAGGGACAAGACAACATCGTAGCAGTGGCTAACAAATCAAGGAAGTTTTCCAAACCTTGAAGGTACGATGACATTGAAAACATGCATTGCATCTGGCACCCTAAAGGAAATCACACCATTGGAAATTGCTATACCTTTAATTATCGATACACAAGAAAAGATAATAAGGTAAACACTAAAGAAGACAATCAGAAAAGAGATGAAGCCAACCACAAAGACAAGGGATTCCAAAAATCCAGGGGGATAGTAGCAGTGATCTTTGCTAGAGCCCCAGATTCTAGAAGCCAACATCAAGAAAAGCTAGCTCTACATAGTATCATGGCAGTAGAACCGGCTACTCCAAGATATCTCAATTGGTTCACAGTATCCAATCCAATTTTCAAAGAGAAGACCAATGGATTAGCGTAGAAAAACGCAGGGCCATTACCCACTGGTTCTAGATCCAACTATCGCCAGCATGACTGTCACAAAAGTACTAATTGATGGGGGAGCCGGACTCAACATCATCTTTTCAGAGACGCTAAGGAAGATGGGACTACAACTCACCGGGGATGATTACACCAATGAGCACCCCTTTTTATGGGATAGTACCCAGCAAGGCAGCCATGCCACTTGGACAAATCACTCTACCGGTTACTTTTGGCACTCCCTCAAACTACCGAACAGAGTTCATCAAGTTTGAAGTTGCAGACTTTGATTCATCTTATCACGCAATCCTCGAACACCCAACACTAGCAAAATTCATGGCAATACCGCATTACCCGTACCTATTGCTTAAAATGCTAGGGCCTAACGGTGTCCTTTCCCTTCGAAGTGATTTGAAGCGTGCTTTTGACTGCGATGTTCAGGCAATTGAAATTACAGCCAAGGCACAAGCCACCGATGGTAGAAAAGAAATAGCCACTATTGCCGCATAAATGAGCCTAGAAGAACTAGAGATACCGGCCAAAAGCACAGCATCCTAGCACCACCAAAAGAAGCCGATGTTAAGCAAATCGACCTGGGCACTGGTGATCCCTCCAAAACAGCAACCATCAGCGCCCACCTCTCGGCAAAATAGGAACTCGCGCTCACCAACTTTCTTTGGGACAACAAAGATATCTTCGCTTGGAAGTCGGCCAACATGCCAGGTGTCCCAAGGGAGTTGGCTGAGCACAGAATCGATATCAATGAAGGCTCCAAGTCCATGAAGCAACGGCTATGACGATTCTCACTCGACAAGAAGGCAGCAATTAAAAAGGAAATCACCAAGCTAATGGCAGCCGGATTCATCAGAGAAATCCTTCATCTAGATTGGCTAGCAAACCCCAGTTCTAGTACAAAAAAGAATACGGGCGAATGGCGCATGTGCGTCGACTACACAGATCTCAACAAAACACAGCCTAAAAGATCCATTCGGACTACCACGCATTGATCAGATAGTTGATTCAATAGCAGGATCCGCCCTATTATCCTTTCTTGATTGCTATTCAGGATATCACCAGATTGCATTAAAAGAACAAGACCAGAGCAAGACATCTTTCATCACTCCGTTCGGCGCCTACTGCTACAAGACCATGTCATTTGGACTCAAGAATGCTGGTGCCACATACCAAAGAGCTATCCAACGTGCCTTGGTGATCAAATTGGCAAAAACATAGAAGCATATGTGGATGACGTAGTAGTAAAAACAAAGAACCCGAACACACTAATTGAAGACTTAAAGCAAACCTTCGAAAACCTAAAAAGGTGGAGGTGGAAATTGAACCCAAGCAAGTGTGTATTCGGAGTTCCTTCAGGACAACTACTAGGATTCTTGGTCAGTCATCGTGGAATTGAAGCCAGCACCAAGCAAATTCGAGCCATAACAGAGATGGGCCCTCCTCGAAGTGTCAAAGATGTGCAAAAACTAACAGGCTACATGGCAGCCCTCAATCGTTTCATATCAAGACTTGGTGAAAAAAGGGTTACCTTTCTTTAAATTACTTAAGAAGACAGACAAATTTAAGTGGACAGAAGAAGCCAACGAAGCTTTCAAAAGACTCAAGACGTACCTCACAACCTCACCCGTTCTCACACCTCCAAAGAAATATGAGGACATGATGCTGTACATTGCGGCAACTTCTACTGTGATCAGCACAGCGATAGTCATAAAAAGAGAAGAAGAAGGGCGCGTATATAAAGTACAACGCCCCGTATATTACATCAGCGAAGTACTGTCAGAATCAAAAATCTGGTACCCGCATGTGCAAAAACTACTCTACACCCTCCTGATCACTTCACGTAAGCTTCGCCACTATTTTGAAAGCCACAAGATTACCGTGGTGACAGATTTCCCACTCGGAGATATCCTACACAATAAAGATGCAACAGGGCGCATATCCAAGTGGGCAGTTGAACTTGGTGCTCTCAATATAAATTTAACCCATGGAAGGCAATTAAATCTCAAGCCCTTGCCGATTTTGTGGCCGAGTGGACAGAAATTCAACAACCCATGTCAAATACCATCAGTGGCACATCCAGAAGCCAACAGACAGGTAGAAAGGGCTAATGGACTCATACTAGCCAGATTATTGTATGAAGAACTAGTGGACTATGGATCCAAATGGATTGAAGAATTACCCAAAGTAGTATGGGGCCTACGAACTCAAATATGCAAAGCCACTGGATACTCAACTTTCTTCCTAGTTTATGGATCAGAAGCCGTACTACTTGCCAACTTGATCTAGACAATCACCAAGGATAGAACAATATGACGAAGGAGAAGCAGAACACACCCGAAGATTAGAACTCGACAGTACAGAAGAAGTAAGAGTAAATGCTACCCTACAAATAGCCAGATACCTCCAAGGTTTAAGACGCCACTACAACAAGAATACCCAGCCTCGATCACTCCAAAATCAGAGATTTGGTACTAAGAAGAATACAAAAAACTGACAGACGCCATAAACTACTCAGTCCATGGGAAAGGTCCTTTCATTGTCACAAAAGTCACTGGACCAGGCACGTACAAGTTGATAAATGAAGATGGAAAAGAAGTCAACAATACATGGCACAATAGCCAACTAAGAAGATTCTATGCGTGAAAAACAACTCAAGGAAGAATACACACACAAGCCATAAGAGATCAATGTTCATGATCAATAAAGATGGTGTTCCACGACAGCATGTGTATCACTATGGCTTTCCCCCAGTTGTTTTCAATAAGCATGTAAACGATCATGATCAATAAAGATGGTTCTCCTCGATAACATATGTCCTTATTATGACTTTTACCGAGTTGTTTTCACTAAACATACTGGCCGAGAGCAAAAGAGCTGAAAAAAATGCTTGAGCCCGCCAATGAGGGTAGCTAATAAGCTAACAACCAAACCAAAAAGCAAAAATGGCTGAAATTATGCCTGAGCATACCGGCCAAGAGCAAAAGAGCTAAAAAAGATGCTTGAGCCCGCCGATGAGGGTAGCTAATAAGCTAACACCCGAACCAAAAAGCAAAATAGCTAAATTATGCCTGAGCATACCGACCGAGAGCAAAAGAGCTGAAAAAGATGCTTGAGCCCGCTGATGAGGGTAGCTAATAAGCTAACACCTGAACCAAAAAGCAAAATGGCTAAAATTATGCTTGAGCATACCGGCCGAAAGCAAAAGAGCTAAAAAGATGCTTGAGCCCGCCGATGAGGGTAGCTAATAAGCTAACACCCGAACCAAAAGCAAAATGGCTGAAATTATGCCTGAGCATACCGACCGTGAGCAAAAGAGCTGAAAAGATGCTTGAGCCTGCCGATGAGGGTAGCTAATAAGCTAACACCCGAACCAGAAAGCAAAACGACTGAAATTATGATTGAGCATACCAGCCGTGAGCAAAAGAGCTGAAAGATGCTTGAGCCCACCGAGGAGGGTAACTAATAAGCTAATACCGGAACCGATCCTAAGATGTCTTACACACCAGGGAAAGAGCCAGATGCTGGCCACATCTCAAGTTAAGCAACTAAAAAGAAGAAGTTGAAGATACTTGAGATCGCTGGTCCTAAGCCCACTTAAGATCGCTGTGGCCCTAGGTCTTTTCAGTAATCACAAGAACAAAAAGGTTGTCAGGACAAAGATCTACTTAACCTGAGTTGTTTACACGGCAGCCAGATAAGCACTCGATAAATCAAGAAAGTTTGTCAAGACACGATCTACAAATACCGAGTTGTTCACACGGCGCAATGCGAAAGCCTGACAAGCACTTGACCAAAATCAAAGACATCCAGGCAAAGAAGACATCAGCAAAAAAAGAATCTTCATTCAAAAAGAAGTATAATACTCTATTATAGAGGCTGGAGTACAAAGGTCAATTACATCAAGCATCATCATCAGGAGAAGAAATATCAATATTAAGATTGTCCACAATCCTCCTAGCTAAGTCTTCGACCTCAGGCTCCACCTTTTCAACGGCATCCAGATATTCTTGACTCTCGGCTTCCTCTACAAACCTTGGACAAAGGCACCTCCAGAGCAAGAACCCGAACCTAGGCAAGAACATTTCTGGTGCATAGTTGGGCGCACCTCCTCATGAACTCCTGGAAATGAGTCAGAACTTGAGGAATAAACTGAGACCAAGATTGACCATCATCTGCTGGAGTCCAGAGAAGATCGGCTACTAACCGAAATGATTTCCACAAAGCATTCTAGTTCTCAGTAGCTGTCGCCAACTTGCCATTCAAGACTTCAATAGTTTTTTGGACCTGCACAAGATCCTTATCAGCTCCACGCCTAATCAACTTGGCAAGCGCGAGTTTCTTCTTCAGCATGAGTAATTACCTCTTTAGCCCTATTGTTACTATTGTGAACAAGTATCTTCATTTCCTCAATACCTCTGAGAGCTTCTTGCTTTTCAACTCGGAGAGCTAGACAAGGCACCAAAAACAAGTCAGCAGAAAGGGAAATTTGAATACAAAAAGAAACAAAAAGAACCCACAATACCATGCACTCATTCAAGGCTTCCTGGACAGCAGCATCCCTCCGCTTTTTCTACCTCAACCACCTAGGCACGAAGAGCTTTCTCCTCCCTTTCAAATGAGAAAAAGAAACTGGTATGATCTCAAGAAAAAGACTGAACAAAGGAGAGAGAGAGAAAAGAAGACATAAGAACAGAAGAAAGACGAGCATCCAAAGAAAGAACTTCAGAAAAACTTACCTAGAGTTTTTCCCAAAAGAAGTCGCAAAGGTTCCCTAGGTAGCAGTCAGCTCTGACAACCAATGAGTGGCATCGAATTGTTGCACCACATCATCATCCAAACGCTGAACGCCACTAGCAAGAGGAGCAGAGGGGGAAGCCGGCCGAGGCAAAGAAGACAAGACCAGGGCCATACCCTGGGAAGCCCCAGCTACCTCCTCAGATGGCTCCCACCGCCATGGCCACGGTCACCTCCGAAGCCAGCAAATCAGCAGGCTATGTGATCGCCAGGGAACCCTGTCTCCCTCACAGCCACCTCGTTGTCCGTACATTTCGGGTCTTGATACTCAGTACATAGGGGTGCACCAAAAGACTGACAAGAGGTCGACTGAACATTAAGAGAAGGCGAGGGTCTACAAGATGATAAGGAAACTCGACGATAAGAACATGAATCAGAAAAAAGGAAAACAAAAGCAAAGAAACAGAACAAGGATTCACTCACTCAGCTATCTTCTTCTTCATAAAACCAACATAAGACCTTAGAGGAGGAACTATAGCAGCAAAAATATCACCACCACCCTACGACAGGAGTGGCGTGGTCGGTACCAGAGCACCAGAAGAACTCGAGCTCAACGACCGCTTACTACAAGAGAACAAGGCCGAAGTTAGAACAAAAGAGGTGTTTTCAACAAGAAGAAAAACAAGAAAACAACTCACCGACGCATGACAAGGGCCGCATCGGCACCCTCATCTTCCTCACTCTCTAACAAGCCAACCACAGTACCATCTGAAAAGGGAGAAAAGTACTAAGTTAAAGGCACAAACAAACAACAAAAAGACTAAACGTATTAATATGCTCACCTAGGAGCACGCTACCTATAACTTGAGTACCTAGATGAGTACTCGATTGGCGAGGCTTCTTGGGAGCAGACAAACCAGAAGAAGAAGAATCCTCTCGCCCCCCTTTTTCCAACACTGCAAGGAGCTTGAGGGACTAGACAAGGAACATACTCTACATATGTGTCAAGAACTGCGGAAGAAACACCAGGAAACATCGTGATGGGTTGAAACTTACTGGTTAAAGATGCCGCAGCAAGATTCTCCCCAGTCTCCACAATGGCAGGGCAGTCATCAAGGGGGATCGGATCAACAAAGTTACACCCCAATTCCTATAAAAGAGTAAAACAACCAGACGAGAAAGATTAAGCGAAAAGTGGAGACAGCAAAGGAAATACGAAAAGTATCCGCATAAGAAAAAACAACTCACAGCAGGAGGCGGGTTGTTAGCACAATACTCAGGGACAGTATGCGGGACGACACTTACTCCCTTCAACATCTTCTGAAGGCACTCGAGCACCTCCTCACCAGTCAACTCAAGGGCAGGAACCATACGAGAAGGGTCCTCCTCCCAGAGTATTCAAAACCGTAATTCTCTCGCTCCTTTAGAGGTTGAACACGGCGGCGAAGAAAACTGGAAACGATCCCGAAGCTGGTCAAGCCTTGCTGTTTCAGAGCACATATCCTCTCAAGAAATGGCTTGATCGCCTGGAGCTCATCCACCATCAGGGGATTCTTTTCCCATCGGTCATTAACCACAGGACCAGAACCAGAATGAACAGCAAGAGGAGGAATCATATTGGTAGCAAAAAACAGTCAGCACGCCAATCCCTCACAGAATCAACCAAGTCTTAATAAAAAAATTTACTCTTACGACCCTGATGAAACTGAATCCCACAGCCACCGAGAACATGGGTGTCATCGCTGCGGGTTGGGGCTTCAGATGGAAGAAGTAACGATAGAGAGAAAGAGAAGGAGGAATTCCAAGAAAAGTTTCACAAAGATGAACAAAAATAGAAAGATGAAGGACAACATTGGGAGTAAGATGGTTCAAGCTAATCCCAAAATAACTGAGAAATCGATGAAGAAAAGCAAAAGCAGGAAGGCAGAGTCCAGCACGGATAAAGGAGACAAAAAGGACAATCTCACCAAGGCCTGGAGTTGGGACCCGATGCTGGCCTAGTGCTCTCCATTCAGCAATGTCCTTGTCCTGAATTAGGCAATCACTAACAAGCTCGCGCAACTGATCCTCAGTCGTACTCGGAGCCGGCCAGATCTTCTGAGCAGCCCTCATGGCCTTGAATTCTTGATTTTCAATCACAGAAAGCGATGCCTCCTCGTCTACAAAGGTTGCCTAGGACTTGCTCGCTGATTTCTTCCAACCCATATACTAGCAAAAGCAATATAGCACTAAGAAACAATGACGCTTAGACGGCGGCGCTCAGATGATGGCGACAATGGTGGTGGCAGAGTTCTGAAGACTAGGGTTTCAAGGTAAAGACAGGGGAGCAAAGAAAAAGAAGGAGAAAGGCCTTTAAATAGATTTTACAGCAATAAAAACCCGGCCCACCAGGCCCATGAGAATGCAACGATCCATTTCCCAACACAACTGACACAGCTGAAATGATGGACGACACACTTCTACACAAAGGTATAGTTCAACGGATAGATTTTAGACTTATCCATCCAGCAACATGGCAGAGTTATCATATTGCTACAAAAAGAACTCATCAACCATGAAGCAACGAAGGGTTACCTCACAAAGAACACAAGAACTCGGTTCTTATATAAAGAACTCAGGAATCTCATAAACAACTAGGACATCAGCACAAAAAAGAATGATAACTCAGGAGGCAAAGATTCTTTCCATTATAAGGGCTTTAAAAAATACAAGATTTCACATCTTACAAGACCCAATGAACTTGGTACTACGACGAGCAAGGTAGCAAAAAGGAACCCGGATACAACTAGGCTCAGGAATGACTACGTGTTCCAAATTGCTACTTGGTAGAACAAACCACACTCGGTTACACTATTTTCTTCAAAGGACGAATGCAGTACATCCAAGGCAAAAGCGCAGCAGCATGACAACATGGACCAGGGAAGACCTACAGGCATCTGTCTACCCAAGTCCGATGTGACGCCGGATCAGGCGTTGATCTGCACCGGACAGTCATAGGGCAGGCAAGGAGGATCAACACAGAGCTGCAGGATGAAGGAATGTATCCCGCATCACAAGACTTCCTCCAACTACCACCACATACTTCCTAGTGCAATGCCGCTACGGGATCAGTCTACCTCTAATCCCTATCACAAGACTCCCTCCTGCTACGACAAGATATACAACAACTACAAAATGCGCCTGGGGCTGCTCTACTTCAGAAACTATCATATTCATGACTACAGAGATTTCAGACTACGCAACAAATGCTCGATGAATCAAAAAACACACCAGGAGAGTATTTATAGACCAAAGAAGCGGGGCACATGGACCGGGTGCACCAACGGAACGAACCTAACAAAGGACATAGTGAAAAGACAGAATTCAATGAAAGAGGACTCAGGCGTGAAGGAACAATACTCAAGGACGAGCATATTCTGAAGGATATACCAACACTATACAACTCGTGAATAAACAACATTTACACTCAACCACCACCATACAACTACATCTGACAACAGCAGTCTACCAGAGAATATGCCAAGACCTTGTATCCGAGTTCTTTCTGATAAAAGAACCTAGATATATGCTCGGGGGCTGCAACAGGAGAGGTTTCCAGTTCTTTGAACAACTCAGATTCAAGACCCTCCAGCTCTTTGTTCCAAACAGCAAGAGGCTCGGGGGCTACACTCAGTGAGTGCACTTTTCTTCCAAAAAGCGCACATCACTCAGAAGACTTCTTTAAGATAGGAGTTTTTCAAGCAACATAAGATTCAAGACCCTCCAACTTTTTGTTCCAAATAGCAAGAGGCTCGGGGGCTACACTCAGTGAGTGCACTTTTTTCTTCGAAAAAGCGCACGTCACCAAGAAGACTTCTTCAAGACAGACCACTTCAAGGCCTCATGACAAAAAGAACCCGGACCAATCTATATCCGAGTTCTTTTTGATAAAGAACCCGAGTATATGCTCGGGAGCCCTTCGACGAAGAATCAGAGCAATTTCAAGACAAGACCCTCTAGCTCCTTGTTCCAAACAGCAAGAGGCTCGGGGGCTACACTCAGATGGGAGTACTTTTTTCTTCAAAAAAAGCACACACCACTCAAAGATCCCAAGAAGTGCTACATGGTATCACTCAAGAAAGCACTCGGACGACGCTTGTTCCTGCACGACAAGACCTGAAGGAACAAGACGAGGCTTCCAGAGCTCAACCATGAAGTGCTGGGGGCTTGTTGATACGGGACCCATGGGATACCCCACAAGGAAGAGAGAAGATCTAGTCTAACTAGGATCCTTTCCATGAAATCTTAATAGTAGTATTATTCTATAATCCTACTAGGAACTCTCATTGTGAACCGACTAGGACTTTGACCTCCTAACTATAAAGGAGGGCGGAGTTCCTAGAGAATGATAACGCAACACTTTACAATCAATCCAACGCAAAGGCTAACGTCAACTGGATGTAGGGCTATTACTCGATCACAATCGAGGGTCCGAATCAGGATAAATCGACTGTCTCTTGCATTTACCGTCGAGTTCTACATACGCTGAAGCACGAACAAACTGCCTCGGGTATCCCCGTGGCAGGCTATTGGTGGTGAAACATCGACAACCACATTAGGAGTGAATGGCTCATCGCCAGGGTGGAAACCTGGTTTTTGTGGTGGGGGAGGTCTGTTGTTCATACCACCTGATCGATAAAAATACAAAAAAATAAACATAAAATATATGCACAAAAAATTCTTCTAAGTAAAATGTGGCAAAATAATTAAATATAGATCGAATGCAAGGAATAAGAATATATATAAATGTAGAATGCAAAGAAACATGAATATAAATATAGATCAAATGAATATAGATAGAATATTAGAGAAGACAACATATCAATACCATTGAAAAATGCAGAAGCCTTGACCAAATCACATAGAGAGAGAGCGGATGTCTTGAGAAGTGAGAGTGAAACGTGAGTGAGAAATAAGACTGAGAGAGTTCGTGGGTTGGTGGGATAGATGTATGTGGCTGGCAGTTTGTTTTATATAGGGGGGCATGAACATCACTGCTGGTTTTTAAATAGAACCGATAGTGAAGGTGCATATATGTAAAGGGTATATTTATTTAGATACTACAGTGGGAAAGTTTTAACAACAATGATATATTTATTTAGATAGTAATGAAATACATCAAAAAATTACAAAAAAAATTAGAAATAAGTTACATATACGATAA